>NC_140372.1:9535000-10747500 GCF_054491055.1 Hypomesus nipponensis | reverse complement strand
GTTTAACTGTTTTTCTCCAACGGGCCTCCCAGAAAAAGAAAAGCCCCCACAATCCCATTCAGCGGCCCTAAGCTGATAGCTGACAAAAACAAGCAAGTATTCACCTCTCGCAGCAACTTTTACACACTGCCAGGAATTCCGAACCCGGACGCCTCATCATTACCTGATCTCTCACTCGCTCTCTTTTTTTTCCAAAGAGTTCAACAGGGACATGAAAACTCGCTGCCTGCAAGCACAAACACATGTGCGGGGCCTCACATGTCCACATTGCACACATACATGCACCCACGCAGACATACTGGGCCGATAACAACGCAGGGATAGGGTGAAACCTCACCTTACTGTCAACATGCCTGCCCAAGCTTAATATTTGCATGGTTCAATGAGTCAATGTCCAACCCCATGAACACGACACTTTGTTTTTTTGGCAACCACAGAGGCTATTCTGGGATAAAATATTGACCCCGGGACAGTGAGATGGACCAGAGGCTAGAGTCGGGGCCACAATGATTTGTGATATGTGCTTAGGGCCATTGCACTTTTCTTTCTTTTTTGCCTAGCCTACTTGCTTTCAAAGTTTGGAAAACAAGTCATTGATGGGAACTGCCAGGGGATATGAGTCATTGTAAAACTAACAAGATGTTCCAGCTCTGGTAAACTTGAAGCTCATTTAAATTCCAGGCAAAATGAGCTTTATCCTTTATCATCAATAGATTTGGAAAGATTTACATGTAGCGTTTCTGGATACATGCAACATGACACACAGTCAACTTAATTTTTTTTTTTTAAGTGTTGTTTCAAACAAAGCTGTTTACGTTGGAATGCAAATCTGGATTTGCAAATCTTGGAAAAAAATCCGTGCTGACTACTAGGCCTATAATTAATGTAATGTAATTCAAAGTAAATAGCCTACATGTGAGGTAGGCTATATCGTGTTTTTGTTTAGTTTTTTAGTTCAACTACAAAGCATGTATTCATGTCATAATATGCCCTTTTATCTAAATATGCACTGTTCAAACTAAACGTCTCACGTTATTACATTTCCCTAAAGGTTGTTTTGTTTCAAAAACGTTCTAAACGTGTTATTGAATGGAAACTGCGCTCGCTTGGCTCAAACCCAACGACGCTGCCTATCCTGCGGTGTCATGGTGCCTACGCAGTAGCTTGTTTACCTCGCTGCTTGCAAAGTATAACGTTCGTCACGCTGGTCACGTTTCAAATTCCCTGCAATTGGGAACCACGTACTGTACTGTACGCAACTTGGAAGTAAACAAAACAATGGGCTATATATTTCCGCACGGTACAAACGGTGCAAAACCACTTCAGCTAATTACATCAACATGCCCGTGCACCTTCATATTACGAAAGATGTTTTTCTCCTTTTTTTTCGTGCGAGGAATCAGCTTTCTATCTGCACGATAGGAATCCAGCTCTGAACTGCAGCACTGTCATTCATGTTTCAAATCTAGCTCCCCTAACCAAGTTCGCAGTAGCTTATCCTACTGCAGTATGTTATTTAAACCATATATGCATAGTCTACCATCATCATCATTACGCACAGCACATAGCTTTGTACACGATCAATCTACATACAAAATAAATGTATATCCTACAATTTCGCTGACCTTGATAATAATATGCACATTTTCAACCACATTTAATAAATGATGGCTTATTTATAACCATTTGTGTATTCTACCTCAGCCATGTTATGGTTTGGTAGCTCAAGCCACTATCACAAACACAGGCCACACTCACCTTTGGCAGTGGTTGCCGCCTCCTTGAATCCCAAGCAGACATATGGTGTGGCATGTAATCCATGGATGCCTCCCTTGCAGCTGCTGGTGGGTTTGAAGCCGACCAGGTCCTCGCACGGCTCCATGTCCCTGTTCTCCAGTAGGTTCAAGGCGATGTAGTTGAGTCCGGTCTGGTAGCCCGCCGAGGTCTTCCTGCTCATGGGGCTGCCAGAGCACTCCTCGTCTGAGCCGTCGCTGCTCCGGGAGGAGATGTTCTCCACCGAGCTGTGGCGCTTGACCTCATGGGCGAAGGAGGGAAACACGGGCGTGACGGTGGCGGTGGAGGAGAACGTTTCGGAGCTGTGCCTTCTGCGACCCTGGGGGTCGGCCCGGATCACCTTGGCAGATCGGTCTGGGTCCATTGTGGGGCCAGCCTCCAGCAGGAACACCCCCATACCTGGGACATCCTGCTCTTCCAGGGATGGTCTCTTTTCTCGGACGCTGGGGCTGAGAGATGGAGCAAATGTCAGACGATACATCAGTCAATCACTAATATGCACAGTCTATATCCAGCCTATATGTGTGTGTGTGGCTGCTATATAGATAATTGCAACGCTATGATTACTACGTCACAAAGACATGAGGGATATCTCCATACCTTGCTGGCGTCTGAGGGAGGAGCTGTGGAGGTGTGTTGGCCATGCCAAACGTCATCTCTGTGTAGTCATCTTTGACTTTGTCAGTGGGGCACTCTGGACCTCTCTTCCCGCTGACACGGTACTCTGCGGTCTCCTCTGGGTGGGGGCACACGGAGGGCTCTGGCTGTGTGTCCAACCGTCCAACAGGGGTGTGCTCAGACTTGGCTGAGTGGGAGCCAAGCTCCACATTCATGTAATCCGAGAGAGGAGACCTTCTCCTACTGCCACTGGACCCCAGGGATGAAGACTGGCTCTCCGTGGTGGCTGAGGGTGGGGAGTACTTGCTCCCACTGAAGTCGATGTTGATGTATTCTCCTGGGCTCCTGGGTTCCCCGGGCAGTGGGTGCTCGTTCATGCTGGGCAGGGTCCGGAAAGTGTCCAGAGACAGCCTGTTGGGTCTTCCGATCCTCCCCCGATGTGGCAGGTTCTCCACTCTGATCTGCCTGATGGGGGAAGGAACTGAAGGGTTGTTAGCTGCCACCTGAGCTGCACTGCCCATCACAGAGTAGTAGTCAGACTCGCCCACCACCGGTCTCTGGCTCTGGGGACTCATCAGAACATACTGGTCACTCTCCTCAGTCTTGGAGGCCTGCGCTTTTGAAGACCGGGGCAGCGAGCTGGCGGAGTAAGTGGGCTTTGCGGCTGGCTCTCCGGGAAGCGGGCCCAGGAAGTAGTCAGGGGGGGTCTGAAGAGGGTGCGGGTTGCCAGGTGACATGTTCATGTATTCGCCATTTGGCAAGCGGCTATCCAGGCTCTCGGTGGAAGACTTGGAGCCGCACCACATCCTCATGTAGCCACTGTCTTCCAGAGAGCTTCCGCTGGGAGAGTTGGTCCTGTAGCCTCCTCCGGACGACTGCGAGTGCACCCTGGGGTTGATGATCTGCTTGGGAGCCGAAACACACATTGGGCTCATGGGCATGTAGTTGTCGGCCTTGCCGCCTTGCGGCGCCACACCCGGCGTCATGGGCATGTAGCCGTCATCTCCCAGGTTGCTACTGGAGCTCCTCGACGACGAGCCGATCTCGATGTCGCCGTAGTCCTCGGGGTAAGACACTTTCGGGGAGGCGGACTGGGAATTGTGGTCGGCGTGAGCGGCCCTCATCAGCGTGTATTCATCCAGCGAGGCAGAGGACAGCTGTGCCGGGACCCTCTGCTGACGCGGCGTGGTCAGCGAGTACGTCCTCTTCCTGTAGGCTTTGTCGGACGCCAGGAAGTCCCCACCGGCTACGCGCCTGCTGCCATTTGGCCTGTCCATCATCATGTAGCCACACGGGTCATTGGCCTCCCGAGAAGGGGGGGTGCTGGAGAGAGAGTCCGGGGTGTCGCTCCGCATGATGGGAAGGTACTTGGTATCGCATGGGCTGGACCCGTACTCTTCACAAAGCATGAAGCCTGCATCGCTGAGGGAGCCCGACATGGAAGCGCTGCAGCTGAATGGCCGCTGGACCGTGTCTGGGGTGGAGATGTTTCCGGCTCTGGGAGAGAGGCTGATGGGGCTGCAGACCGATGGTGGAGAATTGGACACGGGCATGGACCTGCTGTGTTGGAGGTTGGAGGCCGACTCCAACATTCTGCATGTCCGGCCACTGCTGAGGGTGTGAGATCGACTCAGATGGTTCTGGCCAGAACTGGTACTAGTGGGGCTTCCACTCATGGATATGGACATGGAGACTGGTCTGGGCATGCTGCCGTCTCCCTCACTGGCCGTTCTTATCCGACAGGAGGTGAACTTTCTGACAGGAGAGGTGGCTGCAATGCTATCCGTTCTTGACCTCCTCACCAGCCCTGTCTGACTAGGGGGCAAGTTGTTTAAGTTGCGTCGTGTGGGCACTGATATCGGGTTGGTGCTGGCAGATTGACTTTTACTCCGTGGTCTGAATTCCGAGAGCTCTTTCATGGCTTTCATTGCCTCCAAAATGGTCTCGTGGATGTTTTGCGCAACCACGGAATCATCCGCTTGCATCCAAAGCTCGCCTGGGCCAGTGACCGCCGACCTACCCACTTCGATGAAGAAGAAGCTATCTGAGTGGCCGCATCTACGAATATTCATGAGCTGCAAACTGACAGCCGCAGTCTCCGAGTTCAGTTTCACGAAGCTGATTGTTCGACTGGATAAACATAGCCTGTAGACACCTGTCAAATTTTTGCTTTGACCCAGCCCTTTAGATTTCAAATTGACTTGCCATACCTCCTTGTAAGTGGCGGTTGCGGGCGTAATCATACCGTAGTTGGCCTCCTCGAATCCCACTAGAGAGGACGTGGACGCAGGGCTGTCATACACTTTCCCCTCTGTGATTAAATCTGTTAAAACTGTATACCAGTCCTCTTGCTCCTGTTCGTTTTCAGCCGCCACGGCAAAGTATTCGTCCTTGGTGTAAAGGGCGATTAGGTGTTTGTGCTTTGAGTCCGCGCGCTTGTTTACGCACAGACAAGAATCCAGAGTTATCAGTCGTTTAGGAGCAGACTTGTTTCTCCATTTCTTCTCACTCTCATAATATTCCAGCCGGGCAGAAAACCCCTCGCTTGGCTCTCTTAACACGAAGAAACGCCTGTGTCCATGTTTCTGTTTCTTTAGGTATCCATATTTCTTGATATTATTACTGCTATTAGTTATATTCGATAACAGGTGTCCTCCCGTTGTTTGTGGACTTGCCATTCTGTAGCTTTTTATGTACTTCTATAGAAGTTCTTGTACGATATTTCCAAAGCAAGGAACTACGAAGCAGCAGCCTAAATCCGTTTTCTAATCCATTCCCGACACCAGTATTTCGGTCCGCTGTCTGCAATCGTAAAGCAGCGAGTAACAGCACTCTGTACAGTTACTGCACTGGAGAGAAAAACAACATGTGACGTTATTACACCCAGCTCGGCTCAAAAAAAAATAGAAGGAAAATACACAGTCATAAAAGACGGCGCAAGCTTGAAGGGGCGTGCCTGTCAATCCTGTTGAATTCGCTCAGCTCATTGGACTCATTGGTGGAATCAACTGACAAATAGTAGAATATAATCTGTTCCGTCACACAGAAAGTAAATCCCTCCCCGTTGATCCCGCCCCCTACTAGGAGCCATCCCCGTCTCACAAATTATTAATCTACAGAAGTAGCCTATGAAATTTACAGCAAATAATAGTTTCCAGATATTTTTATTATGATTAGGACCCTTGTTGTTTTTGTCTTGTTTTCATTTAATAATTTGTTTCATTTTACCAAATCAATACACCATGTTTTTGTTGAGGGGGAACGTTAACTTTCGGCACATTGAAAGCATTCGAAAACGCCTCGATTATTAACCTTCAAGCAAGCGCTGAGAATTTCTAACCTGAATTAAATGAACTGCGTGTTTCTGTTAGCAAAGTGCGCAGGATTCCGTTACATTCAGCAAGAAAAGTGTCAACACTGACTCATTGTATAACGCGTTCTAGTCCATTTTTTATTGCAGGAGTAGGCTCCTTTTTTAGTAGCAGCACTGGATTTGTGACTTAATTAGTAAACCCTAATTGTTGTTTTACTTATACAATTAGTGTGTTGTACGTTTACAGTACATGACACGATCCTTAGAAACACAGAATCGCATGCATGGTTTGTACAGCGCACTTTGTGACAGTGTGAAAACATTGCTCAGATTGCAGAAAATAATAGTCATCTGGTAAACAACATAAATACACCGATAGGTAGACACGTATGATGGTGCGTCATATGCAGCTGAGTGCATATATGAACAAACTATAAATATCCGAAATGCTGCCACCGTCTGGTTCTCTCATTCACACGCCGATCAACAACAAAAACATAGCAGAAAACACAATTCTTTGGTTTGATCAATTATCTCCTGAATGCTGCTTTGTCAGATCATTAAATGGCCAACATCTTCCATCCCAAAACACCCTACAACACATAAGCACACACCACCTCCTCCTCTCCCAATGACTGTGGATTAAGCAAACAAGCACATTTTTGGTGAGGTCATGTCCCACACAAAAGCACATCTCTCTGCTTGCCCCTGTGCTACTTATCAATGGTTGAAGCGTGGTCCCTTTCACTGAGCAGGGGTGGTGACATCTGTTTGACAGATCATCCTGGTAATTGTGGCGTTAATTCAACTGTTGATCTCAGCCTGGTCTCTGTCCCCTGAGATCAGAGACCAAGCTCACCCACAGAGGCTAACCAACGTATGTGTGATGACCATGGCCAACTCCCCAGATTGGATTTATAATCTTTCCGAAAGAAGATTATATATTTCAATTGGAGGTGCCACGATGGATTCAAATGGGTGTAATGTGTGAGAATTGGGACTTGGTTCTTCAATGGTTCCTGTTCTTAAATGGACATCTGCATATTTTCTCATCTGCCTACTGTCTTCATTCAGTGTGTGCTCATATACACACACACACACTCATACTCACAGAAGATTACAATTACACACACACACACACACACACACACACACACACTCAGAAGATTACAATTAATCCCTGATGGTGTCTAATCAGTATTGTTCACCACTGTTATTGTTTATCAGAGTGCTTGTGATCCCTATGACGTTTTACCGCTGCCTATTTTTTTGTTTTGTTCAAGTGTTAATTCTGGTAGTTAAGCTTGATCACAACATGTGTTCTCAGTATTACTGTCACCTCTAATCTGATGCAAAAACACAAGTACCTTACCATTGTCTTGAGTACAATACTGATCCTCACCAAAGGAAGCTTTGAATTGGAGCAAACATTAAAACATGTTTGTCATTTTGTGTTTTGCATTTTGTGTTTTTGTATCTGGAGTTAATTTGACCACATGTAGGTACGCCTACTTAGGGTCACAAAGCCAGCGTGCTCAAAAACACATCATTGCCCACCAACCTAGCATCTACAATGGCCTACAATCTTTATAAAAATCAAACCAATTTTGCGTAAGTGAACACGTTAAGGAATGGAAACCTCTATCAGGACTCAGGACTCTTACTCTAAGTTAGGGGTGCAGAATGTTCTGGTAGGGGGTGCTGACTCACACAGGCCCTGTGAGGACATAAAGCATTCATGTTTACTGTACAGTACTGTACTGCACATGCTGTTCTGGACAACACTCCACCTATGTGCTAATTTACCCTCCTAATCCTGCTCACCATCAACACTTCTACTTTCTTTTTGGGCTTGTTTTTCATCCAGTCTTCTCTTCATCCCTTGGTTTCTGTGAGACAATGAGTTCCTAATGTGTTCAGTTGTGGTTTTCAACCTTTTTTTTCACCCCATGATTGTGTTCGAGGAGGGGTTCGGAAATGTCACAGCTGTGGAGGAGAAAGAATTGTCTGTTCTCTCAGCTTCACAATACCTCGATCCACGTGATGATACAGTCTGCCAGGTTTCTGTGACCAATTGCACTTGCCATGTGTGTGGGATTAAGTTTTATGTGCTGTGTCGCCAAGGGAAACCCCAGGGAAATCTCATGACCGTCAGTGAAAAGGCATAAATATGATCTACTTTAGTGTGACTGCTGTCCACCTTAATGAGACCTATCTCACTTATCTATCTGACTGTCACAGTGACAGCTGTTTAAACACACAAGGACATAAGATGTTTTGTTAGCGGTAGGTGGTAACCAGGAGGGAACCTGGTGGTGTTTTCATCTGAATATGATAAGTATCACAATCAAAGCCTCCTTAATGGTTTGCGTAGCACTTAGCTAAATGTTTGTGTCAATGTTTTGCGGTGGTGTCTGGATGTAATGGTCCTGGTTAATCCTCTTTCTTCAGTTATCTACTGTATATGTGTTACGCATAAGTGGTATTGACTCTATTGTTTGTTGGCACAGGAGGTTTGGCTGGTTGAGGTTGTTTTGATAACAGATCATGATCAAGTAAAAGAGGATCACAGTTTCTTGTTAGTGGCCAGACAAAGACAAGTGATTAACAAAGAAATGAAGGGCATGGTTCACAGAACAGGGGGATAACAGCCCACACAGACAGCCGAACAAGAAAACTTCCAAACAGGTTGTGTTTGTGTGCGTGCGTGCGGCCAGACATTCAGCACATTCAAATGCACACACATATTCACATACAGAGTTTTGGAGCTGATGGGTTAGGCCCAAACAGTCAGACTGTCTGCGCATTCTGTGGTTCTCCAGCTCCCAGGTCAAGATATACAGTACATTACCTATTTCCTAACACAACCACTAGTGCCACAAACAGTACTAACAGCAGTTACAGTAATAGCTCCCTAATCCGGGGTCAGACACTTCATTACAAAACTAAAGTGCTTTAATGGGACCACTTATTCCAAAATCATGGGCTCAATCAAAATTGTTATTTTATTTAATTAAACTTGTATTAGTTTGTCTGTCACATTTTATTATTAATTAAAAGGAATGGCATAGTAGTGGCGGTGAAAACACAAGTGTCGTAAACACAGTAGTTCAATAAAATAGTGGGTAAAAAAAAAAAAAAAAAAAGAATACATTTAGTCCGGTCCATCTTTCCACAAGATCGTTAATGAAATCTATTGCATTGTGGGTCAACTTGGTCTGATTCCTTGTAAGAGCGATTTAGACTTGCTGGCGCCCTCTTTGTTTGTTTGCAATGCTGTAATAGGTTTATTTTTACTGAGTCTCCTTGAACTAATGATCTTAAAACAGATAATAGAAATGGATGACTGTTTCCAAAAAAGGCGACTTAGATTTGCTGGCCCCAGTCTGGGTGTCGTGTCTGTCCTTAGTGTGTGTTTGGATTAGCCCAGAATAGCGCAACAACATCAACAACTTGATACAACAGCACCCTGAGTTAGCTCAACAGTGCTCTACTGTGACTTCAATCCACGATGTACAAAGAGGAGGTCAAAGTACTTAATGATAAGAGTCCGGCAGGTTGAACTCAACATGGGTGGCCGTACAGAAACCGTTTTGAACACACCCTTTGGATTATGTGGGAATTCATCCATACGATAACTCCCAGTCATAAATACATGAGTTTTATGAAGCTGTATCCTCAAGCTGTGTCATTTCCTGTCATATAACGGCACACTCATTGGGACTCAAAGCCAAGACATGGCGCAGCTTGGACACAGCATGACAGGGTCACTGCAAAAGTGACTCATTGTAATGACAGCATTAGTCACAGTTACTCTCTCCCGACACGTGGATAATTAAATTGCCAATTAGCCTGTGTGCATTCCCCACATGAAGAGGCTGCTTGGTGAGACTGGTAAACTCCTCCCGTCGAGTGTTGTTAGTGTTACCGATGTCAGGTATCCAGCTGGTGTGTGTGTGTGTGTGACTATGTGTGTGTGTGTGCGTAGATGCCATATGCAGCTTAAGCTCTCATTAACAGTATCTGTCCTTAAAAAAAAAATGGTATTATGAATGACTGTGGTGACCTATCTGCTGTTTGTTGATCAAATTATCAACCCTGGAGGGTCAAGGATAAAAAAGATGAAATGGGGGGGGGGGGTGATTTGTGATCTGAATGGGCTGACATTACGCAGGTATTCTCCAATATTTACTGTATGACACACCCAATTGGACCTTTGAAAAAGTACCACTGCCTAGGATTACAGCATACTATGTATCCTTAGAGCTGGAAGACTCATTGAGTAGCAGATGTGAGTGGATATTCTGGGACAGACAGTCAGTCTGCTCTCTGCAGGTATCACCTCACAGCCTGGTTCTGCTGGAGGTCAACACAAGCCAGCACGGCTCCTCTATTAGGCTGTGCCTCGTACTTTGCCAAGGGTTCTGCTAATGGCTTCAGCTGTTCTTGGCAAAGGCACTGATTCAGGAGGGCTGGGATGTGGCTTCCGTAAACAAGGACATTTTCAATGAACAGGTATGAAGATTGAGATTCATCTTGATCAGAGGAAATCCAGTGTTGTGGCCACATGTGTAGAGGTGGAATGGTTCCAGCACTGCTCAGTTCCAGAACACTTTAATGAAGCTTGAAATAATAGGCCCTGGTGGACCGTGACAGATTAATCAGTGTTTCTGGCCTGTCAGTCCGTTTTTAAAGGGCAGAAAGACATTTCCTATGGGATTCTGCAGGTTCTGTTGGCTTTACCAGCATCTAGTGTGAAATCGGTTCCTGTGGATCCTTAAGAAAGCTGCCCTTCTCCCGACCTTCCCCGTTGATTGCTCTCCTTCAAGTAGTCTTTCTGGTCTCTATGTTTTGGACTTTCTATGCAAAGCAGTCGCCAAATCTAGGCACCGTCTTTGTATGCATCTATAGACTTACATGGATTCACCTCGATACTGAATTTACGAGGGATTACAAACACGCGCACATGTACACAGTTTAATACACAGCCCTGATTAGAAGGAGTCACTCTTTCTGTTCTCTGGGCTTCCTTGTGCTGTGTAGGACAGATGTGCACTGGGATACTGTTAAGCCAACATCTGGAGAGAGCAGGATGTCACTCTGTAATCCTGCAGTCCCATCAAAGAATTCCCCCATGGGCCTTTCCGCAGGCTGTTCTATCCGTGTGTATGTGTGTGTGTGTGCGTGCACAAGCGTGATTTTTCGATGACCTGTGTCTCGAATCGCCATGCTGTATGTCCAAAGGCCCAGTGGGACCCTGCTCGCTCCTTCACCCCCTCGCACTGCTTCCTGTTCACTGGCATTCTGGGAACTTGCTCCGTCTTTCCTGCCTGCAGCTCAGTGCTGGCGTCTGCGTGACAGAACCGGGTGCAGGGGGGGGGGGAGAACACCGAGGGGTGATGGGGTGAAGGGGGGGGGTTGCTGCGCTAAGACCCGACGGAGCTGACAAACACACGCACTGGGACAAAGCACGCCAACCCCCGTTTATCACAACAGAGCCTCAGCCCCTTCCTCTGCGTGTGCGAAGCTGTGTGCGTGAATGGGCAGGCATGCATGCTAATGTGCTAATGTGTGTGGTGTGCATGCATGCTAATGTGTGTGGTGTGCATGCATGCTAATGTGTGTGGTGTGCATGCATGCTAATGTGTGTGGTGTGCATGCATGCTAATGTGTGTGGTGTGTATGCATGCTAATGTGTGTGGTTGTGCATGCATGCTAATGTGTGTGGTGTGCATGCATGCTAATGTGTGTGGTGTGCATGCATGCTAATGTGTGTGGTGTGCATGCATGCTTATGTGTGTGGTTTGCATGCATGCTAATGTGTATGGTGTGCATGCATGCTAATGTGTGTGGTGTGCTCCAAATGCCCGATCTGTACACACGTGCATATTATGCATGACCATTGGCACAGACAACTCCGGTATGTTGCAAGACCCTCCCAAAGCAAAAATACAACACATCATCAACAGGTCTGTAAGAGGACTGCTTTCCCGGAGATGTCATTTTGCAAATGAGAAACAGCCTAAGTGTTAAATCTGACCTTAAGTAACCCCCTGGCTGGCCTGTAACTCAGATCAACGGCTAAGGGAAGAACGAGGAAAGTCTTCTTTAGTGGTCGGCTTAGGGCACGCCAGGTTGCCAGATCCACACCACAAATCGGCTTTGGCGGGCTGTAAACAAATGAGGATCTATGCCGCACTAGAAGGTCACGCTCATAGGGTTTTCCAAGGACACCATTTTGTTGTCTTTTTAATCACTTTGAACAGTATCATAGTCTGTCCAAACTTTTTGTTCCTTTAGCTGGACAGTCAAGTTCCACTCTCCCTGTTTCTTCTGATTTAAAAAAAACTGCTTGCAGTGGATGAAGAAAAGACGACAGTTGTTTGAGCACAGTGCAGGGCTGTGGGCGGCCCAGGTGGATGCAAGCTGCTATAAGTCTGACAACCCCTTATGTGCTTTAACATGTTTATTGACCTCCCCCACCCCCACCTCCCCTGCTGTAGGTGTCAAGCAAGTGGATTTCCCCTTTAACATGGGATGACAGTTCCAGGAAATAGCTTTCAGGAACACGATTCCAAGCATGGTTCACAAGAACAGACATCTGTGGGCAGGTCTGGACTGGGACTGAAAAAAACGGCCCAGGACTTTGAAACGCAGACCAGCCCACGACGATATATTGATTTTTTTGCATTATGCTGCGGCCGTTTGAGCGGCCGTTCGGGATATCTCCCGACGGCCAGTCCGACCCTGTCTGTGGGCTACAAACCGCGCCATGGCAGCAAGGTCATGATTCAATCCTCCGTTGTTCTGGCAATTTCTATAGAGCACATACATTTATAACACAAACGTGGCCTGTGACTTAATTACGCTAACCTGACAACATCATCTACGGTTCCATATTAATGGAGCTGGACAGATTACAGCAAGAGGATTCTGGTTCTGTTAAACCATAGAGGAATCCTGAGTTGAAGACTGGGAATGGACTACACAGTTAACAAGCTCAACAAGCCTAAACGACACACTCAAACAAACACATTAGATCCATGGCACAGTTACTGGCTAAATTAAATGTATTTGTAAGATGCACTGAGGAGCTTTACATTGCACATTTCAGTGACATGCTTACCTGAGAGCTTACTAATAATTCACTACAGGTATAGAGAAATTGTCAATCAAACAAAATCAAACATCCTTAAAATTGGATAGAGATTTTAGTGGCAATGATAACCTCTTATAAACGCAAAATATAATTCAATTTTTTTATTGGGTGTGCAACAACCAAGCCTTTTCAGAGGTTCATCTCAGTCCACGTCCTCAGTTCTAATACTGTTGGCAAACTATTGTAGAGGTCCTTCCCAATGTCATTCCAATGGAATTAAAACTCAAGAGTACCTTGTGTCAAAGTGCACTTACATTAACCTCACTCCCCAGGGTTCAGTCAAAGCCGGTCCCCCGTCCAACAGTTGACAGTAGACTACCACCTAGTGGACTAATCGCACACCTGCAGGGGCACGCCAGCAGAGGCGCACAAGGACGAGGACGATTCCGGATGATTCCGGATGATTCCGATCTCTGGATGATTCCGGATGATTCCGATCTCTGGATGATTCCGGGACCTTTAGACTGTTCCACCCATGGAGTCTGGCGAGCGTATGACACGGTCTGCATGACAATAATGATCTCCAAGGCAGCCGTCCTGATGTGGACCAGGACCCTCCAGCTGAAGCACGTCGGGGCGGAAACGCTACTTGTCTTGATACACAGATCGCGTTTGAGATATCTCCCATGTGGAGTTGGTCCCTCGGTCCTAAAAACATTCAAAACAAGATCCGTCTGGGAATATCAGCCAGGCAAATTCCGACCCGGAAAATGCAAGACTAAATAAAGACTAAATAAAAAAGGCCATCACAAACACATAGAAGCTTGTTGACGATGGACGCCTTAAGTATTGCTACAAGTACGACACTCCATTTATGATCTCAGCCCACATATGACTAAACATATGTGAGTAATCACACACACACACACCTTTATGAGCACCCCTAAGGGTGCAAGCTCTTTGCGCAGCACATCACAGGCTTGAAGAAGAGGCAGTCTGTCTGGGCGCGGTTTCGGTCTGGCTGGGCCTGGTTCTCCAGGGGCCGATTCCACGGGAGCCAGGGCAAAGGCCCTGACCTCACTACGGAAACGAGCCAGCTGCTCCACTACATTCTGGAGGGTTCCAGAAGAGTCTTCAATTTGGCTCTCCTGAGAATGAGGAAGGAACAACAGTTAGACCATTCAAAGCCAAAAAACACCTCAATGCATAAGAACATCTTTGTGTTGACAGAGAGCCGACATTCAAATGATATATTCTTTAACCTCTGACCTTTCTATCCAGCAGGTCAACCCCCAGCACCTCGAAGACTTCCCTGATGTAGGACAGCATTGCCCCAAACACTGCTGGACTCCTCGGTGAACCATCAGGCTGGCCAGCCAAAGGACATATTCATTTTAATATTCATTACACATTTTGCAATGGATATTTGTGGGTGAAATCACACAGCATGCCACTGAACTTACAGCGACACACCCTTTAGTCCAGGACTATTTGGCTAGCGGTGTGTTTTTAGCTTTTCATTCCCACACCCACTCTCTTTGTTTAGAAAGAACAGACATTTCCATTGGACGGTACCTTAGTGATGGGTTGCAAGTGCCGGTTGCCATGGTACACCAGGTTCATAATGGCACCAATTGCTCTCGGTGTATCAAAGTCATCAGCTAATGCCTTCCTAACACTTGCTTTGGTTTCCTCTAGCCTATGAAACACAAAACCCAGGGAGGGGATATTATGTTTTTGCTTGAGGGCCAAAGGGAGGTATAGTCTGGTGAGAGGTGAAAGTGTCAAAGAAAAAGGTGGTAAACACTGAATGTAGGCAAATCCATTCAGGAAGGTATTCCAACCTCTCAAATAGTGACCCCTCTTGTACGGCTTGGCACTGCAGCTGCCCCCTCATGTAGGCCTGGGCATCGTGGGTAAAAGTGTCAATGGTTGCCAGGGAACTTCTGGCTTCAATCATGCTGGCATCGCTGTAGTCAATTGCTGTAGAGATGGATGAGAAGACT
Source organism: Hypomesus nipponensis (assembly GCF_054491055.1). NCBI lineage: Eukaryota > Metazoa > Chordata > Actinopteri > Osmeriformes > Osmeridae > Hypomesus > Hypomesus nipponensis. The sequence goes on along the minus strand of NC_140372.1, from coordinate 10,732,670 downwards.
ATGTTGAACCACATCGCAGTTTGATGGAAACGTACGGATATGCAACACTTCAGATATGCTTCTTACCTGATCTGTATTTAGTCAGCAGGCAGAACATACGGAACTCATTGGCAGAGTAGAACTGCAGGAAATCCTAATATGAATTAACGTGAAGAGAGAAAGGAAACAAAATGGTTTGCTTTCAAACAGACACCAACAAATAGAAAATGGAGATGACATGATGGCAGATGAGTCTGTAAATACGTTATTATTACACATTACAAACACTAATGATTTACAGAGTTCTCCAGCCACTGTTCACCTTAATAGTGATGTAGTTCTTTAGGGACTTGGACATTTTCTCTGTGCTGCCTTTCAAATGTAAATGTCCTGTGAGTAAAAACAAAGAACACAGATTCAATCACGACCTCCTAATGAGGGAGTTCACGATGCATTATTCATGTTATTTGACACATAGGGCCCACCTGAATGTAGGAAGTAATTCCCCCACTGGTCACACTGGTGGTAGGCCTCACACTGAGCAATCTCATTCTCGTGGTGAGGGAAGGCCAGGTCAATGCCGCCAGAGTGGATATCCAGCTGATTCCCGAACACAGAGCTGTAAAGCATCAAAATAAAACTGTCATGAAATATATTGTTTTGTACAGTCTACAGCACAGAACCATCCATAAATGAAACTAGGGACACACACTGTACAACCAGTGTTCAGACCTGGCAACAGTGGAGCATTCGATATGCCAGCCTGGTCTTCCATTGCCCCAGGGAGATGTCCAGAAGGGTTCCTGAGGCTTAGAGCTCTTCCACAGTGCAAAGTCCCGAGCATCACGTTTCTCTGATTCTCCTGGGGGGGGGGGAAACTGTCTCTTGAAGATCCATTCAAAGACAATCCAAGATAACATGCATACAGCATGTTAAACATGTACTTCTGTTTCACAGCTGCCCTATCCATGGTCTTAAAGAACAGCATTTAGTCTACTGAGCAACAGGGAGCAACTAGAAGCCACGAAACAGCCCGTACGCAAACCAGAAACACTCACCAGGCTCTGTAGTTGAATCTCCAGAACCGGTAAGCTTGCCATAACGCTCTCTGATGGACTGGATGTCAAAATAGACATCACCTGAAGGAAAAACAATCAAAAATATAGTACCTACTTCTAAAAATAGTTCATAATGGCACCATGCGAAACAGGTATGATCGAATAGCATGTTTGTCACGTAATTACCCAGTTTTGTGGAATATGCATGTCCATTTTGGATGATTTGTTCAATGTAAGCCACAATCTGAGGTACATTTTCAGTCACCCTCAAGTACACTGCAGGAGGGATCACCTCAAAAAGAAAAGGAAAAAAAAACGGAAAAGTTAAATATGCTACAGATGTTCACTCTTTTTCACAATACATACAGTCATGGGAGTTTCAGTTCATACTGAAACACACAGGAGACAACAAAGACACCTCACAATTCATACTCACACACCTTCAAAGCTAACATGTCATTTTTAAAGTCCTCCTCATATATTCTGGCTAGGACCGTTGGGGATATGTTCTCCTGTAATGACAAGTTGTGATAAACTAACATTGCAAAAATGATTGTTGACTGAATGATGACCGGAAAGTACATTGTCGGCTTACTTCCAAACTCCTTCTTATAATTTTATCATCAATGTCAGTGATGACCATTGCATGGATGACAGTGATTCCAAAGACCTTGGATAGAATCCTCTGCAGTATGTCAAACCTTACATAAGAACTACGACAGGAAAAGAAAGGGAAGTCAAATCAACTGCTGTATGTAGTTGAATATTGATGCTCGACAATGAAACTAAATTGCGGATTACCATGCATGACCCAGATGTGCGTGATCATAGACTGTGGGTCCACAACTATACCTACAGCGAAAGAGAACACAGTACAGCTTTTATTAATGTCCTTATTAAAATGCAACAAAATGTCCCCAAAAACCATGTCTTCCATACCAAGTAGCAATTCCTTCCTGTGCCAGGATAAGTGGCTCTTTCTGTTTAGTGAGACTGTTGTAGGTTGTCAAGCCGGTGTCGAATCCAGTGGGTTTTGTCCATGATTTTCTTGTTCCTGCACAGGATGCATTACATCTGTAGGCTAATGTGCTGGTTGGTGGCGGGTTGAGGGAGACAGTTGATAAACAATACGCGCCTTTTATTTTCCACAATAATGGCTTTAAGGTTCTTGCAGGCCACATCTTCATTGTTAGGTGCAAAATGGTTATAGTTTACCAATGCTGAACTGTGAGTTTGCCCTTTGGCCACAAAGATACCGGGGACACGGCTAGCTCTTCAGCTGCTTGAATGTGTCCTGGTCAATCCGCGCAAAGCCTCAACACCGCCCATTGTGCCATAATAGATACATGTTGCATTAATGTGTTCATTGATGTAATTAGCATTTAAAACACAGTCACGCAAACAAAAACAAGATGCATTTCTTCTTGTACATGAGCTCCACAACATCCGTGCGTCAATATTGCGTCAAGATGACACATTCTTCGCGCGTGCGCAATGTGCAGACATTATGATGGGAACTTCCGTTTTGGTACACAGGGTAGCCGAGTTTTCTTTCCCCTTTTTACTATTCTTTTAGTGCTTTAGGATTGGATAGAGTGCACAGGTTTTATATCCATAATTAGTGTGAGTCAGATGGTTTCCCACAATTTGATCAAATGATTCCGGTGCCTATGAAACCTATCCAGACTTCACTGTGACAAACGTATCGAGCTTTCATTGGACACAATAAAACGATGCACAATCATAACTTTTCTTTTACTAATAAAGGTAGCCTTTAATTACAAGTGCTGAAAAAAAATGACATTTGAACATCCTGTGCATGTCTTCTGCACATGACTTCATATGAGGTGTTATATACATATTTGAGAGACAGACACGCAAACACATTGGAAGGCATTCACACAGGCATGCTTCAAAAGGAGGAGGCATGACATGGCTGGCAAAGGTTTCCATGTAAATCATACCTGATTCCAGAGTAGGATACCAATGAACTGTAATGTCTCTTATTGTCAGTTATTAAAAAGTGAATAATTATTGATCTACTCAACCATTAAGTATTTGGATGGTGGAAAGGTTAAAACATATCTGAGGGTTGATAAACAAAATCTGTCAGGACCCCTTCTTAGTAGAGCAAATCCTTAAAGTGCTTGAAAGTTGTATATTGGTGTAGGCAAAAGACACAAAATAGAAGATGCTTCACCAATCACTCTACTCTAAATCACACAACATTCCGTGTTCTTTGGACAAAGGTTTCGTTCCATCGCAGAGGTCAACTGTCCCTCCAGCTCTGCTCCACTATGGCTGAAACTCTCTTCTCATACTCCCGCTTGTTCTCCTGGTACAGCTGTGCAGCCTGGCTGTTGGCCGGACTGTTTGGGTTCGGTTCATCTAGAAGAGACTGCAGAGACCAGGAAGACGGCAAGAACGAGAGGGGGTAAATTTAGAAGGAAGGGTATGCGGGTGGATTTCCCTTGTGCCATTTTCAACGGACCATCCGATACATATGGCCTACATGCATTACTACTTGTATTATTGTTGATACTTTAATTGCAGATTTTTGATCAAATAATTCAAAATGTACCTGTATAGAGGTGAGAATTGATGATACATCATAGGTTGGACTCCAGCGGTTTTGAAGAATATCTAAGCAAATACTTCCATCTGCATAAACTATGGGAGAGATTATTACCCAATAATTAAGTAGGGGTATGGACTTAAAGCACAAAAGCAAAATAGTGGGCGTTATTTATGTATGAGCATAAGCAGTACAAACCATTAGGATGGAACATCTTTGAAACAAATCGTACAGTTGGTGGTTTGTTGGGATACTCTTCAGTAAACTCTACTGTAAGTTTGAATGTGCCTGTTGTTGACAAAAAAAGATGATTATTCGGTTAATAAATGCTCAGCAAGCGACCCGGCAATAACAAATAAAGGTGCAATTAGCAGTTACTTACCATCTTCAAATGGAGTTCCTTCAGGCCTGTAATGACAGATACAAGTTTTGTCTGAGAAGCTATTAAGGACGAGTGAAGGTGTGATTTTATTTAGAATTGTATATCATTTAAAACTGTTGTAAAGCAAAATGGGTGAGACATGCAGACAGAGTAAGAATATAATAGAATGTCGTTATTTAAGCAAGTGGCCATCTGGTAGGACCGGCTTGAGCTTCAATTAAGCCTATCACACGAGTGTTTCCATGACACAAATGCCAGCTCTAAATGAGATAGAAATAAGAGTCCAACTGTCTAAATTTGCTCACCCAAATATGACTGCATTCCACACCATTATATTGTTCTCTGAAGGTGCACCACTCACGCCAGCTGGGGGGTCCTCTTGCAGTCTGCAGGATAGGAAAACTACATGACGTACACTGGGGGTAACTGTCGTAAGGTCACCGAATATCATTTTTTATTGCAGAGCATAGGCTACGACCGAGCGACAGCTTTAAGTAAACAACCGAATTCCCTCGACATATTCGCAGTCAATTTACCTTTTGAAATCTCGCATGAGTCGCCTTCTTGCAGGGGTAGACATCACTGTAGATTTAAGTTTCTTATGTCAGCAAACGCTGAAAACCCCAAACGTATTTACGTTAAGTTAAATAATAGTACCACTTGTAATTGCTTGCTAAACTACAGCCCTTTCTTCCTGAGAGCAAAATTATGCTCTGTATTTCTGACCTAACTAGAATTAAGGGTTATACCAAATATGGGAAATAGGAGGCCAATGTAAGTAGCCTATAAAAAGGTACAATTTCGAAACATTGTATTCATGGTTTCATCTAGACTAGTCCATTGAAATAATATTCAAACAAATATTTTAATGAGGTACGCTGTCTGATAATATAATGTTATATTTTTCCTAATACAGTTCAGTGTAACACCCTAGTTTCATGTGTAAAATGGAACATTTGGAGGCGGGGCCTTGGTAACGTGAGGCGAGACGGAATAGTTGCGCAGGTGACGCACGAGTGAATGGACACGTGAGCAGGGTGCAGGAGGTAGACGAAGAGATGCAGAAGTGATCAAATATAACATTTCAGAAAGCATTTAATGAAATATTTGCAAGGACAAAAAACGTTAGTTTATAATACAGAATGCATTTCAGTGAAAACTTGCCATTGAGAAACATTCGCATGTCTACACTCCTGGAGTCTGAATAAGCACATTTATCTCTAGATTATATATCTGAGACTCTTGCAACCTTGCAAAAATGAAAAAGCAGTGTAACAAACGTGAAACACTCCATTACATTCAATACCCTTTTAATGGTGATAAAAAATAAACAAACCTAAATGTCAGAGATTGTTTCAAGACAGTTTGACAAATACTGTTTTACATATTTTCTGCTCTAAGGTTTGAAGAAAAACATGAGATGTGTAAGAAAAAGTATTGTACAAACAAAATGATTTCCATCACAAGCAGTGCCATATAATACTAAATAGGCAGTATACTAATCTGTAGTATTGGCACAATCTAACTAGATTCCAAACATAAGTCATATCCCTTTCGTTTTAACACATCTGGCATTATTCATTCTAATAACCAGCACCTTTGAAAAACAAAATGCATTAAATGCAATATCACACACAAACTAATAACCTTACTACAACCACATACAGTATTTTGTTTTACAACACAAAATGTTGAATATTAAAATAAGGATTTCATTGTCAAATACAAAAGAAAAACTGCTTTTTTGTGTCCCTTTGGTAGACATGTTAACACACCAATGATCTATCTGGACATTCTCTTTACTTCTCAGTGCAACACCAAGATCACCGTTGGGTTTAAGGCGGACGGCGTAGGGCACAAAAGGTGCCACCAGGACACGCGAGTGGACAGACGGCCTGGAGGGCTCACCCTCTTAAGACCCGTGGTAGAGGTGCATGGTGCTCAGCACCGCCTGGTCATAGCGCTGCTCGGCCCGCACGCTGGTGCTGTGCTCCAGCCGGCTGCTCGTGTCGGTCAGATCTTCCGCCGTGTCCCCGAAACCGTGGTAGTGGCCGTAGTGCAAGGTTTCCCCCAGGTCGGAGGCCATGACGCCCCAGGAGGGTCTGTGGGAGACACAGCTGCTGGGGCTGCCAGACTGGTGCAGGGAGCCGCACATGTCGGCCGAGCGACGCCTGGACTCCTCGGCCGCCGGCCCCTGGCCAGGCTGCCTGGAGGACAGCCCGTTCCCAGTGGAGAGAGCAGCCACCAATCCCCATGGAGTGCTAAAACCATTGGTGGACACGCCGTTGCTAGCGCAGTGGCCATTGGTGGAGGCCCCGTTTGAGAGGCCATGCTTGTTCCTCAGAGCGGTGGTTTTGGGGTCATCTGCCGTTTGAAAAAAGATATGCGTCACACAGACATGTGATGGTATAAGACAGGAGATATGGACAAGAGAAGGATTTGGCCTGGCAGGTTCATGGCAAGATATCTCCAAACACCAGGTGTGTGTGTGTGTGTGCACGCACGCGCTACAGATGACATCGCCTCAAATCTGGATTTTGTTTTGCCCACACCATCCTTGTGTGATCATCATGAAATGGTTTAGATTGTTATGCGTCAACATGTCCCATTGTACCAATACCTTTTTCTAGTTGATGCCAATGACTTTTGAATCTTTGTGATTGCTCTTGTCCATCCAAAGGTGGTTGTAGTTCACCTGCCTGGAATGTTTTACTGATGAACAGTAGTTGATTCAACTGGAGAGTACTTTGGATTTTACAGCCTTTAGCCACTAGAGGGAAGCCACACTACATTGGCATGCCAAAGACCCATTATGGTTGGGGTCAGTGAGCCGCCTTTGAATCTGAATCCGACTCCAGAGGAAAACACCTGAGCGGTTTTCGACACACAGCATCGTTCAGCACCCCTCATCTCAGAGGTTAATTACAACCCTGTCAAATCATTAGATTTTGCTCTATACCTGCCAATGCTCCATTCGTCTCATATAAACATACTATTGTACAGGTGCACATACTGCACACACTCACAAAAAACACTCCAAACCAAACTAGATTTGTACAAGGGGTGATATACTTTAATGGATCGATATACAGGAATAAAATATTAAGGAAGCTGCCAGAATCACCAAATCTAAGCACACTATAAAACTAACAGAGTTGAGCTGAAACACTGAGTTAAATTTGATTTAGTTTATAAATACAAAGTTGATTATTGGTCATAAAATGTACTACTGGCCACTGTCAAATACAGTGGAAGAGCAGAAAAGCTAGCCTAATATCAAAAAGAGACAGATAATACTGAAATCCCTTTTGCCAGATCCCCTTAAGGAAGTAACTAGCTTAAGCAATTTATGCAAGCATTTGCATAGTCATGCATGTTAATTAAACTGCTACAGTTTTTGACGTAAATAGTCAACTTTACAGTGCAATCAAATTAGTTATGATAGCTTCCTTTTGGATTTACAATCATTGTCAGGACAGGGGAAGTTTGCCCTTAAAAACACACACAACGTTCAATAAAATCTGGAGCACCATGGTTCTCACAACCCAACATAACCATAACACATTATCTTTGGCCAAAACTGTCTAAAACGATGCAGGGTGGATGGTAAACTTGGAATGAATTCCATGGCTTTTCTGAAATACGCCATGCCTGGCTGCCATGCAATCTGTCAAGATTATGGGTATTAATGAACACATGCTTTCAAACAGTAACGCCACTGTCACACCTGGAGCATGGCAACAGAGGCCGGTTACAGAGGAAATCTCATCAAAGTCCGCCACAGGAACCAATAAGGTTGGGCCAAAAAAGCGACACCACACGGACGTGGGTCCAATCAGCATTCCGAACAGAGGCGTACACTGGGAAATGACCAACAGGTGGATGAAAGGGGACGGGTGTGCAAAAACAAAATCCAAAAGCAAGGGACACGTGTCACGGTCAAAACGTGTGGTGTAAACTGCACATCATGCAGGGTTATCAAATAGGAAGTCACTTAAAAATTGAATTTTAAGTCCATTAAGGGCATCCGTAGTAACTGAAAGGGTAAGAGTGCATCTGGTTCCATATTTCAAATCCAACTAAATCCATGCAGAAATATGCATGACCGGCCAGGGTATGAATACATCTTGAACATGAACGTGCCATAAATGCATATCAACAATGTATGGTGAGCAGAACATGACAAGTAGGCATTAGTTAGTTGAGAAAAACATATTATAAACCGACGTAGACTCAATGAAGTGTGACGTCAAGAGACCAGTCCCGCCTGGCTCATATCTTTAAAATCTCCAAATCCTTAACACACCCAGACCCACTATTAAGAACGTGTAGCAGGGTTACAGAGAAAGGCCTTTACAGGTAAGCATAGGAGTTAGTACAGCGGAAGGGGAACTGCACAGTGGTGGGCTGGGTGGATGTGTGAGCCTCTCTGGGGCCAGTGGAGGAGGAGGAGGAGGAGATCTCCTTGGGCCCCCAGTCCTGCTGGGGTCCTGTGCACACGGGCCCACATGCATCGTGGCCAGTCCCACCTGACAGGGCCTCCCGGGCAGACTCGACATGCATGCTCTCCATCTCCACGCCGCAAGCATTCAGCATCCTCATTGGTGGGAGCACACCTGCGGAAATATTGAGACAAATCAAATGGCAGTCCTTCTTGGCAAAAATCGGAATAATTAAATGCCAACAAAAACGTATTTACCGTCGGTTCTGGCTTTCTTGGTGTGGTTGCAGTCCATGTCATCCAGCAGCCTCTTTCTATTGGCCATCCCGTTGAGAAGGCCCCGACCTTGACTGTTACCATTGACAGCCCCATTGGCATGGAAACCATTCAGCTGGTTGACATGGTTTTGGGCATTAGAGAGGAGCTGGGCACACTCCCGGAAGCCCTGGGCATGGGCCAGGTCTGCCGCCGTCAGGCCGCTAGCGTTCCTCAAGCTGTGCGGTGAGAGAAGACACCCTCAGCAAAGCTAACCCTGGCGTTAGCTCGCACAAGACAAGTCACAAGAAAAAAATATTTAACTCTGCCAATCTACTCTGCCGACAGTCTCATTCTAACCGTTGTCCTCACTGCGTGCAAGACTACGATTTATTCTAAGACATCATGAAAGTAAAATGTCTAAACTGGATAAATCTCTTCACGTGAATGTAAACACTGCAACGGGAGATGATCAGAAGCCACACATCAGAAGGGTCAATACTCAGAAAGATTAATTTCCTTAAACACCATTGTTACATTAAGATGTGTTTTTAAAAGGCACCAAAGACGTTGACAGGGAAAGGGTTTTCATGAATTTTCATAATTGAAGGAGAAAAGTCCCACTAGTCAAAAAAGACTTTGGGTCATCTTCAAGGATGTGGGACTAAAACATTTCTTGATGCTTTGTCTTCGAGATAGAATGAACACCCTTTTACTTTGTCTGAACTGGAGACTAGGGTGGAAGTTTCCCACAAGTAGAAAGCACATTTGCGGTAAGAGAAAATACGAGTACAGATGAGGGCTATCAGTTCTCTAAGATGTACCATAATGGACTGTTACATAGACCACTAAGCCAGCTAAAATGTTAATGGGCACTTAAAATCTGGCCTCTCTAAACTGTACCCATCTATAATGTTTCTTACTAAAATGGATTTACTTTTGGCTGACAAGAACTAATTCAGTGAACCAGGTCACAATCTTCCAAATCCAGCAGGTATGTGACTTAAGAATAATATCTCTCCTTCAAAGTTTTGAGAAGAACGTTCAGAAAGCACGTCGTCAGATCTTCATGACCGTTCAGGGTTGGAACCACAAAGAAACGGAGGACAAATCCATTAAAATAGTTCATGTTGCTCCTGTCTTTCAAGCATAATGTGCTGAACTGAAAAGGACTGGTGTGCAGAAAGTACCGTCATCGCCTGTAGACGTGCTGTCAGCAGCAAAGTAGTATGACACGTAATGTGAAAGAACAAAGTGTAGCAATAAATGAAGTCATTTTTCATAATTAACAATCGTTTCTTCCATTCGGGCTCGATCATCTCCCATTCCAGTGTGAACCGAACAAATCTCTGAATCCATGAATGAGCAACTCTAGAGTTACATAGGCTTGGTTTCACCATGACCTGCAGTACGTTTGAATAATAGCCAAAAGGAGCGATGCCATGTTTATCTGAACAGTAAATGTCCTACTTGTCACTCTCAGTTGGATGAATGCCACAAAACACAGGCTAACACAAACACTGGAATGATTCTAAAATGTGTAGACATTAGTTAGTGCTCCAACTCTGCAGTTCTGTCAAATGTACTAAATGTGCTTGTCTGACTAAGGTTCTTTGGCTCTACTGTACACGATGTTTTAAAAAAAGAGCAAAGACACAGTACTGTTTCCACAGATGGTAAGTCTCAGATTTGTTAGGTGTCCAGGAAGGTTTGGCCTTCAACATGAGCCGTGGGTTGAACATCTGGTTCTTAGAGGAAGATTAATTTAATGGCTGTAAGAGGTGTCAGACTTGGCATTACTGGGAACCTCTGAAAATATACATATTCAAAAACTAATCTGGGTAGCTTTCCCCCAAATCACAAGATGCATGTTTGTACATTGCTAGGCCTTGTTGGAATGGACGAGTTATGTTACTATTGGTTTTAACACTAATCGTATAGACACCACACCAACTTTGCGTGACAATTGTTGTCAGAAATAGTACTTTTAGAAATTGTTCATTCATGGATTCGTTGACTCTACTCTAGACTCTTTTTCTAAATGTCTAGTCTATGAAACAACGCTCAAAATAATACAAAAATCATAAAACACCTACAAGTATTAGGTCATAGCATTTAATTTCATGGGAAGAATCATTTTAAAGAAATAAAATCAACAGAATACTTCAGTACACCTATTCCCAGTGCCCCCTATTTAAGAAAAAATAATATGTTTCCAAACAGGATCTGAACTGTCTCGTAAATTGGGAAAAACAAATAGGCGAGTGAAAAAAAGGCAACCTTTCTCATTGTCAGACAACACTCAAGTACTTTGCAGCTATATAAACACAATTACAAATCCATCCTGAGGTTACACAAGTAGGAAAACATGGATCTATTAGAAGTCGCTTTGGATAAAAGCATCTGCTAAATGAATAAATGTAAATCTATTAATTAGATTCAAACATCTAGTAATAATCTACCTAGATGGATTAAAAACATCTAGGAAACGATGTGCTTTTGAGTAGCATCTCTGTCCAGTGGCAAAATACTAAAATAATTGGGTGCAATGTATTGTAATACAGTATTTTATACAGTGTTCTTGGGGAAAACAGGTTATTGAAAAGGACATCTGAACAGTTTTGTGGGGTCTTTCCATCTTAAATTTTGATACTAGCAATAAGCATGAAGTGCTAACTGTTTGTCCTTATAACCCTTAAAATCCCATCAATAGGTTAATGACATAATATATCCTTGTTTACACATGTAATATATACGCCAAAATAACTATAACCGGTCATTTCATATCTATTAATAGGGATGTGTTTAACATCCTATAGAATACAGATCCAGTACATTTTCAAGAGTGAATTGGTAGGTAATTTTGTTTTAACTTTAATCTAACAAGGCATCTTGTCTGACAATGAGAGTAAGACCCATGAGAATCTCATTTAAAAGTTAAATAGACCAGCAGATTTTCACAACAGACATCAAGGACAGATCTTGTTTGTGGAAGCATATGATAATTATCCCCCCCCCTCCTCCCCCCTTCATTCCTGATATGCTTTGCTTCTAATGCGAGGAAACCCCATAAAAACATATTCTAACCTGACCATCTACTGCTATGAAACTAAAACTGCCCTATTCTCGCAGCCCTAGTCCTGAATTTGAGCTAAAATCCTAAAAGGTTAGTTAGCTAGTATCTGAAGTAGATGAGATAAAAAATTAGGTATAAGCAAAGCATGCAGGTCTAGACAGACTATCATGACTGCTCTCCTAGCATTAAAACCAATCACTGCAAGAAATACCTCGCCAGTTTGCCAGTGTGTAGATACTGTAGGAAGCGATAGTGAGAACACTCATTGCCACAACTGTAAGATGTTCGCTGAATCACTTGTGGCAGATTCTGCAGTGCCTATTTGGAATGCTCCCCCTTTCTGGGATTACTTGAAAAAATCAAGTCATGTTCAAATTCAATAGCTGTAAAACATCGAAACGTGTAGGGGTTTTGTTTTTTGTGACAGGACAATTTTGCATAAAATTCTTAGGATGGCCTTTTCATTAGAGAAAAGGTAGTAAATATCATTTAAAATACAGATCTAAGTTAAAACATTCTAAACAGTATATATGTCTGACATAAACAGAGACATTGAAGAATTATGGTTAGCTTGAGACACCTCTCACTGAATGTACAATTTCTGTCCTGGCAACACTTTTCCTTTCCACTGACTGTTGTATGACACTTGTGCCATCACTGATTTGAGGCTGGAAGCTTATAATGATGTTTTGCCATAAATTGATAGCATTTTATGCCGACATGTTGACCCATATCACAAAGCACTTACAATTAGATTTCTCTTAAATTGTTTTTTCTTCACGGTTACAGCAAAAGCAAGATGTTCCTGATTCGCCACTAGCCTTTGTAAACGAAAGTAGACTGGACAGAAAATACAATGGTTTTAAGCTATATAAGGAATGGAATCGACAAAGAATTGTTGTTGAAGCGGTATTTGAAGCGGTATTTGATGATCAAGTGCGTGGGTCAAAAAAATCAGCTCCTTGTTTCCACAAATATGTAAAAAATGACATCGTCCAGGCCAAAAAGAGCCAAACAAGAAATCCCAATAAATCTTGGTGTTCTGGAATGTTTCAGACCCATGGATATGGGCAAGAAAGGAAGACAAGAGAAATCAACTACAAACCGGGTTCAAAGAGATGCTGTAGAGTTTAAAAACATGGATCCATAGACAACCACACTCAAGGAGACGTTCAAGTAAAGCCATTTTGCTACTGTAGATAGTTAAGGCCAAAAACAAATTGATTTTTGGTTATTTGTTCAAAAATATAACCAGTCAAGCCTCTGAGAAAGATGATTGCTTCATACACAATTTTAGGTAAACAATTCACATAAGTAGCATTAAAAAAAGCTAAAGGTGAAAGCTTATTGCTTTTTGCTTGAGTTGCGACGCAAAACAAGGCAGCAGAGGAGATATTTGGAAAATAAAATAAATAAAGGAGTCAAATTTGGAAAATAAAAGAGATTTTTCCTTCAATATTATCTTGGCAGGAAATTGAATGCTGGCAGCCATGCGTTCTCCTTGTTGGGTGCTGGTCAGCTGTTGGTTTAGTCTTCATAGATGCGGGCATAGAATGTTCACAAGATCAAAAGGGGAATGTTCTTCAATCTTCTGTCCAGTAATACAAAAAAATATACCCCATGAATAAAAGGACCTACTTCCTGCCCTCTCTGGAGCAAAGTTGAGGGTTCACGGATAAATAACTGGTTGGGATGAGCAAGCGAATGATAGGCAGGTAGCCCAGCTGTTTGAAAAGCATCCAATCATTGCTTAACCATGTTCAACTGATTTAAGAGAAATCTAAATCTTTGTTTTTTATACTTAAGGGTCTACTTCGTAACGGTTCTAACAATATATACATGTTAGTTATCATATTCAATGGTTTATATGTGTTTTTGTTGCTTTGAAAAATAAACAAATCTACCAATTCAATCAGTAAATTGGAATTTAAATGTCTGTAAAATACTCAAAGAGGAATCGTCTTCAAAACAGGAAAAAACGAATTATACATAAACTCTGTGCCAAAATTTGTCCTGGTTGGTCCACATTATGACTGGCCAGTTTGAGAAAAAGGAGGGGTTAAGTAGGAGAGCCATTTGTAAAACATTAACAAAGCTAACTGACAGAGTAAAACAGCCAAAGACCCTCTTTGCAAAGGTTACGTTGTTTCTTATGGGCACTTTAAAAGAAGGCATCTTTAATTGGAATTTTACTGCAGGGCAAAACAAAATATAAGCTTCCCTGCCAAATCCTCCCCTAATCCTTTTTTTCTACTTCTAAGGTAAGAGCTAACATGCCATGTCTGAAGCTGTCAAAGGAAGGAAAAGCATCACACCATACAAGCAAATGTTGTTAGACAAACTAACAATACTATCAAGGCATTAAAACATGACTAATACTTAACACACTTCCTTTTGGGGGGAAAAAGCATTGACCAAATGCACATTTCCACATAAAAAAATGTTGGATGGATGAATATGAGGCGTTAAAATCATAATGTAACATGTGATAATGGGCTCTTAAGAACAGTAGGAGTTCAGTTCATTAGGAGTCAAGGGACAATGTCCTCTGAAGCCGGCAGGTGCACAGACAACAGTGCAGGGATTCAATGTGATAAGGCAGATGGTCACTAGTGGCACAACCAATCATTGCATTGCTGTGCCAGCTATTGCTAAGGCCTTACATCTGCTGCACCTGCTAACCAAATGATTAATCATTGGGACACTAAAACAAAAGCAGGCAGACTAACAGGGTGACTGAGTTAATTAGATCTGAAATAACTAGAGAAGTGATTAAAAATCATGGGACATCAAGCCAAACTCTTGAAGTGAACATTTCTACTAGGACCATTACATGTTGAAGTCCCCTAAAATCTTGGTACAAATCTTTCTATAATTATATAATATCCATGTTTGTGGGAGTACTATTGGCAGGACAGACTTAACTTGCAATACTTAAGGACTATGGCCATCTGTGACAGTGATTACATTTACTACATCTCACCAGCAAGTAACACTATTCCGTTAACCCTTATTAGGCTGCTGATAAACAATTGTCTACTAACCTTGGAGCAAGAAGCTATGGCCAGGGGTTACAATTCAATTAAGAGGAAATGTGCATTTGCCCCATACCTTGCCAAACATGAATCGTTATCGTAAAATTAGCATTACATTATAACCATCCAATTAATTATATCAATAGATACACAATTAGTCACCACGGAAGCAGATTTATGAAAGGAGGAACCCCAACCACATATTCAAGAGTGGCGTAAAAAAAAAAAATGGGTAGGTATGCAATTTAGCAAGGCTATTTGAATAACTTAAAAGATACAGTAGGATTTGGAGACCAACACAAATAAGCTTATGGCTTGACCCAGGGCAACCCCCCCCCCCCTTTGCATAATGAGTCCATCTGGCTCAATTGGAATTAAATTACAAAAGGGCAGAAGATTACCTTAAAAAAGGTTCTATATTGCCCCATGTCACTTTAAAGAACCTTGAGGAAAAATAACTACTTGTGAACTGATGTGGGCCAAATGACAGGCACTTTTCCCTTTACCCGGACAATGTTTTTCCATCTTTAACGAACAGTACTGGGTGTGCATGTCATTTCTACACAATAAGATAGACACCAAAGACTAAACAGAAAACCATCTACAGAACCGCCAGATTCACGTTTCGATACGCCCTGAGGACGAAATGTGGCACTGAAATCATATGGTGGAGTTCCCCCTTCTTCACAATAACATTGTTTCCGTGGTAACGCAGCTTTATTTGGTGTACAGTTTAGGTGTGGTGGAAGGTGTGCAGGAGGGGACTTACTCAGGTTTAGCAGCCTGTATTAAGAGGGCGCTGATGCACTCCATACTACCCGCTCGGGCTGCCTTGTGGATAGGAGTCTCACCCACATAGTCCTGGGTGCAAAACAGAGAAAAAAAAGGCATCACGTCTACAGAAACACACTGAAATTGAAGTGCGTTGAAGCAAACTGTTTCAAATGAACCAGAAGGATAAATCATACATCTGCGTTGCAAAAATGTATATTCAGAGCCATGCTTTCGGCCTCAGTGGATTCAACA
Source organism: Hypomesus nipponensis (assembly GCF_054491055.1). Classification (NCBI taxonomy): domain Eukaryota; kingdom Metazoa; phylum Chordata; class Actinopteri; order Osmeriformes; family Osmeridae; genus Hypomesus; species Hypomesus nipponensis. The sequence goes on along the minus strand of NC_140372.1, from coordinate 10,716,843 downwards.
ATGTCCGCAGAAGATCGAGTTATAAGCAGCAGTCCCGTAAACGGCTTCATCTAAGCGGTAAACCTTTCAAGATGGGCACAGCTGCAGACAACAGTCTCAGGGGGAAGCGTTGACAGAGATGCCGTGTAAAGATCTGTTTGCTCCAAGCAGACATGGCGGGCACTGGGCCACCAGGACCGGGGCTGAACTCTTGACCCCCTCACCCACCCACCCCCTCACCCCCCCCCACACCCCCCACACCCCCCCCTTAATAGCGCCCCCTGGGGCCGAGGACCACATCAGCACTCTTGCCCAGCAAACCTGCCTCCGGGCTCCACTTCAGCTACTGCTCTGGCGGAATGTAGGTCAGACGGCCCTGTTTTTCACTGTCAGTGATCCGATTCGCGGATGTGGAGGAAAGTGCATCTGCCCCGTCGTGCTCGTTTTTAGGGCAGTGCTGTGACGCCGTGCCGTAGCCTCATCCCCCCCCTTGTGCATTTCATCAGACAGATCAGACAGGGATTACTGGGCCAAGTTCAGCTGTCTTCAGCCTACGCCTGTCTTGACTCTGTCAGACAAATTACACCCCATTGGAGTCGCTGCCCAGAACAGACTTTATTAATAGGAGGTTAATCAACCTCAGAGCAGACCATTTTAGATTGTCCGTTTCACCCCCAAAAAAACATTAAGAAAGTCTAAATTTTAAAGCGTCACAGAGAGAATGAAAGAGGAAGAAGGAGAGGAAGAGAGTGTGCTACAGAGAGAATGCAAGAGGAAGAAGGAGAGGAAGAGAGTGTGCTACAGAGAAAATGAAAGAGGAAGAAGGAGAGGAAAAGAGTGTGCTACAGAGAGAATGAAAGGGGAAGAAGGAGAGGAAGAGAGTGTGCTACAAAGAGAATGAAAGGGGAAGAAGGAGAGGAAGAGAGTGTGCTACAGAGAGAATGAAAGGGGAAGAAGGAGAGGAAGAGAGTGTGCTACAGAGAGAATGAAAGAGGAAGAAGGAGAGGAAGAGAGTGTGCTACAGAGAGAATGAAAGAGGAAGAAGGAGAGGAAGAGAGTGTGCTACAGAGAGAATGAAAGAGGAAGAAGGAGAGGAAGAGAGTGTGCTACAGAGAGAATGTGAGGGAAAGGCTGAGAGAGATGCTGGACAGGATGGAGCCGGGAATTACGCAATCGTGACCTCCTAATCTGATTTGCCCAGCTCAGCCTCTCTGGCCCACAGCCTCTAGGTGCACTTACGCTGTCATGGCAGCACAGATAGGCTGCCCCCCCCCCCCCCCCTCCAGTTCATACTCTGGAGAGGGGGGGTGGCCCCTGCTCGTCCTCCAGCCCAAGCCGTGACGTAGCCTGCCTGCTACATGCTGCTGCGTAAGATGACCAGCGTGTAAGGATTAGCGGGTCTGGGTCTATGGGGTCAGGGGCGTAGTAGTGCAACCTACGGCGCACGCCGTCGACCTGATCCCGTAATAGGATCGAGCGGGTCTACGTGGCCTGGGAGAGAGCTAGTAAAGAACTGCTGAGTGGGAGGAAGTGCAGTCTCGTAGGAGAAATCTCGATTCATGTTGTGAATGAGATATCCGGGCCTTGTGAACCATACTGCCCTACAAAGCCAAAAGACCGTAACTCGCCGAAGTGTAGAACTGAGAAAAACGACTTCAAAGTTTTTGCACTTTCAAAGTAGTTGTCCTGCAAATGCATTTTAGGTAGGACACTGGAAATCTAGCAGTTTGATGTTTTAGTGATTACACATTATCTAAACTAGACATTTTTGAAATTGTTGATCTTAAACTGCACTTTTGACCCAAATTTTGAAATTACAGTAGTATACCATAGTCTATCGTAAGTGGTCATGCCAAGGCAAAATACAGTAACTTCCGTTTCTTCGCTCACTTAGTTGCTTATCACGATATAAACTCTGTATTTTATAAGCCAATGTAACATACACATGGATACCTGTCACAAGACAAGAGTGTTTTTGATTTAACTGCCAGGGTAAGATACTTACAAACGACTCATGTTTGGGATGTTTGGTGTTGAATGCCAGCGAGTAGGCTAAGCTAATGCTAGATGTGTTTATTGTTGCTAGGTTACGTATTAGTTCAATTGAAACCATAACTCCATTTGAACGTTTGAGTGCCGCAAAACAAAGGCAAAGAACCGTAACTGATGTTACGGCATTCTGCATTGGATTTCTAAAGCCAAAGCAGGCTTTTGGAAGGTACGGTGAAGACAACAACCTTATTTTCTCTGAAAAACAGACGAGTTCATTTAAGATATTAGGCCACATGATAAAGCAGACCTTAACTGTTCCGAAAATGAAAAAAAATCATTTTTGACAAAACTGAAGTTACGGTCTTTTGCCTTTGCACGGCAGCATAGGTTTTGGAGCGCTGAGGCGTCCTTTTGTTTAGCAACCTTTTTTTGTCCCCCCTGAGGGGCATTTTGTTCTGCAGCATGCGAGTTGTGCCGGTCGCGGTCGGTCTGGTAGGCAGGTGGTCAGTGGTGGTCTGTGGAGTCAGCAGGGTGGAGGTTTGAGACGCACCTGTCGGTTGATGTCGGCCCCGGCCTGCAGCAGCCACAACACGCACTCCGGGTGGCCCCCGAACGCAGCGATGTGGGCGGGAGTCTGGGCGAACCTTGTCGTCATGGCGTTCACCTCGCAGCCCACCTGCACCAGACGCATCACACACTCCAGCTGCGGGAGGGAGAAAGTGGACGGAAAGGGGAGAGAGCGCGGGGGCAGGGAGGAATAAGCATTACATGGACCACGTGACTTTACCAACAACGCATGCTCGTTTTCTCGTGGAGTGGTTTCCATTAGGCAACGCATTAATGATCAACTTCACTCATTCTCTGACAGTTAAGTTTCACTTTATAAACCTCTGCTTCACACATACGACACACCAATGTATAACTAAGTGTGGTAGTAAAATAAACATGGAACTTAGACCAATTATATCCATCTTTTCAAAATTGCTTTTTCACATCACAGTAGTCACGCTTATCACATTTTCCCCCTCAGGTTCAGCCAAGGCCATAGACTTGGGTGTGTTCGGCACAGAGTTGTTTTGGCGGGAAACTTGTTTTCCCAGAATTCACAGAAACATTAACTCTGGCCCCTCCCTAAAAGATAAACTTGTCTAGGTAGACCTTTTGTCTGCCAGCTGCATGTCCCTTGAAAAAGTGTGTATTTGTATTTATGTAACATTTCAAAAACAGTTTAAGTCTGAGTTAGCTTGCTGACTTGCTTTTATCCCTACTGTGTATATTCAAAGTTTCTCAGAAATAATAGTAGTTGGCCATTCTTTGACTTAGAACAAGGCTCTGGTGTTGTCTTTTGAACACCATAGTAACTCATGATTTGTAATCTCTCCTTCACTCAACCTTAAATCTCTCTTCCCACTTCAAAAACCTGTGGAACCTTCAATAGAAAAAAACCTTGGGAAAAAAAAAAGCTCCTCTCTTGTACTTGAAACCCACACAAGGCAGCTGCAGCCGTTGGGTGGGAGAAAGAAAAAAAACACTGTCAGCAGATGTGAAGGGGTTGGCTCTTTTCTGCCAATTCTTTCCTGCTCTTTTTGTAGGTTCCCCCCAGGCTCCCTGAATACCCAAAAGACTCAAGTTCAAGTCAGTACCAATCCTCGTGCAAAGGAGTCAAAAGGCAAATTTGCATGACAGAGATTTCTTGAAATAATCACTGTAACATTTGCATGCAAAGGGCCTTAGCCGTTAGAAAACTATTAATCCATGTTCCAAAACAATTAAGGTAATGGAGAATTAACAACTACTACCTTGCATTAATGAGGTAATTTAGTGCCGTGCCAATTATCTTTAATGAGCAGGTTGCCCCACTTGGCATCATGATCCTTACATCTTGAAATTACACTAGTTTAGCCAGAAATGTGTACATTTTAACTACCAAAATAAAAACACCCTGTGTGTGGGTTAAACATGTTTTTATTTACTTAGCCCGTACTAGGCATTAGGTAATTCCACAGTTTAAACCGTTTGACTGTTACGACTTTGGCGCTTTGATGATCATTGGTCAAGAGTAAGCCAATGAAAAGCTATGCGACGCCATCAAAAAATGAAGAAAAAAAAAATTGTTAGTAAAACAGACTCTCGCAAAACAACAGTTTACTTTGTGAATCAATTGCTGTTGCAAGTTTAAACATGTTTCAAGACACAGCATGCTTGTAGTTGAACGTTAGTCAGCGTTGCGTTTTCATTGTATTGTGCCGAACTACGCATGTTCTTATTCCACTTGAAATTACATATTGCAAACAGTGTATATATTACAGAAGTAGCACTAGACTAGATTGGCTTATTGGTAGCATTTTGATTATTTGGTGAATGCTAGCCACGATAACGGTGAATGGTTGCAAGCTAACTCAAAATGGCACGATTCATCGCCTTCGATGTGTCTCGATCCATAATTAACGAATACTACAATGGCAGTTTACCTTCCCAAAATGCGCAGCCCAGTGAATGGGAGTCCATCCATAGAAAGAGTCCTCCGCTATTAGGTCAGCTTGGTTTGTGGTGCACTGGAGAAGTGAGCACAAAGCACCGACGTCTCCATCCCTGCACGCCCGGTGAAGAGGGAAACGAATATTGAGCACCTCGTCGTTCGAAAATCCAGACTCGATCCCAACAGACATGTTTCAGCTTCGAAGAACACAGCTGTAAGTGAAATGATAGATGTCGTTTCAACGTAGCTATCACAGACAAGAATGCAACTCCTTCCGCGCTCCTGAGAATGATGTTCCTTCACCGGTAACGTGCGCACGGTACACAAAGGAGAGGAAGGAAAGATATGCGCTCCTACTCAACTTAGGCCACAATGAAATAGCGTTGTGGAATCACGGATTGGGTCGCATGTCGCTTGATGTAGCCTACTAATGCAAGTTCTATCAAGACCCGTCATGGAGTTTTTTTTATGACATTAAGTCTACCGTCAGGCATTTGGTGCCAATTTGTTTCTGATTTATTTGCTTCCTATTCTAAAGTATGGCTAAAAGCACACAAGCAGATGACAGTAAGTTTTATGAAATATGTGCAAATTGAACACACTAACACACACCTCCTTGCTCAAATCTTAATAATTTCAAGTGTGTTCACGGTCGCACAAGGTGTTCTGAGGTTAAAACGTATTTCCTTCTCTCCCTACTGCCCGCAGTGCATTCATATTTTACAATATCCAGTAAGTCAACGTAATTCTCCAAAAATACACGACAAAATGTGAATTAAATGTCTCACATGGCAGTATAGTATTAAGACCATCTCTTGCTGGACTAAGTAACACCAAAGATATTGTGTCGACAGGAGAACTCTGCCTACCTGGCTTATAGACGACACAATTCAGTGTGGGGCTAAACACACAATAATTCAAACGATGGACTCAACGAGCAAACTGGGAAAGGTATCCTAATAATTCAGTTATCAATTATGTGTCACTAGTAATCTGTCTACAATTTTCTTGGTACTGTACATTTTGGAGGCCCCCAGCTAACAAGGTACAGTAGGCTACCCATCACCTCAATGAACCTGATCTGCAGTCCTGTAATTGATAGCTAAATAAATATATCTGTCACGTTTTGAAAATAATATAAACAGATTGAGGGAACCTTACAATATGAGTCTGTGAGTAGAAGTTATATTGTCCCTCAGAAAAAACTTGTGTGTCGCTAGCTGGTGGAAAACTAGCACTGAATGTAGTCCGTAGCTAGCTAGCGCTACAAGACTGAGAGGATTACGCCCTCTCTTCTCTACGAGTTTGTCCACCAGGCGGCATGCAAGGTTCATTATTCATGAATTAAACTCAGCACAAAACGTGTATTACAACACTTTTTTTACAGGATGACAGCCGTGATAGTTTTGTTATAGTAAGGAAAAGAGAGTTGGAGATGTTGACCACGGAAGTCATGCAGCTCCGTGAGTTCCTGCCCCAAATTAATGGAGATCTGGTAGAAATTGTGCATAGATCCCGTACTGCACAAACAAGTAAGCCAATCTAACTTGCTATAACTATAAAGCCTGCTCTAATTTGGCAATAAATCATGTCCTTTGAAAAATGCATAAATGACACGATATCGTATCCAAGAAAATAATAATGAGATCCAGTGAGACTGTTCTGTTTGTGCTGTAGTGACTAATCACCTTGCCCAGGATCAAGAGCAGCTGAAGCAAGAGTGCTTGCATCTCCGTTCAAGACTGGATGCAGCTCAGAGTGAGTGCCAGAAAGAGAGGGAGGTGAGGGACAAAACGTTTCCACGATGGGCATGCACTAAAGTGTTGAGAGGGGATCTTGTGTCAAAGTCGGGAGTTTTCTTTGTGTCCGTGTTAGGGATTGCGTACATATTTGTGCGTGTGCGTGTGTGTGTGTCACCAGGAGAAGCTGGTTCTGAGGGAGCAGCTGTGGGAAGGCCGGGAGCAGCTCCAGCAACAGGCTGAGTTCTGCACAGGGCTCGGGGCCTCCGCCTGCACCCTGCTGTGGAGTGCCTCCAGCAAGGAGAACGCTGTCAAAGACATCCTAGCCGATGTGAGTCCCTCCCGTTCTCTCAACGATTCATCAGCCTGGGCTCCCTCTGTAAACGTTTGCCCACAGCCACCCCTGGACTCCTCTTTACTGAATGGGAAACATATAAACTGTGTGTGTCTGTGGGTCACAGGGTAAGCTGGAGTCCTTCCTGACTCTAGCAGGTCAGACTCTGGAGAGCTTTGTAAAGTCTATGGATGGGGAGGTTGAGAATGAAAAGCAGGACTTGAACTCCCATGAGCACCAGTTTGTCATGGCCTTGGCTGGAGTCATCACCAGTGAGTTTCTAGACTGGCCCACAATTGCAGAGAAGGATGGTATCAACTAATTGTAACTATTACTGTCTATGAAATGTTGCTCCTTTCATAACCTGTTTAATTTCCATCCACCTCATTCAAGATGTGGCAGCTGTAACGTGTGGGCGGGACTTCCTGTCCAGCTCAGCCCAAGTCCTTTTAGACACTCTGATGCAGCTACTGGAGCTTATGAAGACTGGGGTGTTCCCAAGCTAAAAGTGTGAGAGTTATGAGTCATTAACACCCAACCATTTGAATAGTCACTGTAATGGTACTACAGGTGGATACAGATGCTTACTGTAGTTTCCTGACTATGGTTGTTTGTCTCGTCACTGTGCAGGTGGTTTGTAGTTATTGTAGTTCCTTGCAAATGGACAGTCTATCTTCTCTGGGATTGAAACTGTGCCAATTCTTCTGGTATTGCGATACAGGTTGATGCTCATGGCTTTATACAACGTCAGCATCAGTGTGAAGGGACTGAAGTACATCAGCGAGAGCCCAGGACTTCTCCCTCTCATCTGGAACCTTCTGGAAGGTAAGGGGCAGAAACAGATGGGCTTAACGTTGACATTTACGATGATAAAATAGCGTGCGTTTCTTTTTATTCGATTTGGTTTTTGTGCGTACATGGAGACATCTGTAAGTTGGTGATGAGAGTGCGTGCGTTCATGTCCCTGGACACGTGGACACTGTGGAATGTGTGTTTATGTGTTCGATGCCAAGCCAGCTTCCACTCAGAGAATCCGACCTCTGCCCTCTGACGTTAGCAATCAGTACTCAGCGTGTGGTCAGGGGATTAAGAACGCTCTTCTCTTTCTCCAATTCTTTCCCCCCTCCCTCCATCTCTCTATTTCTCTCCCTAACCTTTTGGTGTTTTTCTCTCTCTGAGACGGTGACCAAGACGTCTGCCTCCACTCCCTGCGCCTGCTCCAGTCCCTGCTGTTGGAGGCGGAGGTTGTGGCCCTGGTGCGCCCAGGGCTCCCGGACCCTCTCCCTCTAGCCCGCATCCGCCAGCTGGCCTCCAGCCGCCACCCGGCCCTCAGGCAGACAGCGCAGGAGACCCTGGAAGATCTGGACTCCCTCTGGGACGGCTCCCCCCGGAGCGCAGCACCTCCGAGTCCGACCGAGCATAAGCAAAGTCGCGCACGTCCCGCTCGCATGAAAGCCAGGTCGGCCATTCTATGCGTTTTGGATCCGTGAGCAAACCTTAATGAGTTTTTTTTTTTCCCATGGTGGACTGGTCATGTGAAAGCCGAGCCTGCCCTTTCCCCTCATTGCCTGGGGAAGACATTACCCCTGTCAGGGCCTTGAGGACTGTTGTTCTTGAATGCCTGGCAACTCATTAGGGAAATGGCTCTGTTCTTGCTGTAGAACTGCCACAAAGGAACCGTTCCATGTTGTTTGTGTTTGTTTCATGGGAGGGTCTTGCGACACAAAGTCATTTGCTTCCAGTTTGGACTGTACGTGTGGTATGTTGATGTTGGCATATGGTGGCCATATGTCGTAAGTTCCATAGGGACTTTATTCGTTTACAAGCTGCTTCTGGTGTTCTGTCGCTCAGCTGCTAAGGACTGAAGTTACGTTCATGTTACATTTGGGTTCAAATGTTTTCACTGCCATTAAAGCTGATTTTTCATTCCATTCAATGTGAAAATGTGAATTGTGATATACCGTCCGAGGTAAACGTCTCCCTCCTATTTATATCCACATATCTTCTTAGACACCTTAATCTAATCACTCATACCCAGGTGAGAGGAAAAAATGGGCGAGTCTTTAGGTGAGTCATAAGTGGTAAGTGGATAAGTCTGGGAGAGTGAAGAGATGAAACTTGGGGTAAGCTTTCACTGCACGTGCTCTAGCAGTCAGCACTGCTGACAGTTTAGGATACAGTCTCGTGGGTTTAAGCCACACACTGATACAGATAGCACATAAACACGGGAGTATATTCTGGTCCACGTGACAAGGTATTTGCACTGTCTTTTGAAATGGCTAATAAAGTGTCAAACAGCATCAAAGTTGGGTCTTGAATTTCCAAGTCCACACAGTTATTTGAGTAGTTTGTTTATGAAATATGATGTACTGTCTACAACTTAGACTGGACTGATCCAGACATTGTTGACATCTCAACATGTTGTGGTGCAACAGATCGGACTGAAATCCACGTGGGACTTTGAACAACTGTTACCAGCCTTGAGCTACATATCCCACGACTCAGCCACGAGTCGTTGATCAGTTTCTTGGCAACTCAGACTCCGTCAAGCGGTTGTGCCACAGCCGAGCTGAGCTGACCTTGCGCACCGCCCGGAGCTCTGCCTCTGACGCCAGAGTGACGTTAACGGAGTGGGTTTCATATTGGCAGGGCTCCAAGGAGCCTTTTGAACGAGCTTTGTTTCCAGAGGACGGATGTTCATTCTGATCCCATGTTTGCAAAATACACTGTTAAGGATGGACACACGAGGAATATAACAGGTGTGCGCATATGTTCTGGAAACTGGAAGATTTGTTGAGAAGGTAGTCCATTCATTTTCTTCTCTCAAGATATAGTTGGATGAGTTGTCTGCTTAGGATAAATATATTTGATTACAATTTCTTTGTTGTTGAAACATTTACATTATTATTAGTTGATTCCATCGAAGCCTTTCACCATGGTGATTTTATCGGCGGAGTCACCTCCAAGCTCACCCTCCGGCAAGGCGCTGCAGGTCGGTTTCTATGAAATCATCAGGACGTTAGGAAAAGGAAATTTTGCAATTGTCAAACTGGCATGTCACAAAGTCACAAAAACTCAGGTGCGTAATTTTTATTTACGACATTGCTGTTTCCAGTAAACAGTAGCCTGATGGATTCAATCATCATAACTTACTTAATGAAAAGCATTGTTTGATGTCGTTTTGCTGTCTGCGACTTAAGGTGGCCATCAAAATTATTGACAAAACTAAACTAGACCCTTCAGACCTGGAGAAGATATACAGAGAGGTTCAACTCATGAAGCTGATGAATCACCCTCATATCATCAAGCTTTACCAGGTAGGTCATCTCCCTCTCTCCTCAGTGCCTCTTGTTATTTGTTTAAGAAGGTTATGCTTTTTGTTTTTATTATTGGGTTGCGACTTCATTCCCAGACATTATCCCCCCCTCTGAGTTACTGAGTCTCGAGGGGGTTTTAGGGTGGAAAATGATGATGCCTGATGAATCGTTTTAACTATTCCGCTCCAAATATGGCCTTAACCCTTGTGCTGCCTTCGGGTCAAGGTTCACAATGACCCATCGCCATCATCGTGTTGCGACAACTTTACCCAATACAAAAACAAAGTGAAGCATTTTCTTTTAACCTTCGCGCTGTGGTGGTCCGAGACAGCGCGACGGTTAAAAGAAAATGCTTCACTTCATTTTTGTATTGGTAAATTGTCGCAACACGGTGGGTCACAATGACCCAAAGGTTACACACGGGTTAAGCAAATTATCCCTGAAATCCATGTCTTGTAAAAATATCTTTCTTTAATTTGAAGGTAATGGAATCTAAAGACATGTTGTACATGGTGATGGAGTATGCCAAAAATGGAGAGATGTTTGGTAAGTGGAGAGCTGTGTTATTCTTATGACCAAATGTTTATATGACCACAAGTTTCCTCATGTATAACATTCCACATGTTTCTCAATCTCTACACACCACATGTAGATTATCTGGCTTCGTCTGGGCGGTTAAGTGAAGGTGAGGCTCGAAGAAAGTTCTGGCAGATCCTCACAGCGGTGGATTACTGCCACAAGAACCACATTGTTCACCGTGACCTCAAGGCAGAGAATCTCCTACTGGACTCCAACCTGGATATCAAACTAGCAGGTATCCAGAGACAATGTTGGACTATCCACTAATCAGAAAACAAGAGTTGGGAGGAACATCTAAAAGAACGATGCTATGAAACGATCATGCACCGTTTCACTCCGTTCCCCCCATATGACAACGTAAAAATAAATAAACGCAAGTCTCTAACGCTCTCTCTGTTCCTGCATGTAGACTTTGGTTTCGGGAACTTCTTCAGCGAGGGGGAACCCCTGAGCACGTGGTGTGGAAGTCCCCCGTACGCGGCTCCAGAGGTGTTCGAAGGGAGGGAATACGAGGGGCCTTCTCTGGACATCTGGGTGAGGAAGCACACCCTGCGCCACTCTCTGCCGCCCCCCGGTGCGTTCTCTTACACCCCCTCGGGAAGAGCTCTCACTCTGGAGGCAGAGCCGCAGCTCGACGGGCCTGTACCCCAGAGGAACGGGGGTTGGAAGGTTCCGGAACGTGTGCGGGTGCTCACACCTGTGCTCTTCTCCTTGCTCGTCAGAGTCTGGGGGTGGTGCTGTACGTCCTGGTGTGTGGCGCCCTGCCCTTTGACGCCCCGAGCCTGCACATGCTCAGACAGAAGGTCACCGAGGGGCGCTTCCGAATCCCCTTCTTTATGTCCCAGGGTAGGTGGAACATGAGATCACCATCCACACTGATGAATAAATGATGCTGCTTGCATAAAATACCATATAATACCACCAGTATCATCGGGTTACGTTTAGACATTTAGCAGACACTCTTATCCAGAGCGATTTACAGTAAGTACAGGGACATTCCCCCCGAAGCAAGTAGGGTGAAGTGCCTTGCCCAAGGACACAACATCATTTTGCACTGGCAACCTTCAGATTACTAGCCCGACTCCCTAACCACCGCTCAGCCATCTGACTCCTTACAACAACCAATGTTTATAACCACTATTATTGATGAATCAATTCATCATTAACCCAACCATAGTGATGGTGGATGACTCATTGATTCTATAACCTGTGTCTTTTCCCCTCCCTCAGACTGTGAGAGCCTGGTGAGGAGGATGTTGTGTGTGGACCCTTCCAAGCGCATCACCTTGGCCCAGATCAAGCAGCACCGCTGGCTGCAGGCAGACCCCACCGCGGCCCCCCAGGCCCTCCACTGGGCCCTAGCCCCAGAGAAGGAGCCCTTCGTAGGGGAGTACAGCGAGTCTGTCCTGGGAGTCATGCAGACCCTGGGCATCGACAAGCAGAGAACCGTGGAGGTAAGAGGCGGGAGGTTTGGATGACCTACGAAGATAAGCTGTAAATGTGTCCCTTTACAGAGTCAAGAGTTGTTTATTTGTTGTTTTGGAAAGTTTACTTTGCTATCCGTTAATGGCAAGAAATGAATCAGTGTGAAGTGTATGAGCCATCTGGTAAGGACTCTTCAAAGTCAGGTACTATAATCTAATCATTCTCTCCACTCATTATCCTATAAGTCTCTTCAGAGCAGCAGCTACAACCACTTCTCTGCGATTTACTGCCTCCTGCTGGAGAAGATGGAGGAACTGCGCGGCCGGAGGCCGTCCCTGGCCGTGGAGGAGGCGGGCTTCCTCCCAAGCCCCGCCCACGGCAGCCTGCTGCAGACCAGCATGGACGAGACCCAGCACAGAGACCCGGGGGAGGAGCTGGAGGAAGACGAGGAGGAGGAAGGTGGAGGCCGTCAGAAGGTCCTCCCCGTGTCTCTAAACCCCTCCCGTAGACACACCTTAGCGGAAGTCCCCGCTAGCAACAAGCACATTCCACCCCACTGTGAGTAGAGACAACACACACGCGCACTGGTAAAAACACGCATTCCTTCAATCACTCAGGAAGTGCTATGCGCACGTTGGTCCATATCACAACACACCTGTGTGTTCAAACATGCCAGTAAACCTAACCACAATGAACATGTGTCAGTTCCAGATGTTCTGGCAGACACTTCCGGCGAGGGTTCTTTGGAAAGCTGTGAGACGTCCTCCTCCTCCTCCTCGTCCTCCTCTTCCTCATACAATGGCTGCTCCCCGCTGACAACCTCCATCAAAGCTCCTGCCGTAGTCTTGGCCCCTGGAACCCTCAGCCCCACAGAGTCATCCGGCCCACTGCCCCCTCCCCAGGCCCAGGTGTGGGTCCAGGCCCGGGACAGCCTCCCCCTACCGAGGTTCCAGGAGGGCCGCAGGGCCTCTGACACCTCCCTCACACAAGGTACGAGGCTGCTCTCTGCGTCTCTCTCATCCACCGCAAGCCGGCAAACTGTCCGGCCGTCTCCGACAGACAGATGACAAGATTTGTGAGGGCTGGATTCAACCGATCTCTCAGAGTCGGATCTCAGACTTCTCCCGCTCCCCCCCCCCCCCTAGGTCTGAGGGCTTTCCGCCAGCAGCTGAGGGCGGAGGTCAGAGCCAAGGGCCTCCTGGGATTGAACAGGTTTAAGAGTCCCGGGCGTCAGGTGTGGATGCCCCCGACCAGTCCCCGGCTGAACCAAGGGCTGCCCCACTGTGCGCCCTCCAGCCCTGTCGGGGAGGAAGCCCTGCTCCAGCACAGGTGAGGCCAGAAGCGTCTCCTCCGTGTCAGCTCTCCTAGACCCAGTCTGGTCCAGGGGCCGGTCCCTTCTGACTCTTCTTCTCTCCCTTCCTGACAGCAGAGTCGTCCAGATCCCGCTGCATCACTTTCTCCCCAGCGCCTGCCCTCAGCCGCCCGTTCTGTTCCTCCCTCACCCGAACGCCGCCTCTCCCCTCGCCCCTCCGCCTCCTCCGCCTCCCTCTTTCGACGCTCCCCACCCACGCCCGCCGTCCTACGTTCTACAGACCCCCGCGCCTTTCGCAGACTTCTCCCGCCATCCCTCCCCCCCGTCGCCCCCCCAGTCCTGCTTCCATCCGTGCTCAGAGCAACCCTTGGATTTATCCTCCTCTTCCTCCTCCTCTCTGGCCATGGTGGCGTCCACCGCTCAGCTCTTGAAGACGAGTCTCCACATTCACCAGGGCCCGCGGGCGGAGGGTCTCACCCAGCACCAGGCCCAGCATCCGCTAGCCCAGGCCGAGAGGAGGCCTCGGGCCAGCCTGCATCCCTACACCTACACCCAGAGTCTCCTGCAGCCCCAGCCTCTTTTCCCCACCGCCTTAGGCAGACTGGAGCCTGCGCATGGCCCATAGCACTGGGACGCTCAGAAACCATGGGGGTTCTTCCCAGGGATTAACAAACACAAGATGGCTTCTCTGACCCGATAGTCCTACTGGTTGACGTTTTCTGTCAGGTTGTTTGAACCATACCCTTGTGCCTTTTGTACCAGCGTGCAATCATAGTAGCACAGTTCGCAAACAAAGTATCACTTTCAGAACTGCGTTTTGTAGGTTATTTTCTATGTTTGCAGTATGCTGTTCAATCAACTGTATTACTGGTAAATGCGTGTAATACTTTGTATTGTAAGCACGTACTATCTGAATATGCATGTGTTAGAGTTGAATATATTTATTTAAATAAATTAACTAATCAACGTCAATATTTTTTTGTGGATGGTTGTTACTGTATTTCACATACCGCCCACAGGCATGTAATAGTTGTTGTAGTCAATTAGTTAATTGAGCCGGCAGTCTAGGTATTAAGTAGTGTGTATCGCATAACACAATAAAACTGATACGATCTGCTGTGCAACCCGAACCACGTTAAGCATTCCAGCGCTCTGCGTGCGTGCGTCATTCAATGCACTGCTGACCCCTGGAGAGTTGATCCTTTTATCTTTCCAGCCCTCCTTAGCGTCCTCCTCACTGTCCCCCACCCCCCCCCCCCCCCACCCACCCCAAGTCTTGGTGTCTCCTTTCTCCCTTTTTCCTTTCCTCCGACACCTAACTTTTCTTTCTTATACGTCACTGAGAGGTGTTGTAGACAATGTGGTGCTGCAACAAACAGTCTCTGTTAGAATAAAATGTCATCATTAGTCTAAGTTAGTAGAGGACTCGTAGTCAGAGAGATGCTGTGGACACAGGGGTTGCCTTTTTGTTAATTGTACAACTTTATTGTGTATACCTTTTAGTAGACTTCTTGGGTGATGGTCAGATATCAGTTGGACAGGGCTAACACTACAGGACAGGAAATATTCAATGACAAAAGAGAAGGGTTTGGAAAAGTTGACACAGGAATGGAAAAAGCCAGGTGGGTGGGTAAGTCTAGGATGGTCTGAACTGTACCCCAACTATCTTGCCCCTCTTCTCTTTCTCTCGTTCAAATATGCTCAGAAGAGCGTTGTAATATGGGGAGTAGGGCAAGCAGAATGGCCACGTGGGGAAAACACTTGGCTCTGGGAAACCTACCCATGGTGTTCTTAGGGTGACAGCTCTTGGGTTGACAGAGGAGGTAGAAAGCTAGGGTCATGTAATCCTCTGTTCAACCCTTAAAAGGTACCTGCCCCACCTCCCCCAACCACCCCTCTCTTTATCCATCCTAATGGGAAGTGAATCATCATAATCATAACAAGAATATTAATATTATCATAATGTTCTAGAATCATCTAAAGAAGGAGAATATATTAGGCTACAAAAACACTGATATCCTTTAGGGGTGGGGGGTCAGGGGAAGAGGGAGGTGGAGAGGGGAAGGGAGTAGAGTGGAGCCTTGGAGGGGGGGGGGGGGGGGGGGGAGGGAGTAGAGTGGAGCCTTGGAGGGGGGAGGGGGGTAGGGAGGGTGTGCACCCCCGCGCCAGGCCCCAGCCGCATGGCTGCTTTGTTTGGAAGAGAAGCCCCTGCACGTGCCCTCTGCCACCCCCTGTGCCCTCCATGGTTCCACCTGGTCGCCGGCTGGCGTCCACTTAGGAGGATGGGGCAGCGTTAGGCTTATCGTCACGGGTGACTGGGATGCTGCGGTCGCCGCGGCCGGACTCGTTGCCCCCGCTGACCTTTGGGCCGTTCAGGGACAGGAGGCCATCGGTGGTCAGCGTGCAGGTGATCGCTGATTGGTCCACGTTGGAGGGGAGGCGGTAGCGGCGGTGGAACTCACGAGAGATGTAACCATGGTCGTCCTGTGAAAGAGGGAAGAGACATGAAGATTTGCAAGGAGAGAGTGGTCAGGGATTTTGTGTCCGGTTAGAGGTGTCTCGGTCATATGTGTTTCAACAGATCCCTTACACTTCTGTTCTTTCATTTTCAGCTGCGTTTGTTTTGGGAGGAAAACTTAACTTCATATACGCAGATTAGCCTGGATTATTTGTAGGCTGAACAAATAAACTCTGACTTCTCGGAATCTTATGGGTAATGACGCACAGATGACGCAAGAAAAATCCCAAATCGCTATTGTTTTCCTCAACGCGTCTCTCACTCTTTGTCCCATGAGGAACATGGCACGTTAAAATAAACTGAAACCAGGAACAAATGGCCTACATTGATGTGAACCCAAATACCTTACCAATAAAGTACTTCAGCATAATCAAAATAGCCTTTGCATTTAGGGCTTGGCAAATGAAATGACCTGATAAATTGCCTCCTGTTGGCTCCAGACCAGACTGCCACAAGCATTTCCCAGCTATATGTTTTGTGAGAAGGTTAATAAAATGTACAGGACCACAGGTTAAAATACAATGTCATGGGGGTCATTGTGTAAAAATGTTCTATTTAAAAGAATAAATAGTTTGGGATTTTAAATAAACTTGTAATTGCATGTGTATGTCCAATTGGACTGGGGGATGGTTAGCCCTGGGGCCTGTTCACTGACTTGACAACAAACAGTGTTGACACTGTCTGCTGCTTCTGTTACATCAGCTGCTGCCAAACCATGTCTGTAACTGACAGCTGTCAGGCAATATCCTCTCTTGCTCTCTCTCTCTATCTCTTCTTCTCTCTCTGTGTCTCTAACACACAAACACACACAACACACACACACACACACGCACACTAAAGGGTGGCGCTCACCTGTCTTTCTCCATGCTTGCCTTGGATCTCCACGTAGTCGTCGGTGATCTTCACGTTGAGCTCATCTGGGGAGAAGTGCTTGACGTCCAGGTGGACGCTGAACTTGTCTCTGTCTGATCTCACCTGGGAAACAGAGATGGAGATGGAAAGAGGGTATGAAAGAGTGAGAGCAACGGCAAAAGGGCAAATGTCAAGGTGGGCAGGAGATTGGGTGTGAATCTGTCAAATGGACAAACAGAAAGCTTTGTGTTGTAGCTCATATAAAAGTTAGTTAACTTGTGATTAACTGCAGGTTTCGACTGTTTGAATCCTGCTGCTGGGACATGTTAAAGAGATGAAATGATTGCTGGCTGTTTGCTATTTGCTGTCGCTGCTGTTTGAAATTATAGCTTTGCATTGTAGTGACAGTTTGGTTGACTTTGATAAAACCATACGCCGAGGCTAGCATCAATAGCTACTACCAGATGATTCCCCATATTGTTTCCATTCTGGATGGACAAGTATATTTGATTCTGTTCTGTTTTAGTTAGTCTATTTAGTATATTTTAGTACAAAATGGCTGCAGACCTGACTGAATGTATACCCCCCAGGTTTTCAACTTTCATCTCCTCCAACAACAGTCAAATCTGAGACTTTTTTGAGCAACCCTAAAAACAAAGTTAACACATACATCTCCTTCAACTGAATCTGATTTTTAAATTCAAAAGCCCAAGGCACTGCATCTTCTCTATCTTTCCCTCTCCCTGAGGCCGCCAAAGGCCTATTCTAGTGTTTTGGATGGAGAAAGTGGAGCTCCATAAAGAGCATTACCTCAGAGATGCCAGAGTTGGAGGAATCCATGAAGTTGCGGAAGAGCGACTGTCTGTAGTAGGGGCTGATGGTGGAGGCGGTGTAGGGGAAGAGGTCATAGTCGAACATTCCCTCTCCGAAAAACTGGTCGAAGAGGCGGGCGGGGTAGAGGGAGCCCATAGCGCGTCTGAACCAAGGGTGCTGGATGGCAATATCCATAGTGTCTGACTTGGCTTGGGTCTAGCTGGGCTGGGGCTTAGGCAGGTTCTAGCTGGGCTGCTGGATGGCGGTCGGCACGGGGTCTAGCTCGGTGCGAGGCGTGCAGCGAAGGTGGCGGAGACAGAGGAGGAGAGGCGAAGGCCGTGAGAGCGAGCGGAGGTCCCAAGTGGCGTGTGTCCTCTCTCCTGCAGCCGCCCTCTCTTTATATACCTGAGGGGCAGAAAAAGGGGCTTTAGAGTAGATCTCTCTGGAATGGCATTATCTCATGGTGGGATGGGCCCAGTCAGCAGAATCCTCGGGGTGCACGCTGACCCTCTCGCCACGCATGCTGGCCCCCCGGCGGGAGGCAGGGGCGCAGCGGGACCCCGTGCCAGCGGTCGCCGAGGGTCTGCCAAAACAAACCGCGCTGATGAGTGGGATGAAGACAGCGGAGAACGTACGGAGAGAGAGAGAGAGAGAAAGAGAGAGAGAGTTAGAGAGAGAGAGAGAGAGAGAGAGGGAGGTCAGACAGAGGAGGGTGGACAGGTGATGAAGAATGCATGATTGTGTACACACAAGCACGGGCTGCAGGGTGCCATTATGACATGACGGTGTTGTTGTGGTTCGATGGAAGATATGTTTAGTTACAATGTCGGGGACGGGGCTTTGAGGGGAAGAAAAACAACAACAAAAACACGGAGCAGAGTCGACTTGAGGGTGAACTGTTGAAACATCAGGGACCTTGGTTATTTCGTAGAGGTTGTATGTACTGTGTAGTAGATGCTGTGCGTGATTCCTTTACAGGACATGACCTAGCTCTGTCTGTATCTATAATGAGGTATGCTACATTCATGGAAAAGGAGTCCACACCCAAACAGTCTGCACCACGCCCAGCGCACCACCAGTTCCCATGGCTCTGATCCCGCTCACGGTGACTTCCCGCCGCGACCGTTCACCGCTGCATTAGCTTAATCCCACCAGGCTTTCACCCACGCCAGTACAGAGGCTTACCCAAAGTACCAGCCAGGCCCTTTTCCAGCCCGCAGACCCCAGTGCCAAGACCAACCAGCCTGGCCAGGGGCAAGCCAGCGCTTAGGGGGCATTGTGGGGCTGGTAGAGGGCTTTTGGAAGGGCAGGGGGGGGTAAAACAGGGGGCCGGACGTAGAAGGGGTTAGGCCCTGGCTGGATTTGAGCCCTGTCAGCATGTTTGGGGGCAGAGTTTTTTTTCTCAATGAGGTGGACAATAGAGGAGTTTGCGCAGGCCTACTACACCAGGGTGCTCACTGAGAGCAGGCAGGGGCTGACCGGGCAGGGCCTGTGTTTGTCAGCTACGGTTGTTTCATGAGGACCTGAGGACCAACGTTTCTATGATTCTATAGGATGGAGAGACCCCAGAGCAGCAGGGCATTCAAGTTGTTTCATGTCTTCTGTACTGTCTGGGTGGTTAGAAGGCATTCAAGGGCTCTACACATGTTACAGCAGACTAAATACTCCTTATTTATAACAGTGAATAATCTGGCCAATGTCTTGGCGTCTTGACAACAGATTCAAAGCTTTCTACACATTCAAGTCAAAGCAGGCCTTAAGTAGTGCCCTATTTATTCAGAATATGCCAGCCTACAACCAAAAAATACTGTATATTGTGTTGAAGTTCATCTGTTGCAAGTCTCTCATCTCCCCCTTGTGGCAATAATGTGTAACTGCTGCAAGACCCAATTTACAAGGATTCCATAATATAAAAGAGACCTTCATGCGGGCATAGTTTGCACAGACTAATAGTTATGCCGATCTGAAATATATCATAAAGCAAGGCTAACAAAGTACAGCGTCATGCAATACCAGCAACAATAAACAAAACATACAAAAGAAAACGTAAATTAAAAATAATTTAATGATCCCATAATAGTCAACATTTATTGACAGTGAATCATCAATTAAGACTTTTCTGTGCGATACATTCAGCATTCGATACAGGACAACCAACATGATCTCAATACCCTTGCTCCATTTAGTCCTACAGATCCCAATTGGATAACTTCATCCAAAAAGATTTATAGATGTTCATGTTGAAGTCAGTTCATGTTAACAAGATAACGTTTTCGAGGTCTGTTCTTCAAACTTATTAGGTGTATTGTAACTTATACCATATGGCTATATGGTGAATATGACAGATGAATATGCAAATCTAATTTCAATAAGAGAATACAGATAGAAAGGGCTAAATTAATCAAATTCACAGTTTAAAGCAGCAAAACACTCATATGTCAAGCTTTTTTAATAACCAAAAAAGCTTGTTTAATAACCCAAGCTAAGATTCCTATTGTATAAGCCTTCTCTGTATTAAGCTGTATTCTTATAATACCTACATAACAATAACATGATTGTTATAGGAATCAAAGATCAACTACGAGAAAGGACAACCAAGACAGGAAAGCAAATGAACGGATAATGACACATCGGTGTTACCCTCTATTTGACACAGCCACTAACAGTACTGCTGCCTGTGTGTCTGTGAGTGGGTCCTGTGCAGCGTTCAGGCACTACGCGCCCTTTCACGGTTCTTCGGCGCACTCCGATAAGGACCTCTCCCTCTTCTCCCGAGCTGTGACGAAGTTGAGCAGGTCGATGGCGGTCACCACACCAAACACCATCTGCTTCAGACTGGGGGAGCCGTCTGTTAGGTCTGTGGGAGGGGAGGAAGGAGGGAGGGAGAGGCTGAAGGGTGGTGGAAGAGAGACGCACCGCACCTGGACTCGAACGCTGACACCCAGCCGGCCTGGTGTGGCGTCACGATCGAGGCATTACAGGCATCCGACATCGCACCCTCTCAGCCATGCAGAGATGACGCAATGCCTGTGGAACATTTCTTACTGCTGGCTGGAGCCAATGTGGAAACAAACAAACAAGGGTGTGTGTGTGTGTGTGTGTGTGTGTGAGATTGTTTGCCGAGTTGCCTCTTCTGGCCATTACTGGACTAGACGGAGGGTGGGGATAAGGCACCTGGAAACTCTCTGCTTAGATCACCGTGATACTATTGGACTACTGAACTCTGATGCTGGCGTTTCACCATGTGTACTTGCACAGTGACCTGCTATTACATAACAGCACACACAGCCAGACGCACACATGTCCCTGGAACACCAGTTTAAATAGAGATGTTTATGTACTCTGGATGGAGAGTGTACTCATCCCTTCGAGCGAGAGTGTGAGAGAGACTCACACTGGATCTGTTCGTGCACCACCAGGGCAAAGTGGTCAATCTCCAGGATCCGGGACAACTTCCCCAGGTTGTCATTCAAACGAATCTGAGGAGAGGGAGAAAGATTCAAAACATGCGTACACCCACACACACACACACACACACACACACACACACACACACACACACACACACACACACACACACACACACACACACACACACACACACACACACACACACACACACACACACACACACACACACACACACACACACACACACACACACACACACACACACACACACACACACACACACACACACACACACACACACCAGGACTTATGAGGATTCCAGTGACCGACCTGTTTGAACTGCTTGTAGAGCACCTTGCTGACAGGGTCGGAGGGCTTGACCTTCCCAGCCAGGACAGAGGCCAGCATGTTCCCCAGGGTCACCATGCCCAGGATCAAACTGCACACACACCCACAAACTCATGTCAGCGTACGATGAACCCACGCCAAAGTACACAAGCCCCAGTTGAACTCCACTGGATCGATAAAATACAAAAACAACAAGTCCAGAACGCGCCCCACACGTGATCCCTGATCACGAGCACCCTACCCAGCCTCGTCCACCACAGGGGCCTGGTCGAACGCCTTCTCCTTCAGGATCTTGATGGTCTTCTGACAGGTGACCGTGGGAAGGACGGTCAGGGGGGCCGACAGGTTCAGACCCTGCAGTTTCAGATTCCACCACCTGGGAGTGAAACACACACACACGGTACTTCAAATCATGATGTATTACTACATTTTTCACACACTTTTAGAGGACAAACACATTCTCTGTGCACACACACACACACACACACACACCAGGGTTTGGACACCATGATGTGCTCCTCCCTCAGGAAGCCCTTCTGGAACATCCACTTGTCACTCAGGAACTTGGACCTAAGAATGAATGCAGAGACATGACACTGGTAAATGCGTCATCTCATAGACTAATGGGGCTGCAGATCAGTTGAGACCGAGATCTGACGCGACAGCTGCAATACCAAACAAGGCCACAGGGAGTCCGCATAAACGAGTGTGACCCCAGTGTGAGCATTTGTCATGTCGTAATTCTCATTGCACCACAACGCAATTTCTGAGACACACAAACAAACACACACGGCTCCTCACATGTAGTTGCGGATGGAGTCTGGCAGGATGACCACACAGCGCTGGCCCTCCTTCAGCTCCCTGGCCATCCTGACCGCCGCGGCCATGGCTGTGCCTGAGCTGCCCCCTGGGGCAGAGGGACAGAGACGGGTCAAACGCCACTCCTCCTCTTCCTCCAGAAACACACTCCCTTTCACCTTTGAATTCATGTTTATGTGACCAAATCAGGCTAAACCGGGTGTTCCGTTATAGCCCGGGTCAAGGACAGGGGAGAAGGAGAGGGGGAGGAGGACAGTGAGAGGGGGAGGAGGAGAGGGAGAGAAGGAGAGGGGGAGGAGGACAGGGAGAGGAGGAGAGGGAGAGAAGGACAGGGGAGGAGGAGAAGGAGAGGGGGAGGAGAGGGAGAAGGAGAGGTAGAGGGGGGAGAAGGAGAGGGAGAGGAGGAGAGGGAGAGGGGGAGGAGGAAAAGAGGAGGAGTAGAAGGAAAGGGGGAGGAGGAGGAGGAGAGGGAGAGGAAGGAGGAGAGGGGGGGAGGAGAGGGAGAGGGGGAGGAGGAGAGGGAGAGGAGAGCGTACCACACAGCAGCCCCTCGTCTCTGATGAGCATGCGGGACATGTTGAAGGAATCCTCGTCATTGGACTTGTACCAGCTGTCCACCACCTGAGGCAAACACACACTGTGAGCGTGGACGCGTTGTGTTTGGACAGGCAACAGTTACTCTCCAGGTACACTGTGTCTCTGGAGAAAAATCGCAGGCGATGTGTTTTGACTGCGTGAGACAGGGCGTGAGTGAGTGTGTGTGAGAGAGTGAGGAGAAGGAGAGAGCGCGTCTGCCAGTATCTGCCACGTACAGATCTGTCCAGCACGGTGGGGATGAAGTCGTATCCGATGCCCTCCACCTCGTAATGGGTCTTATCGGTCCTGTTGAGCTTTTCTGGTTCGGCCAGAATGGAGCCCTCAGGGTCCACACCTACAATCTACGCATACACATTCACACGCTTGTAAGAAGGAAAAAAAATACCTCATGAGTCATCGAAATGTATGGAACATTCCAGATTAGGGGTCTCACCTTGATGTTGGGGCATCGCTCCTTCAGTTTGCGGGCGATGCCAGTGATGGTGCCACCTGTGCCGGCACCTGCCACCAGCATGTCCACCTTGCCTGGCGGGTTGTAGACCCGGGAAGGAAACGCAATGAGCTCCGACACATCAAAACCATGATAAAGGTTTCCCTTCGGCAAACCTCACCATCACACTGCTCCAGGATCTCCTCAGCGGTAGTGTCGTAGTGGGCCAGGGGGTTGCTGGGATTGCGGTACTGGTCCAGGATGTGCGAGTTGGGGATCTCGTTTTTCAGACGCCAAGCCACGCCCACGTGCGACTCGGGCGAGTCGAAGCGAGCGCTCGTGGGTGTCCGGACAATCTCGGCCCCGAGGGCTCTCAGAACATCCACCTGTGTACTCACACACACACACCAAAATGATCAACTGGCTACTACTACACCATTTCAAAGCAGGATATTTACACTAGGGAGTCCTATTTGTCATGAGACAGATGTCACCTTTTCCATGCTCATCTTCTCAGGCATGACGATGATGCAGCGGTAGCCTTTCACAGCAGAGGCCAGGGCCAGGCCGATCCCTGACACACACACACACACACACACACACACACACACACACACACACACACACACACACACACACACACACACACACACACACACACACACACACACACACACACACACACACACACACACACACACACACACACACACACACACACACACACACACACACACACACACACACACACACACACTTAGAGAGCACTGAAATAGCTGAGAAATCAGACATTTACTAAGGGTGTATAAACAAACATAAATATACACACACGTACACAAACACACATATCTAAATAAATACACACGCACACAGAGTCGTAGTTACCTGTGTTCCCAGAGGTGGGCTCTATGATGGTGTCTCCAGGTTTAAGGAGGCCCGCCCTCTCTGCATCCTCCACCATGCGGAGACTGATCCTGTCCTTCACACTGCCGCCCGCGTTGAAGTACTCACACTTGGCCACTGTGCGCACGGACACAACACACACACACCAGCAGGCGTACTACATTAGGAAAACAGATATCATGTGTTGTCCTAAATATACTAGTAAAGCGATGTTTCTTTCACGAAACTGGTGGGAAATGTCTACTACCCCAAACAACTATTACTGCCAAATTGTCCCCCCTTCAATAATCCTCCAAAGGATTATAAAATATTTTTTCCACAAATGTCCTTTCATTAAGCTATAACTAGCCGGTCCAGCTCCCAAATCTATTGTGCATGGTACCATACACAATATCATTTGGCTTCCAAAATCTACTCAAATGCTAGTAAAAAAGGTTTTAGAGTGAAATCTATTTCACATGAATTCCTAGAGCTAGTTAATCCAAAGCCGTTCAAATCACGACTCGTCATGGTAGCCCATGTGTAACAGCTTTGTAGTATGACTACTAGATCAAGACATTTGAATGTTAAGCAGGAAGGCTTTTGTCTGAGTCCATAGAAGCCCTTTGGGTCAAGGCAAGCTTTTATCATTGTGGGATTTCCTTCTAACTTTTTGAGAGAAAAGCAAGCGAGTCACGTAGTTTGCCCTGGACATGGGCACTGTCTCAAGCTATCCCCATTTCTCCGATGAAGATCAGAGAGATCACGTACAAGAGTGTCCGCCTCACTTAACAGTGCTGCCGTCTCACAGTTCCATTTTACTCCCATCATCCAAATAAAATACAGTTGGGGACATCTGATTGGTTACCATCATGAGGAACTCACGGATTTCACATTTGAGGCCAAAGGTTTTGGGGATCTTGTTGATGCGCACCAGGGGGGTGTCTCCGATCCTGCGCAGTATGTCTGGGAGGATACTGGGGTGGTCAGTCCTGGCAGGGGGCCGGGGGAAAGTACACAGTCAACACTCAGCACAGAGCTAACATCAAAGTCATAAATGAACTATCCATTTTTCCACATAACGCATTTTTAGGTTCTCTTATCTAAAAGATTATGGACGTTCATTTGAGGGGCAAACCAACATTGTGTTGTGTCAAAAGTGCATTTCAGTTCACGAGAGATAAAAACAAAGGTTAACACATATGGGGTGAGTAGCCCAGTCGTACTTTGGTGGGTGGGTATGGGGGGAGTCGGCGTGCGACGCGCCCAGCCTCCAGGTGCACTTGCTGGGAAGGTCGGGGCGGATCCACTTCCTCTCGCCAGCTGCCTTTCCCACATTCAGCCTGACGGGCAGGTCCCCGTCCCCTACCTCAGCCATGGAGGACAGAGAGAAGGGGCCGTCCAGGACTTTGACTCCCTTAACATCACCGTTGGTGTGGGCTCGCAGCTTGGCAGCATGGGGGCACCCAGGGCCAGCGGGATTCGGCAGGGTGCTTTCTTTGGAGGAGGGAATTGAAGGCATGGTCATCTGGTGGAAGGAAGGTGAACGATAAAAAAAGATAGATTATCAGTTAACAGTGACGTGATCGGTAATCTTTCCAATTAGCCGTTGTTTTTGTTTCACGCAATTCAGTACAAAATAAATACAAAAAAATAAATACAAACATCCAAAACAATGGGCCAAACATTCATTTTCATTGTTCCAAAAGCTCCTCTCTGCCCAATCATCAATTTGCATTGAAGTTATTAAATAAGGCTATATGAAACCCCTCAACATCATTAGCAGTCAACATGATTTAACAGGAGCGCACACACACTGAGCTACACTTACACTATATTAAGGAAGGAGTAACTTGAAGCACTCAAATGGACGTAAAACATTTGGACGCCACAGTGAAAGGTCAAACAAGGAGCCGTCGTGAATATGGACGCCAGAAAGGTCGCTTTCCAAGAAGCTGAATGGAATTCTGGGAGTGGCTGCTGTTGGTATCGTTCCACACACACTGTGGCTGGCTAGTAACACTATACTCTCCCTTAACAAGTTGACTTGCATAAAGTACAGTACAAAATACTTTTCCATAGCGTAAATGGCCATGTGCTATCCCAGCATAGATGATTCATTCCATTTGGTTGCAATCTTATGCTTGAATTGACATGAGATGACCTCTGATGATATAGTGTACAATACTAAGCAACTGTTCAGCTGGAGCCTCTTTCCACACTGGGCAGAAATAATATCCTTGCACATTAGTGACTTGATTTGAGAAGTGAAAACAAGTGTTTAGTAATACCAATCCAAGACTGGCATGAACTCTTTATGATAAGACTCAATTACAACACAACCACAAATGAACTAATGCCCACGCTTGCTGTTTAATACTGAAATGTTTTATCACTGACTGGGGGAAAGCAGCAGGACCTTTGAAACTGTAAAATAGACTGTTTCCGACATGCTGAAGGAGAAGTGAATTAATATAAAGTAAATGTATCCATGAGGAACAGCATTAATCTGTCAGGGTATCAAGAATCGGTTCATTGGACCAAAGACAAACGGTTTGCTGTCAAGAACTTGAAGCAACTTGCAAGAAAGTCACATGGGCTACTAAAGTAACAACGTTGTACGTAGGCTTGATCTGTCCCCTTTACAATTATAGTTTATGTTTGGGAAATGAACGCACTAAACTTTGACACAATCAACTTTTACAATTGTCTTTATACATTGCACTACTAGAAAATATCTTACAAGACTAGAACACGTGGAAATCATCCAGTTCTTAGAAATACTTACCTAAATGAGTGAATGAGCCCCGGGGACGAGAGCTGTGGTCCAGAGTAACCGGACGTTCATAGAACTAAGGACGAAAACGAACATTTGTCGCAAACTTTGACAAGATTAAAAAAACGATTGGCCAATTAGCTAGAGAATAAGATAGGTTTCCGCATGGCTCTGATTGGCTACGGCATGGGCGTCTATTGGTTTTTCTTATCCAACCAAGGGAGAGGAGAAGTCAGTGCAGACGTTTGTGAAAACAAACGCAATTATGTCAATATGAACTTCTTCTGGTTTACAATGTTGCTGGAATGCCCACATTAGGTACCAGATCATTTAGTGAAAACTGGCCGTATACATGAACTAAAAGCATGACATTTCATCATGACTTTGTACATTCCTTTTTTGATGAAAGAGCACTACTATCCCTTTATTGATTTAACATAATAATAGAATTTAAACAAGCCCTAATTATGCTGGCATAACTTTGATAATTAAAACATCTCAGGAGAAACATATTAGCCAGTTGTATATCAAGAAGTACAACTAACTGAGACAACATAGCAAAAATAAATGGGACCCAATACTGAATCACTACAAAGATGTTTTATTAAGAAAGAATCACACCTGTGTCTTTAAAAAAAAGAAATAAAAGAAAATCGGGCTGCAACATTTAACAATTTTCATAACAGGACCAAGAGGGATGGGACTGGAAGGATGAAGAGAGAGGAGTAAAGGTATAGATGGGACGGATCTTGGCTTTAAATTTAGAATCTTCCAGAACGTTCTCTGTCCCTTGACCTCCGTCTTGCACGGTCCCGTCCACCACCGCCACCACCACCACCGCCGCCACCACGACCACGGTCTCTGGACCGGGAGCGCCTGTCTCGCGAACGCGAGCTGGAGCGGTGCCTGATGAGGGAAAAATTGAGACAAATGAAGTACCAAGGCTGGGATGAAAGCCTGGCACGAATTACTTCTGTAGTCTAAGTGCAATAGCCTTTATGGTTGGACAGCTACGAAATACTACTGGAAAAGTAGTCATTCAGGCCCAAAACTTAACACATTTCCAGAAATTCTGTACCTTTTCCTGCGGCGTCCATACAACTCCCTACGGAGCTCTCGTGATATGGGTTTTAGGTGCATGAAGTTGCAGAAGCCACCTCGCGTGCACTCTCTGTGAACAACAGGCGTAGTAAAGGGTTCAAACTGACGTGCGTGTGAAAAGCTGTCTCGTACCCAGCTGCCGTCCTTGAAGCGGCAGCTGGCAGAACGTTTTTTTTTTTTACCCTCGTTCACTTGGAACATTGTCACGCTATGCTCAAACAACTTACGGCCCAAGTCTACTTTATAACCATCAGGTAAATGTCAGAATGACAGTGATGGGGGTGTGAATGATGAAACACTGACCCCATTTCATACTGGCGACAGCAGGCTTCTCGGAAGTCGGTGACGGGGGACAGCTCTGCGTGGATGGGCTGACCGTTGAACCAGCGGTTGTTCAGGTCCATCACCGCCTTCTCGGCGTCCTCTTCCCGGCGGAACTGCATTTGCACATGAGAGCACGCGCAACACGCACAAGTCACAACCAGAGGGGTCACACATGGGTCATCGCAAGGGCTTCTAAACACAGCAGCCCCCCCCCCCCAACAGCCACCTTCACATAGACGTTCCCCACGAGGTGGTCCCCCAGGTTGTCGCACACGTTCATCTCCTCCACCTCGCCGTACTTCTCCTCCATCTCCGTGAAGACCTCCTGCGGGGACCAGGAGGAAGAGAGAAGACCGTTCATACAGGGAAGAAAAAAAGATTTTTACTACATTTTAGAGGGATAAGATTTAGACCAAACATCCAGAAATGAAAGCTGTGGAAGGGTGGTGACAGGGCCTTTGATCTGGTTTCGGGGACGTGTCACAGAGGTCACGCACCTCAAAGAACTCGTCGTAGTGCTCTTGCATCTCCACATCGCTGACAGCACCTGAAAGCAGGAAACAGATCAAAACACTGATATAGGACTACATTTACCAGTATCCTCACGCCATGTGTATGAGCAATGTGGGACAATGAAGCCACAATGCTCCGCTGAGCTTTTGTTGTCCCCTTATGTTTTACTTCATTTTTTTAATGTGAAAAAGGGCTTTAGCATCAGTTTGAAGCAGCACCAGATTATTTGTGTGACGCATTACTGACTGACATCCACATCTACACAATCAACTATATCCAGCAACAGTACAACACTGCTGAAAAGTCTGATCTGCATGAAACATGTTTACATATGTAACATTGTCGACCCCTAGTGGTTTTGTTACACTTCATCTTAAGCAATGTAACAGTTATTAGCAGGTGAAGAGTATGCATGTTTGTTAATATAGGCTAACTGATCATGAGAAAGGCAACTGAATGCACTGAAAGAACCTAGGCCCATTTGAGCACATCTGCTTAACACAGAGAAAAGGACCTCAGCCAAAACTATGTTCTTGTGCTATTAGGCAATATGACTATACGGTAATATTTACTGTGAATCCAGCATATTAAAACGACCAAAATATCATACACTGAATCTGGCTAAATTCAATAGAGGTCTTTAAGGTTATTAAAGAATCATCAAAACACACATTTGTCCCATCAAATCAAAATACAGGGCAATGGTGGAGCTTCAGAAACGAGGGTTCTGCATCTAAATGTCTAGAGTACGCCTTTTGAACAGGGCAATTTGGTTGCCTGGCAAGGGAGAGACAATTCTGTGTGGGTGGGTATGTGCATGGAACAATACAATACGAGCAGTCAATGCCGCAAGGTCCTGCGTATGAGGGGGAACTTACAGTGTAAACCATCGGCAGACTGGGCAGAGTTTTGAGGGTTACGGTAAATGTTCAAGAGGGCAATGGTCTGAAATACAAAACGCAAAACGCATGTGATACAAGTCAAGCAGAAATGAGAGGGAGGTGGGGTGGGGGGGAAGAAAAGGTAAGATTAGATTATTGGTAGGGACCCTCAAGTCACTGTCCTAAAACGAGGGGACACATTTGCGTCAGCTACGGGTGTGCGTGTTAACAGTCTGGATTCGTAGGCTGCGACCTGTCCTACAGCAGTCATCCCCTTCTTGAACTACAGAGCTCTGCTGTGAAGGAAAAATGGCATTGGGTGATCGTCGATGGAGGGAGTCACTGCAAGAGACCGGACACTGTGGAGGAAACTACAAGTAAATACTGCCACAAAGTCACAGGAAGCTGCAATCACAAGGATCTCAGAGCCAGTTACTTTAGTACGTCAGAATCAGTGAGGTCTGAACTACATCCGTGACCATAAATCCAAACGGACGTCATTTGTGAGGGTGGTCATCTCGAAAATAGGCCACGGTCATGTGGTTTGTATGACTGGTTCTGATATCCCCGTCAGGAAACAGAAGTGGAAATCAGCAGAGTGTAGCAGAGGAGTGCCACAGCCATACCCACAGCGGTACCTACCTGGGTGAGCGGCTCTGCGTCAGCTCTGCTAGAGAGAGCTCAACCCCAGCGACTGTTCACACTAAAGGAAGACATAAGACTACACTGAGCACTGCTTGTACCTACTGTCCGAACGAGGCCGGTCGTATGCTAGAGATCACATCGGACAAGTCTGGATTACAAGGTAGAAATGGATGTTTTCGAGTTTATGGGTGAGGCCTACCTTTAGAGGAAAGGGGTGAGAGGTTGTATAAAACTGAATGGTGTCAGTCTTAGACTAAGGAAATGTAACTAAACTGTAAGCTAGTCCTGGGCATGTGATAAACCATTGTCAAAGATCTAAAGATTGTATTTTTATATATTTTTTTCATGTAGGCTAGGCTTAATCTACTTTAAAATCTGAAAGTAAACTTGTTCCAGTGTGTGAAAGGTAAAAGTTGGCTTTCCTGCTAACAGCGCTGAGGCAATCCCTCACTGCTGAGCTGCAACATGACCTATATTTTGGGGATGGGATGGGGAAAGAAGGAGGGATTTTGGCACCTCTGAGGCTGACAAATCTGTTGGACTTACAGCGAGAGGCGTCGGCCGTCTGTGCACTGTTTTGGGGATTACGGTAGATGTTTTGAATCAAGATGGTCTGCAGAGGGAAGAATAAAAACATGATCAGATCAACTTCCTTAATGCGATTTAGCTCCCTGTGCATAGTTTTTCAATGAAGAGTTACTATTGCGAATACCTAGAATTTTAAAACTGAATTTAAATGCCTTTTTAAAATGTATTATTATTCTCGACGGCTTGTCAACTATCCGTGAGCTGTTTTTAGTTTGGAGAGATAAAGCTAACACCTTTGCAGCTGCCTTTAACAACCCTACTACTAAGTGTCTAAGATGTTGAACAGCACTGAGTGAACTAAGTAGCCAGTGTCTTCATTCCCAAAAGATCTCCCCCAGTAAAGGATGGGTGTTATATGTGTCCATGTGTTCCGCAATCCAGTTGGATACTTGGAGGAACAGGAACATAATTGTCCCTGATAAATTATGCCAAAATGCATGTAGATATGTTTCATAATCAAATGCTGCTGATGGTCACGATTTAACACAAAGCAAAACATGAATCCTATTTTTTTACTCAACAGAACGTGCAGTATCTCTGAAAAAGAACAAAACACAGGGTTAACAAAAACTAGCTGCATTGTCCCCAGCAAGAACTCTGAAATTCAAATAATGTCCTGATTCCTCCAGCAGAAGCTGTTACACAAAGACAAAATACATGAGATTCATGCAATCCTGACATTGTAACGGCGAATCAAACGTGATTCCTGTCGAGTGTGGTCCTACAAAGTTACTTTTTTTTTACACAGACACGCCCAACTGGCACCGCTTTCAAGCAAGTAAGATGGTTAACCAGGAATGCCAGTTTGCAGACTTTGAATGGCGAAAAATGCATTATAATAAGAACTGATACATGGGTTGACATAATAAACCTTCCTATGCAAAACTGTAAGCCATGCTACCTATATGAGTTGGGACTATCCTCATGCCATTTATGATAAGGGACTTACCTGGCTGAAAGTTGGTTTGTTGTGCAACCTAGAGCAGCGGTCTCCATGCCTGCACGCTCCAATTTTGAAATAGAATGAACAATTGACCCTAGAAGAAGAGATGTGTGGAAAAGAGAGTGTGCAGGAGAGAGTGTGCGTTAGGAAGCATACCAGGACAAATATTTGAGAAACTTGACGCAACTTAGCTGGTTCGCAAACAGGGATATAAAAGGTTGGCGCAAATGCCACATTGTGTCGCAGGCTGGTAGCAGCATTGCAGTTGCTGTACAGTAACGCGTTAGCTGGCTAGCACTAGAGGTAGCAATGACAGCTAATCAGCTGCCCAAAGAGCAA
This sequence comes from Hypomesus nipponensis, assembly GCF_054491055.1. Lineage (NCBI taxonomy): Eukaryota > Metazoa > Chordata > Actinopteri > Osmeriformes > Osmeridae > Hypomesus > Hypomesus nipponensis. Next base: position 10,684,907 of record NC_140372.1, on the reverse strand, counting down.
AAAAGACACGTTCATAGGACCCACAAATCAAAATCAATGATTAAGTGATCACAGTGAACCTAAATGGCTTATCGGTTTACATGGTTAATTCAAATAGATAATTATAAAACTTACTTGTCTTTTTCAGTACCGAAAATGGACGCCAGGTACTCCGCCATTTTTGGTTGGTCAAACTTATTGTGGTGAACGTCATCGGTGAAACACAGTTGCTGTGTTTCAGGAATGTGTTTTTCGTCAGAAGCACTTGAACTTCACTATTCTCACAGGGGCGCTGTTGTATCAGTTGCCATTACAGTATTGCATCATGGACAAAACAACAGTAAACTTTGTTATTACACGGCTTTTCTAAATGCAATAGAATGCCCAATTCAAGGGCCCCTGGTGATTACTGTGACAAATTGTAGCAAAATAACATAAATAAGTTAATAATAAATAAATAGGCAAGCAATGAGATTGGTAACTTGCCCAATAAATAATATTGCCTATTTTAGACATTGCTGTATTTCTACATTCGTCATACATTCTTTAGGTAAGACTGTAACATTTATGTCTCGTTTTGATGCAATAACTTCTTGAGATTGAATATCTGATAGACCACAAGAGGTATGATGCTTTGTGATTGTTAGGCAAGGGGAAAGTTGAGACTGGGGAGAGAGGAAGTGAACTGAAGGTATGGAACCACACATGAGGTGTGTCACTTGGGGAAGTAGTGACACACAAAAGTAGAACTAAGATTCAAATACTACGCTTTTTCTGGTGTGAATGCAGGGATTTTAAGGAAGGTGTCATTCACGGTTTTGCTGAGGCTGTCTCCTTAACACACCTGGACTCTTATTAGGCTACCATCTGTTAATGGAACCAGACCAGCGGACTAGAAGATATCATGAGGCCCAACAAGCTTTGGACCAAGCCCCCTCTGTTAATCCTCCTGGTTGTACATCTGTTCCCCTGGACCATCTACAGTGAGTTAACCAACACTCTCTCTCTACACACACTCACATACACACGTTGTATAAGTAGGCCTATGTCTGTACACAACTTTCACTAGGCATTGCAATAGTTGTACTCCAGCCAATTGTGTCACCTTCACATAGTCTAAAGACAAAATGTTGTCATCAGAGGGAATCATATTTTAAGATGGTAGAGGCATTCTTAGATGTCAGGACTAGCATGCATTAGGCTACATACTGACATCCTCCACCCCTGGACAGATATATAGCCTAGATATCATTTAGGTAAACATAAGAACAGGAAAAGAAACTATGTGTAAAAATGAAACAATTTTCCAAACGTATTCCTCCTTTTAATATAATTTTCTTTCATACTGAATTTCTCTTTTTATCTATATTTTCCGTTCATTTTGATTCACAAGTTGAACATTTTCGTTTGAATCAATAATGCCATTCATTATGACAGTATCTCGACATATGGGACTTTGAACTAATACAGGTATCTGATATAGCCATGTGGTTTTCCTGTGTGGTTCGGGGTAGCCCATGTGTTGCCCAGCTACCCAAGATCTGTGGATAGATATGTATATTGGTACACTTTATTCACACCATTAGACATGCATGTCTTTGGGAAGACAATCCCTTAGTGATCAGATCACGTGTATTGCTGCATAGTGCGATGATCACATTGTGTTTGCCGTTAGACCAGGTTGCTAATAGTACAGGTGATGCTGCACACTTCTTAGTTTCCTACAGGGCTATTTTCTCTGTCTCATGCAAATTTCACTCCCACTCAGAAGGAGGAAAAACGACCTAATCAGGGTTTAATGCATGTTTTTTGCATGGATGCTTTTACTGAGGGGAAAATATAACGCATTCTTTCTTTTGTCAAAATCACCTTGTTCCAAGTCCTTAGTTTCACTCTTAGTCTTATTCCACTGTACATTCAAGAGATTCATGTTTTTATTGTATATAATTTCTTATTCTCCTAATGAGAAGGTTCAATATGTCATCATTTGTTGATGGTGTAGACTACCTGACTAACAGTTTAGCCATACGTTATTAATCAACTTGATTTGAATTAAAATAACAAAATCACTTGCTTGGTCAACAACCATCCTAGTATCCTTATCCTGTTCATTGTTTTATGTTATTCTCTCTAGCACAAGAAGCTGACTGTGAACAAAAGATTAGAGTACATCGGAATACAGTTATGAGCGCTTCATCTGGAGAGGACCTGAGGATTGAGTGCCCCGTTGACTTCTGCTACGACTTACAACCAGTGGTCTCCTGGTGTAAACTGGATGATTCAAATAACTGCAGTCCTTTAAATCTATCTGCTCGGACTGAAACCCACTGGCAGAATTTGACACGCAACACAGGGATCTCCTTTCTAAATTTGAAAGATGTATCTACAAACGATACAGGTCAATACAGGTGTCAATATATATCCGACATGAGTCATAGCATCAAGATCAGAGTCTCAGGTAAGCAGAGTTTCCTGTTCATCTGGTTCTAACAGCATACATCTAATCTAATCAGCACCACACCTCCCTGTAACTGGGTACAAATTGATGTATTTCAGAAAGAGCAGACATCTCCACAGTTGTATATGAGAAGAATGAAACAAGTAAGCGAGAGAGATGTGTGCTTGCTTATGGTCAGACTGTGGCGGAAAGACAGATCTATGCACACGGATATTGGATATCCATGAACCACAGTATTTCCTACCAGTCTGAAAAAGCCTATGGAACACGTCAATTCAACTAAAAGCTGTTAATCAACATGCGTGTGAAGACAAACATTCTTTTTTTCTCCATTTTTTTTACAGACAGCTCTCCACCTCCTGAATTAGAGTGGCTTTTGCCTTACATCTACCCTGCGGTAGGGATTTTAGGGCTTGTTGTCGTGGTGATGACAACATCCATCTTATTGATGCAAAGAAGTCGAGGTAAAACTCTCATCATCATAATGTTGTCATATGTAGGATGAATAGGATTGCTCAGGAAAATATATTTTGACATTTTGTTTCAGTATATTTGCATTATGTTAAATAATTACCCATGTTCCAGGTCGACCAAAGAACACCGATCCAACAGAAAATAAAGTAAGAAGGCCAGCCTTTTGTGTACAAGAGTGGTCTTAGGCCAAAATGTGCATCTTGGTACAATATTGTATACAATAAAGTGTTGTTAATCTATTTGCAGTACATGGCTATACCAATGACACAACAAGCATTGCCCCACGCTGACATCAGCCCCCAGCCCTACCCCAGAGCAAGCCCCCGTCAGTCCGTACCCACCATCTACGACAACGCACCCTCCAGGAGACCCCCCCGCGCCCAAGCACCTCCCACCCGGCCCGCTGCCAATCACAAGGCCGCGCCAGAGGACAGAGACCAGGGCAACAGGAAGGCAGGCGAAAGGGAGAGAGATGAAGAGAGTCTTCTGTACGCTGCACTCGACCACCAGGCTCTTCCTGGGGCCACAGGCCGGCCCCAGAGGCCCCAAGAGGAGTGCTCTGAGTACGCAGCCATCCGCGTACATTGAACACCTGGCCAACACAACAACATGCTGAGCCACTGACTTAACTCCCTCCGATGCACATGGCTTTCTTTACTTTATGTTGCACAGTTTGCGGTAGATGTCTTTGTACATTCAGGGTTCCTTTTAGATGTTTTTGTTCATTTGTGTAACGTATGATGTCGGGTGGTTAATGACATTCCCAGTTCCAACAAACAGCACTATGAGCAAAATCTGTAAAACTGTGACAAACTTGTTTCTGTAAATCTTCCTGTTTCACCTCAGAAATGAGAGCTGTCTGATTAATGAAAAGCCCCCATGGTTTTACTGAGGTGTTGGAGTTTTATGAAGACAGTTTTTTTCGCTGCTTTGTTGGTTCTGTTGGGATGTGATCCTGCCTTGCACAAACCCTAACCCACATGTGCACTTACAGCCACATATCCTGTTTGAAACTTTGAGAGTCTCAACGACGTTTCACACATGTTTATGTGAACGAAAGTGAATGTACAATATGTAGAAGATAAATATGATCATGTTAATTTATGTAGATTGTGAATGTACTGATCTCAGACCAATGCACAAACACCTGAACTGCAAACATTAAGCCAAAGGTGCTCTAGATTACTTACTATTTCTACAGCTGCTTTACGGTAATTTACAGCAAAGGAGGCTAACCAAATATCTACCAGACTTGCCTGGGTGTTACATTAGCGTTATGAGTGATTTCATAACGCTAATTTCAGCTGCGGCAGTCTTAGGGGCTCAACATTGATGTCAAAATGGTCTATGAAAGTACACATGAAAGTCTAATGTTGTTTTCCATTGGTGTGGTCATTCTAGAGATATTTTAAGGCTTATGTTTGCATGTGTTACTGCCTTACTTGCCTTAAGTTAACTAATGAGATAATGGCAATGGAACTCATCGCAATCAAAGTGTCTGATTACAAATGTGACATACAAGTAAATTGAATGTACAGTAGAGACTTTTGCGTGTGCTGGCCATCTCACTTCTCCTGGAACTGCTTTCAGGAAATGAGAATTTTCAGTACTATTTTCAGTAGCCCTTAACTTTAAGGGACATTTTAAAACCATACATTTGAAATAGCTTAAATGAAACTATGCAATGAATTTCTTTTGTTACCTGTGATTCGTACATCTTTTAGTCTCTCAAAAACTACTATTAGTTTCATGGTGGTTTACTGGTGGTCTATGCTCTAAAATACCGGAAGTAGGGTTAGAGATAAACCATTAAGAAAGTAAATCAAAACCCTTGTGTGTTCAGTGTCTAACTAAGTGGATATTTTGGCAGGCATGAAAGCGAGGTAAGACACGTCTCACATGGGGGACAAGATGGGTTGTACACTGTGGTTATGAAAGTGTGAACGTGTGCTCCCCACTCATGCCCACACACACTGTCACACTTATTGCATAAGCTCGGAAGTGCAGTCATGTAACATTGTACAATGATGTGTATGACATCAGAGAACGGGAACATTTTCTAAAAAACAAAATGTATTTGTGAGGGAACTGTGAAAAAACCATTTGATTAGCATTTTTTAATGCAATGTACGGGGGACTAACAACAACCAAACGTTTTCTTACAACAGTGTTCCGTTTTTTACTAAAGTGTTGGCTTTTGACTTTTTTGTCAGATTTGCCCAATGGCTATAAAAACATGTCTGTGTTAGTGTCACCTAAAGCTTACAGTATTAAAGCACACCTCATAGCGTATTGCTTTAGTGGTTTGGAGCAAAGGGAGAACATGCACTTAGTGATGTGCAGAGCCATCTAGAGGAGAAAAATACACTCAAATGATGTCACAAAGAAAATAAAACATGGATAGGTCCAAACTTCTAAAATGAATATCACATGATTTGCTTTTATAGTAACCATAACAGTGGTCAAACACCATAACAATGAGTATTTGCTTTCCTGTCATTGTTATAGAGCCAAATTCTTACATTTTCTCATTGATAGTGACGTACTTAAATGAGTGACAAACAGTAGAAGAGAACCTGTACTGTTAAAAGGCCACCATTTTGATGGGAGTAGCAATAACTGAGCAATTAACACTGAAGATGACTGTACCACGTTAGTAAAATGTGAATAACGAGTCAAGCAGTGACAATACCAAGACAAACAATCCGTGGTGCATAGCCTTTTTTATCATTATACCTCAACCTGAGGCAGAAAAGGCTGGTTCACAGTTGCACGTGTGATCTTACCACATGTCTGGTTTGGAAGCCATTCACCACAGTACCCCTTTTCCATATCTAACAAATACCTGAAATGTATGTGTCAGACAAGGAGAATGTTTACTTTGAATTGGAACTTGGAAAGTTAACACACAGAATGGATGGTAGTCATAGACCATTTTAGACTGGTTGTCAACAAGCCAGTAGCCTAACAGTCACCACTCACAGTTGAATCACACAAGGCAGACATGGGAGCTGGCTGAGGGGAATTTCAGTGGAGAGATCAGATAGGTCTACTTCTCACTGTTAAACGACTTTTGAGGTGTTAATGTGATTCAAATCACATTAAAAAGGGGGAAAAACTAAAAGAAGCAGACATCAAATCACATTCATTTCCACGGCGCAGTGCAGTAAAATGTTATGTAGACAAGCACACACACACATGCTCATTAATGTTGTAGCTTTAAATTGCAAGTATTCAGAGTTTTCAAAAAGAAGTTAGCTGGCACTTATTTAATGAGGAAGTTGTGCCAAAAGTTAGCTGTCTGCAGGACAGGAGGGAATTTTTTTTAGACTATAATGAAGCCAATCCAAAGACACCAGAGGTAACCAAAGGTAGAGAACCAAAAAACACATTCTCATAAATCAGCAACGTCTATCACACCTTGTCACAAGTTTGGTTACCTCAAACAGCAAATAAAAACATCAGTGTAGTCAAAAGAACAACATAATGTGTATTTTATTTCACACTGGGTCACAGTTATACTATTTAAATAAATAGTAAAAAGTAATGTGTAGTTTAATTTACACAGGTAGTCAGGTAGGTTAGTGGCACAATATCTCCCATCCTTTTTTTTACTACAGGTATAACACTGATGGCATTAGAGTTCATTGGAAACAATTGTATACGATATCTTTAGGCTCAAACAAGTAACATGAAAACAGAAATGAAGGCAAACACTGATGTCTGCAATATTCAATATATACTTCAATCTCTCAACTGTTACAACATACACAGACGCACATTCACCCATCAATGTATCCAATGCACACCATTACATCTGCATTCAATAAAATAAACATAACTTTTTATCACTAAGCAGCCTTATATAATTACAAAGAATGTGCTTCACAGACAATGTTGTGAAATGATGCTTCAAATAAGCTTTTATGGGATTAAGAACCTCAAACTACCTTTCGGAGCAAAGGATTTAGCGTTGTATATCCACATTGCTAAGTTGTGCTTTCTAAAGGGGGTTTGGTGATGGTGGTGTTGGTGGGGAACAAACTGGAATGCTGTCTGTCTGTCTTTCTGCTGCACGTTTCCTTTAAACAGACTTGGAGCTCATGGTGGTGAGCAGCTAGGTCAGGCTGGGACTGGGGGGCCCTCGACGCTCATCAGGGACAGACCCCATAGTTCCAGGTCAAGGCTCAATCTGAAGGGAGGGAGTGGAGAGCAGAGAGATGGAGAGAGAGAGAGGGAAACAGAGAGAAAGGGAACAAGAAACAAAAGAAAAAGAGGAAAAGGAGGATAGAAATGGAGGGAAAGCAAGAGAAAGAGAGGGGAACACATATCAGAGTAAAGAAACTGTTACTTAAGAAAAGAATGATGCCTAAGGCTGGATGAAGTTGCCACACATCCTTGAAAGGCCTATCATCCCAGCTTCCCAGCTAAACCCCGGCCTTACTCAACCACCTAATCTCCTTTCCCCGTTCCACACCCACTGCAAGTCTAGTCAGTGACACCCTTTTCCTGACGTGACTGCAAGGGAATTCTATCATGTAGGAATCACATATCAACAAATTAAAACCATTTATGTTGGTTGACAAAAGGCCCTGTAGCCACATTGGTTTACCTCAGGGCGGATGTGAGTGGAGCTGGTCTTATTATTCTTCCTGTCCATGATTCAGTTCTTTGGTAAAGTAATTTTTCAAGCCAACAACATCAACTTTTCAGGAAAGAGGTGGTGACTACAACTGTTCAAACAAGTACACCCACACTCACTCACTCACACACACACACACACACACACACACACACACACACACACACACACACACACACACACACACACACGCGCGCACACACACACACACACACGCACACACACACACACACACACACATACACGTACACACACGAGAAAAAATAGTTTGGAGTATGGGGAATTTAGGGATACGTTTGAAAGAATAACATTTAAACAGGCACAGATGCTCTGTATCATCACTACCCTTGAGAGTGTGCTGTGACACAGACCACATCCCCTGTCCACCACCAGGGGTCTCTTAAAAGACCGAAGTTCCTTTAGTTACAGTGTTTCCAGTGTGGACATGACATGGTGAATGGGGGAGATATGGGCATAAAGTTCTTACTTTAGCTACCTCTCATCTCTCTTGCCCACTTCTCATCTCTCTTCCCTACCTTTTTTCTCTCTTCCCTACGTCTTTCCCTTCCTTGAACAATCAAGGTCACCCAGCGGTATACCCTCCAAGCGACAAAGGGCCCGAACATGTTTGTGTGCCGGACAGGATGTGGTTACTCCCTATACTTCCTGTGGTGTTGCAGATTAAAGGTGCCCCTGGAAAATCTTTCAGCAAAAATAAAAGTCTTATCTGGCACTTCCTCCTTGGTGTTTTTTTCCAAAGCATCAATCATCAAAACAAATAAATCAACAAATAAAAAAGTCGCATTGATTGCTTAACATTTCTCAAACAATCTCCCCCAAAAACACTCTACTATGATTACATGGGTCACACATGACCCAGCCCCACACGCCCAAACATCACAAAGGACTGAGGTTTTTCCCGTAAAGTTGGTCTATTTCTTGACTCTGATCGAAGCAGACAGAGATTACAGTCACCAGTTAAATAAGCATAACCACAGACACCCACGCATGGTTCCACGGTGCACTCTGATCATCCACACTGAAGACAGAGGCTCCCCACCCCCAACTCTACTGCACCAACAAGCCCCAGACGAGCACACATCAGCTGGGTGTCACTCAATGAAAACATTTGCAAAGTACAAACACAAAGGAAAGTTATTCTTCTCATTCCAAGTATTTGGAATAAGTTAACAACGTTTCACACAAACAAAGATAGTCTAGTCATTCTTCATCTCAGAGCCACAGCTGGCTCTCTGTACACAAATCATCCTCAGTCCAAGTTGCATAAACACCACAGCCAAGCCTACCACAACCATCTTTCGACCTCAAAATGTGATTAGTGAGAGGGAGTCTCTACAATGTCGGCCAGGGCAGTGATGAATGAGGCCCAGGCTGCAGTTTGACAGACCCGTTGTTGTCCACTGGGCAGGGTGTCAGGCCTGGGTGTGCACCCCCTCCTCCTTCCCTCCGCCACTCCTGTAAATCTGGCTCGGGGAACACGATTAGAGAGAGTTCCTTTCCACTAGCACTGGGCAACCAACACAAACCACTTGTTCAGTGATTTTCGGAGAGTGGAGAGTGGAATCCAGAAATGATAGAGAGGCCGTTGTTAAACGTTTTCCAGTTCAATTCTTTTTGCCAAAGTGACATCAAGACAGTGACTGCATCCATCAAATGTTATCACAGTAGAGTACTCTGATTATGACTTCAAACACTGCAGGTCTCAAAGTCACTTAGAATGAAACAGCTGCTGTGAGGAAATCACAGAAATCTTTTTTCTTGATTGCCTGCAAACAAATAAAGCATAGTCTAACACTTATAAAAAGGTTCTGAGTAGAGTTTTTGGAACATGTATGAAAGAAATCATTGAGCACCCAAGATGACAAGATATACTGTATCTGGCAAGTTGAGATGATTCAACCAAGTTAACACCCTCAGACAACACTTACAGTTAATAGACTACCCGGATGATGTAAAGACCAGGCTCTGTTCTAACACAACCCCTCTACCACTACAGCTTATCATGCAAAATTACCACCTGAATTCCTATCAGTAGTGTGTCTGAGTCTATGGGGCCACACCCTGCCAATGCACCACACTTCTTCACTGCGAACACCCACTGGACAAACATTCTAATGTTGACGGTATCAAGAGGTAGATCTTTCTGTGGTTTACAACTACCTAGAAGCAAAGATAAAAATTGATATTTTTATGACAACCTTCCAGAGAAGTCTCACTATTTCAGTTTCCTGTCCTTTTAAAGGCATTATTGTTCTATTCTGACAACACATCCTGTAAGTGGCGTGGTCTGTTTAACTTGGGGACTGGGCTGGCATAGTGTGGAGGGGCATGCCACAGTAAGCTGGCACCAAGCTGCTTCCCCCTACGCTAGCACTTTAAATGCAGGATACCCAGAGAGGGTCATGGGAAAAGGTGTTAACAGATATTCTGGCAGTGACTGTGACACAGGTCTGGAGTGACTTCTGTCACTTTCCTGTGAAACTCCCACCTCCGTGACTAAAAGACCACCATCGCCATCCTTTCCCACAAGTTTTCCATTTCAGTCACATCCTCTGTCCTGCTGAAACATGTCAAGTCCCAGAAGGATCTACCCATAATTTTGTCTATAGGAAAAAAAACATATTTTTAGCTAGTTTGGCCAAGAAACTTTGAGAATGTAATAACGTTTCACAACATAACTAGTAATGGGATTTGACCCTGAATGTCCCCTGTTCCTTCTTATAGTTCATAATAATTGACCCTACTTGTCCTCTCACATGATAAGCAGTGAGAAAACACTACCCTATGCCCTTTGAGACAGAGGATTCCATATGTGTCTACTCTCGTTCAACGTTTGGAAACAGTCACTGCAGTGACAGACACTTCTGAATTGGCAGGCTAACCAGGTCACAGCATGACCTCTGAATATGAGCGATGAGGAGATACTGTGTCCCATGACTCTGTCAGACAGGGGGTTTCATAGTCTGCATCAGTCTCAGTGCCGCGGCCCGCTATCGATTGGTTACTCACCGTCGCGGCAGAGAAAACACTTGCAGAGACACACACACAGGCACAGCAGGAGCAGAGCTGCAACACAGGACACAGAGATGACGACTGCCAGAGCTGGTCCCACTGCAACACACACACATACATACACACACACACACATGCACTGTGACACATTTATCCTAATTGTAAATGGCAGTACATGAATGAAAGAGGGAGAAACGTGAACCATCTGGCGATCAGGTGCTGCAAGGTTTGAGCTTGCCAGTTTTCTTATTTTAGAGGCCAATTTAGCCGAAGCGGTAAAGAATGCTTCGTCATCCGTCAAACTAGCCATAATTGCGCGTCACTAAAATAGCAGAGAATCCACTGGGAAGAAAAACCGAGATTCGAATTACTGCTTTGAACCTCAACACCCACCGGAAACAAGAACCACTTGGGCTATGCAATGCAGATCACATAACCCAGAGTTATGCATTTAGTCATTTAGCATACGCTCTTATCCAGAACGACTTACAGTAAGTACAGGGACATTCCTCCCTTATGCACACTGAACCACTTAGAATGAACCCTTGTGAGACATGGAGGATGTGGAGACAACACCATACTGGGGTGCGATCGTCTAACTGCCCTCACCGTTTGTGTTCAGGGACACAGACATGGGCGTTTCCAGGCCTCTGTGATGCACCAAGCATTTGACGGACAGGTCATTGAGCAGGCCTGATTGGAGGAGGAGGGTGCTGGTGACCCACGTGGTGCCGTCTCCCTGTTCGTAGGAGGAGGAGACAGGGGGCCCCAGCGTTCGGTTGTCCCCCTCTACGTTCCACACCAGCTCCGCGGGCGGGCGGGACCGGGCCGTGCAGTTGGCCTCGATGACCCCGGGGGACGAAGTCACGTAGGTCACCTCCGGTTTAGGCAGCACTGAGGTCAGCATCCGACATGCAGGAAGATTTTACCAGGGTTAGATCATGCCGGGGAGGTAAAAAGAACACATCATTCAATAAATCAAAATGTTAAATCACAGTAGGGCTTCTTCTTGTTTCTTCTTCTTGTGTATAGTTTTGTGTGTTTGTGCAGTGTTGTTATATTTGACTATTTGGCCTGAAACTGCTTGTCATTTTGTACAGTCTGAACTGTCTGATCCCAGACAACAGACAGCATGTTTGTATCCACCCTGGCATGACAGAAAACGGCAACAATGCACACAGTCTCTCTCTCTCTCTCTCTCTCTCTCTCTCTCTCTCTCTCTCTCTCTCTCTCTCTCTCTCTCTCTCTCTCTCTCTCTCTCTCTCTGTCTTCATTGAACACAGCACCACATCCCCATCCAAGACCCTCACATATGGAAGAGAGAGAGTGAAAGAGGACTGAGTTCTATGTGGTGCGCTGGGAGGCTGGGAGGCTGGGAGGCTGTTTGTGCCTTGTGCTGACTGGACAAGATCTGGGCTGTTTGGCTAGGATGGAAGCCGAGGGGCAAGACAGGACACACACACACACACTCACACGCACACACAGAGGCCCTGTGTCTAGGGAAACAGTGACCCACTCTTCCCCGGAGTCCTCGCCCCAACTGAGTCACCTCTTTCCCCTTGACCATCACCTCTCCCTCTGTCAACTTTATCACTAGCGAGCGGCTCACCGGGTAGAGAGCCAGATTGGCTGAGGCCCAAACAGCAGCCAGGGGTCGTTTCTGGCTCAGCCCCTTTCTGCATGTCTTCCACCTCTCTCTCGCCAACATTTCCTGTCTACCTCTAACTGTCTCTGGACGAAATAGGCTAAAAATACATCTTAAACACGTTGCAAACACCCACGCACTAGGAGTGAAGTCGATGACCACTTGTAGAGCAGCACCACAGATATTTTAAAGCATAAAGCGTGAAACTCAGAAGCAGCAACATGCAAATGGGAAATGTGCTGAATGTTGAACTTTTTGGGTACAACATGACCTGAGCAGAGCATCACACTATAGGATTTCTGAGGGACGGGGCAACAAGGGTTAAGACATTGAAAATAAGTCTGTACAGTCAGCACAGTAGTATTTCTGGACCACACTTGCCACTGTCTAAGTACAATCGTTTATTTACGCAAAGTTCTTCCCCTTCCTGTACTATCTTCCTGTGTGAATACACAACAAGCACACACACACACACGCTAACATAAAAGTACCTCTTTCCTTCCAACCAATACCTCTTATTCTTAAACTTCAAATGACCTTCCGGAATCTCTGAGATGATGAGGCATAATTAGGCATGGCCTTCCAATGACCTGCAGAGTGTGTGGAGAACGACTGATAACACTCAGAACGACTGGCAACACCCTCATCTCCCGCCTCCAGAGATGTGCTCTCAGCCTGGCTCTGGGTCCCACAGCTCTTTCGAACCAAAGCCATTGTAGTCATCAACTACATCTACAGAATGCATTCTCTGTCATGAGGATTCTCACATCCAATCAAGCACATGTCAGATTCCCAAAAAAGACTAATTATAGTTTGGTTAAAGTCACGGTGTCTAAAGCAGTTTATCGTCTCAGTTCAGTTACAGAGGCATGGACGATCTCTGCCGGCCCACATACCCACCATATACAGAGAGACAAGCCGTGGCCCTCCTGGTGCCTTCTGGATAGGTGTGGAACTCGCAGCTGTAGCATCCCTCATCCTCAGTCTTGACCGGCCGGATGGTCAGCTGGGTATCCCCCAGGGTGGGGCTGAGGGTCACGCGGCCCAGAAAGGGCCTCTCGACGGTGGGTTGGCCTCGCTTGGCGTGCGAGGCCACACTGGTGGTGTCCCCCTGCTCGGCGGTCTTCCTCCACAGCACTTGGCGCACCCTCTCCTGCAGGCCGTACCAGCAGGACAGGGTGGCCTGCTTGCCGCTCACTGCTGTCTTGTTGCCTTCAGAGCCCACTTCGCCTGGGGAGATACACACATTGACATTGATTAAGAGGTTTAATGCTCTATGAACAGCTTAGAGGAATGTGACAATGAATAGTAAGGGAAGTCTTTTAGACCACCGAGGGGTTAACTTAAAGCAGGTCTCTTGTGATGGTTCAGTAGAGACAGGAAAAAGTCTGTTTGGGGGCCGGCCTGAACTCTTTGGGGCCCAGTCTGACCTCAGCCTACTTCCTGTTTTCAGACCATTAATGCATTGTGGACTTGAGGTTGGGGGGTTGGGGGTCAAGTATTGTGAGTATTGTGACTCTAACAAACATTCTAGCAAACATTACAAAATCTGAGGGTAAAGTGAAGCTGAAAAATACCTCAGTCTCCAAGATTCGAATGCTTTCAGGCTTTCAAAGTATGAGGGTTTTGGAACTCACCAATGATGTTAAGGCAAGTCTTTCCTTCCTGACTGCCACTGGGGTAAATATCAAAGATGCACTGGTAGCATCCCTCGTCCTTAGGCCCCGCCCTCTTGATGGTGATGATGCTGACGTCGTTGCGGGAGGCTGTCAGTGTCACATCGTCGCGCTGTGAGGAGATGGTGACAGGCTGCCCCGGTTTGTACGCCAGGAGAACCTGCTTGTGCTGGTTCAGCCAGCGCACCTGCTTCACTGTGTGGCCAGTTTCCATGGTGACGTTACAGCCCAGTGAGAAGGGAAGACCCGCGATGGCGTTCAGACTGGAGGGGGCGATCACCTCACCTGACACGAGATAAAACAGTGAGAAGCGACTTCACAGGATATCTCACCAATCAGGTCGAAGTATTCTCTGTATTGTTCTAGATGAAAAAACACAACAGGCTAATCCAAAGGAATGCCTCTTCTGAAACACACCTCCAGTCAAAGACGTCACCATCACCAGGATCCAGAGCTGCAAGCCTCCAGGCAGGGCAGATGACCACATGTTTGGCTGCAGGACATTCATTAACGCTCACTCTGTAATGGACATCCAGATCACTTCAGAGAAAACATACATTTAGCTGGACATGTACTTGCTTGAGAACATACAGTCAGATTATTATTTGCTCCAAACTGATTTTTGTATTTATCATTTACAGTTTATCTCCATAATTCCCTCAACGGATCTGAGGGATGCCAGTGTGGTTAGATACTAACTGACAGACTCACCTTGGCGGTTGTCTGGTGTGTATGGTTTGTCTTTGCGGTCTTCTTTAGTCAGTGCTGCGATTGCATCCTCCTTCCGGCACTCCTTCTCTGTAGCCGTGGCTATGCCCAGGGATCAGATAATGACACGTTCGGAACATGCTATTTTCTCAGTCTTGTAGTTGTCCATTTACTGATATCAGCCCTTGAAGATGAACGTTATAACAGCTTCCTGCTGTGGGAGCTTGTGTTCTGAGGTGGGTCAGTGAAAACTGATCTCACTGGTCAAGCTCTACATAAATTATCACTCAAGTATGTTTTTTTGCATTTGGGATTTTCAACATTGTGTGTCTGGAATGAATTGCAAAATGCATGATTGGAAAAATGTTTATGCGTATTAAATATATTTAATGTTTATGAAAGCATAAATTCCTGAAAAAACATAAAAGCAAAGAGGATGATGGTGAAATATGACAGAACGTGTTATGTAAAGCATTATTAGCAAGTTCAACTAAACCCTGTGGCTGTGAAGAGTGAGAGAAGGGCATAGGGAAAGCAAAGCACAGCACACTGCACCAGCGGTGGTCTCTAAGTCACAATAACCTGGGGTCAACACCAACGGCTATCACCATGGTGACTTAACTCCCCAACAAGATTTTATAAGATTCATCTAACGGTTGCTAAGTCCTGGGATGTTTCATATCTGCCCCCCGTCTAGCACCCTACCGACACAGACCATAATCACCTGGAAACACTCTTTGATGTCTAGACTGCACCGACCCACACAATTTCAAAAGGCACATTTCTGAGGAGCTGAAGGTCTATGTTGTAAACAGTAGCAAAGACATCCAGTAACCATGGTTGTAACCATGTGCCAGTAGAAGCTGTCTTTCATCATACCATGTTAAACTAGGCTTCACAGATGGAGATGAATGCACAGTGACAGGGTTACTGTAAGAACAATGATTTTATACTGCAGTGGAGAGGGCTAATGTTAGCCAAGCTCAGCGGTTGGGTCTCTATATAAAAATACTCCTGTGGTTGTGCCCCTGTGTCTGACTTGCCGGGAAATCCACTTGTTGTAGAGTGACAGTGGGAGGCTTCAACAGTGCCAGAGAAAGTAAGTACCTGCCTAAAAGCTGCCCTGAGATCAGACATCGGAATCTAAATCCAAGTGCTTTAAGTACGGAGTTTGAGTAAAACTGATCTTAGATTATATGTTACTTAACTTAAGACTCTGCAATGTAGCCTCAAACCAGACCATAATTTAACAGCAGAGCTTGAAGGGTATTTTATGGTGTTTTTAACAACATGAACCATCTGGGTTCAAGTGTGCAGCCTGCCCCTGTTGGGATAGATTTCAAACAGTTCAGCTATTGTTCCACTACACAAGTAAAAGACAAAGAAACCACACATTTACATGACTGCTCATGAACAGGACGGATAAGGCAGTCTTGATACATAGTTACATGTAAAGACCGGCAATAGAGCCTCTTCCATGTCCGTCTATTTCAAGGCGCAGTCAGATCATCATCTCCTGAACCAAGAACAGGTCCAATGACTGTTTCTAACTATTTGTGGTATTAATTATGGGTACACTTGACAAAGTATATCAAGGTACACTGCAACAAAAACAAAACTGTCACTTCAGAAAAGCCATGGCCCTTCAAAGGCTTCGCTACTTCACTTGTCACTTCACTAACTAGTTGAGAAAGTAATACTCATGGGAAAATCTGCAGGTGTGCGCGCAGTTATATATTCAACAGATGTTAAATTCAGTTTTCCTCAACAACATTTGAAGATCTGATAACAAAAGGTCCCATCTGTTTTACAATTAGACTGCAGAAGAGATGTCATTGGGTGTCATTGTGATGTTTGGTTAGTTGCGGACAACATACAATTTGCTATCTGCCGTACCTGCAACAAACAACTAAATAAACCATGAAAACTAAACTTAAATGTATTTCCGAAAAACGTGTTGTCAAAATGACTAGGCACTATACTTTTAATAACATATCCTATGATGAAATTAAAATGTAAGACCAAAAGTAGGTCTTCATTTAACAGTAACTTACCCGTTAGATAAGAGCATGCAGGCGGATTTTGATTATTGGCTTACGATCACGGTGAACTGCGCAAATGGTAAGTCACAGTAAAATCCATATTCTAAAGTATTAGCATTCTGGTGTAACTAAACAGTCTGGCGGGTTTAGGGCACACCGCCCATTGGCAGCGTCAGAGGAAGCGCACCTCATTTACAAGACGGGCCCGAAGGTCTCCAAGAAAAGAGTTAGATAAATTATGCCGATCAGGTTGTCAAGTTACACAATGGTGACCTCTGGTGGAAATTTGCATAGCTTGTTTAAGTAATGAGGCAAAGCATTTTTTTGTATAAGTCGTATTATTTAAAAAAGCGTTCAGAAGGCTTTAATACAATTGACAATAAAAGAAAAACTGAAATAACGTTGACATTTAAATTACATATAGTTACTTGTAAACAGTGATGTATCTCAATTGTATCAATCAATCAGAACACAGTCTGCTTTCTGATGGTTCACCTTAGGTAGCGTACCACCAAACATAAACAATAAACAATAAAACAAGTTTTGAGAAGTAATTTTTGATTTAGATAACAGCAAATCAACAATTTAATCGAATGTACTGGTTAGTGTCTCAATGTCACTGGTTAGTGTCTCCATCAGGCAAATGTCAGCTCAGTGAATTTATCACATCAGCAGCAGCAAGTCTTGTTTAAAAACTTCCTGAAATGAAAAAAGGATTACTCAGGAACAGCATGCGAGACCTGAACATATTTAAAGAAAAAAAAACTTCTGGCTGCATATTTAAATACTCTTACCATTCACCATTATCATTACCATTATCTGGATTAATTGAAACTGTAATAGACAAGAGTACATCATAATGTATATTGTTCACCCATCTGTAAAAAAACCAGATACTTCAATAATTTTACTAAAATATACTACTACTTCAAATTGTATATTTTGTTAGTTTAGCTGTTTCTCTATACAAGTTCAATTGAGAACAACAAGTATTTCAAAAAAATAAAACGCACTATATTTTTCAAAGATTAAAATGACATTTTTCTCAATACAAAAGATTTTCACTTACTTTACAGCAGACATTTATTGAGCACTTCCTCATCATGGACATGTGATGCAAGAGGTCCTCTGGTTAGCTTTCCCTGGAGCAAACTATATTGATCTTTGCTGCTGAATTTGCATTTCATTTCACTTTTCCTCATTTAAAATGGTGATTGCCAACATCTCTCTGCGGCCAAAGAATGATGGGGAAAAATGCTGCTAAGGTTAATAACAATCAGCCACTCAAAATTAATGAGCTTATCAGCATAATGTAAATAGTTCAGATGTTAATTGCTTTAGACCTTTCCTGTATATGAAGGACTTGTATCCTATCTGACGGATATACTGTTATGGGAGGAATACAATTAACTGGCGGTGACTCCAAGATCACTCCTGTGTTCCATGAGGGAAACAAATGTACTCCATGTCTTTACTGTTGCATTGCAACACAGACATACAACCATATAAGCCATGTAAGCCTTGACATGTTCAGTAGAAATGTTTACTGAACTCCTGATATTTATATATTCATATTTTAATAAAGTGTCTTGTCAAAAATAGTTTTTAATAACATTCAATAACATGATAGGCCATAAGCAAACAATGCTATACTTTTTTCTTATGTTGACAAATTATTGACTTGATGATTGTGAGATACTATTTAATCTAACCATATTTATTATATGTAGGTATAGATTATTCATTATAGGTTTAGATAAGCCATTAGGGCTTGACAAGAAAAACAGGACCAAATAATTGCAATGTACCTACACCTTGTTACAAATGGCAATAAACTTGAACCATATCCTTCCACTCCCATTTAAAACTTAATGTGAAAGAGGACATTCGGGCTGAGCAATCCCCCAAAAAGGTACATGCAACACAATTGGATAGAGACAAAGTCTGCAGGACTGAGACAAAGCCACAGTTTCACCCTCACCCAATTAGAGACCTGAAATCCATAGCCTCATTAGACTGGCCAGGTTGGAGGAGTCCCTCATTCCCTTGACATCTATTTTACACTAACAAGACAAATTTGGTTAACGTTGAGGTTCCAATTATTTTGTTCACTGTGGCAGTATAAAACTGGTCCACAAGATTTTCTAATTTAATCTTCAACCCATTCCTGGATGTGATTCCCCTTGAGAATTATGCAACAAAAAAAAAAGCACATAACATAGGCCTACAGGTCTAGTCAGTCAACACATGCATCAGAACCTTTAATCAGCAACCTTCTCTGTTGGTCAGATAACAACATATTTTTTATACCGATAAAAGAAATTGACAATTATACACCGGGCTATATTCATGTTGTTACAACAATGAACGCTTCAAAAATAAATAAAACAGACTTCACTTATAACGTTGGGCTGTTTGATCAATTCATTACAAGTTGTATTATCTATCAATTAATTTATTGTCACTACAACTGCATTGTTCTATGCATTATGACTTTCTATAAAATAAGATCAACATAAATTGAACATTTACATTTACATTTATTCATTTAGCAAAGCAACTTCCAAGAGAGAGCTTTACAAAGTGCATAGATCACTGATAATAACAACAAGATAGCCCCATAGCATTGCGGGTAGCCAAAACAAGAATTACATATTGTGAACAACCACAAAATAAGTGATAAAGGGAAGAAACCATAAGAGCATGTAATTAAGCAAGTTACAATTAAACAATATGAATCTCTAAGTGCAAGTGTACCTGTAGGAAAGCAATACAAAATAGGATTAACTAAAATAGCATAGAATACAACAGTTTAAATCAGCTACCACTAACCAACAAGAGCAACAGTCTAAGCAAGTCATTCAGATCCTTGAATGACTTGCTTAGACTGTTGAAGAAATTGAAGACAAATGTAATGTCTCGATTGTATTCATTAACAATATGTTTTATAGTTTTCATGGTGTGTAATTTTGTATTATACAGTATTACAAAGTCCATGGGGGTATTACAGTAGTATTGGAATATTTCATAAATGACCTTTGGCTGCAATATGTCCCCAAACACTCTTACCTTGAACCCTCATTCACTGAAAAGTCTGTAGAAGAGGAAAATCAAGCATATTTATTGTTCATTTATGGGTGTTTTAGGGACTAATCAAACAGTGATATAGCTTAATCAGTGCAAGAATGTAATCAGCTTGAATACTGTAGCCCAAAACACCATTCACTTTCTATCTTAATTAAAGAGTAAAGCAGATCAAATAACAAGATGACAGCTTACTCTCTTTTGCAGTTACTAGTCCAACTAGGGGATCGTGTGCTGAAAAAAGAACATTTATTAAGTTGTTGACAAATGTGTGTTGTAATAAAGCATAACAGAGCCGACAGAGTAAATGAGGATGGCTTACTTATCTGGCAGCATTCGCTTAGTCAAAGTGCTGCTGAAAACAAAAAGAATGACAATAATGAATACCTTAAAAAAATATGTATAATACATAGAGAGTGTGTTATGCATCTAAAATGACAAAATGCCGTAAAGTGTTAATGTTACAGCAGTTTAAGTTCAGATAAATGCAACAAAGCACTGTGTAGTGTCACTTTTTACAAGATATAACACAGTAAACTGTATATCCTTATAGTATAGCAGCAATTGTATATGCTGGCACACTTACTTTCCATATTGAGTGGTAATGGTTCTGGGGGGAATAAGTATTAACCATATTAGGAAAAGAGCCAAAGCACCTGTTTTACCATTCACAAGCGATTTCTGGTGTTTTTTAAAAAGGCACTGACATTTGTCGGTTAATGAATGCACAAAATGCTATCCTTAAATCATCGATCATTTCCTTGTAAAGACCACTAACTGCTTTCATTCATCATGACTTACTGGGTTCTTGGCGTTGCCCTTTGAGGAGTGCGTATATTTTCATCAAAGATGGAGATGTTGGAGGACTTTCTGTGTAAAACAAACCAGATAATCAGCTTGAATACTGTAGCCCAAAACACCATTCACTTTCTATCTTAATTAAATAATAAAGCAGATAAAATAACAAGATGACAGCTTACTCTCCTTTGCAGGTACCAGTCGAACTAGGGGATCGTGTTCTGAAAAAAGAATATTTATGAAGTTGTTCACAAATGTGTGTTGTAATAAAGCATAACAGAGCTGACAGAGTAAATGAGGATGGCTTACTTATCTGGCAGCATTCGTTGAGTCAAAGTGTTGCTGAAAACAAAAAGAATTACAAGAATGAATACCTTCAAATGTGTATATAAGACATAGACAGTGTTATGTATCAGAAGTTACAACATGCCGTAAAGTGTTAATGTTCCAGCATGTAAAGTTCAGATAAAATGCAACAAAGCACCGTGTAGTGTCACTCTTTATAAGATATAACACAGTAAACTGTATATACTTATAGTATATCAGCAGTTGTATATGCTGACATACTTACTTTCCATGTGGAGTGGTAATGGTTCTGGGGGGAATAAGTATTAACCATATTAGGAAAAGAGCCAAAGCACCTGTTTTACCATTCACAAGTCATTTCTATTGTTTAAAAAAAAGGCACTGACATTTGTTGGTTAATGAATGCACAAAATGCTATCCTTAAATCATCGATCATTTCCTTGTAAAGACCACTAACTGCTTTCATTCATCATGACTTACTGGGTTCTTGGCGTTGCCCTTTGAGGAGTGCGTATATTTTCATCAATGATGGAGCCATTGGAGGACTTTCTGTGTAAAACAAACCAGATAATCAGCTTGAATACTGTAGCCCAAAACACCAGTCACTTTCTATCTTAATTAAAGAGTAAAGCAGTTACCAGTCTAACATTAAGTTGTTGACAAATGTGTGTCATAATAAAGCATAACAAAGCTGACAGAATCAATGAGGATCAGGAACACTAAATGCTTCCATTCATTATGACTTTCTGGGTTCTTTGCAACGACTTTTTAGGAGTGCGTATGTTTTCATAACTGTCAGAGATATTGGAGATTGACTTTCTGTGTGAAACAAACCAGATGATGTCCCCTCTGACCCCAGGTTACATCACTGTATCACTGTATGTCTGATAGATGTATTCAGTCATTTACATTTAACTTTGTATTGTTGTTTTGCTAAGCTATAAACTTGACTGGCTTATTTTGACTTAATATCTGGGTTAGGAAACAATCCCTTTTCTTTTCTTACCTCTTTTTCCACAAACACACTAAAACCAGTATGACTAGAACCACAAAAACGAACACTGCACACACTGATATAGTCACTATACCTGTGGACACAGACAGAAATGAGAGATGAAGGTAATGGTTCAGTACATGTAAGGGTACATTACAGCTGGTCAATGGGTCAATTAAACAGTCAACAATGAAACATGACAATACTTACGACTTCTCTCCGTGACTTGATCCACATGCTCAGCTGACCAACAAAAAAGAACATGGACATTGTGCTACTTTTCAACAGACCCTTTTACTTTATGTATGTGTGTGTAGTGACAGAACATGACATCAGCTTATCTTACATGGAACAAATGCTTGGACAGTAGCTGCAATCAACACGGATGCCTCTTTGCTGGCTCCCCCTGGGGACTGTGATACCACACACCTAACCAACGTGTCTTGGGCCACTTTCACCCTGCCGGTTGAGGTGACAGTGATGGTTCCATTGGGGTGAGGAACGTGGATAGTGCTGGAGTTTAACAGAGGGAGTTGTTCCGGGATTTCCCACGTCACAGTTGGAGCAGGCCGTCCAGTGGCAGAGCAGGAAATTAATGAGTCGCCATTGGTGTTGTTTGTTTGTGTTGTGAGGAGACTGGGTTCATACAGCTCTATGGACCAACAACAAGAACAGTGGTGACAATAATTGTACAACTCTAATGTATAAAACTGATATTCATGATGAAGTAGACAGGAAATTGACATATTTACAAATAAATATAGTTTTACCATGGACTTTGACACAGTGCTTCTCAGAGATGTCTTTGTGTGGGTAGATGGTAAACCGACACTTGTAGCAACTGTCATCCATCCATGTCACATTCCTGATAACAATAGAACTGGTGTGCAGTCCAGGGTTACTAAACTCTACATTCCCCTTAAAAGGAGAGTTGATCACAGGACCAAAGCGTGTAGTATAGGTGCCCACATTTCGTTTAGTCTTTGCACCTTCTTTATACCACGTGACCTGAAGAACCTCCAGCTGTTGCATGAGCTTGCAATTAAGGACGGCATCTTCTCCAAGGTTAACAAAGACTTCATGACGAGTTTCCACTGACTCAAGGTACCCTGTATGAAGTTACTGAAACAGTTATACTGACCATTCAAACTATTACATTATAATGTCAACAATAACTAGTTCATGGGTTAAGTAAATTCTTAAGTTAAGTAGTTGTAGAGTATTTATCATCTGTCATCTCTCATCCTCTGTCATGCACAGACATCCAAGTGTTTTTGCATTAAGAGAGTGAAAACTAAACTATAGATAAATGTACTGGGTCAGTGACATGCGGTCAGGGAAGGCAAGGGAGGCAGTGCCTCCCCTGTGTCATCATGAAATGTAAAAAACTAATAATTATTAAAAATAGATCAATAAATAATTGTCCATTGATATGTGATATAATAACTACTTATTATATGGCAACGACGGTACGAGATTTCTGTTTGGCTAATGGGTAGTCATGCCTGACGCGTATTGCCCTCCTCAGCGGTCAGTACGGCTCCATATTGCCCTCTGACGTCATCTTCAAAATGACCGACGAGTAAGTTGCTGAGTTTTACCAGAGAATGTCTAATATAGAGAGAACTGCCACTCTCGGGAAACTTCCGGGTTCTGAACTGGTTGAAGTTCCATGTGAGGGCGCTAACGAGCGAGTGCAGAATGAATGGAGGTCTATGGAGCGGTACCCCTCAAAATACACTTTTCTCAGTATATAATTTGTTGTCTAGTGATTTGAATTCTGAATTCAAAAGGGGAGGCAAAAAAAATACACACTGCTGGCTGTTGGATTGTTTTAAAGTCACCTTTCTGTTCTAAAAAGCTTTTGAAAATGTCATTGATGTCATACACATCGTACGATCAGAGCTACTGCTTGACGGCAAGCTCTGGTCACTTACTTTTTTCTCTCAGGGCATCGACAACACAGCTGACAGGTTAGGCTCTCCCTGTCAATACATATGCTAGAAAGAGTTTTGGCTTGCTATGTTGTTGCTAATGTTGCTAATGCTCCAACTTTCTGATTTCGCTTCGGATGCCATCAAGCGGGAACTCTGGTCGTATCAGTCCTTCACTAACCAATCAGCATTCATTAGCAGAATGCTAGCGTGTTATGGGCAACAACGACTCACCATGTAAGAAATCCAAAGGACATAAGTACTCGTACATTCAACTTTCGACCTATAATCCATGTTGAATATGCACAAACTACAATCAAATCGGAGATTTTTCAACGACAATCAGGCGAAAGAGACAAATTTAGCCGTTTAGCTCCATAGACTCCCATTCGACATGCACTCGCTCGCGATCACCCCAAGTGGAACTTTGGTGGAACTGCAGCCAAATTCGGTACAATGGGGCTTAATGGGGAGTGGCAAGGCTCTCCTTAAACAGGCTCTGCTTTTACTATCCAGATGATGCTGAAAAGATTTGTCATCGAAAGTGAGGATGAAGACTAGACTCTTTTAATCACTTGTGTCGTTATTTTGTGTTGAAATTAAAGCCATTTTAGCAGAACCATGTTGTCCGCTTTCTATCAAAACTAATGAGTTGCTAGGCAACACATGAAACACAGCGTGAGAAGACTTGAGAGCTAGCTACAATTAGCCTAGAGGTAATATTTATTTTCTTTTACAAAATGAAAATAAGCTAAAAATGCCATATAATAAACTAGGCTACTTACTAACCTCTACCGTTTGGTCATGCCGGGAAATATCAAACCTCGGCTTTGCCGTATCGACCAGTATTGTCAGTTGGATATTTCCCGGCATGACCTCACTCTCGGTTAGTAATAACTACTTACTAACCGAGAGTGAGGCTGGAACGTATCGACCGAGCGATAGCGAGGTTTGATATTTCCCGGCATGATCGAACGGTCGAGGTTGGTAAGTTTATTATATGGCATTTTTAGCTTATTTTCATTTTGTAAACGAAAATAAATGGTAGGCCTACCTCTAGGCTAATTGTAGGTTGCTCTCAAGTCTTCTCACGGTGTTTTTCATGTGTTACCTAGCAACTCATTAGAAAGCGGACAGCTTGGTTCTGCTAAAATGACTTTAATTTCAACACAAAATAACGACACAAGTGATTCAAAGAGTTTAGTCTTCATCCTCACTTTCAATGACAAATCTTTTCAGCATCATCTGGATAGTAAAACTCAGCAGCTGACTCGTTGCTCATTTTGAAGCTGACGTCAGAGGGCAATACGGATCCGTATTGACCGGCGAGGAGGGGAATACGCGGCTGGCATGACTACCCAGTAGCCAATCAGAACGCTCGTACCGTCGTTGCCATATAATAAATGTAATTATTGTATGATTCCAAACATTCCGTAAAATGATTTTTATAGTCAATATCGCTGAATTTGTGTATTTTCCTTTTCAAATACGAAGGAAAGACACAAAAGGAGACAGTGACGAGCTGAGCCTGTTCTCGGATTGCACAATGCCTCACAAACTGGGTTGAGCTCAGAAGCATTGTCGACTGTTTATTTACCTAGGTTATCGAGAAGTAAAATTTACAAATTTAGTATAGGAAGGAGAATGTGAAACAAGTTTGAAGTTTATGTGGTCATTTTTGACAAAGATATTGATGAAATACTGGAAAATGTGTGTTTTTATTGATTTATTGGCTATGGGTTAATCAATAATCATATTTATCACCAAACCAAAACTTGGACAACTTGGTCAGCTAGTAGTTGAAAAATTTGAAACAGATATGAAGTTTCTATGTTCTTTTTTGACAAAGATATTGAGGAGACACTGAAATATTGGTATTTGTATTGATTTATTGGCTATGGGTTAATCAATAATCAACTTTATCACCAAACCAAGGCTTGGACAACTTGGTCAGATAGTATTAGAAGAATGTGAAAAAAGTTTGAAGTGTGGTCATTTTTGACAAAGATATTAATGAAATTGGTGTTTGTATCGATTTAGGCCTATTTGCTATTAGTCAATCACTAATCAACTTTATTTACCAAACCAAGTCATGCACAACTTGGTGTGCTAGTAGTAGAAGAATGTGAAACATGTTTGAAGTGTCTATGTTCATTTTTGACAAAGAAATTGAAGAAACATCTGTCTACTCTTTCATCCCGGTCCCTAAATATGACGCGGAGCCTGAACAGAGGTATGAATATGAATAGGTGTGTTCGATTTCATGCAGCAACGGCGGCGCCGACAGTTAAGTAGGCTACAGAAAGTCAAGTGCACCCAGTGGCGGTCCTAGTACATTTGGCGCCCCGGGCAAGATGTTCCCTTAACAAATGGAAGACCGATGACAGAGCTAAAAGATTTGATGCAAACGACTGGACAGCTAAGATAAGAAAATAATTAAGCTGCGTTGTTTGTAAGAATAAAACTAAATTTGTCTTTTTGTTGTGGACTGTAGGCCTATATTCTTTCATTTGTATTGAATGAGTATGTATTGTGGAATTGTGATGGCAAATTAAGAACTATGAGCCAATATTTAACGCTCTTCTATTGAATTTCATATATTTGGAAATCTGACTTTGAAAGAGTCAGTGCCTCCCCAGCCACGAACCTCACCACACGTCACTAGAGTCAGGTTAGTTTTAATAGCATATCAATTTACTAGCAGCTATTACACACTTTACATTTTATTTGAAACATGAAGAAAATAGCTTACCTAAAGGAAGGAGAAGCAGAACAAAAAGAAACTCGTGTGCTGCAGGCATTGCGAGATTTTGCGCGGCAGACATTCAAAAAAAGAAAGTAAAAGTAAGACGTTGTCACGTACAACCAATCAGAGCAACGTAATATGTTGATTCTTGAAAACGAATTCAACCCAAGCGTCCTTTGGTGACGTGGTTGATTACGTTACCTATGATCATCTGTCCATCCATATATATATATATATTAATGTGTCCATCATCGAATAAAGCCTGCCCTGACAATTTGATTGGTCCGAACAGGAGCTGTTCGAACATACTTTTTCCCAAAACTAGCGACCCAAGACCCAACTTTCCGACCACATGTTTTTGTGTGGGCGGGGCTAAATTGGGCTGGCAGCAGGCAAGTGTAGGCCTAATGTAAAAACAAATGAGGTATTTTGTTTTAATACAGTAAACAATATCTTTATTAAACAAATATTTGGGTGTGTGTGCTTTAGTTTAGAATATTTTATACATTCATGTGTCAATCTTACATTGACGTATTTGCATTTTATGGATGTAAATGAACAAATATACGTTTACAATGAAAACATTAAATATGTTTAATTATGAGAAGGAAAAGTAGCATATTGCACATTCAAATAGAAGAATCTTAAATGAAAGTAAACTACACTTCACTGACATTTTTTGAAGAAATATTAAGTAATATGAAACTACTCATGCAATGACATGACGGTGTAAATAAAGTGCAAAAAGTGCCCATGCTGTTGATTATTGAATAAAAATGAGAATTCAACATTTTCATTACTCAACAGTAAAATAATAACAGTTGGCCTCAATATAATCAAATGCATAACATTTTAGAACTCAGATCTGAGGCGTTAAGACCAAAAAGTATTACATTTCTTTGCCACAAGGGAGAGCTGTTGAATCGTTGTCTTGATTACCTGGTTGAGGGTGACAGATGAAAACACCTTCTGTATTCATCCAATAACCAATATTGTGGAAGACATATAATACAGGCATTACTGTTGATAATATAATCTAATAACAAAAATACTGTAACTGTCTTATCTGTTTTAACAGTAAGTCACGCTACAGTTTTAACACATAAGCTTAAGGTGGACTAACTTCATCACACTATGATCTGTGACAGAGATCCCATCATTCATCTAAATGGTAATGACATCACCAAGCATTCAACAGGTCACTTTCAATATATCCTAACTATATCACTCAGATATATGAACTAGTTTATCTCTGACTATGAAGTTGATTATTAATTTTAACTAGGTTTGTTTATTTTTATATCAGTTTATATGTTTATATCAGTTGTTAACTAGCAAAGCATTAACCTATAGTTAATAACTTATTTAAAACTTGAAATCTATCCACACAAAGGTACATAGACACTGCAAACACTACCATTATATTAGTACATTCCACATCCAGTTGTATTAGATGAATTGGCCACATTTTTACACAATTCCTTTTCCTTTTACACAACATGATACAGATTGACCTTTTAGAATCCTCTTCATGGCATAGAAAATGAGCAAGAGAAAAGGAATGCAGAGGATGATTGTCAATACAATCACACCATGATACCGGCCATCATCTGGAAAGTGAAACACAAGGTTCCAGTGAGGTGACACAGCATTTCCAGTGAAGAGGGACATGGGATTGGCTTGCTAGATAGTAATATAAGGAGGCACTTCCTCTGGCTTCCCTACTGTGTTGGAAACTACCCAGAACAATCCACTTGTTGGGTCATTATGCTGCAAATTGCTGCAATTAGTTAGTGAAAATAAAACCTAATTGCCCAGATAACAACACTGTATTACCAGCATAGTACGTGCTGGTTATGATGCTGGACAATTTTGTTTACTACAATACTTTTAGTGTACACTACCTGAAATATACATGCAATGAAATTAAATGAAATATAGGCTACTGTAAATAAGTATCATAAACATGTATTGTTTTTGTTATTTAGTCACATGAATCATTATTACGGCAAGTGATGGAATTCAAAACACAATAGGCTACAGCTGTTCTAATGTCCATTGTGGAGATAGCTCTCCTTCACTGACCCACTGTCACAATGTGTATCTGGACATGCGTCATATACATTACATACCCATGTCATTCTCTGTCTGCCCTTCGTGGATGATGGGCAGCAGGATCCTCTCATGCTTTTGTCCTTTTGTCCCATTGTTTACAAGACAGTCCACAAAGCCCCCTGATTGTGGCGACAGGCGAAGAGTAAAGTTGCTTGTAGTGGTGGCTGTTTGGTCGGCATTCAAAACTGTTCTCTGGCTTGGTTCTGTGTTGGCTGACGTAATCCAGGTGATAACAGGAGCTGGTTTTCCCGTTGCTGAGCATGACACTACAACTTCTGTGCCTGTCTCAGGATGAGGGAGAGTCTGTGACTTTGCGGTTTTCACTTCAGATATACCTTCAGATAATAAAAGAAAGAACTTGTTTAGGTGTCATCCAAATAATTAACAGCCCAGGTCATATTATTAGCTTCATGAGCTACACTATTTGCACGTAAAACAGATGGGAAACTATTACTAATGAATGTTCTCATTGCATTCTCTACATCTATAAATGTTAGGCCAACCGTAGTCTATCTTATATTTCACTATCACTTTTCATTACGTAGACACAGACACACACAAACAAACATAGCATGGATAGGTATTATTTACATATACATTTTTTTCATATATAACTTTATATATAGCCTACCAATCCATGCACCTTTCTCACAATAAATTATTAAATTAAACGTTAAAAATCATTGACAAAAATAAATGATTATCCCTAATGATTAATAGAGAAGTTGGTTAATTCATTAACACACGTCAAACTCTAATTTAAACACCTGTTTAACAATATCGGCCCTCACAAGTTACACTTTTAATTAAAGAGCAACCACACTACGGTAATGCACAGCAAGGGCTGTAAATATCTGCAGTCAAATCAAACGGAACAGGTGATAGTGCCCCTTTCAGTGAAATACCTTGTACAGTGAGGCAGGTCTGCTTCCGTATAGATCCACTTGGATACACATTAAAGCTACATATGTAGCAAGCCTCGTCGTTCCATGTTACGTTCTTTACGATTATAGACGTTGAGTTGAGAGATGCCTTGGTGAGAAATACCCTGCCTTGGTGTGGGCTGATGATTTGCGTTCCAAATCGTTTACTAAATGTTGCCAAGTTCTCCACAGAGTCGTCTGAAAACAACCTCTGCCAAGTTACCTGTAGAACACCTGTCAAATCCGCGAGGGTGCAGCTGAACGATGCGTCTTCGCTGAAGACCGACGTCGTGTCTCCATTCGCCACGACGTTGACCGACAGTGCTGTAAAATTGCAAATGCATTTGAGTTTAATTGGCTAACACGACTAGCTTTATTTGAGAGGATTGTGCTTTATAAATTAACATGAACATTTTGACTCGATTAACCAATATAAATGGACAATTACCTTTCGACAGTAAGCAAAATAAAATAACAGACTTCATTCTTCGGCAGACTGTCCCATTCTATATCCTGTACAGAAACACTGGACTTTTAAATAACGAGTCAATCAAGAACGGAATTGCCCTATCACTGTGCCTTACTGTAATGGAACCACGGTATTTCCCGGACAAACTCCTGAGTCAGAGCTTGGTGACTCACTGCATTATTTTATTATGGTAGATTTATTGTCCGGTTATTGCTTTAGATGTCAAAAATGATACTCAAATATCCCGTGACAGTGGTTTTAGGATTGTCGAGACTCATCATAATGAAACTGAACGCACGTAACCTACCGGACAGACACATATCACGTAATAGATACTTGAAAGAAACAGGATTAGAAAGCCAATTTGTTTGGAAAGTTAGTTTATAATTATTTTGTCAAATGTTCTCAACACTTTGGAAGGCACACGAATACAGTATTGTGTTATTTATATTACACAATGTGTTTGGAGGCTATATCGTGACCTCTGCAATTCTACATGGATAATACATATGACAAAGTCTCACGCATTCGCAGTGAGACTCATGCATTGCACCCATTTCTCACGCTCTCACACAACATCTTACAAATATTTCTCACGCTGAGAAGTAAGGGATAAATTGTTGTCCCGCTATATAGGCGAGGCGCAGGCATACGGAGGTAAGTTTTCTGCTTAGTTGAGAGCTTTCTCGAGGTATACAGAATTAAATGCACATACATAGAGATTACGTGATGTCCAAATTATTTGTATTTTTTATGGAAGGCAGAACCATTGATACCAGCGTTGGCAGTAATATACATAATTTTGATTTGCTCCTCGAGAAAACACATTTCTAATTTACCTTATCCCCAATTGGATGTGTCATTGACAGACAATTTACTCTGAAGACACCCACCAAACAGAATAAAAACTGCTGATTTACTAAATAACTGTCGACAAGTATCTCCGACCCTAACGCATGTTTTATGATGCGAGAAATGTTAGCTGTTCAACCTGATATTTTTCATTTCTATTGCTCTTCTCAATGGGCTTGTCATTTTGTGGTCAAGATAATTCTCAAGGGAATGTGGAGAGAAGGTTATTGTGTGTGTTTGTTTGTTTGTGTGTGTGTGTGTAATGTGTGTAATGTGTGTGTGTGTGTGTGTGTGTGTGGGGGGGGGGGGGTCGTCAATATGTAATGATATTGGAAGACAGCCAAAGAAGTAACGTTACTGGCAATATAAAGTTTTGTATTTGAATTTCCATCTGAAAGAAGGAAGTGATTCTGTGACTCAACTCACAAAGCTACAGTAGCATGAGAGTTTGTTTGTTTGTGTGTGTGTGTGTAATGTGTGTGTGTGTGTGTGTGTGTGGGGGGGGGGGGGGGTCGTCAATATGTAATGATATTGGAAGACAGCCAAAGAAGTAACGTTACTGGCAATATAAAGTTTTGTATTTGAATTTCCATCTGAAAGAAGGAAGTGATTCTGTGACTCAACTCACAAAGCTACAGTAGCATGAGAGGCCACACCATAATCTATGTGCTAAGAACATACAGGTTGTTCCTTGACACTACTGAACTATGCAGTTCTGATCTTTGACTTTCTGCTGCATGCACTTTCAGTTTATTCAATTTGTATGTCACTTAGAATAAAATAAAATGTAAATGTTTTAATGTAAAAAAGTATTACACTGACATCTGGCGGAGTGTATACTGGAGTAATTTGGTAAGAGTCACAAGAATGTACTGTAGTCTTTCCCATTCTCCTGAACATAGTGTGTCCCAAGCCAGTGAAGCGGACCATGCTATATCTTAGTATTAGTCAGTCATCATCAGAACAGGGAAAGTCCAGTTGGACAGTTGAGTACAGCCCATTGGTTGTCTGTATGAATGTGCTGTACGGCTCAATATCCTGCACCTCCTAAAAGACACAAGCAAAGCAGTCTTACTCATCAATCAACCAACATGACCAAGTATAAACACATTTCATGTATTCATGGGACATTACTAGGCTTAATCATTGATACCATATACTGAAGTCTGTGAAATCACTTGAGCTCATAAAGACATAATGTTTTACTTGAAACTCTTTGGAAGGGACATCGTTTTTCTGGTGAAGTCTCCTTTTGGGCAAAACAAGAGAAAAAAATGAAAAAGAATAAACACAGGGGTAAATAATAGGCCTATGTAACAATGCTTCTAACACTGTTTGTCTGCTTCAAGGGGTATGAGAATACTATTCTCATAACCGCTCTGACAAACTAGATGAGAATTGAAAGGACATATAGCGGTTAAGATTGAAATGGAAACCTATAACCTGTCTGTCTCTAATTGTATCTTTGCATGTGCATTGCATTTGAAACACACAAATGTATTTACTGTATTAAGGCAATGAGTTAATGAGTGGTCATTGACATAGAAAGATCATCTGGTGACTTTGAATGATGTTTACAGAATGAGTCGTCATTGTCATCCTCTTCTGTTCTTTTTGAGTGAGCTAATCTCTTACCAGAGATGTCTTTTCTTCAGAGTTACTCCAACAAAGACAACAGCAACCATGGTCACTGCCAAACCTCCCATCATCATCGTCACATTAGGGTAGGGGCCTTCTTCAGTCATAGACATATGAGACTCTGCGTATGGAGTAGTGTTTTACATTATTTATGTTAATCTTGTTTGTCCCATCAACAATAATTATCATCATAAGGATCATACGAATGAGAATGGAACACTTACCTTTGTAAGAAACATTGATATTTATGAAATGTATTCCTCCATGAAAGGTACACTGACATGTGTAGTTCCCTTCATCAGATGGTGTTGGACGTAAGAAGTGTAAAAATGTTCTTTCCTTCTCTATGTGCATGGTGACTCTGTAGTCACAACTTGTGTGTGTTTTATTACTGTCAAATCGAGATGAAATGTTACATCCATATGTCCAATTATTCACTGTATGTATCTCACATTTGACAGCTGTCATTTCCTCAAATGATGGGTGGGTGCATATAGGAATAGAATTAAACATGTCTGTGAGCACAAAATTGAGAGTTTCTGTAAAAAGAAAAAAAGACAAGTTTCTATAATTAGTGGATGATGGGATAGACTGGGAATACTCTATGCTAAAATCATATTAGTTAAGTACAAATAACTGTGTACTGATCCTTGATTATCTACTGTAGGTATTATAGGCACTCTGTCTGTTGCTCTGATCAAAAGTGTCAGCTAAATTAATACAATGTGTGAGGGGTCAGGTGGAACACAGGGTCCGGGGGCACCCTCTCCTGGGAGGTAGGCCTAAAGACGCTTAATTGAGGTAATCAACTAACAGGTGTAACTCATATTCCTGATTGTGCTTGCTTTAAAGCTCCCGATTAGAGGAAGGAGGGGAGAGTGGAGCCGGAGAGTGACGGGCGCAACGGCGGTTGAGGGACAGTCTGCGTTCACACTGCAGCGACGCGAATCGCTTGCCATCGCTCGCCTTCCCACAGTTCACCACGCTCGGGGGCGTTTCAAACAGATTAATGTAGAATGTAGCTAGTTCTCAAAAGTCACTGTTGTAGTTGTAATGGCCAAGTGTGCAGACTTGGGTTTACGTACTCGCAACATCGATCAAAATACAACTTGCATAGAAAATACAAAACAGTTTAATAGACATACACGTTGACATGTGTAAAAAAACGTTTTACTATATTCCTCAGTCTCTGCTAATCTGTCGATATTAGGTTGGAATCCAGCCTTTATATTTTGGCCTGTCATAATTTTGATGATCTATTTAGTTAAACAGGATGACATCATTCTGAAATACACTGCACAAATTCATGCAATTCCACCTTGAAATTCCTAACCTTTGTCCCAAAGCTGACCAAAGCGAATACTCTGCCTTTTCCATTCATACAATCTCAACAGTTGGTGTGTAGCAGAGAGGATAGAGACTAACTTGTAACCTTATGCTCATGAGTTCAAATCCCCATTCAGCCTATTGTTGTTGGCCAAACATTAAGTAGTTTTGCTCTTTTGTTGTCCAACTCTCGATCTTCTACAGTGTACATGTTTATAATATTTTGCGGAGGAACCCGCATCGCTGCTTGCAGCTATATTTTACGAAGTATTTTTGTTGACCGGTTTTGCCTAGTACGGAAGTGTGCCTGCTAGCGTTCTCACAGTTCTCTCTTCCCCAGTTAAAATATATGTGTACTGAATCTACAGGGACAACAATGCATTAACCAGCTGCAAAGAAAATGTAAGGAACACCAACAAGCATTTGGGAATCTTTCAAATGAAAATATTATCTGGACTTACCGTCAAATGCTGTGTACATTCCCCACATTTCCAAAAGCACAACAAACCTGAATGCACTTTTCCACATTCTACCCAGTAAAACCAACTAACTAATATATTATTCTCCGGACCTGTCTGTCTTTATGTCAACTCAAAGTTTCAAGCTTAATATGCAGATCAAGACATCTTCACTCTTTAACAAGCTCTGTCATCCCAAACACACAAGGCAAGGGGTTGTGTATTAGGAGGCTCTGCACTGTCTTGTTTCCGACCTACAAAACAAGTACAGAAACTAGTGCAGGAGGAAGTGATATTTGATATATTGAGACCATCTATGGGTTCTATAAGTATATGACAATGGGGTAGATAGATAGCTGTGCAGCTCTGGCAACTACTATTTACTGCTCAACATGTTTATTTTCAGTTATAGCAACATTAGGAAACCACAATGTTCTTGGTAACTCAGATGAAGGGTGCAAAGTCACGTTTATTCATAATAAATGAGACAACATTGTATTTGTCCATTACAAATGTCACGGTAAACAATTTAGGTGGAACATGATTCTGTGATTATATTAGAAATGTTGATTATTTTGGGGGGGAGGGGGGGGGGGGTGCTGTGAGCAGAAACCAATATCGATAAGTAATGAAGTTGGAAGAGAGCCAAATCATTTATGTTACCGGAAAGTGGTTGGGAACCAGAGTATGGTAAGAGTCAAAAAGAGTTGTGACCAGTGTGTATCTTAGTATCAGTTAGTCATCATCAGCACAGAGTCCAACTGGATGTCCAGTTGGGCAGTTGAGTAAAGCCCATTGGTTCTCAATATGAATGTGCTGTACGGCTCAATATCCTGCACCTCCTAAAAGACACAAGCAAAGAAGTCTCACTCAACAATCCATATACTGATACCATATACTGAAGTGCTGTGAAATCATTTGAGCTCATAAAGACATTATATTTTACTTGAAACGCTTTGCAAGGGACACAGGTTTTCTGATAAAGTCTCCTTTTGGCCAAAAAAAGAAAAGAAAAGAGAAAATAATTAACACAATGGGAAAGAATAGGCCTATGTAACAATGTCTCGAGCACTTTTTGTCTGCTTCAAGGGGTATGAGAATACTATTCTCATAACTGCTCTGAAAAACTAGATGAGAAGTGAAAGGACCTATAGTGGTTAAGATTGAGATGGAGACCTATAACCTGTCACACTCAACCAAAAGTAGGTCTTTTTGTATGTCTTCAAGGTGCTATCTCTGATTGTATCTTAGCATGTGCATTGTATTTGAAACACACAAATCTATTTACTATATTCGGGCAAGAGCTAATGAGTGGTCATTGACATAGAAAGATCATCTGGTGACTTTGAATGATGTTTACAGAATGAGTCGTCATTGTCATCCTCTTCTGTTCTTTTTGAGTGAGCTAATCTCTTACCAGAGATGTCTTTTCTTCAGAGTTACTCCAACAAAGACAACAGCAACCATGGTCACTGCCAAACCTCCCATCATCATTGTCACATTAGGGTAGGGGCCTTCTTCAGTCATAGACGCATGAGATTCTGCGTACAGAAAGCAAGGTTTAGTGCTTTACACTATTTATGTTGATCTTGTTTGTCTCATCAATAATAATTATCATCATAAAGATCATATTACTGAAAACTTGATGACAGACTGTACATTGTAGGTTGAACACAGAACAGAACACAATGCAGCAGCAGCAGTACATAATAACTTTAATAACACTTACCTTGGTAAGAAACATTGATATATGTGATATTTGTTCCTCCCTGAAAGACACACCAACATGTGTAGTTCCCTTCATCAGATAGTGTTGGACGTATGAAGTGTAAAAATGTTCTTTCCTTCTCTATGTGCATGGGGACTCTGGAGTCACAACTTGTGTGTTTTATTACTGTCAAATCGATACGAAATTCTACATCCATATGTCCAATTATTCACTGTATGTATCTCACAAATGACAGCTGTCATTTCCTCAAATGATAGGTGGGTGCATATACGAATGGAATTAAACATGTCTGTGAGCACAAAATTGAGAGTTTCTGTAAAGAAGGAAAGAAATAGACATTTATATTATTAGTGGATGATGGGATAGACTGGGAATACTCTATGATCAAATCATATTGGTTAAGTAAAAAGAACTGTAATCCTTGATAATACACTGTTATTATTATAGGCACTATCTTTGTGTTGCTTTGTTCAAAAATGTCAGCTAAATTAATACAATGTAAAACATTTTCTCAGTTCTCGCTTCCTCAGGTAAAATATATGTGGACTGAATCTACAGGGACAAGAATGCATGGACAAGTTGCAAAGCAAATGCAGGTAATAGCAACATGCATTTGGGAATAATTCAAATGAAACTATTATCTGTACTTATCCTCAAGGACTGTGCACAATCCCCACATTTCCAAAAGCACAACAAATCAGAATGCACTTTTCCACATTCTACCCAGTAAAACAACTAACCATTATATTATTTTCCGGACCTGTCTGTCTGGATGTCAACTCAAAGTTTCAGGCTAAATATTGATACAGAGCAAGACACGTTCACCCTTTAACAAGCTCTGTCTACTCAAACACACATGGTAAGGGGTTGTGTTTTAAGAGGCTCAGCACTGTTGCTTGTTTCCGACCAACAAAACACATACAGAAGCTTGTGCAGGAGGAAGTGGTATTTGATGTATTGAGGTGTAAAATGTCTGTGTGTTCTATAAGTATATGACAATGGGGTAGATAGCTGTGCAGCCCTGGCAACTACTATTCACTGCTCAACATGTTTATTTTCAGTTTTAGCATGATTAGGAAACCACAATGTTCTTGGTAACTCAGACTAAGTGTGCAAAGTCACTTCAATTAATAATTAACGAGACAACATTGTATTTGTTCATTCCAAATGTCACCGTAAACAATTGAGGTGGAACATGATTCTGTGATGACCAGATCAGACGTCATTACAGATCAACAAACAGATGGAGAGTATTAAAAAAACATGAAAAGAATCGGAATGTTCAGAAAACACGATTGAACTCTTTTCTCCACGAATGGCTCCTTCATCATTGAGGTTCCCATCTATGATTGGTTGGTTGGTGCTCTGCCCCTCAATTTTATATCCATGTTGCATACACAGGCCCAGTTCTCCATGGTCCGGTGCCGCTACTGTGCATTGTCCCAAGTGTACAACATGTAGAAAGCAGAGAACCCCAAGCCTGTCAGTGCTGTCACCATGGCTGTCAGAACGTTCTGGGACCACAGGCATCGCTCCAACTTCTGCTCCAGCCTGGTGCTGCTGGCCAACATGTGCATGAGCTGCAGGGAACAGAGGATGCAAGGAACGGCTTGTTCAACAACGCAAAACACAGCGGTTTAGATAGGTTCTAAAATGCTTTGACACCTCTGTATTACTGTAATACTTTCATACTTCGACACGCTAAATATCCGCTGAACACTTCGACCACAAGAACTGATTGCACTGGTGACTCACAGTGGTATGCATGTCTTGGTACCCGTTGGCCTCCTGTATTTTGGGCTGTTCTTTTTGGCTGTTCCTTACTGGGTTTAGGGCAGGCTTGAGGCCTTCCAGGATATGACATTGCAGCCTGCAGGTACAGACAAGCACTTTATCAGTGAACATCTGAGGTACAATTGTCTTTGGAGACACATAAACAGCAAACACTGTTCTTAATTGTTACATTTTCTACAAATACTTTAGTAGGGCACTTGGTGATTGTGTTTTGTTCATCTAAATGAAAGTGGACGATCTCACCTGTGCTCCATCATTTTGTTTCGTTGGATGCCCTTCCAGAAGGAGGCCAGATCTGGGCCTGTCCCACTGTTCTGCTCCATCTCTGCAGCAATGATCAGGAAGCGGTCCTGAGGCGAGGGTACAGAACCTGCACAGCCAATCAGAAGACATGCAATCAGGTCCAACAGCCGATCAGAAATAATCGAGGACTAACAGATTTTTTCTACATATATATTAAATACAGGTCTACAGATCCTGTTCATGTTTTTATATTGCATTCGCAGTGTAGGACTTCACAGAGTAGGACTAAAGGGTTGAATGGGACAGATGAAGCACCTCCATGCAGGGAAACTATGATCTCTGCATTAGTCCCTGGCTCACAGCTACTGTTGCTGGGCTTCACCCTGTACTTGTTTGGGGCTGTGGTGCGTACCTAAAACCATAGATAGGAGGGTTGTCAAATAAGCCAAATATACATCTATGTATGCATACATTTATATGTACACATGTATACATAAATCTAGTGAACAGCAGTGAAGTGAGGATTGTCTGGAACCTTCCTTCCTGTGTTTTTTTACTACTTTAGTACTAAATTAGTTACTAAATTAGTTTCTAGTGTATAAGTAATCACATGATTTTCAATTTGCTTTTGTTGTTTACACTTTTCTGGTATTGTTTTGGTTGTGATTGGATGCACATGGTTGAACACATTGGTTATCCAGTGTTTACAGAGGAATGTTCTAGAGTCCACTGAGCAAGACTTACCTTAAAGGCCACTGGGTTTTTGGCGACATTATTAAGGACGATCAGACATTTCTTCTCGCTCTCTTGGGAGCCAAAGCACAGCTCTTCAGCAGGACTGCAGCAGGAAAATATACAAGATCAAATGCTGAAAAACCCACTTCTGTTCTTTCCTTTTTTCTCTGTCTTGACACTTCACTTCAAAAACAAGTGGTTTAGTCTGTGTGCTCACTCTGCAGAAGCGTGGTGCGCCACAGTCCTCATACATAGGCCAAGCATTAAACTGTACATGCACCTGCAAATTACATTGTGTGCATAACTGCAGAATATTCTATTCCATTTCAAGTGTGTAACATCAATGCAAAATAGAACCTAATATGGAGTAAAGCATGGTGACACTGTACTACACCACAGTAATGATGTAGGACATGGACACAAATATGTATTACACTGTACATGCAAATGGATAAAAAAAAGTCAAAAAATGAAGAAAATAAATGAGTGCAGTTTTTTTCTCTAACCTGACATGGAGCAAAGAGCCTTTCCAAGTCGTCATGGGTCTCCTAGCTGTCCAGACTCTGCTCACAGTGTCCATGTCCCCATCCTCAGAAAAGGACACCTGCTCCTCCAGATGGATAGAGATGGAGGACAAATATATCTGTTATCGATATGCTATGCTATTATCTATGCTCGCTACATATGACTGAAACTGGTTAGTACGACGGCTCTGAACTAGGCGGTTGGTTGGATGAAGGCATGGACGGCGGCACCTTTTTGGGGATGACGGCTGGCTCTGCCGTCTCACCATCCTGCTCTCCATCTTTCACCTCATCAGATATGGACGGCTGGAAGTCATCGTCAGGCAGAGGTGGATAGCTGTATTTGAAGGGGTCCTGTGAATTAGATGTGAACAGAAGAGCTACTTTAGCCAAACCAGATCCCAGGAAACACAGAAGCAATCACATTCTTTAATGCAACTCACAGCATAACCCGAACGTTTTGCCTGTAGGCTGTCTGTATTGTGTTCATGAGAATACAGTCCCTTTATGTGTAGTCATACATAATATACAGCTGTGGCTACATGCTAATGAGGCTAAATGTGTGTACTGTATGCACCCATTATCAATGTATATATTAATCCAATGGACAGAGGAATTATGTGGACAGCATACATTTTACCTAACAAAAGTTTAAACAAGCATAAAGGTGTCTTCTGAACTGTATGCAGAGCAGAAAGCAGATGGGTAGCCTGTGTAGATACTGTTCACGTGTGTCTGGTACTGCAGCTGTAGGGAACGTACTGTTCCTCCCATGTAAGATGGTAGGTGTTCTGCGTCGACGTAAGTCTGGATGTCACTCTTGGAGACAAACTTCAGTTTGTCGATAGCATCTGGGTCCAGCCAGGTCTTAATGACCTTCCAAGCAGCTAGGGTGTAGATTACGTGACTGGGATTACAAACAGAGCTGTGATAGAATGGTGCTAATGGTGGTTCTTGAGATGGGCAGGCCAGCATGGTCTTGAATAGACTCAAATGAACGGAAATACTTGCCATGACTCACCATTCATGATCCATGGCATGTCGTACATGAGCATTTTAGCTGAAAATCAACGGAATTAAAGAAACACAAATCAAACAAGGCATGAGCTTTCCCTTTAAGGACGATTATCAGATGGGAGTCGCATGCAGGTCAAACATCCCATATGATTTCCCAATAGGTTAAAATGTTTTTGAAATGTTAAAGAGACAACGCAAGTCCAGCACATTAAAGGAACATTATCCTGGATTATTAAAATGCAACAAATCATAAACAAGAGTGACAAAATGACCGTATTCCCAGCTACTTACAAAGCAATCTTGGGTAATATACCTGGAAGCAATTAATGATGTACTTCACAATCTCCATGTCCTACAAGAGAAGCGACACAGCAGATACTGATCGCATAAATACATCATTTGGAACAATAAGAGAGGAAACATGTTCAGTAAAGACGCAGCTGTATCTCTTTCTGAACAGACTTAGAGCCCCAAGCCAGAGCCTGACCCAGATAAGACAGAGAAGCTAACTTTGGCTCTCACATACTGCTTCTGTTTACTCAATCATATGACCCGTAATACCCCTCGGAAAATATCTCAGCCTTTTCTTATACAACAACGTATTGTGCTTACACTGGATAGTCCACTGTGTGTGTGGTGTGCAAAAAGAAGGATGCAGATATTCTCTTGAAGAAGGAACTAATATCTCATTTATCTTTCAACAGCTTTTGTCATTCTAGACGTTTTTATGGTCCAAGATTACCTTTGAGCTCAACATAGGCTAGTGTCTGATCATGCCACATTAGGCCGTTGGGTAGTTTTGGAGCAAGCATAAACACAATCATAAAGAGGGGGATACATTGTCTACAGTAATGATAACCGAAACTCCTCCCTGAGTAATACTGAGATACAGTGACGCTGTAAGTTTCGAAAGGACGTTGGGTTTCACAAAAGACGCATTCACGTGTCCCAAACAAATACAAAAAACCTCCCATGATGATGAGATTGAGAGAGTGAGAGAGGAAATGAGTGAGAGCAGAGGGGAGGGGTGTGGAGAGCAGTTTCTTACGACATTTCCTAGACCCGACTCAGACATGTCGAAAACCACAGTGAGGGACATTCCAGGTTCTCTCTTGGCGTAGCGCTCTAACCAGAAGGCCACATACCTCTTCCTCTCCTGTAACATCTGCGGGTCTTTCACATGTAACTTCACCCTAAACCAGACTGGGGAGAAAACATACTGTTTACTGCCAGCAGTCAGCATGAACACAATGTTTTATTTGGATTTCAATAACGGACCTCGTCAAGACAATAGACACGTACACAGTTTGTTGCCTTCTTTATCATAGCCATGGAGGTAGTGCACACCAGACTCAAAGAGAGCATTCTGGATACAGCTTTCATTTATGTCTAGAAGAAGAGAGATTCATCAATTAGAAAAATGGGTATGCTGATTGAAACTAACCTGAGGTTAGTGTAAAAATGAAAGTGTCATTGTGTGTGTGTGTGTGTTTGTGTGTGCATGTGGGACATGCATGGCCCTTCTGCCTTCACTAAACAGAGGGTTCTCTATTGTAGTAGTTACAATTCTTTTCATTGTAAACCAGCCCAGGGTCTAACTTCATGCCATTGTAAAAATCTTTATACAATCCTTTCCCACCTGTGTATATTCAGTTTCCAAACAGTGATCAATGCTTTCTGACAACACCTGGTATGCCATCTTGAATAACTGGTTTAAGAGGGTTTACTGTAACCAACATGTGACGTTTGCAAATGGAACAACCAGTTTTGGATCAATCTAATCTAATGATGGAAAAGTGTTCCTTGAACAAAGACAACCCACCATTCAGTTTGAATTCCTTTCTCCACTTTAGGCTCTCATCGATCATTTTCAAGGTGTCTTCCAACACATAGTGCCTCCAGTCCAAATAACCGTCCACCAAAGCGTCGTCATTCAGTAATCTGTCCACATCCCTGATGTCATACTTGTCACATGGATCTGTGACAGATTTAAATGGAATGCATGACTGCGCATGTTTTTGTCCAGACACACGTTTCTTGTCTAAGCTTTCTCTACAATGTATTAACTTTTGTTTAGAAATAATATTTAATACAACTGTACCTAAAACACCTGTAACTTCCGTTACAGGCTATACATTCTGTATGAGATTTTTTAAATTATTCTCTTCACAGCGCATTCCACATCTCACCTTGTGCATATTCCGCGCTGAATCTTTGTCTTATTTCTGCTATTTTCTTTTGAATAAAACAAGTTTATAAAAAGTTATCAATATGTCTGCATTTCATGTTACATAATGCATTGTCTGATAAGAGTTTTAAAAAGTGCTGTAATCTGTGTATAGCCTACCTTTAGTGATTCCGTTGAACCTGCGTCCGCCATACTCAGCTCCAGAGTTCCGACCAGACAGTGTAAATACTTGTCTCCAACCAGTTACAGAGGGGCGGGATTGGGATAAATGCCATGTTCTTCTTGACAAATGTACGCGATTCACTGAAGCTACAGGTATGAAATTTGAGCGAGAGAAAGTTGGAAGGATTGTCTTACTAGCTTACTGTCTAAGCTTTAAACATGCATTGTTAAATTATTCGATTTCATTTATTTTATTTCGTGCAGATAAATAAACAGGGTACGTTTTTTTCCTTGGAAAGGAACCTCAAGTGGAACGGTTATTCCAAGTCCAAGCAGGCATAGGTCACCCTGTCCATCTTATTCAGTCCACTAGGTGGTGGCATACACGCATACATGCTTTTGACAATATTGTAGTCAACAAAGTGAGCTCATAAGGTAGCCGACTAGTAATGCAAGTTTGATAAACGTGTACAATACACTGTCAAATTAAGCTTTTGTATCAATTAATACTGTTTTAACTAACGTGCGTTCTCTAGCTGGCCTCCATAACATGTGACGGTGACGTATGTAACGTTGTTTGTTAGCAATAGCTAGCTAGCTAGTCGACGATTACCCTCCCGCATGCCACACCGTGGACTTCTGTAGCCTGTTTGGGGCATGCAGTTAAGTTAAGCCAGTTACACAAAGTTATCCTCATAGTGATAGCTTGCGTGCTAATTCATTTGCGTATGTTCAAGTTTACAATTTGTATTACTTTAGGTCCGGCAATGAAATAAACTAAGCACCAGCAATCAAGTCATAACATCAGCATGGTAAGTTAGCTAGCTAGCTAGTAGCATAGCACAACTGTGCAGTGTGGTAGCCTACTTCACAGCATAGTCTCTCGATGAGCTTCATTGGTTTGTAGTTGCTACTCAAATGTCTTCTTCATGTACGCTAGCGCTAACTAATATAAAAGGGAGCTGTGTAGTTCTGATACGTAAGACTTTATGTGACATACTTTTTGGGCGAAATCTAATCTCTCATACCATCTCTCATGCCATAAATAGGAAGAACTGGGGAAGGATTCCACCTGGTTTGCTGACCCAATGTATGGCCGGTATTGGCAGCACTATCAGCAGGCTATGCGGTGGCACCAGAGGCACAGACATGCCTATAGGAAGGCTCTGGAGGCTGCTTTTAGCCCAGGCTACAACTACCAGTACCCCAACACCCCCCAACGCTATGCTGACTGGCAGAATGAAGGGAGTGGGGGTAAGGCTGATGAGGGGCTCACTGCTAAGGGCCCGAGGGAGGAGGTAGGACATGATTCTGAGAGCGAGACATACGGCTACGGCTCGGACACCGATGGTTCGGACAGCGAGATTGAGTGCGATGTCAGCAACATGGAGATCACTGAGGAGCTGCGCCAGTATTTTGCTCAGACAGAGCGGCACAAGGAAGAGCTTAGTAAGTATGTGTGTGTGTGTGTGTGTGTGTGTGAATTTGAAGCAAACCAAAACTAGTGAGCACACAGGGCTGTTTAATTGGTAGCTGTTGAGTTGTAGAAGGTGTAGAAGCCGTGTCACTTCATAACAGCTCAGATACTCTGACAAAAGAACCTTTCCCTGAAACACACCAGCGCGGTAATCGACCTCTCTTCTGGAAAAGGAGCGCATCGCACTGATGGGCTTGGTTAGTGTTTCAGTAGGTGACACGGCTTGCTGAATAATGAATCGTCGTGAAGCTCGCATGTAAAGCCTCCATTTTGTTCCCTCCCCTGCAGAGAAGCAGCAGCAGCTGGAGGCTGAGCAGGCGGAGAGCTATGTGTTGGCCGACCAGGACATGCACAGGGTGTCCTGGCGCAGCGCGCTGCCTCCCATGGAGCGGCCA
This sequence comes from Hypomesus nipponensis, assembly GCF_054491055.1. Taxonomy (NCBI): domain Eukaryota; kingdom Metazoa; phylum Chordata; class Actinopteri; order Osmeriformes; family Osmeridae; genus Hypomesus; species Hypomesus nipponensis. The sequence goes on along the minus strand of NC_140372.1, from coordinate 10,640,343 downwards.
GGTGAGCGCCGCGGGGCCGAGATGAAGAAGCTATACGGGGCGACCGCCGCCAAGATCCAGGGGATGGAGACGGCCATGCAGCTCACCTTCGACAGGAACTGTGACAGGAAACAGCCCAAGTACTGGCCCGTCATCCCCCTGAAACTGTAACTCAAAAGTGGATCTCCCCTGAGGCCTGCTGGGGGAAGTACTTGTCTGGTGTTCTCGTTGACCTGATGCACTGCTCTGAGCTGCTGGTGCTGACATCAAGGCTTTGGTTTGGTGTCTTTTTTAGCGTCTATTTTACAAATTACCCACCCTGCCACACACGGGATGTTGACCAAGGGCGGAGGTAGTTGTTTCTGTGACTCTTTGCCAAGGTTTTTTGGGCCAGTGGTTCCCTAAATGGATTATAAATGCATAAGTTGCACACTCAACAGGTCGGGAGAGGGTAACATATGCATACATGGGTTGGTGTGGAATGAACAGGGAATTTTCTCGTTCATGTAATCAGATTCTGCTTAGATCAGGTGTTCCTTGACTAATTAATTCTGAGAATGCTTTTGACAGTTCTGTCCTTCTCTGGCCTGAGCTTTTATGCCACAGGAATGAAGCAACTTCTGTTACTTTGTGGTAGACCTGTTATATGTGATTCATAGATTAAATTAAAATTCTCATCCCAATGTTATCTGCTTCATCATTGCATGGTTTAAACAAAAGTCACAACTTTTTGGGTGTCTCCAATGCCTTGGTTTTTTAAAGATGTATTTAAAGAATATTGTTGATATTGTTTCTAATAAAGTTTTCTGTGACCAAGTGAAGTTTCCTGATTAAGCCTGTGATTGACTAGCCTGGCCCTGCCCTCCTACACTTCCGCTCAATTTGGATTTTGCTTCAGTAGTAGTACAAATGTAATGTATGAGGGTCTGGTTAGGACCAGGCTAGTGATTGATGCCCTCTCCTTATTTTTATGCAAATGAGATGCAGATTGTTTGAAAGCCAATAGACTAGTAGGCCTACTGTGTAAATTCTTCTTTTGACAATTCCAAGAGGAGTAGGCGACTTTAAGGTCACATTCAGACCAAAGGGGTTGCATCATTTAACAATAGCACTAGGCCTCGGTCACATATTGCAGTGAGAAGCCGTCTACTGATCAATTACTAAGGTAATGTTCTTTTTGAATGAACAGTAATTATCATGTTATCTGTCTCCAAATTGGGTCCCTACCGGATCTGGCAAAAAGAAAAGGTGTTAGGGAAAGAAAGACGAAGAAACCTGGACCTGAATAGTGACGACACCGTCCCATTCCTAAGTGGGGACCTCTTTTGAGACCGATCGACTTTTGGTGCGGTCGTGGCTGTATGCATATTGTAGCGCACGTCTTTATCCAGCAAAAAAACTTCCCTGCCTGCTGAATTTGTCACATCTTCATAGTCCGAAGTTCAAGTAACGCTATGGGTATGTAGTGAACAATACAACTCGATGCATTTGTTTGCAATTGTATTTCTAAATTGGAGTTTGTTTCTTTGTTCTTGTAATAAATTAGAAAGTTGCACAATTGTTTGAGAGCTCATTGCTTTCCTTTCAAAGCAGATTGGGATGTCATTTTGTAATCGGTTGATGAGATTAGATCGAAACTAAATGTATATTATTTTCGACTGAAGGTAGATTTGTTGTTTCACTTAAACATTTCACATACTTCCTTACATGCATTTCATATGTCCCATAGCTTCAGGTAGGTTAGCATATGTTCTAATAACATGACTCGTCAAATGTAAAAATCATACAATGTGTATTTACTTTAACTTTACCATATGCCATTTGTTATTTTCTTTTTTTTACTTTAAGCCAATGAATTACAGTAATGTGGTTTTAGGGGCCAGTCGTGGAGTGCTCACGTTTTACAGAGTGTAGCCTATTTGTGTGTCAGTGTGTTTGTGATCACAGTGTGATAGACAGTGTAATGGGTGTGCATGTTTGTGACCTAATGTAGCTAACTTCCTAATGTGCAGTTCTAAGTATATGTCCAGGGAGACAAGTCATGTCACCATTGGTTTATCCCGCGGCTCAGAGCAGCATGACATAGGAGGTGCTCTCAACCACACAGTTAAACAGGATGATGTGACATCATTCTTAGGATCCCGGATTATGAATCCTCTGTATCATGGACCTGTGTGTTACACAATGTTCTCCTAATAGTCCCTAGTGGATTTAAAATGGGATCCTAAATGGATTAGAGCCGAACAATCTACTTGGTGATCAGCCTGTGAGTTCTCAACCTGCACAGTGGGCTATACATTTCCTCCCTGAAACCAGAAAATCAAAAGAGGCAGTACTGAGTCTGTTGCTTTGTGTCAGTCTGTCTATTTCTCTCACATTCCCAACATCTGTTTTGAATAAGCCGTAGTAGAGGTAGAGGTGCCTATCGAAGGTTCTGACAGGACAGTCAGACTGTTTTGTTTCAGAATAGGCAGACAAGATGTCTCCCGGTGACCTGTTTTACCTGAAAGAACGCAGCCTCCTTTAGCCTGGAGCCAACAGACAATCTGCCTCCATTTCCCTTCCTCCTTCTCTTTTTCTCTCCTGTTCCTCCTTTTATTTCCTTTCTGCCCGTAGGTTTTTTACCACAGAGCAGGTTGTGTTCGTTATCAGCCTGCAGGGGGCACAGTCATTGACAAAGGGGAACATTGTTTATTGTGTCTAGGAGGGAGAGGAATCTATTGAGTTAGCTTGCTAAATGAACACACTCACGCTCACACACTCAAACATAAGCATGGAGAAATAATGCATGTCTATTCCCACACTTTTCTTTCGACACGAAAGTGATGATGCAGATTTCACCTTGAGAACAACGCACGGTTTTGCTGTCCTGGCCAGTAGTGGGGGCTGTTCATTTGGAGATATGTATTCAACCCTTGGCTCCTGCGATCAGCTAGACCCAATTGAGGTCCATAGAGAGGTACCTGTTGCTATGGTGACAGCTATACAAAGGGCTTAAGGCATCATCTCAATCCTGTCACGTGTTAGATCTTATGTGTGTGAGTGTAAGGAAGACACACCCAAGCAGGCACACATGGGCACAATCACAGACACACACACACATGCAGTAATAGCAATTTGTGTACATTTCTGATAATGATGTAGACGTGACAGTGATCGGCGACGCTGCAGTAAAGAAATGGCTTAATTGCTTGCCTTCTCTTTGAGGCGAAACCTGTTTGCTGATTGAACCCCTGCCCTGAAAGACTCTGTACATGGATTGGCACTGGCATGCCGGGCGCAGGTGCAGGAGATGTTGAGGCGAAGGCCCCTTTCATGTGACCTGGGTATTCATGAAGGGTGGGGATGGGGGTTGGATTTGATGATGCAACATCATCACATGGAGCTGTCATCCAGCAGAATCTGGGCCAGAAGGATTATGGGCTAGTCAGATAAATCAGTGGGGGGTTGGGGTGGGAGCAGTGGCCCTGCCTCGACCCAGGCTAAGCAAATTTACAAAGACACCCGTCACGTATGGGAAAACAACAGAGGTGCTACACACTTGTCCTCTATGGGTTTTCAGTAGGGGAATTTTACGGCACACATTGCAAGGGATTGTCCAGTCTGTGTCAACCACTGTTGGTTCGACCTAGTCCTTTAAGTAAGGGTGAGGGTCTTCCTGTCTGCCATCTCCCTGTTTGTTTAAACGTACGTTGGCTTGACTTCAACTCAGTTCGGAAGTGGGTAACCCGCATTCCCAGTTCATGCAAAGTTTAGAGGAAACAAGTGGTATGACAAGTTTGAGTTTGCATCAGTTTGCATCCATTTATTAGTTTTAAATGGCTAGTTGCTGTCAATGGGCCTACATTGTATTAGGATAGCAAAATATTTACCCCCCTCACCCTGTTGATGTGTGTATAGTTTTTGTGTGTGTGTGGTGTGTGTGTTTTTTGGTAGGATTAACTTAACTCGGCATCCTCCCTCTCTCAGTCCCGCTCTCTGATGAGAGGGAGGCGTCTCCTTGGCGACCGCCATCGGTGGGTGGTGCGGGGGTAAAGTGGGTCACCCTGGAAGATTAGGACCTGGATCTGTCCATTTGACATCAGGGATCTGGAGCTCCTGTGTCACACCCCTCCACATCCCCACATCCATCCAGAGCGCAGCATCAGTATCTTCCTGGGCCCACAGACAACCACGCAGATAGGCCGAGCATGGTTGAAGTGTGATACTGAATACAATACAAGGTGCAGCGGCTTGGTCTCTGCCAGCAAAGGTTTCGCTTTTAGGGGAAGTGGAGCCCATTAAAATGGCAAGGATTAGACTAAAGCGTGAGCAGGAGGTTCTTAATGCCCTTTCAGAGATAATGTGTGTGTGTGTGAGAGAGAGACCGAGAGAGAACCAGACAGAGAGAGAGAGACAGACAGAGAAAGAGAGAGAAAGAGAGAGAGAAAGAAAGAGAGAGGAATGTTAACGATGCATTTATTAATTTCCCTTCGCGTTTGACCACATACAAACTATCCACACAGATAACGTGCAGATAACTTAAAATAAGCAGCAAAGCCCTTTCAACTCTGGCTACACTCAAAAGGAATAAACATAAAAAGGACAGAGGTCAGAGGTGTGAAGATGGATGCTGATAGGAGGAGACCTAAAAAGCCAGAGAATAGGCCCTGTTAACTATCCTGGAATCTGCTTGTACAGTGTGCTGTATGTGCTTGTTCCTACATTTTCATAAATGGCAACCTGCCTACTTGAACTATTTGTCAATTTTTTACACTACCACCTTTAGAAACAATGTATAATCAAGCCAAAAATGTTTTGGAAAAAAGAAAGTCTGATAGTAAGTAAATTAAGTAAGTAAATTGAGAACATGTTCTTGGAACTGTTATCAGTATGTTAATAAATATTAAATTGCCATAGCAACAACGGAAACATGTTCCTTATCGCTGCTGTGGGACATTTCCACTCTATGAGAGAGATCTGATTGAGCTCATGTGTGTAATGGCAAGTCTGTTTCACTGAGTTCACTCTCTGACCGTTCTCTTAAAAGTCCTTAACTTTGAAAGACAGTCCGAGGACGTGTAATTGCACTTTTGTTTACAGACGCATAAGACCAGAGACCAGACTGTCCTCGTCTCCCCTTCTCTCTAATTAACTCCCCATCTGAGAACATAAAGGAGCCGTAATGGCCTCATTACAGCAAGACGACCCCATTGTGGTTCCAGCGTCCCTCTGTTCCACATTAATGAGGCAGGACAGGCATCCAGGGGCTCTCCGCAATGGCCACCCTCAGTTCTGTGGGCATGAGAGAGCAGAACACTCAGCAGAAGGAGACATGGCTTGGGTCTCCCATAGTTCAACTAGACTCTTTATTAAAGGGGGAGTGTGTGTGTTGGGGGGAGGGTGGGGGGGGCTTGTCTGTGTTTCACAATAATTTGGGCCATCTATTGACTCTGGCAGGAAGAAGAAAGTTCAATTATGGGATATAATGTGAGTCAGCAAATTCTGATTGCGATCGCACATGCACACACTCACCAACTCACACACACACAGCAACCTATTTTCCAGAGGTGGTTTTGTCTTGTTTCTCCTGTCTGGTTCTTGCTTTGTCTCTGCTAAACCGTTCCTGGCCTCCATCTAGACCCCGTTGTTCACCCTGGGTGGATAATACACTACATATAGAATGTGGGTTTAGTCGTATGGCTACAAGGGATTATATTCAGAGGATATTGAATCCCTCATACCCCCCTTCCCATTTCACATTGAAAGCCACGAGCACAGAGAACTAACAACGTAACATTTGAAAAGCTTTTTAAAAAGTACAGCTTTTGTACTATGTACAGACATGGTTCAGGTGTGATGGGACTGTATCATGATTTTTTTTGGCAGTCGATTGATGGAGCAGACACTGGATAATTTACAGTAGAGCTGAGGCCGTGTATTGCCCTGGATAAAGCAACTGTCCTGTTCAGATCCCTCCATGTTTACTGATGAGTCGTAATTGACCTCTGTACACAGAGTTAGAAACATAAGCTTACCCGGTTTATAAAAAGCAATGTGTGTGTGCATGTGGATGTGTGTGCGCGTGTAGATGGTGTGTGTTCGTGTGTGGGTGTGTGGGTGCTGTGTGTGTGTGTGTGTGTGGTGTGTGTGTGCCTTCCAGAGCTACAGGAGGTGGGAGGGAGTGCCAGGGACCACTGTATCTCATCTTCTGGACAAGTGCTTAATCTGTGACCCAGCAAGGGATTATGGGGTGCTGGGGGATATGGGCCTTGAGATCCACCCAGGAGGGCTTCTGTTGCTCCCGTCTCTGTCAACTGGTGTGTGTGTGTGGGTATGTGTGTCATTATGTTTGTGTGGGAAGCCACTATGGGACCAGACCCAAGGTTTACATCAGTGTGTGTGTGTGTGTGTGTGTGTGTGTTTGTCAGTATGTTTGTTAAACTGAAACCACGAAAATTGTCCAGACCCAGGGCACCATACCGAGAGCACACATCGCTTTCAAGTGCTGACGACAAACATTTACTTCTTAAATGTACCTCTGTCAGTGGTGAAAGGCTCTTCCTGGATGGTTGTGATGCAGCGCTAGTGGCAGGCTTAGTCTAGACAGCATTTTGAGCTGCATTAAACCACGTGCATGAGAATTAATACTTGATTTAAGAGGATTCAGGGCAGATGGCCTCCCTTTGTTTGAGGATGTGTTTATTACTAGAAAATGAGGTGAACACTAGTGCACACAGCCATGCCTAAGTTCAAATTGAATTGTGTGTTTTTTCCCTATCGCTTTTGTTTGTTTTCTGGATAATTCCTCTTTGCTGCATGAAATATATGATAGGCAACCGTTATCTCATAACTACTGGGTTGTTTGATATACGGAATACCTCTTTCTCCCCCAGCACAAACTGAGAATAAACAAAGAACGGAGACTTTCCTTCTCTGTTGACAGAATACTCTTTTCATCTCTAGCACTCACTTTCATCCACACTCCTCCACAACACTCAGTCAATGTCTCTCCCTCTCTAATTCTCTCCCGCTCGACAGATGGAGAGTGGGTGGTGTGTGTATATGTATGTTGCTGTGAATTTGCTGCTGCGTGAACTTCATGGGTGCATATGTGTCCTTTTTGGAGTGTGTACCCTACAAGACTGCCAGTGTATGTTTAAGTGCAGGCAGTGCACATGTATGACTTGGTCTTCTGTTATTCTTCTCTCTACTAAATCCCGTCTGCATGAAACATCTTACTTGCACCTGTGTTGTTGGGAAGGGGTTGGATGGGGTTCGTTGGATGCGTGAAAATCCTCAATAGGACACTCAGAAAGCATCCCACCATCATCACAACCAATTTATTCATCGCCAAAGTAGGATTGCAAGTGACGTACAGTCAAAGCGTTAGCTGGCATCGTTTAGGGACCACTAATCTGTGCAGAATCCAATCTGACAAGACCTTTGCATCGTCAAAAGGGATTGTAATATATGCAGAGGACCTAAACTTGATAAGGAAAGAGGTTGAGGAGAAGAGAGAAGGCGTGAGAGTGAGAGAGGGAGAGATAGTGGGAGAGAGAAAGAGAGAGAAAGAGAGAGAGAGAGAGAGAGAGAGAGAGAGAGAGAGAGAGAGAGAGAGAGAGAGAGAGAGAGAGAGAGAGAGATAACAAGGACGCATTGAGGGAGAGAGCGAGAGAGAGAAACAGCAACAGCAAAGTCAGAATACAGAAGCCAGGGAGTAAAGTATACAAAGGAAAATATTCCAAATGGATGGGACGAAGCCAGCCATGGAAACTACTGCCGAAGAGAACCAAGATGAGAGTCAAGAAAGCAAAGGTAGAGAATATTATCTGCCGTTCTAATGTGCGCGTTTTCAAGCTTTTCATCTGCGCTGTTTACTGAGCGGTTTAACCTACTTGCTATGGCTTCGTTTCACGCGACACAAAAGCATGTTTTATGCCCGCAAGAGCTTGCTGGACCACCGGTTAATTGTTTTCTATTTTAGAATACAAATTAATTGCGTACATAAAGGAATAATGATTTCATGTGTTTTTTTTTGTGGACAGAGGACATTTTGCGCGACAAATTGAGGAGATGAAATAGGGTGTGCTGGGCGCACGCTCTGCTTTATGGAGCATAGTTAATTCCAATTTGCTTTGGCTTGCTGAAATCATGTAGACAGACCATCATTACCCTATTTGTCTACAGTATGGTTATGATAAACCATTCATCTTGTGCAAAGACTGCAGACATTTCGGTTTGCTTGGTTGAGGTGTGTGGACCCTTGCTGTGAATACTATTGGTCAGGTGTACAGTAAGCTATTTTATGGGCCGCTTTCAACAAAAGGTGCCAGAACAAATGGCTATCAAGGATTTCGATGACATTACCATGAACGTCAATGTGGTTATCCCTTTAGTAAAATTGATCGTCAAATGAAAAAGCTGGTGCATTGTCCAAATTCGTTTTACATTTCATCATGGTGATACGCTGATTTTGATCAAATGGTATTCTCATTGGATTACGGATATGAATAATGACGTGTCTTCACACTACACGCATTCTAAATGGAGAAATGGTAGATCTTAAACACTTATTTAAACCAACATCAGTCTATTGTTTGTTTGGACTGATAAAATGCATGGATGCCGTGCGGGAAGGCTGCTGCCTTTGTCCATCTTTAAAAAGGCGGGGACACGGGTCTATGGGAATTTCATTTGTTTTGATAGAGCCGTATACGAAACGCCCTATCCGTCAATAATTATATAAGACTACATTAAATCTCGTCCATAAATATTTTTTTCGGGAGCCTTAAGGTTAATGCTTCCAAGGTGGCGGCAGGTGACATCCGTTGTTTTGGTTGTCTTGTTGTTAAGGTCGAGAGTTTGATACACACAGCTGATCCCATGCCTAAGGGGGCGTTGCAGCTGAAGCTTCCTCAGGGGTAGTCTGTAAGCCCCAGCACCCCCCTTCCTTCTGCCACAGCCCCTGTCTTATCAAATCCTCACTCACTCACTCATTCACTCACTCACCCTATTTCTCTCTCCCCTCTCTCTTTCTCCCTCACTCACTCACTCACTCACACACACGCACACACACACACACACACACACACACACACACACACACACACACACACACACACACACACACACACACACACACACAGACGTCTTGTAAATCCAGTCAAAAGCATGTCAACAAATGAAATGTGCATTTGTGGCGTAGAGCTTGTATGTACCGTGTGGGTATTTAGTTGATGTTTCATCGTAAGCTTCACAGCATGCCTAAGATGGCTAAGATCTCTACTGAGGGGAAGGCAGCTTCCCTGTCGTGTCATGTAAGGAGCTTGTAATAGGAATGTGTCACCAGCTCTGGCTGTGGGACCCTCCACAGTGGATTTGAACACTCTTGTGGCAGTAGTGAAGAGAATAGCCAGCCTGGCTGGGATTTATATCTACCTGTGACACCTTAACTGGGGTGTCAGCAAGGACCTGACATCTGCTGTCTTCCTAGCAAGCAGTGAAGCTCAGCCTTCCTCTTCTCCAGTGCTTTTTGCGTAGGTGATGTTTTTGATACGAGAATCAGTCAGCTGCCATGATGGACAGGTGTGGTGCTGTGTCACCGTGACAGCCAGACAGGTCACATGGTGTGTGGTGCTGTGTCACCGTGACAGCCGTACAGGTCACATGGTAAGGATGGCACTTGATTTGGAGTCCAGCCAACGTGTCATCTCAAAATGCTATTAGGGAATTTTCTTGTGTCCCCATATGGTGTTTAGGTTGAACTCAATCAACCCTTAGGGTGATTCATTCTAATGTGGCAGGCTTGCACAATTTCCACATAAACGAGTAAGTACTTCTTTTCCTACTCCCTGACTGGAGCCAGGCGTCACCAGAGAGGTTACACGCATGCAAGCGTAATTACAAACGGGAAAGTGAGCACACGAGCCAACGTCCTCATCGAGGGTATAATCCCAACAACAGGATTGATATTTTTGTCTGATTGTTTATATAATCTCTAATCTGTATTCCTATAGCTTTGCCCATTGACACAATTCTGCATATACAAATAGGTCTACACGCACTGGATTTGTTCCCTCTCCCTTTCTCTCCCCCTCTCTTCCCCCCCCCCTCTCTCTCTCTCTCTCTCTCTCTCTCTCTCTCTCCTTTGCTCATTCGCTTCTCCATTGTTTCTTTCCGCTGGGCTTCTCCCTCCATCTCTTCCTATTCTTTCCATCTCCTCCCGCCTCAAAAGATGACACGCGCACGTGCACGCAAGGAAATGGTTCTGTCTTCCACTCCCACATGCACGGGAATGAAGGCGCAGCAACTGCATGTGCATGCGCGCGTCTGCGAGCGCGTGCGGTCTTATGTAACTCTCGTTGGACTCGCCATCCTAAGTTACGCACATCTCAAGAACCGTGAGGGATTACGTCATCGCCGTGGCGATGGGGAGGGGAGCTCGGCAACGGAAGCCTGATGATTCTGTATGAGAATGGAACACTGGAACATTGGACTCCACGCTCTATCTCTCCAGCTCAACACGCACGCACGCACACACACCCCCGAACAAAGCTCACCTGTTTGCAAATCTCTTCAAGCTGCTCATTGCCGTGTTTCCTACCATGCATATTAAATCAATGCCATTTGAATTGAGCACAGACCACCAGACACCAGGCACACAAGCTAGAACCTTTTTTAGCTGAGACCTGACTATTACTTTCGTTTCGACGCTCCTTTCTGAGGAATCATCAAGGCTCGTGGTGTCGCGAGACTCGCTACATGATCAGCCGCCACAGTCTGGCGAGGCGATCTAGTGGGGCAAGGTGTCTAGCCAATGAGGTGACAGAGGGGCAATGTGCAGGGGAGAACGGGTAGGGGGTTGGGGAGAGGGGGAGGCGAGGCAGGGGGAGGGGGCGGGGATCATGCCGGTGTCAGCCCCACGGAAGGACCCGGAAAGGCCCAGCTGAGGTCTGGCCTTGTCCCTGGTTTCCTGTGGAAGCATGTCGCCTGATGACCAAGGGCAGGGTCTGTGGGAAGGGGAGGGGGAGGGAGAGAAAAAGGGAGGGACTGAGAGGGAGGAAGCAAAGAGCAGCTCAGTGCAGCTACAGTGTGTGTGGGTCGTCTTTAGCAGCATCCTCCTCTCGGTATTCGGCAGACATCCTCTGCATCTCTTATCTCCTTTCCCTCTTCCTTTGAGTGATCTCCTTTTCGTATCGATGTTTACTTGATTTCCTTTTACGTTGAGGCATTGCTAGTCGTGATCTTACATTTTGGTTTCGCAAATCTTCTCAGCTCCCGCACTGCATCTTGAGCACATTTTTAGTCATGTCCCTTTACCTCACTCATTCACCGCCACCTCATTTACCCATGCTTTCCATCTCCATGAATCAATCTTTAACATCTTAACCCACTCTCATCTTTGTGCTACTTTTCTTTTTTATTCACTCACACTTACACCCACCCACCCACTCTCTCTCTCTCTCTCTCTCTCTCTCTCTCTCTCTCTCTCTCTCTCTCTCTCTCTCTCTCTCACACACACACACACACACACACACACACACGCACACACACACACACACACCATGCTCGTGCACTCTCCCTGAAGGTGTGTGAGGTGGTGAAAGCATGTGAAAGCCATCACACTCGGGGAGTGGCTCGTGTTTCTCATTTGGGCCGACCTGCCCAGAGCATGCTGTCAGCCTCCATCTGTGTGTGTGTGTGTACATGTGTGTGTGTACATGTGTGTGTGTGTGTGTGTGTGTGTATGGCGGTTGTGTTTGTTTACGTGTCAGTGACCAGGGATTTGCATTCAAGGGGATGTCTGTGTCAGGGCAGGGCTAAACACTGCAGAAAATGGCTATATTTGTACGCGCGAACATATGACGTTGTCATGAGTTCATGCATTGTTCCACATGCCAAATATCTCCACATGAATGACATGACAGCTTGGCTACGGACTCGCTTCGGCAAATGTATTCATTTGAAGAGTCCTGGTCCTCTTGAGGGCGTGTGTCATGTCCCTCTGTGTGTGTGTCTGAAGGTGTGCTTGCTCTGCCTATGCCCAGTAGTCCACAGTACATGCATGAGTATGTACAGCACTGGGTGGCAGGTTGGCACAGCGGGCTCTGTTCCTAGGCATTGCCAACCTCATACCATCCTCCTGGCCCTCCTCCATCGCCCACTGACAACCAATCTGCTCGCTCCACTCCTTCCTCCACATTCCTCTCTGTGTCTGATTAACTCTCGTCATCATTAACCATGACATCAATGCTTCCACCATGATAGAGACGGACTACCGTACCCCCTGCTGTTTCATCTGAGGAAAAAGAGAGGTATAAATCAATAGGGTGTAGTACTAGGCAGCAGCGGAGGATTGTGTGACTGAATTATTGACATTTCTTTGTAACGAGAGCCCATGTGTCAAGTGTCCTGGATGCCTTTTGTCACTGCCACACTGTTGTGGGTACAGAGCAGTTCTGAAATCTTGAATCAGGTTCCCAAACGTTTAATTACATTTGAAGCATACGTCCGGTTCTGGGTCACTGTTCCTACTATGTACAGGCCCTTGTCTACTACCTTGTCTCTACCAAGAGGAAACCTTCCCTCTGAGTTCTGTGTCTGCGGTCATGGTGAGACAGAAGGAGCCACAGCACTGGCATCAAGTTAGCAACATTAGCCACATGAGTTACATAATCCCAAAGCCATTGACTTAGATTGCGCAAGACCCTTAGCTAAGGGAAGCCATTTTATATTTTAGGGGGAATAGTGGGGAGTGACGCAGCTAAAAACCGCCTTTTGTCCTCTCCTCTGAGCTGTCCAATCACTTGGCAGTACAGGTGTTGTGACCTTCTGGCTCTGATGGGCGAGACAGCGATTAGGTCATTATCTAGCGAAATTCAGACTGGTTTCTTGTTTGACACTGATACAAAGCAACTCCAAGACTAGAGCAAAAAGATGCATGTTTAGGTCAGGTTATGTAAAAGCTCTCATGCTCCTCCACTTTACTCTCCTAAAACAAACATGGAAAAGCTCCCTAACGTCAACATGGAACAATGCATCTTTAATGTTATTTGGATTGGTTTGAGTTCTGAAGCAAATATGCACTGGTGTTTCTAATTTGGACGATTATGCGTGTTTAGTTCGGGGTTCGTACGATGCCTTTTATTACACCTTTGGAATGAAAACTGCTACGTGTGGATGTCTGTGTGCATGTATGTGTGTGTTTGTGCGTGTGTGTGCAAACTTAGTGTGTGGGACGGGCTTTGAGCCTCCTGCACAGCTGACAGAGTTTAGCCCAGATTCCCCAGTGCCAGTAAGGGATGGTTGACAGACAGTCGTGTGCCGGGCAGGACCTAGAACCAAAGGATCTCTGGGATAAAGTATTGATCACACTGGGGAGTGTTGCAGAGGATTTAAAAGCTGCTCACTTCATTACACACAATTACTCGCAGGCAGATTCTGACTTTGCGGCCTCGATGATGCTATCTGCTGGGTATGGACCAGATTGGGCTCAGTTAGGAGAAAAAAAAATGGTTTTGAAGCAGAAAACCATCATGAAGGGCACAAGCTTGATCCTCTTACCTTGCTTTTATACGATGCCCAGGCTTATTGTTGTGTTTAACACCTGGGTTTTCATAAGACTTTACTGCAATTAGACAGTGGTGCATGAGAATATTTACACATTAATGTACACACGCACATACGTCCACACAAACATATAGAGATATAGTGTATGGTATATACATATATGCATATATAAGAAAGAAGGCATCGGAATATGTTTCTCACCCTCATTTGTGAAGTGATGCTCAAATCATGACGAGTGTGTGGATGTGTGCTTTTCTGCAGCCTGTAGTTATACAGATGGGGCTCCTCTTTCATCTCCTGTACGCCTCAGTGAAGAAGGAAGCCATCTTTTTTCTTTTTTTGGGGGGCTTTTGAGAAGATGAGTTTTGTGATCCAGAGATCTGCTGGGAATTTACCCATAATGCACAAGGAGGAAATTGCACTATAACGAATACAAAGGTCACAAATTGGCATATGACCCAAAGTGAAGCTCAAACGTACAGTTGAAATATTCCCCAGGCATTTTCAAATGTTTCATTCGATAAAATATAAGCATAATGTTGCTTGAAGTGTTGTAATGTGAATCATAGTTTTAGCAGAAAATCCCCTTGGAAATATATCACATTGTTAAAACAGTCTGTTAAAGCTGATCGTGTGCGGTTCTTTATGTATGACGTCGCAGTCGTTTTTCCCTCTGGCTCAACTTGACCCATTTTCCAAAAACCAAATCCAAATCACCTACTATAACGTGCAGAATAATGCATGTAGTCTCTTTTCTCTTTTGTTTTCACTCAACATCAGACCAGGTTCCTTCTGCTCTCAGGGGCACTGCACACACTCCTGGACCACCATGTTGTATTTATGTTAATGTCGAGCTCAGGTTGTTTTAAGATTCCTGTCCTCTTCGTCACCCCACAGGTCTGACACGGACGCGTGTGTGTGTGCGTGTGTGAGTGTGAGTTCACAGCCCCGTGCTGTGTGTGAACGTGTGGGAAGTGTGGGGCCGCTGTGACAGACTCAGCTACGTGGCCGCTCAACGGGGTCGTGGATAACACGTTGCCATGACGACCACTATTCACCGGCCCCCGGGCTGAAAAATGCTTTTTCCTCTCAGACTCTCTTCAACTCTCACTCTGACTCCCTCGCTCTGACTCTCTCTCTCTCTCTCTCTCTCTCTCTCTCTCTCTCTCTCTCTCTCCTCTCTTGCTTTTGTTCTCTCACTCTTTCTGGCATCACAAAGAAGTAGGCTGAACTTTTTGACGGCATACTGTACTGAAGAGTCCAAAGCAGAGACCGTTTTTAACATACTGAAGAAAACACCGTAACGTCAGGAGCTTCACAGCCAAGCCAAGCTTAACAGAGCTTTGATACTTTTGCATGCCTTGCTTGGCAAATTAGCGAGCCGTTTACTAATGATGCTGTTGACACTGGGAAAGCGATATTACAGGAAATCCAAATCACTTTCAATGGCCACGTTTATCCACTTGTTTCAGGGAATATTCTAGGGAGCAGGGTTCGTATTGGAAGAATGATCTTTACAATGTGCCAAGACTGCTAGTGTCCGATTCTGTCAAAATAACATAAAAATCGATGGAGGTGAAGAAGTATAAAGGGCCTCTGTTGAACCTTTACCAGCTGGCTATTACTTTAGAGGAGCTGTGGACTCATATTTCACCCTGGGGATGGAAGAAGAGGAGAGAGAGAGAGAGAGGGAGACAAACGGAGAGAAGGAGCGAGAGACAGAAAGAGACAGAGGGAGAGAGAGAGAAGGAGCGAGAGACAAAAAGAGACAGCGAGAGCGCGACGTGCCACCTAAATTCCACTCTAATGAATAGCCCATCGATTTGTGTTCTGGCTGACCGGGGCTGTCCGCTCCGGCCTGTCCGCAGCCCATTATTGCACTTTAACTCGCTTGATAAACGGTCAGCAGGCAGGCAGAGCCTCGGGCAGCCAGGGTCCTTCCTGTCTGAAACAGGCTGAGACCCCCTCCATCCAACTGGGGGGCATGAGTCTAGCGGGGAAGGGAGGTGGGGGGGCATGTATTTTCGACTGGTCGCCAGTCCGTGTGAGCCCTGGGGTTTAGCCCAACTCTGCTCTAAGATTTGGGGTTGGCATCCAGCCCCATCATAGTATAGAGCTCACCTCTTCTGGCCCTGTCTCGTGACTTTGTTAACATTTAATAGGATAGAGATCCATTATGCAACAGTCTGTGTGTGTGTGGTTACACAACGCCTCACCCCTAATTCCTCAGTATTTCACTTAGCAGCAGAAGCCATCTCTTAAGTCTAACCCTTCGAGTTTTCTTAGGCCAACCGGCTGGCATGGAAAGGGGAGGGGAGATGAGACACTGTGGATCCCCCTGGATGGGCACTATCAGATTATATATATGTGATGAGTCATGTGACTTCCTGACTCCCTGCGGTCAAGAGTAAAGAACATCCTCTATGTCTCTCTGAGAAATGTCCTTTACATACAGCCGTTTCGTTGTTGACTTCAGTTACAGAATTGGAAAATGGAGGTAGAGATTAGGCTACAATCAACATTGCATTGAGAATAAATGTGTTCTGGTTTGGTTTGTAACTCTGAGAATGACATGCACCTGTGATGTAAAGGGACATTACACCACTAAAGAAACTCAGCTGCCAATTGGAAGGCGTTGTCATGGCAACACCAAAGTGGCACACGCAAGAGAGTGCAATTCTCTCAGAGTAACTTCCCTGTTTGTGAGGGGTGGCGCTATTTCTATCAGCGGTTATATAAGCGTTAATGCTTGTGTTTAATGTAATGTACTTTTTTTTCCACTCTTTTTTTGTCTTCTGAGAACTGGGTGCAGCACAACCAGTCTTGTGACCGGCCTCTCCCCTAGCCTCTCCATTAGCCTCTCCCCCAGTTTCTCCCCAGCCTCTCCCCTCTCCCCAGCCTCTTCCCTAGCCTCTCCCCAGCCTCTCCCCTAGCCTCTCCCCCAAACACTGCTACTCTACACCCCTGCCCACGTGTCATTGTTAAACTGTCACGGGCATTGCACCAAAATGACAGATTGGACGGTTTTGATCAATGTCAATAGATTTCTTCATTCATCGCTTGCTGCATTGTGTTTTTTTGAAATCCTGGAAGGAGAAAACAAAGAGAAATGTCAGGGTACATTGTCATTAAGCAATCTTTTGTTCTGGCTGTCCTTGTGATGCTGGAGAGCTGTCAAGAATTGGAGTTATAGTAACATCATCTCTCTTCTTCACTTTTATATTTTGCATTTAATATCGACTGAGACAAAGGTTTGAGTGTGTCCACTCCCTGTGCTGGGCATGAATGGAGTTAGCAACAGCAGTCCCTCGGTGCCCCAGAAACCTCTTCTTAATGATCTACATAGCAATCATTTATTTAGAATTAGATCATGCATAATTCACGTGACAGGATAAAGGAACTTGTGAATATTTCTGTCCTTAAGGAAAACTAAAGGAGAGGGAAATCTTTTCAGCAGGCAGTGGAAAGATTTGTAACTCGTGTGACGGTCATGTAATATTCAACACACTTGGGTTTTTGTGAATACGGAAAGAAGGGGTGAGAAAAAGGATGAGGGAAAAAAAGAGTTCACCCATTGTTGCCTTTTTGTTGTTTTCCATTAAAATATCATAATTCATAAGTCACATTCAAACTTACTTTTCACCCAGTTTCACTGATAATAGGAATCTGTCAGGAGCAAGGGAAAATGTAAGTCTTCCTCTGTGGTTAATCGTCCCCCCTCATGTTAAGTAACGTGTGCTCTCTGTCTCCCCTAACAGGCTGCTTTGAGTGCTGCATCAAGTGTCTGGGCGGAGTACCCTACGCTTCTCTGGTAGCCACCATCCTCTGCTTCTCTGGGGTGGCTCTGTTCTGTGGGTGTGGCCATGTGGCCCTGACCGGTACCCTGACCATGCTGGAGAACCATTTCTCCACTGTGACCAGCGACCATGCCACTCTCACCTTTGTGTAAGTGTGTGTATAAAGCTGCCTCTGTTCCTGAGTCTGTGTTTTTGTCTGCCTGTGTATGTACAATGACTTATTTCTACAGCACCGGTTAAACCTACCAAGTCAAATCACGAACACATCAATGATTTCAAATATCTTACAATGATGTGTCGCTAGCGTACACGTTCAGAAGTTCTGTCCAAACCGCGTGTCCATGTGTGCATGACTGAGCGTTTTTCCTGTGACGCCTCGCTTAGGATCCAGATCCTGCAGTACATCATCTACGGCATTGCCTCCTTCTTCTTCGTGTACGCCATCATCCTTCTGGCCGAGGGCTTCTACACCACCAGCGCTGTGAAGAAGGAGCTGCAGAGCGAGTTCAAGACCACAGCCTGTGGCCGCTGCATCACCGCCTTTGTAAGCATACACACACACACACACACACACACACACACAGGGAGATGCTTTCTCACACCTGAGTACATGTGTGGACTTAACGCACGTTCGCACTTATTAACACATTTGTTTCAGAGGCCATGTACAACCACACACACACTCACACACACACACACACACACACACACAGGCACACCCCTGGAGGGTAGCTCTGGCACAGTTTGTCCTCTCCAGTCTGATTGCTCTAATTGCTGCAGATGTCCAGTAACATCAGCCTGGAAGGCCTCTGAGCGTGTGCGTCCCCTGAAGAGCAGTCAGGCTAATACCACAGCTCAGATTTGACTGAGAGGAAGCTTTTTTCAACTAGATGGATCTGTTGGAGAATGCCGATGATGATGATGATGATGATAATAAAGGCCCCTTAAGTGTTGTTGTTGTTCACACAGCAATTACAGAGTTTCTTCTGATGATACTGTTTAAAAGGAAATAGTGATAGTGTAGTGTAATTTGAGAGTTTGTTTGCTTTGCTTTTTTGGGGTATTTTCATGCTTTATATATAGGATAGTGCAGTTCAAGGTAGACAGGAAAGGCTGGGGATAGAGAGATGGGAAGACATGTAGCAAAGTGTCTGGGCCGGATACGAACCCAGGCCGCTGCGGTGAGGCCTCAGCCCACGTGACACGTGCTTGGTGAGACACATGTTCTGAGCTCTGTCTCCTCTCCTCAGTTTGTGTTCCTGACCTACATCCTGGCTCTGGCTTTCCTGGGCATCTTCGGCTTCTCCTCCATCCCCGTCTTCCTCTTCTTCAACATGTGGACCACGTGTTCCGCCATGAGGTCCCCCGTGGCCAATATCACCTCCCCCGACTCCATCTGTGTGGACGTGCGGCAGTACGGTCAGTAGCCTCTCTCTCTCTCTCTCTCTCTCTCTCTCTCTCTCTCTCTCTCTCTCTCTCTCTCTCTCTCTCACACATTCTCTCTGTGTGTTAGTTTGTGTGTGCTAGTGTGATGAGATGGGGATTATGACCTATTTCCAAAGCACCGACGCTCCAGCTGTTCTGTAATTTATATCCGCACCTTCTGTAACCTGACCTCTTTAAATGGCCGCGATCATAAAACCTTTTTATCATCGCATTAGGCCTCTGTTCTTGAACCGATGCGACCCTCGTGTTGTAAATCTGCCCCATTAAAACCCTCCTCCCGGTCCGTACCCGCTCCACAGGCATCATTCCATGGAACGCAACGCCTGGGAAGGCCTGTGGATCCACACTGGGAGACATCTGCAACACCAGCGAGGTATGGAAACATCCGGTGCTTCTCTCACAAACCCACGACGCCAACGTCCAAACGTCGAGAGTTATGACACAGCATTCATACCCGTTCAAATACATAATCAATGCTATGATGTGTAGCCTAATACTTGACATGTATTGTGTCTCTTTGTCGCTGAAGTGAATCTCTCTCTCTGTGTGGGTTGCAGTTCTACTTGTCCTACCACCTGTACATTGTGGCGTGTGCCGGGGCTGGAGCGACCGTCATTGCGTTGGTAAGCTCTCTTCGCGCAACCCCCGTGCTCGTGCGTTTGAATTTGCATGTTGCCATGGCATGCCTATCTGTTGCCATGGTAATCCTCTTTCATGCCTCATGGTTCTCATTCCGTGCGCCTGAGGGTTTGAATCCGACCAAGCAGCCTGAGGCAACTCTTTGACCAAGGCAGCAGGAAGCTAGCTAGTGGCTAATGCTCCCTGGCTTCTGTTGTGGCCGTAGCAGAAGAAAGTCTGAAAACCCCCTGACATGGTTTCGTACCACAGATAGCGGGGATTAGAGTATGTGTGATCGGGTGGAGCTGCAGCGTCGCATATTTACAGCCGATTGGGTGTGTTTATCCAATCAATGGGCTTAGCATTAGGTGACAGCCAAGTTAACAGGTTCATGTTTGACGAGGTTAACAGACCTTGATTAGCCGCTCTCGTGTGGGTAACTGGGTTAAGGTTCACCAGTAATGTTACCTATGGTATGGAGTTAGTCACCTAACTCACTAAGCTATGTTTGGTTAATGGTGTTGCCTTTGATTGTGTATGTTGGTATGTCTTGTGTAAAGATGCAAGGGATACTAAAGAGCTGGCTAATATGCCATAGCACAGCACAGGGCTGCCCAACCCTGTTCCTGGAGAGCTAACATCCTGTATGTTTTTTGCTCCAACCACTATCACATAGTAGTACACAAGCACACCTGATTCTAATACAGTTCTGGTTGCAAAGCTGAATCAGGTTTATTACAATGGGGGTTGGAATAGAAACCAATGGGGGGTAGCTCTGCAGGAACAGAGTTCGACTTCCTGCCATCACCAGATGCCTCTTAGAGAAACACTGGCCCCCTGAAAGGCCTGCTGGGTAATGTAGTTTTGTCTTACCTGGTATACCCTCTGATCTCTCCCCCCAGCTGTTCTACATGATGGCCACCACATATAACTATGCCGTTCTCAAGTTTAAAAGTCAAGGCAACGGACGCCCTACAGATTTTGAAGGGTTTTGATGTTGCTAAGGATGGATGTGAGTGGAGAAAGGTAGAAAGAGGAGGACAGTGGGGAAATGATAAAGGAGACCGAGAAAGAAAGAGAGAAAGATTGAAATGCTTCGTAATGTCATGGCCATCTTATCCACTCTTTATTCACTGCACCAACAAATAACTCTGTGTCACTTGGTGAGAAAGTTGATATGATCAGAACACGATCAGATAATGAGGATGATGATGAACGTTTCCAGCAATAGAAGGTTCTGTAGATGCAAACAAGGGAAAGGGTTTGACAACTTACAACCTCTGACCAGACCCCATGCCTAGATCAGTATAGAGCCAGAATGTGAGTCTTGGTTGAGCCCCATAATTAGGACCACAGTAAGTTAGAGACTGATCCTAACCCTGGCATTCTAAACGTGTAACATGTAACTTCAACATGCTATACCTGTATAATTATCAATAAAGGCCAGGGAAATGTGCTGTAGGCGTGTAAAGACTGAAATGCAAAGAGAAAGGTTAAATAAGTAACGAGTGGGAGATGTATTGCACATGCATGTAATATAGATTTGTAATAGGTCAGCGATAATGTACTTTAATCAGTAGATGTAGAGTAGTGTGATACAAAAGGTCAGTTTTGCTGAACTTCTTTACACCGTAAGCCTTTGTGCCTGTACCCTTTATGGAAAGACTAGTGTGTCAGATATCAGCTAATGTTTTGCAATGTTTTTTTCTGCACAATAAACAACAATGTGGCCAAAAACGTGTCATCTCCTCAGTAGAAGGTCGACTTATTTAATTTGAATTTATATCACTAATACCTCACCATACAGTCACCCACCATCTCAAGTCCTACAATGCACATTGCAGGACTAATGCATACATTACATTTAACAACTAGTGATGACTGTGTGGGGATGACGTGTGTGTTGTGCGTGTCACATTATTAACTTTAGCTGCTTTGGTTGACTAACACACACTCACCAACCCCCTCCCCACCTCCTCTGTCCCCCCCCCCCCCTCCCCCCGTTTCTCTCCACCTCTCTGCTCCATCTCTCCACTCCTCTGCTCCATCTCTCCACAGATCCACTATCTCATGATCCTGTCGGCCAACTGGGCTTACCTGAAGAGCGCCTGCAACACGCACGCCTACCAGGACATCAAGACCAAGGACGACCAGGAGATTGATGCAGAGGCGCGCTCCAAGGACGGACAAAACTCCTCCTACTCATAAGGGCAGGACGACACGCTTCCCACATCCACCCCCCTCCCTTTTCCTCCCCTCCACATCTGCATCCTCCCCCTCCCCCCCCCCCCTCCACCACTATCTACACTTAACCTCACAAGCTTCCCACTCCCCTACCCTTTGAGTAAACCAACACCACGGTCACGTTCTCTCGACCCGAACGGGAGCGGACGGCTTTCGTAAACGGTAGACAGTAGATGAGAGTTCCCGGTTGGTCGAGCTCATTGATGGGGTCTACCTGGTTGCCGAATGTCCTCTCCCGTTCAGCGAGGAAGTGAACGGTACCTGGCTGTGATTGGCTGCCTGCTCCGCTCTGAGGCCACACACCTCTAACACAGCTCCTAACAAACAGCCTAACGACATGGTCTCTGTCTGCACTAACTCCTGAGGAAGAAAGACAGGAACTTCCTCTCTTTTTTGGTGTTTTATATACGTATATATATGAATATATTGTGCGAATGTGTATGAATGTTGTTGTTTTTTTAATACATTTCAAAGTATGCCAGGTTTACTATGATATTTATTTTTTCTTCTGTCTCTCAGATATTTTTCTCTTTCGATCATTTTCCTCATCTCTTACGGCATCGTTTTTTTTATGCTAATGCTTAAAATATCCCACTATTTAAGAAAAAGAAAATTGACTTTAAATACAAACCCCATATACACAAAGCACTGAAAAGTGCCACTCATTGAAAGAATCCTTGATCTTTCGTGATTCTCTTCTTTATAACTATTTTGTATTGTTGGCTACCGATTACAATTAATTTCTAACTGAGGAACATGCACAGTGTGTTTTATGATTCTACACAATGGCTGGCGTGCTACTGGCTTTCAGAGCTGCCGAGCTATCACACCATTCTTAAGTCCCAGAGGAGAACTCTATCTAGGCCCTGCCTGGTCCAAAACAATGCCCTGGTTCCTGTTCTCTCTCCTGAGTAGATGTAGGACAGTCAGACCGAAGCGACCGACATGGCTGTAACTCCACCTTGACCTCTAATAGCTAGAACTGCCTCTAGCTTGCTCAAACCTATCCAGTCAATCAGATTTACACAAGTGTCAAGGGAGTAGGGGCAAGAGGTTGTACTGGACCGGTCCCGTTGCATAATATCTCAGCGTCATGTTTCTCTAGGTCAAGCTGGGCCTATGAGTACAGCTCTCTAGATCAAGGCTATATTGTCTTGCTCTATGGCCAAGTGAATGACATACTGGATACCTCAGGTGTGAAACCACATACATAAACTACCCTAGATTTAGACCATGGATTTTTTATCAGCAAGACACAAGCTCAAGTGTAAAGCTCATTAATTTTATCACTCTTAAGAGGTGATATATGCTTTCCTACTTCCCCAGCTTAAAATGTACGGAATTGACATGGCTTCATGTGTTTTTTTCCACTTTCTTCAAGTGTATCCCATGTACTAAATGGATGAGGTTCACCTGTAAATATATGGACCAATCTGAGAGATCGTTTATTTGAAATACACCTCCAAAATGTGGAGGACATGGTTAATGTTCTACCATGCTATTTTCTCCTCAGTCACAAATATGTAATTGTTCCCTTTGCAATATGTGTTTAGCATTCAAATACTAGTTCTAAATTTGATATTATGTAATGTAACATCTTTGAATGGTAAGTTGTGGGAGGGGAACAGATCCAGTATATAGTCCTGATGAATTGAGGTGCTTGTATTGTATACAGTTTAAAATGTGAAAAAATGAAATTATTTTAATGTTTTCTCCGTTTTAGGCAGCTGGATTTTCCTTGTGATTCAGTAATGAATAACTTGACTTGGATTTAATTGAAATGGTTTGTGATTATTTTACTATGGCTAGCCAAATGAGTGACTGCAAATGAGTGAGTCCCATTTTCAGGCCTTTACTTGAGCCACACAAGACTGTTTGGATGTTTACAACAAAGATATAACCAGTCAGGAATTTTCTTATTTTGATTTTATCAGATTTCATTTTACAACTGAGAACTTTATTCTACACTGATTATCACTGGTTAGTTAACTCTTAAAACAGTGTAACAAGTAATATTTTACCTTTCATGGAAAGCATGTCAGTATTTGTCCTCGTGTTCAAATGTCTGAAAACAGAAAAAAGGACTATATTGCCATGTATGTTATGTTTGATAAACGTGCTTTGCCACTGGGTGATGTAGGCAAACTCGCATTCAATTTCATATTAACAAGATGCGTGTCAGGGTGTGTCGTTGTTTCCTCGTTATTGCATGAAGGAGACATGACTGTGTCTTTGCAGTTTTCAGGTGATGTGTAGTCAATTGTACTGACAACTATGGTAGGCAGTGTTTGCCCCACCCACTCTCTTTTCTAAAGAAATCCATTGTACTTTGATGGCATTGTAGTCCCTGTAGTTGTTGAATTATTGTTTGTTTTTTTAAGTTTAAAATAGTAAAATGACTCCTATTTAGTGATGATTTTTGTAACCTTCTCTAGTAAAAACCGATATTTTTTATTATCGTGATACTGGCTCACTCTGACTCTTCTGTCCAGCAAGTATGTTGCATAATGTGATATATAGATCATGTCAGCCCATTGGAGCCATTGAGAAATTGACCTAACACCTCACAGTGTTTACCTGCCATAAACAATGTTGCCATTACATTTTACATCAACTTGTGTCTCTGTTCTGGTAAGAGTATTCACAGCCTCATTGAAAATACTAGATCTGTCAGTCAGGAAAACCCACAGTACATTGTTCAGTCACCTTAATTATGGACTGAGGAGTCCATCTGGTGGGCATGATTAGTATTTTTCACTTCACAATCAAGTTGTACGTCGCTTCATTTCTTCGCTTCGTTTCAACACCTGAAATACATGTTGGCTATTACAGACTGGACAAATGAAAAGCTCCCATCTTCTTAAATTACCAACTTTATTTCAACACAAAAACCCGAACAGCTTATTTGAGTGTTTCATAGTTCCATGTTTTAATGCAAAACATAAGTAGATGATAGGATTTTAGACACACAAGAATGGCATGTAGTATTTACATACCATGTAGGCCTATACAGGATTCTAAAACGCAATGGCTTGACAGTTTGAAGTCCATCTATCCAGTCTGATCAATGGGAATATGGGCTGTGAACCTGAGAAGCGCACGTGCTAGTTTGCATAGTGACTGTTAAAGGTGGCTGAAACATCAACATGAAACCCATCTGAAACACCCAGCTTAGTGTCATACGTCTGCTTTTGGCTGTTGATCTGAAAATTAGATGAAATTAGGCTACACTTCATAAAATTTATGGATTATGAATATAGTGGCTATCCCAAAACTAGTAGACAAAAGTCCATCTGATCACAGTCTGAGTGTTCCGAGTCTTGAAAGCAAAATGAAACACTTCAAATGTACACAAGCAATTTCTCAATGCTTGGCCCATTGTCGTGCATCAGTAGAGTACAGTAAGATAGAAGAGAATGAGAATCAGGCTACAGGTGATCCAGGGCTATCCAAATGATTGAGTTAAAGGGCTGATATCATTGGCTACAACACAGGAAATGGTTTGAACCACATCCAGGTCAGCAGGAAAAAAGGAACAGCTTCACGTTGACGTTATATAAAAAGGTTTACTTGATAAATCAACAAACATAACTAAGACATTGGACTGTATTCATCCTGTTGAGTAGAAAGTGGCTAGAAAGTGACTAAGAATAATAACAAAAAGAAAAAGACAGACAGACATTAAGTTGTTACTTAGTACAGTTACTTCATTATTTGATTTGAACAGCAGTGCTTCTGTTGAGACAAGATGATATAGGCGCCATTTCGCCATTTCCATCATAGTAGTCACTGATAAATACCAGTAAAACTAATTGTGAGCTTAGAAGGACAACTTTCCATCTTTCATGAAAAGTTAGTGAACTACACAACTGTGATCTGCAGGTTTCCCCTTGTGAAGATGAACGTATTGACATGTCACAGTGAAAACATGGATCAGTCACAAGAGAAGAACACAATCTTCGAAATTCGGAGCTTGCGACACACCAACCAGCAGCTCCGACTGCTTACGAGTGTGCTCGTGTGAGAGACGCCTTGATATGTGGGTGTCCGGGAGAGTGTGTGAGTGACTGTGTGTGTGAGTGATGTGGCCATGCGCGGGAGTAGGATCTTCTCCAGGCCAGGTTCAGAGCGTTCCAGCTGCCCAGTCCACTTCAAGCTGGCTGGCAACAGTCCTCGTCCCCCCACTCAACAGCAGGAGGCGCCGGAGCGCGGCCTCCGGTGCAAGTCCACCGTATCCGTGGGGATGAGGTGCTCCGCCCTGTCCTCCGACGCCAGCACGCGGCGCACCGCCTCCTCGAAGGCCGCCGTCACGTTGACGGCGTCCTTGGCGCTCGTCTCAAAGTACGGGTGGCCGCCGTTCTCCTGGCACCACTGGCGCACGTCCTCGCCCGCCACCTGCCTCTCGGGCACGTCCAGCTTGTTGCCCAGCACCACGAAGGGGAACGCGTCCGGGTCCTTGACGTCGGCGTAGTAGGCAAACTCCTTCTTCCAGTTGGCCAGGTTGAGGAAGCTCTGGCTGTCGTCCACGCTGAAGGTGAGCAGGCAGCAGTCGGAGCCGCGGTAGAAGGGCGTGCGCAGGCTGCGGAAGCGCTCCTGCCCCGCCGTGTCCCAGATCTGCAGCGTCACCGTGCGCCCGTCCACCTCCAGCTCCTTGTTGAGGAACTCCACGCCGATGGTGTGGAACAGGTGCGTGTCGAACTTGTTGGTGACGTAGCGGTTCATGAGGGACGACTTGCCCACGCCGCCGTCCCCCAACAGGATCACCTTCAGCAGGGAGGATTTGGATGTCATGCCGGGGGCTGAGCTGGGGGGGCTGGACGGTGAAGGGGGGGGGGGGGGGGGGGGGGGAGCGGGGGAACTGAGATGAGTCTGGCAAGTTTGTCTACCTGAGAACCAGGAAACAGAAGCAATTGGATGATCGTAGAACTTCAGGATTTGGGGTTAGCCTACTCTTCAACTGCTGTGTATATCGGGCAAAAACATGATGTTAGGGGAACGTGAAAGCAATCCATGATTTGAATACAATCCAATGCAGTGTTTGCATAAATCAATTACCTTATTAGGTTGTGTGTCCAGTTAATTATACTAATGGATCAGATCAGTAGCTAGTGATGAGAAAAAGCAGTACGACTGCATTTGTATGTCCATCACATGGGCCACGGGTCACATGACTGGTAGCCACATGACACATCTCTGAGGATCACATGAGGGGAAACCTCTACCCTCATGCCGTCACCTCATTTATGACATCCGAGTTATAGACCGTTATAGCTTACTCACACATTCACAGCAATAGTTCACGTACAGCAAGCAAAGAATAACTTGTGGTACTGTGCACTACAATACGTTGCATTGAGGTCAGTCCTTGCTAAGGATTTGGCCATGATTACTGCTATAATGCCAAGCATACCCAACCCCAAAATCTTCACAATCATTACATGCAATTCCCTTACCGTTATTTTACAAGGAAAATCATTATTCAGCACCTGCATAAAAGAGAAATACCACAGTGTTAGTTCAAGGGCATTATGTGTCTATTCTAGAGCTTTTCATCATGTGGTTCTCCAAAGCTCCGTAACTTTGAATGAACCTGGTTGATTCCAACCCTATTATAGGAAATGGTCTGATAGGGTATTAAAATTCCTGTTGTTTACAAAAGAGGATTGAAGTTTGCAAGAGCCAGGGCTCTAGTAATCCCGTAACACACTAACACATTTACACAGTTCTGCGTTTCGGCCGCAGATAAGATGGCTGCAACCTTGATTTCCAGTCTGGTTCCCAGCTACTGTTAAAAGTGTGAGTGAGAAGAATAGCCAAGACACACCATTTAGTCTAAGGAATAACAAACTTGAGGCAATCTTATCTGCCTTTCGCAATGCCTTCACAAATCACATTGTCAACTTACCTTTGAGTCATCTGGCTGGCATATACTGACCAGAAAGTTGATTACATTGTGATAGTGTTAGCCTAGTTCCTATGTTCCTAGTTCCTATGTAGTGTGATACTGGCTTTACCCAAGACTATAATTCAAATTCCATGATGTAGCCTATCCTGCGTATCTCTAGTACATTCAGTGGGTCTATTCAAAGCTAAATATGTTATGCTATTTTATCTTTGCCCTTTCTCCTTACAATAATGCAATAAGATTCGAAACAGGGTTATTCAGCAACTGGCCATCTCGGTCAAAGAAGAAAAATGACTGTCTTGTTGGTTAAATTATTTTTGCAGCAGTCTCTTTTCAAAGACTGCAATTAGCTATGCTTCAGTCCTCTTAACTGTGTGTACTGAGGCATTCTGTAATGGAGAATTTGTAGATCACTCACTCTGAAAACTACAAACGTTATCTCTCCCACACACAGACACACACACAGACACACACACAGACACACACACAGACACACACACAGACACACACACACAGACACACACACACAGACACACACACAGACACACACAAAAGTCATGTGCTCTCATCAGCCAGCACTCACCGGGTATCATAGCCTTAAAGGGGAAGTGGCCTCTTGAGGTTGATACTGAAATATGACTGTCCTGTCAGCAGGAATGTGTTTAACATGATACACTGTTTCCATAATAAGCCTTCAATACGGTTTAGAAACTGTGACTATGGTCCCTACCTAATGCCCATCTTTTTATAATAGATAAGTACAAGATGAACCAGGTATAAAGACCAATGCTGGCTCAATCTATATTATGAAAAAGCTTGGACATCGTCCAGGTGTTTTACGGTAGCTTTGGCACACCTTGTTGTACTATTGGCGCTTATCTCCTTGCGACCAGACCTTTAGCAATCTAGAACGAAGCAGGTAACTACGTTTGTCTTGTTGAGAATCACCTGTACAGTGTCAGTACAAGGAAGCTAGGTTATGCCGCTCAGTTGACTACCTCGCCTTAACGACATGGATATATTTATAGCTAAGTGGGTTAGACAACGCTGTGGTTGGAAAGATTTAGAAAAAAACACAAATACTTCGTCACAGAACATATCACGCGGCTAAACATCATCATCTCGTATGATGCTATTAGCTAGCACTAGCTACACAGCTAGCTAAATACCTGATGGTTAACGAATTGCATTCGTATTCGTTTTGCCTACTTTACAGGTTGATATATATACATAAATATGTAGTCATTCAACAAAGCAAACTGTACCTTATCGTTTAACTTGTACTTCTGCGACGCTGAACGATTCCATTGCAGTCTATGGGGTCGCCGAGTCAAACTTGCCCTGTGACATGGCGCAACACTGGCACTGAACTGGCCCGATCTGTCTTGTACCACTGGTTGTCACGCCCACAGATCGCGAGATGAGCTGTCAAATCAAAACCGGGATAGAATAACAAATATGTAAAATGATTTATTATAGGAGGATCTTCTGAAGAATCTTCCCTGAACAACCTTTATTATTTGTACAATATGAAGAAATTGATGGACATGAGTAATTATTATTTTTATTTGAAACGTACGTATATGTGTGAGCAGAGACTGTATTTATTGAGACCAACCACTGCATATCAGTATTTTCTATAATATTATACTACAATTCAATGTATTTGATCAAGAGGGACAGTGTAAATTCATGAACATTAAAATGTAAATGCACCCAATTGTAGCCAAAAGGCTAGTTTCCGTTGGCAGTCCTCCTGCCGTAATGAAAAAAGGCTATACAACCTAAAAAAAAGGCATCAAGTGAAAACATATCAAACATCAAATCCCAATAAGTAGTTTTTTACATAATAACAAAACACAATGACACAAAAATGAACTGTGGGGAAGTCTACAGCCAGTTAGTCCCTTAAAGTTTAAACAATTTCGCTGATTGAAAGACAGAATATGGCTATTGTCTGGCTATTTGTAAGACACCACATTAATGATCACTTCTCATAGGACTTAAACAGTACAGTCTATATGGTTCAAATACTGACTTGGTCCTTGCCCAGCCTGTGATCATTTCAGTATTGATCTCTCTTGAATACTTCCCTGCATGCCATAGTGATGTGTCATTAGACCATGCTGGGGAGGCAGGGCGTGAAGGACCATGGGAGTATGGCCCTCACACCAGTGTCCGGGGGCCAGATTACATAGTCACATGCTCACTGGGTCACATGCTTGGTCCACAGGATGGCTAGATGAGAGTCCTCACAATGATAGGAAGTAAAAGCCAAGGAGGCAGTACAGGAAATATATATTTTAATGTATCAATAATGTCATAAAGATTGGGCAACAGTATTTTTTTGTCAGTGTTTAAAAAAACAAACAAACACACAGGCTCCATTGTGTCGACATCAACATAAATAAAACAAACCGCAGAGGGTTGGTGATGTTGGTCACAGGCACACCCAGCCACTGTGGTACCACTGTTCCCCACACCCACTACAGGTCACAAAGGTCATGGCGTCCTCACCCGGGTTACCACTGCGCACCCAGCCAGGCAGGAACAACGTCCCCCTGGACACCTGGGTGACTTTACAGTCTGAGCCGTCACATCTCCTGCAGCGTATCTTCTGGGTGGGTGTCCCCTCCAAGCCCCGGGGGAGCTGCCTCTCACTCACCCCCTGGGACGAGTACTCCTCCCTCAGCCGCTGGAGCTCCACGCTGGCCATCTCCTGCACGGACATCCGGGAGAAGGCCTCTGGAGCCAGGCTGCCGCTCAGAAGACCCTCTCGGAGGTGTCCGTTCTTCGGGTTCCTCAGGTTGGCCACCTTGCTCCTGACGCAGGTCTTGTATTTGGCCGGGTTTGCACTGTGGAGATTGTAAATGTGCTGTTCAATGTCCTCGGCGAGTGATGCCGTTGCTGCTGTTGTCTCTAGGCCGGCAGAGCCCTCTGGGTTGAGGGCACTTAGGAGCAGCTGGACACACTTGGGCCTCAGGACCAATGACTCGTTACAGGTAGTAAGGGTGGCTTCTTGATGTCTAGAGTTTGTTGCGAGGCAGTCAGAAGTTGAAGGCCTATCTGCCCGCAAAGGTGTCTTCTCTTCTCTGATAGCCTTAGTCCCTTTCACAAGTGTGCTGTCGGGTTGTGGTCCAGTTTGGGAATCACCTTGCTCAACCCTGTTAAAAGGAAGATTTGCCTCTTTTTTCTCATCATCAGTGGATTTCTCACCTCTTTTTCTGTGGTCTGAGTGACTGTACAGCTTCTTCCATTTTGATAACAAGTGCCTGACTTTCATTTTGACTGGAAGTTGTGGGCAGTTCTTGAGGACCCTATAAAGGACCCTGACTATGTCGGTTTCTTGCAGATGTTTCTCAGTGACGCATGCAATATCAAGACTGGTCAGCAAAGAGACGGTGTCTACATACTTCCCTTCCTTGTTGGATTTTTCTATGTGTACAGCATAATCTTGAAGATCCATGGTCTGTCATGGAGAAATATTACTAATAATTCAACAGTAATAGGCTTATCATTAATATTACATTTGGATAAAAGCGTCTGCTAAATGAATACATACGTTGACGTCTTGGGTTTTGTTTAGGCCCCTATGCAAATCACACCGTATGCAAGAATACGTGGTTTATGGCATGTTCGAGTACCTAATACATTTAATTAAACGGTATTCTTGCAATTTCATTACATAATTCTCATCGTGTATTTCAAAGTTGGCCTTTCGACAATATCATACCTATTTTAAATCTCGAGTTTGCTTACTGTCGCTTTTGCAGGTCGGCAGCCATGTTTCTTTCCCCCAGCTATTTAAATCCACTAGATGGTGTTGTCGGACCAATTCTGACAACCAAGTCGGGTTTAAGTTAGAAGCAGAATGCGATAAATTATTTTCAACCTTGCATTGACACAAGGTACGCTGGCACATTGGTGTGTATACTTAGATAATGTAGGCCTACTGTTCGAAGAACCACAAATGCCAATTATTACATGATTACGTTGTCCCCCAGGGACATGTAATTAAACGTGGTGCTGTCGTGTGCAAATGTTGCATGTGATGGGATAATGGATATATGGATACAAATGTTTCCAAGATAGCCTACAGGACCAAGCAGATACTGGTCTTGGGGATTCATGATTCTGAACTATGCCCAGAAACAGGCAAACTATTATAATTTCAAGAGGAGATCAGGTCCACATGTTATTATTAATTATTAAGGAATTAAAACATGTGACTTGTAGCCAGAATGATTTGTGAGCCTGCATAGTAGGGCTTGCTGTAGCATGCTACTAAAACAAGGCAGACTATGGGTTCTAAGGAGCAACCCAAATAACCACTACAGAAGTGGTTTCAGGCAAGGTAAGACAGGTCTGTAAATTCTTTAGTGTTTGTAGTGTGTGATGTAATTGGGTGATTGGCATGTTGGGTAAATATTTGTGAAACCACACAAGGATTGTGCAATTGAGTGTACTGTGAAGCTTGGACATAGTTGCTTACCACATACTGGTGATTTGTGTGTGTGTATTTAGAAATTCTGAAACTCTAATAAAAGGTGGGGCTGCAGACAGCTTGACAATGTGGGGATCTGTAAAATAGAGTTCGAAAACTGAATAATCAATGTGTTGCTAAATTAAACTGACCTCTATTAAACACAGGTATTATATGGATTTGATCCTAAATAAATCCATGGCTTGGTCTCTTGCAGCAGTCAAGAAGTTAAGCCATTAGACATAAACATTGTAAATCTGAATGGAATTTTACCAGAGACAAGAAAATACATAGCTTTAAGGTTTCTTAGCCACAAGAGGGCCTTCTTGGCCCTTTTGTGAAAACATTTCATAGCCAGGAGGAAGTCAAGCTGTATCACATCCTGCTTTGTCTCCACCGCACAACACACATGTACACACACACACACACACACACATGTACACACACACATAAACACACACACATACACACACACAGGTACACAAAATCCTGCCTGAAGGAGTGTGTACCTGACACAGCCTCCGTGGGTGTGGACTTTGTTAAAGTGATAAGATTCAGACACTGGTAAGTCCCAAGCATCCCTTTGCTCCAGTGACTCGTATTGTCTGCACCCGCCACGACACAGTCCAAACACAGGCGGTGAGCACAGCCTTGATAAACAATGGGATGGCCAATTTCATAGTCCAGGCTTGTTTCAAGAAGCCTTGCAGCTTAAAAAAAAAAAAATCAAAAGACACCTATTAGTTTGATGTTCTGGCATTCAGTTCATGTCATGAGATATGAGAAGTGTAATGCCAAGAGACAGTGACAGTGAATGCATACGGCATCCAATGTCAGTTTATCTTCATTTCCCTGGAGATGCCATTGTTGTATTCAATAGATCACGAAACCACCATGCAGGGCAAAGACACTAGTTTGCTGACAAAATTGGCAGACTGCCAGTGTGTGTATTGTGACGTGCATAACTAAGACATGCAGAGTCATCGCAGAGTCAGTTGTGTGCAGCACTGTGCCCTCCGGGTAGGCAGAGAACTGAAGAATAGCTCTGTGGGCATGAGGGGATGGGGGGGGACTACCCCTCGCACACACACCCACGGTGACCTTGAAAAGTAAACATACAACTACAGGGGGAATGGGGCGGGGGATCACCATCATCAACTGAGGAATCTGTGACTGCAATGTCATTTAGTAAGGAAACGTGGAACCCATAAACATGCAGGCTTGCCAAACCATGTACTGTTACGTCTGCAGACAAGAAGGCTGGGGTAGCACTGAGAAAATATTGTTATTGTTAAGTACAAAGAGCTGAAAACAGACATATCATGTCATATGTTCCACAGAAGGGGCATTCCTCTGTCTAATGCATTTGGAGAGTGCTGGGCATCAGACAGGATTTTAAGTACTGCGCATCACTAATTGATTTCCAGATCTATTTTGACCTATTCTGCTTGTATGGGCTTAGACCTCGCTTTGCTGGGAAGGACAACTCTGTTCTCAGCTGCTGTCGGTATAGCAGATGTCTACTGTAGGATTTGACCACGCTTCACACTGATTCATTTCATTGTTTTCCCACAAACTCCCATTGGACACATGCTAGGCCTCCTGGGAAGGTTGTAGTTACAAACATCCACATCCTCCCATAATGCATCTGGCTCTACAGTTTTTAATGCCCTAAATTGGCAAATCTACACGCCTGTCCAGTTCATAGTTATTTGGGTATGAGCGACATATCAACTATGTGTGGTTCATACTGGGTTTATGTGTAACCTATATTCAAATCTACGGAACTTTAACCGTACCTTGTCCATTTGCTACTGTCCTCTAAAGTCTACATGAAAGTATGTCCCCCTGCTCACTGTCATTCTCACCGTCCTAACTCATTATAATACACCCCCTCACATCCACTTCTGCTAACCAGGACAGAACCGAAACTCTAACTGAACTTGTAGCTAATTGCAAGATGGAAGTGCCTCATGCAGTTAAACATCTACTTTGTAAATGACTGGGTGTACCATGTGATAGATAACAAAAAGCATGATAAGAATCCAGACAGAAGTGCTTTGTTTTTTTTTCCGTTCACACCCACTGAATGTATGTGACCACTCTTTAAACACACAACTAGAATCTGGGTACAACACAATCTGGTCCAGTGAAGGCCACCAGAAGTTTATACTATTGCCTGGACCCCACCGCATAATAAAGAATGCTAAACATCCCAGCAATTCAGTATCTGTCTCTACAAAACTCCCATCAAACCCACAAGTAACTCTCTCTGTCTCTGAAGCAGAGAACAGAGACAAGATGTGCTGGACTGTTCTCATTTTTGGACTGTGCCTCCCCTCTGGTAATTTCCGTTGGGTGATTGAGCATGAATACCAGATATCCCACAGCGAAGATTCATGGGCCTGAGGCGTGTGGAGGACGTTTCTCTAATACCCCCCTCCTCCTCTCCCTCCTCCTCCTCCTATTTCCTCTCCATTCTGCTCCTCCTCGTCTCCCCCTCCTCCATCTCCCCTCCCCCAGTCCTCCCCTCCAGATTTCCCAACTCTGTGAATTCCTTGGCTCCTTGTAGGTCCTCCCACCCCAGCACCCCTCCTCCCCTTCCATAGTCAGATGATGCAGGAAAGGCAAAGGCCCTTAGAGATTCAGCTGGTTCACAGACTGCACAGTCAAAGTCAAACTGTCACAGAGTTGTGTTTGTCATTTACACAGTGTAACACAGGTCATTCCGGGCAATGAAATGCTTATGACAAGGCTAAAGCCACATAGTAAGTATAAAAATACACAGAAAAAATCCCTGAAGGTTAGAAATACTGGGGAAACCATAAAGACCCAAAACAGCAACAGCAATAGGCACCGGACATAAAAAGCAGCAGCAGCAGCAATAAAAACAGCAACATTAATAAGAAAGTAAGTGCACACACTTTGGCAAAAGAGGAAAGAGAGGTCAACTGTGTTTGGACTAACATGGTGAAATTAGAGACAGAAGGTAAGAAATTGTCAAGGATGGGTTTCAAGCACTATGCATGGATGCATCTGTGATGGTCACACACACACACCAGTCTGGACACTGTTCCAACGCTCATGGCCACATTCCTGTTTGTTCATGTGGTAAAGGCACAACAGAGAATAGCGTGGGCCCCATCTCCCTCTCTTACCCTTGAGTGCTTCCTACCCACTACACACACACAGACAGACACACGCACCACACCCCTGTCCACCCAAACAAAGATGAGGACGAGCACCAGACCTTAGGGCTTATGACAACTCAGGACATCAAAACAAACACTCGTGTCTGGTGCCTGGAAGGGGGCCAGGAGGAGGTGGTGTCTGGTGCCTGGAAGGGGGCCAGGAGGAGGTGGTGTCTGGTGCCTGAAAGGGGGGCAGGAGGAGGTGGTGTCTGGTGCCTGAAAGGGGGGCAGGAGAAGGGGCCTTCTCCTGGCTCTGATATCCTGGCCCTCAGGAAGCACTTCACCTCTGACTTGATGCCCAGACATTCTCACCACTCTGTGTATGTATACATGTTGTAAACACATGTGTATGGCAAACATATAGCAAACATTTTTCAACACTGTATCTCCTGTCAATCTCCATTGAACAATAACTTCCCTTGTTAAAGCTGAGCACACTGTCTGATCTCATCCCAAAAGGGGAACTGTGACCATAAGGCGAGGAATCAAGGGTTCAGTTTAAGATGTCTCGTCTTTAGAGGAAGTAGAGACTCATGCATCTCCTGTCATTCAAGGAGATGAACTGCACAAAGACTTTAAATTTGTTTCTGTATGTACCTTGATTGCAAGACATGACAGAGAAACAAACAATTCATGACATTTATTATTGTGCCAACCATTGTCAACCAATTCCCAACTCCTACCGCTTTCAAATCTCCATATTTAGGCTTTGTTTCAAAATGGGGTTGCAATGAAGTAAACAGTACTTCTGCCAAAAGTACTGAGTGCCTGTTTCTTGTTGATGTAGTTGACTTACAAACTGACAGCCATTGAAAGCCAACAGCTGTGTTTCAGAGCTAAAAAGGGGGAAAAGGGAGGTACTATTTTCTCTCTGAGGTGAAATTGTTCACTATCTCCCTGGCACAGCTTCACTAGGTTATATAATAGTGAACGTGAAAAAGCTGGGGAGGGGGTGATGTCATTGATTTCATTGTAAGACACGCGGGTCATAAAGGTGCAAAGTACAGCATGTGAAAGACAGCGAGAATAAAAACAATAGACAGAGATAAAGAGATAGAGATAGAGAAAGAGATAGAGATAGAGAAAGAGAGAGAGAGAGAGAGAGAGAGAGAGAGAGAGAGAGAGAGAGAGAGAGAGAGAGAGAGAGAAAGAGAGCCTCAGTTAGTTTAATAACAGAAGCCAAAAGCATCATCTTTCAGCTCGTGTCCATATTTGACACGTGGGGGAGAAAGGGAGGAAGGACAAAAGGGCCAAAATTCCACATCAGGTTTTCATCAAACAAAGATGAATGTAGTCAGCAGCATTACCTGCATCAACCCTGTACTGCCTGCTGCCTGTCCGGCGTAGAGCAAAATACTAGCATGTCTGCTCGCTTCATTAAGAGAACAATCATTCATTTAATGTCGTAACGCTACAATTAGGCTGCATGGGACTGAGGCTGCCGCACACTCAAAGAAAGGCGGCTGACCTCTGCACTCGGAGCAGTAGACTGGCAGAACACCGGCTGCTCTGATGAGGTTACACACACACACACGTGTGCACACACACTGACGCAAGCACACACACACGCTAACTGTGTGCAAAACCCAAAGTCTGACAGAGTGCTGCGCCAGATCCCCGCAGCAGACTGTGTGACAGAACTGCATCGTGGACAAGCTGCACAAGAGACACTTCTCTGAATCGGCTGTTTCCTAGCTAGTCTGAGGGGACGTTTGTGTGTTGATTACATGTCAGCTAAACAGCTGAACTACACACTATCTATCTACAGTATTATAGTCAGCCTACGTAATATGTTTCTCCTATCCAAGGAACAGCAGTGGTTTCTGGGTAGGGGGGCCTGTGACCGGAAGTCAGTTCTTCCACTTCCCAATTGACAAGGCAGCAAACGCAGAAGTAAGCCTTGCTTGCATGCTCTCGGTTCTCCTCTTCCTCCTTTTCTTCCTGTCTTTCATGTGTCCTTCTCTTCACCTCTTGCTTTTTTCCTTCTTCACATGCTAGCTGCGACAAGACCTTCAAATTGGTTGAACTAGATTCGAAACGTCCTTCAGAGTATTTCAGAATCAGAGATAGTGAATCTTCTGATCATCACGATGTCATCGTAAATGTTAACAGAATGTTATCAATTATGTCTTGTTTTGGGGAAGTCTGTATGTCTTGGTTTCTGGTAAGTCTAATAGTCCATGCCTATATGGTAGCCCAGGTTAGAGTTCATCTCTGTTTTATCTTAAACCTAATAGGCTACTGCTCGTTGTAGATCATTGCAGGAAGCTCCCTTCTCTCTCTGTAACTCTGTTTCACATTCCACATTCCTCTGAAAAATAAATCAAGTGTTGTTTGTACCAAAAGAGTGTAGCCATAACCTAGAAATTGAGATTAGTCCAGTGTTGACTCAGGTCAGCTCAGGTCTGACTTGAGCACTAGTTCCATGAAACAGACAGGTGATCTGATTGTTTTCCAGGGGACCACACAGTCCACATTCCTTATTGATGACGTCAGTGCTGAGACCATTTACCCACTGTCTCTGCCATAAGCGTGAAAGCAAACATAACATTTTTCAGGACTTTCATCCAACTATAATACTTCACCTCCACTGTCCACTCTGACCTGTTCTCTCAACACAACTTTCCCTTTTTTCCTTTAACCTTTCCTTCTTTTTTTTTCCTTTAATCTTTTCCCCTCGCTTGAACGAACAGTTCTGGCCCCTGGACCAAATTTGCCAGGTCTGTTATCATCCCAAGCATTGGTGATAAGAGCTGAACTAAAACAAATCCTGTACTGGAAAAAAAGGGCATGGTCTTTCACATCCTAATATGGCAGTTTGCTTACACACACGAGTGCAAGGGATAAACAGAAAAAGAGACAAAGAGGGAGGGCGCGAAAACACAGAGAGGCCTTGCCGAGGAAACAGCCCAGATTTACGCCTCCAAAGGAAACAACAGAAGAAACGAGTGACCTCAGATGACATTTTAAAGTGTTGAAAGAACACTAAAAGAGCGTTGACAACAATTCACCCTTTATGAATGCACAGTCTGTGAGAAAGGCAGTTTGTTGTCTTCAATGTTGTCTACACGTGTTGAGCTGTCACATTTTCTGTAGTTATTCATTCAGTTTCTCTGAACATCCCATCACTCAAACACACACAAACATGCAGACGTGTGTACACACACACACACCACACAAACACCACACACACACCACACACAGACTACTAATGAGCAGAAATGCCCACAGTTCACTGAAATGGCACGGCAGCTGACTCCACAGGGGGCCCCTTATTGGTCGGCTGCTATCCACCCGCATTTTTCTGGCCCCCAATCAAACAATGGCATGCTTTCCTTTCCCGCCACGGGTATGCTAATACGAAGGGCGAGAGAGGTAGAAATGAACAGTGCAAAAGGAGCACACAAAAAGTGTAGGGGAGCCCAAAAAGGAGTGTATTTGTGCAGCCTACGCAAGTAGGAGCACACGGACCTCTGACTAATCCGACAGCCATCCAAGCCATCCACTTCAGTTTACACTGAGAGAAATTGCACAACTTCCAGCGACCAAGGGGGAGGGACTCCTCTATGTGATGCAAAGCGTTCACCACCTCCGCTAGCATATTGATCTCTGTTAGCATGTCCGTGAACCACGGCTGTGTCTCCTCTCGGGGTTCGGCAGAAGCAGGCTGTAAGGCATTACAACAGCATGCGTGTGCGCACCACGCCAAGCTCCCCAGTTAGCCCTGTCCCGTGACGTCACTTCAACCGGACCTGTTGCAGTAGGTCCCTCCTCCGCCACCACAACAAGGCGGGCTGACGTCAGGGGGAGTGCTGAGTTATAGCCCGGGTTGAGGGGGGTCCTGGAGACTGGGAGGAATGTTTGTAATTAGGGCTGGTGTGGGTCCAGACGGACACGCAGGGGAATGTGCCGTTCCGCTGGAGCCCAGGACTAACGAGACGAGGTGGGATTGCGTAACCACAGGCCAGGACGCCGGTCCAGAGCAAAAGGATTTCTGTAGATGTACTGTGTGTGTGTGGATTGTGGGAAATATCACGGTGCTGGATATTTCATTCATGCTCCGTTTGTAGGTGACGGATCCTGTATGCGAACTTCACAGAATGATCAAGCGCATCAAGTATGGGCACGTTTAGGAAGCGTAGACATTACAAATTGCCCTTCGGTATCTGCTTAAAGTATGGACTTTGGAAGCGCTACATAACCAATCCTCTAGGGGCACTGTAACAGGCTTCTCCAGCAGCTTAGCGGATCACTAAAGTGCAAGCTGGGACAGAATAGTGTGTTTCACCAAATTCTATGACCTTTGACCCTTGGAGGTGTGGCAACTGAGGGTCAGGTCCTCAGGCAGGAGAAAAACCACTCAGTGACTGACTACGTGGGGGTCGGAGGGGTGGGGGGTGTATAAGTCACTCTAAGAGCCCTTGGGTTTATCCAGACCGCAACCCAACAGCAGCTGACCTCTTCGTGATCTCAGTGACTCTTCCATCCATATGTAAACACGTACTTTAAGGTTTTCAGGCATGCGGATGCATGTGGATGTTTCTCGTCCTGTTCGTACCCTTGCCGAGGGTTAGCTCCTCGGTCCAGCTCGCTCAAGGGGTCTGCTGAGCTGGATCGTAGTGGGAGCAGTCACACCCTGTTTTCTACGTCACTGGCATTTTTCTGCTTGTCGGTGCAAAGAGAGTAAGATTACAGCCTCGAACTGGCCCATAAAGACAGGCATGCACAAGTACTGGTTCTATCTTTCTCTCCCTCTCTCTCCCTCGCTCTCTCTCTCTCTGTCTTTCTCAAGTTCTCTCGCACACATAAACTGACACACACACATACACACGTGGAATAATCTGTGTAGCCTCATACTAAGGGGGCTCTGTTGTAAGAAGTGTAAGCAAACGAGCACCTTGAACGGATGCCATTGATTTCTCCAGCCATCTGTTGTCTTTTGGCTGAGTCTGCCTGATTTCCATGACAACACTGCGTTGATAAACGGAATCGAATTCTAATTCAGCCATGCAATCTGTTCACTGTTCACTTCACGTTGGAAATGTGTTCATATCTCTGTTTTGGGATATATTTTCAGAAGTGATGCGATATATACGTGTCCATTGTTTTCCGGAACACATTGTTTCAACGTTTCAGAGGATGTGCCTCACAAGTTTTGATATCCGCATGCGCCGGTACTTCCCTGTTATTTTCTACTGTGGGAATCACCTGACAAACTGTTATCGTTAGGAAATGTATTGTAAAATAAACCACACTTTGAACCACTCCACTGGTATTACTCTGGAAACACAAAAAGCACCATCACCTTGTTGGGTGTTGAGGCAAAACTCCTGATGGCCTCCTGTTTTTAAAAAACATCTAATGTACTTTATTATTTATAGTTAGCTCTGCTCTCCCCTGTAACAGCTTCACAAACTCAGATGACCGGAGATGTTTCCCTTTTCCGATGACTGATTGAATGGGGAAGTGCATTATATTCGGTCTCATGTCACTGAGGTGAATGAAAGTTTTTAAAGGTGTGTGCAGGGAATTAACCATGTTCCGTAGCTACCATTCTATTCACCCTCTGTTTGCATTGTGTCAACAGCAGCAATGCAGCATATAATTCAGATTTGGCTTGGGATTCAGGACGTCCCTTGACAGCAAAACAGAGTTTGAAACCTTGTGACCGCCACGACCAAAACACAACGTTTCGACTGACAGTATAGTACCCACGAAGATGGCTTTCCTCTGACCCTATTTCTCTCTTTTCTTGGCACTTCCTCAGTACTGGAGGTAGAAGCCTCGTCGTTTCTTGGAACCAGAACATCGGTTATGTAACAAGAAAGGTTTTCCTACGAAATTCCAAACCCTCAGGACACGCAGGGGCTTGAATGACAAGGCATGTCTGCACGGCTGATTTGACGAGAGATGGCATCACTCCACACTCTGATGACAAGGGCGTGTAAGGGCATGAACGTGTGTAATCACCTGCCCCGATGTGTGGGTGTACGTGCTTGCATTTCCATTGGTGCAGATTTGCACACCAACTCGGACGATTGACCAATATTCTGTACTGGTCTTTAGACACAGAATCATTGTTTTAAAAGGCCCCGTTTAAAGAGCATGCATGGAAACTAACCATTGCAACTGCGAGCCAAATGTGAGACTGCCAGTATAGCTGGTATTTATATATTTTTCTCCACAAGACAACCGATCCTTCTAGGCCTGTTAACCAAACACATATCCTCCTATCCCCCCTGATCATCCTGGATCAGTGCCACCCCACCCAACCCTGCTCTGATGGTGATACCACGCTAATGTGGCAGGGAGTGAACACATTTAACAGAGCTCTTCCCGTCTCTGTGCAAATGGAGTGGGTTTTAATGGGGCCGGATAGTCCTGCTGCTGGACATTGGAATGTCAGAGACAACTGCCAGCACCTAACATGAAGCCATTGTTATTGTGTCTGATGTTTCCACACTGATAGGGATATTGCTGTTTTATTGGGCCTTGTTTTGGCTTGATGGTTGAGCTAATTTGATCTCTGTCATAGCTTTGGCTGCAGCCTTGAAATGGACATTCCTCATAAACACACTGAGGGCACAAGCACACCAGAGCAATAAAATGACTAAAAGCCAGACAAAGGCATTTTACTTCCTATCTGCTTTTAAAATTCTGTCTAGTAATGCTTTTGGTACGCAGAAGCAGACAATTATCATTCCATTACTGAGACTTTCAAGCTAAATTTGCCATAAATAAATCAACATCAAGGCGGGGAAACTTAGGTTGACAGTGCTTGACTTCGAGATACTGGTCAGACTTTCAGTCCTGCAAAGCACGTCTCAAACCGTGAAACGTCTTCCAGCAATCTTCCATGACCCTGGCCCACCCAAAGGTTTAACCCCTGCACCAGTGAAGACAAGAGGGTGAAATACAGGGAAATACACTATACATTCTTCAGAAAGACTTCCTAATGACCCTGTCCAGCACTCCCTGACTGAGGGTCTTTCTCTCCCCCACACACACACGCACGCACACAGGCACACACACACACAAAGAATAATGAAACGTGAACGCGGGGTGAGAGGTATAAGGATATTAAGTACAGGGAAACACAACGGTTCTGATCCAATATAGCATTGCAGAGCTTTGTTATAGTAAGGAGTGGAGGGTGGGACCCTTTCTGGGAAGTAACCCTGAGCCTGACCTCTCAGGAGGAGGTGGGGGTTCGGAAGAGGGCTGCTGGGATGGACGCCATTTTTCTCTCTCTCTCTCTCTCCCTCTCTCTCTCCCCCCCCCCCCTCTCTCTCTTTCTCTCTCTTTGTATATATATATCTCTCTTCCTCTCTCTCTCTTTCTCCCTC
Source organism: Hypomesus nipponensis (assembly GCF_054491055.1). Lineage (NCBI taxonomy): Eukaryota > Metazoa > Chordata > Actinopteri > Osmeriformes > Osmeridae > Hypomesus > Hypomesus nipponensis. Next base: position 10,597,783 of record NC_140372.1, on the reverse strand, counting down.
TCAGGGCTAATCCTTTGGTATTTCCCCTCAGATTTCCCGTAGGAACTGAATGCCAAATAACGTTTATGAGAAGCGTGAGCCCGGCTGGTGCACTGGTCATTTCAGAGGAGTGTCAACACAGGAAGCTGAGGGATTCTCAGGATTTTACTGTCACTATTCAGACCGACTCTATTTTGTCACCAAGTCATTGAATGTATCAGCTGTCTCTCAACAACATGCCTTGACTGGCCATTGTCGAAAACACCTAACATTTACACTGGCTGTCCTGCACAGACAAGTATGGTATCTTCCTTCCAGGAAAACACATGTATCCATCCTCAGTTGCAATGAAGATTGCATCTATCATTTGTCTTGCTCATGTCTGGGCAAAGATCTTTCCCCAAACAATTCTCTATCTGCTCAAGGGTCTTCATAAGATGGTTGACATTCCCCCCCCCCCCCCCAGACCCTCCCCCCTTTCCTCATTTCTCTTAGCGTATCGCTCTACTCCACTGAACACCAGCAGGCACACACCCCCTGTACGTAGCACTCAGTCCAGTCAACTTCCACCAAGTCTGTTTGATTTAATTTGGTCCTCACAAATCACACAAACAAGAAAGAGCCATTGGAGAAAACGTCTCACCATAGCAGACTTCCTACATACCCCCCCCCCCCCCCCCCCCCAACGCTCACCATACCCACAATGCCTCAGCAGGCTACTTTGTTGTTTGGGACAGTCTGGCATGATGCCTACATTTGGAATGGGGGCATTTGGGGCAAAAAGGGAGCAAGAGGCCGGGGGTGGCATTTGGAGGGCAGCCCATGGTGCCAGGTGCCAGGGGAGGTCATGTGCCAGGCCAGCAGACAAAGGAAGAGATTGGGCGTAGGGCCGGGCTTGGGTCCAGCAGGGGGTGGAGAATGCAGGCACACGTCTGACCAGAGGCCTGCTGTAAGGAGGAGGCTCAACTGACAAAAAGACAGAAGGAATGGCTGTTTCTCCATCAAAGGCTGAGAGGGGCTCAGCTCAGGCATGTGGATTCCAGCTCGCTGAGCAACCGTTGCTCTCTTTTTCTGGTTGGTTGATTAAATGCCTGATGGAAATCATTTTGTGGATGAACGCCAGAAAGTCGACATTTGTGAATCCATCTGACAAGGAAATGTATTGTTTAAAATCAATTTGCATGTTAATTCAGTTTCTCAATTGCATAGCTATTATGGAAATACTTGTTTTCTTTATTCTGTAACACCTTTATAATCTGCTTCTTAATACACATATTCCTTCTACATCCTACAGTCTTGTCAGAAATCATATCGAGCATATTTAAGGATAACGAAGATTCCAGACCACCAACTGTATTTGTAACATAGAAAATGTTAAAACTGGGGACTGTAGTCTTCTAGCCACCATCTACTAAAAAAGAAAGCATGATGGTGTGTGTATGATCTATATTCTTTGGACTCACCAAACAAGACCGTGGTCCTGTGGTCCAACCTTTGATATGTCACATGGATGTAAGAGAAAAGAGAAGAATAGGCTTTCAGTGGGCCAAAGAATGTCACACAAAACAGGAAGCGCAATCAGCTCCTTAAAACAGACTTCCTTATACAGCAGCACAGTGTCAGAAACCCATTGAACAGTGTGTATTGTTCTTCAGAGAGAAGCTGCATGGGGCCTTCTCAAGCTAAAAGAGACCCGAGAACAGGAAGTACCGAGGCCCATCGCCAACTTTCCAACCTCAGATCCACTAAACCTGTCATAGACTAGAAGAACTGATCAGGGTTCAAGAGTAATGACACCTAAAGGGGAACGCCAAAACGTTGAAAATGTTGCTCGGTTTTGAACCTGCTGGGAGTGTACGAGAAGGATGCAGATGTTTTTCAAACTTTTGGATGTCAGCTACCAAGGTCACGTGGATAGTGTTCAAACATTTATGAATGTTGTGAGTCGTTTGGGGTGCAACAGTTTCCACTGGCAAGGTGTTTGATTGGAATAGAAGAAACACTGACATCTTTTTGCTACACTTCAAGGAATTACAAAAACTAAAACTAATCTTAATTACACAGTTTTTAAGTATGGCCTAGTCTCTCAGAATCCTTAATATTCACAAGACCTTGCTTTAACCAACAGTGAAAGGTTTGTATGATATAGAAAAATGAAAACAACCCACACCCAGAAAGCAGTTAAACACTGACAACAAACTATGGTTTCTACAACTGCAAATATTAATCAATATCAGTCTTATTTATAGGGGTATCAGCTTGACCTGGATAGATGCTGTGAAGAGGGTTAATGGGGCTCGGTGACATTACAGTTTTCTGTGTGGTTGACGGGTAATCTAGACCAGGATACACTACCTCTTTATGTTTTTATCTGACCTAAATCTGACTTGGCACAAGTTCCCACATAAATACAACCTGTTGGCTATGTTTGTGCAGTTGCTCTTGTTCAAACAGATCCACGGCTTTGGTGCACATTTCTGTTTTACAGTCAAGGCTGAAGTTTTCTGCTTTTGAATCTTGCAAGCTAGTTCATGAATGCAAGGCATGTTGTGTATTATGAAGTCAGTTCCACTCATTGCTGTACATGACACTCAGTATGTTGACTTCAAATTCGGGGGTTGCCCATTTGACGTGTACTTGTTAGACTTCTTTGAGATAGACTCAGTCTACACATTTCAGGATGCGCAGATGTCTGGGACTGAAGGTGACTGTCTGAACTTGAGAGCAGCTGTGCATCCGGAGGGGACCTTCTGATCTGTTGCTATAGAAACCGTTTAAAGTGACCGCCCACTCAGCTCACAGACGAGAACCCACCAGAGACCATTGCATCATGCACTGAGCAACTTCCCTTTCCCCCCCTCGTCTGACGGTATGGTGTCTTTGAGAGCGGCATGGCTTTAACCCTGCGCCACCCTGATGGAGTCTCGGAGTCGCTGCAAACGCGCAGCAAACGAGATGATAATTGCGACCGCTTATCTTTACAGCAACAACAAGGCGTTGCTTTTGTCGGCCCACTGTTATTCAGTTACTGGCCCGTTAGCTGATCCGTCCATAGAGGAAACGCCATCTTCTGCATTCTCTGCTCAGACAGCGGGGAAGCAAGAGACAAGGCCTCATTCATCTGTGAAGCAGGAAGAGCAAGCAGGGCAGGCCTGCTGGGACATTGAGTCCTTGTGTGCGAAATGAAGAAGCTCCACAAGATCTCGCTTTGCATGGCCCTCGGTCTGCAAGCATATGAAGAAGATGTCCGTGCTGTAAACTGAGACCAGTGTACTGTAGTGATAAATGCTCTGTCAGCTTTTGGGGCGGAGCTTTCTCATTGTGCCCATGATGAACTGACAGAAAACCTGTGAGATCGGTCCGCAGTGTTTTTGTTTTCATTGGATCCTTTCCAAAAAGCTCTGTGCTGTCACAAGGACAGCACTCACCTTAGTCATAAGAGCATGGGGTTGAAATACCAGAGATGTCTGCCAAATTGTGGATAAAAAATGGTAGGTGTGTGTGTGTGTGTCTGTGTGTTCATGTCCTCAGGTGCCCTAGGATAATATTTGTGTAAACACATAGGACCAAGACCCTGAGTTTGTGTTTGTCATTATTTACATTTAACCCCCCCGATTTAGGTTTTTGACAATCCATCTTGCCACCTCCTGATTGTTTGTGTTGTGTTTGTGACTGAATTTGTGTCTGAGGAAAATTAGATACTGTCTTTTAGTGCCTGAGGAAATTAATAAGTGTAGGGAATTCGATAAATGACGTACTTTTCATGCACATACTCCCCTCCCCTGTTTCCAGCTGAAAACTTCAATGAATCTTGCCAATGTGGTGTTAGATCGACCTTTCCACTAATGAGAGGAATATCCGCCAACTTTCCCCATTATTAAATATCTCTAGAGTATGTGTTTGTATGTCTCTGCATGTATGTGGTTGACATTCTAGAGCCGACTCTGTCAGTCTTTCCCACTTTCTGGTTGATTAACTACAAACATGACTTACATGTTGATATATGTTGATTTTGTCTGAGATTCTTCAAACCTGATCCTTCCCAGTGGCATCATGGCTTTGGCCCAACTTCCTGGAGTGGTTACACTACCTTGAAAGAATGTTGTTTTAGACTTTTCTCACGTTGTCCTTGACCCAGTATGAGTAATTGTTGTACCAGCAGATTCTATCTGTGCTCTGGGCTATCCTCATGCCCAAAATTGGGACACGTAAACATCCCAAAAATAATAAACAAAACGTCCAAAACGTTGCAGGAAGAAGCCATCAGATGTGTTACACTCACCACAACCTTTCACCCTCACAAAACACACAAAAACAAAGAAACACACCTACTGACCCACTGACCAACTGGGTGTAGTCATGAAGAGAGGTAGGGTGAGGGATTCCGCCCTTTGACTCCTGGGAGTTCCTATCTCTTCTCTTTGAGTCTGAATGTGACAAACGGGCACTTAACACATGACTCATAATTAGCCAATGGCTACATAGTCTGGTGTATGTGTTTCAGAATCTACAAAGTTTTTTGCACAATGAACTCATTTAGCACTCATTTGTTGTATGAACATCTCAAGTCTCCAAATCCCATGAAACGCGTTATACTATATGAGTATATCGAGACAGATTCCTTTTGATTGCCCTGAAGTCAATGATATGACATAAAGTTTGCAGATTAAAAAGTCAGTGCCAAGTCTTAAAAAAATCTTTGGCACAGAGCACAATGCCACAAACCATCTGCCCAAAGCTTACACTTCAAGATGATGAATTGATGAGAACACAGGTTTATGTGGCCTAATTAAACAACATTACAGTCGTCATGCCAATGTAATAACGAGAGGCACGTTAGATTGTAAAAGGGAGATTATTGATCAATAACCCACACTGTGCAATGTTTGGGCTGCCAATGAGAGCCTGCATTCATATCAGGGGAATTTCCTACTTGAATTGAGGGATAAGCAAGAGCACATGCAGGAACACGACAGGCTCAGGTGGAGGCATGTTGGCGACTCCTGATCAGGGAAACAGGCCGAGGCTCATGAGGCCACACAAGACAACTTTGTTATACACAGTTTGTGACACGACACAAACAATACGGTGACTGTTTGGCTAAATTGAATCATCAGTCAACACCATGGCCTCACATGCTCGTAGTCAGTCATATTAGACAAGGACAGTGGAGCCCTCCAGGTGAGAAACGTTGAAGGAAGTCTAAGTCACTTACTTTAACACACACACACACAGCCTTATTGCAGGAATGAAAGTGGGCACGTCAAGACATCAGATGATGTACCAGGCCTTGTATATTTATAGTCCTTCCATTAAAGATATAACCTAATAAGAGACTTGACACCATGGGGTAGTTAACAATGAGAGCCTGTAATTACAGGGAGCTCTCCTAGGCCTTACCACCTTGTGATTAACACAGTTCTACAACATTCACTCTCACCATCATCACACCCCCTGCACAAAGCCAAACTCTAAAACCTACTGGGTGCCATAGAACCATTTCTAACAAAGGAGTCACTATTAAAACCGTTTTTTTTTTGTCTCTCAGTGTTTAAATGCACTCAGGTTAGAAATAACCATTTAATTCAAACAGCATCACACTCCTTCTGAAAATTGTTTTAATCTGGGATGTTTAACAGAGAACCTGCAGTTTTTTTTTAGAGGATTCATCATGCTACAAAAAATCTGATAAAGCTCCCTTTATATTGAAAATACGACCATCTGTTCCTCAAAGGTAAGGCAAGAAGGACGCCCAGATATCTCCGCTGAGGGGAGCGAGTCTCGTCTCCTGCGTGTCACACGTTTCCCCACGTCAGTCTCAGCATGCCCCCGGGGGTCACACATTGAAAGCGTCCCCGTGTCGACACCTCTCGCCCCCCCCCCCCACACGGGAGGGCCGGGGACTCTGGCAGACGCTCGAAGTGACTCACGCATACCTGAACAAACACGCGAGCGCACGCGCGGCGTACGGGCACGCGTGCGTTTGAATGGAAGGATGCTGCGAATGCACGCGCGTGCAGACCGGCTCAAAAACACACACACGGGCAACAAATGTCCACGAGCTGTTAAATGTGAGAGCCAACAAACTCTCCCCCTCACTCAAAGTCGACACCTTCGAGTCGATAACAACTGTCCACACAGCGCATGATCAGATCCCAGTCCATCTCCCCTGAACTCCACGAGCTTAGCTGTGCTGCCCAAGCAGCGATATATCGATGACTCCTCACTTCAGCTAATGCATTAACAGGCAATGGAAAACGGTTCCAAAGCACTAACCATCATTGATCTACACCCCTGTTGGACAAGCCTAAGTGCTGTGGGTCCATCCAGCAGAATCTCCCTCTACGAGGCCTCACCTGTCTCTCCCTCTCACATTGCAGACCACAGAAGAAGAGAACATTCGATATCCTCCATGGACATACACTGGTAACGACCACCTCGAGGCACAGAAAACAGACACTGTTGCTTATCTGTAATGGCATGGCATTAGGTACATGAGAGTGACATGAGGGAATTGTTCTGAGCGAACATCACTTGACAAAGCAACTACAGTAATCAGTCTTGACAACCAAACTGGGAACAACAAGATTTCTCAACAGTGGTGTTTTGGATTTGCTGTCACTGATTGAATTCGCTCTTCATCCAGTCCTGTCTACCTTATGAACTTTTCCTAACTTAAAAAAATAATAAACAAAGAATCCACTCAAACCTTGAAGAACATGCCATAGCTAAGTGAAAAAAGCCATATCTAGTTTCCCTCATGACTCTCACAGAGAGTACCATTTCTGACGTCTTTGAAGGGAGTTTGAGGTTTCACAGTCAATTGACTTCCTGTGATCTCACACCAACATGCCCTTTGACCTTGTGATGCAATACACTCATAAAACCCTACATCATATGCTAAACATTACCTGGCAAGACAAAAACAATGACCCTTTCTTCCATATGAACACATTTCTATGTGCTCCATATACAGGTGTTCTGTGAACCAGGGCAGAAATCATATAGAAAATGTACACGTACTTTCCAGGACCAGAGATGAGACAGACTGGTAGTGCAGTGTATCTGTGCAGGTATAGTGTGGTTGGCAGCAGTGGCGTCTGGCCTCATCAACGATATCCCCTCGAAGTGTGACGTTGCCATGGAAACGCCAGCATGGCCGTGTGTTTTTATCCGGGAGCTGTGAACAGCGTCAACATGGCCGCTTTGGACGGTGCTGCCTCTGGAGCGATCAAAGAGCATCCGCCCGCAATTACTGGGAGACAAAGCGCAAAGGATTTCTCATGTATCTGTACATGCAAGCAAATAATGATGTCCACAGCGAGACACAAGGAATACACAGATGCACATACAACAGTGGTCTTCTGAGGCAAAAGCCTGCCTTGTGGCGTGATGATATGAGTTAGTCCTAATTGGGAGAGGGCGGCGCTGACTCTTCCAGTGGTCCTCATCTATCTGCCCGACATGTCGCGCCAGAAACTCGGACATTAGGGCAGTGCTACACCACAAACCCCTGTGCAACAGCCTGTGAGACCAACCCTGTATCCCACTGTGGTGACTTCCACAGTCGCTTTCAGCAGCCATTAATCATTCAATCAGTCAACCAACCAATTAATCGGTCGATTAAATCAGCCCGTTGTTACCTGTCACGTTTCAGACAATACAGCCCGATACAAAGCTTTTTTGAGGCAGCCATTAACATCCACACTAACCAGGGAACAATTTAAGAGAAAGAAATGTGGCTAGAGTTGGACAGAGGCCCAAAATGTCCACTGAATAGAGAGCTTGTTCAAAGTGTGTGATAATAGCACAACGGTGGTTTGTCTGTGCAGAGGGCGAGCCCAACGAAGGGAGCATCCACGAGAAGCTGCAGGAAGTGAGTCAGCACAGCGCAGCTGTTGCCGCGGGTTACCGCATGGGTCATCCTGGGCTCCCAAGAGGCCCGGGTGATACATCTGACCTGACCATTGCACGGCTCCGCCCATCCTCCACACTCCCCAACACACATACACAGACACACACACACACATGGAGACATACACATATGCCTGCATGCACGTGTGTGGTAAAAAGGGCATGTGTGTGAGAGAAAAATCGATTACACAGAGAAAAATTGGGAAAGGAGAGAAAGAGAGAGAGATACAGAGAGAGAGAGAGAGAGAGAGAGAGAGAGAGAGAGAGAGAGAGAGGGTGTGTATTAATCCTCTCTTAGCAGTGAGGCCGCAGCAGCCATGCGCGTGAGGTGTGTGAGGCGTGAGAATGAGGGCGAGGCCCTGGCCTGCTCTGCCCCTCAGCAGTGTGCATGCCTCTCCTTGCACCCTGGCCCCTCCTCCCTACAGATTAATGTCTTATTAAGAGTAACTGACTAAACACCAATCCACTTACAGTGACATGTGCAATTATCACACTGTGTTCTGAAATCAAACACACTAGACTAACATGACTTGGGATTAGTTGTGTCTATGTTACCACACTATTCAGATTAAAAGTAAGATTATTTGGTGAATCTTTTCATGAACAGTGTAAATAATAAAAAAGACATGGTGTTTTTTTATGTTGTTTTACAAAGCTTGACAAGAATTCATGTTTATGAGAGTAATGACTTGATAGATGTATTGTGGTACAGCACTAAGTAGCTACATTTGGACTGGTCTACATGCAGCTAAACTGTAGATATCCAATGGCCCCATTCGAGTTCTCTCTCCATCTGTTAGAGGGAATTGGTCTCACACACATCTACAGCAGATGTTATCAGTGATGTCATGATAATGCCATTAGGCTTTGCAGACCAGTGCTAATTCAAGCACAAGGCTGTTTGGCCACACAAATCCTTGTCTGACTCACTCGCTGGTAGGCCACCTATGCGGACATGTGACTGCAACCCACTGGGTCAACCTGTAGCTTGCTGTCTTTGTTTATCTTATCAATGTGTCCCCTAACGAAATATATACGCATGAGACCGAGAGTCGATGAGAGCATGCGCTTCCTGAATGACAGATTTGAAAGCAACACATGCGTTAAAACTCAGGTTCCCTGGTCGTGAGGGTGCGTGGGCGAGAGAGATAATCAATAGCAATAGGATCTACTTTTTGCTGAGTTTAACCTCGCCCATGTCAGGTATACAGTACAAGGCCTTATTGTTAAGACTCACAACAATCCCTTTGGAACTGCAGAAAGCTTTGTCCTCACAGGAGCTGAGCGTCTCACACGTTGAGAAAAGCCCCTGGTAAGCCACTCAAAGGTGCAAGCAGGCGGACGGTCATCTGGTGTGACCAGTAGGGTGGAACTGGTTTTGCTCGCTTTGTACCAGTGGAACTATGATCAAAATCTGAAACGGCACAGACATGAAGACATCCACTGCAGTGAAACAGATTCATCTGCGGATTTTTACTGTGACCAAATCACCGTTCAGTGTGTTTTCACTGAGACGTGAAATTCGCTTTGTATGTCTTAGAAAATGTTGCAGTGCGGTGTGTCGTTGACTGATGTTGGACATTCATACCTCTTATGTGGTCAGTGAAAAAAGTGTGTCGCAATACACCTTCATAATAACAAATTATTTTTTATTACAACATTTGACTGGTTTCCATAATTGGTAATGATTTGCAGCAGAATAACTTGACTTTTGGGACTTAACAAAACTCTTTTCTACTGACGAAAGTCAATGCATGGAAGCTATTTCCAGTATTTACTTTTCCTAATTACGAGACAGGGTGCAAACACAGATAAGCTATCCCAAATCACATTGAAAAAATGGGTCAAAATACCATACATTTGCAAAAATATCAACGTCAATTAAGTCCATACAAGTATCTCCCAGAACTAAATGGATTCCATTTTACATCCTCGCTTCGATAAAAAAAAATATTGGACAGAAAACTGTGTTAATCAATGGGTATAATGTTTTACCAGCGTAAAAACAAAAAAAGGTTGTGCATTCCGAAACAGAAAATTTAAAAAGCCGGACACCATAGTTTGGTGCGTGTTACAGGTCGACAGAAGCCACAAAAGGAAATTGGATGTCAAGAGTGTTGAGCTTCCTGGGTCGGAGGCCACACCCCCTCCCCTTAACCATCTCTTCGGCCTGTTGATGTCTGGGAGCTCATACCATGGGGACCGTCCACCACACGGCTCCCCCACTTCCCCCCCCTCACGGTGGCAACACTTCCTCATCTCCAGCATCGATAGGCCAGGTCATCATCAACCCTTCTAGATGGTGGTGTTGGGCTGAGGGTCAGGGTCAGGGCCTGGTCATGAAATTCATCCACTCAAAGTGCAGCTTTGTTTTTTTGTTTTCTTATAATTTCGGTTACAAAGTTATACAGCTAAAATAAGTGACTGAAAAGAAGGCAATGCGGGAGGAGGGGGTGTACAGTGCATGACGAGGGACAATCTTCACGAAGACGCCTGCTTCTCCTGTTCAATGGCTGTGAAGAGAGAGGAACAAGAGGATAGTCAGAATGCTGCTGTTCACCTAAATATTCACCAAAAAAAACATGCTCTGTACAGCTGAAATATCAATTCATCATTTCATTAATCTCTGTAAACATAATTAAACCTTTACAAATATGACTAGGCCCCTATCACTCCCTATGACTGGAAATAATGTTAATATGCCAGTCACTATAAATCTGTCTATTACATAACTGCAGCCTTACTTTCTTTTGAGGGCAGGGGATTTTTCTCCTGCGTCTCAGTCTTCTTCAGCTTCGTCTTGTCGAAGCTGGTAACCTCCTCGAGATTTGGCTTGTCAGACATGATTGAAGAGTGTCTGTCAAAGAAATGTAACCGTGTTAATTGTGCGCAGCCACGCAGATTTCTTAAAGTGCGCAACTACAGAGCTTCTCCAAACGTGTGAGGCTTTGAGCTTGTTCTTTTGTTCGCCTGAGGCAGTGCCTTGTTCGATTTGACTGTCGTCCTTTTAACTAATTCAGCGGCAATGTCCCAGATAGGGGAACAAAACCGCACCCCTGATGAATAGCGGTCGATATGCTCAAAAATGTTCATTTACATAACAATGCAAGTTCCCATGCTGAGAACCTCGAAAAAACGACCATGTCGGTTGGATGTGTGTAACAATATATCCAACCATTGCACCCAATAATAATTGAGATATAAATCTACACATCTATTGGACATCTTAAAGCTCATAGGATTCGATTCCACGTGCATGCGCAAAGATTTGGACATTCACTTGTCACGTCGCCTCCCTTGAGCAGCCTGGAGTGCAATCTGAGGAACCACCGCCCTGATTGCCATTCTTCTCCTACACTGGGCTATAAGTTCAAACGAAACAGATCCAAACACTAATTTGCGATGCCGAATGATATTTCGCCGTGAAGCATGATCTGAAAAGCACTGTGGGCATTTCAGAGCATCTGGCTAAGCCAATAGACTGCATCTCCACTACAAAGAATGACAAAGGATAGACTGACATGGTGAGCTCTCTCTGCTAAACTTTATATTATCATGCGTCGAATCATCTGTTTTCAGTCTATAAGTACAATTTCAGCCAAAATATAGCTAAATTAATAAAAAATATCGAATTGCATTCTTTGTCTTTGCCAATAAACACATACAGCCCTTAATATTAATAATTTTACGCACTATGCTCATTTTTATAGCAAAATATCAGTCCAATCAATAAATCAAATAAAAATGTAATTGGTGTTCCAGTTTGAATAAAATGTCAGTAAATGTGCTTACCGAAGTTTGACTTGTAAGTCAGTGGTAGTTCACTAGTCTTTGCGTTGCAGCAGTGTATCGCGCCTCTGCGCAAGCATAGGCTATATACCCTATGACAAAGCCTGACGTCACCGTTTAGCTCCCATCTTTAGTTTCCTTGTCATTGAAGTGCTAGTAAAATAACAATTTTCATGATTACATAGAATTGGTCTACTTTTAATGTTTTTTTTTATATATCCATATAGTATTTACCTTTCTTCTGAGTTAAAGTCTCCACGCATATGAACTGTTTTATTCTTCGTCATTACATTTATAGTAGAGGTCCAGGAACATGCAGCAGCATGTCAAATGTATGCCACCTGGTGGCTGGTTGGGATCATCACCACAACAAATCCACGTCAAGATACGCGAATTATAATAGAACCTTATAAGTTGCATCCGTATGCAAACAGTGTCTGTATTTGTCCTTGATTTGCAATAACTCGAAATTATAACCTAAACGGGATCCATCAATCAGGAAACCCTCAGGGGAAACACCATCGTCCGTCCTCTGCATGTCGAAGCATTGCATCACACCCATGAAGGGCTTAAACACTAAAATAAACCAACGACACAAATTAAAGACACTGAGCCTGGATGAGTAAGTCATTGCCAAAGCTTTATTGTCAATGATAATGTAAAAAAAAAGTGGCTTCATGCCAACCATTTCTCTCTAAGCTAAACCGTTAAGATTCATTTAGGGGAAAATAAACAGCAATGACACATCACAAAACATTATGACATTGCGAGAATTAACTTAAGCTTTTATATGTTCACTATCCCCTCAATACATCAGTGAAATATAACTACTAAACCTAGAAGACAAATATTAAGACTTAAAACGTATTCATGACCTTTTGGGATGTACAACCATAAACAGTCTAAAATAAAATTTCACTTGAACAGTAAGATTAAAGGTTGTGTTTAAAGGTAAGTAACAATCAGTGGATATTTCTTTATCTTCATCAAGGAAAAGGATTATGAATCAAAACAGAGGGGAATGTTGCAGTGGGTGCCTCTTAACACTAGGGGGTGCTGAAACGCCAGGGAAAAGATTGGTGAGATGACATGACGAAGACATGTGGTTACTCATGTTAAAATAAAAATCCATGGCTCAAAACTAAAAAGGTTGCAGAACATGTAGCAAAAGTTTAAGAATTTACAGTGCCACATCAGTGAGATTTACATTCAGCTATTGATGAAAAGCCTTTACCTTCTCCCTCTAAACGCTGCAGTATATTTATATATCCGTGAATACATAGTAAGGTGAAGCACCTACTCTAAATGCAATATTGCATTATTTGACTTTTGTCAGACTTTCAGCCGCATATGGCAGCTCTCTGAACCTGGTAACCCAGTTTGAATACTCCTGGTATTTAGTGCCAAAAGAGAGAACCTTGAGGACACAGAAAGGTGCATCGCTGAACAAGAGTGATCCACCTCACAGGGCAGAGCCGTCAGAGGGGAACATCTATGTGGGCGACACAGATGGCCAGCTTCATTTACGACGGCGTGGACAACATGATCTACAATCAAAGGAACATGACAAGGCAACAGACCTTTTGGTTAAAGTGACAACCACGCCCTTGATGTCTCAAGGCTTGCAAAACACGTGCTGGAAAACAATACAATGCAATAACATAAACTAACACGGTACACATTAAAGGGAAAACTTGTTGGTCTTCGAAGACATTTATTGTGTCTTTTGGTGTGGAATGTCCGAGGTTGATTGTGTGGCGTGACCTTTCAGCGCTGGTCACATGCAATTGGCCCAAAAAAGTGTCCGGGTTGAAGGACTTCTGAATACTTGTGGCTGAAGTTGTGGGCTGATTGGACTTAGAAGTGAGAGGTCACGTGCCCTTTGGTTGTCTCCTGCCTCTGATTCTTCACAAGGGCACGTGGCTGAAGAGGTAGGATACAGACTCTCCATTGTGGGTCCTCCTGATGGCCTCAGCTAGGATCATGGATATATCTATCACCTAAGAGGCACAAACACAGTTAGCTGGACAGTGACGGTCTTTTTACGGTCAATGCATTTCACATTCTAAATTCTATAATCTGGGAAATCTTGAATGGCGGTACCTTTGCGGACCAAAATCGTGAAACACGATAGATCAATTGCACACGTATGAAACGTGATGTCAGAAAAGAAGGAAAGAGGGCTTACCTGTATCTTGGGACAGGACTTCATCTTCTCTTCCTGGGGGATGGTGTTGGTCACGACCACAGCCTCAAAGGGGGCGTTGTTGATGCGCGAGATGGCCGGCCCCGAGAATATGCCGTGCGTGAGGATAGCGTAGACCTTTATGGCTCCGGCATCGATGAGCCTATGGAAGACAGGCGTGTAAGATGTGGATGGATAAAGCATTGGGAGAGTAAACGGGACAGTTTGGAAAAGCAGGGCAGGACAGAACAGGTAGGGCAGGACAGGTAGGGCAGGATAGGTAGAGAAACAAGACCAGACGAGGAACTGACTTGTCGGCGGCATGGCAGATGGTGCCGCAGGTGTCGGCCATGTCGTCCACCAGGATGGCGACGCGGTCCTTCACGTCCCCGACCAGGACCATGCGGTCCACCTCGTTGGCCTTCTTCCTCTCCTTGTGGATGAGGGCAAACTCTACATTCAGACGGTCCGCGATGGATGTAACACTGACGGAGGGAGAGAAAAACATGAGTGACTCGCTCGAGCATGCGGTTTGACAGTGTGAGAAATCTCAGGGGTGAGGCAAAGAGTTCAGAAAACTCTAGAAATGTAACTAAAGTAGCAATGGGGAATGGCCCATGTCAACGGGAACTTGGGCTAAAATCTAAGGCTTATCTCACTGGGTCAAGAACGAGTGGGCTATAGACAAAGGAGCAATTCACTGCTGACCTCCACGCATGCACCTACCTCCAAGCCAGTTGTTCTGCTACTGTCTTCGCCTCTAACCCTGAACCTAAACGCCACCATTCAAACTGTACAAAGCCTCTACACTATGGGCTTTCCACACTTCAGGCTAAACTGAGTAATACAATTGCAGTATCCTTAGTCGACTTCCTATTGCGCTAACCACTCTGAACTTCTTCTCTGGTGCACCAGTTACCGTTTGGCTCCACCTGCATCTGGAGATACAATGATGCAGTTTTTCCACTCTGGAATGTTCTCCCGGATCCACTGGAGGACGGCCGGCTCCGCATAAAGGTTGTCCACGGCGATGTCAAAGAACCCCTGGAGAGCGACAGACAAGAGGTGAATGAGCACAGCAGCAGGCAAACGGCCTCGCACATTAGCATGTGGGCGCTTTCGCACGACAAAAGGAGAACCGTTGTGTGACCGGGGCTCACCTGAATCTGCGAGGCGTGGAGGTCCATGGTGATGATGTGGTCCGCTCCGGCCACAGACAGCATGTTGGCCACGAGCTTGGCCGAGATGGGAGCACGACTCTAAAAGCCACAGACGGAGATGTGTGGAGTCGTCAGATACACTGGGGGCAACTCGCAAGCCGTATTCATCGTAAAGAGTGTCGACCTGGAAGCCGCGTTCTTTTCTCTGCAACTTTGACCGATACGTTTCTTCATCCTTCACTCACCCGATTGCTAATATCAAATAAGACTCGGTAAAAAATCAGGTAGTAAACTAGGTAATAAAAAGCGTACTATATGCCACGAATGCATTTCAGAATGTCAGGTTACACTGACAAATACGCTGTGGGGGATTTATTGGGAACGGAACGGTACGTTCTCGAACTGAGAATGTGGGTCCTCAGCACCACCGACTGAGAGAGCCTTTGACTCGGACATGTTGCACCTTCATGCGATTGGGGGGGCGGGGGGGGGTGCTTCCCCATGTATAGGTCTCACCTAGTTTCAATAGACAGTAGATTCAACGAAAGTGAGAAGGGCAACACTGAGAGCAGCCTTTTGTATTCAACAGGCCTCTGCAGGGGGGGACTTCAGCTGCCTCTGAACTTTCTCTGCTGCGCTGGTCACAGTAGCACGACAACTGAAGCAGTTTGAGACAATCATTTACAAGATAAGCGGGCCATGAACTATTTTGCCCTGGGTCGTAATGTCTGACAATTCTGACGAGTCAACAGCAGCCTACTTACTAATAGTGCTCCCATACAGATGCTTCAAATGCACACCTGATGCGCTCATGTGGGCCCACATACACTATTATGTGTGTTGACAACACATTCATCAACTAGCCACTGTAATTTAGATGTTGTTGCTATATACTTAAGCGGTTGAGATATTATTGTTGCACCGTAGTATTATCGTAGTAGCCTGCCGTATTATTTGTGTTCATTGTGCCTGGTAGCTGAGACGTGTTTAGCTTGCAATGCGGCTAAGATACTGTTCCTTGACTCTGACCAGCGAAAGACTGGAGAACCATTCCCTCCTGATCCTTGATCTTCTATTGTACTGTCGATATGCACTATTTGTACATCACCATCATGTAAATATTGTGTATAACTAAGATTCCATTGAGACCAATTGTTATACTAACCATGTGAGCCTAATAAATACTCAAAGTTTAGCTTGTTGCTTAGCCACGTAAACGTTGGTTCCGATTCATAATTCATATTTTGGCCCTTGCGCTGGTGTGCTTCAGGGGGTTCTAATGGGGCTTGTCAGTGGTCTTAATGTCCCCTCCCCCTACCGGCGTTTACCTTGTCTTTCTTGTCCTGTCGAGCATAAGGGAAGCAGGGGATGACGGCGGTGACCCGGGACGAGGAGGCGATCTTGCAGGCGTTGATCATGATGAGTAGCTCCATCAGGTTGTCGTTGATCTCCCCGCAGCCGCTCTGCACGATGTACACGTCCTCGCCGCGCACGCTCTCCCCGATCTCCACGCTGGGCCCACGGGACAGAACACGGGTCAGCGGGACGGTCAACGGCGGCATCACACAGCACCTCGCTGGTGTGCCTGGCACAAGCCGGACTAAATCTAAGCCCCTTGGTCCAATGAAAATGTTACAAACTGGACTGTGTATTTATGTGAACCCAGTTGGCTGAAAATGCAGTTGCCTTGGCTCGGTTTTGTACTAATTAACACCCTCTGTGTGTGCCAATGACTAGTTGAATGTAACATTAAATCTAACGGCAAATAAATGACAAAAAACAGCATTCTAAAAAGTCACTTATTAAACCGACGTGGAAATTGTTATTCAATACAACCACACCTTGACCCTCATTGTACGTGACAACCAACAGAAGAAAAGGTCACGCCATAAGAACACCTTGAAAACTTTGGAAGCTCGCTGTGGAAAAAAGAATGCAAAAAAAAAAAAAAACGTCCAGCATCTTCAGTGTCAACACTTACAATAGCATTACCATAACATTACTTTAGAATTGCTGCACGAGCACTTGATGATGGTACCGTTTGCATAGGTAACTACAGGACGTGTGACCTTACTCACGAGGGCCCTATTCTGTGAGTCTCCTCATTATCATGTACGCAAGCACAGCTAGTCAAATGCGAGAACACCACCGCACACAGGCCTGGGTTCATACACTGATGACCTGGCCTTTGAATGTCATAGACCTCAAATGAAAAGGTAGGGCATGTGTGAAACATTCCAGTGCCCCCTCCCCCATCCTCCTCTGCATGTCATGTGATCCTCTGACAAAGGGGTTGCAAGTCTGGTTTGTAACACTCCCAACACAAGCAAGGGGTAAATCACAAATGGGAATAAACAATGTGGGCACATAAGGCCACAGTTTACATCACAGCCTTATATTAAAGAGAAAATGTGACATTCAACCAAATGCGGTGTTCTTCTTATTACTGCCCCACCATAGCTGAAGTATTGTTTGAAAATCAAATGTTGTTGAATGCTTTTTTCAAGTGCGTGTGAGGAAATCATTAAGTATTAAGTATTAAGAATTAAGTTCAAGGTTGATATTCTGATTCTTTGTTATTGTCTACTGTTCAGTCAGAGCTACTTTCTCACTCATAACAAACTCGACCTCTGAGACAACTCCTGGGAAAGGCCTTGGAATCCGGTCAACTTTTAGATAGACTATTTTGTCTGATAATATTTTCCGGAACATCTAACACAAATTACATACCACACGTATTTAAGTGTGCTCTATAACATTGCTGTTTATCAAGGTCGACGTGCCTCTGCTGAAGCGTCTTCACTGAAGATGAAGACAGATTGAATGCATGTGATCTTTTTATAAAGTACCTAACGTGAGTAACGAGTCTCTGCAAGACACAAAGTGCCTCGTTATCATCTAACAAACGTTTACTTAAAACAAAAACAATGTTCTGGGTAACATACTTTGTATCTTTAAACAAATGCAAAGAGGAGGCAAGCTGTCATAAAAGTGTTTACATGCGGACTACTAAGCGTCACAAGTGTTGTGCTTTGAGTGGGATGCTGCAATAACAACAATCCGTGTAAGTTTAACTATATATACAGTGTGCTATTAAGCTAGGAAGAAAAATGGGTACGACCACACACCATCGTTACCTAAAATGACTGCATGAAGCATTCCCCACTGAGATGGAGATTCAGTTTCACGCGTTGACTTGCTAACTAGCTCGCCGACACATTTGCGCGCATACGCTGCTATATGCTGTCTGCGCGCACATGTTTCGAACGCGGCTAAATACGCTAGCTAACTAAACAAGATCTTTATAAGCTTAGCTTAGAGCAAGGTATTAAACTGGCTTCGGTAACACCCGTTACAGAGAAACAACATACGTATGGGAATTCGTTCAACATACCATGTTTCTTGATTGCTGAATTTCTTCGTTATCACTTTTCCCAATTCCAGTCCGAGTCGATCTGCTACTTTCTGTGATAAATCGTGGTGGGAGCTCCCACTGAAAAGCACGATGTTGGGCATGTCCGAAATAAGTGTACACTTTAGTTTTACAAGAGTAGATATGTCGATGTAATGCTTCCCCCAAATGATGGGTTAAGTGTAAAAGTATAAGGTTATTGCAGCTGCCTTTGCATTTCAGTTGTGCATGGGAGGATAGACGTAAGCAGGGTAAAGCCAACCTCAAAAAGAGATTTCATTTCCGGTTGATTTCTTACAGTTTTCAAAATAAAGGTTGACAAGGCAACAGTACCTGCAATTTGAGAAGTAAACTTTCTTTCCCAAATAAACATACACACACAATTACAGTTAAAAAAAAACAGCAGTACATTGTTATTGAGATTTATTTTATTTATTAAATCAACCGTCAATGTGGTAAGTATGTTTTGGTTCAAATTGTAATGGTGAGAACACCATCTCCTGTGCTCTCTCATTATGGTGAAACAGATTTAGAAAGGTAAAATAAAAGATAGAATATGCAATATTATTGCCACGTTCACAATCAACACTGGCAAAGGAAGCATCTTACCTGGCCTCCAATCACGACGAGATAAGTTGTCTGCAGGCTTAAGAAACGAGCTGATGTGGCCTCACAACATGGAGGTGAAATGGATTAAACAGGATGAAGGGTATCAAAATATGTCGAACTACAGCCTATACTCATGTTGACTGTGGAGGAATAAATAGTGGAGTTTGGATCCTCAATTTGTGAGGCTGATATGTGTTTATACATCTTTTTTTACTGATTTCATAGTGTGTCCGCTGACTATTCAGCTTGCATTGCAACTACAAATGCTAAATTGAATTTATGAACCCAAACTAATCTATTCAAGCCAAGTGAACAAGTTCATTTCCAGCGTGATGCATCTCACGTGACATCAGTCAGATAGGGAGAGCATTTCCAGTGAGTCAACCAAGGTCTGTGTGAGTGCATAAAAATGGACTTGAGGTATCAGATGACTACAATCTTGCAGGAAAGTCAAGTGAGGAGAGGCTCTGACAAGGGCCTTGAGAAGATTTTACTTTGTTAAAATTGTATTTCACTTACATTTTCAACCAAACAGACAAAATGTGTTTTTCCTATCAACCAAAAGAACTATATATTTTTGGGGAGATTCAATTATACACTAATTGTACAAAGTCATATACACAGAAAAGCAAAAAACGATAAATGCATACAACAAATATTTCCTTTTGACTTCCTTGAGAGCCATGCAGTCGCAGCTAAACACCCTGGACCTGGAATGTCACAAGAGGACCAAAACATTTAGGTAGGTGCATCTCTGTGGTCAACTAACAGTTGATGTCATGAAAAAAAAGATTTGTAGTGAGAGTTCTGTCGCCTTTATTTTCAGG
Organism: Hypomesus nipponensis; assembly: GCF_054491055.1. NCBI lineage: Eukaryota > Metazoa > Chordata > Actinopteri > Osmeriformes > Osmeridae > Hypomesus > Hypomesus nipponensis. The sequence continues at coordinate 10,577,908 of NC_140372.1, read as the reverse complement.
TTCTCCCGTAACCCTATCGGTATGGCTCACATACCCATCAATCAAGAGGTGATTCTGGCCAATGAAACTAATGCACTTCCGCAAGCAAAAATAGTACAGTAGAATTGGGCTAAAATATTCCACCTAAAAAATAACTGCATTTCCTGTTTTGCGAACTTGCCTTCAAAATAAGAGCATAATGATGATTCGGTGGCACAATTCCCATCCATATACCACTGTTAAGAGTAAAAAATACTTATCTGTCTGGTTATTGGTTCTAAGCTTTAAAATAATAATAACAATAATAAGAAGAAAAGGTTAAGATGGTCAGAGTCCATTTAAAAAATAAGTTTTACAGAATGATACTATATCTATTATACTATCTATTATATCTATTGCATAAATATATATATATATATATATATATATATATATATATATATTTATGTACAATTTAAAATAAGAAAGCAATGCAAACTTGTAGTATTATGTATAAGCATATAATTTCAAGTTAGGAACCCTGACGTTACAACGTTGCAAAATAAATATTACAGTGCTAACAGGAAATAACCTTCTTAAGATTGCTTGCAATGGCGAAAGTGCCTTGATTTCATTGACCAGATTCATCCCATGATTGATGGGTGTATGAAGCCCATTCACTGTGTTACAGAACATTACATTAACTGTTTGACATGAATGACATGGCAAAATAATGACTTGTAAGTAGACCTCAGTAACAGACCTACCTTCATTTGTCTGTCCTCTGTCCTTTGTCTGAAATTTTAACTATCGCTCTTTGTAATTACATGTGTGTGACTTTGCGTATTCAGTAGATTAAGGTCTCTTGTACATTTTATAACCTCTTAACAACTCTTGTTGGAGTCCGTCCTCACTTGACTTTCCTGCAAGATTGTAGTCATCTGATACCTCAAGTCAATTTTTATGCACTCACACAGACCTTGGTTAATTCACTGGAGATGCCCTCCCATCTGACTGATGTCACATGAGATGCATCACGCTGGGAATGAACTTGTGGACCTGCTAGATTGTTGCACATTGAATAGATGAGTTCAGGTACATAAACCCCATTAAGCTGGCATTAAATAGTTTTAGTTGCAATACAAACCATACAACATCTGTGAAACATTTCTGTTGACCAATTGAGGATCCAGACTCATTTCTTCAACCGATGTCAACATGAGTAAAGACTGAAGTTAATTAAACACCTTCTGTATCCATATAGGCATTATATGTGTCAACGTTGTTACATATTTTGAAACATAATAGATGACTGCCAGTGAAAACAATGGAATCAGAGATGTTATATGTAAAACATTTTAATAGGTTGAGGAACGCTGAAAAAAATATTGAGTGGCCTTTAATATTGTAGTCAAATGAACAACTGTATTCTTTTACATAGTGTACATAATAGATAGGGACAACATGGAGTCCAAATCTAAACACATCATGAAATAACTTAAAGATTAAACATAGCATACTGTTTAAATGCTCTTGGATATTGACTTATATTTTAGAATCCCTTTCACTACATACTGTTTTATGCCCTCTCTATTTGTAAAAAAAAAAAAAGAAGAAAAAAAAAAAAAGACACAAAAAACGAAATAAAAATACAGTAAGAGCGTGCCAGTGTGATACTTGGTCAATAGTATTGATAAAACCTCTCAGCGTTTGAACTTACTCTATATCATAAATAACATTTCAAAGAGTAAATAAAGTAGAACAGATGCCTGCCTACTAAATGACCTCTTGAAATGTCTATATTTAGGGAGTGTATGTACATTTTATACATATAGAGTAAGTTATGCACAGGAAGAAGGATGTCGTAGTAATATCACAAATTTCTGAAACTGTATGGCTTTGCGAATAAGCTCGACGCAAATAGATGCCTACAGCACAGACGCGTCTACTTGTTAAGCAGCGTTTTGAGGGAGCGGGTGAGCGCGTTGGCTATGGCCGCCATGGTACTGGAGTGACGGACCAGGGCTTTGACACTGTGTTCCCCGGGGGCTCCTATGGCTGCAGCCTCGGCTGCGCGCAGCAGACAGATGTAGTTCATGACCACCTCGTCCACCTTGGCCACCACCTCCCTCTGCTGCTGGGAAGCCGCCGGGCCGAGGCCCCTGACCAGGCACATGCAGGCCTCCGACAGGCAGCACAGCACCTGGAAGCTGCAGGTGACCGCCAGCAGCATCTCCTCGGGGCTTCCGTGGGCCTGGGACATCCTCCGGCACGCGCGGCCCAGCTCCTTGGACTCGATGGAGAGCAGCTGCTTGTACTGGGACAGGTCCGACACCTGTGGCATCTGGATGCCCCGGTCGCCCCGCCCGACGCTGGAGCGCACCAGGGCTATGAGCTCGCTGGCGTCCCGGCGCACCTCGGCGAATCCGGACGGGTAGACGTACATGTGGTCCTTGAGGGCATTGATGCGCGCCAGGCGGTCGCTGAAGCTCATGTTGTCGAGGACCTCGCCGTACAGCTGGTCGCCGGCGGCGTCCACGGCCGAGCCGCCCGGGGCCGAGCCGCAGGGGGACGGCGACTCGTCCAGCTCGCCGCGACAGCGCCGGGGCCTTTCCGCCTCGACCTCGACCTCGTCCTCCTCCGCCTGGCTCTTTCGCTTGAAGAAGCAGTAGCTAAAGGGCCCGTTGCACCTCCAGGGGCTGGTGTCCAGCTTCTGGGACCCCTTCAGGTGTTTGGTGTCTTTGTGCAGGGGGAACACCACTGAGGCCCTCCTGCTGTCCCTGGTCCCAGCAGACCAGCAGGTGGTGTGCGAGGCCACGGAGCCCTGGGAGTAGCTCTTGGACAGCCTCTTTCTCGTGGGCCTCCTCTGCAGTCTGGACTCGCCCTGCTGCTGGGACGATATCTGCTGCTGGCTTCTGGTCCGGGATTTGTCAAAGAGAACGTCCACACTCCCAGAGCCGGCGGTCACACTGCTGGAGCTGCGTCTGAGCTCCCTGCCCCGCTGGAGGCTATTTGAGCGGGACTCGCCCTGCTGGAAGGCGGGGTGGACGGCCTGGATGTGGTTCTGTCTGTACTGCACGGTGGACTCCTGCTTTGGCACGATGCAATTTCTGGAGCTCACGTTCGCTTGCATTGGCAGAGGTGGCGGAGGGGGAGGAGGAGGAGGAGGAGGAGGAGGGGGGGAGGTGGCGGAGGGGCTAGGTTTGCGGTGGCCGCGACGCAGGTCCTAGCCTGCCTAGTAAAAGCCGATGGGTGGTCCCCCGCTCCCAGTGTGGTCCCCCGCGGCTCAGTGCGAGCTACACTAGGGGCGGTAGAGAAACAGAGAGAATCGTTAAGGGCCTGTCGGACGGCATGCTTCGTCCTGCAGTCAGACTTTAGCCAGTCCTCTGGGTTGCTGACCTGGGACATGACGCTCCGCGCTCTGGAGGGGGGGCGGCTGGCGCCCCCCTCACGGACGCCGTCCCTCTTACACAGAGACAGGAAGCTCTCGGGGTCGAGCGCCCTCTCTAACTCGCTCTCCATGCCGGAAAAGGAGCTCCTCCTCTCAGCGCTATTGTGCCTCACTTCAAGACTGTTGGTCGGTCTCTGAGCATGCAAGTCAGGACTGTTCTTCAGCTTGGCAGGCAGGGTAGCAGAGTGGTACGGCCGGGGGCTTTTGCTAGCCCGCTGTAGGGCAGCTGTATTGGGATTGGGGCTCCCTAGGTTAGGGCTGAGGAAGGGGGAGGACGCGGGGGGCATGCAGGGACATCGGGCAATGGTGTTCCCTTTATTTCTGACCATCTCTATCAGCTGGGGGTTACTGGTAATGAACTTCCTAAAGTCTTTTTTCACTCCCCCGCCTCCCATGCCTGCACTGTGCAACTGGCCCCCTTGGTGCATCTGGCTTACTGTCAGGTAGTTAATCAACTGCCTATACGCTTCGCTCCCCTCCTTTTGGTTTACACCCCTTAAACAGGCTGGCTTGGCATGCAGATCATTGTGAAGGTTACTCCTTCGAGCAGTACCTGTGGTTTCTTTCATCTTGAGGTTCCGGACGGAGTCCTCTCTGCTGGGCTCTGACCCCGGAGGGTGAATGTTGGGCAGCATCTTCCGTAGGAGGGCGGGGTCCGCGTGGGGGTGGATGTCCCTGCCCTGGGGGTTTTGGCCGGGAATGCCGTGTGGGGCCTTGTCCTCGTAGTTGAGGACCCTGAGGAGGGAGGAGGAGGAGCTGGATAGAGGGTGCTTTCCATCCGGGACTATGAGGGGGGAGTCGGTGGGGGTGGGACAGGCACTGTGCCCTGGGCTGCAGCCCGCATCCAGAGAGGAGCACAGCGAGCTCTGCAGAGAGCCGTGGCCTTCGCTGTGCAGGGTGGAGATTCTCTTGGCCAGGTGGTACTCACACAGGCGGGCCACGCCCTGCCTGGCTGGGGGCTGCTCTCCCGGCAGCTCCGTCTGCCCGGGGTCCCGCTGCTTCCTGGTGGGAGACGGTAAAGGAGGTGCCATCGGGTGCTCCTCCTCTCGTCCCAGAGCCGAGGCGCCGTCGCCACCGGTCGCCTCGCTCAGCTCCGCCGGCTCTCTGCGCTCAGCGGGGGGTGGAGGGCGGGGCAGGCTGCGATGGGCCCTCGGCGCGCTGTTCGAGCCCAGGCTTTCCGCCATGGAATTGTCCCGGAGAGGAGGGGGCGGTCTCCTCTGAAGGGTCTCGCGGACGGAAGCGCGCTCCGCGTCGAGGTGGCCGCCGCCCCGGTGGCCCTCTCTCGTGCTGAAGGTGTTGAACTTGCCGTTCGACGAGTCGGACGACTTCCTGGGGCGCTTACCTGCCACGGAGTTGGGCCGCTTGATGGAAGCGGGGTTCAAGCGGGGCTCCGTGCCGTCGGTGCCCGCCTGCGCGTCCGTTTGGGGGCTGGGTCGAGGAGGCACGGGGGACGACCGCGGCCCCCCGTCCCGGTGTCGAGAGGGACTGTGGGGCTTCTTTTGGGTGGCGCCCGCCGACCTGGGCGAAGTGGGGAAATCGGTCTGCTCCTCGATCAGGGGCTGGTAGCCGTCCCGAGTGGCCATCATCAGCCGCACGGTGGTCTCGTTGAGCTTGTGGAGGGCCGCCTGCTCCGAGGTCTCCGTCATCTCGGAGGAGTTGGTCTCATTGCCTGAGTCAGAAGAAGATTCAGGACTGAAGGCTCGAGATATCAATACACCTACACGTAGCAGAGGAAATATAAAATGAACACTACTGTATATGACTGGAAGTGGGCCATTGAATAATATCCAATTCGAATGAAAAGGCAAACATTACAGGCCTGGTGAGTTATTTATTGTAAGTCAAAGAAATCCTGTGCAGGTCTGCTAACAGAGCACAAACTAATGAATGCAAACAGAACACATGTCATTTCTCGATTTTATAGTGAATATCCTGTAGTTTTGTAACCTAGGATAGGATATGTGATGTGTATCTCTAGAGTGTCGGTAATGGGCGCTAAAGACCTGGGTGGCTGCAGGGTCGTGGACGAGGCCTGTCTTCGGACACGGCGAGGGCCTCCAGCGCCTGTAGGGTGTTGACCACGGCGTTGTCCAGCCTCCTCTCCCCGCCGCTCTCCCCGCGGGTGGGCACGGCGTCGATCAGCGACACGGGGATGTCGTCGTTGTCGAGCGTGCTCAGAGGGCGCCCCTCCGGGCTCTCCTCGTCCGAGCTGTCCCTGAAGCCCTGGGGCGGAGCGGCGATGGCCAGGTTTAAGGAGTGGAGCAAGGTGTCGTCGTCCTCCTCGTCGTCCTCGCCCTCCGGGGGGGGGAGCGAGGTCAAGTCGATGATGTCGTCGGTGGTGCCGGAGAGGGCGATGAACGTGGCCTTGCCGGCCGCCGCGGCCCCGCCCCCGGGGGCGTGCCCCTCCCCCGCCCCCGCGGCGGAGTCCTCCTCGCAGCTGGCGTCGTCCTCGTCCTCCGCGTCGTCCGTCGTGTCGGCGTAGCACAGGTCGCGCAGCAGCGGCTCCTCCACGCAGTCGGGGCCGCCGATGTTGCTGTAGACCACGTGCGGGTTTCCCGTGTACTGGAAGGCCGCCCCGTCCTGGGTCCTAAAGTCTGTCGAGTTGTTGTGCAAGTACACGGGCCTGTGCTCTGGCACCTCGGGGCTTTCGTCCGTCAAGCGCTCGTAGCCCAGGTTCTGGGGGTTCACGGTGGTCAACGGAGGGTCGCCGAATATGAAGGAGACCTTAGCGCTGCGGGGGGATTCCTGGGGTTGGTGTCGGGTGGCGGGCGGCAGAGGTGGAGGATGGGGGCTTCTCCTCGCCTCCATGGGTGGAGGCCGCTCGGGGGGCTCGGGGATGTAGGAGATGTTGTTCTCCTGTCCTCCGTTGTCGGAGTAGACCGAGTCTCTGTTGTAGGGCTCCAGTAATTCTGCTTGGGCATTGGGGTCCTCACAGTTACCCAGAGAAGTGCTGTAAGGCCACTCCAGTAGCCTGTCCTGGCCTGCGGAGAAATGAACAGGAGAAGGTTTTTTTTCCGAATCGCTGCCTCATTTGATTATTTTTGATTATTGCGAGTCTGTTTAAGAGAAGCTTTCGTTACTTTCCGGTTTACATGATTTAGGATTGAAAGCGAAGTGGAATCAATGCAAAGTCAATTTAGGCTATCTATGAGTTTGGCCAGACAAACGTATACATGCACACACACACACACACACACAAACCTAGGTCATCTTCCACAGTGCTGTTGCTATGGACCATGTTAAAAATGGACCGTCGAGAGTCCACTAGGAGGCGGTAGTATCCTGCTGTCAGACAGGCCAGGTTCATGGCGTCACTGGACTCCATGATTAATGTGATCGGCTATGGAGAAACAGAACAATATAAAGACACATCAGCCAATAGGAAAGATTTGTTTGCAGGAATGTACGTATACAAACATACATATTTATTCTAGACCATGACAGGCTTGTCAATTGCTTCCTGAATGGGTCACAGTCTCACTACTATCAATTGGGCCATTCAAAGTATTGTGTGGGTTTATACTGATCTACAGTAGAGTTGTGAGGTAAATTTCAATCATTTGGGCCCCATGCTCCTGGCGGCTCTTGAGCCCTGTCAGGTGTAAACTCACCCGGACATCGAGGACGTGGAGCTCCAGACGAACATTGGTGTCGTCCTCTGTGAGGATCTCAATGCGGTTGACGTGGCTGAAGTCAGCCAACAGGGCCACCAGGTGTGTCTTGGTGTTTATGACGTGACTGATGCCATACCTGGGCCCCACCAGCAAGGTGACCTCGGTTTGCTTCTCCCCTTGCTGTGCGTGTGTGCATGTGTGTTTTCACGCGTGTTTAAGAGAGAGGGAAAGAAGAAAACACGACGCAAATATGAGTAAAGTGCTATGTATTGACGACGAGTGACTCAAACCAAGCAAATGCACTCACCAGAAGGATCGATCTGAACTCTCGCCCTCCGTACAGTCTTAGATCACTGAGATACCTCAAGTAGTGCACTTTAGCCTGCAGCGCTGTCAACTGTAAGAACAAAGGCAAGGCACAACAGCTTCATGGGAACAATCCCTCAAATTGTTCTCGGTCACAACTAAGCTCCTCAAAAGGAGCTTGTCAACCACACCAAGATCAAAACGGGGCCAGCGACAGACTGTTCACCCACGGGTAGTTTCGCTGAATCACCATCGCAAGGGGGGGCGCGACACATGAGCCAAAGAGAACAAAGAAGAATAATGAGCCGTACCTTCTTCCCCGGAGGCACTAGATTCTGGTTGGTTTTGAGGATGTGCGTCAGAGCTTTCTTGATGTTTTTCTCCTTCATGCTGGACCTCACGGCAGGGGGGAGGAAAAGGGCCAGGCCCCACTCCTTCCTGGAAGTCGAGACAACGACATTCATGATTAAAATCCCATCCAATGTTCCTTATCTAAGCTCCCCACAGCCACAATCAGAAAGGTATTTCTATCTTAAAATCATCTCTGGGTTAGGGTTTTCAGGGAAAATAACTACTCCTAGTGACCAGGAAGGGCCCACCACTGGTGAGAAGGCTCAAATCCATAGACATGCCCATAGTCATCTACAGTTTGTGTCTTCGAGATAGTGGATTACACAATGGTTCCTTCGTGTGCTTTACTGGGGCCAGGTTCGGGGGCACACTCACTGGATGTACTTGAGCGAAACCTTCTGCGTCTGCCGCGTCGTCATGGTGAGGATGTACATCTGCAGAGCGGCCAGGCGCAGGGCGGCGTCGTACTTCAGCTCCGGGCCGAAGCGCTCCAGGACCACGTCGTTGCAGCTCTGCGGCACGCCGTGAGGGACGGTTAGGACAATGCGGGTGACACCAAAGGGGTTCAGCAGGACAGGGGGTGTGTGTCGTGTAAGAAAAGGATGGGGTCAAAGGTCGGCCCTTGTCCTCTGCGGCGACAGACCGCAGAATGGACTCGGAGGAATAGCATGCTTGGGGGGAGGGGGGGTTCTGAACAGCCGACAAGGTTCACCCTTCCTGCGGAGAGACGCGCTCACCTGAACATAGAGGTATTCAAAGGCCACGGCGTCTCTCCGTAGCAGATCCACAGGGTCCTTTGGGACGAAGCTGATTCTGAAGAAGCATTTCATCTTATCCGAGCCAGGTCTCTGTGTCACCTGAACGTCGAAGGAAAGGACAGAATAGTGGGGACAACGACTGAAGGACGAGGAGGACGAATACACCGGGCACGCAGTGAAGTAGAAAAGACTGCAGCTATGTGAATGTGCAGTCAATAGAGGGTATATTAATGGACACTAACTGGAATTAGGCTATCAAACGCGAGATCCAGTTCACTAGGTATGTAAATCTGGTTCTTTCCCCTGCTATGGCCAAGGCAAGCGTATTGAAGCGATGAGTAAAATAAAAAATGCAATGGTGCTTGGCCTTTGGGGCACATTAATTCACTCATCCTGTCTGAGAGGAATTATTTCACACTACCAACTTTTTTTGTCAGGAAGTTCTAAAGGCAAAGTGTTCAGAGTAAAAAAATACATCTTCACGTAAATGTGCTTTTTTTTCTTTCTCTAGAAGTACAGTATATCAAAAAAACATTTCCTGAGAAACATGAATCTGTTACAGCTTGTGTAAGCAGCCTGGCTTAGCAGTGCATGGAGAATATTAAAGGTGTCCTCCTCTGATCTCACACCTTCATTAAAAATGTGGAGAGTCTTCGCCCCTGCTGTGCTGGACCTGATAAACGACACTGTGGTGTGACATGTTCTCCTGAATACTGATCAGGGTGATGTTCTCCATAGCCAAACTTGAGGGTTTGAACCATTCCCGACCAAGGAATACCAGTGTGTGCTCCAATAACAATACACTGTGCTGTACTGGCCTGTTTGTCAAAGCTGCCTTTAAGCCAATATGGGCAAAAGAGAGACATAAAGATAACATTTTATTTGTATATTCTATTTGTAGATGCTTTATAGATTAAAAACTAGAAACATACGTCTATTAAACGACGATCTACTAACTTGAACCCAAACTAATTCCCGCATTGACTGAAACTGAGTTTCCGCTGAGATTCCCTTCACTGTTCCCTAATCGGTTTTGCATCTAAATCTACAGGGACTGTCCATATCAAATGTTGCCAGCTGGTCTTGGACGACTGCCTCCTCGGTCATTTACCTGAGTTAGCATCTCCTGCTCGTGCAGGAGTAGCAGCTTTCTCCCCGAGCCTTCTGACCTCTGCTCCAGCATCAGACAGAAGTGCTCGATACACTTGATGGACAGCTTCTCTTGGAGGGTCATGATGACATCCTGGTACATCAGAAAGTAGCCTTATTTTCTGCACACAAGCCCCCATCCCCCATCTGCATGTCCAGATTAAAGACGGCAAATTGCCTTCCTGGTTGTTTTGCTTGCCTTTTTACATTCGGAAATAATTGCGGTGGAGTTTAAATGATATTTCATTTCAAGGTTGAGGGACAACGCAATGTATTTTCCTTCTTTCAATTTATGAAACATCATTATGGATGCCTTGGGCACTCTTCTTCTTAATTCCCCCCCCCCCCCCAACCTGCACATCAAACGCACCTTGATGGATGTGCTGTTATCGAATCGAAACGACTTGGTCTGCCCGTTCTCCAGGTACACCTTCAGAACGTTTGTCATGAAGAGGAGAGAGTTGTCCTTCACAGAGTTCTGGAGGAGACAGATACACAGACACAGTGAAGGACACACCACCTCACCGTGGTAGGACCAAGCAGCGCTGACAGCTAACACACTGTGCACCAGCTCATCTCAGTAACTGCAACTGTAAAGTAAGAGTAACTGCAACTCAAGCTAACAAATACATCTTGGACAAAGAAGATGCAGTCATTTGTATGTACACCTGACTTGGATCTGTATTTGCGGTTGGCTGATAAAATACTCACTGGGACCTGGCCATTAATGATGACCTCTTCTGCAAAGCGCACTTTGACCGGATTGGACTTCAGCTTGGCTTTTTTGGCTGCACTGATGAACGCTGATTTGGGACTCTGAACAGAGAGATATTGAGGATGGAAACTGAAGCCAACAGATGACCTGAGCATAAATGGTGTCTAATATGAAAATGCAGATACTTACAGGGTACGGCTGGACAACAGTCAACAAAATGGACTCCTTGCAATTCCTGAGGGGAAAAACAATCAATTGAATTACAATCAAAATGAACAATTTGAAAAAAGAACGGCAGAAATAATTTGATTTGAAGAAACTCAGTAAATGAACCGCTTAAGGCAAAACCAGTGAACACTCAACCTTTGAAAATAATGCTAAAATACAGCATGAAGAACGTCTCATTTTATTCCATACGAGCTGTGTAACTTCTTCACTGTTAGACTGTTGTTGTTGTTGCTGTAGTTGCTTGGGGTAGAACAAATTTGAGAAAGAACCACCTATTTTGACTATAGGTATAGGTATTCTGTCATACTGGCAGACAGAGAGAGACAGCCTGGTTTACCTCACGAGGTCGATGACTCGTTCCCTGGGAGCTGAGCTGACAGCCTCATCATTAATCATGATGATTTCATCCCCTGGTATCAGCTTTCCTTCCGAGGGACCACCTAGACAAATATATGAGCAAACAAGTGTTGGTATTGTTGTTGATGACTTTAGTAATGCATTTATATGGAATAGAACGAACACACTTATGCAGACACTTTATTTGCTCTCCATCGACTTGGATGAAAACTCCCTTATGCCAGGAATTTCTCAAAGGAACCCCCCATGTATCTATTTTCTCGGTGTCTCACTCTTTGCACTTTCTCTTTCTCTGAGAGTGAGCAGCGCTTGGTTATTGAATCTCTCCACTGCACCGAGGAGCCACAAGACACATGAAGACAAGCATTGTTCCCATTGGCTGGGCCAATTCTGAACGCTCGAATTATTTTATCCCGGGAAGTCTGTTTGCCGGCGATAGTGCAGAGCTGAATGAATAGATGGACGACACTCACTATGGAGTGATGTGGAGAGGGCGTGTGGTACCAATCATCCCCTCGCACACATGTACACACACACGTACACACACACACACACATCGCTATGCACTGGGTCTGGTGGAAACTAGCCATCTCCTGTTCTTCAGAAGACATCATGTCAACTCTGTACACCAAGTTCTGTTTCAGGGCCTTGTATGGCGGTGCTTACTCTACATAAGAGTGCCTAACGGTCACACATTGAAACTTTGTTGAATTAATTCAATTTACACTGTGGTGCCAACAGATCTGGTTAATAGCCTGATGCAGATTTAGAATAAATCTCTTTCTGCAAAGATATTCTGAAGCTAAACACTACATTTCAGCTTATCTTGGATATAGAGCTGACGTGATAATTGTTATGTCAAGTATTCATAATTACTGGGGAAGTGCTCCCGGCAAGAATTAATTCTCGGCAGTGGTCCTCATGCATACATTCCCTAAGAAGCCAGAGGCATTGGAATATGCACTGCCTCTCTCGTTTATACCATTATTAGTGTTACATCATAAAGTTAATAATCATTGACACGGGCCAATCAACACTGAGTTGAACTGACAATGTAACCAAAGCCAGAAACATATCTTAAATGAGCTTGTGACTACAAAGAAAGAAACAAAGAAAGGTGTGAACTCAACATTTTCATTTCACAGTATTTAATGCTGACATCGTAGCATTAAATACTGCCTCATCAGTCCATCTCTCTATTGGAGATGAGCCAATGATACAACACCACGGGTACGTTCTTCACAAGATTGTATGTCTTCAGCCGCAAAGCATCATGGGGGATGTAGGCGGAGGGTGGGTCAGACCTACCTGGCGTGACTGAACGGACCACCACGGGTTTCTCGCTCCCCGCCACGAAGCCGAAGCCCAGGACTGGGTCTCGCCGCATTTCCACCAGGCGGGGGGCGGGGGGCACCAGCTGTAGTCCATCGAGACGCACCTCCTCCAGAGAGCTGCTCTGGGACACTTGGCTGTTGAGGGGCGTGGAGGGGACGGGGGACGGGGAACGGGGGGACGGGGGGGAGAGACAGTACAGGTTTAGGTACAGGTGTGAGCCTGTTAAGGACGTTCATGTTGTACATTTTCTCTAGAATAAGAGTGGGTCAAAACAATTAGAACAATTAATCGGACTTGGGGCAGGAGCTCTTGTTTGTCCTCATAATTGCTTTACAACGTCTTAATTGGTCCTGCCAACCAGATGTGGAAGAGAACTCAATTAGATTCCTTGTTGTTATGCAGTATTTGTGTTGCAGAGAGTAGATATTGACCAACAAACCTTTACTCAGCACACACACACTCACATGCACATACACTCGCACGCGTGCTTTGCAATTCATGTTTTGGCCATGAGATCTTATCTGGTGAACCAGAGGTCAAAATGATTAGACTGGCATCTGTGATCTTGTGGCTTCTGACATCTGCGCCCATCATACATTGTGTAAGAAAAGGGCAGCTTTGCTCTATGCTGTTTCATCACAGAGAGGTTGTTTACTGTTTCTAATGTACAGTACACTTATGGCCTTTCTTCCTGTGTTGAAGAGCCTTTGAGGTCAGACACGATGCACTGTCCCTCCTGGTTTTAATTCCTTGTCTCTAAGATACACATTCCCTTTCTTGGCTTTGGTCCATTTATCTGTCTCCCTTTTGTTTCAAGTACAACTCATTCTTTCAGGGTTGATCTGCTACAGTACTCTGTCTGAACTGAGAATGCATCATTTCCTGCATCCAGCTTAACTACATCGATGGATATAGGACAGGGGGTCAGGGTCAACAGATCACCCGGGTGCACGTGCAGGAACGCAGCATCTCATGTAGGTACACACACACACACAAACACACACACACCCATACACACACATACATGCTGATGCTCATGATCAGGCAGGCCAAGGTACAAGTACATAAACACAGTTTGCAATTGATCCTATCTCAGAGCCAAATACATAAGCTTACAAGAACAATCTCTCCTGTTTACCTGTTATGTATTCATCTCCTTTCTTGGTTTACAAATCCAAATTGTAACTCTATCTACACCTCGGTTTCATCCCTCTGTCAACTCCCTTTTGATTTACCCAGGAATCCCAGCATCCTCCAGGAGAACAACATACATTTAGACAGTATCATATCACCGGTCTGAACTCCACTCAACCATGAGAAGGTGTGCCAGTGGGTGATTCCAATAAATTGCTATTCCAAAAGATAAGACAGTGAAGCAATTGCACACAACCCTAAAGGAAGGTGAAGGGAGGGCAAGAAGGGGGATCATTATTCCACTGTCATACTGTTGATGCAGGGTGGAGGAGAGTTTGACGTGTGTGGAATATCAGACAAAAGCTAAACTAGTTCCAACATTGTGAACAAAATATGCCAACTGCAGCTGTCACAATGCTTATGTTGCTGAGAATTCGGACATTGATGCAGCTAATCATTTTTTTAATAGTAAATAAAGAAGGACTGGGTCAATGAGACAAATCTGGGACTGTTGAACATCACACGTACAATACAATAACATGTAGTTCACTGAGCTTGATGAAGTTGGCTGAAATACACTAACAAGTAACAAACCATTTGACCCCCCTGCTCCCCCCACCCGATGACTCAAAAAGCCTGTTTTCTGAGCGCTAACACCTTCAGTTGAGAGGACGAACACACTTGGGGCCCTGGATAGCGGATCGGTTCAATCAGCTATCAGTGACATCATGCACGGTGTGTGGTGTCCACGGTGTTGTTGGAAGGGCTGGAGTGCTTACTGGCTGAAGTAGTCTCGTCCCTCGCGCAGGGAGCCCATGTCCCAGCCGTACGGGGGACCCTGCAGGGTGCCCCACGTCCCAGAGGGGGGAGGCCAGCCCGCCGATTTGTTCTTGTGGCTGCAGGGGAAGAGCAGAAAGAGTTAGTGGCCGCGCTGTAGGACAGCAGAGCTGGTGGACAGCAGAGCTAGTGGATCGATGGGTAAACTAAAACACGTTCTGCGCAGCTTTGGCTTTTGAGACCATGAGAGATGTTGACCATGAGCCTGTTCGGCGTCGAGACGAAACCACATCCGCTGAGATATCCTTACTCCTGATCCCTCTCTATGAAGTGAACCTCTTCTTCAGAGGAAGTCCCTCGTGTCGCCAGGGGCCTATTCTGGTAACAGAAATCCAGGCCGCTGCTCTGTCCACGGACTTCTCCCCCCTGCCTCCGTCCGTGACTCTGCAGCGTGTCGTCCAATTAGTTTGATTTTGAAGAATAGGCAGCGTGCGACGGTGCGGCTTAACAAGATTGGCTTCCGTCTCACAGTGGCTGCTGTTGCGATAGTCCTCCCATGAAATTGTTTAAGGAGTGCAGAGACACAAGACTGTCAGGGCCACCCTGAGACGCTGGCTAAACCGCTTCCCGTCAATTAAATTAGCCACGAAATCGAGGCACAGCATGCTTCAAAGCCCGTGAAATTGGCTATAGCGTTAGTGGCATCGTCACTTGGTTAAGACCCACATTGTGTGTGCTTAGCCCTACTTTATCCACAGGGTTTACTTTTGGGGAGAGCCCACTACTTAATGCCAGGTCATGTGTCTGAAGACCGTTTTGAACCCTTGACGAACCCCAGACCCTCCCCTCAGTCTCCTCGTTCTGGACCTTTCCACAGGCATGTTTCTTCTGTAGCACCGTCCAATAAGACCAACCCTAATCCTTAGAGGAATTACACAACAATACTTGTATCCACATTGAAAAAAAAACACATACCGATGGTAAATGGGCTTAGCGCGGTTCGGTGCGTGTGGTTTCGTATATGTCACCGTAGCTTGCGATTTCACGCCGAATAAAACACATTGCGGTTCATGACTCTCTCACTGTACAGCTGTGGGCCCTAAGGTACAGGTACAGAAAACAATGTCTTTGACAGTGACAGTAAACCTGCTGCTACACGGGGATACTTTGAGGGTGGTCATCAAAAGGTTAGGACAAAGTTTAGATTCGCCAGTGAACAGCATCTATTGAACCCTGACCCCGGTGGAAGATCTCATAACGGCGATGAAACACGTCTGTCTTTGCTCCCGCTTCCACCGTATGTGATGTTGCACTCTTGAACGGGGATGCACGGTCGAGTTCATTCTCACACGTGATATGCTTGCCCCCCGTTCCACCCCCCCTCAGGCCCCCCCTCATTAACACAATAGATGCCACCGCAACACAAGCAGCCGAACGAGCCTTCGCGCGTCATCCTCGTCGACTCGACAAAAGACGCCTGACGGGCGGTCCTTTGATACGCGCGGCTCGGGGGAAGGCAGCCGGCACGCTCGCGTCCCGGCGTGCGGCCCGCTGTGCCGAGAGGGGCTTTGGTCTGAGCTGCAGCGCCGTGGCAGATCCAGAGCGAAGCCTCGCCTCCTTTATCTCCTAATCCTCCTCATCACAGTGAAAACAAATCCACACTGTGTGCACGGAGTAAGAGGATTTGGTGGGAGGGAGTGTATGAAAAATGCCACCGCTCCACTCCAGAGCTGGTGTCACCCAGCAGCGAGCTCCCGTACGCAGGTGGGAGAGGGGTTGGGGGTGGGGGGGTGAAGGGCGGGGCGAGTGAGTTTGGGTTTGGGGGGGTGGGTGGGTTGGTTCCTCAAAAACCCTTCTCCCCAAGACGCACAAACAAAGGTGCCAAACTCTCAGTAATGTCTCGTGGCTGTCGGTTGATGAAGTATAGGCCGGTTTGGAGTCCTCGTTATCATCATTCTCATGAACATAATCCTGAGCGTCAGTCTCCCTGTCACGAGCACAAAGCTCTTGTTAAAGGGCTGTCCTAGCTATGGCTAGAAGAACATTGAGTTACAAAGTCCCCCAATCAACATGCACTTTTGCTTAAAAAGGGGGAAGTGTATTGAGTACAAAAAATCTCTTTCAAATGTTTTCAAAAGTATAGATTTTGTTTTTTCTTGTGACCAAAATTGCAAAATCACCTCACTCACTGAATCAATGATTCTAATTCAGCTCAAAAGGGTACAGAACAGCGGTACGGAATACTGCCGTTCACTGTGGCTGCTTTCTGACTGAAGTGTTTTCAGAAACAACAGATGGACATTTATACAAAAACTACAGTAGTTCATGTATATCTAGTCTCACAACCTGACAACAATTGACATGAAAGTCATGTGATCTTTAACCTTGGTTCACACTGGGTGAAAGTATACAGTATGTTTGTGGTTATACCTTCAAAGCCTTTACTTACCAAAAAAATAAAAAAACTTTACAAGAAACCTTTAGAATGCTTTAAACTGACAAATCTTCACATAGTGTGTGCGTGTGAGTGTGTGTGTGTGTGTGTGTGAGAGGGTTGAGATTTTAGCGAGCACTGTTCGGTGCAGCAATAAAAGACCAACCATGCAGAGAAAAATATAATTTAGAAATACGTTTGTCACTGACATTCTCATTAATCACCCAAACATTTCGAAAGCTATCTTAGTTGAATTAAAAAAGGGTTACATAGGGACAGAGCCTACCCAAAAGTGCCTCCTCGTACAAGGATAGGGACCTCGTTCCCGTTCCTTGTCTTGTCCTGTGTCACAATAAAACTGTGCCACCATCACCAGCTATGCTAATCACGACAGTCAGCTCTCGCTTCAGAGGACCATACTGGCACCACTGAGCCAATGGCAAAATGTGTGTGGGCTAACGAACAGACACCAGTCCATCTCCTTTGCTCTCATATCACTGTGCTTGGGCAAGCGTGGTTCAAAAGGCCTGAAGGAGAGACCCCTCAAAGCGAGACTATCTGACCTGGAGCTCTCTTTCTCCCTGCCCGACCACCACCCAGACCTCGAAACGGACCCATTCAGTCTGCACAAAAGCTAAGAGCTTTCCCAAGATGCTCAAGCCTGCATGAGCACAATGCTAAACAGAGATACAATATCTCCCTTCTATCTCTCTCCTCTCACACTCTGAAGAACAACTGGGCTAATTCGGCCCACTGCCAGGTTGAAGAATATACAACCCATGCAGTGCAGTTTACTTGAGTCTGAAGTTAACTCCTCTTTCCATACACCCACATAGAATCTCAGGATGTTAAAGCAAAGGTGAAATGTTCTTTTTATTCATTCCATCCATAGAAAATATGTTATTGTTCAACGGCTGTACATTTTATTCCTCACCGTTCTGTGAGAATTATGCTTGCATCTCAATTATTAATTTCGAAGGCATCCCCTACTCAAGTGGATTCACATCCCACAGCTCAGTCCATCCAGGAACACTTAGTGAAGTGGTGCGTCCTTAGTGGACAAGAAGAAATACAGTTCCCAGAAGCCAAAGGAGATGACCAAGTCCATATAAATGATAGAAATGGCACCAAAGTCATGGTTTCCATATTGGAGTGAAAGCAGAGTGTCACTCCTACACTGCTCTAGACAACCGAAGCCATCTGTCAGCTGTCAGACCTGCTTCAGCACAACATCCCCGATGTGACGGTTACAAATCGGAAGGTTGACCGTCCCAGATCTGACCTCCACACAGCTAGACATTTCAAAGGCCCACCGAAATGGTATCCTTATGGGTCAACGGCACGTCGATATTACTGACGGTATGATGGCATTAACCACCATGGTGGAGTGAACACAAATCTATCAAGGTTAAGGAGTTTCGAAAGGATTCAGGGACAATCTGTTCTCTTACGGTCACCAATTCTTGCCATTGAAAATGTGGTGATGTCTCCCTAGATGTCCATAACAGGGGGACATAACTTGACATCCTCCACAAGGCTGTGGGCCAGCCCTACAGCCCCTTGGTCTGTGCATGAATGAAACATGAATACTTTATGTTGTCAAAAGTTGCCCCCAAAGTGCTTGCTATTTATACATCATGCTTCGGAGAAGACAACATGCTTCGACTCTAACGCGGCTAACAGATTTATGTAACCCCGTTCATGTGCGCTGAACATTTTGTCCACCGAGGATGTAGCTACATCCGGAAACTGGTGATGCTGAGGCCTGACTGTGTGCAGTCAGAACAACGTACTTCAGCGGCGAACAAGCTCCTCAGAGTTTGCAGGCGGCCATGGAATAGCTGAGTGTCTTCGCAAACGTGAAGATTGAATCGATTCCATTGTTCTGAGTTTTGGCAGGGGTACAGTTCAGTCATTAGGTTGAACGAAATGCCTACTCAGGTTTCTCCTCAGATGCACTCGGTCGTGCTAACCGCTAACCCTGCCAGTACCATGGACAGCGCCCATCAGCCCTTCTGTACCTGAGCGTGAGATTTTACAGTGCAATCAGACCAAGATCCAGCCCAGGGGGTCAACTATTAAGATCAAGTATGTCCGCAGTGGGTCAGGAGTGGTAACTTGAGCACACTTAGAGAAGCTTACATTCCACCCATCTCCACTTCCTTCTTATTTTTCTCCTCCTCTACCTTTTCTCTCTCTTCTCGGTCTAGTCCTGGGCAGTCCAGGACTCCATTTGGACAGCAAGTGCAGCAGTGTGCTCTTATCTTGATTACATTTCAGCCCTGTCTTTACAATGGGCCCCGGATGATATACGCAAGCGAGGGGAATGAACAGTCTTTTGATATTCAGTGGTTTGTACCGTCTGTTGAAGCCATCAATCATCCATGTCAAGGCTCATCCCCTGAGTGATACCAAGACATTCTTTCTCCATTTCACGGCAGTTTACTTTCCCATTACCAAGTATGTATATGGAATCTCATGAATACTTTCAAACCATCACTGGATTTGGTTCTCCATCATTCCTTACCAAAATGGACGGAAGAAATTTGTATTTAAACTTTCCAGAATGTGGGGGGGAAAAAACATCTGTACAAAAAGATATAAAAAAGGTTCCTGTCCATCTATCCACATGATGTAAGACAGCGGTACTCCTCCTGCATATATTATTTGACTCTGTGGCATACCTCAGCTTGTCTCCTAGGGTTTGGAAGAAGCAGCGGTCACAGGAGAGAACATGAGAGTTCTAAACGAAGAGCTGTCTCCCCCTCTGTCCTGCCACTTCCTGTCACTCTTTAGTGAAGCCACAGGGGAGAGGAGGAAGAGCGAGAGGGAGGGAGGGAGCAGAGGGAAGGACAGATACAGAGACAGAGACAGGGATAGAGAGAGAATGAGAGAGAGAGTGAGAGAGAGAGAGAGAGAGAGAGAGACAGAGAGAGAGAGAGAGAGAGAGAGAGAGAGAGAGAGAGACAGAGAGAGAGAGAGAGAGAGAGAGAGAGAGAGAGAGAGAGAAAGAGAGAGAAGATAGAGATGCAGGGTGCTCAGCGTCTACTCTGCAGATCCCTCTGCTCCAGGGATGTGGAGCCCAGGGGGATGGGGTGGAGGGGCTGGGCGTGGGGGGAGGTGGCAGGGTGGAGGTGGGGGGGTGGGGGTTATGAGACGGTGGGGTGGAGGCGCCGGGCGGGGGATGTTTTAACTGTATGACATGGTCTGGCACGCAGCCCACAGTCCAAACCTCCGCAGTGGAACAGTACAGTACGTCCCAGTCAGGCAGACGGACAGAGACCATTGGTATTCCAGCTGTGTGTGTGTGTGTCATAGGGTACCACTCCACCTTTCAACAGGGAATGTCATCTATGATCCTCCGTCTGTCAAAGCAGGTGGAGAAGAGGGATATGGCAGTTACATTCTGCCCCTTTAATTCATATGGAACCTAATATCTGTCTCAGCAGTGTGTGTGTGTATATGTGTGTGACTGTATTACAAGGGGAAAGGGTGGGGGGTGTGATCAATGACCCTTTCAGCATCAGTCAATAGATTGAGCCAATCAAAGCCCAAACACGGGAACGAAAACATTCGGATTGGTGGAAACAAATGGTCTGGCGTTGCATATGTGTATGTGCACCAAACGGCCAAACGCAAACAATGATCGATGTGTAGATTGCCCTTTCCTAGGTATGCCCTTGAACACAGAGTAATATGTTGTTGTTGTGGTGGTGGTGGTGTGTGTGTGTGCGTGTGTGTGTGTGTGTGGGGGGGGGGGGGTGGCAGAGAGGGGGGGGGAGCACACTATAAGCAAGAGGTTATTAAGTGCAAATCAGAGACCATGTGACCACAGTATTAGTTATTTAGCTAGTTTCACATTAATGCTCAACTAGTTTGAGAACAGACTACTGTACGGTGACCACATTGCTACGCAACCTGATATTTTGCCAAAAGGTTTGGCACACATGCATAGCATCTCAACAAAAAAAGCAACTCAAAATGTGGATACTTTTTAATGTCCCTGCCACAGCTGATAGAAAGACACAAGAGGGATCTTTCAAATCCAGAGGATTTTTGATCATCTCCATAATTTTATTTGTTGGAGAATATTTCATTCCAACTATGTCTCATTTTGTCCTTGTCATGTGAATTCTCGCACTGTGATTCTGGCACCCAGATATGAATGACCAAACGGATAGTGAATACAACTAAATGGACATGATTTGTTAAGAATATCCTGATTGTTCAAATGGAGTTTATACATAGGAAAGAGCACTTTGAATAAAATCAATTCAGTAAAAAGTAATTCAGTAAAATTAGTCATGAGATAAATTCCATCTCAACATGGAACATCCTTTGTTGCCAGATTCTTCAATAACATCACCCTAAACAGGAGTTGAATACAATGTCTCCGGAAACGATCTATATATGTGTAAAGTGTGTGTGTGTGATTGAGATCCATCTGATAGGAACAGCTTGGCTGTTCTGTGGGGATGTGGCTGAGAGCATCCTTTCTCACCCGGCACATGTCGCGGTGGAGAGAAATAAATGTGACTGTAAAATCTACATTTGCTCAACACTGGAGCACCAATCCCACGGCTATAAATACACCCTGGGACAAGCATAGCTAAATACACTCTAAATGAGATTACAGGGGACGATAATCAGTAGTACTGAATAACATGGAGTAGTTGTGTTGTTCCATAGCAGTATTTCAGTTCTTGAATGGTATAAATGATATATAGCATTTTCGGTCATTAACCAAGTCACTTCTCGCTTCACCAGCAGGTCTAGCAAAAAGCATAGATGTTTCTATTATCCTCTCCATTCGAAGTGCAATAATCCAGATCCAGGGGTTTTGTTGATCCTGTTTGAAGTGTGCCAAAAGGCTTTCAGGGGTCTGGATCCGTGCTGGCATTCACAAGCCCCTGGTTGACAATCTCTACACATGCCTTCACAAACCCAAGTTTTGAGTGAGACTATTTAGAGCAGAACAAATTATTTGCGTGAAACAGCTTCAGCTAGCCAGGCTCAACAGCCCATGGGGACCAAGGATCTTAAAACACTGTGGGATCTAAACAGCTATATCAGATGATTTTTTCCGATTAAGTGATATTGATGTTCAGTATGGTTCTTGAAAAAGGTTTTATTTATTAATCCTATTTCAGTCAACCACTCAAAGGCACTTTCTATGTACATTGTAAATAATGAAATATTTGGGGTTAGGCTATGTGTGTTTGGTAAATATAACTACAAACTACCAAAAGCAAAAGCACAGCCAAGAAATTGTGCAAATACCAAGAGATCAGATGTGAAGAAGATGTCAAGAAATGTATTAAGTATCTTTACAATTTTGAGTTTCACCCATAGCTAGTTTGGTATAGGTGTTGGGTGTATTCAGGCTGACTACACCAGATTGTCTGCCAGTATTTCACCTCCAAACAAAGGACATGCGTGGAGCCACCGTTGTGTACCGCTGCCTTAATCAGTATGTAAGAGGGAGCAGGTCCCTCTCTCTCTCTGAAAGCTAATTTATTTTTCCAGCGGTGATACGGAAGCCAGAATATCAATTGAAAAATGATTTCTTTTTTTCTTTGCTTCTCCTTTTTTTCATTTTGATGCGTTTGCAACTGATTGGTATGATGGTTTGGTAAATTGTAGTTTGGGGGCAATTGCAAACTGTAGACTGTATCATTAAATAACGATAAAAACTTGTTCTGTCCCCAGTCGTGTTTGTCTCATAGCCACAGCATCTGGTAAGAGGCTTAATCTTCTGTGCAGGTGACTTCTGCCACGATGATTCTGCCCTAGGCTGAGAAGCAGTGATTGCTTTAGAGCACAGTGGGTCATCTAACCAACACACACAGACAGGCTTGCTCCATGTGGCCATATCTATAAACCTGAAAAAATGATAACCTCCCTTTAAACTGATTAGTTTGTTGTTAATAACAGCTCAGAAGCCCTTTCCCGAAGCAGCCCAGGGTCACATTTTAGTAGTATTTCATTCATTCAGTCATGAATGAATTGAATACAGCAGTTAGACTCTACTGGTAGTGAAATTAGTTAAAATGCAGATGTTACAAATATAATTTCACATCTGAAACATTGGCCATCGCTAACAAACAGTCATTTTTTCCATAATGTGGAGTGAAATTGCCTGGTGGCCACCAGTTCCATAAATCTTCCAATCCTCTGTTCTGTAATACAAGGCCTTCCTTTACATGCGTTCTCCTCAGTTTGTTCTCCTCCTTTTGTGTTGTCCTCGCCCTGCTCCTGCTCACAAACACACAGAGATGTGCAGTGATTTCATCCTCTGAACGAAGCGGGCCATGTGTGCAGCGGTGATCACAGACCAAATCCCTTAGGAGGATTAACGCGACTCAAATCAAGAAAATCGTGCAACTTTAAGGGTTGCATGGAGAGAGGCTGCCTGCCCACGGCGAATTGGTTTTCCCCACCTCCCTCCCCACCTCCCTCCCCACCTCCCTCCCCACCTCCGTCCCCACCTCCCTCCCCACCTCCGTCCCCACCTCCCTCCCCACCTCCCTCCCCACCTCCCTCCGGTCACTGAGCCCAAACGTGTGCTACTGCCGCGTTTGGAGGACTGTCTCTGGAAAGAACATGTCAGTGAAATTAAAAGAAAAACCTGAAGAGAAAATGAAGTTTAGGAATGTCCCCCTCTGATGCTTGGCTAATGGAACAATGGAATCCACAACTTAAGTCTCATAAAACACTTGACAGTCAGTGTCTACGAAAATGGATCCTTTTGATTATTCCCCCAATTCCCGATCCATACAAAGACTTTTGTGACACTGTTGAAAAACCACAGTTGATACTTTTTCAGAGCCCAGTGTAAAAACGGCATCATCCAGTTCCACAACCACAGAGTTTACCGACAGTCAGTAAAAGAGAAAGTGTTCGATAAGAGCGGGGAGCTCATTCTGAAGCAGTGCCAACCAATGACAGCCATCACCACACACACACAAGCTGCGTAATCTCTCCCCCCCCCCCCCCCCCACTTCCAAATCCCTAGAAGTAACTCAATAGATCCCCCGCTTGTGTTAACTGGAGGTGATGACAGCATCGCCATCATTCCACTTCACCCAGGCAGAGATTCACCCATCTGTGCTGCAGTATGCAGTGAGGTTTAAAAGATTTGTTTTCCATCCTTGTTTGGTGGGTTTAGTGTTGAGACCCCAGTGAGTGAGAGATCATCCGAACGTATGTGTGTTTGTTTGTGTGTGCGTGGGTATGCTTGTGTGTGTGTGATATCTGGCAGGGTGAAGGGGTTGCCCCGGGCTTTGGGGTTTCTGGAGTGTGAAGTCACACTGATCTGGGATTCGAGTGCACTGAGCACTTCATTATTACAGCAGCCTTCTTAGGAAACCTTTGCCTCTGAAAGCTCTGCTCTTTGCCTCTGTTCCAAGTCTATTCTCATGACTTGTAAAGGCTATGTCTCACACCTCTTATTTCTCTCTGTCTCTGTCTCTCTCTCTGTCTCTGTCTCTGTCTCTCTCTCTCTCTCTGCCCTGCTTGAATATGTTCTTTCTGTCATTTTCCTCTCCTTTCCTTTTGAGGCCATGTCATTTTCATGTTCACATTCCTACTCATGCTCTCACATCAATATATCCTTCTCAGTTGTCAGTTTTCAGTTTCAACCTTTCAACCTAGTGTCTAAATGAAAACATTTGCACTCTCTCGCTTCAGCACACTTTCACAGATCTCTTCCTCCAAACTTTTTTGGATCAGGCTCAGAGCCACGGTCCATAAGTACTTAGTCACTGTGCAGTCCGCCACACTTAGTGGATAAACAGATGGATAATCATTGCTCACACACTCCTAGCTTCCATTCTGACACAACTCCCCTTCCAGCACACACACACATGCACGGACACACACACACACACACACTCACCCTGACAGCTTTGCCATCTTCCCGAAACCAAACACGTCCATACGCTCCAGCTACTGTGTGCCTGAACGTGACACACTCCAGGTCTGCAATCCAATCCACATTTGAATCCAAGAGGGGGAAACGCAAATTCACACAAGCTCCATGGCAAGGACTTGCCAACACGGGTCACATCAACAAAGTCATTCGGACAAATCAACACCTATTCCTGCCTCCCAGCGGGACAGCGATGCCCTTGAGAGGTTTTTTTCCGGCCAGTGAGGGAGTCCCACCCTTCCTGGCTAGCCTGTCCGTGCTGCCCCTCTGTCGCCCTGGCCGTGTCGGGCAGCGTTAAGCCCCCTCAGAGTGGTCTCCATCGCACTGGAGCTGGGAGATGTGCCGGGGGTCTGAGCAGTGCAGAATAAAGGAGCCAGCGAGGAGGGGGGAAGAGGAAGGGGGAGGAGGGAGGGAGGGAGGAGGGAAAGAGGGCGATGGAGGAGGGACGCAAAACACGGCAGATGAAGGATGCTCCCAGCACTCGCTCGTCCGTCCTCGGAGGAGAGGAGCTGTCCATCCACATCCCCGGGAGAACGGAGAGAGAGAGAGACATAGAGAGAGAGCTGGAGAGAGAGAGGAGAGAGAGAGACATAGAGAGAGCTGGAGAGAGAGAGCTGGAGAGAGAGAGAGACAGAGAGAGAGACGGAGAGAGAGCTGGAGAGAGACAGAGAGAGAGAGAGAGAGAGAGACAGAGAGAGACAGAGAGGAGAGAGAGAGAGAGAGACAGAGAGAGAGAGAGCTGGAGAGAGACAGAGAGGAGAGAGATAGAGATATATGGAAAGGGGGAGGGGTGCTGAAAGAGGAGTGTGAAAAATATGTACGGTATGTACATATGTATAAATATATACAGTGTGTATAGTATATACTGTATATATCCTGCATATGCATATATATATATATATATATATATATATTATATATATAAAGAGAGAGAGAGAGATTGAGATGGAGAGGGGGAGGGGCGCTGCACTGGTCAAAGAGGTAGGAGGAGAGAGATGGAGAAAGAGAGGGAGATGGGAGAGCAGAGGAGTGCTGACTCTGCAGAAGCAGGATGGGCTGCTGGAGGGAGCAGGACCCTGTCTCTCAGGTTTATTTGTGTTGCTAAGTGAGCCGCAGCAACCAGACACATAAAGGCGAGTTTATACACAGAGGACATCGAGCATTCCCCCCCATCTTTTACTACAAACTACACACTGTACTGATACTTCACCTCCATGCCATAAATAACGGTAGTGTTACGACCGTGATCTGGCATTTTACTGCCGAAAACAAACACACACACCCCCACACACGCACACATCTGACAGACTGCATGAGTAGCTACGTGAGCACACATAATCATTGAGCCCTGACCCTGGGAGCCTTGTGGGTATCCTGCAGATGGCTATCCTCAACAAGATGCTTCACCTTCTGTGAGGAGCGCCACAGGGGCCAAGGAGAACCACAGTCATGTCAGTGTCAACGCAGTTTAATCGAAACGCAAAGCAGCGTTAAACTAGTTTCTGTACCATTTAATGCAATTCAACCCAACACTATTTGCGGTTCTGTTCTGCTCTGATTGCCGCTGTTATTTGTGGTTGTGATGGGTTTTATTTTCTTGTTTGTTCATATTTAGTTTGAACATACAAACAAAAAAAAAATGTTCCCACTTACTGCATGTTGATATTTTCTTTAGTAGTTACCAGAACAATTGTTTGGGAAAAGGTTTGTTATCTGTCTAGATTGTGTCCATTACATAAACGGTTCATTTCCCCAGATGTCAAATCTTATCTCCCCAGTGCCAAAACAAACATAGTTTTGGGGTCATTTTGTGTAGCCAGAAACAAGATGAATAAGATGGAAAACAAAAACCTTATTTTCCAAGTGAAGGACAATATGATCCGCAACCCATGTCTACACGACATGGAACTATGTGACACTAAGGTAAATATGTTGTACTAAACACTATTTCCAAGGTGGAGGTTTAAGTCATTTGTATTGAATGATTTGAAGTGAAATGATTAGTGAGAGTTGCAGTATCTTCAACCCTATAGGGCTGGAGAACAGAAGCTTTTCCCATCAGGCAGTGCAGGCAGGACACAGCTTTGATCCGGGAAAGAGACTCTTTTATATCACATTTATCTTTGATGAGGACGCCGGCCTTTCTGCAGAGCACTCTATTTATTTGAGGAACGTGCCCATGGGGTCCTTGTGCCAACAGCTTTCAAAGATGAAGCTTGAAGTGATAAGCGGGAGACAAACACATCGAAGCCTTTTCCTTGTTTTTCATCTCATGTTAGTCAGGTACATTGCTTATCTTTCTACTAGGTCATTCACTGGTTCATTCAGAATGGCGATCCCCCAGAATGACAAAGTCTTTTCGACAGCTAGGTCTTCTTGTGGGCAAAGTGTGATGGAGAGACGTCAGGTCAGTTTTGACTCTAAAATTATTCCTCTTTATCAATGCAAAGAAGAAGTATTAGTATTGAAATATTTGCGGATATTTTTCATGAAATATCATTCGCAAAATGCCCAACATTGTTTAAATAAAACGATTCAGATACAAACGAATCAAAGAAAGTTTAGAATACACCGTGACAGCCTACATCCAAGGAACAATTTTAAACCGCACAAAAAAGTTCATGTGTGTTGTGTCATGAGACGTTGTGAGAGTGTGGGGTGGGTAGCTCAGCAGAAGGTGCATTTGCCTGCAGATCAAGAGGCCTCACGTTCAGATTCCCCTCCCTTCTGTACATCGCGTTGGATTCAAGCGTCCGCTAAACAAATTCTTGATGACGTGAAATGAAAGTGTGGGAGCTCCACATCTGCAGAGGCATCGCAAGACATCAGCGACGTGTGCGAAGGAGGAGACAGTCCATCCTGTGTGTGTAAACAGCCAGGCTTGTCCCAGTTGGAGGTCAGGCCCTGTAAGTGTTCAGCTTCAGTGTCAGTGACTCGTTCAGGGGTGAGGCGCCCGTTGCCTTGTAAACTGAACTATGTTGACTGTATTTATAAAAGTAACATCCAGAGAAACTCAACTGCTCCACGAACACAACACACATTGAGTGGACAGTCCTGAGTATTGTTTAACCGACTATTAAAAATTGTTTTACAAAAAGAACAAATAACTAGATAGGATTATAAAGCCAAGAAGACTGTCATTTTGTTGCAGCATCATAGACATGATGACAGTAAGTCTATAAATACGGAGCGGTATTGACAGAGACGTCACCAGTATGAATCACTGACTCCCTTCAATCAATCTAGCGCTTCCATTGTCTGTTCGCCGTGCTTCCCAACGACCCAAGACGGCTGTATATAATATGACTCACATCGAGTCGTCACCGCCACGGTGGCGAGGATAATGAGCACTAACCCGGTCGCTTCAGCCCCGGCGTGCTGTTCATCCACCAGCGAGTTTGTCATGACAGCTGGATTGGATTGTAATATCGCTGTCTGCCCGCTCCCTCTCACCTATGATCCCATGATGAATGGGGTGCCTTACTGACACCACAGAACCACTACTGGCATGTTTATGTAGTATGACACTCGAGCTGGCCGGTGAGCGAGCAGACTAGCGAGTGTGACTGAGAGATGGATTGGGGAATAACATCTCAAGTGTTGATTCGCTAGACAGAAGGGTGGGAGGGTGCCTTTCAAACCACAGTGTCCAGTCTAGTCAATGTTTCGTATCTATGTGCCTAGACATTTCATTGACAGGTATCTTTAGTATTACCCGAATATAATAACCCCCACTTCTATTTGCCCTATGACCCTACACAGCTTTGCTGTCAACCCCCCTCCCAGTAATTATGGGGGATAAACTGCTGGCTTCTGTGTGCTGTCTAAACAATAAGATCATAGATTTGCATTCCCCATCTCCCATAATCCAAGCAGCAATTTCTCTCCTTATCAGTGGGCATAATCCCCCAGACAACACAGCCGTCCTTTCAGAGAGGGAGGGATGGAGGTAGTGAGAGAGAGAGACAGAGAGAGACAGAGAGAGGGAGAGAAATAGAGTAAGATAAGTAAATATAGATTGACAGATATAATAGAAGCCAATTTATGGAATGGAGGAGGAAGAGAGAGAGAGAAAGAGAGTGAGCGAGAAAGAGGGAGAGAGAGGGAGAGAGAGAGAGGGAGATAAGGGCTGACAGAATGAGAGAGAAAAGCGAAAGACTGCTGTGCATTCTGTGTTGAGTGCAATGTCATGGTACGCAAAGAAAGCTTCAAAATAAACAAATTGGTTTGAGAACGGTCAGCAAACTGAAGAGTGATGTCACACTGGGATGAGAGGTTCTGTAAAGTGGGCCTTGCTGTGCCGAGCCTCACAGTGAGTCAGCAAAGAGCGACCATCTTCTCCTGTCTCACGTCGGTTTGGGAGGCCTCCCGCACTCGGTCACAGACACAGACAGACTCGCGTCACAGACACGTCTCATTGCGTAGGTTGCACGTCTGCGACGCAGCAGAATTGAGGAGCTTAAACTGACAATCCCCATTGTACCTTGGGCCATGATGCACTCTACTATGCCAAGATATCACGGTGTTGTTGCGTCTGAAGCTTGAGCACAGGAGAATAGCTTCTGATGAGTGATGGTACAGAGTCAAGTCATCCAAAGGTTTTGAGATCCAATTTTCCGGTTCCCCCTTGAGTTGCAAATGCTACGTACTGCATCTTAGCCTCATCACCAGTGCTGAAGCTGTTTCCCCACTGTGCCTTTGTCTATGGCAGGGATGCAAACTGTGGCATGGACTCAGCATATGGCTGCTGTCAGAATACTAAATGGCCTCTTCAGCAAAGAAGCTCCATGTGGCACGTTCAGATACTACAGAGCTCTCAACCATAGCTATTCATCACTTCCACCCCCCCTCCCCCTCACGCACTGTATGAAAGCAGTCTGCCTGGAACCCCACGTCACACACACACACACACACGCCCATACACCCGAACACACACACACACACACGCCCATACACCCGAACGCACACACACACACACACACAGTTAACGAAGGCATTGAAATGCATTGAAGGAAAAGCAGAGACCCAAAGTGTGAGTGTATTTGTGTGCGTGTGTGTGTGCCTCTGTGTGTGTGTGTGCCTCTGTGTGTGTGTGTCTCTGTGAGTGTGTGTGTGCGCCTCTGTGAGTGTGTGTGTGTGTGAGTGTGCGCTGACATTCCCTGAATACTGAGAGAACCCGAGGCTGTATGCCAGCGCTCTGGAGATTCTTTTATCATCCTGATCCTAGACCAATATTCTGAATGTCAGATGTGTGAACCCTGTAAACACACATTCTCTGTATTCAGGGCCAGATATTCGGTCAGAGCTCTGCTCCCTCACAGCGCGCCGATTCCAGCCACACAAGCCTCGGCCTGGCTGGGAAGTATTTCTCTAAACATGTTATGATGCCATACTAAAACCTGAGGGTGGTTAATCGGGGATTATCTTTAACCTATTAAATTGAGAGTGAGAAAACAAATTGAAACCATACAACAACAACTCAAACAATCCGACATGCTAGATTACCGTTGTAAGCATAACTCGGAATATCTCTATGCCTGGACTCTCTAATGCCTGGACACGCATAAGGTCTCTAACGAGGCCGCCGGGAATGGAAGTAAATACCGCTGTATGCAAATGCGAGGCTGAGGCATCGCCTGGTGTCACGGAGGCATTCCAGGCCATGGGTCTGGGCTGTCCAGAGCAAACCACCACAAATCTGCCTCTCATGAAAGGGCACCGTGGGGTGAAACCAGGGACCCCGGGCTAGACTCACAGAGTAAATCTCCACTTAGCGCGTCAAGTGGACCCATTAGGATGCCGCGCACACTCCCACTGTAAGCCCGGCACTGACGCCAAACATCCTCTTAATGTAAGGCTGTTACCGTGGGACCTTAACCCCCCACCCCACCCCCTCACCACCACCACCACCCATATGATGTGCATTGTGGGATTGACTGCCTAACCCAGCCCCATCTGCGCTGTGCGGCGCACTAGACAGACCGGGTGGAACGTGGTCATTTCTCTCTCCCCCCCCCCCCCCCCGTGAGGGAGCCACCGATTGGATGAGATCCGCTGTCATCTACTCGATCCAGCGGGTTCAATTGACTCGTGATTTGAATCGACTGAACGTTTAGTCAGGGTCCTCCCCGAGGCGGTGGGGGGGGGGGGTCCATCTTCATGCCCACAGGGAGGACGCTTCCTAATTGGATTGGAATAGGATTGAATTGGTCACCTATATGGTGGACTGACTAGCGAATGCTGACACGTTCTGTTGGGGAGTGGAGAGAGAGTAATCCATGTCATGTTCTTTCATGCAGAACCTTAGGGACCGTATCGGGCCTGCGCGACCATGCAGCTATCGTGTTGTTCATTGTAAGGATTAGCACGGGCCCAACCAAGCGACACAAAGACCAACCCCTTGTCAAACAAGCCGCGCAAACAAACACGCTGACACAGCCGGCACCTCTCCAGCCACCCCTCCTATCGACAGCCCTGACGGAGCACGCTCTCAGCGTCTCTGTGGTCCTCCGCGGTCGATACGTGGTCAGTCGGCGGTCAGCACTTCTGCTGGGGTGTGTGTGGACCAGGAGGGATGCCCAGTGCAGGACCAGAGGCGTGAGAGAGGCTGAGAGACGTGAGGTCAGAGACACTGTGTGTGACACAGTGAGAATCCTCACAGTGAGAGTCAAAGCCTCTCCAAGTAAAAGCAATCGGGCCTGACCGTTATGGCCATCTGCCCGGCCGCACAACAACTCAAACGTATCCCACAATGCACCAGCCTTCATCCCCCCCCCCTTATTCATAGAGGGTGTACCTCTATGAATGACAGCCAGGTCCTTAGCTCTGTGTTGCAACATCAGCACACGGTAACAAACGGGTTTGCTGATATTAAAGGAATACGTTTTTTTTAATTATCAGTTTGTGTTTTAATCATTCTGTGAATCCAGAACATCTAACTTTAAGCTGTATTGCTACAGTTCGGGCAACGAGGGGGATGGGGGAAAAAAAGGAATAGGCTTGTGAGCGCCTAAGACATGATGACAATACACGCACACGCATACACACACAAATTCATTTGTCCAGTTTCTGGGCCACATGTTTCATGGTAAATGACCCCCTCACCCAATCGTGGTAATCCCACGCAATGCTACGCGATCTACGCTCTCTCAATCTCCCCCGCAGTCCGACGACCATGAGCTCTGGTGTGTCCTGGCTAGTCTTTGTCAAAGCATTGCATAACACAGACAGTCATGCTACACTAGTATGCACTGCATATAGAAAATCCTCTCGCATGTTAATCAACCCAACGGACAACCTATCTATAATCATCATAGCTTGCTATAATCATAAAGCCTATTCAAGTTCCAATCTATATGTTCCTCATAAAACTCACATACATCTGTAATGGCCTTTAATGTCAAGCCGGGTTATGTGATGAAAACGCAGTGCTGTCTTTAAGCAAACACAAGTTACGTCATTGTTAGAGCAAAACAAAAGCCCCTGATATCTTCAAACCATCATTGTAACCTTAATCCTTCCTCTAAAGGTCTCTGGCCCTGTGAAGTCACCCCTGGCCTCACCCCTGCTCCCTGCTGCCCGGCTAAAGCCGCTGGTCCATGAGACTATCACAAGTGTGAGCCGTAATTACAACGCTGGGACATTCTTGTGGAATGGCAACCGCGGCTTACGTCATTGACTAGCCATGTGCCATGAAGCCAGCTTCAGAGGCACTGGCAACACATCTCATTATGACTAATGATGATCAACCCCGGGATCTAAAGAAAGGACGACGGATGATCATGAAGCGTTAAGGCTTTGACTTGCACTTGGAACTCATGGCCGACGGCAAGTCGCATAACCCGACACAAACACAACTGTTGCGTCACACAGGATCCAATCGGCCCCCTCCAACACCACTTCTGAACCTCTCCCGACACACACTCACACATGCGAGGTCTCACACACACACACACGCACGCACACACGCACACACACGTCCCCGTTTTCCTCTCTGCGCAGATTGTTAAGTTGTTGTTGGGGACCTTCTCCTCCCCTAATGGGTGCCACATTTTAGACTGATGACAGCCCATTACTGTTGTCATTCGCCTTTAGATTTCAATACGGTAAGCATGCAGGCACTGAATGTTGTTATTCATCAATACAATCCACTTATTATGCCACTCTGGCAAGCTGTGGTGACAGCCTGAATGTCCACCAATGCCAGAGATTTCCTGAAGTTTCTGGCACTGCCGTATATCTTAGCTCAGGACCAGAAATGAGAACCTTGAATACACATACTTTGGTCTAGCTCAGTTTGGATCACTGCAAAAATGTTACCCGCGGAAAACTGTTGAATGAATATAACTGACGTATGAATATAAACGGCACACTGGACACATGTGCTAGGCTACTAAGAGAAGGACGGATTCCGTCAGAAGCATGTCCAGGCAAGCGTACATTCCCACCAAACTCTTTCACCCAGTACAGCTATGCCAAAAAACAAACAAAGTATACAGGCAATCCCTAAAGGACGTGCTTTAGGATTGCCTCACATCCAAACAAGAACAGCAACAATATGTAAAACAATATCTAGATACAAATTGTCCGTTCTACAGAGTCAATGGAACACACAGAGGTGCCATGCACATCATACAGAGTTTAGATCTCAGACCACTGGCCAAAAAGGCAGTCCCCGGACAAAGAGCGCTACAGCTATCCATGCTGCCATGTGTGCCGATGGATCAGTGTACTCACTGGATGACAGTGAAGACCCCCAGTTCATCATCGCTCTCGTCCATCCCTTCCGACGGACACTCCAGCCCGCCAGAGGCTCCGAGTGTGGGGAAAGAGCTCCTGTCCCTCTCCCTGAGTATCCCCACTGATCCACTTCCCTTGCCTCTCTTTCAGACCAACGACAACAAAAATGAAACTCTGTTTTTGTGTGTGTGTGTGTGTGTTTGTGTGTGTGCTTGCCTCCCTATTGCATCTCAGCTCAGTGCCAAATGTTCCAGCTTAGCACTCGGCGCTCTGCACTGCTGGTGATGGGTTTAGCTGGGGCATCTGGGCTAGCCGGGATAAACCGTTCACACAGACACACACACACTCGCACACGCTCACACACATGCACACACTCACACACACACAGTGTCATGCTGTGCAAGTTAGGGGCCAGTGCCCTTGGGGAGACTGTGAGAGTGCATCCCCCATCCTGAATAATGACACAACATCATCACATTCCAGGCCAGTGCTTAAAGAGAAAGAGAGAGAGATAGAGAGAAAGAAAGAGAGAGAGGGAGATAAGAGGGGAGAGAATATGATAATAGAACAATGAGGAGAAGAGGGAAATGAGATCTTGGGTGTGTTGGGAGTGTGATGGAGGGGTTGACACAAGAACAATACACACACACACACACACACACACACACACACAAACCCACGGAGGGTGGTCAATGGATAAACAGACATGAGGCGACACCAGAGACGCCATGCTGACGGTAAGAGGGCACAACAGAGAGGTAGACATGGACAGCTGGTCTCATGGCCACACGATTAGGCCAGTCCTCTGTGTGTGATAAAAACACGGGCGCCTGCCAATTCCAATATGGATTCAGCATGCGGGTGTACATGGGCGCGATCACGTTAATGGCATGATTGCCCTCAAGGATATCGAGGTCAACAGTATCGGTTAACTTAAACATGAATCATAGGGTCACATGACGGGTGCCTCCGGTTCCCAGCAGTTGACTGGATCACCTCGAGCTGGCCTGGAGGGCAGATCACGATTAACTGTGCTTGTCCTGTACTTGGCTTGGCTGTGCTCGAATGCCCGTCTGGAGATGGGGTGCATAGAATGACTGAACACAGCAGTTTTAATCCCAGTGGGATTAGCAGGGTGGCTTTGGTATTGGCTACTGTACCCATGTATAACCTACACAATCACAAGGTCACCGCGGTGTCCCTCTCCCGTGTCATCCCGCCCGTGTTGGCTGTCAGTAATGTGCAATGTCCCGTGATCTAGGGGCAGCAAGTTCTTTTCAATCGCAGGCACCCAACCCAATTGTGGATGTGGCCACGGCGCCATATATTGATCCCGTGAGCAATCTCTCAATCCGTGCTGTCATCGTGGACATGCAATCTAAGTGGCACGCCAAGGGGACGTGTACAAACTGGGCTGCAGATAATTGGCCTGGTTCTTTGAGTGCTACTCACTGTGCCTCGATTCTTTACGAAGGAGAGCTTCTCACCCGCTAGAGAGCTTTGGACCTTGAATGAACACATCTCCCGTTTTAAGACAGCTCAGAACAATTTCCCGCTCCACGTGGTGTTGAATGTTCACCAAATGACCGGGACCTCCGTGGCATCTGGAATCTCTATGCCTTACGTAACAGGGGTGGGTGTAGGGGGTGGGGGGGGGGGGGTTGCTGTTTACTAGGGAAAAAAAACGAAGAGTATTGTAAGTAAAAGCTATTATGATTCATCCACTTATTATTACCATGAGCCCACTTTACGTAATGTGGCTTGGTCTGGGAAAGCAGCCATCCGAGATTTCACAGGTTTGGCCTATATCCTAGTTAATGACGACCTATGTCTCCAGTCAATCAACCAGCCAGAGTTTTATAGGCCTTTCTTGGAAGCAGTTGGATGAGGGACAATCACAGGAAAACTCACCAACAGGATATGAGTTCGGAACCTTTTGTTTCTGGCACATGTTGATCTGATGTGCTAAGATGTTTCTTGTGAGTGATATCGGTGTACTTACCCACTAAGAGGGCTTGGACAGATGCTGTGCATCTCCTTTTAAGCTGAGCTGTTATGAAATGCAAGGTTGGCTTCATCCAGTTCCATTCGAGTCTTTGACTACCCTGGCTGAATGTGTTCTTACTTGGCAGCCCCTAACCTGTTCCATCTCCTTATCTCCCTATTCTTGATCTGACATTCAGGTCTAATAACATAGACAGAGTAAAGATCTGGTCCCAGTGGTAAATGTGGATCAATGGCAATTCAAAATAACCACCTACTCTGTGCAACGTTCCTGCTAGTTCTACCCAATAAGGCCGAGCTGATGGTTTAAGATTCATGAAAGAACTCATTTCACACTTCACCAAATCTTTCCACAGTTTCAAAGTTCTTCTTCGTACCTGTGGTAAATGTGTTAAAGGGAAAGCGATTTCTTACTGTACATCATTCCTACTCTCATTTCCTGATAAATAGGAATTGCTTCCGGATGATAATGCAAGCGTGAGGGAGTGTGGAGGGGAAGGTGTGCCTCCTTCATGAGATCCGGTTTTAGTTCGACCCCTCACAGATCCTTCGTGGCAGTGTTGTCTGGTGTCACTAGACTCAATGTTGACCAATACTATCAATCAGGCTGTGGTACACTTCTAGCTTTATGTGACATTGGCCCAAGCCCCTCTAGGGCCGAGTCGCTGAGGCTGAGAACCACAGCAGTTCTATTAAACTCATACTGTACATGCATGCGTGTTTGTCTTAGTTTGAGAATGTGCTCATAAATGTTTTAATTCATGAGTGTGTGTGTGTGTGTGTGTGTGTTTGGTTGCTGAGGAGGACAGTGGGCTTGTGTTAGCTTAATGCTAACAGAGGGTACTGTGCCTCATGGCAGACTGGGGACAATCAGACTCCATAAACAATGGGGACAACGTCATCGGTCATCCATCTTCAAAGGTTAATGACTGTTTACTGATCTTCACCTGTTCTATTGCTGACATTTTCTCAATATATCAACATATTTGTGGTAAAAACATACACAGACAGCATGAGAAAATTCCCTTTCCCATCCTAAATGCAGTTTATAGCTTGCATGGCTGTAAACAACAAGGGCACACTCCCTGTTCACTGTTGAAGATGAGACACACTTAAAGGAACATTTGCAGCGATAGTGGGAGGCAAAAAGAGAGGAGGGATGCCTACCTCATGAGTGACTCAGTGTACCATCCTGCAGACCGCGTGCTCAGATCCCTATGCCCGCCGTCACAAGGGCACAATCCGACAACATCCAAAGCAAAACGACTCCACGAGGAGGTCAAAGGAAGAAGTAAGCCACTATCACGAAAACACCGGAGGGCAACCAAATCCGGTTTACGGGAGGGTGGGGGGGTTAGGATAGTGGTGGTGGGGGGGGGGGGGGAATCTCGGGTGTTAGCGGTGTGAGACGGCGAGGACGGGCGGCAAGGCAGTCTCCATCCACACATCTGGAGAGCACTTCACCTGGATGATCCCTGCCAGCAGGCAAACTCCAGATGGCCCAATCAGATTTAAGTTTTCCTGACCAACGTAACCTCTTTAGACTTTAAATACAGGCGCAAAGAACATTAACTGTTTCCCCTCCGCTTGGTTTCAGACGACAAGTCGTCTTTATCTCTTTGAAAACTACTCGGTCACATCATCCGCTCCAGTTCGACAACATGTACAAAGCGAGCTGATTAAACAAGGGTGGGTGCGTGCGCGCGTGTTTGAATGCCTGTGAATGAATGGGACTGGGACGGAATGAGAGAGGATAGGGAGAGCACACAAGAGAGATGAACAGGCTCAGCGATTGAAAGAAATGGAGCAGAGCATGTTTATGTGTGTATGTGAGAGAGAGACCAAGACAGAGAGAGAGAGAGAGAGAGAGAGAGAGAGAGAGAGAGAGAGAGAGAGAGAGAGAGAGAGAGAGAAAAAACAATGAAGAAAGAGAAAGATCCATTAAGTAAGCAACATTGAGAAACAGTGACACTAAGAAAAGGGTAAGCTTAGCGAAAGTGTGTTGAACGTCGTAACTTCCCCGCAATGAGAGGAGACTTTTAAGAGGATAAAATAGATCAATGACTGAATCGATCCTTGTAGATCCGCTCTCAAAAGGACTACAGCCTCCTGTCTATTATCAACCCCCGAACAAGATACTGTTTGAATCCATCCATCAACCACTGTCACACATTAGACACCCCTGGCTTAAATCAATGTGCCAGTCAAAAGGTGGTCAATGCTGAGGGTAAAAAAGATGCAAATACACCAGAGCTAACAGTTCACACGAAGGCTATGCTCAAAGCCTCGTCAGATCTGCATCGTCAAAACAGCCACATACGCTCTGAGTCCCTCTATGTCGTGACACAGAACAACATTATACGTCTACTTTGTCCCATCCACCCTCGGAGGGATCGTTCACGTTTACATTACGGATGATCTAATGAACAGCAGTGCCCTGCGACGCAAAAACACCAACATCATCCCAGCCTCGGGCGTCCTCTCTGTACACAAGCAGGAACTCCCTGGGGCTCCTATAGGCCAGTGATGATGAATACAGCGAGCGTGAGGGTGATGTATGGGATATCTAGACCCCAGCGACGTGTGGCTCCCCCCCCTCCCCCTTCCCCCTCCCCACCAACGCCTCCATTAATGGTGATCACTGACTCCAGATCTGCAGCCAGACAAGATGAGACCGAGACGGTTTGAATAAACATTTGCTCAAGGGGGGACCAGCTTCAAGCATAGCATCAAGCGATGGATTCCAGTCATTCTCCCATTTTCCTGGATCCTGTTTTGTTATAGATTTTCCTGCTTCCCTCCTTCTCGCCCAGAGTCAAGATAATGGTCTGCTTTCACATGAAAGGTGAGCTTCCAACAAAACTAGATTAGATAGAGGTCTCTTCGACTGTATGTCTAAAAAGCTTTCACGCGTTAAAATATCCATCCATACAGCCTATTTTCAGCACTTTTACACCTATAGAATTATTATCGACTATATCTTTGGAGATATTGAACGTCATGTAGTAAAGCTCACCAGATGCCATTAACACCGCAGCCGGGCTGAAATCCAAATCCCATGGTTTGTTTTGTTTGCCTGACACCGCAGGGACACTTACTGTCTGACCCCTGTCGATGTGTTGATTCACCCACAGACCCCGCCCCCACCCCCCCCCCGCCGACACCACAGTCTTCTGTGTGTGCGTGTCCCGCTGTGCGGTAAAAGCTTTGGTGGTCGGGCAGCAGCGTTTAAAGCCCACTGGGGATTTGGAAGCGATACCCTGGGAGAGGGCTGATCTAAGCCTCGCGGATCAAGAGGGTCCTGCGGTAGCTGTGCTATCTGGATGGAGTCAAGCAAGGTGCACTGGAGGAAGGCTTCTTTTTATTTTTCTTCTCCATACGCAACCTCCATTGCCCCCGATAGGTCCCGGGCACAATCCTAAAGCTGAACATTTCAAGCTTAGCCCAGCTGCGGGTTGATTTCTGAATGGAATGTCTTTCAAGTCCTAACAAAAGCCACGTGTACTTACTGTTCTTGTTCTGGCTCCTGCCATTCAGCGTCCACAGCCGACTCACTCCCACTGGAGAGAAGGGAGGTCTCTTCTACATGCCGGTCTCGTCTCAGCGAGGGATTCTTCCCAGTGGTGGATGACGATGGGACCTGGGACAGGCCCAGATCTATCCTGACGGGTTTAACCGCAGAGACGTTGCTGCTGCGGTCGGTCTCCATGTTGTCCCTCCATGGTCCGTCCTCATCCATGACGCTCAAACCACTGGGTCGTGAGGGGAAGAGGACGGGGAGATAAAGAGAGATACCGGAAGAGGTTACAGGGGTTAGGTGCGAGGAGAAGATATATGCCGCTTCAGGTGATATCCCACCCCCCTTTGACGAATCGAATCAAGTGTAAGTGGATATCGAGACGGTGGGACTGAAATCGATTTACTGCGGCTGAGAGATGCCTGAACTCCCAGCTCTGTTGGCCATACGATAGCATCGGACCCCAGCACGGAGCTCGGGTTCCACTTCTAAGTGCTTCATCATGGTGGTTCCATCCCATCCAAATGGCATTAGCGCACACCACTAAACCCATTTAGTCCGGTTACGAGAACAGAAGTGAACCCCCTTGGAGCTGAGAGCCTAGTTTTTTTTACTATGGAGGTCTTCACAAAGCAGACAGCTTCAGCAAGGCATTTACAGAACTGTGGGTAATGCTCATTTAAGGTGAACTACTCAGACTAATAGAAGTGTATGACTGAACTCTCTCCAGAGAAGGTGCTGCAAAGCCATTTGAAACACCTTTTGAGGAGATGAACAATAATCCTTTAAGGGTGAAATTCCTGGGAATAACTACATCTATATCTAAGGTCATGGCCTGAATTTAACATGTCAATTACATCTCCATGTGACGTCAATTTTGGTATTTTGACCCAAAATGTTAACCTCATCTGTCTGCAGGGGCTTCTATAGGTGTTGGATCAGCAGGGTGTCCGGTTGCAGATCGAAACGATTAGACCACAAGACTTGAGGGTTCAGTTTAAGGACAGTATGGGATTTACATGCTATGTACGGTGTTGGTGAATGATCTGGGTACTCCTGAAAACATCATTTGGGAGAGAAGCTTCACTGGCCTAAGTGAATTTCCAAAGGGCCTCTAATCAAATTCTGCAAAAAAACATCGAGCAGACAAAAGTCGAGATGATCGTAAGTGTTTGTCTTCTGCCCGTCATCTTCAGAGAACAGACTGTGCATATTAGGGCTCTCCGGTGTAAAGTGCTAACTGTGTGCGCTTCCTCAGGGAGCAGCGATTGGCACTGTGTGTTGGCAGGGCCTCTGGCACCCCATACATCAGCGTGGTGGGCAGGATCCAGCCAGAGGCAGGACTCTGGACACCGCGTGCCCATAAAGGATGACACAGCCCTCTGCAGAGGCCTGCATATTCCTCCCCCATCTCATCCCCTTCACCCATCTGGTGGTCCAGTCTGTGCACCAGCTCAGAGACACTGGGTTAAGGGGACCAGAACACTGTCGTTAGAAATATATATGAAATGAAAGAATCCAAAATCGATGTTTATTAAAATATTTATTTTTGGACCTTTTTGTACTGACAGGGCTACATGTGCAACCGCAGCTGTGAGACAGGCCAACTATAAATGTGCTGAAATTCCAAAGCGCAGTTAATGAACAAGTCAACAAACAAACCCCTACGTGAACAAAATCGTTTTTACATTCTTTGTCTGACAAACGAGCCAATCGCAATT
Organism: Hypomesus nipponensis; assembly: GCF_054491055.1. Taxonomy (NCBI): domain Eukaryota; kingdom Metazoa; phylum Chordata; class Actinopteri; order Osmeriformes; family Osmeridae; genus Hypomesus; species Hypomesus nipponensis. The sequence goes on along the minus strand of NC_140372.1, from coordinate 10,537,430 downwards.
TTATAATCAGGTCACACGCTTACTGGCCTGTGCTTTCTACAATAGGTTTGACGTCGTGAATATAACTGAATCAAAACAAGCATACAGGGATCCAAACTCCACAGTCCTACGTAAACAGTCCTCAGACTCGAGAAGACTCATGGCGCTGCTAATGTAAAAACCCTTTTACAACCACCCAAGAGGATCACAAGCAGTCATTCCTCACGTCGACGCGTGGCATCAGAGGAGGGAGCTCTCAGAATCCCAAGAGTCATGTAAGCAACGCTTTGAAACGGTCTCCCTCCCAACTGTTTAGTGAGGAACAGATGGACGGAGAGAGAGAGAGAGCGTCTCCTGAACGCCCCCCCACAGACCCAGGACACAGGCAGCGTCGTGGAAAACAGCTCGCGTCCAGGATCACCGCATCTCGGGGGGGGCGGGAGCGGGTGAAGTCGTTCGTGAGCCGAGGTTCACCAGGGGGGAAAAGGTGGTCATCGGAAGCTGAGGCCGAACTCTGCCTTCTGATGGGTGAAACCAAACGGGCCAGCCCTGTTCAGCTCCAGGAGGAGAAGGCCCGGGCCAAGGTCTCCCTGGAGGCTGTGGGCCTGGAGCATGGGGAAGGACAGAGACAGGGGGAAGCCGAGCTAGGAGAGGACAGGGCTGGCTGTCCTGGAAAAGAGCGGGGCAGGGCCGTGCCGAGCCGCCCCCCTTCAGTAGACAGGTCGAGGGTGCTTCATGTTGTAGTGGGCCTCGGAGGCCGACACATAGGCGGACTCTGGGAAAAAGTCTTCGTGGAACTCGGCCAGAAACCTAGGGAAGAGAGCAGAAACGAGGGGTAAAGGAACCAACAGGGCTCACGCGTTTGATTGAAGAGACCATTTCGTATTTGTACGCGGCTGCACTAGGCTTAAGCCGGAAAAGTACCTTCTCAGGTTGTCGGGTTAAATGTTTCAGCGAAGGGTTGAGGTACAGAACACATCACAACGTAGGCCTGTGGCTGAGCCTGATGTCGAGTGGGGGAGGGGGTGACCAAAGTCATCCAGGAAATTCCCACATCCAACAACGGTTCCTCCTCCCCCCCCAGCCCCCCTTCCAGTTTCCTGGATGTCAGGGGCGAGTCCCTCATCAATCACAGTCCCTGTGTCCCTTGTCATGGACTTGTCAACTGGGTTCTGCAGGAAACCCCCCCGCCCCCCCCCCCCCCCCCCCCAGGAACCTCTCCAGTCTGAAGCCTGTCCAGCGACTTGCCTTAAAAAACCCAACTCAGCAGAGCTGGAGAGGGAAAATCTCCCTGTCTAATCAGGGGAAAATAATCCGGAATGTTCTTAGTATCCGCTGCCTGGCCAAATCCCCTAAATCTTGCCATCTCATCTTAGCTCCACCGGCTTCCTAATCTGACTGCAAACAAATTATCCTCATCAAAGGAGAAATTAAGAGTGATTTAACGAGCAACAAATGATTCTCCGTCCTCGTTGGCTCTGGTGCCCAGCGCTCCGGACGGACCGCCTCTGAGACCTGCGAGAAGATGAACGGGTCGGTGTCTGGCTCCCAGCGGACCGCGCCAACCTCGACCGGAAACCACTCTCCTCCGTGAGTTCATTCCATGACCACGGAAACACAGGCTTGCACCTGCTAGGCGTGGCACCTGTGACAGGGAGCAGAGACTGGCTGGAGCCAGAGGGAGGCACGAGACACACCAGAGGAGAGGCCAGGAGAGGCTGACCAACACGCCCGTGCAACAGCAGCCAGCGGTGGCCGGCCAGGGGTACTGCACATGTTTGATTAGAGGAGAAGAAATAAATCCCTTAGGTTCGGGGGCCAGCTGAAGATCGTTGGGCTGGATTTAAAGATTAGAGACAGAGGCTTGTGTAACGCCCACTCATCTTCTGCACTTTAATGTGGTCCCTCCCTCCCTCCCTCCCTCCCAGACACACACTAAATCAAACCTCGGGGACAAATAACGCCTCAATCAGCCGATCTCCTCAACCTCACAACAAAGAAACGTGGTCGGCATGCGCTGGACCAGACACTCCGCCCAGTCCTGCAGCCCCGTGGGTTTTACTATGTCGCTGTAAAAAAGAGACTGTAAAGGGGCTGAGCAGCTTACAGGCCCCGCAGACAAACACTGGGCCTATTGGTTGACTGTCTCACACTCTCTCTCTCTCTCACACACACACACACACACACACACACACACACACACACACACACACACACACACACACACACACACACACACACACACACACACACACACACACACACACACACACACACACACACACACACACACACACACACACACACAGTTGGCATACTAGTTAGGCTGTGCCTGCTTAATGATATTGAAAGTGCTGTGCTTACACCCCCAAGGTAATTTCCCCTCAGGGGTGACTCGTTAAGAAACGACGTGTGTGTGTGTGTGTGCGCACTGACAGCTCTGTTAACTGTATTGGTCGAAGAGCGTGTGTGCGCGCGACTTCTCTCCCTCTCTCTGTGTGTAAGCAGATCGATGCCCACTACGTACAGCTCGGGCCAGAGCGAGGCTATTCTGCCTCCCTCCCTGAAACCCGATCCGTCCCGGCGGTGGCAACTCACCCACTACTGATGAGCTCCCCCCCCTCCCCCCTGCCTCGTCATGCTAGGCTACAGCTAGCGGCACAGCCCGCCTCGGCTTGACGAGACACCCAGCACACTGTGTCGTTAAAGTGCTGACACAGGCTTTGTGTGCCGTGGACAAATAGCCTAGAGAGGATGTAGCTACGGGGACCAAGAACTGCATAATGAAGCTACGGACGACTGGAATCTCAAGGCAGCATGTTTGATATATTTCTTTTGCTTCTACACATACACAGAAATAAAATCTCTCTCTCTCTCTCTCTCTCTCTCTCTCTCTCTCTCTCTCTCTCATATATCTATATATATATATATATATAGATATAGATATAGATATATATATATATATCTATATCTATATATATCTATATCTGAGGTCACCTCTGTGTCTGCTGTTTGGAGCTTGCCTATCTGAATGACAGATGAATCCAGAACAGCAGACAACTTGAGATTTCGGGGGGACAATCATGACAGCAAAAGGTACGACGAATTAGTCTGCGGAGATAAGCCGCTTTCGGTGAGTGGAGACAGTCCCTTAGGCTGGAGGGAATCGATGGAACGTTGGGCAAACACCAGCAGGGGTTGGTTTTGTTTTCGAGGGGTGGGGAGCGGAGGGTGGAGGGGCATACCTGAGGAAGAGCTCGAGGTGTTTGACCAGGGCCCGGAGGTTCTTCTCTGGGATGTGCATCTTCCCGAGGATCTCTGGCAGCTTCACTGTCCAGAAAAGGGACAAGAGAGGAACTACTTAGTGCTGCTCCCTGCGGCCTGGCCTCGACAGACAGCTTCATCAGTCGGAGAGGGTTGGCCTTTAGAATGCAGGAGGTACGCTGAAGCACTAGAAAAGCTCCTTTCTCAACACAGACTTTGCAGGGCTTTTTATTTATTTTTTTCCAATATACCAAGACATGTTTTGGCGTCAGAATGTTTCCGGTTTCCGGGTGTGTTGGTGAGAAGGGTGGTGCGGCGGAGGACACCCACCGAAGAGGCGGAGGAGGTGCTGGGAGCCGTACAGGTAGGAGGGCGGAGGGGGCTGGTCACTCTGTGGGTAGTTGTCGGGGGTCAGCTTCCAGCTCAAGACCTGCACTCAGTCGCCACAGCAAGACGAGACGCAGTCAAACACAGGGCCGACATTTTTTGAGGTGCAGTGCACTGTTACAGACGGATGGTGCGACCACCGAATGGGGGGGGGGTGGCGAACCAGACGGTGTTCTCACCTCGTTGAGCTCGTTGTTCCTGCGGCTCTCCAGGCCAGAGAACACGCCGCTGCCCTCCTTACTGGGCGTTAGGGGCAGGGGAGACGATGAGCCACTGTGGACCGGTGTTTCTGGAGAGAGGGTTGGGGGTTGACAGTTAGCTTCCGGAGATCGAGGCGCCATTGGAGGCTAGTCTGAAACAAATGTTCTACCTGTGATGTGCCTAAACTTTAGGCACATCATCACGGTTAGAACATTTGTTTAAAGCATTGAAAAGCAGACATCCTACTAAGTCCAGTGACTGTGGAATGACAAAAGGTGTAAGAGTGCCCTCTACTGGGCAAACATGGTGAATACAAATACAAAGGGTGCACAAAGTGAAGTGACGCAGCATCACACATCAAGGTCAACGGCTTATGTTGTGCGTGTGTGCGTGTGCAAACCATTGCTGCTCTTACTCTTCTCCAGATTGAGGAAGAACTTGGGCAGCTGGGCAGGCGTGTCCGCCAGGCGCCGTTTGGGCTGAGGTGACGCGGTGGCACTGCCACTGCCACCCTCCGCCAGGCGGTCCCCACCGGAGGTGTGGCGCGTGGAGCGCCGCAGGGACTGGGGAGCGTCCGAGTCGGGGCAGCGCCTGCGCTTGGGGGTGGTGGCTGTGGAGGCCTCACTCAGGGCAGGCTGGCTGTCTGTGGACTGGGGGGTCGAGGGGTTGTGGCCCGTGGGACTGGGGGTGCGTTCGCGGAGGGTCCTGCCAGACGGACAGGGGGAGAGGGTGGGGTCAGTGAGAGTAGAATCTGAATCAGAGGGGATTTTATTCGCCGTGAATGTTTGCACAAACAAGGAATTTACTTTGGCAGGGAGGTGCATACATTAAACATATAGGAATGTTGAATATTGGGAATAAAAAATAAAATTTAAAATATAAGTAGCCATAATTTACAATCTAACCTACATGAGTACATGTGTGTTGCAGAGAACATTCTTTTCAGATCAATAGGAGTTAGAAGTAGAACAAGTGTGCCTTACTTGCTGGAGCTGGTGGTGTTGTCTCTTATAGGTAGGAAGAACTTGGAGGAGCTGACTTTCTTAAACTGGGCATGCTCGTTGGAGTAGAGGAGGATCATGGGAAGGGTGAAGTCGAAGGTGATCCGGAGTCCGTCCACCATCTCCTTGCATAGCTCCTCACTGTGGAAATGAAACAAAAGGACACAACTTTATATGCAAAATGGCAACAAAATACCACTAAAAGTATCTGTACAGAGCCAATTATGGATCCTTCTACCTCAGCATCGAAGACTCACTTTTTTTCGGGAGGAACGTAGTGAGGACTGACGCTGGCCTGGGCGGAGCTCTGAGCATGCCGATACCTCTCATTGGCTGAGAAGGCAGCATTAATAGCAAAGTGCTTCACGTAGGATTCCAGAATGTTTACTATGTTCATCTGGCATGGAAGCTTCACTAACTGGGGAGAGAACATCAACTGATATTTAGACACTGAGGTGGTGAAGCAGTGGTTTTTTTTTTGGGGGGGGGGGGGGGGGGTTTACAACGCTTTAGAATGGGGGAAAAAAGGGGAAATTGATGAACATGGTTTTGTGTTTTGTTCCTGAGTACAGGCATTTTCCTGTACCTTCTTTCTCTTGTTGATGTAGTAACAGTCATCCTCCAGCTTCTTCTTCAGAACTTCGGGGATGTCAATATTGATGGTTTTGTCCTCCCCCTCCCTCTTGGCATGAGCCTCCTGTTCTTCCTTATAGGGAAACACATTCAGGGAAACAGCATTCAGAAAGACAGTCACCACCTTGAGAATTGAAAGTGAACAGGATGGAAAGTAAATGAAAGGTAGAAACGATGCAATCCCAGACCCCCCCCCCCCCCTTTTGTGATACTATGGATGCAACACCTTACCATCTTGTCCAAATCCTCAGAGGAGTCGCTTTCCTCGCTTTTTAAAGATTCAGGGTCCTCAGAATTGTCCTCGTCACTGTGGTCTGAAGATGAAATCAAACCTAATCGGGAAAAAAACAATTGTAATTGTTTACAGTAACGACGGTTCATTATCCCGTTTTTCCCCATTTGACCATAATAAGTACTGGACGTGGTAGAATCCAGGTCCTAAGTCTGGTTGACCATCTTATGGTTAATAACCTTGACAGGTCAAGTGTCCTCTGGAAGGCTACTCCTGCCACAAAACATGACGTGTTATTCTGCTTATGTCGCTTTCTGAAGTAAGAGTCTAGACCATTCTCACATGTGTCCTCACAGTCTTCCTTCTCCTCTTCAGTAAGGGTCTTAAGAGCTGACTCAACACCAGGCAGACAGCGACGTCTCTTCCCCCATCCCTTTCTCCTCCTGATGACAAAAATAAGGCACCTGTGTCACCAATAAAGTTAACCGGACATCGACCCACATTGTGCTTGTCCCCTGGCCAACCAGTACACGACTGGTTCTAGAGAATGCACAGCAAGTAACAAAGTGTAAACGTGGTGCAATTTCCATGTTTCCACACAGTTTGGTTGGGACTTACATGCGCGCCACAGCTTTGCGAGCCAGTTTCCTCTGTAATTTGCGGTTTTCGTCGGTGTCCCTGAGCACATGGTCCTCTGCAGCCCAGCGATCCCAACTGTAACAGAAACCAACACGCAAGCCTATGTATCACATCTGTCTATTGACACGTAGCTAGCCAATTATTACATTGCTTCATGCTGCTGAATGTACCTTCGGTTCCAACCATTGAAGTGAATCAGGTACTCAGAGACTCTTTTACCACGCTCATCCTTACCAATTACAATGTCAACAACCTGAAACGTATGATCAAAACAGTCAGTTAATAGGTCACATCCACCAACCAAATTAACAGAATAACATAGATGTCATAGGCTTCTTGTATACAAGTATGATACTAGACAGATGAGATACAGATGGATGTCAATTACAATAGCTAGCTCTACGTACAGTAGCTCTTGTCTAGTTAGCCTTTCTAAGCTAAATAGCTAATAACGTTTATAGCTACAGTAGAGCTATACTCCTATAGACGTTAGCGGTACGACAAGTTAGTAATATTGGGTCGTGGCCTGTAATCCACAAACGTATTGAAATCGTTTGCGGAACAATGTGTGTGGTTGGATGCTCATGTTGCAAGTATTTTTTCTTTGTTGACGTTAGCCAGCTTAGCTTGCAACTGCTGGCTTGCTCTGATCAACTTCACGTTTCCTGTTCGTTGAAGCTGTTGTTGTTCTTAGCGCTCGTGGTAGTGATGAACATAGTGCTTGATGACGGTCTGACTGGGCCAACAATTCGAGTCTGCTTGCAGTGGGCACACGCAAGTGGCCTAATGCATGCGCACCGACAAGCTAGCTAGCTATCTAGCTACTAAGCTAACGTATGCTAGCTATCGAATGAAAATATATTGGGATACATTTCGCTTGCAATATTTTTTTATTATTGCATGCAAAAAATTTTTGGCTGTTGCTGAAAGTCAACCACTGCAAACTGCACACGAGCCATTCCAAAAAGTCAGGCTAGCTAGAGACAATCTCTACTTACTTTTGCATCATACAGTACTTTGGCCTTCGTTGGATCAGGTTCGAAACACAAGACCTTTTCTCCTTTGTGGAATTTAAATTTCATTCCCCGCGAGTTCATTTGTTCGTCATGGCGAGGAGGAGAGGAGGTATCTGGACCCCCACTCCTTAACCCCTTCGTCACTGGGCTGTATCCCACGGGGTCTTCGGAAAACTATGGAAACAGGATAGCAACCTTGCTAACGAAAACGCAATTGAAAATTGTACTGTGGACCTCTATGGACACCGTCGAACTATAATGTATTGCCCAGAAGATGTCGCCAAATATCAAAATAATCAAGCACACATCTTCCTTTTTCACACGTTTTAATGTATTAAAGTGTTAATCATACATTTTGATATAATTGTTCAAAAAAGAGAGGAATGCATATCTCGCTGTGCATTGACCAAAGCATAAAAACATCAGATCTAAATCCTCACTGTGACACAAACTATGATAGGCTATTCAATTTAACTGATATTCCATTTATAAATCTTTCTAAATCAATTAAATCTACAGTTAAATCTGCAAGTAAACGGACCAGAGGAGGTTCTACCATGGCTATCAATAACAATCACTGACTTAATCACTGTACCCCTCCAAAGAGCAGTCGCCTACACAGACCGATGTTGCTCTCAAGATAGAGGGGATATTTTCATGAAAAGCACATGTCCCTAAGCATGACAAATTTGAGTACAGCTGACCAGTCGACATGAAACCTTTTCACTTTATTGAAACATCATTTTGCTTTAAACATGAAGGTATGGGGGAGCTTACGCACACATGTTATGATGTCATTCTGACAACAGATTCTATGTCCCAAGGCATGTGCAAGTTTGATTCCGATGCTGAGGCCCCTGAACCCCAAACCCTATCCCTCCATGCTTTAGTTTTCTGTAACACTGCCCCCCTCCTCTCACACATCTCACTCCCCCTCCTCTCACACATGTCACTCACTTACACTGGCACACAAAACATGCTTTCTTTACTGCAAACTGTCCAATTCACTGCACTTCAAGTCCTTTAAAAACACTATAGATTTTCTTTGTTCGTCTCTCTCTCTCTCTCTCTCTCTCTCTCTCTCTCTCTCGCTTTCTCTCTCTCTCTCAAACATACACACAGACGTGAACACACACTCTTCTTCTCTGCCGGCTGTTTTTAGGCTGGTCAAATCGGACTGAGCTGTTATCAGTGTCATGCCGTGCTACTTCATAAGCTTCTTTATCAGAGCACTCCTCCCCCAGCATCCTGTGGTGCTTCATATTTCCCATACTTTCTCACACACAAATGCACACACACACGGTTGTAACTCCAGTTTTACTTTTAGTCTTCATCTGAGGTGAGTTGTATGGTACAAGAACACAAAGGCCTAACCTCTGAATACATTCACAAGGGCAACACCAAATCTGGTATTGAAGTCAGTTTTACTACCTAGGCAGGACTATGTGTTCCCATTGTGCCCCGGTATTCAAACATATTTACATAGATACATTTATAAAAAACAGGTCTTAGCAATGTTTCAGACCATGATATATGTCTACCAGTTAATGCAAAACAGAATATTATGGAAGATTAATCCATAACCAAATTGATGCTTGAATCAAATTAAACTAAGTTGAATTGTGCTACAATACATAATACATAGTAAAGAGAGTAAATCAATGAAATAGATGCGTGCAAAGAGTAACCCAATAACCATACTGATGAACAAGGCTACTTGGATTCAAAACCTTTTACGCATGGTCTTACGCAATGTAGTGCGCGTATAACGGTCCCGGTCGATCCTGGATACACACAGTGATGAAGTTCACTCAGCTCAACCTGCCGCGTCACACTCCAGTTTGGGTTAGGGTATGAACGTAGGTAGGCTACGAGCAGAGGAACACGAGAGGACAAATTCAGTCTCTTTTTGCAATGGGAATAAACTGCATTCCGGTTTCAGCGCAAACGCAATCTAGACGGAGCTACATGGATTTCAAAGGGTAGCTTCTGATGGGGCAGCGTGGAGTAGGGTAGTTCATTAGGTAACTCAAACTGAACTCCAGAAAATCAACTGGCACGTCCGCTAATGCGCTCTTGCGCTGAGCGGATAAGGAGAGATGTCCTCCTCTCAAGGAATACTGAATAGCGTCTTCTCGTGCTCTTCTCCAGCATCAAAAGATGTCTCTAAAAGGAAGCTACGGCAAACGCGTAGTTTGGATCCTGCCATCATAAGACACTGTGGCAGCGAGACTGATATAGCACCTGGGGAAAGATTGAAGGCACCTGGGCTAGGCGTTGGAGAAGCAGGTGTCTTTGCGTCCTCGCCATTGCATGGGTCCCCGGAACACCTAGCTGCGTTCAAGCAAGACCTGCGGTCCAAAACTCTGAGATTGAAACAACCGCGATCCTCCATCTCGCCCCCATCCACACCACTGGACACATCCCCGTCTTCGAACTTTCACTTCGAATATGATGTGAGAGGCGCAAAAAGGAATACCGCATGGGATTTACCTTTTCTTGTCCGGAGCCCCAGTAACACTACCCTTGGGAGCACAAACACTTTGTTCTCACCTCGGAGGTGGCTCCAAAAGAAGCTGCAACAATCAAGCTCAAGCGCCTATATCGTGTGGAAATCCGAGGTAATTTTGCTTAACTCTTTTAACGTAGGGAAAGCCGAGACATGCTTATGACAGCATATTCATTTTACTTTCTGGTAATTTGAAGTTTGTGAGTAAGCTTTTGGATGTGAATCGTTAGGGACTCAATTTAACCTGTTAAATTGTGTATATTCAACTATATCTTCATTTTGGTGTCTGCCCTACTGCAGTATAACACTTGGTCAGACCCGAGTCAATTAGGCCTCTTTTTATAACTACTGGCCGCACTTAAAGTAATGTGGGGAAATGGACCATTACCATTTTTGCTAACTTTAAAGCAGATTAAAACTCCTGGATTACTTTCTAATGCTTACTTTCCAAGACACAGGTCTGACTTTTAGTGCAAATGGAGCGGGAATGAACACATTGCAAGATGTGGCTATTAAGTCCTCACAAGAACACCGGCCCTTGGTATGCCTTTCTTATTTTTAGCAGAGGGCTTTATTGGCTGCATATTTGGCTACAGTCCATCTGCTCTGGTGGAAAGGTATGATGATTTTGTCCATATTGTATGACTCTCCTTAAAGCCCCAGTGTAAAACAACGTTAAGCACACACATCACAGAAAGGTTTGCTTTGGCACCGATTGGAGTTCTCATGAGTGTGAAACTGTCACAAGGTCAATCACAGCCACATTTCAAGAAGGTTTCTCACGCGTTGCAGACCACCAAAGTGTATCGCTGTTCCCAGAGCCGGAGCAAGGACATATAAGTACAGAGAGAGGGGAAGACCCTAACCCCATTTGAACAGCTTGATCCAGACTCAGGAACTCATGGAGAGTTATGATACTTCAGGGCTTGCAGGTCTGAGACGCTAACGCGCACATACGCACATACACAAATGCACACACAAACGCACACGGCAGATTTTTCTCTTTCAAAACATATCCTTTATATTCCAGTATGTTCTTGACAAACATCGACACGGTATCTGTTGCAGTAGTGCAGTGAGAAGACATTGTAGAGGTGGGGTGGTCTCTTTCAAAGAGCCTCACAGCATAGGAAAACCTACTCAGTGTGATATACCTGTAAACATGCCTACTTCCAGTTCACCTGTAAACATGCCTACTTCCAGTTCACCTGTAAACATGCCTACTTCCAGTTCACCTGTAAACATGCGTACTTACAGTTCACCTGTAAATATGCCTACTTACAGTTCACCTATAGACATGCCTACTTACAGTTCACCTGTGGACATGCCTACTTACAGTTCACCTGTAAACATGCCTACTTACAGTTCACTTGTAAACATGCCTACCGACAGTTTACCTGTGAACATGCCTACTTATAGTTCATCACATCATATGATGATGTTGGACCATACCTGTCATGACTGTGGTCTGCTTTGCACTAACGAGAGAAAGACTGAAACAAAGAGAAATGAAAGACCCCTAGTTTCTGTGTGAAGGGAGATGTCAGAGTACGCAAATCACAAATATTACAAATAGAATACTATAGTACTCAAGAGTGATGAGTCATAGAGAAAAGTGAAGGTTTGTGGATAAGACCTTGCTGTTATAAATACATACCAGCAAACAATTTTGTATGTGCTCATTGTTTTTCAGTAAGAACTTTTTCCAGAGTTTCAGTGTAACAAGTCAGAATATGCTGACAGTCATCAATCATCATTATAATAACATAATCTCAATTTAAAAATGTCTGTCAGCAAGACAAATCACAATAATAATCAATGTCCAATTTTAAGGGCTGCATTGGCTGAGTTTTCCAAGCATTGCAGCTTATTAGTGATTCAGTGAGGTAGGTTTCTTTGATGTGTATTGGTTTTAGTATATCTGACCATGTCTTGTAATCTATGTTCATAATCAATAACTATTTTGTGATTCTTTAGAAGCACATTGGCCCAATTGCAAATTGGCAAAGGTGGCTAGAGATTTATGAGAGATGTCAGTTTTTAGATCCCTTTCAACTCCCACCACATGTTGTACTGACAATGCAGAATGACACGGTCCATGAGTGAGAGTTGGGTTCACCCAAGATTTATATGAATGGAACCTGCTGTTCAGTATTTCATAGAGATTTACTTAGAACCCACAATTTGAATTCCTTAGTATTACCATCCCGTGATCCCTTTTAGTAAATCTGAGTATCTCTATTTAAGTTTGAGGTAAGTAACTGAATATATCAAGCTGAAAGTCTCCAAATTGCTTCGTAGTCATTTGTATTTAGCTTTAGCGTGCAAGCAGTTTACTCATGGTAATCAAACAGAGGATGTTTGTAAAGAGTTACTTGAAGGTTTATGTTCAGAAACTATTTTTGGACCATTAGCAGTTCATGGGTGAGGATGGGGGGCGGGGGGGGGTTGATTGGGAGGGAAGAGACTGTAAGATGCATGCTTGTGTTACAATCTACAGCCTTACTCCCTCTTGTGAAGGCCAGATTGAATCAACAGGTGAAAACCAATACTGAACATAAACTGTTGACATTTAATCAAATGTTGGAGGTAAGGCTAGGTAGCCATCCCACGCCCAGACCCTGGGTATGATGCTTTCCATGCTTTAATGCATCCATTTGGCTGGGGCACCGAAGCATCAATTTTGATTTCATTGATGATAGCAAACTCCCTCGCTTTTTCACTTCCCAGATTGTTTTAGGTTCTGCCAGCTGGCTTGGATTATTGCCACGGCCAATTCTTTCTGAATCGACATCCTGTTGCTAGCATGCCTGCTAGCTAGATCTTACTGTTGAGTGATCTAAAATACCCTCTCCACCCCCAGTCATAGGATTTCATCGAAAGTTATTAACCTTTCATACCTTCTTTAAACTGACTGCCTAACGGAAAGCGTCTGTTAAAAAGATTGTCAAACAGGAGATACGGCACTGGATGGTTTTTGTCAGTTCGTCTACTCGTAACAAGTTCTGTACTATTCAGATCACACCAGTCCAAAGGTGCCTGGCTGATTGAGGTAAACAATAGATATATGGAGGACATCCTCCAAGAACTAACATTTCTGCCTCAGTGAAGTGTCGGAGGACTCGGGCCTTGACAGTTGTACATCGTTGGAATGTTTCACCCATAAAGTGTGGGTGGCTACAACTGGATTGGAAGCACCTGCCAAAGTTATTTTACCTCTCCTTGTTGTTTCCCACTGCTGAGATTGCAACGCTGTCTCTGCCTTAAAAGGTCATCCGCTCATTTGGATCATGTGACTATTGTTGTCTGGAAGGACTGTATATCAAATGACCGCCCCTTATCTTGAAAATCGGATATGCGTCTGTTTCCCAGCTGTGAAATAACCTACATCATTTGTTTGGGGTGGGCTTGTCACACGTTCTTTTCTTCTCTCTGTGGGGAATAGAATTGGGATTTGAGTCAGTACATCTGCTTCTTCCAGACTATTAACCGTTCAACTTGTCTGTTGCCATTTACCACATTGTCATTTGTCTTGATCTATTTGGTATTTGGGTTGTGTAAAGATAATTCAGTGGTTGAATTCAACTGAGCTGTGTGTAGATAGAAGACTATTCAGTGGACTACACCATAGATTGACTCTTTCTGTACTATAGCCATCCACAACTCTAAGGTTGCAGAATTTTTGTTTTGTATAGAACTGGTTCACTCAGATAACCATCAGACTGTGGCATCTCTGCACCAAAAAAACAACAATGGGATTTTTTTGCAGAATCAATAATCTGGTTGATCTCATAGGATTCATTTTTACAGTGGGGAGAAATGAAAATAATCATAAACTGATCTCCCTGTCAAAAGGGAATCCTCCATTTTTGTGACTGGTTACTGCTGAGCATGTTCAAAAAGAAATGCCACAGGTTATAACATTCTTTCATTACTTATAGTATTTTATCTGACAAGATGCCTACTGAATACTTAATGGTATGTGCAACGTTTTCTATTTGATTTAGTTGTGCAAGCTTGGCTTAAGGTTAGGAGTTGATTAATTCTGACAAAGGTATGTGCATCAACGGTTGAGAAACCTCATTTGAATAGGTGCCTGCAAATAGTTACATTTGAGTGTGTGTGAGAGTGTGTGTGTGTGTGAGAGAGAATGAATGCTCTGTTAGTTTGTTAATAACTTGTCTTTAAGGTACGTTTTCTCAACATTGAAAGGAGAACCGCTTGACATAGAGCTGCCTGTAAAGTAAACATTAATTTCCGCTGCCAAATCTTGGTGTCTGTTGCAGATTACCTTTCTCCTCCAATGTGAAGCCATCCTTGTGTAGATCTTTGTTTAGAGAGAGCACATTAATGTGGTCTGTCATGGGGAAGGCATGGGTTGATTCAAGCTATTTCCAAACCTCACAACTCTTACCCTGGAGGGTTTGGACGGGGTGTTAGGTTCACAAGTACAATTTATTTATTCATTTCTTCAAATGTAAACTGTAGCAATATGATACATACCCGCCGAAGTCTTCCCATGAATAATATCCTGACTGCTCCATTTTAAACAGACCAGAAATTTGAGGCCATGTTAAACATGGTGTTATTGCTGTGAGAGAAGCTACACCGTAGATAACCATCTTTTGAGAAACATTCAAATAGAAATACGAATGTTCTTTCTGTTTATAAACCCATGGTGCCTAGTGCCTGCTCAGAATCATAAAACTCACAGTAAAAACATTCACATTAAACTGTGCTCACCCTGAGGTACTGTGGTGAATGTCTTCCAGATTGTCCACACGTTGTCACATGACAACACATTCTTGTTTTCTGTTCTCTCTGTGGTTGCGTCCCTGATTTGAGCTGTCTGTTTTTGCTGTGGATGCTGCACTGTTTTGGCCTGCAGGGAACTGGGATCTTCATAAGGCCAGAGGAAGTGGAAACATTTTCATTTCCTGTCACTGCTGCAGAATGATCCTGAAGGAAAGAACACATACAATTGGTCCACTTTGGTTTGTGAGCAATGGACACCTGAGTTCAACCAGGGACAATCTCCGACCTATTTATTTATAATGTGATGGCATTTATTTGTATTCAGTCCATCTTAACCATTTCATTTTACTCAGTAAATTCACTTGATGTCTACAGCATGTGACATTATCCAATGTCCTGTCCTTTCTGCTGCATAGGACATTTGATGTGCTTTAATTTCCCATCAAGCATTATTTCCTTAAATGTCTGTGTACACAAGGCAAAAATTAGCTATGTGGATGTGCAGTATTAGGCAACAACGACTCGCAAATATTTTGGAAAAAATATTCAGTCATTGTATTCCCTTCAACAGTGTGCTTGCTCTATAGTTTTCCTCTATAGTTTTCTATACATGACCCTCTGACCATTTCAGCCAGTGTCCCAAGATGGATTCAGGCTCACACGAGGGAGCTCGGGAAGTTGTTTGGAATTCCAGGCCAGTGATGCCTGGGGCCCTGTCAGAGAGGGGTGGCGGCCCCCAATTCCCAAACCTATCATCTGGCTTTACAGTCAGCTAAACGCCTGCTATTTCTTCCTTTTTTGACATAGTTTTCCATGGCCATATTTGCTTCGCAGAATAGCTGAAGCAGTGGGGTCTGTTATACACAGTAGCTTGTCCTGTAGATCTTTCCCTACTAACAGTTTATCACTGGATCTTCTCCTCTCCCTGTGGAGCAATGTGACCTGACCTCCTGTTTCCCTGGAAGCCAACAGGCTCAGCCTTCCCTCCTCCTCCTCCTCCTCCTCCTCCTCCTCCTCCTCCTCCTCCTCCTCCTCCTCCTCCTCCTCCTCCTCCTCCTCCTCCTCCTCCTCCTCCTCCTCCTCCTTCTCCTCCTCCTCCTCCTCCTTCTCCTCCTCCTCCTCCTCCTTCTCCTCCACACCCAAGCATTCTTTAGAACATGATATCATAAGAAACCATAATCACCAGCAATTAGCTATAAGCTAGCCAACCACTGCCATCCCACTGCTGAAAAAGTACTAAATTCCCAATCAGTTGATGGTGGAATCGGTCCAAAGCTATAGTTACAGGCACAAGCCTGAGGCCAACGTTCTATACACACATTTCAACAAGTACATGGATCAGAGCTAAATAACTTGAGGCATTTCTCAGCAATGAAGATGGGCTAGCGGGCTAACTCTAGCTGCCCAGACTACACAGCAAAAGAGGCAGAAAGAGGGAGATTCAAAGACAGAAAGAGATAGAGAGAAAGAGTGAATGCCTCATCCCAGCTATTCTTATCTTTGTGTTCTCCTCTCTCCCTGTGGCCTGGCTCTGAGGAGACTGTCTTATCTGCTCCATGCAGCTTGGGCCCAGTGGTCTGCCAAACAGGCTGAAATAACTCACAACTTACAAGGATAGTTATTGGTTGATACATGATATATTCCAAGCTCAAGTGTCCAAGCCAGTGTTGCAACTGTGCAAATACTGAATACAACATGTTTCATTTTTTAATAGAGGCTTAGAGCACAATAGGGGCCCTTGAGCTTGATGTCAAGTTGGGAGATTGGGCCAAAATGGAAGTGTATTTTTGGTTCTTATTTGCTTGGTTTTCTATTTTAAACGTTGCTGACCTGACTGCCTCCAAGCAAAAATGCTTGTAATGCCTAAATAAATATGTCTGTGTGCGATGCAGAGCCCTGTGAGACAGGCTGACCAGAACCCCTCACCCCTAATCTCTCCTGCTGCTTGGAAGAAAAGCCTAACAGGGAACCAGCATTTCAGAAACAACGGACCTTCATAGCTATAAATAGAAAACCATTTTTTTGAAGTAGCCCTACTCCCCTTGTGATGGCTTTGGCATTCTGTGTGTATCCCCACCCATGTGTGTATATGTTACACACAGGGAGAGGGGAGAGGGGAGAGGGGAGAGGGGAGAGGGGAGAGGGGAGGGGGGAGGGGGGAGGGGGGAGGGGGGAGGGGGAGAGGGGAGAGGGGAAAGAGAACATCTTCTGTACAGCTAATATAAATGATGATTATATGTTGCCGTCACTGTGGATATAATTATAGGAATGTGCTTCTCATCAGTGAGGAAGTCATGTAGCCTAGAGAATTCCTATAACACCATCTTGTGGTGATCACTATAAAATGACAGCATCAAGTGCTTACTGCACTTCTTAGCCACAGAGGGGGGCTATTATCCTTCTTACAGCAAAGCGTTGCACACAAAATCTTTTGAGACTCATTTTTTGAATAGGTCTACAGGACGACTGCACAACATACATATGCTTCAACTACGGTGTGAATTACACCAATGGGGGTGGGGGGGGGGGGTGGTTTGTGGAGGACCACACCACACCTTCAATCTATCTCACTGTAAACAAATGCTCATATACAACATGTATGAATGCTAGATAAAGCTTCCATTATGACCGTCCTGTTTACGCAGTGACACAGCAGCCTGTCAGAAGCTTATGGCTGCACAGCGGTGATAGTTTACAGTGCAGTGAGGAGCAGCTCTTGGGTGGGCTGCGGTTCCGTCTGTCCTCAGCTGCTAACCCAGCTGGAGCGACGACGGCCATTCTGGGCACCAACACGTGGTCCTCAAGTTACGGAGCGGCGTTGCATCACCGATGCAGATGGAAATCTTGATTTACATACCTGACACACTGAGTATTATATCATAGGAAACATATATATATATATATATATATATATATACCACACTATGTGTGTTGTAATAATACATGAGTGTTGGTTATTCGTTTTAAATATTTTATTGCCTGGACTGCCATAGAATTGGTCTCTGTGCTGAGGCTAGCCTTTTTGAAAACCGTACTATCCGATGGTTATCACCCTCATTGTGGTGGGTTTGTTCTCAAAATGGCTTCTCTGTAATATCTCGACCTTGTTATATCAACAGCTCCATTGCTGGCCCTCTTGTTCCTCCACAAGAGGAAAAAGTGAAGATGAATAACAGTGTGCGCAAGCAAACTCCAGCTGAGTGTTGTGTTTGTACTGCTTCAGCAGGGACAGGCGTCACATCCAGGCATGGATCACAATCCATGCTGTTGGTTCCCTTCCCAGAATCCTTATGCAGTGACGTGTGTGTGTGTGTGTGTGTGAGGATGTGTGGGTGTGGGGTGTGTGTTGCAATTCCATTTGCTGTGAATACCAAAGAGGTCTCATTTTGCACTGTGTATAACTTGTGTTATATCGTTGATCCTTTTCCCAGTCCTTTATCTCTCCAGTTTGATTCCTGCCCCTCCCTTCCCTTCTCCTCCCCAGGATCTGGAGCCTCCCTGGCTCACAGACGGCCTCATTAGACAGACAGCACAGGAGCTGTCACTTTGTTGTCTTGGTTACTGAGTAAAACAGTGCTTGTGTCTGGTCCCTGACTGCCTCCCTCCCTCTCATTGGTGGACAGTCAGTGGCTGTTTCATGTGTGTGTGTTTCATTAGTGCGTGTGTGTGCAGATCAGTATTTAAATCTGTGTTCATGTCTTCAAGCTTCAATCAGAAAAGCAAACCCCTCTACCCCTTTTACAACCACAAACTGCATTAAGATGGACGGTCGGACGTGATGCATGTCTCTCTCCCCCCCCCCCCCCCCCCATGGTCGTGAGTTTGCAGCTTAACAGTCAAAGCTCCCTCTTCTCCTTCACAGCTCAGTCAGTCTGCTCCTTGGGAATGGGAGCCGAATAAACACAGCCGACGAGCTCCCTCTTAGCGACCGCTTCACCGCACCGGTCCGTCCGTCCGTCCGTCTGTCCGTCAGTGGGTCTGGCTGTCCGTCTCACTTTGCCCGTTCCTCGGTCCCGTTCTATGACCGTGCTGCGTCACCCAGCGCCACGCCGGGCCCCCGCAGATGAGAACAGCCTGTAGGCCTGCTGGAATGGAGACGTTACAGGGATAAACATTTTTCTTTCGGGTTCTTTCGGGTAATTTGAGCCAAGGAGAAGCCTCTTTACTGCATGGGGGTTAGGTCAGAGGGAAGGAGCGACAGTGGAGGGAGGCTGTTGAAGCGAGGTTGCCTACAGGGACGGGAGTCGGTGCTCTCCTTTCAAAATGAGGGGATAGTACCAGCAAGAAGGACACCCCATTGGGTGATTTTCAATTAAAAAACCAGAGTCGTGAGGAATAAAAGAGAGGAGTGAAACGACGCAGAAGTAAAATTTTGGAGGTATCCTTCGCGAAGTTTAATGAGGGTTTTTTTTTTTTTTTTTTTATCAAGTTTGAATCCCAGGGTACATTGAGTAAACAAACAACAACAAAAAAACACCCTCAAGAGTAGCCTACTGCATTCCACACGGCGATAAGTCGTTGCCTAAAAAGATAGGGAGGTGTGCTGGACCCGTTTTTCCACAGGAGGCCTTATTCATTGTAATTTGCCTCAATTGGAGAAGGATGGCTGGGGAGCTTCCAGCTCAAGGGGGAGCGTGGGAAACAAAGTCTCGGGTACGGCTCAGCCTTGTTTGGGCAGCACGGTCTGCCGTCACACCTGTGTCGGATTAGCTCAGCCAGCAGGGAGGGCTCTCGTCTAATGGAGCTATAATATACTTTAAATGAGTTACTGCTGCTCATGGGGCCTTGTCACACTGCACACACGGGCACCACTATCTATCTGTCTGGCGTACATGTCACATGACCTGACTGTACCAAAGAAAAACCTGAAGCATGATGAGTTCATCCAATGATGTTTTCTCTCGAAATTTGAAGTGTGAAATGGTACTTTGATTGCACTAAAGGCAGGCTTCTGGCCCAGTTGGTAAGCAATGTGAGTTTTGTCTGTGTGGAGTAACATACGGTTTGTCGTGTGAAATGCAGTGCTCTCTCTCTAATGTAAGTGAGGATATAGGTTGGGGCTCAGAGCATTGGTTGCAGTCGCTGGCCAAACCGGTGACCCTGCAGCCTCGCTCGATGAAGCCGTCTGTCTCATCCTGTGTTTTCTTGTCTGGAGCCCCCCCCCCCCCCCCCCACACACACACACACCCCTCCCGAGCCCCCCCGCAGAGCAGGCTGATGAAGCAGCTGGGAACACTGCGATCACGCTGACACACACTGCTGACCTTTCACAAAAAAAAAAAAAAAAACACAGTCGGGTCAGCTCATTGACGCATTCCTATGAAAAGCTTGTTTGACTGGGAACGCAGTGGAACTGCACGGAGGCATCTCCAAACGGCCCTAAGTATTTGTGTCTGCAGGGCACATATGAGGACCCATGGTGTCTAATGGAATACTGAATACATTTATCGGTGTGTTTTGGTCAGCAAATGTTAGCCATTGATTTTCAACTCCATCTGTGGAGTGCAGTTGCTTGTTCCATGTCATATCCTGTAGCTGACATCATGGCATCTATATATAGTGCATACACGTAAATGTGCACAATGTAGTATTGATGTACGCATAATGTAGACGTTTAATGACCTCCATTGTCATGGATATTGACGCATGAACAGTATCCCCCCCCGGAATACTGGTCAACATGCTTCTTTTTTTTCTACGTGTTTCATTTGTTGCCGTTGTGCGTGTTTCTTTGTTGCCATGGTGATGACAGAGTGCCGTAAACACTCGAGTGTCTGTGGCAGTCTGTAGCAGTGGGCGTGGCGTACAGCAGAGAGAAGAATGCTCCTTGCCAAAGCTAAAGGCTTCTAGTTGTCTCCCGACTAGATGCCCGTACATATTTCAATGTACAGGCCCCATACACGCATATATATACACACCCCGGAGTTACTCAGACTGGACCCACTGGTGAAGGGTCACTGTGTGCTGAGGTAGGGGAGTTGTTCCTGTGTGTGGCGTGGTTAGGGAAATGTGTTGGCGCTGGTCTCCCTGTGGGAGATGGAGCAAGCTGGGGCAGGGCACGTGGGGGAGTCTGGTTAGGATTCCAGACGCATTCCGGAGGTCCAAGGGAGAGCAGAGAGCCAAGATGCATCTCCCAACCCCCCCCCACCCCCACCCACCCACCATCCATATACCTCTCACCCTGCTTACCTCTCCTTTCTAACTCATCTCCCCTTTCCCTGTTTCTTCTTCTGCGGGGAGATTGCATGCTCAAGCCCTCGACGACACGCAGACAAAACGGACCAAACTAAGAGAGAAGGCCACACAATGACATAATCCTCTAAAATAGCTCTCCAAATTTAGATATTTTGGTGGCACGAATAAATATTTAAAGATCTGTGGAAAAGTACTTTGCAGCAAGCTGAATTACATCATGTTTGCAAATTTTTTTAAATTTATTGCGAACCCGTAGACATTCTCAAGCTGTTTTGTGTACACGTCTTTGCCTGGATTCAGTGATTGGTGGAGGGTCGTTGTGTGTTGTTTGCTTCAAAACCTCAGCACTGGTCCAGGGTTTTAACATGCTGTCTGCATTATTTGAAACAAATCAGATTTGAAACCTGGATGGGAAACGTTCCCCAGTGTCGGCTAACTCTCCTTTTTATAACACATACAAATGTGTCTGTTTTTATAGCTCACAGAGGGCATTCTCCGAAACCATGTGTTTATACTCTGGCGTAAATATTTAGGCCTTCCGTCTAAAAGAATAGGAGCTTCTAAGCTGTGCCTCAGATAAGGGTTTGATCTGAAGTATGTCACCGTTTAAGGCTGTTGAATGTGACGTCCCTCAAAATCGACCAGTGTGAAATAAATGTCCTGTTTTGGAAAACCTTTCGTCAGCAATTGAACAAAATATGTTCCCTGGAGACGTCGAGTCCGGGGATTTTTGTTCTCCACTAACAAACAACACATATGTGTTATCAACAGATAGGATGACCACACACAAACAGGCCCTCCAAACACTGACACTCCAGTCGTTTTGTTATGTCTGACCTGGTCTGATAGGGTCAGCCACCAAAAGAGAGGTCACCCTATCAAGGTTGGCAGAAGGCCAGAGAGACACTGGAGGGATGGAGAGATGTTAAGGCTGTATGTGGTGCAGCCAAGCGCAAAGGGTCTAAACCCAATGACCTCTGCTTGTGCAAATGAGCTGTGCAATGATTTTTGCCCACAACATGATTGCAATAGTGAACACTTCACAAACCGTAGTGTGTACTCAAGAGAAGTGTGTGCCTGCGGACATTTTGTTTTTGTTTGTAAAGATGGCAAAGTTGTCTTTTTGCCTGACATCTTTGTTTTTGGTGGGAATATTAGATTTGCTGACGAAAAATGTGTGTAAGGATCTGTACAATTGTTCTCTCGCCAGGACACCAAGTTCCCGTACCCCCCCCCCCCCCCCCCCACCACAAATTTTTTTTTTACCAAAAAATGTCAAGACTCTTTAAGATTCATGGAAAGCCTCTCTGAGTACCAGCCATCTTTCAGTTCTAATTGTCTGTGCCATCTGATAATCCTTGCACTGGAGTGCGTCTTCACTTATGCAGTAGTCCGGCTGCGACACCATGGCAACGGCCTTCTGCGAAAAACACCAAGCGTAGGTGGAGATGGCGTCTTTCTCCCTCTTGTGGGAGCAACGTGAGCCTCCCCACTCAGCCCTGGTGCCAGTCTGTATCCATCCCCTCTCCGCCTCTCAAGTCTGATTCTTGTATATCCGGCTCCTTCTGGGAATGTCAGGCGAAGACGGAATCTTCGAGCCCAGACTGACACACGCAGCGGAAGTCTGGGCCAAGTCAGCTAGCCGTGTCTTGAGGGGTTGTGAAACGTCTGACTCCGTCTCAGTCGCACGTTACGCTCATGCCCTTTGCGACAGAATGCTTTTCTAGGCTCTCGGAGGTCGTGCAAAGACGTCGCACAAGCTTTGCAACTTTGACTGGAAAGCCTTTTTACGTTGAGAAATAAGCAGAGGGAGTCTCCTCTGCGTTGTCTATGTGGAGAATGGAATGGGGAAGTGACATGGACAAGATGAGTATGATGTCAAAGGCTACTCTGTGGCAGGTCCCTTTGTCCCATATTCCTATACTCCTTTGGTTAGTTTTGCTTTTCTTCTGACCGTGACATCACTGCAGGCTGTGTGATGAAACAACCTGGCCCAGCTGGAGGTTGACAGAGAGCCCAGGGTGTGATTGAGCCACTCAAAGGAGGCAAAAAAACAACACACACACACGCACAACACACACGCAATATACACACACAATACACACGCACACACATACGGGGCCTGGATTCCATCTCTCTACCGCCTAGTCTTTGTCTCAAACATCTGGGTTGTGCTCAGTGTTCCGACATGAAATATCTTGTGTGTTAGCCAGTGGAAAATGCTTCTCCCCTTTCGGCCCTTTAGCTCTTCGGCAGGCTAACTAGCGTGTCACAGGCGTGTGCTCCCTCTCCCCGCACCCACGACAGAACAGAAGGAGCGTCAGGACAAGGCCTTCGGCCTGAGGGATGGAAGCCCGATGATTGAATCCAGACCGGGGGAAGGGTGGGGGGCTGTCGTGTGCTCGGGGGCTTGTTTCTTAGCCTCTTCCTTTCTTGGATCATTTTGGTCCGCGGACGTCTTGAGATCCTTGAAGATGTCAGGGAGATGCGCTGGTAACAAACTGTCCCCCCCCCTTTCTCTCTCTCTCTCTCTCTCTCTCTCTCTCTCTCTCTCTCTCTCTCTCTCTCTTTCTCTCTCTCTCTCTCTCTCTCTCTCTCTCTCTCTCTCTCTCTGTCTCTCTCTCTCTCTCTGTCTCTCTCTGGAGATGGGGTGAGACCACATTCCCCAGCACTGAGGTCACTCTCCAAGGGCTTTGTGTTGCTCCCGCAGTAAAGGCGTTTATGTGTGTGCCCGCTTTTTTGGGGGAGTCTTCCCACTCGTTTTCCTCCTGTACTCCTGACCGCCACTCACGTTTGTCTCTCAAACTATGAACGTTTCAACTTTGAGCATCTGGATGAAACCAATCCACCAAATTGTTGGAGGAAGAGCTTCAGATCTCGCTGCTTTTCCTTACACGTACGGCAGTGCCGTAAACACTTTTCTGGGAGATTTCCTGATGCTCCAATGATTACCGAGCCGAGGAATGCATCATCCCGACTGTGGAGAGCCAACCAGTCCTACGAGACAGACGTAAATATCTGCAACCGCACCGCGCTGCGCTCACGATGACAGGGGGCATGGCGACGGCCTCAAATCATCCTCCAATATCCAAGTGGCAATAAATGTCAGTTTGTTGAGATGGTCAAGAACCAAAGCCTGTAAATACAAACGACATCTTGAGAGGCCATAGTGGCTCTGGAGTTCATAGGACACTCTGCGAGGCTAGGACACATAATTGTAAGATCATTATACGACTGTCCTGTTCCCTGAACAGGACCACTGGCCTCCCTCACAAGGCAACAAGCCTGACTTGTCCTCAAACAGGGGCTTAGAAAGCTCTTTATCCCTGGGTGTCCTGACTGAGTCACCTCCCCTGACCACTGGCAAATAAATCTAGCCCTGAACTACTGCTATTGTGACGATGTCCATCCGTAAACAGCAATCATATACTTAGTTCTCTTTTTGGGTCTGACTTAACTGTCAGCCATTGATGGTACAAAGTAAAAGAGGGTTGTAACATCCTGAAGTGCTGACATTTCAATGTGGGGG
The DNA here is from genome assembly GCF_054491055.1 of Hypomesus nipponensis. Lineage (NCBI taxonomy): Eukaryota > Metazoa > Chordata > Actinopteri > Osmeriformes > Osmeridae > Hypomesus > Hypomesus nipponensis. The sequence goes on along the minus strand of NC_140372.1, from coordinate 10,513,090 downwards.
ACCCTTCCTGGTTAGCATAATAACCACAACTTGATATGAATTTGAGACTTTTAACGGTAAGCACAATTTCCCTCACTTCCCCCTCGTTTCACCAATGAATGTTCTTAAAATGGTAGTCAATGGGTGATCGTAGTACAAAACATGTATTCGAGAAAAAAAAAAAAAACATTTGTTAAACATTTGCTAACAAAACTTAAACAAATTTAAGCAATGCATGAACGTTGAAGTTCCATAATTAAGGAGACAAAATAGTTTATGGTCTGTTCAATTTTCATTCTTTATTCTTGTACTATGGAAATGCAATTTGAACCAAAGATAGTTCCGTCCTAAGAGTACCTAAGATTAGCTAAGATTTATCAGCAGTGTTTGCACAGTGAGAGTGAAGTAGCTGGAATGGGTGGCACTGCAGTCTTAATTTTTAAATGCTTTACTGCATTTTCATAGCATGTTGAAAACTTCAATAATGAACTTTGAATGTTTCCTCATGGTGTTGATCAGGTCTTCTCCTGTTGTACACAAGGGCAAATTAACAAGGCAGGTATCTACATTCAATATACGAACAACATATTTTAAATCAGCAATGTTCTTCCAATACCAAGGTCCGGGGGTCTAGAATGGGCATCGTTTTTTCCCACTTACAATTATCAGTGATAGTCTTTCCTCTGCGATTTGGAACAAACTGTGTGTTTCCTTGTCTGGTCTGGGAGAGTAGGTGCAATCAGGACAAACTGCTCCATGTTGTGTGATGATGCACATCTGGACATCTTGGGATGTCCTACCACATTCCCTTCCATCTCCCCTCTTTTCATGGTCTTCTCCTCCTTCCTCCTCCCCTCAGTTCAGCTCAGGCAGTGTCAGCCGGTCACACTGGGAGGATCCTATCACCATTTTAGGAGAAAATGTATCCATTCAGGCCTAAACTGTTTCCTCTAGAAATGTACTTAAACGGGGGTCACTTTTTTTTATTATTAGCCATGACGCTAGTCAAAGAAAAAAATGTGCATTGGATACGTTTTGCGTCATCTGATGCAAGATGATGTCATGTGCTGATGCCCTTTGACATATATCATGGTATCTTGTGTCATCTGATTTCATTGTAAAACAATCACCTTCTTGCTGCTCAACATTCTTTAGATGTTTACAAGTCTATTTGATAAACCCTGGAATTTACTGTGTGTGTGTGTGTGTGTGTGTGTGTGTGTGTGTGTGTTTGTGTGATATGTATGAGTATAGAATGTGCCTACATAGTTAACAGGGATTTACCCATACCCAAAGGGGAAAATAATGCACAGTCTATCTTGAAGCCTAGTAGCCTAGAGACTGACTATAGAATAGGTCATTTTATATCCCTCATGCCCCTGCTTGCCAATGGAGAGCAAATCAAATGGTTTTCATTAACTCTAGTAAATATGATTCTAGTAACTCCATTGTAAAATCCTCACAGGAGGTGTATGAGTCCTTATGCAGCCTGACCCCATGAAACTGTGTTGTATTATTTTTGTTTTCATATCTGTTGCCAGAAAAATTGCTGGCAAAACTTGGCTGCATTGCTCAACCTTTTACACAAAGCCTCAAACTTGCCCCATTGTTGAAAACTTTTCTATTACTTCGACAGTGGCCAAGTTTCAGAGAAACAGTGGATCATTTTGAACATTTGCGAGTTATGTCAATTGTCACTGTTGACCCCTCATTCTGAGGCACTGTGTACATAAGCAACGTCCCTTTCAACAACCTAGGTTGCTGCTGATTGAGTGTAATGTGCACCAGCACATATAGACCTAGTCTAATTGCTCCACTCGATCCATGGTTCCCTCTGAGGTGCCCCGCCTATCTGTCTTTCTCTACCCGACTTTGCTTCCTCCGCTTGGCGCAACATCGCAAATTTTAGCAGTCGGAGCGGAGAGCATGCATGGAGCTGTGGAGCACTGCCCTCGGTGTCCTTCATGGCATGGATATAATATTGCTACATTGTATTATTTGGAGATGCGACCATTTAGCTTGAACGCAAGTCACAGTGTGTTCTTAATAGTTAAATCCAAACGTAATTGCTGAACTGATGTGACGGGCAACAACGCGTGTTTGCCGTTGAGTCGCTTACTCTTTTGAGTCAGAATAACACTTGTTGAATCGCTTCGTTAATTTCTGGAGACTTGTATGTGGATTCTTATTTTGAGACATGGGCGACTCTGTTTTCCTCGACAGGCACAATTCCTATCTTGTAAGTTTGTGTGTCCAAAATGTTTACCACATGTTACATCAGTATTTTCGGAGCGCACAATACACATTGTTAGTATTATAATGATTCACAATCGCTTAATTTTACCCGACTGATCATATGTGAAACTTTTTTGTGCTATTACTGCATGGGCATTTTTTACTTCCATTGTTCACCGTATTAGAACATGCCATGAAGTCAAGTTGATGTCACTCAAGACACTGCAGTTGAGTCAAAATGTCCAGTTGAACGAGGCAACTCAGGTCAGCAACACCTCATGGCTGAATATATGAGTGCGGTGATGGATGTTGCCAGATGTACTGTAGAGGAAGATAGGACTCTGGAGGATTGAGTGTGTTTATCACCGTTGTCTCAGTGACTGCAGCTTCACAGCACAACCTCCATACATATCTTTCCAAGACTGTACTTGTAAATACATTTTACTACATATTTTGTTCTTGGATTCCTCCCAAAATTGTAGGCATACTAAAAGAGAAAGCACACATCCTTCTTTTGATGCAACAGTTACTAAGACAGTCAGACAGTTTGGCTCAATGACAGATCCAGGAAGCTGAGTTTGTTTTTTGTTAACGAAATGTGCGTACACCCAGAACTCACCCCCCCTAGTTTCATAGTTCTTTTGTTATTGCCAACAGAATATTGTTATTACAACGGAAGCTATACTGTGGTTGCATTTTGTACACATGAGTGTGTGTGTGTGTGTGTGTGTGATGAATGGTGACATTCTTGATGTGGGATTAATCGTGTTTACCTAACCTCTGTATGGAGTGGAACTCATTCACACCAAGTGTTTGGCTTTATGTACAAGTTCTGACGTGTGATAACAATAGGTTACAATATGAGTTGAATGAGATGACCACGAGAAGCCGCCGTTCCAGTATGTTGTGAAGAGGTTTATTGTTAGACACCAGGAAAGGTGGTTGGAGATTACAGTAAAGACACAGTGCCAGTGCAGTACTGGCGATCAGAGATTAGGCCGTCAGCGTGGGAACTCCTTCCCAACCGCTTCCTCAGCACTTTTAACGCAGCCTAGCACCTGTCTGTCAACATGGTTTCTTCTAGAATAACTATCAAGTGAAGCAGTTGAGATTTGTCCTTTTTTTTTTATTTTTTTTTATCCGTTCAGGGGTAGTTGATTTGCAGCTGTGGGTCACAGTCTCTTTCTCTTTGGGAATTAATTCAGGACTTCTCTCCAACTGTGAATAACCCTATGCCCATTGAGGCTGTTCAACAAGCAGGCTCACTTTATGAGCAATGTTTCTGCGGTGAAGACTTGTAAAGGGGCAACCATAGATTGAAAAACAATACCGTTTGCTTTGGCTTTTCTGGCCCTTCTCTGTGGTCTACCAGTGGGCCTCATCTAGGAAGAGGGAGTGTATGTGTGTGCGTGTGTGTGTGTGTGTCGAAAACCACGTGAGTGTGTGTAGCCCCTCATTTGTGGCGTGGCTTACTTACACACTCTTTCATTTTGTTGGATCATCTACAAATACCCACAATGTAGTGGTGGCTGGACTGTCTCTAAGTTTAAGGGTGATATGTCATCAACGTCTTATGTCATCGTCTTAGCATTCAAAACAATGCCAGAACCTACGTCTGTCTGTCTAACTTTTGAGCAGAATGCATTGCATTGACTAGCCAATTCAGTCAAATTGCATTGTATTTCTGTTGCCCGTTTTTGACATGCATGCTGGGAAATATCAAAGGAGAACGTAAAGAGTAGAAACCAGTGAAGAATTAGTCATCTCCAATGATGATCATTTCTAGTCGTTGTCCATGGGTGAGAGACTAATCAAAACGTGTTGAAATACTCCTTAAAACCATCATCAAAAGAGGCTGTTTAAACAAACTACAATAGTTGATAGCTAGTTATTGAACTGGTTGGTACCAATATTAAAGCAGCAGTATGTGGGAGTCAGGTGGCTGAGTGGGCACAGCATCGGGCTAGTAACCTTGCCAGTGCCAGTTCGATTCCCGGCTGGTGCACATGTCGTCGTGTCCTTGGGCAAGGCACTTCACCCTACTTGCCTTGGGGAGAATGTCCCTGTACTTACTGTAAGTCGCTCTGAGTAAGAGCGTCTGCTAAATGACAAAATGTAAATGTGCTAGAGGAGGATGATGTCGTCTTAAGTCCCTCTCCATCAGCCATCCAACAAACAAATTCCGTATGTCGTCATTCCAAAGGCCGTGTATAAATATTCCAGATTCCGTCTTACCGGTAGGAGACATTGAGGGATGGTCTAGAGAGAGAAAGCAGCACCTCCCGGTTGCCAGAGGATAAACTTTTAATCCGTCTTGCAGGCAGCCATGTGGCTGGTCTCTGCTCACGGTGACGCGCGCGCCAATACCTTGCAGGATTAGACAGCGCTTGTCTGGTTCGGTGTTCACTTGCTTGCACTTTGCCCAGCCTCAGAAGCTGGTTGGAGCAGCTGCCCTGTAGTACTTTGGGTTTTGGAAGCTTGGGAATCCACTGGGTTTTCTCGGGCTCTGTAAAAATAGTCCATAACCTTTTCAAGTGCTGACGTGTCTGGAGTGTCCAGGGGTTTCGAGCGGATGTTAGACAGGCGGATTCTGCTTCATGGTGGTTGCGTGATGAGCATGTGATGGGTTTTGTTTTGGTTGACAGGAAGGGATGCTTTAACTCAAACCAGAGGCTCCTAGCTGGCTGTTTTGTTGTGGCTAAGTCTTCCATCGCGTTCCTCTCTCTCTTTCTTCCTCTGGTGAGTGTTTTTTCCCCCCGACAGTCAATGCTGCCCCTGATAGATCACTGTGGTCAAGAACTCTGTTGTTGTACAGGCTCCCTACCAAGATGGATGGACAGGGGGATGAGTAGATGGATGCAGTGATTTACTGGTTTATGTTATACGTCTGCTGCTTAGCTTGGGGGCTTTTCTCTTGGGGTCATCACCAGCCAGGACGAACACGCCCACTCTTCTTGGTCGTTGGACCCTTGTTGGTCTTGAGGCCAAGCAACCAGTATGGACACGCTCCACATTTCTCCCTTTTTGTCAAAGGAGGCCTCTGTCATTGCCCCTATTATCTTAAGCTGGTCAGTCTATTACACACTAAACACACATCTTGTTAGCTTCCCCCCCCCCCCACCTGGCCCAGCAGACTCACCTTGGTGTAGGGATGTTTGCTCTGTTCATGGCCACTCCCTCTACAAACAGCATCTAATGAACAAGGCACAAAGCCACCTTTCTGTTAAGTTTGAGGACACCTTGGCATTGAGGGAAAAACACTTGGGCGATCCCATGGCATCCAGGCTGCAGACTTAATGCTCCCAGTGTTTGGAGTTTATTTTTAAAATTCTCTTATAAAGTGACAATTAGGCTAAATAAGTTAAGTCGTCAGTTTGAATGTGGGAAGAATGGAACTGTCTGCAAACCAAACAGCACCACACATTGTGTTGCACAGAAACATTAGACTGGACGCTCAACCAGAGTTGTGTAACCTGGGCAGGGCCAAAGACATAAATAAAAAGAACAAACTGTGAACTTAATAGAAGTTTCCATAAATATTGAAGAGCCCAGCTATATCATTTGATTTAGATGTATTATGTATTGTTTATATGAATGTTAGGTCACAGGATTTTGATTTATTTATTTGGAAATTTGATTTAGAACCATATACTTTGAGATTTAGGTTAGGCCACTATTGAACAGTTGAGATGAAATGGACCAAGAATTCCAATTTACCTGTACTTGTAAATGGCAAATAAACTTGAAGCTTTAACTAAAAATTGCCTTTCAAATCAAGGTACAGTAGGTCCAACCACTCATGTCACGGTCGCTTTGTCTCAACCCTCAAAATCATAAAGGGGTCACCATTGAGTCATCAGTTCTTCTGGGATCTTGGCTGATAGGGGTCAGCTAAGGGAGTGTGCAGTGTTAGGATTTGGTAGATAGAAAGAGTGAGGATACTTCATTTCAGTAACTGAGAGACGTATAGTTAGACGTGTCTACATAAAACTGTAGAGAAAGTGTAGAATAGTTGTTTCTTGGAACCAGTGGCATGGCTTCCACTTTAGAACGAGAAAGTTCAATTTCCTGTCCATGTCATTGTGTTCCTGTTAATCTGTGTTATTGTGTGCACGCATGACAGGGAATTGTGTGTGTGTGTGTGTGTGTGTGTGTGGTGACACACATGATCATGCATGAGGGCCATAAATAAAGTGCAGGTGCACTTCTAAGTGCAGCGCACCTAGAAGTTGAGAGGGCCCACTGTCAGGATGGGTTCGCTTGTCCCCTAGCTGCTCACAAGAATCCGAGGATCAACAAGTGTGGCTTTAAGTGCACACACACACACACACACAGACACACGTGTACACACACTGCTTTTTCTTGATCTCTCACTCTTTGAGGTTTCATTTCCGGTTATGTCTGTTCAGCATTCATGCTTGTATTTGTGAATTAGTTTACCACACTGCCTCAACTTCCCTTCAGTTGTTACCACACACGTCAACGACCTCTAACATCCCTCAGTAAAGAAAAATAATGAGTTTGAACTCCACCGGGTTTGACAAGTGGTTTTGTTTGTTTTTACTGTAGATTTCTTTTGGACAGAATGAAAACAAAAGGCAGACTGGGTTGGACTTCTGGGTGGCTAACTGTTTGCTTCTGTTTGCTGTTGATTGTTTACAGTGGTGAGCTGATAGTGACTTCTTTGTTTCAAGGCCTTTTAAGCAGAAAGGGTCAGGGGTGCATGCCATACTGCAGTGAACTGATGAATGATAAGACTAAACTCATCCATCAGAAGATCAGTCAGAGCGTGAGCAGTGTCTGTTTGGCTACCTACCTTTCTGTCTCTCCCTCCTCTTTCTCTCATTCTTTCTTTCTTTTTTTTTCTTTCTACCTCCTGTTTCTTGTAGACTACTAGTTCTGTGAATGCTTTTCTGGAGTCCATGAGAACTCAGCTTTTGTAAAGGACAGCTCCAAACTCCTTTCCCGACCTTCAGGAAGAGTTCCATTTGACTTGTAGGAGCCTTGTCAAAGAAAACATTGAACAAGGACCATTAAGGTTCAGCACTTGATCTTTTTCCCTGCCAAGTTCAACAGTGTATAAAAGACACAGAGGCTTTGGTGAGAGCTACCAGATATCTTGATGAATGGACAAACTAACACAAATACTAAACAAAATTGAAACAAAATGTAATGGAATACAAATTAAGGTGGACAACCACACGTTGGCATGATGTCAAGACTGACATTCAAAGATGAATGCTAACTGTGTGACTTTCTAAATGTGGTCACCATTTCTGTAGGTGTTTTGCAGTAGACAAGTCCTGACAGAATTTAGCTGTGAAAATACATTTTTTATTGAAGAGTCAGGTTGATATGCTGTTTTGGACTTGTTCATCACCAGAGTGGATGCCAAGAAGAGACATTGAATTTCAGAGGAGCAGAGTGACATCACTATAAGGTACTGTGTAGGGAAGGATTCTCTTTTCACAACACCCAGAACCTGTGTGTGTGTGTGTGTGTGTGTGTGTGTGTGTGTGTGTGTGTGTGTGTGTGTGTGTGTGTGTGTGTGTGTGTGTGTGTGTGTGTGTGTGTGTGTGATAGAGAGAGACCGACCAGAAACAATTGCAACACACTGCATTTACCCTCATCAACACTTCGGCAATGACTCATTATTGGATTCATTAGTGATTAGTACACTACACCACACCGTTTAAATGCCCAACTCTTGAGTGTTGAAGAGGTCAGTTGAAGGTTGCTGTGCTGGGGAGAGAGAGAAACGATCCTCACCACAATGATCTGCCTCCAACAGGAAACCAATAGAGGACCAGCCACCTAGTCTTTGACCTCACTAATATCCTCTGGCCTATATCTGGCAGGCTCCACTGACTTCTAGTCCTGTTTTTGAGTGTCGGGGGCAAACGTCAGTCTGCCTGCGAACCACGCTTCTACAGGGAACAAAGTGTTTTTTGGGGGTTCTGCAGGATGTGACACTTGCCTCACACTTCCTGTACTGAGAGGAATTAGCAATGACAGATGGGTCTGTTTCTCTTATCAATTCCATACATAAGTCGAACAATTTTTACAATGTGGAGCTTACGTACGTGAAAACTACATTATGTAGACATTGCAATAGTTCCCTTTGAGCGAAATGACAAGACTTGCTACACACATAGATAATCCCATGTACACCCATATACATTCTTTGCTTTGAAAAGTGTTTCTTTTAAGTGGAAGAAAGTGTTCGACTCGCTCAACCATCAAGTAGTAGTGACCTTTTAGCCGTGGGGTAGAAATCTGCTAAGTCATAGTGGGGCCACGCATTCCGATTCAGTCATGGAAGCTTCTGTGTCTGAGGGAAAAGTAGGCCTAATGCAGAAATTCTATCTTCAAAAATAGCCACAGTATCTCCAAGACCTTTATCGGTCTGTGAGCAGTTGGGGTCACTGATAGTCAATATCACGCTTGTAAGATATTAGAAGATGAGGATTCGCAGTGGTCATACCTCATTAAAAGAGCCTTGCTGAGGGGCAGTTATGGGGTGGAAAGAGCCACTTTATGGAACACTGCGACCCATGGATAGACGTTCTCACAGACCGGCCTCACCTCCGCGCCCTTCTGTGGGTGTTCGTACACCATTCAAACACCGATAGCATGTTTGTCGACATGCACCTCCTCGAATCGGCCACGACGCACCCGTCATTAAGCGGAAAGGTTTGCGCCTCAGTGAGAACGCTGACATATGTCTCGTAAAGGGGGCATTGGGTTGGCCCTGCTCTGTCATCAAAGCGTTGAGGGAGCTCAGTCGAACACACTAGAGCGTTGTAATCCATTCTTTAACAGTGTCGGAGGATTAGCAGGGGGACTCTGAAAGGTTGGGTCCTCGTTCACAGTGGGCTTGTTTAAATGTTGTGAAAGTTAAAGAGTTGCTGGAGCATTTCGTATGCCACTTTAATGTAAAAAAAAAGAAAAAAGAAGAAAAAAGGAATGGATCTCACAAGAGCCAGCCATGTTATAAAATCACGGGACATGAGGTGTCCAGATTTTCCCCTGAGTGTTACGAGCGGAGCGCGACTCCGCAGGATGTGGTGTCACAGCGGGCAAAGTTGTTCTGCGGGCCCCGCTCTGCTTGCTGTTTTAGTGGGAGTGACACGAGAAGAGGTACGCACTTGGCGTGTTCAGCTTGGTGAGGACAGAGGAGGCCCGCAAACACAGAGAACCTGTATTCTTAATAATGCGCCACTGTGTGTTAGTCTGACCTGTAGATCTTGGTGTGTCTCAGTTCACAATGTCATTTTTCTCTGTCTCGAGCCCTGAGATCAAAATCAATGACATGCCTTGTGGCCTCGCTGCAGCTATGCTCCAAAGCTGGGCTGGTTCGGTATTTATTCCAGAAGTTCCAGAGGATGATTGAGCGGCACATTACTTCGAGGGGACTGGTTATGCAATAAGATGTTCTCACGCTGGGAGAATGGCAGGGCGGTGGAACTCTGTGGGTTCTCTGGGAAACCAAAACCCAGTGGGCTACTTAGCCAACAAACCGCTTCGCTGCCCAGACAGACATACAGACAGACCCAGCAGCAACACACCAATCGCTGACCTGACCTAGAGACCCACAGTAGCAGAAGAACGTTTGAGGCGCTGGTACCTCAGATTGGCCACCAGGTTATTTTAACATGTTCTCCTTGTCTCTGCATCGTGGCAGCCATTATAGATGGCCAGGCAATGCTCACCCTAGACAACCCATTCCTTTGTAGATGGACCTAGCCTTTTGTTTAACTTAGTAGAGTTTAGGTTTTAGAGATGTCGGTGAAAAATGATTATAGTATGAACCATGAGGATAGTGTTATGATAGACTAGAAACATACATTAAAAGGGGACCCTTTCTCTCTCTCTCTCTCTCTCTCTCTCTCTCTCTCTCTCTCTCTCTCTCTCTCTCTCTCTCTCTCTCTCTCTCTCTCTCTCTCTCTCTCTCTCTCTCTTTGACCATCTCTCTCGGTATCTCTGTTGCTTGGCTGTGAAGCCTTTGAAAACACTGCTGCCTACGATCAGTGGTTAATCAGCATGCAGCTTCAGGGGCTGGGGTCAGAGATGCAGGCTCACCTTGAAACACAAGACACTGACATGTGCATGTGTTCAGCAGATGGCCTCACATAGTGTGTGTGTGTATGTGACTAGACGTACAATAGGCAGGACTCTCATTTATCATATACGTGTCTGTGTGCACGAAAGACCAATGCTTATTTTTATGTTTTATAACTTTGCTATTACTTTCCTGTGTAACTTGAAAATTCGGCACATAAAAAAAGTTAATATTTGCGAGAGACACATTGTAATACGATATTTCAATTGTTTCTTTATTGAGGTTTACACACTTCTGATGGTTTCACACTCAAGAGTCAAGGAGATGAGATTTGAAGTATTCATCAGTAGTCTGGCCCTTAACATCAGGCAGGAACACTTCAAGTGGAGGAGATTGTCTCCCCCCCCCCATTGACTAATCATTGAAAGACCTCCATACTATATTACAATCATTAAACGGGTTCATTAGCTCACCGTGCTGTTGGTCTGTGGGGCTATGGGATTTGCCTGCTGGCATGCAGGGAAGATTACACACATTCTTTGGCGGTAGAGGTCTTGGCTGGAGGGAGTGAGAGAGCAGGGGGTTATTGCACGAGAGCCCAGCAGTGTTTTGGCTGGTGAGTGCGAGGAGGAGGAGGAAAGGGAGGGGGGGGGGGGACTGGTGTGTTGGTCATAATGACCCGAATTAAGGAGAGGGAGGAAGTGTGCCTCAACAAGGTTTTGCAACACACGTATAATAATACTTTGCCGCATGATGTGCATGCAAGGTTGCACACACACAGACCCCCAAGAAGAAATGCACTCTCCACCTTTACTACCAACAGTAAAATACATCTAAAGATACTATAACTGAGTTGTTTTTGTAAATGTAGATAATGTGATCCGTACCCTGACCTCAAGGTTATGAATCGGCAGTTATAATGTTCAGAAGGCTGTCTGCTCCAATCCGTTCTCCAGATGTACTTTGTTAACCCCCGCCTTGCATTCAAGAATGAAGCCGTAAAGCAGTGGCTTTTATTGTGACAAGCACAAAGCACTGGTCATTTTGACTCGAGACCCTGTTGAAAGGGAGTCATGATCATTACAGTCTGTGCTTATTTGGTTTTGTTATGTCTCATAATTCATAACCGGGTATTTGTTATTCCTCCCATTCTCCAGATGTACACGATGACATCCGGCCCTTCATGATGTAACTGCTGCTCATTAGCCCCCGACTGTCAGATAATTGGACTTTGTTCTTGTTGATGTATCAGGCTTAGTCCAGTCAGGCCCATTTTTCCTCAGGCAGTGAGATGGACGGACCGGCGCAGGTGGAGGGCCTATTAATCGTTAGTGTGTGACAGGCCTGCGATGGCCAACGGCGGTGTAATTGCAAGCAGATGTTAACCTTGGGGACGTACCAGGTCCACACAAGTCAGCCATTACCAGTCGGAGTCAACGCCACCTGTAGAAAGGCAAAAAAAAAAGCAACAAAAAAAAAAACATTCCTCCAGGGCGATCTCTTAACACGTCCTCCCTTCTCAGGGCCAAAGTGTCAGCCGGTATCCCTTATGAGACGCGGGGCGGCCTCTCGGATCTCTCCCCAGATGTGTGCTGCGATGCAACGTCCGTCTCTCGAGATGACGGTGCGGGGAGTGTTGTTTTTGGACGGAGCAGATGTTCCCGGTACATGCGCGCGCAAGGTGCATTTTTTTTTCATGGCCTAGACGTTTCCAGTTCTGCCGTTTTGCTCCTGGTGTGATGTGATTCGGCTCGACTGCCTGTCCACGTTGATACAGGCTTGTTCACATGACACAGGCAACAGAGATGCTTTTCTGAAACTTTCAAAAACCACCATAGCAGTGTTCTTTTTATATTCCAGGGGGGAATTATAGTTACCACTCGCATGTGACATTTACAATGGATTACAAAACAACAAAACACAATGTTCCATGTCATTGTCAGTCTGTTCCATACGTCAATTCAATTTAGCAGCAGTAGTTTTTGCACAGGCCCACCCATTACGTGCTTGCAATATGGATGGCTTGCTGTCAATAAGCTATCAGCCCAATTACAATCCTACTGGTGAATTGATTTGGATGCTCGGCGACAGCTGTGTCACTTTACATTATTGGAGAACTTCAGATTAGTTAGTGCCACATTTACACTATAGACTCTGAAATTCTATAAGTCTCTAATACTGTACATTGTATATTCAGTCATAGAGTGACATATTAAACCTATGCTTGGGCCTGTGTTTAAGGTAAACATGTTTTCAATAAGAGCTAGGGCCACAGTGGGTAGACATGGTAATGGATATAATCAAACAGAATAGAAATGATTGACATTGGCAAAGGGCCATCCAAGGCTATTGCTTAGAAGTCCAACTTCAAATACTCTAGGTTTGTTTCCATAGGTAATAGTTTTGTTTGGGTTCAGTGCATTATCCATAATACTGTCATTCTTTTAGAATACTTTCCAAGCGTTCAATGAATATCTAGTCAAGTCTTCACAAGGTATGCTTTGTACAATATATGGTTAGGGTGAACTGTATCTATTTTATATTTCTGAATTTCTCATCCTGAAGCCCAATCCAATATGCTGGTTCAGTGATTGTCCGTTTGATGCAGGTTGCCATAGAAATGTTGCCTCATATCCTGCAGCATTTTATTCTCTGTGCACATGTTGCTACGGAAACTAGAAAACATTATTCTTTTGCTTCCGTTTCTATTCTGTCCTTGAGTATTGAACAGATTCAAACCAGCCATGCACAGCATATTAGTCATGATTCTAATGAATCTATGATGTACCAAAGAAAGCTTCGGTTCTGAAATAACATGAATGCAAGGACTTGGGTATTGAAACTGTGGTATGGTACTGTAGTAGTGATGCTGTACTGTGGTGTAACTGTTGAAAGGAAGCCTTAGGGATCCACCTTGATTACGCAAATGCAACCCTCAACCCTGCCAGTTTGCGTGCTACAGCGGTGAATTGCCAAATAAAGATTGTCGGTTTATCTGTGGTCAATATTTCAGATCCAGATGCTGAACAAGTTCATTGTTTAAGAGAAGAAAGCTTTGGGGGGTTTCTGAAGAATAACTATTCCTGATGGCTCAGGACCACAGACATAGGTCTATAACTTTTGCGTTCTACTATGCACTTAGTTCATCCTACCATGCAGTGGATCACGACCATACAAGCCAACTGATGTGTGCCATACCCCACTGATAGTTGGTGCTATGTGTCGTCAACCTTTCTGTCAGAATATTCCAACTTCTTGCCGCATAAGATTTTTTTAGAGAAGCAAAAATATTGAATCATATCATTAGTTATAGTTGTAAAATAAACTAAATAAGATTATGGCTCTATAACAGGATGTCAACAACATCTTCTCTTTGTAGTTATAATATCGATACTCTGCATAACAGGATGATTTTATTAAGGTGACCAGTTGGTATGGCAACCAGAGTGGGATGCTTGGCAACAAAAGAAGGGAAACTGCTTAATTTTCATTCCAAATATGATCTCAAACATTAAAGCTTTTAATATATTATTAGATACTTACAGTCTCTGTCAGAAACAATTAGACCTTTTATTCACATACTATCCAGCTCATTGATAGTGGGCTCGGTTATTAGATTTGATTTTGAATTATTTGTGAAATGTCAGTCCACCAATGCTTCCTGCTTGTGTCCAGTCAGATGGACTAGACACGGACTGTTCTGGTAGTTTGTATTGAGGCGCAGAAGCAGACATGATGTGTGTGCTGGAAAAAGGGATGTTTAAAAACGCAGAGAGGTGGTGTTATGGAGCAGTTACCCTGTGTTTATATGATGAGAAGACCATGCGTGTCGGACCATGTGGTTCTTCAGGGCAGGGCTTGGTGACTAAACTGTAGGACTGAGGAGTGCGTGTTTAAGATTTAGATTGTAGCAACTGTAATCAGCTCTGAAGACACCAGGCCAAGGCTGAAATAGATGACACACAACCTGCCCTAATATTGATAGTTGGGGACAGGGAAGTGAAACATGTATTAGAATCCTCTTGGCAACGAGATAAACAGTTCAGATCTAGCAGCAAACATTATCCACAACCATCCAGTTGCAGAATATCATTCAGCGCTTACCCTAGCCACTTTGATGTTGGAAAAATGGGTCAAAGTTCAAACGGATCTGATGGCTGCACACATAATATTTTGCCTTCTTTTCGCTACCGTCACTTTAGAGTGGTGGAGAGAAGGGACAAGCAGAGGAGCGGGTTGGATTTGGTCACGCTCTTCTCGAAACTTTGGATTGGCCAAGTCGGAGTGCTTTCAGCAGCGGGACCACTGTTCCATAAACATTCCAGAGACGTTCCTTAGCCTGACAAATTAGGCGCCATCCATTCTAGTCAATCTCCTGCCTAGCTGGATAACTGAGGCGTGGTGGCAGCCCCTATTTTCCCAGCTGTTTCTCCATTCTTTCATTGAACCTCACCACCGCAGCACATTGACAAGCACATTGAGTCGTCCTTCAGCAGCCCTCTGGCTATGTAAGGGCCCGTTGGAGGGGACCGATACGGAACCGAGGCGTCACACCCCTACCTGGCCAGGACAGGCTCCGCAGAACAGCGGTGCTTTCATACATGCCGGGCTAGGCTGCGCTAGACTAACGAAGCGGTCTATTTTGGAGCGTGTTGTCTCGCTGGCTGGTTCCTCGTTAGGGTCGCGTTAAGGACCGGGCGGGGGGGGGGGGGGGGGGGGTAGGCTTGGCCAATCTCAGCGGTGCAGGGTAGGCTATTTCTACATCTTGTTTTTGGGCCTCGCTAGAGAACAATGGGATGGTTTCATCGAGTTGTTTTGGGAGCTCAAGGTGAGGGTCTTGAAGGTAAGCCAAGAGAACCATCCTCAGTACTCGTAGGCCTGCATGACTGTGAGCTTCATGAGAACATTGTCTTCAGCATTTAGTTTGAGCAGATCATTTCGATTTTTTCCCCCCTCCATGAGAACCTCCATCTAAAACGGTATGTTCCAAAACACATATCTCAAATGTACATCTTTAAGCGGTAGCAGCGATGCAAAGTCCACTACTCCCCCTCTCTCCGCAAACCTGGCAAAGTCATCAGCAGTAGTGCATCAATGCCCCCTGTCTACCCACGCTCAGATATGACATAGGGGAATGCAGGCTCATAGATCCTGGGATTCAGATGACTTATGAGTTCATTAGGAAGCTCCTTTGGGCTGCCGTCCAGTCCAGCTCTTCCTAACCACTGTACTCGTATTACTTCTCTCTTTTCCTCCTGTCAATGCAGGTGCGGCAAGATCTCCTTCTGAAGCGCTGCGACTTGCTAATCGTAATGAGTTCACTGCGATTTCGTGACGCTTATCACGTAGAGACGATTCGTGTGAATTGTGGCCTATGGAAGTCATTGTGGTCGCTCTCAGTCCTGGCAGAGTTGGTGACGAGTGTTTCCCTCCCCTCTCCTCTAGGGTGACTTCACCTGGAACAGCTTGTCAGGGCGGAGTGTGCATCTCACACCTGTGGCCATCCAGAGCCTATCAGAGCTGGAGAGGGTGCGGCTACAGGAAGTGGCGTTCAACCGCCTCCATCAGGACTACGACCTGGGCTGCCAGATCACCATCCCTAAAGGTGTGTGTGTGTGAGAGAGAGAGAGAGAGATCCATATATTGAGACATGAAAAGGGATATGAGACAAAGAAGGAAGAAAGACATGCTGTTTGACTCTGTCTCACTGCAAGTCCGGTCAGTAAGCTGTATGTGTTCAGTCCTACAAATATGTTAGCACAGATAGTAATGGATCAAGGCTTGGCCTACTTTGGGACCAATCCCATTGAGCTCTTTGGAGGACCAACAGACAGTGTTTGGGGAGGCCGTGAGCACACATGATTTGAGACGTAAACTTCAGTTCACATGATACCCCACAGCACTTTTGGATGCGACAGCCACATCCTGTTTAACAGTCAGGTGACTTTTTAGGCCCCAAAATATACATGTACATTATACGGCAGCTGTAGCCTGAAACTCGGGCAGTCAAACAATGTAGAGCGCTATATTTTAGCTTGGGTCTGCATTCCTGCAGGTTATACCTCTCTCCACAAAGATTTAATGCGTTTGTCTGTGTTCCTTATGAATTCCAGAACTCATGCGCCATGTGCTAGTGAGATATTTCAGCACCACGAGTGTGGGTTTTTCACTCGGCTGGTTCAGTTATTTATCTTGCGCTGTGGGCTGGATTGCCCGCGCTCAGAGGCCCACGATGCTCCAAAAAAGAGAAAAGAAAACGGCTTGTTGGATCATTTCACGAGTCATTGGAGTTGGGGAGAGAGGACTGGAGGTTCCTGGGATTTCCGTGCAGCTTTGCTCGCCATCTGACAAGAATCCAAACCATTTCCTCTCTCTCTCTCTCTCTCTCTCTCTCTCTCTCTCTCTCTCTCTCTCTCTCGCTGTCTCTCTATCTCTCTATCTCTCTCTCGCTGTCTCTCTATCTCTCTATCTCTCTATCTCTCTCTTGCTGTCTCTTTCTCTCGCTGTCTCTCTATCTCTCTCTTGCTGTCTCTCTCTCTCGCTGTCTCTCTCTCGCTTTCTCTTTCTTTTTCTTTCCCTCTTAATTTCAGAGCATGTGTCTATGTCATGCCTTCCAGACACCTTTCTTTCTTTTCTCTACCGTTTTCTAACTGCCTTTTTCCTCAACCACTTGTTCTCTTTCCTTTGCTTTCTATGGCTTCTTTCATATTTCTCTCTCAACATTAGTCGCTAAACACAAACAGTGGAAGTCGAAGGCTCTTATAGCACCTTTCACCAAACCAGAGCGGTCATGGTTATGACCATGAGACAATGATGTGGTCAGATGGACCAAAAGTCAAATTTACAATCCCAAACATGTGATAAGTTGAGGTTAACATCTCTAGTGGCATAGTCAGCTCCAGCTATCTTCTTGGTCAGACATTTTGGCTTTTGAAGACCAAGCAGGATCCCAACACATCGTCCAAGCCAACAGGGTTTCCTGAACATTAATCATCATTTTAGGGTTCATAGATCATGTTGACAGTTGATGAAACACTTTCTCCTCTCCGAAGTCATCCTCAAAATCAATTCCACATTTGTACTCAGTAGAACCTACAAGAACACATTTCTTAGCAATATTTTGAGTAAGTGTATTCACTAAATAAAACCCCAATACTAATACATGCCAACGACTCTTTCCCTCCTCCCCTCTTAATAAAAACAATTCAACGTTATCTATTAAGGTATCTATCAATGTATTTGCATTTCAGTGGCTTGATTTGGACCTTTTGTAGATCACAATATACTGGGACTCGAGAATACACAGTTATTAACAATATCTTCTCATTTCTTTCTACTCGTAGATGGACAGAAGAGAAAGAAATCTTTGAGGAGGAAACTTGACTCTCTTGCAAAAGAGAAGAATAAAGACAAAGGTACGTGAGCTGCTCCTACTTCTGATTCCAGTAAGATACAGATTGAGTGACACAAGCTAAACTCTCAAATCCTAGGCCTTCAACTTTCCTTTATCACTTTGTGAAGGATTAGATGAGGAGTTCTCTCGTCAAAAGAAATCACCAGGTGAACAGTAGGCTTCTGAAAAGTATAATTAGAGGATCTGTTTAGATGTAATATTTAAAAAGAAAGGAGTGACTGCTTGTAAGGGGACCGGGCTGAAATACACAATCTCAACAGACAGCTTTTGGCTCAGAGCAGCAAATCTGAAGAGGAAGGAACTGAGATAGGGAGAAAGGAGCAAAAAAAAAAAAAAAAGAAGATAATTTCAATTCTCTCACATTTGCTTCCAAGCTTTTGAGTCTTTCAGCTGCTCCCTGGCCAGTCCTTTCATGTAAACATGAACTTATTTTTACCTCTCTTTGATGCTTCGATGCTACGGTTACTTTGTTCCCTTCATAGTGACAGCCATCAGCTTGGACCACACACACTGGCAGCGGCAATATTTACATCTTGCCTGTATTGCAGTATACTGGTAGTCTTTTGTGATAGAACATGTTCGAAGATATTTGTTTTCGTTGCTGGCGCCGTGTTGTGTGTTGTGAGGCTCCCTCATGCTTTATGTAACCACGTTTGTTTTCTGTGTCCCAGCTTTTGCTTCCAGCTGTCATGAAATGAGTTGCTGTATATGTGGAGTGAACTCATTGTGTCATGGAGTGTGGCAGCACATAAACCATGTCATTACTTTCACATCACACATGCGCACACACAGACAGACGCACACACACACACACACACACAGCTGGACTGTGTTTTCTTAACCGCTCGCTCATCCTCGCTGCAGAGGGAAACGTGATGATGTATACGCGCGTGACGTCATGCCCGTCTCTCATCTCCAGAACAGTGTTCTCTGCTTAGACATGATCTTACATGAGGATGTCTGAGCAGACTCACCTGGCAGACACCTGTTGGATCTTGATGGGAAATAAGATGATCTGCAATATTTTTTGCTCTAACTTAACTTTTTTTTTTGTCTTGTCAATTACCAAATGCAAGTTTTGTCAATAAAACTCACTTGTTTGTATATCCACCTGTCAGGAGTTTTCCTGGGCTGCATCTAGATAATTCCCCCTACTCATACCTTCTATGTTAGCAGACCTTGCCCTCCCGCCCCCCTCCCCCACCCCACCCCCCCACTCCCCCCCCCCCCGACAGTGACAGAGATTATGGCCTAGAGGCAAGTGATCACACAACTCTTGTTAATTGAGTTTCTCTCGTTGGCATGAGGGCCGTCTAAAAATGACTTGCAGAAAAAGCCAGCTGTTTCTGGGCCGTGTTGTCCTCTCCAATCTGGTCCGGTGAACGTGGCCGGGGTTATGTGCACAGAGATCTTTTGTTGATTTAGGGCTGAAGAACTGTCTCTACGTTGTCTGGGTAGTCGGAAAAAGCTGGCTGAGCAGTTTTTATCAGATTCTGTTGAAGCCTTTTTTATTCTAAACATGTGTCGACTTTATCTCTTTATGGCTTGTTCATTAAACAAAGATCCAGCTGAGGTAATAAGAAGGTTATTTGGAGATTTATTTGATGTCTATAATCCTGAAAGTTTACCAAGTCAGTACACTCGATGCAGTTTTTTTATTCTCATTAATATCCCCCCTTACTTTCCCCCCCTCCTCACTCGCTCATTCACTCTCTCTCTGTCTCTCTCTCTCTCTCTCTCTCTCTCTCTCTCTCTCTCTCTCTCTCTCTCTCTCTCTCTCTCTCTCTCTCTCTCTCTCTCTCTCTCTCTCTCTCTCTCTCTCTCTCTCTCTCTCTCTCTCTCTCTCTCTCTCTCTCTCTCTCTCTCTCTCTCTCTCTCTCTCTCTCTCTCTCTCTCTCTCTCTCTCTCTCTCTCTCTCTCTCCCTCCCTCCCTGCCTGCAGAGTGTGTGACCCATGCCTTCGGCATGCCCCTGTCCCAGGTGATTGTCAACGACCGCACCCACAGGCAGCGGCAGGACCACCTGCGGCAGGACGCTCCCCCTCGGGACGAGCAGAAGGACAGCACGGACCTGGTGTCCTCCATCCTGCAGTTTGCCACCAAGCGGCCCGCCAAGGAGCTCTCCAGCAGCAACTCCTCCCTGAGCTCCACCTCGGAGAACGCCAACGAGTCCACGTCGCCCAACACTCCCGAGGCGGCCCCGCGGGCACGCAGGAGGGTGAGCCACGCCCGCCCGACCGCCTTCCTCCCCCTCTGTCTGTCCGACAGCTCTCATCTCCCCCTCTCCCTCCCCCTCTTGAGGTTTACAATCTGCGTGTGTGTTTCCGAGCCGTCTTCTCTGAAGGAAGCGCTCGAACCTTTTTTTTGGGGGGGGGGGGCCGTTTTGCTGCCGCGCTCTCTGACCGTGTCTTGTGGTCTCTCGGGCAGGGCGGTATGTCTGTCGACTCCATCACAGACCTGGACGACAACCAGTCTCGCCTGTTGGAGGCGCTGCAGCTGTCTCTGCCCGCTGAGACGCCCAGCAAGAAGGAGAAGCACCGGGACAAGAGGCTGAGCCTCAACCCCATCTACAGACAGGTGCCCCGGGTGGTGGACAGCTGCTGCCGACACCTCGAGAAATATGGTAAACAGCCCCAATGCTTGTAGACATGTCCGGAAGGGGGTGGCCCACTACTGGCCTGTGTCTCTGTTGAACATGAGCTCGCAGTGGAAAGCGGTGCATCACCTCTCCACGCACGTACTGAGTGAATGGGTGAACGTCGAAACCTACCAATACCAACCTGTTGGTCCAAATGAGCAACGCCGACTTTGCTCCAGTAGTCCTGACTCAACGTGACACTCATGGCTCCCTGCAAACTGTACAGCACACCGACCGTCAACATGACCCTGGCGGCTCCCCTCAGGTTTTCATACGCATGCTTTGGTCTGTGACCTCCGACTTCGTAGCACCCCGCCACCGCACGTCCCGGCGTTGCTTCTCTCCTTTCTGTTTTCCCAGCAGCCCTGGCGGGAAGAGCTCGTTGTTTTCTTTCGTATTAGGTGTGGTCTGTTTAGGTAGCCTCGGCTGTCCTCCTCGTGAAGCATCACGCTGTCCTTCTCTCCACAGGTCTGCAGACGGTGGGGATATTCAGAGTGGGCAGCTCCAAGAAGAGAGTGAGACAGGTAATTATTATTGTAGGATTGGGAGGGGAGCAAAACAATCGAATGATAACCCTGCTTTGTTCCTAGCCAGACGCCTGCCTTATCTGCCCCGGCCGATGTGGCGTTCCCGACGAAAGCATTTGTAGTTGCGTAAACGTCTCGTAAGCCCAGGGTAGAATCACGACGATCTCGCCTCGGGGTTGTGAGGTTGAAAAAAATCCAAATGAAAATACGACACGCTAATGAAAAACATCGTGTGGATGGAGTTTAGCTGTAGCTAATGGAGTGGACCTGGTCTTTCATGGCCCCGCAGCTTCGGTGAGCTGAGCCACTTAGCATGAATTCAGCATCTTATTAAAGGAAGTGGAGCAGAGCGGCTTGGCCCCTGCTGAAGAGGCCAGCCTCTCTGTACTCACGGAGGCTGTTCAAAAAGAGACGCCGCAGGCCTTAATGCCACATTTGTAATTCAAGCAGGCTTTTAGCTGCTCCCCGCCATCTCGGGGCTACAGTGTTGTGATGGCTGTTGTCTTCTCTGCCCATGTGTGCCCTTAGGCTGCGTAGCCCCCCCCCCACCCACCCATCCCCCCCCCCACCCACCCATCCCCCCCCCCACCCACCCATCCCCCCCCCCCCCCTCTGCTTGTACTCCTATGCCTCGATATCTGAATCCATCTGTCTGTGTCTTGTTTTTCGTTTTTCGTTTTTCTTCTTTGTGTTTGTCGGACACTTGTTTTTCCGTCTTTCATTTCTCTCCTCTCTGTCTGTATCTATCTTTCTTTCTCTCGCTCTATAAGCAGCAGCATATTCTGTGTGGACAAGTTTTGATCATTCGGACCCCCCCAAAAAATGTAATCCAATACTACTTGTTGTTGGACAGTGATCCGTGTGAGTTTGGATCAGTTTGAGTCCTGGCCTCCATGTCTTCTTCTTCTGGGTTAACTTTGCTCTGAATGCTCACAATGGCAGATTTGTATCAGGTTTTCAAGTCAACAAATAATGGCACTGCCAGCAGCTCAACTGTACTCTGCCTACTGTTGGTTCAGAAAAAGGACGTTCTCCCAATCAAGAGATTTATTTTCAGTGTCACTCACCTAGTAACCCCAATGCATCCTGTGTACCAAATCAAACATGTCACATTAGTCTGTGATTACCGACCCAAGTTCATAATGATTCCATGATCTGTTCCAGAATGTTTTTTTCTCAAAGAATTTGATCTTGCAATACTATTTAGGTATGGTGTCCAATATCTTTTTATTCCTTAGCCTTTGAAAATATACGTCTTTATCTTACTGGACCATAGTTGAGCCTATTTAATCCTGAGTAATGCCCGGGTCAGATTGCGGGCTGTAAGCGGGCTGAGATTTCAAACACGACAGGTCAGACCGGTTCTGTGTCAGTGAGCTCAAGGTCACCTGGGGGATTCACGGGTCGCTGAGGGCAGTTGAACAAGACGACCTGGTTCAGTGTGGACATGCGACTTACAGGTGCTTGTTGAACATGTTTTGTGCCGGTGTCACACCGTGTGTGTGGTGGTGTGTACACGGTAAACAGACCGTTTGCCTTTCGATGTGAAATACTTCTGAACCACTGTTCTTTCTCTCTACCCTCCACCCCCCCCCCCCCCCACCGCCACACCATCTCCCCAACCTCTGTCATTTTTCGCCTGTTTCCTTCTCCCTCTTCACACCTCTTTCTCTCTCTCTCTCTCTCCCTCTCTCTCTCTTTCTCTCTCTTTCTCTCTCTCTCTCTCTCTTTCTCTCTCTCTCTCTCTCTCTCTCTCTCTCTCTCTCTCTCTCTCTCTCCCTCCCTCCCTCCCTCCCTCCCTCCCTCCCTCCCTCCCTCCCTCCCTCCCTCCCTCCCTCTCTCTTTTCCTCTCTCTGTGTCAGCTGAGGGAAGAGTTTGACCGGGGCGTCGACGTACAGCTGGACGAGGAGCACAGCGTGCACGACGTGGCAGCCCTGCTCAAGGAGTTCCTGCGCGACATGCCCGACCCCCTCCTCACCAAGGAGCTCTACACCGCCTTCATCAACACCATGCGTGAGTGGCACACGGGCCTTCCCCTCCCGCCCTCCCCTCGGCGGGCTCCTGCTCCTGCCCGGTGTGGACTCGCCCGCGGGTCCTCTTTGAACTGCGCCGCGTTGGGTTTTCAGCCGCGACCAGCAGTTCCATAGCTCCGTCGGTCGGTGGGCCGTTCCACAGACGCGGAGGCGTTTGTGGACAAAGTCACGCTTGTTCATAAACAAACCAAATCAAGGCACTCTTCTCCCAGAAAGTTTAAAAGCCCTTATTGAAATTACAATTTCATGGTGGAAAACAAACAAACCAAACATAAACACTGCTAGTACACGTTAACAATAAAGCTGGGATATAACCCCACGTGTAGCGGCACAAACAGCCTCCCTCAGGGCGTGAAGGTCCCGCTTGTTCGTATTGATCCTGCCTCAAAGCGCCATTGTGGCACATCCAAATAGGGTTCACGCTCGATGGATAAAGCCGCTCACGTGTGCTTTACATGTTCCTCTCTAGTGTTGGAGCCCGAGGAACAGCTGAGTGCCACCCAGCTGCTGGTCTATCTGCTCCCAGCATGCAACTGTGACACGCTACATCGCCTCATCGAGTTCCTCTCCACCGTGGCTGCCCATGCCCACGACGCGCACCTCAAAGACGGGCAGGAGGTGAGGAGGATCCTGGTTCTGCATCGCAGGGCAGCATGGACGGGTGGTGCCGTCCTTCTTTCTCTTAGACTGTTCTGTGGATAGAAAGGCACAAAAGGGCTTCTGAGGGGTTTGAATTACGGGCTGCTACCAACTCAACCACATGCTGAGGGCATGCCTATTAGCCGCTGATAAGTATAAGAAGCTTACAGACATTACATTTGTCTTGTGTTAGCACCCAATTATTGGGGTATTTAGGCAGCTCTTATGGATAAGTGTTTGCGGTTGATGACAATTGTATTCCCTAACTGACTGGACAGGGCAGGGCATTTTCTACTCAATTTAACTTGCGATAGTGCACAGAATAGCAACCACAATGGATTATATGCTTTACTTTTTTTACAAAGTTGACTGTACTTTAAGTCTACACTACTGATAATGTGTGTAGCTTATGGATTCATAACATATCAAAACGACCTCAGGTCAGATGTTTCTTAAATGCATGCAGTGAATGAAGCTTTCACAAAGCAACTTCAGTAAGCCTTCGCCAAGCCGTGATTCTAGCAAGACGGGTCAAGCACAGAGAAATGCACCGACTCCGTTTATCTGGGATCAGGGTTCCGGTGGGTTCCGGCGGGTGCTGGCAGGGCCTGGTGTTTCTGTGGTCTTCTCCCGCTGGTCCTCTCTCCCACACCACGCTCCATTTGTCCCCTGTGTCCTTTCCCACACGGTCCGCCCCGCTATCTGGGATCTGCACAGGAAGTGAGCCCATTTCACGTTCGGGGGGGGGGAGGGGAGGGGGTGACGACAGCTCGGCGCTTTCATCACGCTCGTGTTCCTACTCTCTTGCTGCTCTTTGGGGAAACCGAGTTATGGAGGGGGCGGGGTTCTTTTCCCCCCTTTCTCCCCTTGGGAATCAATAAAGTACCCACTGCTACAACATGGGAGTCAGGTGGCTGAGCGGTTAGGGAATCGGGCTATTAATCTGAAGGTTGCCAGTTCGATTCCCGGCAAAATGGCTTTGTGTCCTTGGGCAAGCCACTTCACCCTACTTGCCTCGGGGGGAATGTCCCTATACTTACTGTAAGTCGCTCTGGATAAGAGTGTCTGCTAAATGACCAAATGTAATGTAACATGTCATTTTGGTTCTGCTTTCGGGGGCAGTGGGGGGGAGGGACAGAGGAGAGGGTGAATGAGACGACTCGCATCAGAAGGGACGGGAGTGATGGTGGGGGGGGCGGGTGTTGCTGGTGGATGGGGGGGGGGGGGGGGGGCAGACTCTGAGCACTTGCCCAGCACAATACTGGGATGTCATCTTGGAGCTCTGTGACGCACGGTGCCCCGATGGCTCCCTCCGTCTGGGAAAAGGGCTATTTTGGGGGAATGCTACGCGGCACGTCCTGCGCAGCTTTTACATGTCTGTCTCCAGTCGCCCGCCCGTGCAACATGTCTCTCATTGTGCGGTTTCACTCACGCAAGCCTGCCTTTTGTGTCTCCCTGGTAGCCGACATACATATAACCTCCATGGTGTTGTGGGTTTGTCTCCCAGCTGACAGGGAACAAGATGACCTCTTTGAACCTGGCCACCATCTTTGGGCCCAATCTCCTCCACAAGCAGAAGAACTCTGACAAGGAGTTCAGCGTCCAGAGCTCCGCCCGGGCCGAGGAGAGCACGGCGGTGATCGCCGTCCTCCAGAGACTGATAGCCAGCTACCAGACTCTGTTCATGGTACGTTGTGGATGGGGAGAGGAGGGGGGGGGGGGATGTTTGTGTGTGTGCCAGAGCATGCTTACTTTCCTCTCCTAAAGTATCAAATGTCATCCAGCAGGTTTCAGTGAAGTGGTAATTACACAGATAAATCCATGGAAACCGTCTCAAATCAGTCACACAGGAGTCTCCACTCCCACCGTCTCAGCTGGGAGACCCGGCAGACTGCAAACAGTTGAGACGGTGCAGAAGGAGTCTGATAGTCAGATAACCGTGGAATACGTTGTGAACCACACGGTATCCATCCAGTCCACTTCAATTATCACTGCCTCACTCCCACCTCTCTCACATTCTCTCTTTCCATCTCTCTCTCTCTCTCTCTCTCTCTCTCTCTCTCTCTCTCTCTCTCTCTCTCTCTCTCTCTCTCTCTATCACTCTCTCTCTCTATCACTCTCTCTCTCTCTCTCTCTCTCTCTCTCTCTCTCTCTCTCTCTCTCTCTCTATCACTCTCTCTCTCTATCACTCTCTCTCTCTCTCTTTCACCCTCCCTTCTGTGGTGCCACTCTGTAACACATTCCTGCGCCGTGTTTAAGTTTGCAGATTCCCCTGGCTTAGCAGACAATGGCTCTGTCTAAAGCGGGGAATCAGAGCCGTGTGCGGCTCAGTATCGCAGCGGAGACTCTCAGCTCAGCCTGTAGGCTCAGCCGTAGTCCTGTCCACACAGGACCCCCACATGAGACGGTGCCAGGGGGTCTCACTCACCAATCCATCTGCCTGCGTTGTTGCACCACGACTTTGGTCAAATTGTTCAGCCTCCTCCTCATTCCCCTTGGTGGAGGGAGTTAAGGGTAACTTAGTGTTTTGCCAGGACTGAAATATTACACCCCGATGTTTTAGGCTTAACCGGGGGCTAGTTTCCTGGAGTGTGCATTCCTGGTGTAAGCCAATAAGGAAGTTTGGTGATCGTTTTACCTTTCATGGGTCGCTTGGAGACGTGTTTCTTTCGAGAACACGGTGCTGCCCCAAGGCAGAGTGTTCCAGTAGGTGGTCAGTTCGTCATCAGTGTTTTGTTAAAACACAAAAATTAAACAAAATTCTTTAAAAACATTTTTTCTCTTTTTGTTGTCTAAAATGGATGATTTGGTGAAGAGTGCCCCCTAGCCCCAATGCAACACAATTACATCATCAAAAGTATTCATAGTTTACTCATGAAGTAGAAATGACAGTTCATTCAGGGTTCAGTGGATGAAAATAGGTAAAGGCAGTTTTTTGTTTTGTTTTTGTCCATTTAGGTTCCTCCTGATCTGCAGAATGAAGTTCTGATGAGTCTGCTGGAGACTGATCCTGATGTGGTAGACTACCTACTCCGCAGGAAAGCATCCCAGTGAGTTCAGCCTCAAACATACACACACACACACACATAACCACACCCGCTTGCACACACAAAGCCACAAAGCGGCAAGGATGCATACTGTGAAGTAAAAAAAAAAAAGAAGATTTGATTCATTGAAGATTGCCCTCCATCCTTACTTTTGCTCTCTACCCTTTCTCTCTCGCTCTCTCTCTTTCCCTCTCTTCATCTTACCCCTGTAATCATTAACTCCACAGGAGTCCGGACCTCCTGCGGTCCGAGGATCCCTTCTCTCTCAGCGAGCGCCGCTCTTCGAGTGATTCTAACAAAGCCTCCAGCGGAGAGGTCTCACCCTATGACAACAATTCCCCCGTCCTGTGTGAGCGGCGTGGGGAGGGCTGCAGCAGCCCGGGCTCTGAGCGCCTCTTCCGTGTCCCTGAACAGTACACCCTGGTGGGCCAGGTGGCAGGGAGGGCCCGGGAGCCCACCTCCAGCCCGTGGGCCTCCAAAGGTTAGAGGAGCGGGTCTAACTTTGGGCCATCACCATGATGATGATGATGATAGGGAACTCAAAGCAGGTTCTAAAACGTTCTCTGTGTTTCTGTCAGACACGATAACAGAGGAACATGTTAATATCTGGGGCGCCTGGCATTCCACACTGAAGCCAGGACTTAAGGATCAAACATACACAGGTACTCACAAACATATGATTGCTTTACTACATTTTTATGATATGAATGTGATATCATTTGAAACGTCGAACTATACTTTTCTGGGACAAAGTCTTGCGTAAACGAAAGCCTCTTTGACCTAATTGAATGTCTCTGTCTCCAGGTTCCCATGGCAACATGTCAGAGGGTAGCTCCCGCAGTTCGCAGGAAGGACTGGACGGTCTCCAAGGCGACGCCAGGCAGCTGGTACGACGGACCCAGACCTCGCTGGGCGTGGCCGAGTGCCGGCCCCACCCCCTTGTGACCCGTGTGTGCAGCAGCCCTCAGGGCTTGGCAGGGCGGCGACGCCTCCACCTCAGCCTCAACCCCATGACTGCTCACCTGAACGACCAATCAACAGGGAGCAGCAACGAGGACCTCCCACAGGGCAGTGGAAGCCGGCTCAGTCCCGCCCCGATGGCTAACCCGAGGAATGATGGGCGCTCCCCGCCTCCCTATAGCCTGTCCCCCAGGTTCCCTCCCACAGCCTCCCAGCTCCCCCAGGCGCCGGTTCTTTCCCCTCTCCGGCTCCCCCTGCAGGCTGGGAGGCCTACGCTGCAGAACCCAGCCTCCGCTCCCCCCTTAGCCGCAGACACCATGGTGCCCATGAGCCCAGAGTGGCAAGACTGGCAGAGGGACCGGTGGCAGATCTGGCAGCTCCTGTCGTCGGAGAACGCAGACACGCTCCCCGAAACGCTGGTGTGAACTCGAGGGGTTTCGGAAACCTCCCCCCGCCCCCACCGCTCCCAGCTCACCTTCCCCCGCCTTCTTCCTCCCTCACCCCATACGTCCTGCCCTCTGTCCTTCTCTAAAACATGGCGCCATGGCGTTGTTTACATGTGCAGCTGCTGCCTTTCTTTGTATACACACTTGTGTCTTGTATACACAGCCACTACTGTTCCCCCTAGTATGCTATACGATTGATCCATTATTGGTGTATCCTGTTGTCATGTTTGTATGCTTATCATCTATCGATCAGTCTTTTCACTATTTTCTTCAAGGTGTTTCAGAAGGTATCAAAATTAACTGTCCACAAGACTTACCTCAAACCTCGTGTTGATGAACTCTATCCAGATTTGTTCTTAACATTTTGGAAAGGAAGGTCAATGTCTGGCAACCATCATTAAGTTTATACAAATAGGAACATATAAACAATTTGGAAGATATACGTGGGTTATCCAACCAAAGCTTGTGAAGTTTCTCTTTCATTTGTAAATCTATCAATTTACAATATGATGTGTTCTTTATGTACAAATCTGGCCAAGACATTGCCTCCTAATACTTGTTCGTATTTGCTGTTGATATACAGATATGTCTATTTACTGCAAGCATAGCTAACAAACAAGGTCTGTACATATAAGCCTAAATAGAGCATATATTCAACATGAATATCTGTGATGCAACAGTTAGCCCAGAGTACACATTGGCAAACAGTTTGTATGTATTATATCAAAAACATAATGTCAAATATATTCATATGAACCTACCTAAGAGTAACTCTCTTTCACAGACTGCAAAGGTAACTTGTGTGTCTCAACCTCTGATTTGGTCTCAAAAAAAGCTCAGTGTATGAAGAAGCTAACTGTGATTAGCACTAAGAAGCAGGAACTGTGCCAAAGACATCAACGTAACATCAAGTTGTTATCTCCTATGTTCGTTACCGTCCACTTGACTTGAAGTCTTTGAGTTCTCTGATGCATCAAGACCTGAAAACTCAGCTCTCCCACAATCTCTCTTGGTAAGGATTACAGTCAAGTTTTTAGTCCGTTTTCTCCAGTATTACGCATAGCTCTGGCCTCTTAACAGTGGTAGCTATGTCATAGCTGCATGATCATTGGGAGACACGGTAAAGCTTTTGTCGGCTTTGTTATTTTAGATGGATCTGTCGGATTATGTCAATGTTAGGACTGCATGGAAATATTTTTCACAGCAGATCAAAACAAATGTTGTACTGAAAATCTATTACAATATAGTTAAACCTTTTCTGCCATGTGGATATCCTTTGGTTACTAACACACTTTAATTACAGAGTAAAGTGGATATTTGCTGGCAAATATTGCACGTTGACTGTGGGTCAAGTGGTTCATGTTTTTCCTCAAATGGTTTAGATATTCACTCGATTGAGACCAGACCGATGTCCTTCAGCATTATAGTCGATAAGAGACATTTTGGTTGATCGCACACAGCACAGTAGACACACACATTTCTACATGTAATTGTTCCTATGGTGACAGAGCTTGCTGAGTATGCAATCCAAGCTCATCATTTTATGAAAGAAAAAAAAATATATAAGCAGTTTTTATTTTTAAGCACCTTTCAGTACCCCAAAGTGGAGTCTAATGTGCCAGAGATCCCGTTTTTTGGTAAATGATTTGGTACCACATAGTTTGCCAATTATTTTGTATCTTGTGATCTTTTTTTATTGTCTGTTACTCAGTATTGTAATATAGGCATAACGGTTTTTACTCCAATAGTCTGAAAAGATGTGTTTTGATCAAATGTCTGCTTTTGTAATGAATGCCATCTTGGATGTGTCATGTTTGTATTAAACATGAGAGTAAAAAGTGTTTTGTTCTTTGTTGGTGATTTGCTGTTTTAGTGTCCGCTGTTTGATGTCTGTCTTAGCTGGGATTGTATCTCCAGCTGTCTACATTCACTGAGGCACTCATCATCCACTGTCATACAATTACAGGAGCACCACTAGAGGGCAGTCTATAGCTGTACTGGAGCGTTGTGTGGCAAAACTGTTGACAACCTCACATTTGGTTGGCAAATATTTGGAGGTGCATGGTTTTGTTTGTCGGTATTATATTGGGTATAAATGAGCATGCTCCAAAATACCACAAGCTCGTGGTAGAGCCCAAAGGATTCGGCATCTTCGCGTAGGTGGAGAGAGAGCGAGAGAGAGAGGGAAAGAGAGAGCCAAGATCTCCATATAATTTAAAATAAAGAAACTCAGATTAAAAGATTCCACTCTTGAGGCTTAAAGGCCTCTGTGAATCTGAAACCTTTCCAAGGCCCCTTACAGCACCAGAAAATATGAATATGAACTTTCAGGGGGATTATCAACAACAACCTATAAAGTAATGAAGTGATAATGATCTGTGTAAATGTGTGTGCAATTGACAGCGGCATGCTGTCTAGGGACACTTAGCTTCTCTTGAGTCTCTTCTGAAGACCAGGACTGGTGCATACAGAATCACACTACCCCACTTTAGTTTTGTAGGACTGTAGTATACTGGATTACGTATTACCAAGTAGTTTAGCATATTTCTATAAAGTATAAACTACCAGAATTGTATTTGCATGTTTTTACACCAAAACAGTTTGCCGTGAAAAATATCTGTTCAATGCAGTCCAACTCGCTGTCGATGGGGAACACATACCGCTACTAGGCCACAATGAGGCAGACTGAGTGTTCCAGGATAGCATTCAGCCCATGACCAAGCTCTCTGTCTCCAGTTTTGAAGTCCTGGTTTGTAACTGGAGCGAGACCCAAGGCTAACAGAAACCTCTTGGCCTTGTGAAGTGGTTCCTAGAACTCCACCCATCTGTGGTTCTGTTCCCTCTCTGTTGTCCCAGGTTCTTCCCACACACCCCACGGTTCTATGGAAAACCCTTCCCTTCCAATGTCTAAAATAAAAGTGGAAAAATGTGTTTCCTCAAAAAGATGACCACACACATTCCTGACTGCCTACAGGGTATTTTTCCTCTCCTTAAAAAACTCAACTATCAAGCATGAAGAGCACAGACGATTTGGATTGTTTATTTTACTTTTAGGCAGGTTGATTAAGAACATTTTCTTATTTGCATCATAAGGCTTCTGTAGTGACAGGGATCGTGATTCAATCACAAAACACATGTTGTTGCAACCATACAATGCTTGAAAGAGTTTAGCTGATACAGTGATAAAGAAGAACTGTACTTCTTAGCATAATTTCTGTATGAACTGAAACCTATTTCAGCAGTGGCACATTTCATATTTTCAATTAAAGTTCAAATGATGCCACTATAGGATAATGTGAAATGATGCTGTGTTGCTGACTGCCAAAGTGTGAAATTGAACAGTTGTTTTCGGCTTTGCATTGTTCATGTCTATTATCAGTGTGCGGTAGAAAGGGGACAGGGAATCTGACTATGTATTTAGCTCTTGTTCCTTTGTCCTTTTTGGCTCATACCAGCGCCTGTTTTCTGGATATGAGCCTGATTCGAAATACCCTTTGCCTGGACCATGACAAAGAACACAAAGCAGCTTTCTTTCTGTGTCTAATGACATGGTTCCTAATAGTATTACCCCGCTGGAGAACACAATAGCATAGGAACTGGTTGTGTTCTTGCATGACAGTGTTTAACTTTGTTGATTTGGTGCTGCAGGGTTGTAAACAGTTGCTTTCTTTGAGCTGCTTGTCAACAATTTTTGGGGTATTTTCACTGAATTTTGACCGGTTCATCTTGGGTGTGTGGTGTCGGATCGGCATCTGTTGTGTGCAGAAATAGGGATTTCAAATGTGATTTCAAATATTTGATGTAAGTTCATGTCTCTAACTCAGAATAATTCTAAGATATGGATGTGTGCGGTGGGTTTTGCAGTTAAAGTTGAAATCATTATGACTTATCTGACAGCAAAGCATTTGCTGTACCGCGGTCCCCATCACGCATTGCCCTAGAGCAGTCAAGTGTTTGCAGTTCTGACACCAACATATATCAGCAGAGGAAGTTTAGCTCCTAGTTTCAACGACATCACTACTATTTAACAGTGCAGTGAGTGAAAATGTCTTCTGTTTCCTCTTTGTCATGGAAACCCAATAACATCTTCCACATGAGCGTAATAGCTTGATGTAGCTGTAGGCTAGGTTTTGTATTTTTTTGTATGTATTTCTGGACCAAAGACAGCCATGAATCAAAAGCACTGGCATACTTGGTAAACAAACAGGCAGATGGGCTGCACCGCTGGCTTGTCTACGGCATGTTTGTGGCTGGGACAGGGACTGACTGTGATTTGTGTCCCACTTAGGGCACATGGCCTATTGCCATTGCGGCTTGAAGATGGCTCATTCGGAGCTGTTTTAGCAGCGTGAGGTAAAGGAAGAGGGAAGCTGTCCATCCGACCATGACACATTCACATCTCGCCCCCAGGGGGTTGAGAGCGAGGACGCCCTCCACATGTTCACTTGGATGGAAACAGATGCACACAAGCGCTGACGCAAAATGCATGCGCATGCAATTAGGCACATGCATGAAGACACACTCGCATACACAAATATATTCTTTTCAATGGTTATATGAGGTTGTCCTATGCTTTCTACACATGTAGATATCGCTTCACTGTGCTCTGAGGGTACACTGGCCACACAGGTCTATTGGAGGTCACGGAAGTGTGTCTTAGCGGAGAAGGAGAAGCTTCATTGTCAAGCAAACAATTACATTCGAACCATAACAGCCACACAACAGAAGAGAACGTGCAAAAAAGATTGCATTCCTATCATGACACTAGATACAAGTAAACATCACTCAGTTCCACAACTTGACCCCAGACAAGATCCCCCCCCCCCGTTCAAGCAGTTGAGTGAGGATCAAACTCAACCTTGATAGTCAGGAACAGCTGTTATCACTCGCCGTAAACGTGCATGTGTTCCATATCCTGCCCGGTCGATCAAAGCAGCCTGAAAAACTTGGTTAGTGTGGTGAATCAGCCCTCTCAGATATTTCCTGTCTGTATCACCTGAAACAAACTGGATTCCTCTGGTCTGCCATGCTTCAGCGGTGAGCTTCCTGCTGATTCCATGCTCCAAGGAAGTATCGTTGACTTTCAGCTTCCGAGTCACACCTCAGACTATCTTATGGGAGTCCCTCACAGACATACTGGGTTGAAGGTCTGTGGCTTGTATCTCCAGTTGAGACAAATTCAACCAAAAACTTAGGACAAATCATTGGGTTTCTGCTTCTGTGATGGCGCCTGATTAATTACTTTTCAGCTCTGGCCTGCAGAATTCACAAACCACTGCATAGAGGGATGACAGATCACATACAGCCATAGATCATAGATGTCATACACAGTGTCCTAGCACCCATCTAAGTCGTTGATCAGCCTATGTCAGCTGTCATGAAATCTGGCACAGATGACTTACTGCCTCGTACATAATTTAGGAGGTTTTTATGGAGTAGTGCTTTACAGGGTTGAATGATGAATGCTATACGCTAGACCATGAGATGGAATTGAGAGAACCCCTCTAAATTGTCCTTCAACATCTCAGTGAGAGAGAACGAAGGAAAGACCTTGGATCTAGACAACAAACACCAAGATATGTCAACCCCCGAATCTGGAAAACATACTTTCAGTTTCAAGTCTCAAGACTTCAAAAGAGTTTCAGTTTCAAGTCTGAAAGAAACAAACAACAAAAAAACAACTGCCACAAAATATTCCTCAGAAATAAAATGTCCCTCGGGGGTGTTTAGTTGGAAAACAAAACTGTGCACGTTCGATAAGTACCTCGTCAGGGCCATATCTTTTACCTCTCATTGCACAGTGCTCTCTCTGTTTCCTAGGTGACATGCTGTAGTCGTGTAGCTACTTTTGACTGGCTGAGAGCTATTTTCTGTTTAGTTTCCTGTGTGACTATCAGGTTGAACAATGCCTCCAGCAGGATCTCAGACACTAGTGGATGTCTCAGAGAGTGTTTTTGCTGCCAGGGACGATTGGTTTAACGATCCCTGATACAAATATTGTGCCAGCATGATGTGTGCTCCCTCCTTCATGCAGGGACATGTAATTGTCTGAAACATTGTGATATTTCCTGCAGATATTGTGACTATTCAGTCGTCACAGAGATCTGATTTTGAGTTTTTCTTTTATTTCTTTCTTTCTTTCTTTCCTTCTTTTTTTGGGGGTAAATGACTGCTAGGAGGAGGCACTCTGTCCTTGTTTCACGTCATGGATTAGATAAGATAATCGAAGTATATTGTTCAAACTACTGTTCTGGTTCAATAGGGGGTTTGGAGGCTAAGAGGTAAATGCCTAGGAGACCACATTCCTACTGAGGACAATAACTAAGCGCTGGCTGAGCGACATCTTTACGGAATAAGCAATATCCTGCAAGTTAAACTAATGCAAAGGACAAGCAAAGTCAAAGCTAACTGTGTGAGTGAAACAAAGATTTTGCCTCTCCTAAGAGCAACACAACTCATTCGTCCAGATGTTTGCCTGTAGTGAGAGCTGACTGTTAGAACTAAGCAGACCTTTTTTTCCATTTTAGCTGTCCTGGCACTGAACCAAATGGAGACAGTTTGACTTGACTGTAAGTGTGTGTGTGTGTGTGTGTGTATGTGTGTGTTAAGTGTGCGTGACAGTTTGAGAGAGAGTGAATTTGATGAACCTGACAGAGATATATCGTTTCTCTCTTCTATAAGCCCCAAATGCATATGATGACCTACTCAGCGATCTGCTCCAAATAAACAGCCTCTGCCGACATCTACTCTAAACAAACCAGAAGTTCATTAGATGAGGTGAACTAGAAAAGCGAGCCAAAGAACACAGATGACGAACTATGTACTGTACTGTCGTGTGCTGTACTTTATTGCAGTTAAAGTTCTCAGACAGTCGAAAATTTTCATTGCATATTCGACTTTAGAAACCAGCCAGGATGGGAGTTCCGAGTCCCTTTTTAGTTATTTCAGGGGAGGTGAGAAGATGTTTAAATGAAGAGACAGTCTCTTTTGGGGGGAAAATAGGATGGGGATATTGTTTTTACAGATTGTGCTCTCCTCACTCCCTGTGGCCCCCAGGGTGACACATCGTATCGCAGACAGCACAGTGTCAGTGATGGCTTTCCCAGCAGGCCCTGAGCACGTCAACCAGGTCTCTCAGGATGCAGTATTTGTCTTAACCCTGACTGTGTGAGTCGTCCGCTGGAAAGGCGACACTGCAGCAAGGTCCAGGGTGATGTTCCAGATCATCCCCCTCCAAGCCTGGCAGGATGTGATGTCACACCACGGAATTGTGGAGTCGTCTGTCAGTGCTTTGCGAGTGCAACCGGTTGCAATGGTTTTCCTGTTGTAAATGCTTGGCTTGTAAATCAAGCCTGGGTGGTGAATTCATTCCTTATCGACGTTAACAGAATTTTTACGGCACCAGTGATCGCCTGTTGAACTTTCTACTGTGTGAATCTGTGATCTTCGTCTTCAGTGATTGTCTATTGGCATGGCTGGAACAAAGTACGCTCTCTACTGGGCCCGTCCACCTCCTCTCCACCCCTGACCTCATGATCGCAGGCCGAGTTTCTCCTGAAGACAGGTGGTAATTACTGCAGTAGAGGCTCTGGATGGCAGCCATGTTTTCATGGCTTGGATACACTTGGCGACCGCTTACCTTGACCTTTTACACACACGTACGTGCACACACACACACACACAGTCACACACACATGTTGCTCAATTAGAATCATTACTTATTCCCTATACCTCTCCCAGTGCACATTACAGCAGGGAGAGAAAACTGGACACTTTTGTTTGGCCTTTTTTGTACGCCATCCCAATGAGGAGAAAGAGAAAAGCAGAACTGTTGGCTCGCCTCTGCATTCCAGCCTTTCTGTCCCTCTGCACCTCTCTCCCAGCAACTCAGCTTGTAAAAAGACTGGAGCCCTATGCTCAGAGAGAGTTCCCTCCCAACGCCAGCCAGCTGAACGTAAATCATTCATCAAAGATGACCTACTATTTCACGTGATAAGGCTGTAATTATACTTAATGTCGAGACTGAATGTCTCCTCTCGATATACAGTCACAGCTGTGCGCACTGCCGTGAATAGTCCAGAGGCTTACGGCATGCTTCACAAACCATATTTCTGCAGGTGTTTCGATCTCCAATCCCTCTTCAACATTTCTCCCTCTCGAGACGCACGTACCTCTCTCCGAAGTGAGTGGAAGCTGGAGGTTGTCATCAGCTAAAATTGGTTGTTGCACTGTGGTGTGATGGTTAATCAGTCCGTATCTGATTCAGAGAGGTTATTAATGAGTACGTGAGGCTTATGCTGCCTGGCCGGCTGGCTGCTGATTGAAGTGATGCTCTGCTCAGACCATTTTCACGCACTCATATTTTTGCGACCATGGGAAATTGTGCATTATGAGATGGCGATTAAATAAATCCTGCTTGAATTGCAAAGAATCATTCGCTACGTTTTTGCATGCCCTCTCGTCATGAGCATCTGGGGATTTAGGATTCCTCCGTCAGTTGCATGGACAGATTTAGCATCCTGCAGGTTAAAATGTACTTACCGGTACACGATTCATTTTTCTGAAGTCCAACCTCTAGCATCAGAATTTGACAATGTTTTGCCATTTTGAGGGGGAATCCACCATTGCAGGGGGCAGCTATATTGAATCTCGAATGCATTTTGAAGTTGCGTCAGCTGGACGTGTGCTTAACTCCTGTTGTCATGTTCAAGGTAACGTTCGGTTTTCTATTCTGTATTCCATCAGTGCACCTACACACAGCCACCTGGGTAACAGAGATGGAAGCAAACATCTTGAAACACACAAGTGTGCCTGGAGTGACAGATGAGAGGTACAAGGCTTCTCTTTAAAGTTTGTCAAAGTTGCACACCCCTTGTTCCTCTAGGGTGTGTGACTGAGGACTGACTTAGGAAGGGAAGAAGAGATAAATAATGCAGGTCATGGCCTTGTGGGCAGCCATTGTTTTCGAGGCCCTTTCACTACCTCGGTAAAATATTGATTTTGCACTTAGCAGTTGTTGAGGGAAACGGCGCTGGATGGGAGACACACATGGGAGATTTTCCTGAAGGATTTGGGGTTATAGGATGGAAGACTCAGCGGAGAGACTCAGACAAAACCGGTGTGATTGTTGTCAAAATAACATAACAAGCCGGTGTAGTGCACATGTTCGATGCACAGACAAGGATGTTGGATTGTTTTCAGCAGTGTGAAATAGTACAGCATGTACATGGGTTGGATATTTGAGACACCTGGAATTAACTTTTTGGAGTGAATTTGGGGGGTATTCAATCATACTGCCAGAGAATCAGATGCCGTGACAAGGCATCATTCCTATATGCAAACTTTGAAATCAAAAATAGGCTTTCTGTCATCTCTAGTCTCTATTTTCAATGGTCGAGACTGCAATTTAAAACTGTAAATGATGCATGGATCTATCAATTTTTAAATCAGATCTTTAAAAGTCTTTCAAGCATGGGGACTGATGATGCCTATCAATGAACTGCCGTTGAATATTCCATTAACGTTCCATGCAACATTTATTAAGAGTATGTCTCACTTTATATCCCATCCAGGGTCAATGAGCTTATCTACATTCCTTTTACAATTAAGTATCTGTCTGTGTTTTTC
Source organism: Hypomesus nipponensis (assembly GCF_054491055.1). Taxonomy (NCBI): domain Eukaryota; kingdom Metazoa; phylum Chordata; class Actinopteri; order Osmeriformes; family Osmeridae; genus Hypomesus; species Hypomesus nipponensis. The sequence goes on along the minus strand of NC_140372.1, from coordinate 10,475,485 downwards.
TGGTGGAAAAGTGAATTTCCTCCACGGCTTACATGTTTGTAGCTCGCTCACATGGGTTGCATCTTCTCGTGTTACATCTTCTCCGACAGCTCAGGTTACTCCTGTGTGGGTTAGTGAGACCAAAGAGGGAATATTGGCTGCACTAGACCATGACTTGATATAATTTGATTTGACTTGAGTAGAGGCTAAAACACCTCATCTCTCCTGTGTCAGAGTGACAGTCTTTCACTGTGCCATGTCAATCACTTTCGAAATTCATGTCCTCACAGCTTCCCTGTCGGTTTGGGCCCCGCGGGTCTTCTGTGTCATTCAATTGACTTCTAAAGTATCAAAACTCATTGATAAACTCGTTCATCAAGTGCAGTATGGTGTTTGCCATCTGCCACTGGATCTGACATCATACTGCAGTGCTTGGTAATCAAAAGCAGAATCGATCAGAAGTTGTAGATCAATATGTGCCCCCATACTTGGACAGTTGAGGAAATACAACCTGGCCTGCTCTGTATTCCCGGTGGATGAGCCTGCAGGGAAACCTTTAGAGGAGCAGAAACAACCCACGGGTCTCTGGGGAGGGGGGAATGAGAGAGGAGATGGTGGGTAGGGTAGTTGAGTGACATGAGTAGAGGAGAGTCCATTTGAAAGTGTCTGGTTGTGTTGGCTGCACGGTAGCAAGAAATGGAAATCCAGATCAAAAGGTAGTGAGGAGAGACTAGGTGTAGTCAGTGTGTAGTCAGTTCTCTTAGGTCGTAATGTACCTGCTGGGACACAACCCACAGCGACCTGTCTCCTCACTTATTATCCTCTTTCCCAGCATTTCTTCCCCCTTCACTATCAGAAAGCCACATCCTCCATCCATTTCCACTAGTCCTTCTACGAGGCCTTCTGCACCCTCTGCTTCTCCCTTTTGGTGGTTTTCACACCCTGTGCGAAACCCCAAGCTGGAGGAAAACTCAGACTCAGACAAAAAATACCAATTAACTTCATAGCAGTGAAGTGGATGACTTAATTTGAGGTTTCTCTGGGAAACACATGCTGCACCAGGTTTTATTTTTATTTTCACTCTGTATGAGTGAAAATAACAAAAACGAATACATAATAAAATATTGTATAACTGAGGCCTGATTTATACAGAAGACGGCACCAAGGGCTTTGTTCTTTTCCCTTCAGGAAATCAGTATAATTTAAAGGAGCGAGGCATCGCCACCCTGTTTGGGCATGAATGTTTAAGAGCTTTTTTTTTTTTTCCTCCCATGTGTCTTGGGACTATGTTTCTCACTACTCTCTCTCTCTCTCTCTCTCTCTCTCTCTCTCTCCCTCTCTCTCTCCTTCGTACCGTCCCAGTCGGACTGAAATAAAGATTACTTATGAATTACTTATAGAGGAAGCGTAGGAGGACTAAAGCTTCTATGCGGGGTCTCTTTGTGCTTCATAGTCAGTCCATGGGTTCACTTCTCTGCCATGCTTTCCACTATGATACTTTGCAGTCTAGAGTTGAAAGATTCAGCATCTGGCATTTTATCCTGTTCTTATAAAGCTGTTACTATATGTGCCATACAGTATGTAGCAAGATTAGGATAAAGGCTTCAATGTTCTTGGATATGTGAAAACAAAAAATACTTAAAGCAAGGATATGATTAAGTAAGGTTTATAAAACCACCAAGCAGCCAGTGAGTCAAAGTAGTGAGTGGCCTTCAGAAAGATTCAAACTGCAGAAGAGAAAATAAACACACAATTGGAAGTACGAGAGTTTCACCTTACATTTGCCCTTTTATAATCCCTCCTTGCTCACATCCACACATCACAGGTCAAGCCAGCGACAGTGAATACCTGAAAGAACATAATCCTCTTCAAAAAGGTCATGTACTTTCCATTAATCAGTATCTCCTCAAAGTCATTTTCAGGTGTTTTGTTTTTTATAGATCAAATGAATGGAAGTCATTCATAGGTTCATAATTAGTTTCTTCCCCAACTTGGAAATCTTGTCAGCAGATGTTTATTTGGACACACCGGAGATGTACGGGCATGAGGCCTCGGCATGCTCGAGCCCTCGTCTCCTGAAACAGATCGCCTCAGAGGGTGCAGCACGGACAGCTGGCCTCTCTCCAGAGCTGCCGGGGGAAGAGACACCGAGGCGAGAGCTGCACTGTCCAGACGGACTTGTGGGCTGGTAAACAACTGTCAGCTACACTAATTGCCATGGATAATCATCCACTTCAAAAGCACATAGATCTGGATTGTTGAGAATAGGACTTAATTCAGAAGGAGACCGAGAGAGAAACTAAAACAGAGGGAGAGACTCAATGCTTGTCCACTTCTTTGACCATCACCAAGGCCTCAGAACAAAACAGAACAACATCCATGGATCATCCAACACTTGGCTCTGCTAACCCTATATTCACACGCCATGCTGCATATCACTCACAGACACATCCTCCCTGACAACATTATTATGTTTGACACATTGTTGACCATGTTTGACACTAAATATATTGTAGCGTCTTGAGAAGAGCTGCCTAGGGCAGGCAAGAGTGAGGCAGTGCACTGGGGTGGGAAAGACCAAGCAAAAACAGGTTCCACAAAAAAGAGGGCACTTTATTTTCCACAAAAAGACAACAAAAATCAACTCAGGCAGGGTTTTACTTCCACCTTCCACCAGCCAACAAAATCCACAAAAGTTTAAACAAAAAATGACTTTCCCCTTCAAAAAGCCGTCTGTAACTCACCCAACTTTTTTCTGGTCCAAACTAACCAGCCATGTGCCCTTTGTCTCTCTGGTCTCTCCCCCTGCTCTTTCCCCTCCTTTTCTAGTCCTAACTTGATTAGGTGGCTCACACGCCCACACCTGTCCACTTGGTGAGGGATTCTGGGAGATGTATTGTGGGCCATTGCCACCATTTTGTGGTGTTGCCCCCTCTCTGGTCCAGGGATGTAACATCCCTCCACTACCTGTCCCCTGGTGATGTCACAATATATTCAGTTTGAAATGTATGAAGTCACTTTGTTTAACCCAGAGAATAGATGTCATGAATTTATGAATCTATGAACTACTTGCTAATCTCTGCAGTAAATCTCTGGCATCATAAATCAAAATGAAGTCACATGTTGTCACTTACGGCACCATATAAAGGTATTTAGCATAATTCCTTTATCCATTGCAATACATAGGGTGTTCGTGTCTCATTCAATTAAGGCATCAACAGCACAGAGGACATACTTTTCTGCAAGTGTTCACCTAGAAGACCAAACATTTCCTATTTTGCTCAAGTTATAAATTTGGCAGAATATTTGATTGAATGTTCAAAAGTGTTGGTATCTGGTCAACTGACATATATATGTTATTATTTTCAGTATTTGTTGTTGCTAATAACAAAGTCAACGTTCAGGAGCCTAAGAGAGACCCTTGTTGTGTGGAATCTTGGCCAACATGCTTTAGACCACTTTACTATTCTGTCATTCATTGCATTGAGATTAAACATTCAATCTAAAATAAGGAACGCAAGCCACAGACAATCCTAGTGAAGGAAAACCTCTTGTCAACTGTGATCTGTCAGCCAGTTGTCTCAAACACACATACTGTACGCGTATAGACAGTCACACACACACACACACACACACACACACACACACACACACACACACACACACACTATCGCTCTTGTATGACTAATACACGGATGACAACTGCACTTGTGCAACTTAGTTAAAAATATAAAATTCAGGTAGCACACCAAGCGCCACACCAGTGGATGCCTCAACACAGGGGCCTGGGATCGATTCCGTCCTGCATGTCCTTGACTCTCTCTCTCCACTACATTCCCTATCCCTCTCTACTGTCACTATCATAATAAAGCCCCAAAATATCTTCCAAAAATATGTGTGTATGACATTCTTCTGACATTTAAATAGAAACACAAAGCAGTTTTGTGCATTAGGTGCTGACCCATACTCGTGGCTACATGCAAGGAAGCCAACACGTCCATCTCTTTCACTTCAATGTAACCTCAGTATTTACATACTAAGCCTGGCTGTGGTGTGCACTGCAGTGGAAGAACACTACAAAAAGCGCAGAGAGCATACTAACACTTTCTGTGTTGTTGACAATGCACATTGCATGTAGCATTGTTATAAAGGAACAGAACATCCAAAACACAACTGGATCAAGTATTCCTGCCGTGTGTTCACAAAGCCAACTCGTCACACTAAACAAAAATGTGCTGAAGAACTGTTTAAGATTTCATGTGGCTCTGAAAGCCTTTCCTTCCCTCAAAGCGTGATTGTTCCAATTCGTCTGAGAGCGCCAGTTTCTAATGCTTCCTAAGAGCCCAAACTGCTTTGTTCAGGGACCTACTCGGCCAAATAAGAATAAATATTTATTTATATGAAATCAGTCAGCATGAAATATACATGGAGAGAAGTGGAAGCTGGAGTTTTAGCCCTCATATTTGGAAAGACTTCAACATGATCTCCTATGGGATTCGTCCATAGAAAAAGCTATATTTAAAAGCTATTTGTGAAAAGATTCACAAAAAAGGATTGCCTATTTATTATCCTCCCTGAAATAGTTCCATAGTTCAGCAGGGATATACCTGAAACAGAGAACTGGGTAGAACAATACATGGTTTGGAAAATGAGAATCACAAAGGGTGGGGTAATGAAAATCAAGTGACTTTTGACATGCTGCTTTGTCATTTCTTGCTGTGCAATTATGTGCCCGTTGTTGAGGCAATTTAAGTTTTTATAACAGAAAAGGCACATTTGGTCTTTCTGATTGCGCTGTTTGTCCATGTGAAAGCGCTTAACCCTGTGAAACCCCTTATTTTAAAATGATCTCTTTAATTGCAAATGTCTTTTTTTTAAGACCAAATGTATCCAATAGCATAGCAAGGCAAGACAATAGGACCCATTAGTTATGTAAATGTAGTCTTTCCCCAAAAAATCGTATTTGCAAATGTATTTTTTGGAGAGCTAAAGGTGAGGTTGAAATTATAGGGTCGGGTCTTACAGGGTTTTAATGAATTTTTCTGGAAATGGTTGCGTAAACTAAATCACAATTTCTGTCATGAGATTAACCTTTACAGTTAAATTAAATTAAATTATCATTTTTATACATATAGCAGATGCGTTTATCCAAAGCAACGTACAAATAGTACATATAGAAAAAACAGCAGAAGATCAAGGATCAGAAGTGCCTTTCTTTTTTGGTTGGGACATTTTACTTCCAACTCTTGGCATCCTGACAGAATAAAGATGAAAGATGAAAGACAATTAATGACCTGCTACAGAGTGATATGTGATTTATTGGCATGTGCTGTACGTGTATTAAGTTCACATGCAGGTGGCAGGGAATAACTGAAAGAAACAAAACATATGCTGTGAGTTCGTAAAGCGATGTTGCAGAAACGGTCACGTGAAGCAGGTGGACCCAAAAACAGACTCAGATGAGGAGGCAGGTTTCAGGCCACTAAAGTACAGTATTAAGAAAACCAGGAATCTGAGGCTGGGGCAAAGGGACCAGGGGCAGGTTGAGCAGGTCTGGAGAGGAATCCAAGCAAGAAGTAGAGCAGGGGTAGGGGCAGGGAAGCAGCATTGACACACGGGACTGGAGACAGGGGCCAAAGACAGAGCGGAAGGAGCCATAGCAAAGACACGACACATAGAACAGAGGCAGGCTAAGGCACACAAACTGGCTAGGCGTGAAACGGCTTGAATCACAGACTGACTGAGTGGAGGTTGCGATCTGCCGCTGTGGAAGTGACAGGGCTGAGTGCTTATAGAGGACTTGATTGGAACAGGTTGCAGCTGGTAGAATCAGCTCCATCTCCCGCACACCTGTCTATACTTACAGAGCACAAGGGGACTTGATGGCAGGTTAGCAAGACACGGGATGAGGATGGGAGGGCGTGGCAGGGGCAGATGTAACAGGAACCGGGGAAAGGACCTTTTGAAACCGTTTTGGCAGCTGTTGTGAAGCTTTGAGCAAACTATTGTTTTATCCTAATCTTATGTTGTACTGTATTTACCATGACATGGAAAGATACAAACAGCTACATGTATTGAAACCAACGTTCAAACCCTCCCTCCTTACCTCTCGCACACACACACACATGCACACACACACACACACACGCACACACACACACACACACACACACACACACACACACACACACACACACACACACACACACACAAACACACTGCTGTCCATCTGCTACAACTCACATATAGTATAGCAGGGCTAAGCCTACCCATCCATCAGAATGCTAACTTTGAAGTTGACCTTGACCACCCAACTCCCAGGACTGTGTCTGGCAGGTGGGCGCAGATCCAGCCCATGACCTTCCAGAAGTTGAGCAACACAACCCCAGTCACCCCAGAGGACCAACATGATCTTAGGCCAGCGCTTCGAAGTCCAAAGAGTTCCCCCTGGACTCATCATGGTTAGATCACCACCCAGAGCCAGAGGCAAGCCTAATAACTCCAGCTCACCTTGAGTACCCTCTCATTACACATGCCTTTTGTTATCTGGAACTAATTTCCCCCGTGTTTTAAATTTGTGATGAGTCGTACTGTCAGGATATTCCCTGTTGTGGACGAAGGGCACGTGAAAGGGATTGGTGGAGGGGAGCCAATGTGTGTTGCGATTGGCAAGGGTGCTGTGAATATCTGGGCTATGTGGTGGGGTGCAGCACACATGGAACCCATACGGAGGAGGAACCGCGCAGATCTCCACCAATGGGTGTCAGGAAGACGAGGGAGAGGGACTGGCTGTAGCATCCCTTTCTCGCATCGTTGCACTTAAACCACAGAGTTGTTTCCATGTGTTTGTACATGTTGAGAAGTGTGTGTGTGTGTGTGTGTGGTTAGGAGGGTGGGTGGGCTAGTCTTTGTGTTGTGTTCATGTATTTGCATATCTCTTGAGGGTATTATCAAGGAAACTTTTATTTCATATCACTCATCAACTTCCCCTCCCCCAAGATTTAACCTAGATGTGTTTTACAATGTGGACAGGCATCATGTCTTGCCTACCACGTGAGTCCTCTGCAAAATGCTTGTTCGAAATGGCTGAGGTTCTCCATCCACTTGCCTGTAGATGTATGTTCACATCTCCGGATCACGGAACATGCTAATTAACCCCAATATTCAGTGAAAAGCCCTATGGGAGATGTAGGCCATCTGCGACCTGCTCACTCAGTTAGAAACTGTGCCTGATGAAAATCTCAGTAAGCAGCCATTTTGGGAGTAATATGATTATTGTGTCAGTGTGACATTTTCTAATGTCAATAGATCTCCAAAGACCTTGGCTGTGGAACGCTGTGTTGTGATCGCGCATACAAATGGCTTGCCGTTAAAAAAGCACCAAGTTAAAATGCGTTAACCTCACCTATCTCAGGTGGTGGTATTTGCTTTGCGGTAAATTACGGGTGGGCAGATTTGACTTTTCTAAATGTAAATGCGTCTGGGCTTCAGGGAGCGCTGAGCCAGCCGTCTGTGCCGGTGAATAAAGAGCGGAGGACTCCGTTTAATTTTGTTGGTTTTGTGCATGGCCTGTGGAATGGGCATTGAATTTAATGAAGTGAATACACTTCCCTGAGAGCTTATAGGACACATGAAACTATTCTTATCTATACGAAGCTGCGCTTTGAGGGGGCTTCTGTCCCGTCGGGTCCTCTGCACTGTAAGATAACGTTCTACTATCAGTCAAATATTATATCAGTGGTATGCAGAGCGGACCACAATGGAGAAGACTAACCATGCCTTTTGCATGTGCAATTGACAGCGTTTTCCTTGTGTGTGGTCCTATTATTGCTTTTTCACGTATTGACTGTTGGTCGTGGAGCATACTGTTTATGAGAGTCCATCTCCTAGCCAAGGTCTGATGGGGGCTGTATGGCCAAGGTTTCCACCCCCCCCCTCCCCCCTCTCTTACCCCAGCCTTGTGCCCTGCAAACCCCTCAGGCTACCACTGAGCAGAGGAATTCAGTTTCCAGGTCAGCTCCCATACTTGCTCCTTGCAGCTGACTTGGCCCGCTGCTAGCACAAGCTATCTCGGCTAATTACGAAGCGATCCAGGGGTCAAGGGAATTGCGCTTGCGTCGACCGGCGGAGGCACGAGGCGGTAAATGGTTGTGGCATGCTCTCGCGCTCCCTCTCTGAGGCCCTGAGGCTACTCCTGGAGGCTGCAGAGGCTCAGAGAGACAGACCTCCCTATACTCATGTCAGAAGCTCTGTAAAGCCCAGGACAGGTGAGGCTGTCATGAAAGTAATGACAGGATCCATGTAACAATAGCGTAACCCCACCACAGGAGATCCATGTCTTCACTTGGTTCTCAAACAGATATGGAAAACTCAAAGGTCTTTTTACTTTTCTAATCAGAAACCATAACAACATGAACTGTAAGCTCATTAGGAACAGGTTAGGAACTGAAACTGCATCACACAGAAAATACAACAGTGCTGTAAATAGGTCACTCATAAATGACTTATGGCATACATTTGACATGGACTGGAAGCAAATACTACAATATACACACTGATGCTAAAGGCAAATAATTTAGTGTCCAATTCCCAGCTCCAATTGGTGCCAAGCTAATGGAAACTTACTCCTGGCATTAGTGTGTGGCTGGATGGACTTGGGTGTCAGTGTTACCATGGAGATATTCTACTCTACCCTATCAGCCATTGTAGACTCTTACATAAGAAGCCTATGGAAAGATGGCTGGTGATGACCATTAGATCAATGGATGTCTAGTGTGTAGATATAGAGGTGATGGACCGATGAGAATGTGGAAACAGAGGTATGTGTTGCATCCTCTTGTTTTTGTTGTCCCAGCTGTGACATGTAGCGTGGCTTTTCTTTCTAATCGCTCTTTCTCATGCTGAAGGTCAAGGCTGCAGCCTGTGGAGATGTTGTAGTCCTCCAGAAACCCCCTGTGGCATGGCTGTCACCCCAGACGGTGTTCGAGTCTTGTCGAACAGAAGGTTGACTTACACGTGACATGTAAGGTTCGTGAGTAGTTCCCTGTTAAGAACACAGGTTGACCTGCAGGTCATGAAACTGTCGAACACACTGCCAGTAATGTCATTTCTACAGTATCTCTCTCTCTGCCTTTCTTATTTCAAACTCTGCCTTCTTTGGTCTGTCTCATCAAATAACCCCATTATTATATTTCTGAACCATTTACGCTTGCCAGCTCCCCTACTAATGGTAATATTCCCTGATATTCTCTGACATGTCAAAGCCTATTGGACGTTGTAATTTAAATGGCTTACTTCTGTGCTGTATAATCATTACGGACACATTTATGAGATAGGGCATTCAAGCTAACCCTAAGGGGCTTTTCAGATAAGAAGTGACCTGAATGGTCATATTGATCCTTACAAATTGAGATTAGCTACTGTATTGATTGGTACCATAAATGGGATGTTGGTCCATTGATTTGCCCTATTACACGTGACATGAAGCAAATACATTGGGATTAAATGGGTAATTTACCTTTGACATGAAGATTTTTCTTTGGGATTTGGATAAGTGGTCAAAAGCACATGGTCTCTCTGGTCTTCAAACCTCGTTGTGGTTTCCCTGATTGTTTATGAGGTGTTAAAAATGCAGAACTACAGCAAAAGTCCATAATCTGTCGACTCAACCAGCAATCAATAATGATTGTTGGCTCAGAGTATTAAAACAATGGAACAAAACATGGCTGGATTTAAATGTTGCCATTTTGCCAAAGCATTCTTGATCTCTTGCTAGCATGACCTTAAACATCCCAGAGGTTCATCCACTTCTAGATCCCAAGTGAACACACATAATGAGAATTGAAAGCTTTGGATGGGTGGGCCTGTTTTGCTAGCTTTGTTGGGATAAGATTATACTCATCACAATCTATCAGAGCACATTGTTGGATAATCTCTCTCTGTGCATGCAGGGTTTGAATGACGTAGGGCATTCCGCTTTCCCATCCTGCCTGCTCTTGGTGTAGATATCGCCGTCTACTTCCACTTTGTGATCTTGAAAAATGTTTTGTCTGGAGCCTATGGACGAAGCCATTCACATCCCCCCACCAATGTCAATGGGGGGTGACAAACATTGCTGCTAGTTCAGACAACGGTCTGAGAACGCCATTTAGAGCCCACCACAGGACAACCGGCTAAATGGGGGATCAGGATGCTAATACTGAACCCCAATGAAAACCAAACAAACCCACAGACATGCTGGCGTGCGGAGTGCTACTTAGTTTTCCCTCAAATACCCCAAAAAGGCAATCTGATTGGATGGGGAGAATGGCCTTATAAAGTAATTGTTCTGACTGAGCCCATAAACCTACTCAGGGTGTAAAGTACAGTCTGTCAATCATGATGACTATTAAGTCAAGCAGAGGGGAATAGCGATTTTAAGCCCCTAGGTGGTCACCGTGAAGGTCATCAGGGAAGGGAGATGCCATGTGTCCAAACAATGACCTCAGTGTTTGACAACGGGGAGAAAACACCAGCTGATCCCTCAGCTTACTGGCCCTGGAAGCCCCCTGGAAGAGCAAGTTCAAAGAGAACCAGATGAACACACACAGCTATCCAAACGGATCTCCGTGACAAGTATTTATCTGTGGACTCACTACTGTTACAGTAAGCGAAAGCTGTGTTATTCCAATACTCTGTCAATGTTGAGATAAAGCGCACAGTCTAAAGACTAAACAAGCATTTTTCTACCTTTTGAAGTTTATCAATCCTATTGTCTTTCATGGTGAGCTACAAAAACGGGTGGGATTGACTGTGTTCTCCTTTTTTGGGTCCACAGCGTCTCCATGTAGTGAAACATTCAGGTAATGTACCACAACAATATATTAGCTGCTGAACATTCATGTAAATGAATGATGCTGTCACTGGTTAATGATCAGTAACAAATGATCCCAGATGATCCCAGGAGACAGCGTCGGGTCGTTTAGTGTCTGCCTGTCTTCGCTTCTCTTAGAGACCTACTGATAACAGCGGGCACCATCACATAGTGTGGGCTGTACAGTACAACCTGAGTGTCCGTGTCAACCCCCGCCCTGCAAACACTCTCTCTCTCTTTTTCTCTCACACAATCTCTCTCTCTCTCTCTCTCTCTCTCTCTCTCTCTCTCTCTCTCTCTCTCTCTGTCTCTCTCTCTCTCTCTCTCTCTCTCTCTCTCTCTCTGTCTCTCTCTCTCTCTCTCTCTCTCTCTCTCTCTCTCTCTCTCTCTCTCTCTCTCTCTCTCTCTCTCTCTCTCACGAAAGCACACACACACAATATTGTCCCCAGTGTTGACTCCGAAGTCTGGGTTCAGGACAGGAGGGGGGGGGGGGGCTTGGAGGAGCAAGCATGCTCAACGTTCCACATAATGGGAGCAAGGTTCCAGCTGTGGGATGAGCACTTGAAAAACGCCGGTTCCCTCCCGCCTGCTTCACGCTCGTCTGAGCACTCGCCAAGTGAGAGCCAGGGGCAGGAAGAGGGTGGGGGGAGAACAACAGAGTCAGAGGGACACCACGGAGGCTGGATCGCTATTGTTTTGTTTTGAGTGCATGCTGGATACCTCTCTCTCTCTCTCTCTGTTTATCTCTCTCTCTCACACTCTCTCTCTCACTCTCTCTCTCTCTCTCTCTCTCTCTCTCTCTCCCTCTCGTGCTTGCTCTCACTTAGTGTTGTCTCTGGGTGATCATTGTCTGCTTCTCTCGCTCTCTTTTGGAGGGACCATGTGAGGGGGGCTTGAACGTAAGTACTACTTCTTTTGTCCTGTGTTAATACGCTCTCAGTGAGAACATCTTTGCAGGCAGCTGAAGTGTTGTGGTTTTCTGACTGCCCCAAAGTCTAGTTCCTGACAGGGCGGTGTGTTTGGGGGCTCGCTCCATGTGCTTCCATGTGGGAGTTTCCTGCACGTGTGAAGGGGCGTCAGTTCCCCCAGTAGTTTTGATTTGTGGTGATTCGTTTTGAACTTGTTCTGCTGACTGATGAATTGTTAGATTTCACTCAATTATTTTATGTTTTTCTTTTCAGTTCATAGCTCTGACACAATTATACTTTGTTGAATTCGAACAATGTGTGTTGATAGAACTATGCTGTAGATGTGATATGATCCTATCTTTTAATGTTTAGGAAATGTCTGATTCTGACCTCCCAATATTTGATATGGCTGTTTTAAGCAGTCTATTGTTTTGTACTTAAACCTTCAGATTTGTATGACAGAAAAAAAAAAAAAAAAAGTATTTGTATAGCTCTTTTTAAAAGCAACATCACAGAGGGCTTCACATACGCCCATAGAACTGCCCCTCAACCAACCTAAACCTTCAAGGAAGACAAGGAAAAACTCCCAGAAAAAAAGTCACTCACAGGAGAAAAAATAGAAGAAACCTTATGAGGAGCAATTCCATGAGGGATCCCCTCCTCCAGAGACAGTTGGTGAAAGAGAGGCGCAAAAAACAGGCTAAACATAGTCATACAGCAGGGAAGTGTCAATGGGTGTTGAAACACCAAAATCCAATGTTCCACTTGGGTCAGAGTTGGTAAATGTCAGTTTAAGCAGAGGTAGCCACAGGGCTGGGGACTGTGATCGGCACAGCAGCAGGATGAGGAAAGGGACTGGGACTCGCTGTTGTCCGTCAGGGAGACTGGTGTCCACTTGGCGACTAGATCCAGCTCTGGCAGACTGTTACAGATCGATGTCCACTGCTAAAACATTTATTTTAGACAATGACATTTTATACAAAAAATAGAGGCCCACCTTGAGTTTGTATAGACAGCATTTACATAACCTACTACAAGTCTTGACACAAGCTTAATCATTAACATGAAAAACGTGTTTGGTTGCTTTTGAAGTCAGAGGATCAAGGTCTGGACTCTCTTCCCCATGTAGTACTGAGTCTCGGTGTAGCTGAATCGAATTAAACATTACACCTGACTGCTCAGGGGTTAACAACACCTGTCTTGGCCTGCCTCCATATTGAAAGTTTACAGAACTCAACCATGCATATTGTACATGCATGGGGAGCTCTGGTGAGTTATGGTTTAAGAACGGATGAAAAAGCTTCACGCATACAGTGCTCCTCAAGGCCCCGCGTGAGATGCAAAGCAGAAATACAGAAACAATGAATCATGGGGCAACGTGATTGCTGTTTCTGGTGGAGGTGTGGCGTTCAGTTGAGTTAAGGACCGGCATGTTTCCCCCTTTCAGCGTCCTTCCAAGAGTGTTTTAGAGAACTTGACAGATGAATAATGCAAGTAGCGTATACAGTCATCTATAATACACACTCAGATGTATGTACACAGAGTGCACATGAAATATAGAAATACGAGCCAGAGGTGTGACTGCCCCAAATGTGTTTGTCTGGCCATTCTTCATATCGAACAGTATTGTCTTTTTGTTACAACCCAAAGCTGTTTAAACACAAATGCTGTGAAGAGAACGTGCTGGAAGATCACGGCTGTGTCACACACAAACTGCTACACACTGAGAAACTGGGAAATCTGCCCCGGTTTCGACTCAGGAGGTATTTATAGATTGTAACATCCGCCTGGCCTCTGTTAGGGGTGAAACGCCCTAATGATGGTTGACGTGTAGAGTGGAGGCTGTCGTGATGAAGCCAAGGAGTGACAGTTGTGGACCTCGGGCAGTGGGAGAGCTGTGGCTGGTCACCCTGCTGTTAGAGAGCTTGTTGGGTTGGAAACCAAATAGATGAGGCTACACACCCACACACCAAGTGTCTCGTGTGCAAATTTTACTCACACGCCCTCCGCCATTTTTATAAAATTCAAACCAAGAAAATGATGCGGAATTGATGCTTTGTTGATCATGGTCGTTCTTATAATAGGCTGCACCTTTTGTCATTAAATGTCATATACTACATCGTTGCAAACCCAAATAATGTGATGCGACAGTATGACTTCAGCCCCTGTGAGTTCCCCCAATTTAGCAGAAGCATATTGAATAGCGTGACCGTTAGCATATTTCTCTGCCACCCTTGTTGCCATGGTGGAGCGCCATCTCTCCATGCAGGCCAGGGCATAAGCAGCATGCAATGTCTACACAGCCATTCACCGGCTGCCAGCCTCCCACATTCCAACTGCAAATCTCCTCTCCACTCCTGCTGTGGCTTCGAGAGCCTGGCATCCATTCTCTGGCTCCTCAGCACCACGCTACTTCGCACTTCAGTCAAGAATGCCGGTGCTTGAATGGGAGGCAGAAGTAGTTTGTTTGTGAGGGACTCGCTCTCTGTCGAGAGGGTTGTTAGACAGTGTGAAAGCGGGGGCTTGTGTTCCACGTGACCGGACAAGACACTGATATGTTCTTCTTGGTTTCTTTTCAGACCAAAGAGAACCTAGTCGTGTTTACAATGTAGGTGGTGAGGGCGAGTTGGACACGCGTTCCGTCCTCCTGACAGAATTCATGGCTGAAGACACTTATGATGTCATGATGTCTAGCACGTTTCATTCTTCCTACTCCATACACTCAAAGAAAGATTGTGGTGGAGAATGTGGTACTGTATGTAACCCTGTTTACCATGTATGCAGTTTCCATGCCATGGTTATTGATTTATACAGGCCATTGTCACAAGCATTAGGCTTGATGGCATGATAACAATCATCAAACTTGCTTTCAATTTTTTGAGGTTAGTATCAACTTGTGTCAGATGTGGGCTAAAGAGTCAAATTAATGTCAGCCTGCATTGGTAGAGGACACAGCATCTGATCACTCGCGTAAAAGGCTTTGTGCCAGTGTAGCTTTTAAGTTCAAATGAACCAAGCTGCCCGACTTTGCAGGAACAGCTTTCTGCATTAATCACCTCATTGATTTGCTGATGCAGACGAGAAAGGGATTGTATTGTGACTGAAGCCGTGGAGTTTAGAACAGAGAAAAAGTGTTTGATCATGGTGGGGACAAGCCACTGCAAATGAAAAATGTCATCACTCTGCGAGTAAAGAGGGCAATCAATGTCCAATACCAACTCGTATTTGTTACTTTTTCTTTTTTGAGTGCTGAATTCATGCATGTCAGAGCCCAGAAGTGTTGTCACTATTCTAATGTATCAAACTATGCATACTGTAGTCAGGCATGTCAACTTTATCACACTCACTTGGGCCCTACACACTATTGACTTTGGAGGTATGCCTCCACCCGCACTGTGTGTGCCTCTCAATGT
This sequence comes from Hypomesus nipponensis, assembly GCF_054491055.1. Classification (NCBI taxonomy): domain Eukaryota; kingdom Metazoa; phylum Chordata; class Actinopteri; order Osmeriformes; family Osmeridae; genus Hypomesus; species Hypomesus nipponensis. The sequence continues at coordinate 10,460,333 of NC_140372.1, read as the reverse complement.
TGTTTACCGAACAATCCAATTGTGACTAATTTGATCTTTGTCTGATGGTCACGTCCTATGCAAGAGCACACGCTGAGCAGGAGTGTTGGGGTCGCATTGATCGTCTCTGCTCACCTCAATAGATCTTTCAAAGGTAAACAGATAACAAGCTGTGAAACAACCAGCCATGATTCACAGGGTTGAAGGTGAGGTGAAATCTGTATGTGTGCCGCGAAACTCTTAATTGCTCGCGCCGTGGAGTCCAAACTATGTCCTGAAGACCCAGGCTCTGCCGGTGGGTGATTTATTGAACGTCTTTTTTCTTCCACATAGGATAAGAGAATAGAAACACGATGGTTGCCATGGCCTTTCTCTTCCTGGACAAAGTAGAGGTTCAGAAATTCACTGATAAGAAGCCAGCATGTCTTTCTGAAGTGCACAATACCACAGAGATAACATGGTATCAGAAGACCAGTTCATTATACTGATATACTAATGATGAAAAGAGAACATGACAGGTCCAAGAAATACTTAAACTGCAAAAGGTCTTTGGCTTGGAATATTCTGTTCAGTTCCCATTGCTAATTTGGATCTTATGTTGCTGTGTTTTGCACTTTTGCATTTGCCTGTTTTTTGTTCTCGCACATTGTGTGTTGTTGTGTCATATCAGACCAAAGCAAATTCCTTGTTTTTCAAAACCGGCTTAGTCATAAACCTGTTTCTTATTCTGAATATTCTGCTCCAAAATATGAAGCTGTTGAATGAAACTAAATATCCTGCTTCTGTTATTGCTTTTGGATGTTTTTTTCCCCCATGGAGAATCAGTCATTTCCAATGTTGTGATAGGACACACACCCATTCCCTAGATCTGAGACTTGAGCTTTATCAATGGATCATGTGACATCAAGGTGTCCTATTGCTCATTCCATGACTTATTCATATTCCAGTATCATAGCTATTACTGCCTGCTGATGCAAAATGCATGCTTCTGATGAATGTTCCAGCGCCCAGAGTACCATATTCCTATGCCATTATGTTCCATAGCTCTGGACTCCATCTCAGATTCTTTTATGGCTAAAGATGATACATAACTTTCGTATTAGCCCCAGAGAAAGTAAGATGTTCCGGCTTCCAGGGATGAGGTTGGCCCCCCCCCCAACCCTCCACCTCCCCAGCATCACTACCCCATCCCCACCCGCTCTGCCGTTTTCAGAGGACTCATAAATCTGAATCTGTTCCTAACAGGCAGGTACATTATCTACAGCATTAACCTGTCTCAACCCCAGGGACATGAGCAAGGCTAGAGTGACTGCCTGTTATTTATAACTTGTTCATCACTGGCAGGATTCACACACCTGGGTATTTGAAGGGTGTGGTGCCGTAGCAACACCCTGGGAGTTGGGAGGACATTGACATCATTAAGGGATCATGAAACGTTCTTCGGCTAGGTTCTAGTTTGGATCTTTCTAGGCTGTTGAGTGCAAGATGGAAGGCCCGGTTTGCTGAACACTCACTATAACATGTGCGGGTCTGTGCCTGGAAGTGTCTGTCAGTGGGTGTTGCTGATTAGACACCCATCCTCTCTTTTCAACCACAACAGCATTCGTCCAGCTTTCCAGGGGCACTTGACAAACACCCTTGGTGCATATTAAAGGGATTATCTGTCGTAATACTTCTGCCTCCTGCACGTCTGCTTCGGCACATGAAAGATGGCTGTGGGGAAACACCACCCGGAATAAGCATTAGAACTCGTATTAGGATCATTACAGATAGAGGATTAGCTACAGCATGCAGGGATACTCTGTCGAGTGTATTCTGAGTCTTGGTGTTTAGTAGCTGGTGTCAGTGATGGGGAGTGGGGGGGGGGGGGGGAGTGGTTGAGTATGAGCAGTACGGACTTGAGTCTTGTGTGACAGATTGAGGCTTCGTGGGCAATGCAATAATATACAAACTGCTTTGGGGGTGGGAATTGAGTGAGTGGGAGAGAGAAAGAGAGAGAGAGAGAGAGAGAGAGAGAGAGAGAGAGAGAGAGAGAGAGAGAGAGAGAGAGAGAGGGAAAAAGAGACAGGGAGTGTGTGGGAGTGTGCGTCCGTTTGTGTGTGGACCCACAATCTGCCCCGCAGGCGGTTGAGAAGAATTTCCCTTGTGTGACACGGAATGACCTTGAGACGTTTGCTGCGGGTGAATCAGCAGAGTTCAAGAGAGGGCCGCACACACACTCGCAGCGTCGCCGCACACTGTCTTCACTGAGGTTACATGGACACCACTGGCTCCTTAGGCAGCAGCATGAGCTTTGCCAGAAAAACAGCCAGACAAAGATCGTGACTTCCATTGGAGCTGGCCTCGGCTACTGTTGGTCCTTCTCTGCTGCATGTATTCTCATCATGCGTCTACCTACATGTAATGGTTTGACCTTTTTGTTTTGCTTGATCTTTTTTGTCCGTTTCGGACTGATCATCCTAGCTTTTTTGTAAATGTCAATGTTTGGTATCGGCTCTGCATTTCTGGTATCGAGTCTCTTTTCGTTGATGCTTTCTAAAACGAGGCTTCGTGAGTTGACGGTATCTGTGGAATCATTTTCTGTCTGATCCCATGAAACCTTCTAAGTGCCTATGTTTAAATGCCAACTGCCAACCCAGGCCATATATCTCCCTGGAAGAGAAGAAACAGCTCGTTAAAACCACATGTGAAGTCACTTCATAGGTCATAGGTCACTGAGAAGAGAAACTGTGTTTGGTTTTTGCTGAAGCCCCGGAACACCTCGGTTGCTCTCTGAGCGCAGAGCGATCCTTTGAAGATACTGTTCACACTCACTCGTATTCACAACCTACTTTTATTCAATTACGGAGTACATTCATCTATGTAAAGCTCAATCCAATTATTTTTACTGTTTTAAGTATTACTGTTAAAATATAGGGTCATTTCTTTTAGTATGGGGGGTCCTGGAGATATTTGAGTCATAAAGATGATTCAATGTCGGGGGATAGGTTGTTGGTTTAAGGTCTGTGAGCGTGTGTGTGTGCGCGTATGAGTGAGAAAGTGCAGACTACCCACTGAGTCTGTGTCCTCTAAATTGTCTGGCCATAACCCTGCCTCGGCTTATCCCTATAATGGGCTCAGTCAGAGAAGAGAGCCAACCTCCAGAACATTCCAGTCATTCCACTAAGGTCGAGGTACGCTCCCAAAAACTCATTTGAGATTGTCCAATTTTCTCAAAAGTAAGAACAGTGTACATTTGGGGTTTATGAAAATGAAAAGGCAGGCATTTGTCACAAACAAAAGTGACTTTGAGGTTGTCTTTTTGACTAAATCTATTTTCCTTTTTTTGACCCGCAGAAGTTAACAAGCAAGATCAAAAAGTATTTCGAAAGATAAAGTAACACCCATTAGCTCCTTCCATGTGGTGTTCAAGGAGAAAACAAGCTTGTAAAAAAAAAAAATCGAGACTTGCATGAGGTTTCTTGAAGAGTTGGAGGACTCTTAAGTGTTTTAGCTGTGCCCTGAGTGGGCCGGATAGTTATCCCAACAATATTGGAGCCAGGCTCTGACACTACAGAAGACTATTGTGGATTTAATTAAAGACAGAGTCCAAGCAGCGGGTATTCTGAGTTCCTCTCCAAACCAGCACGTTCCCAGTAGCTCTCGAATCGGACAAAGAGAGGAAGGCTTTTGTTTGATTATTCAAAGTTAACTGCCACTTCACTCAAGAACACAGAGCTTGTTATCTCACTGGGAAGACAGAGCAGGGAAATTATATGAAAGTGGCCATTTCCAGGAGGACACTGCTGTTTACTTTTCATCTCTGCAGCCATTTTGATCAATTGTTTGTTTGTGTTTATAGATTTCCAAGGCACAATATATATGATACCAAAACCATTTTCATTCATGTCCTGACAGACAACTTTCTTTTTCTTTTCAAATGATTGTGCCGGTGAGGAAGATAAGAAATAGGTTAGCCAAAAACCACCTTTGATTTGACACGTTTATTTTTCAGTGTTTTCCAGGAAAACAATCTCTGTAGCAATTATGCCTCACTCATACTGCACTCATCTCATTCCTACTCTTAAAATGAGAGTCACAGCCTCGGTCAAGGTACTTAACTTTCTCAGTACCAGATTCACTCAAGCAGCTATCTTCAACTCCCACTGCCCATTAAAAGCAGATTACGTCGTTTCATTTCCCCCAAAAGATCTAGCCATTGGAAATTCACTGATTTATTGGTAACATTTATTTTACTGTAGTTGGGCATTAAAAGTGACACTATTGTTAAGTTAAGGGAATGTTGTGGTTTTAACTCTGACCCGAAACTGGGTCAGTCAACCTCATAGACGTACCTGATTACCTTAAAGCATCTTTGTCGTTATTTAGCCAACAGTCCCATGAGAACCATAAAGATCTGAAATTATGCCCTTCAGTTATCAATGAGCTGTTAAATGGGCTGACTAGCTTTAGAAAATAACAATGAATTCCAGGAAGTTAAAAAATAATAATATTCTCACTGCTGTAATAGCTTAGGAGGTCAGGGAGTAATTGAAAATGACAGTGACATTTCTCTGCCTTAGATGCTCAGATATTTGTGAAGGGGAAGAGTTTCATCAAAAGATTTAGATCAGGCTTTATACCCCCAAAAGTAGAAAGGATAGGGTTATATCTGTGAGATTAATCTCTTTCTCTGGACCTGAAAGTAGTGAGCTCAAAACTGCTTGCTTTCATTTTCTGTGTCTGTGTGTGTGCGTGTGTTGGAGTGTTTGTGTTTGAAAGAGTGAGTAAACTGACAAAGAGAATGCAAAGAAAGAAAGGAAGGGAAGAAAGATTACCATGGAAAGAGAGCAGAGAGAGAGAGAGAGAGAGAGAGAGAGAGAGAGAGAGAGAGAGAGAGAGCAGAGAAACAAATGTCGAGAACAAGGCACAGAAAGAGTTAGAATGAGAGAGAGAGATTGAAAGAAAGAGGGGAGAGCGGGCTTCAGTGTTATTGCACATTCATGAAACAGAGACAGACAAGGCGCCACAGCAGGGATGGAGAGCACATCAGCGCAGAAGCTGCCATAATCCCCAAACAGACATGCCCACTGCCATCCCTGCATGGACAATCTCCACCCTGCTGTCGCGCGATTGGTCCACTTCAAGCAGGGCAGCCCACTGGGCTATTTGAATACAGAGTGGGAGGGAGGGCGGGCGAGGGGGGGGCAGTTAGAGGGGCGGTGCTCTAGTTTCTCTCCTCCTCCGTGTTTCACGCTGGGCTGGGAGGAGGGGGGAGGTACGGCTTAGGGGGTGTGAGGAAACATGCCACGGGAGGCGATGTCACAGCGATAGACCCGCCGTGCGCTGACACAAAGTTCCCGGGACCGGAGGTGGAAGGCACACAGCCGCTTCTTTTGCATGGAGAAGGGGCTTCTCTGAATCAGCCGATTGCTCTCCTCCTCTGCATCTGTCTCCCCCTTTTTTTTTCTTCACTTGTGTTGTGGATGATGGGACTTTAACCATGTGGAAGGTAAGGAGGACTCAGATGTGGGATGTGGAACTGGGACCCGCTGCCCCGAGGGGCCCTTCATTCTGAAGGTCCTTAAGAAACCCCTCCGAAACCTTTGCAGAAGTAACACACAGTGTGTTTGAGTAGCATTATTTCTGGGATTCAGACCACTGATTCGCTGGATGGATTGAAGTAGCCCAGTGACCGTTGCTTTGAAATGCCAGATGGCCTTTCGTCTCAGCTAATTCACTTACTTCAGGAGTTCTTGATCACTTGGATCTGAGCGTCCCTGTAGAGATGGCCCCGGAGCAGGACTTCTGTGTGACAACAACACAGGGGCTGCTTTTGAGGACACTGTTAACTGCGTGTTAATGGGAGTTGAAGTTGAGTCATGGGTAATGGTAGTACCTACAGTGCGCAGTAGCAGGGATGTGGTGGGAGCTCCCTGCGGGCGCTAATGCGATGCTATCACTGTGACAGGGTGAAGTCTTTCCCTCCAGAGTCTGTTTTGTGTGACCTAATTCTGGAAATGCAGATTAGGGTTTTTTTTGTCCGTTGACTAGACCCAAAGTAATGGGGGCAGAGAACAGTGCTGGGGGGGGGGGGGGGGGGGATTCTAAAAGTATGTGTGTGATAGATGATTGTCAGAATGTTGTACCTGTAGGCGTTTTTGAACATACGACCATGGAGTGAATTGTACATGTTGGCTGGAGGGTAGGGGAGCAATGGCATCAGATCAGGAAGTGAAAGAGAGACACACATCCATGTATGTGGACGTCTAGTTGTTATTGTCTATGTGTGTATGTTTGTGCAAGTCTGTTTTACAAAACGCTATTTGCATTGTTTTTCTAAAAAGCCCTCTCCTGCCATTCCGTTTTAGTCATCACCAGTGCATTTGCAGCTGCTGTATGTATGTGCGTGTGTGACTGTCTGTGTCTGTGTTTATGTTTTGTTTTTTCCTCGGCCATCAAAAAAGCTTTCAGCGCATCGCTGTCAACAAGGTGTGACACTGTCGAGGAGGGTGGGTGGTGGGGAGGAGGTCAGGTCCGTCCGCTCAGAGACATCTCATCTCCGGTCAGGCATGCCTTGTGACAACTGCCTGTTCTCTCTGCAGCCAGGGCCTATCATGGTCACTTAACTTAGAAGGAGGAGGTCAAAGGGCATGGGGATGCTCACATTTCTAACTCTCAACACAGATCTATGAGGAGTGAAGGATAAGTTTAACCTGTGATAGTCTCTGAGGCTTTTGTTCTTGTGTATTCCACAGTGTAGACTTCAGTGTTGAACAGTGCCATGACACTGGGGTTGATAGCTTCCATGACCCAGCCTGAACAGACTGTGGGAAAGTCCTGAGAAGTGTGTGTTTGTCAACAGGAACATATATATATATATATATATATATATATATATATATAGTAGCAGGGGTATTGTTTTCTGCTTTCCTGTGCTTTCCGTGAATGCCCAGTCCACTTTGGAGTCCTTATAGTTTGTTTACAGAGCTGAATGGGTGGGTGGTGAGTTTGTTTTGGTTATCTAGGTTGAAGTGGTTGACGTGACAGGCAACTTTAATTATCCAACGCTGTTCACATCTTGGACTTGGAAGGGTTATCTGCTAATTGCAATCTGGACATTTTCCTTTGGAAAATTTGTCACTAATGTGTTTTTTCCCCAACATGAATCACTCTAGTTCATGCTTTATTTGATCCCCAGATCAGTGGTTGGGTGATACACGTTGCCATGTTAACTTTCAGAGCAGGGCTGTGCTCAGGAGTTATTTGTACAGATTTGGTACACTGGTGCTAGGCGTGTGGAGAGGAAGGTCTATTTCAACTTCTTTTCACTCTCCACTCGACTAAACAGACGACCAGCACAGGAATTTAAGATGGGAAACGTGTGACTTGAGAGGAGCGGCTCAAGTAGAAGGGTCAGATTCATGGCGTCTGTCCAGGTGCAGGATAATGAGAGCCTTCTCTCAAGGCTCCATAGGAGCAGATGCTTTCAGCTCAGAGGTCAGTGCAGTTTTCGGTATGGTTGCATGGCTGCCACTAGAGAGCGTCCTACAAGATGTTCCGTAAAGAAACTTTTGAAGCTCTGCGATTAAAAAAATAAACTGTTGTACCGATTTCTGCTTTTAAACGACATCTATATGAAGGATATTAATTAGATGACTATATCATTATTCTACTGGAAGCATTTAAATAATGTCAATTTGTCGAACTGTAATGCAAAACATATGGTGGATTAGGTCCTGCTGTATCTCTAATGGGACTGAATTGCGTTCACTGAGCCTCGGGTCTGTGGTCCAGTTACTCTAGCATGCCAGGGCTGTGCTGGAAGTGTTCAAACCAACCGATAACTTTGCACTCAATCACAATGACACAAATGGCATTTAGATGATAGTTAAATCTAAATTACAGGCTTGTTGCTTAAGGTCAATCAACAAACTCAAGTGATTTGGGTAGTACAACGGAATATCTATCGAGGCTGTACTCTGTCTCTCTCTTTCTCTCTCTCTCTTTCTCTCACTCTCACACACATCCACATCCGTGAATCCAGGACGGCATACTCCCCAGTCCTACATAACATTCCAGGGACACCAGGTAGCTTTTTCCCTGTGTCTCTGCTCAAGCCTCCACCCCGCTCTCTTTGCCAGAACCAGCCTTGTGAACGGAGAGGCATGTGGAACCCCTGACCTCCCCTCTGTTCCCCTGGGAACCTCCACACCTTCCATCAGTGGAACGCAGCAGGAAGTCTCCATGACTTCACTGGCTACACAGGCAAATGGATTACATCTACTTCTTTATACTGAGTTGATGTGCTGATTACACACGTAAACACACACATGCTCTCACTCAAACACACTGAAACTCATGGACATGTGCTTGTCAAACAACTGCAGCACTGTGATTTGTTATCCAAATGTCTGGGACAGCAGACAGATGAATGACGTCATCCATTATGAAAGAAGTCTGTGCTGCATCGAACCTCTGCATCATGTTCAATCTGTAGATGGAAGACAAATATATGTATATACTGTAAGAGACATGAACTCTTCCTCTCTCTCGGTCTCTCTCTCTCTTGTTCATTCACTCTGAGACAGTTTATTCTTTTTTTTCTGTCTTGTCACTGCGCAAGATTAAAAAACGAATACACAAACAGAAAATGATTTCCGTATTTGAAATGTTCTGGGTCAGACATGGGGAGTTAGGTAGAGATGTCCCATCCAGACCCCCCTGACTCTGAGATTTGGGCAGATTAAGACCCCCTTTAATCGCTTGTCCTGCACCCCAGCTTCCCACCACTAACCAATCTTGTTAGGCGTGACTGACCCGCTCCCAACATGAAAGACAACGATTGGTCACAGCCACACTAGGCAGGCAAGGATTAGGGCTGAACAGGGTGGTGTGTCTGGGGCCAGACAAAGACAGGCAGGGGGAGGTTGAGGGGGGCAAGAGGCTAAATGGGGAGCGCTAATGAGGAGGACGTGTGGTCTGTAGGCTGTCATTAGAGGTGATTAAGACTCTGTGCACGCATCATTTTCCAATTAGTGGCATTGTTTGATGCTAAATCTCCTTCACAGTCCAGAACGGTCATTGTCGATGTGGTCTAGATCTGGTATGGATCTATACCAAAGTGTAAGTTAAGAGGGTGAGTCAGGGTCTCGCACTGGCCTGTCTGCAGGGCACAGGTTAACCAAACAACGTCGTGAGAACTTAAAGGACAATGAGGTCTTATCCTTAAGGGTCAAATGTCAATCCCATATGCCCTGAACTAATGCGCGTTAAAGAGATTATGGTTTAGATACTCTGCAAATCCAATAATCCAGCATGAGTTAAATAAAAATTGTATTAATAAGAAAACATAAATTAACATATACATAAAATTGACAAATACAAAATACAATGTTTTAAACATCCAAGAACATGTAACAAACAGCATAACATCTGTTACCGTGCAATAGGTCATTATGTTTGTACTAAAATACAAATGGGTACTTTTCTAAGTCTAAATATTATTGCATATGTGCTTTCTTCTGGCCTGTCTGCCCTGCTCATTTTGAAATACAAGTGCATACACACATACACATGCTGATTATGTTAGCTAGGTCAATGCCTTTGACCTACTTTGAGCGTTACGCTCCGTGGGATGCCAGAGTCACTCACATCAACCCACCGGATGGGCAATTTCCCCTCCATTTTATATAAGAGTAGCTTTTGGCCGGTTTGTTATTTATTTATTTTCTCACATTTAATTTCCTCTGTTCTGGTATCATGGCTATTACTGGTTCCATCTGTTTATTTGTTTTGATTTTTTTTTCTGCTACATAGAACCAAGGTATTCTGTTCTAATCATATACATTTAGTTCTCAGAAACTGTAGATTGATTGCTGACCAATGTCAGGAGAGAAGTACCCTGCACTCTATTTGGGTTAAGCAATAGGTTGCCTCAAATGATACAAAATGTGTCATAATTTTGGAGTTTTGGAGTTGGACAAACATACAGAATCATTTCACTGTAGAAAGATTGCAGCAATGTCAAGGACACCAACATTTCTATATTTTGTAGGGTGAACAATTATACACACAGTTTCAAGTGTCATTTTTTAGTTTATACATATATATGACTAGTGAGACAGCATTCAGTTTTATCCTCACCACAGGTAACATCAGCCATAGAGACAAGAAAAGATTTGTCATTTGTACTTCAATGTCATTCCACTTGTCTCTTTCACGCTCCTTTGAGCATGTCAACAAAACCTGCTGTGTTTAAATGTCCCGAGGGCAGGTCACGCAGTTCAGCTGGTACGGGTTCCCCCCATCCCCGCTATCTACCTCCTAGCCCCCCTGCCTTCTGCCCCTGCACCTCTACCCTCTCCTTTGAAACCCTTTTCTCAACTCCCTTCCTCTGCCCCCTCCCTCACCTCTCCTGTGAGGTCCTGTGGAGTGTGGTGTCACAACCGCTGTGTGTTCTGAGTCACATCAAGATGTCCCGCCTCGGTGTGCGCGCGTGTGTTTGAAGTGGACTTCTCCCCCAACCTCCTTTCCTCCTCCAGGAGTCCCCCCAGAGCATGAAGCTTTGGAGGAGCTCTCTAACTTTCCCGGAATTGTCGGTACAGCTTTTTCCGGTTCTGCTTGCGTAGCTCCCTTGTGGGAAAAAAAAACAGCCAGCTCGTCGAGTGTGTGTGTTTAGTGAGGAGAAGCAGAGGGATGTCCCTAACTGGAGGCTGGCATTCCCTACGGTTGGCTCCACATTCCAGGCACTCTATCCTTGGAGCCTGAGCCTAAACCACTGTCTCCTAGCTGCTGGTTCTGCTCGTCAACTGCCTCCTCACCTCAGCAGAGATGCCTGTAAAAAAAGCACCAGAGCGAAATCCATCGGTGGGTACTAGAGTCTAAAGGCTTTGGGATGAGGACAGTAATCCACTGTGAGAGACTGAGTGTATACTGTCAAGCTTGGCTTCTCTCTCAAGTTTGACCGGAAGGTTAAGTCATTTTTTTTTGCTCTCCACGTTTGCTACTTGCTGTTATCATCTAAGTCGCTGGTTCGCAGTTCTTGTTCACTCTAAAATGGCTTATTAGGCAGAAATGATGGTTGCAATTCAGGGGAAAGACTGTCTCCTTGCTGAGCTGTGGTTCATCAAATGAGTCCATGCTTCCTGCTCATAGTTCATTGCAAGTGTGATTAGGTGAGATTGGCATTTCAAATTAATTGTCCAGCCAGGTACATGGCTGGTTTAGTTTTACGACCTGATAATAGCTTAATCTTGTGTCTGCCTTCTACACAGTGCACTTGTGTCTGTGAGAGCTAAATGTGTTTTGTTCTATGTTATGAGATGTGTACAGACAGTTGTGTGTTGGTCTGCATTCTTGTCTGTTTATACTTTCTGTGTCGCTGGCAGGGGAGTGGCACAGTCCAGCGCCTGGTCCCCCTAGGAACTAGGTCAATGTGATCTACTGGTGAGACACTAGAGAACAGTAAACAGTGACATCTGCTGAAAAGCCTTCATAGAACGTCCGGACCTACTTTATTGAAACCAGAATTTAATCAATTTAAGCAATGTTACACTCAGAAGGGAGGGATGTGATGGCAGAGAGCAAAGCCACGGGATAGGTTGTTTTGATGAGTGATAGTGACACATGACACTATACTTTACTGATAAAGTAAGACTGACCATGACAACCATGCATTTATGTGCTGCATCTCGCTTTCATGTCGACAGAGGTACACAAACAAAATCAATTTCAAGCTATTTTTTTTTTAATACAAAATGTTAGATGTCAACAGCGGTGTCTTCAAAACATGACAAAAGTGGAATGCTTCACTGTACCTGAATGTGTCTGTTGCTCTGGTGACCCAGGAAGGAAAACAGCACATGGCTGTGTCCATTTTAATGGTAATCAATATACCTCTGCTTGTCCATCCAAAAGTAGGTTGAGTGAGGAGCGTAAAGGATACATTTTCGCTGACACTCTTCAGGAGCGGCAGGTATAAGAGGCAACGGCGTCCAAGAGGCACCAGCCCTGGCGCCCCCAAACAAAGGCATCAGTGTTGAGCTGACCTGTCTAATCTCTGAGGAGTCATGCGGCTTCATGGCTGAGGTAGCTGACCTGTCTCGTCTGTGAGGTGTAGCTGGGCTTCACGGCTGGGGTTTCTGCCTGATCCTATGCAGACGGGAGAGATATTTCACCTTTTAGACGTGTCCCAGAAACCAGGTTTGGATTTATTCAAGGTTGGCAAAACAACATTTCAGGAAATAAACTGCTTTGAGTTAACAGGGGGTGCGTGAGATATTTAAAAAGCTCCTTTGTGGTTCCCGGCACTATATTTCCAATGTTCACCAATAGCAGTTCATAGTCTTTTAAGCTTTGTAAAAACTGTAAAAACTTTACATTTAAGCCTTCATCTGAATATTCCCATAACATCAATTTAATCCAGGACTCTCCTGTTCCCTTCTTCAAAGTAAGCAGTTGTTTCACTCCATTTATTCCAAATCCCTGTGGTTGTTCCCTTCTGCAGACAGCTGAGCAGCTTCCCTGGATTTCGCTGACACCGTGCCCGCTTGGTCTCGCCTGAGAGGATGGACACGTTGGAGTCAGAGCTGACTTGCCCAATCTGCCTCGAGCTCTTTGAGGACCCACTGCTGCTCCCCTGCGCCCACAGCCTGTGCTTCGGCTGTGCCCACCGCATCTTGGTCTCTCACTGCGCCTCCAACGAGCCCGTTCAGTCCATCGGAGCCTTCCAGTGCCCCACCTGCCGCTATGTCATCTCACTGAGCCCTCAGCGCGGCCTAGAAGGACTGAAACGCAACGTCACCCTCCAAAACATCATCGACCGCGTCCAGAGGGCCGCCTCCTCGGGCTGCCCACTGCCCCACAGCGGGCCAAACTCCCCCAGCGTGGAGAGTCGACTCGCCTTGGTGCCCGCCGCCATGACCAGCCCTGGAACGCCGCCCGAGCCCATCCAGTGCCAGTTCTGCGAGCAGGACCCCCCGCAGGACGCCGTCAAGACGTGCGTCACGTGCGAGGTGTCGTACTGCGACGAGTGCCTGCGCGCCACACACCCCAACAAGAAGCCCTTCACGGGCCATCGGCTGATCGAGCCGATGCCAGACACCCACCTGCGAGGCCTGCAGTGCCTGGAGCACGAGGAGGAGAAGGTCAACATGTACTGCGTCACCGACGATCAGCTCATCTGCTCCTTGTGCAAGCTGGTGGGCCGACATCGGGACCACCAGGTCGCAGCTTTGAGCGACCGCTACGAGAAGCTCAAGGTGAGGCTATCTGCAGCATGACAGAATTCTCTGGATGTGTATGTTTGATGTGTAAGATAAGTTTGATGGAATGTGACATCAGAATGCTGTCAATGGGTACAGTTAGTTACCTCCGCTTGGAGGTAGATTTAGTTTGACCAGCTAATACTAGCCATCATACACTACGCATTCAAAGTTTGTATTTTGTGGAGGTGTTTGGCATTTGGGCATTGCTGTGGATCGCATATAACCTGTTGCAATATGTAATGTAATAGGTTGCAAACTGTGTGCTTATCAAGTGTGAGCCAAATGGAGTGACAATTGAAATAGTTTAATTGTTGAATTGGGATTTCAAGTGTGATCTGGAGGTGTGATGTTGTAATGAGTATCTGGGGGAATCAAGACATTTCTATTTCAGTATCACACTGCTATACATTTTTAGTTTGAGCCTATTCAGTGAAATAAAATCCTTGCAGATTCTGTTCTCGACCATGAATTTCGAACTTAAATTCAATTATCCTTAATTTGGCCTCATTATCCAAGAAGATTAATTAAGCAATTAGTTCAAGTAAAGCATCACCCAGACCGAAAGCACCTTCTACCTCTTCACGCCTGTGCAAGCACTGTGAAAACAGGTTGGGGTAGATGGCATCCTGCAGCAGGTTAAACAGTACTAATTGCTTAACGAGGTGGGAGTTTGTTTAATTGAGCGTAGCTGTTAAGGAGTATTAAAGCATGCCTCGTGGGAGAGGGCCTGGTATTACCCCCTCTTCCCTGCATTCCCATGTCCATTTCTGGGATGGTGATTGGCTGTTACCGGGCAATAGGGCCCCTGATGTGTTCTAATGGTGTGTGTACTGTACCAGGTTAATGATGAACCAAATATAATCTGAATGGTGGGTGGCATGTGTTCCTTGGTCTTCCTTTCTTTTGGGGCTTTATGTATCTTGATAGAGACACATAGAGAGTGACAGGAAAGCAGAGAGAGCGAGAGAGCAAGAGAGCGAGAGCGAGAGGACATGCAGGGAAAGGCCAGGGCCAGATCCAAACCCAGACCCTTGCGCCAAGGCCTCGGCCTTCAAGTATGCGCTCAACCTGGTTAATCACTGGGGCGCCTTCGGTCTGCCTCTCTAATTTAGAATTGAAATATGAAGAACATGTGTCAAGGATTCAAAGTGATAACGAAAGCGTCAGAGGGAAACTATTACTATCAAGTTGGATAAGGGTTTTTATTTATTGTGATGAAGCAATTGACCATTTTAAAAAGCTATGATGTGTCTGGATTCTGACTGAGTGTCTGCAATCTTTATGCTAAAATGATTCCATATTTAACATGCTATTTTGGATCATTTAAATACAAGATTTAGAGTTGGTCAAGGTAGCAGGATTACCACATAGTTCATTTGTGATGTATTGTGCCAAAAAGTGCATACAGTCATGATTGTTTCCTATGAACGAACTTAATTAAAATGTAATGAAACATTTTTTTCTTCATTACTGTTATTGGACGCCTGCCAAGCCTGCAAAGGGTCACATTGGCCAGCTTTCCTGCTCCTGGTCACAACAGAGACTGTATAGGTTAAGCCCTGGTTCTGACTCTGCAAGATCACAGGAATTGGGGGACACAGATACTGGAGTAACAGGTTGACTTTGGGTAGTGTGGCCTTTGTCTATGGCTTAACCATAGTTGGTTATTTGCTGTATCGATAGAATACTACATTTGAAATGGGAAAATGTTTTGAGCTAAATCTACAAAAGTAGATGGGACATATGCAATACTACGTTATAACAAATGCTGATGTTGTTTAATTGTAACTTGTTTAACTACATGCTCCTATGGTTCTTCCCTTTGGCACTTAGTTTGGTTGTTCTCAATGTGTGCTTCATGTTTTGGCTACCCGCAATGTTTTTGGGGCTATCTTGTTGTTATTATCAGTGACCTATGCACTTTGTAAAGCTCTCTCTTAGAAGTTGTTTTGGATAAAAGCGTCTGCTAAATGAATAAATGTAAATGTAATAATGATGACTTTAGAACTAAAATTGATAACCCTATCCTTGGGCACTGGAACAGATTGTATGTGATAAAAGTAGCACCTGTTTAAAAGTAGCACGTCACTGATTTGAATTAGGTTGATATCCGTTGTACATTGTGGACCATCTTGTATGTTACATTCTCAAGTCGGTTTTCTTCATATTTTCAAAGATTTAAAAGTACAAGCAGGAAAGCTCCTGCCACCTTCATTTAGTCATGAAAACAGGCGTGTAAGGGCAGAAGACACGTCAATGTAGGTCACCCCTGCACAGGAGAGGTTTGCAACGCTTTATGCAAAATTCATTGGAAACAGATTTTACTTTTGAGCTCAAGTCCTGAACGGAAATGTTCTGCCTCTCAGGGAGTGAAAATATGTCGACACGCTTGGTTGCTTCAGAAGTAGCTTGGTGGTAAAATGAGTTAGCTACATGACACAAGGTAATTAATATCCAATTCTAACTTTCAGGACTATGTGATTCTTTCAGTTTGCTGCACTGTCCTATCTGATAAGAGGCTTAGTGGTTGTGGGTACACCCTTCCTTTCAGAAGATAAAATTACCCTTTTAGAGGAAATGGACCAAGAGCGGAAACAGTTGAAAATAGCTTTGAAAGTCGACGAGTTCAGGTCAGAGAGGAAGCTGTGAATCCACAGTTCAGCAGAATGACTAGAGCATGAGGATTGGCAAATATTTGACCTGCTCCTTTGTCCTCCTTCACAATAGCCCTAGCTCCGAGACGATAACACTTCACCTCAGCCAGTCTGCTGTTCTTCTTCCTCATGCCTGTGAGAGATTGAGTCATGCTGTGACAGGCACGACCCTTGGAGGCTTGTCTCTGACCAAACCCACGACTATGTGTCAAGGGCAAAAGAAGGGGATGGTGGAAAACAAACTCTGGCTATTTCTGACAGTGTCTCGCTTCCACATCCAGCTGCTAGTACAAACAAGTTTACAGTTTTATTGCTTTGCAGCATGACGATGTGGAAATAAGACGTATTGGAGAGATAAAGGCTATAACCTAAAGGAATTGGTTTTTTGTTTAGAGGTTAGAAAATGAAAGCCTTGCCAACAGCTATCACGCCAACGCACAGTTTGTTGGTCGGAGGAATACGCCTACATGTTCAACCCGACTTGCTCTCAAATGCCGTTCGTTTATCACCTTTAGAGGTCACTGTTGAGGCACAATGAATCTGTGTTTTTCAGTGGTGAAGATGTGGACCAAAAAAATCTTGTTTTTTTCCGGGAATGTCTCTCTCCACTACTCCATTTTCTCTCCATTCTTCCCACACCCTCTTCAGAGTGCCTGACTCAGGTACATTGCTTCTGCAGCTGATAAGTCAGAGCTGCTTGCCTCTCCACCGGAACACAATCACAGTGTTTATATCTGACAGAGGCAGCTGGGAAGAATTAAACAGGGGACCGGAGAGGGGAACAAACAACATGGCAGGCTATTACTGCATCAAATGAAACACTCAGAGATGCAGGGAAGATGCTGTGAGAGAGGCTAGGAGCGAAAAGAGATGTAAATGAAATGGACAGCTAGAAAGAACATTAGGGCTTCGCAATCAAACACTTGGTATACTGAGAAACAGACAAATGCAGGCTCTTGCTTGCATGGAGAGGCATCATGTTTGAGTTGTCAAGAGTGGGGGCGATGACAGGTGGGCCTGTCACATGTTTTATGTACACAGTGTTACAGAAGGAGGTGAAGTCCAAGTCCTTGGAGACTGGCTCAAGGATCCCATTGCTTGTTGTGAGACAAATAGTGAACCTGAACACAGTTACCCACTGACGCATGGAAGAAAGCTGTGACAGAAAAAACTAGACCTTGCATCCACAATGCCTTGAGCAAGCTATGTTCAATATGTAGACCTTGTCCGAGGCCTACACACACACGAATACTCTCAAAGCTCGTTCTGACTTAGAGTCTGGTCATGTACGTAAACTCTATTTATTATTACAACTTTGCTCCACCTGTCTTTGAATTGCTGTGTAGAAAGCTATATTTTAAATCTTGAGCAATGGATTCGCCTGATGGAAATTATTCTCAGTGACTTTGCAAAGAAGGTCAAGTCATTTACATCTCCCAAGAGCTTTGTTAGCATTTTTTTTTTAATTATAAGCAGATGCCATAAGGGATGGTAAACATTTTCTCTTTCAAGTTCCCCACACAATTGCCTTCAAAGTCATCTGTCCACAAGCAGGAGTAGTCCGCTTATTTATAAGGCTGTATTCACAACAGGTACATCACCATACTCTGTTTCTTCCTACAATGAAGTGCAGCGGCGTCACTTCCACTTAGAATTGCTGGCATTGTGTGACTTAGTATCAGGTGTGATTGGGAAACGAGGGTGGACTGTAATTGCATGCTGAATGAATCTCATGCTGCGATGGAATACAAGGACAAATCTGATGGCTTGGGGATTCAACCCATTGAACAAAGTTTCAACTGTCAAACTGTCTTCATTCACTTTAATTCATACCTTTCATGGGACATACTGAAGCAACTGAGTATTGCTTACCGTTTCCTTTTAGGTAGCACACTCTCATGAGTCACCAAACTGTCCTATATTTCCCAATTATTTCCATCCAGTAAATGGCTCACTCTGATGTTGCCATTCATAGAATGAAAACATATAAATGTTTCAAATGCCTTCAAAGCTTTTCAAAAGATCTCTGTAATTGAGAGCACTGAAAAACAGCCACATACGCTGATCTACTGAAGCCTAGACGATGGGGTGCCGTACATCTAATTCCCGTGACCTTAATACCAACTATCAATCCTCACAGGGTGACAGGATTCGTTGGCAACAGTCAATAGTCGCCATACAGATTATATAAGGACATACACTCGCCAGTGGCCTGACTGCGCACATATTGGACCCCTGTGTTTGGAATCCTTGGGGCGTTCATTGTGCCGGTCGGCAGCTCCTTCTCTGACAGATGTCTTCCTCCATTTGCCTGGTGTATTTTTAGACCCTTTGATGATGCTGTATTCCCTATAGACCTTGTGTTGTTTTGTGTCATTGTTGTATTAAGGCCATCCATTAAGCCCCCCACCATTGGCAAGCAAACGCCCCCGCCTCCGACCCTCATTTCCCTGTCTCAGCTGTTGTTTACAATTCTTCCCATGGGGCAGTTCTCTTTTAATCCCTGTTCAGCATCACATTGTGGCTTAGTATGGTTGGTTGGGCAATAATATGATGGAATGTGAAATAAAGAAGACAGCTTGTTGCCAGGCAGAGGGGCTGGATACGCTAAGGCAAAGGCACTTACGTAAAGACACTCCGTTGATAGGTAGCTACTCTGTCAGAGAAGCGCTTTTGACGCTTAATTTGCCGGTCGGCCGGGTTTACACATGGGTTGGTTCTCCCGGAGTGGCTCTCCCAGTCGTCGTCTGTAAGCCTCTCTGCTCAGAGACTCAGAGGGTCAGGATGAGGCGCTATCGGGACGAGGGGCATCACCCGGAGGTTAGTGGGTGGCTGGCCATGTCCCCAAAAGTCAATGTGACAACTATGGATGGGAGCACGAGCGGAGGGAAGAAAGGGGATGGAAGGGGATGTTCCATCTTGTGTTTTGTGTTCTTTGCTCTCTTAACGCTGGTGTAGAACGTCTGATGTTGTTTGCCTCCACTTGTTTGTTCTCTGTCTCTGAGAGTGGGGTGTTAGGTTGCTTCTCAGCCTATTGGGTTCTTCTGTTTATGGTGAAACTATGTGCTGTAATTTGATCAGATTTTGTTTCTAGAATCAACAATGTATGTCTTCCTGTCATTTTTCCAGCAAGCGTTGGACTCCAACCTGAGCAATTTGATTAAAAGGAACAGCGAGCTGGAGTCTCTTATGGGGAAGCTGATTCAGACATGCCAGCACGTCGAGGTGAGTCTCCCACAGGACATGTAACTGCCTAAAACCAACGTGCAAGCTAACGATGCTGTAGCATTATGGTATATTGGAAGATGACACGTCAAGAGCCAGTCACAACATGCTGTTCACCTCAGGGTAAAACATGTGCATTATTAAATAGGCCTCTTTTTTGTCATTTTTTTAAATCTGAAGAAAAAAAGTCTTTATTAGATGGTCATGTGCCTTTTGTGCATTGTTTTTACGTAACATGCAATGGATTGAGGTCACTTTTTATTTACATTTTAGTTTAACTACCACTAGTGTCTCTTAACACGCTGTACTGTAATACACAATGTGATTATAGTACAATTAAAAGGAAACACAAGGTGCAAGCTTGAAGCAGCATGCAAATTGTTTCATTTGAGTTAAAGCACAAGCAAGTCATTGGTGAAATTTAAAGCTCAGTCTAGTCAAGTCTGTTCAGTCAGATTATGTACTGTATATGACTGAACCAATGTAGGGACATCTTGACCAACATTATCTGTCTACAGAAAACAGACTCTTCTATGTGATGAATTATAAATAGAGAGCCCTTAGAGCACTAGACTTTATAGTTTAACCAAGGACTAGTCATCAGGCCAAGGAACTACAATTACTACCAAGAAAAGACAGGGAGGAAGAAAAATATTAAGAAACATTAGATGTCGAAATATTTCAACGTTACCCCCACTAGATTGGGCTTGATACATGCACTTTCTGCATGGCCACATTTTCCAGAACATTGGGATGACATTTGACTTGAGGACAGAGCACTGGTCCACTTTCAAATTCTACCCCCAAAATAATATCCTTGTGTCCCTTTCACACAGTGTTAACATTTCCTTTTAAAAAATGGGTCTCTATGAATAAAGTAGGAAGAAAAAGCAATCAAATGTTCCTTTTACTCCTCCTTTTACTTGCAAGATGGTTGCAAGATACATTCACATTTTTTTTTTCCATTCAAGTTTACACTTTAAAATAGCCAGTTTAATAACCCAACTAGCCTAGTCTTGAGTGTGATGTGGTGTGTGTGTATGTATTCATTCATGCATTTGTTGATTTTGCTCAGAGAATTTAATTAACCAAAAGTCATCTGCATGTTTAATTGAACATTGCAGGGCGAGCTGAGAATTATTGTGCAGCTCATGAAATGAGCTAAATCTGTTGATTTTAATTTGACGTGCGCGTAAACTTCATCACACCATATCAACCTGGGGGGTTTCTAATAAAAGGGTTCACACTGGCATCACTGTGAGTGGAGGTGGAAGGATCCTGCACTTAAGACAGTACACAAGAACCGTGCTTGTGTTTTGGAGAGACCTTTGAATATTTCAGAAACACAGAGTACATCTCCTGCACATGATGTTGAAAGTTTTAAGAGGGCTTTGCGTTGCCCTTTTCCAGAGCCTGGTGTCCCTGGGGTTGAATGATTCACTGAATGCATCCACTGACACACACTGACGTGTCACATCCTTCTTTTCTTGGCCAAAGGCTGAGCACGTAAATGTTGACGGTTCTGATGTATACTGTATGTCTACACGTGTCTATACGTATATACAGAGAAAGAGAGACAGAAAGGGAACGTTTTCAATTTGTGTGGGGTCGGGAAACTATTTTGGAAAGAAGGGTTAGAGTCTGTTATTTTTTCGAATTACATATTTGGAGACCGGTGGATTTGAAAGCTACATAGAACACTTTCACTGAAAGTTGACATTTGAGCCAACAGCTATTAAATGCATTCAGAAGAGATACAGCTCTGGATGGTTCACTTCACATAAAATCCCCAAATCGTCTCTGCCAAACAGATGAGAAAGATAGCACTTACCCATGATCCTTTGAACCATATGAGCGGAAAGTGAAACCAGAAAAACATACTTTCAGGTCCAGGGAGCTAATTAGTGGTGCTGAAAAGACAGATCAGTGAGCCTTTGAACGAGTCCCATTCATATTATTTAAAAAAGCCTGTCGATGCAAGAAAGCAGCCACAACAACACCTCGTTGGTCCAGCAACACTCAAACAATCCACTCTTTCACGACTCCCCTCATCACATTTGGCCAAGCCTCAGCAGAACAATAATACTGCCGCTGAGAAATCAGTTTCAGTAAGAAATAAAACAGACACAAAATGCTTTGCTTCCCACACTTGTGACTGGTAAAAAGTGTACTTGTTAGCAGAACTTTTATGGTACTGTAACTGGAAAGAGGACTGTTTAGATAAAATAATCTGATTTAATAACTGTTTTAGCCAATCAGCAGATACTATTAATATGCAACTTGGCACATGGCAGATACTGTAGTATGAAGATAGCAGAGATAACACCTTGCAAGACTAGTCTCCCACTGCAAATACAGCGATAATGTACTTTCAAAAAGTAGGACACATACTTTTCTGTGGATTTTATCACAAAAACGCCAATGTGGTTCTTGTCATTGTTGTTTATTAGGTCAATGCGTGCAGACAGGAAGGCAAGCTGATGGAGGAGTGTGATCTTCTGATTGACATCATACAACAAAGAAGACAACTCATTGGCACCAAGATCAAGGAAGGAAAGGTGAGCGAACGCAGAAGTGAACACATCTCTCTCCTCACATCCTCTTCCTCTAGAGTTTCCTCAAACAACTCGGGGGAGAGCTGGCGGCCATATGTTCTGAGTCTGCTCTGGGATATCTTGTAGAAGTCACCGTCTGTTCGCTCCCAAGCTGTTCCACCCGGCGCACTCGAACTGTGGTCACTCACTAGAATCATCTGACCTACATGGACACATCATCTTTCAACTCAGACACATTTAAACATGCGTTGGATGAATCTTCATATGTGTTTGTCCTGTTCTTCCTGGTAGTCTAAAGGATGATCACAACTGGACAGAGACAGAAGAAGGGTAGTAACAGAAATCCAGTGAAGGATGGAAGTCTCCTGTTTCTATTCTCCCTTCCTTCCTTCCTACCTTCCCTAGCCGGTGTGCTCTCGATACTTCACAGACAAGTTGAATATTCACAAAACAACCACTGAGCCACACAGTTTGCTCTTGTATTGACCTGTAAGAGAGTCTGCAGGTATAGGACGCAATGCTAAATAGGTAAATGGCTCCAACTCTTCTTTGTCTTCTGATTGACTGGGTGGCATCGTCACCATAATGCTTTCACTTGTCCGATCCACTTTCTGTTTCACAGAAACAGTAAGTAGTTGGGCTCAAAGTCAAATTTGGGCCAGTGCCTTCCACTGGTGGCCCTTAGAAGGGAAATGAAAACCAGCTGAAGGAAAGTCTTGAAGCTGATTTGCTGATGCTATGTCAGACATTCTAGCTAGGTTTATTGCTCTGGTATGTACGGTACTAGATTAGGACACAGAGGGGTGACCAGTCTTATAGAGAAATCCAAGGGGCTTATTAGCACCAGAATTACCTGTGTCAGACCCCAAACATTTTGTAAGCAGTAACTTTCCCAAAATATTGAATAAAGTGTCTGATCAGTGACTCATCTGCAACCCACATAGCCTCTCTCATTCTAAATCTCCCCAGGAGCAAGAGAAAGCCCTAAGCAAGAAAGAAAGCAAAATAAATCTTAGAGAGCGTGTCTGGCTTTCATCGGATCATCTGAATGGGATGACAGCTAACCCCAGATAAATCTTGTACCTCTGAGATGGGTCCCAGTTGAATCACCTCTCACCCATTCTTTCCATCCATCTTTCAATCCCCAATTTCCCATGTAATGCCTTTCAGGTGGTGAGACTACGGAAACTGGCCCAGCAGATCTCCAACTGTAAGCAGTGCATCGACAGGTCTTCTTCCCTCATCACCCAGGCTGACCAGACCCTGAAGGAGACCGACCATGCTCGCTTCCTCCAGAGCGCCAAGGGCATCACAGAGAGGTGAGGAAGGAGATGGGGATAGGTATGGCTCAGTCATAGAGCCTTACACTGCAGATCAAGAGGTTGTGGGTTCAAATCCACCTGTATGCCTGTATTCCATAGGCCTGTATGGATCAGCATCAACTGAATTATTACATCACAAACACAACATGTAGGCGACAGTACAAAACAAATTCAGAACACTACTCGTTCTCTTTCGGGATATCTCTAAAACCAAAACAGTAGCACCGTGTCCATCTAAAATGCATACAATAAACTAGCAATGGCCCATGGTTAAATTGAATCCTCTTCATTTTGTGTTAGGGTCTCCATGGCGACGGCCTCCTCTCAGGTCTTGATCCCAGAGATCAATTTGACTGACACGTTTGATACGTTTGCTCTGGACTTCACCCGGGAGAAGAAACTATTGGAGAACCTGGACTACCTAACCGGTACAGAGACCCTGAGAGACATTTTATTAATGTCAGATCCATTAACAATGTACAGTAAATCCACATTTTGAAAAGCAAGGTTAGGAGGTACTACCATTTCTCGTGCTGCACAATAAAGTTGGCTTATAATCGTTTGATGAGAAGTTCAAATTAGGTCAAGATATGAACACTGTAGCTGTGTTAATGGGACACTTGTGCTGTGTTGGCCAATAAAAAGCTGAGGCCAGGGAATGGACCAGCATGCAACCAAACCAAATTTGTCACTATAGATTGTACTAAGGTAGGAGTACAAGAGAGGATCAAGTAAACATGTTCTGAAAGCTCATGGAGAAAAGGTTGTTTTTTGTTTTCTTGTGAAGGCAGAGGGCTTAGCTTGAGGGCCAGATCACTGTATGAATCACTGTGAATCATCCGCCATGTGCAGTCATTGAGACAGAGAAAGAGAGAAAGAGAAAGGTGTGGGGGGGGGAGAGCCGGGTGAAAACGATTTTCAAGTAAATCACTATTCTATCCTCACATGCCCTCTCTGTAGTGAATGGTTGTTCGTTAAAAGATAGAGGCATTGCAATCAATATTATGTTACTACCCCTCACTCTCAGCAAGACGCCATTGTCTCTGAAATAACAGTTCATCTTCACCGGCAAATGACTGTTAGCAGCACTGTGGCTATTGAAGAACGAAGCCTGCATAACGATTCTCTACCCTGCCCTTATTGAATCACCAACTCTGCAGCTCCGAGTCCCCCAGGTATCAGGGAAGAGCTGTGCACAGCCTCATACGACACCATAACCGTCCACTGGACGTCCGACGACGAGTTCAGCGTTGTGTCCTACGAGCTCCAGTATGCCATCTTCACAGGCCTGGCCAACGTTGTCAGTGAGTATTTACTGCTCCAGGTTGTTGTGGACACATTTGTTGCCACCGGAGACACAGACATAAACTGTGCGCAAAATCAAATACATGCATGCACACACATACGTATAAACCCCAGACTGCTTCTGCAGACGCTGCTTCTCTGCTCTTGAAACTCTATTACTTTTTTGTTTTCTTTATTCATGGAAAGAGATCCAAATAATAAGTCTGTTGTTCTTGGCCAGACCCTCTCAATGTGTCTGCCAATGCTCTTGGGCTCAGAGCACACAGCTGACGACGTATTCAGTGTTACAGACTCCCAACCTAAGCAGGCATCAGTTTTCTCTGTGCCGGTCGATGAGGCCAACAGGGCCAAGTTACCCGAATCAAGCAAGGACAGTGGAGTCTGAGCGGATTACAGTAACGGCACGAATCAGGGCTCTGACTCCCTTGTGGCTCACACATCTCAGTGTATCACGTGCATGCTTCACTGAGGAGGATTTGCAATTAGGTCAGGGCAAGAGTACATCTTCTGATTCTTTATAGCTCTAAACAAAGTTTATTTAGATGAATTATTTACACGTTTTTCCATACGAAAATCGTACCCAAAGATGCAACCAAACGGTCTTGAATAGTCTTCTGCAATCGATACATTCTTGCCCTCAGCATTTTTTTCTGACAAAGGTGTTTTTTAAAAGGTCAACATTAGCTTCTTTTTTTTAACACACACGCCCTCCTACATGTTTACTTCACGCTTTGGTTTCACATCCAGTTGCCATGTCAGAGCTTAGGACAAATGTGTTGCTGCTGGCTTCACTGTCACATCTCAACAGTGCATCACAACGCATGATGTGGGATGGGTAGCAGGCAGACTTCCACGTTTTGAGTAATACATCCCAGAACGTGTCCAAAATCTAAATGTTTTCAAAGACCAATTGAATTATCTTATATTTTTAGCTGTCTGATGAAGCACATAAGGGTGGTGCTGGTTCCTGGGGATTTTAAAATGGCTTCCATTCCAGAGTTGCAAAAGGAAGGAAGGCCCCTTCACACTGTCATACTGTAAAATAATTGGATCCATATTCATCAATCAATTCTACAATTGTCTGAAAAACTTCCCTTAAAGAGGAAGACTTTCATCAGGAAGTCGTTCATAGATGAGGAAGATGCAGCCAAACACAAACACCCAGACACACACATGGGGAACGATGCAGCTAGTGAGGTGTGAATGGTTACACCCACACACTATCCCCAAGACCCCGCCTTCCTTCATTTCCATCCAATATTTCTGCTGATTTCCATTCCACTATCGACGTTGAGTGTGCAGGTACATCAGAACAGTTTGAAAGTCATTTCAGATTAAACAATTACTATATACACACTGTATGCCGCCTCTGGTATCAACCATTAAATGGTCTGGGACCTGTCTGTGGATGGTCTCATTATTCACCCATCCAATTTCCGTCTTGTGTGGACTTGGAAGATGTACGGTGGTCTGACATT
Source organism: Hypomesus nipponensis (assembly GCF_054491055.1). Taxonomy (NCBI): domain Eukaryota; kingdom Metazoa; phylum Chordata; class Actinopteri; order Osmeriformes; family Osmeridae; genus Hypomesus; species Hypomesus nipponensis. Next base: position 10,434,568 of record NC_140372.1, on the reverse strand, counting down.
GAGGAAGAAGCTGCTCGAGGACCGCACTTCTGACCTGACTCTTATCTCTGTGGCTCTGATTAATCGTTTCCTGTTCCCTCCTAAAGGCAACTTTCCTCTCCAGTCATAGGGAGTACTGTTGACCGCAGAAAGCTATCCGATGGGAAAAATGTTGGATCCGTAGAACTGTGATATTTGTTATGTTGATATTGGTGCAGAATACGGTGCTGACCTTGGCATTGGGATGATTGTATTGTTTTGCTGCAGGCAACAATAACAATAACGTCTCTTATGGAGAACCACCTTCATTTTTTTATTTGAGGTTACTTGTGTGTGTGGGTGGGTGGATGTTTCTGTGTGTACTTCTGTGTGATAACTGAACTCTAAGTGTGGGTGTGTGTTTATCTCTGTCCCAGGCCTGTGCAACTCATTGGACAGCTGGATGATTGTGCCCAACATAAAACAGAACCACTATACCGTGCACGGCCTGCAGAGTGGCACTAAGTACATCTTTGTGGTCAAGGCCATCAATCAGGCTGGCAGCCGTAGCAGCGAGCCTGGGACACTGAAGACCAACAGTAAGAAATAGGACTACCCCATAGTACAACACAGACACAATGAGAAATGCAAGTCATATGAGTCCGAGCACTGGTGGAAATTGCACAGGAATGTTATTTGAAGGCAAGGCAGTCAATACCAGGGAAAACTGCTGAAGCCATGTTCATCTTTGCCATTTTAGCTGACAAAGTAGCATAAAAGGCTTAGAAAGCACATGGCGCCCACAGATGAGTAAACTGCATCCCTGAATTCCTCTCTGCCCACGGCTTATGTCTTCGTTTTTTCTCCCCCCGAGGCCAGCCCTTCAAGCTCGATCCCAAGTCTGCCCACAAAAAGCTGAAGGTTTCCCACGACAACCTGACGGTGGAACGTGACGAGAGCACGTCGAAGAAGGGCCACAGCCAGGACCGCTTCACCAGCCAGAGCAGCTACGGCGTCATCGCCAACGTCTACATCGACAGTGGACGCCATTACTGGGAGGCTCTGATTGGAGGAAGCACGTGGTGAGTTCGATAAACAGGTGTTGTTACGTTTCTCGAAAGAAATGCTTGATTGTACTGGAGACCTTTTTGGTGTTTTATTGCTCGGTCAGAAAAGTTAAAGTTGAAGTGTTGGAACGATGATGCATGATGCATGCTGATGAAGATGGAAAAGGGCTTGCTTTGTTTGGAGTGCATCGCTGGCTGACAGAGGGGGTGCTTGTTGGTTTGGCAGGTACGCGGTGGGGATTGCCTACAAGTCGGCCCCCAAGCACGAGTGGATTGGGAAGAACTCCGCTTCCTGGGTCCTCTGCCGCTGCAACAACTCCTGGGTGGTCCGCCACAACAGCAAGGAGATGGCCATCGAGCCCTCCCCCCACCTGCGGCGCGTTGGGGTCCTGCTGGACTACGACGTGGGAACCCTGGCCTTCTACGACGCGGTGGGCTCCCAGCACCTCCACACCTTCCGGGTGTCCTTCGCACAGCCGGTGTGCCCCGTCTTCAACGTGTGGAACAAGTGTCTGACGGTCCTCACTGGGCTGCCCATCCCAGACCACCTGGAAGGCCTGGAGCCCCAAGATTGAGACAGAGAGGCCCATACCAAACTGTGCTCTATAGGCCCCAAGCCCCTTCCACCCCTCCTAATGAACCACCTCCCAATCCTGCTCCCTTTGTAAGGCACTTTGATCCATCGTGGACTGACTAGGGATGGTCCTCTAGATACAAGCCAGAACCCTTTACAGAAAACCTCCACCTCATCTCATCCTTGGCACTTGGGCTAGCCGGACAAGGGTGGGTCACACCCCACCCTGGGTCTGACCACGGATCACAGTTGGTATGGAAAGGAGGAGTCCACTCAAAGTAGCTGTACATGAAGCATCATAGTTTGTAACCCATTTCCATTAATAAAGAGCCAAAGTAGCCATGAGTTTTTACTGACAGTCTACGAGTTCTCATTTGATAGAGTCACATTATTTAAGCGTATGTTGGAAAATAGTAACAGTTGTTTCCATGTATACTTTTCCCTGCATTTGCACATTGTTCATACATTATTTATGATGTGTTTGTCGGTGGATGGAAGCATAGAGACATGAGAACTCTAGGGAAGTTGATTTTTGTGCAATTACTTTTTTTCTGTTAAACTATTGTGTAAACTATTTTGTGTCAACCATATATTTTGCAAGACAAACATGTCTTTCCTACAAATTGTGTACTTGTATAGATATCAAATGAATGAAAGGTAGGGATTTGAATATTATTATTTTTTGTCCCATTGTTTTTATTTCAGTCAGATAGATTCTTGGTTGTTTAATCATGCATTTTCATGTGAATTCTTCTGGTTTCCTACAAACTCCCAGATAAACTAATTATACATTTCTCCAGTTGGTCTTCGGCTCAACTCACTGACCACTCGTTAACAAATCTTCCATGATTATGCTGCACTGTGGTCTACTCATTGTGCGCCAACTATCTACAATCATTACTTTAGTCAGAGCCCATGGTCCCCACTGGACATTCAAGTAATTTGTATTGACCCCAGGGGTCACCAACACAAGTAGTATGATCATTTAGGCCACTACTCACAAGCAACTGATTTTTGAAAATTGTTTATATTTTATCGGTGCTCATTGGATCATGGATCAGTAATGGAGAAGGTACAAGAAAACCTTGGTATTTTCACAGTTTGTCATTGTGCTGTCAAACAAGAAACAAAATAACAGTTACCCATAAATACATTTTGGGGTAATATTCATGTTTCTTTGTATTTCATGCAGATTGTTTAGTATTTGTTTCCATAATTGTATATTCCATAATTTTCTTCAATGTGTTGATATGAATGCTGTGGACACTATTCAGGAAACATGTTCTGAATTCTTTCTTCACTGTGCAATTCTTCAGTAGCAAATGTTGAAGGTTCAATAAAGAGAAGTACTGTGTGTGTGTCCCTTATGTCCTTGTGGTTTTGCATCAGAGATGGTCTTTTGACTGCCCAGTCAAGGATGTGCTCCTAAGTTTAGACCTAAAGCTGTTGAAATTATCTTGAGAACTTCCTGTTGAAAACAGACCTCTTCCTGGTCCACTCACAGCTTTTGTTATGTTTCACAGGGGCTGCCATGTGAACAGCCATTACCGCCTCTACTCACAGGTCCTTACTCACTGGTGCTTCCACAAAACAACAGAGAGCACAAGACAAAGACACTCACTAGAGTCCTTCCTTTTACAACTAAATACATAACTGGTCATTGCCAATCTGTGTGTGTGTGTGTGTGTGTGTGTGTGTGTATGCGTGTGTCAATGAACTTGAATTGACCTGACACATTAATTACTGCTCAGTGAAAGACAGGGCTGACAAGGAGCACTCTGACATTTCCCTTGTGGGCTGCTTGTTTGGCCAACATTACACCAGTGGTTTTATATAGATACAAGATAAGGAGGCGTATACATTCTGTCTGTCAGTTTTCGTATATAATACATATAATACAAGTTTCCTCTATAGTTTTGTTAAGGATATCTGCATTATTTTACAAACACTTGCAGCTTGCAATTTTTTCTTTTTGTGTCAAACTTTGGAAAACATACCGGGATGAGAAACAATTGTGTACTTGAATCCCAATATGCTGAGTTATTGTAGTATTTAGCAATAAACAGACATTGTCTGTCTGTATTGAAAATATGTATCCTCCTCACGTACAGTGACCTTAAACCCTAAAAGATGAGCTAGCTTTGAAATTGTCCAGCAGAGGTCAGTAGAGGTAAAAGAAAAATGATCATAGAATGACGAAGTAAACACAACTGTGTTATTTTGTCTGCAATCCATGAAGCAGAAAAGATCAAAATACAAGCTAAATATTCCAGAGCAACTGTAACATTACACAAATCAATATGCAATTAAGATCACTTTATTTATGGGTCTGGTTCTCCAAGGCTGCCATTGTGTGAGTGTGTGTATGTGTGTGTGTCCGTGTGTGCACAAATGTATGTTCAACCCTATAAACATCAAGAGACGGTTCATCTATTGCATCAGTAGAGCCATAATTAATCTCAAGTCTTTGACTATGTGTCTGGTGATTATACAGAACAAACCAACAACATATTTTGTAGTTCTTGCCCTAAGCATTAGTGAAAGGAATCAATACACATGAGAATTGCACGCAAAACCACAACAAAAACAAAAGAAATGGACAGCAGAGCCACATAAGTGACGTCACTCACTGATTATATGGCTCTTCCATCTCAAAACACGCTCCGTTTCTCTGACTCATGTTGCTGGCATCCAATCAAAACCTCACTGCGCTGTGGCCTCATAAAAATGAGCGCCTCATGCCGTGTAATGAAGAGTGTTCAGACGAACTGTGTCGCTGATAGATCAGACCACGGCAAGCAATTAGAGTCAACGACAGAAGTACCTCAAAAAAGATGTGGAGAAAATCAATGGGCTGAGAGGAGTAGTTCATAAGATCAGTGCCATGTTTTACCTTCCTCCTCTGTTATATTATTTGAAAGGGAAGATATGGGCAATTGAGTGTTTCTGCCATACATACATGGTACGGTAACACAGAGCATGGAGCGAGTCAAAGCCTTCATGGTCCAGGTGAAGTTAATGGAGTCCTTGACACACACTACTGGCTTCTGCCATTCAACCTTACCAAGTCTGGACATACTGGAACGAGAAGAGAAATGCCAAAATGTCACATGCTGGTCTCCATCACTTATAATCCAGCGCCACTCCATTGCCTACATAGGTTTAGGAAACATTTCAAACTACTTTCTTGAATCATACACACTCTCCTTTCCCACTGGAAACTGAAATGAGAAGGCTTTGTCACAGATGTTCTGTGACAGAAATTGAACATTCAAATGGCCTTCAGTAGAAAAAAATCTGCAATTTCTCTCTGTGGGTTTGTTTGCCTCTTTCCCTGTTTTTCTCCAACCCCGTCCTCTCTATGTCTGTATCTCACATCCTCACATTTCCTTTCCACCTGTTCTTTTAATTTCCTTTTTGTTAGCCTCTTTTCCACATCCTCTCTCTTAACTCCTTTTCTGCTGTCAGGCCATTCTAGCCGACAACCAAGAGAGAAACCAATTAGTTTGCAGCCCTCAATCATCAAATCATCAGTGAGGTTGAAACTTACTTGGACAGGCCCCCTTTTCACTGCTTTGCCTAATTATGTGATGATAATTTATTGCACTCCAATTTTGTGAGGACCTCTGCTTTCAAGTAATTGGTGGGAAAAAAAGGTAGCAACCGAGCAAAGCAGGCGATAAAGCAATGAATTTAATGGTAACTGCATCGACAGGGAGTGTCCCACCAAGGTGTTGTTCAGCTCCTTCTCCAATAATCTAAAACTTGAGGATGAGCTTTTGGGCACCAAGGGGTCACTTCAGGTAGAGAGCGGTTTATTCGAGTTGAAGCTTTGCAAGCAGTGGCTGGCTCTCCTTCTAACATAGACACAGGCCACACACCCCTTGCTGTGAAATAGATGCTGACTCTCCAAAGCCAAAAAAGCAGGGAGCCTGTTAAGTCACCCCGGGTTGAAACAGCACACTACCTTTCATTTTTCAAGCTGCCGGAGAGTTTCTGTGACCCAAAAGGTGGAACAACAAGATTCAGTGTGTTTGTGCTGCGGAGACAGGATACAACTTGGAGGATATGACTGGGATAGCTAATTGCTTATGGATTACCTGCACAGTTTCCCCTTGGATATATGTTGAGGTAGCCCTATCCCAGGGAGAACTTCAAATCATGTCCTGTCAGAGTGTGACTTTGATTATCATCCCTCTATGATTGCGCGTGTGTGTGTGTGTGTGAACTTGTTTGTTTTTTTTCTCCATGAAACATACAAACGTCATCTTGAAGACATCACAGGTTCTTCTTTGAAGCCAGATTTCAAACTCTTTGTCCAAATAACAACAACACATGCACAACTATAATTGGACTGAAATTCACTGTAAAACCATGGTTCTTTACGAACAACCAAAGGGGATTTAAAAGTTCCTAACAAAGATTTACTACACAAGACAGGGATTAATTTCAATTCTGTGTAATAGCCATTCCCTCAGACATCAAGATTACTTTCCCTAAGTAGTCCTCTGGGCTTTGTCTTTGAGTCAGGATGACCTAGAGTAAGACTATGTCACAAGACAACACAGAAGAGACCTGAATACAAAAATAGAACCCGTTGGCAAGAAATGCTTATTGATTTGAAATAGTAATACATCCCTTCCTGATAATAGGGAAGATAAAAATAAATGTCCTTACAGTACAAGGTGAGGTGGAAGGTGACTCATACTATGTACAGCTCACCAGTAGAGTGTGCTGTAGACATACTAATAAAGTATGGGTTGTGACCAGAGAACACAACTTTAAGCACAAAGCATCATTACCAACCCTTCAACACCCGTGTGGCAAGAGCTAGCAAGTGGCAGGGAAAGACAACACTTTTGCAAGACAATGTAAACAAGGCAGGGGCATGTGCTTTTCCTCCGACTGCTCGTCACACGAGCTTTGCCGCTCTGCCTGCTCTACCAGCTCGATCATAGAACCAGCCAAAGCTCGCTGTGCCCAGGGTGTGGATCTGACTCATGAACACACATTCCCACTGGTCTTTACGCAAGGGGTCTTGCAACATATTCACATTCACACCCCGGAGTATGTTACTTGGAGGGTGCACAGGCAAAACCATGGCTTCGAGTTGATGAATGGCATCTTTCACCCCAGGCTCTACCGCCTACTGCTTTGGCTTGCTGACTGCATTTTCAGATTGATTCAAACAACCCAGGGTTGTTGGTTGAGGCTAATATGCATTTGGCTTTACGATTTCACAGGTCAGCTGTGCTGTAATCACATGTGCGGAGAAAAAGTTGAAAGAGACACTTTCAATGAACTATTGATTTGAGTATTTCAGTGTTTAAGATCAACAGGCTATAAGCATTAGTTTGGGCTATGGGTCTACTGCAGAAAGCATACAACAAAGAAACAATTGCAATAAATCTTTATGTATGCAACGTAAAACAGAACCTAAGTTGGAGGCTTAGATGGAAAAAAATCAAAACAAAGAAATTAGAAGACATTTATTTTACACTTGTATACCAATCATTAAATCCCATGCCTTTGGTTAACACTAATTGGGTAATTTAAAAAGTGTGGACCTGGACTATACATTTAAATATATCCAATTGGGCTTGGTGAGCCACAGCCCCCGCCGGATATGGGGCGGTTGTCCATGTTGCTCATTTCAATCAATTAATTTGAAATAGCCATTCAAAAAGTTCACTCCAATTTCATCCCTAGCCGGCCTCAAAAAACTTTCCGATAAAATGTTGTGGAGGGTGGATTTTTTATGAATATTAATTTTTTGGCTGCCAAATTATTCATTTATCATACACAACCCTTTGTGAGTAGGCTACGGGTCACACATTGCTCAAATATTTTAGCACTCGGCCTTATTTCGTCAGGGTACCACCATCGCCAAACAAACAAAACAAACAAAACACATTTTAGGCAAGGACTGATGAGCTTAGCTATTTAGAAAGATTAAGCACAGGGGTTTCACTCCAGAAATAGGTGTTGGTGTTTAATTACCCACAAATAGAAAAACTGTAGCTCTACCCCCACATCATTATTTGATGCATACTTCGTAGCCTAAAGGCTAATACTAAATATAAACGCTACAATTGTAGCTACCTAAATATTTGGACATGATCACCCAATTATCATCACAGTAGGTATTGGCATTTGCTATCTTGAAAATTAACTAGCTACCTAACTTTGTGCGGTAACACTTTACTCAATTTTAATACTTTAACAACCCTTTCACAGCAAGGTCGAACAGAAGTTTGCAAACACCGAACGCCGCACAAGTGATCCAGCTGCTTTGGTAAGTACAATTTTGTGTACGAGTGATCCAGCTGCTTTGGTGAGTACGATTTTGTGCTAAGGAGTTGTAGGCTAATAGTAATTTGTTATTTTAAGAGAAGGGGTGGAGGTGATTTGAAACTGATTCGTTACACGGTAAACTAGACTTACTGTAGCAGAGCCCGGCCCCTACATAATGCACATTCAGTAAAGAAAATGATTTTGCCCCAACATTTCTCAGTGACCCCCAGTCATAGCACTGTAGAACTGGGGCTGATCTGGTGCCTATTAGTAAACATCCCATAAAAATGTGCATACCCATTGAAAATATGCAACAACCTTAGCAGTAGTAATCACACTTATCAAAATCAAATCATGAAAATACAGCAAGTTGTAATAGATAGCTGGTAAGCAATCCAGAAATACAGTGTTAGCTTGAGCTTAATACATACATTTTAATGTTGACACAATTGGCTTGACACGGCACTCACGGCCATGACACTCAAAGTAATTAATTCACAGTTTTTGCTGTTACTGTAGGGGAAGGCATATGCTAATGTGATATCACAAGCATAGGGGAGACACACTTTCATGGGGAAGCATGAAAATATGGCGCCAGCAGTGAGGCTGCATATTCAACTACATACAGTAACATTGAGATATTACTCACAATACCAACTAGAAAAGGACATTGAAGCCTGGTGGAGTGAGGAGAAGAATGGAAGCGATGTTGGACTTGGTGATGTATGAAATGTATGAAAAAAGATACACTTAATTTTGGCCTTTGAGATGCTATGGGTCAGGATGTCAAGACACATGGGTTGTGTACAGTACATGACGTGTGTGCTTGTGTGTGGGCATGTGTTTGTCCCTATTTTTCCACCTATGATTCTCACCATGTCTGACCCATGGATTGCCAGAGGTCTGGGGGGGTACTTCAAAGCTCTCAGAGAGATAGTCAGGCAGAACACAACAGGGATTCAACATCACTCCTCCAATCAGCCCTGTAGAATTGGAGTGAACAGCTCAACTGCGACCACTCAAACCCAGCACAGGGAGAGGGGATTTTCGAATCCACAGAGGTACTTCTTTGTAGCCCTGCCAAAGCTATCTTAGAGGAACAAAACAGCAACTTTCCATTGCTACCTTCTCCCAGCTCCTCACCCTTTAGTCTCCAGGAGATTTGCTCGTCTGACCTTGTGTTCCGTCCAATTTTCATCCATGTATGTGGGTGCTTTACCTGTACTGTCAAACTATTTCCACATTCATCATGAAATCCACATCCCTGGCCAGCTGGGTTACATTCTCCAACACTTCCTTGTCAACTAAAGATGAAGGTATCAGTCACAGTAATATAGTACCCATTGTGGATGACAGCCTCGTCCGATTAGCACAAATGGTTTTAGTACTTTATGAAATGAACCACTGATGGCTTGATATACCAACAGTGGAACAGTGGCTAGACAGTTTTGAATCGATGGTGAGATTAGCTTGGGCCAGCTATTACAGTCGCTAAATAATCACCAGAGCACTACAATAGGTCAGCACTCATCCTTTTCATGATCAAATCTGTCTGAAGATATCCACAATATGTCTGAAAGTCCGCAATATGCTTATGAATGAGTCCCCCTTGTATCTCTTCACGCTTACCGCTTATGAAAAACATTTGGTCCAACTGAGAAAAACATTACCGTTAGTTCTTAGAAGTACAAAAGAAAGAGGAGAAATGAAAGAAATGACATGTCTTGACCCCAAAAGCTCAGAAGATTGTGTAAAGTTATGCACACTGTCTTTGTACTATATATTCAGAGAGTCATTGTGACGCATTGACATAAAGTAACATGTGTATTAATAGCTAAATGACATGTGCGGCTGTGTACATATGCACACAATCTGTATGTTGTCAGATACAAGATAACAAAGTGGCTGCAAGGTGGTTGACTTAAGTGTGCAGGTATTGACTACGTCTTCTACATATCCTATGACAGCAGTCAACTCTAAAACCCTTTAAGAAGTGACAGAAATCCTAGATAAAGAGCATTTTTGATATGTTACGTAGCATAGCCAATTCTCTGCTGTGTGAAATGCGTTTTCACTGGTGTTTGAACTGGACTAATCACAGGATGAACGCAAATGTTAATGGTTCTAACTGATGGGCAGACATTGTTGTGTGTGAGCAGATTTATTCGACGTGTAGTGTGTTCACGTATGATAGACCTCTGTGTTCAGTATGACACAACAAGACAGTGTTTTACTCCTCTGGCAGGCCTCATTATTCGAATTGAGAGGGCTGATCTTTTGATGCATGCCCAGTAACCCTCACCCACTGAGTCAGTAGCAAGCAAAGGGAGAGCGAAGCCAATCGCAAATAATCTTAAACCTATAAGTCTTGAAACGGGGGCTCTGGAACGTCTATTTAAAGTCTTTTATTCTCACCAGGGCCCCAAACGCAACTCCCTCTTTAACCAAAGCATGATGAGATTGGTATGGAGGAAGCGCGGTTGACTTGAATCTATTTAAATTGAGACTTTCCAGCGTTATTTTCAATCAGGATCCCTAGGCGCACAGCCAGCCCCCCACATTAACCCTGGCTCCCTACTCTTATGACCCCTCCCCTGTCTCCCCTCCCCCCTCTGCTCTCCACCCCACACCAGCCTCCAAGGGATCAATTGTACAACAAATTCAATGAATTTGTTGGCAGCTACTATATTTCCTTGGAGGACCAGTTGCTCTCTTCAGCTATAAGTGAAAAGAGAGGGGGATAGAGAGGGAGAGAGAGGGAGAGAGAGGGAGAGAGAGGGAGAGAGAGGGAGAGAGGGAGGGAGAGAGGGAGGGAGAGAGGGAGAGAGAGGGAGAGAGGAGAGAGAGAGAGAGAGAGAGAGAGAGAGAGAGAGAGAGAGAGAGAGAGAGAGAGAGAGAGAGAGAGAGGGAGAGAGGGAGAGAGGGAGAGAGGGAGAGAGACTGACTTTTGGTCATAGGATATTTAGCACAGGGCTTTGACTGGGCTTGGCAGAGGAGTTGCGTTCAGTCCCAGTGAGGCTAAATGAAAAGCACTAAGAGGAAATGAAAGGGGCAAGGGATAAGATCAGGAAATACAATAAGGAGCTGTCTTGTAAACACGCCTTGATGGCAAAAACAGATAATAAAAAGAACAGTCTATTGAACAAGCCCTTTTATTTTTTTTCTGACAGTGGGTGTGTTTTGTCTTTCTCTTTCAAGGCGATTTTTGGAAAAGTCTGTGACATTTTGCTGATGCTCACATTATTCGCTTGAAGTGCTAAATACCACTTTAAGTACATCCTCTTCCAATTTAACACACAGGATTTAGAGGTGAATCTCTAGAAAAGTGCTGATGTTATAAAGTGCTGTGTTCTTTTTGACACCGTCCAATTGTTTGTTGAATAATGAAAAACTTCTCCACCAAGTTAAACAGTACATTATGTACATCCAGTGCATGGTTATACAAGCAATAACATGATTAAACAGTGCACAGGAGGGATGCTCTGAATAATTATGATGTACAGTATAGGCAAAGTTCAAGCTTTTTATTGATTCATAGCCCGCTTTTGAAATAAATTAGCTTGTGGCTACTACATATTTACTAAATAGAACAACATAATCTATTGGATATGGAAGTGTGCCTCTGAGTGTGTGATAGTACTGTAAACTTCGCCTCCAAATGGAGGATCAATAATGTAGGAAAGTAGTGAACCAAGCATATCATCCCCATCAAAATGATGCTTCACATATTAAATTACAAATAGTCAAGCTCAAGAAATTTCAAAAACAAAGCTGATGGTATTTTGTACATCTGGTCATGCTTTGGTGTATAAGCACAAAGGTGCTTCAGATAGCCATTTGTGTCAACATGTGTCGGAACACGTGTCACCTGCATGAAACAAAACTTGACAACATATTCTGGTTTTATTTTGAAAAAGACGTGAAGCATTGGGCTGTGGCTATGTTGTGTTGATTCAGTATTTTAATCATCACATTGTGCACTGAAGAGCTGCATCAGTGGCACAGCGCTTATGTCGGCGGAAGATGGTCACAGGCTACCAAGAAAAGACAAAAAAGCTGACCACCCACACAGGTTGTAGTGTTTGTGGAACTGTTCGAGATGTGTTCCTGTAATTACAAATACAATTCACCCACTCAACGTGTCAGAGCATCACAAACTAAAAAGAAAGTTTTCACAAGCAAACATGAAACAATTATTTGAGGCACAGTCTGTAAGTCACACTTACCCAAATGATTATCTCTTTGTATTCATAACTTTTATAGAATTATACATTTTATAGTAATAAAAAATCCTTAGTCCTTCCTTCAGGGAGACTGCATGTGTTCATAATAAGAACTAGACATTTTTATGTAGAGGAGTGTCATCACAGTGAGCATTGACGCATTACTTAATACATTGCACGTGTATAAGGTAGACACTTCTGTACATTTATGTACAGCACATGAATAATCCACTGGTCAGGTCATTGCACACGTCATTTATAAAGGAGCATCAGATCAGGAGAGTGTACAACATGCTGCCACACTCATCCTTCTTCCTGTGACAGAAGCCGGTGCATTTAGTTCACTTAGCATTTTCTGAATCACTGGCTCTCCGGTGCTCAAAGTGTCTGACGGCTCAGGACCTGAACCACGGTAGGATTCATCACATGAGAAATAACCCGTCAGGGAATAATATTCCTGCTTCATTTAGACTCGGCTTTCCTCCCCGTCTTTGAAAATGTTCTTCTTGAGCTATTTGCAATTCTCCAGCTCAGTGGAAACCATCTTCTTAACCCAAAATGACAACACCCACTTCTGAACTTCGGAGGTGGGGGGGGGGGGGAATGGATAAGTTATTTAAAAAAAATAGTTTCCCGCTTACCTTGGCAGAGAGGCGTCATTTAATTTGTTAGATAGCGTTATAGAGCCGCAGCCCTAAAATAACATAAATGCTTGCTCGCAAGGTGATTACAAACACTGTTTGTCCTCATAGGTCGCTTCGAATTTGCTGAAACCACTTGCATATATACACTGTACTTTTCTGTCCTCCTCCCTGTCTTTTGTGGGAGCTTGTTAACTCCCCAAAGTCACTTTCCCTGTCTGTCTTTACAACAGAGTTAGCAAAATTGCTTTTGCCTCATTGCCTAAGCAACCCCTGAAACTGACTCCAGTGTCAGGCCAACCTGTGCTGACAACCCCCCGCTGCAATAAGAATCTTTGGCAGACCCCCACACAGGCGAGGCTCCGCTTGCCCAAGGATCCTCTCTGCTCAAAGCCTGATTGACTTCCCTCTGCTCAATGCCTGCCAGCTCTGTAGGTCACTCTGCAGGGGAGGGGGGGTGGGGGACGAAAAAAGGAAGAAAGCTGTAGAGAACGAAATGGTCTTACAATGTGGCAGCGGCATTTCTGCTTTTTTTTTTTTTTTTTTTTTTTTACTTACTGGAGGCTTTGGCCAGTGTGGGTGGCCGATGCTTGGCACAACTTGATTGCACTTTGACATGAATTTAAAAACGCAGTGTTCAAAGAATCACCTTAGGAAACTATTTGGCACCTGGGAAACTGTACGGCCACTTGACAACTTGAAACAAAATATGTATTTGTCACTGTACTTGCGGCTTCATTCAGCGCTCAGTAGCTACTGTGCTATGGTGTGTGGATGCAAATCTGATTTAATTCGGTGTGTACACAAAAATACTAGATGCAGTTCAGATCATCAGCTGCCAGCAGACATGAATTGACATAGTATTGATACTGTATTTTGTGTTTATAATGTGGGTTTTTAACTTACCTGAGAAAGAGCTTTCATGAAGAACCGCTTTGGTACAGAACCTATGAATGCACCTATCGGGACATTTCTCCATTTGATGCAGGAATCAAATCTCCCAACACAACACCCTATTCAACAGCTCTCAGGTGTTTCACAATGGATATTTTTCCAAAATAAATTTGAATTTGGCATCGGCTTCCGAGTTAAATAGAACTACCAATTTCAAAGAAAAGGGGGAAAAAAAGAGATGGCAAAGCGGCCCCTTTGCCTTTTAAGAATTTTACACAAAATTCTCATTGCCAAATGAACATCGGAGAATGGTAATCCTTGGCAGTTCAAGCATTGAATGTGTTCATATTTCCACAAGCATTAATATGTCAAGCATGTCAAGGGAGGTGGGGGTTGGAGTGGTGTTTGGGTGGAGGGGAGGGGAGGAGAGAGACAGGGAAGTAGGCCGCCCGCGGAGGGAAGCCAGCACTAGAACATCCCTGTGTAGGCGAGAGTCGAAGCCAGGCTGACGCAGACTGGGGAGGTTGGGTATGAACCTCTATGGCACACTAACACCCGGTACAATTTGTTAATGCAAATATGCCCCAATCAAACTCACACATTCTGCAAAGGGGGGCGTTGAGGGAGAATGAGAAATACATAAGTGTGTGCGTGTGTGTTTGTGTGTGCATTTTGTGAAAAAGGAACATTGTGTGTGTGTGTGTGTGTGTGTGGGGGGGGGGGTAGAAAACAGAGAGATCATTGGCAGATATAACTGCAACAGGCAAACACACAGAGGGAGGAAGCGGGGGAGGGGATGAGCTAAGGAAGTTGAGGTCTACAAGATGGATTATCAGAGAGAACTCCTCAATGGATTCAGATGCAGGAATGTGAAGCATGTGGTAGTTCTTCAGAGAATTGGTCCACAGGGATTCAGATATCAAAATAACATTTGTCTAAACATATGCCTCGACATTCTCTCTTTTAAATATGAATATATATTACAATATGCCTCATTGCCAGGCATTTAAATGACAACATTTGTTCAATTTGAAAAGAAAACAAAGAGTTAGAAGATGACAGGAGAATTACCACAGAAGCTAAAACACTACAGACTATATTAGATTGAATGGTTTAAAATGCTTTTTCTGTGTCGCTGTCCAGGGTGCTGAAGTTTCCACACTAATGAGACCAACACAGGGCTCACGATCAGAGACATTAGTTCACTCATTTGGACACTTCTAAAACGGACTCAACAAATGTATTTTCCTCCCATATGTTTCCATGTATTTTATATATTACCAGAAAGTGTTCATTTTCAATACAGTAATTCAGATGACATGGGGTCTATGTGTTGGAGAATACAATACAAATATACACCGACGAGGGCCAGAGTTATACCCACACCCACCCACCCACTCACACACGCACACAAAATCTGTAACCTCTATAAGTCTCTGCGGGACACATAGAACAACAGATATGTTTCTACAACTTCACTCAAAAAAAGAAACCCAAACGGCGCTCATTATGTGCCCTCGTTCCAGCGGCTCCACACACGAGCGCGCAGGCGCACGGCCGGCACCGGCGAACCAACAGACGTCTGGACACGAATCAAAGTCAACCGAGGAGTGTGTGGGCCCCGCAGCATCACTAGAGCCGATGCCGCAGACCAAGACTTTCCTCCGCGGCTCGTCTGACTGTGAGCTGGATCTGACGAGGGAGCGCAGTGGGAAACAGTCGGCTTTTGAAGCGGAGCACAGATGACTCAGCCCGGCTCCCCGGGGCCCGGTGTCCTTCAGATCCCCGATCAGCTTTTGACACACTTGATCAAACCATTAAAAACAGACAATGCCTTTTTATCCGCACCATTTGCTCCCATTCCAAGTTGGCCCTGCGTCATATTTGTAATGTATTTATTCAGACTGGGCGAGAACTTAGTAATGAGCTACTTCCTGTCAACACAAATTGCGTTGAATGAATAACTAGGCATTGGTTGGGTTTTTCAGTGAAGGTAGTAGACAACAACGTCATGGAGACCAAAGATGTGTTTGTTCACGTGCGCTTAAAAAGTGGAACATTCCATTTGTTTAGTCCATGAATGGTCCTCCAATGACTGTTTACACAATTTAGCTACAATAAACCAACTATTATTTGTGTAGTCATGCTCCTTGTTACAGTATGCAAAGTCCGAATTGTGTTCTGTCTATACATTTTGTTTTCTGTCATTGACTGACAGCCTTAGAGTTGGACTTAAATGAATCCCAAGTACATCTGTCCAAAATAGAATAATTGCTGCCATTTACTGCCAAAGCAATTTCATTCTGGCTCTTCAACTAAGAAAGTCCTGTTGACATTTTGGAATCTCCAAACCTTTCAACCCAGGGTTTTTACTTCTCAACCCGTCTCTCTGTATCCAATATTATGTCCCCCCCACTCGAAATCCCCTGCACTTTCCTCCAATGAGCCTTCGCAAGAGTAGCTGCAATTACATTCCAAGCCCAGGGCTAAAGGAAGAAGTGGGGGAGAAGGGGGGTTTTGCTGGGTGTGATTGGTCATGGTTACCCTCTCTACTGAACCTCAAAGAGACGTAGAGATGAGAGAAATGGGATTGGCTATTCTTTTCCCCGGATCGAGGAATAGACTCTGGCCCGGGTCTTTGGTCACTGCACCCCGCGGCCCAAATGATGACTCATGACTTTAATCTGGTTTGCTGGGGATTGATGCCTGAGTTCCTTGTCATTCCAGTCACAGACTGGCATGGCACAGGAACAGAGACTTCAGGAAATGAGGACTATCAAGAGGTTTTTAAACCAAAGGATGTCCTGACCTGAGATGAGGACACCGTTTGAAAGGTGTTCTAGTGATCATTGTTCTCATCCTGTCCATTGACCTGCCACCTTCAAAAGAAATATGCTAATGTGCTAACCCTCTTGCTCTCCTTATCCTCATATAGTATTCCAAGCCTATTTAACTGGTTAAAACTTCATATTCCTAAACAGGGGGATTAGACAGGACTAAGCGGTTCCACTGACTTTCCAGCAGGTTCTTTTCATTTCTATTAAAAACCAATTTTTGGCATTTATGTTTCCAGTTTAACTTTCAGCAATCCTTATGGATCACCAGTTCTGGACATACATTTTTGTCAGCAACTTCATCATTAATAACACTAATTATAGTTTGGTACAGTAGATTATACATTCTACAATTCACTCTATTACCCTATGCTAGTTCTGCAAGGTCTGGCTATAATCATTATGAGAGTAAGCAGCACTTTGCCTGTCTACACTGAGATAAAGTGGACTAAAGTTTCCGATCAGTGCTAAGGCTGTTATCATCAATGCCCAGTGCCCAAGTCGCAGCACATATGGATGCATTTAATGGCCCCATTCATAAAACCCTGATTTCTAAGGACAAGGGTTTGCTGAGGGTTGCCATTGCACTGTTTATAGAATGGCATTAAACCGTAGAATTCTCTTGAAAAATAATCAACCCCACTGCAATAAAAAACAAAGGCATCGTAATGAGCAAAAGCCTTCCACAGGCCCATTATCAGAGGCCTGGAAAGAAGAGGTCTTCACAATTACAAGACCTACACTTATCTTGTCTGAACAGATTCTGTGGAGAAGAAAAAAAAATGTCCAGTAAGCTTATAATAACTGTGGCCCTGCTATGTGCCAAGGCAGTAGCAGGACAATGATTGGCTGATTTTTCAAGACTTACTGTCAAACAGGCTAGTTATTATCTTAAACTGTGGGCATGATGTGGAATGCTGTCTTCCGCTGTTGCAACACAAAACTGTCATGTTACAGTGATTTGCATTTGATTCACTCTGTCTTCACTTAGTTTGAGGTAATCTGCTCCAGGGGTTTGGATTCCTCAGTCTGTTATTAGTTATTGTCAAAGATTGCATAAAAGTGCAGTCAGTGAGACCTTCCCATATAGAGTTTGACAAGGTGAGTTATAATCTAGCAGGGTTGTTGAAGATGACTTGATAGATCCGTTTTTTTTTTCCCAAGGTGCCAAGGGATCCTGATTAGAGAATTTAGCACTGTTAATACTGTACTCTGATTTTAGCACCCTTGCTTGATTCATTTTGCACCCTGGCATACAGGATTGTGGAAAAATCATTTTTTTGTGCGTGTGTGTGTTTGGCTCATGTGTTGCCAGAATTACTAAATAGACCTCAGTCCTGAATGGAATGCAACTGCTATAGCATAGTCAATACTTTATTTCTCTTGAGTCAAGCCTAAAGCACTTACCCCAAAATACTCCAAACTAACTCTACTCAAAACATAACGAAGGTCAAATTGTGCTTAAGTTCTTCGGTCAGGATGAAATATTCAAACCAAATCAGTATTCAAAACACTGACTGAGGGAGTGTCTCTGCCTCGCCGTCCGATCCTCATCCGCTACCAGTGTTCATACTGACAATGTTAGTCTGTCTTTCCGCATCTCCGCATTACTATCAGCATAGCTTGAGGGCACATTTTGTATCATCGCTTTGTTTCGTGTAGAATTCATGAGACAAAAGATGTGTAGCCCAAATAGTAATGATGCCAGTCACGCACGTGCATGTGTCATTCTCTCCTATCCCAAATGTCAGCCACTTGGCTTTGGTGGGTCTGTAGCTGCCGAATACTGTTTGCACTGGGAACATGGCAGGTGACCCAACACTGGGCTACCGAGTGAGCCGCAGTCACAATGTGATGGCTCAGTGTCAAAGCCATTACACAGATGGAGAATACATACAAATCAAACAGAATTAATATGCCAACTCTCCGACGCCCTTCAGGATTTCCTGTTCACGGATTCCTCACCAAGACCTGTTAGAAGATTGGGATTTGATATGCTGTCACTCAAGACACATCTCTGCCAGTTTAAGATGATGGGCATTTTTAAGCTGCAGGAATCTCAATCAACCCAGAGGAAGGAGGAACCAGGCCTCCTCTGCTTTCCCATGGAGCAAAAAGCAATCAGTAGAAATTAGAAAAGGGGGCAGAGAGAACTGCATGAATTGGAGAAACAGTCAATATGTATTGATTTTCATGTACATTTTCTAAAGATCCGTTCTGGTCATTGAATTGATTTGCGGGGAGCTAGAGCGAGGCCAAGTCAAATGACTGGATTCTATTTAATCTTCTCCATCCATTTTTCTCTGTTTCCATTCTCTCTGTCTCTCTGTCTTTCTCTCTCTCTCTGTCCTTCTCTCTCTCTCTCTGTCTTTCTCTCTCTCTCTCTCTCTCTCTCTCTCTCTCTCTCTCTCTCTCTCTCTCTCTCTCTCTCTCTCTCTCTGTCTTTCATCGAAATTCTCTTGCATGGCTGCCAACGAGTCTCGCGTTTTTTGGCGTGTTCCGGGTCTTGTTGTCCAACTCTTTGACAGCAACGCCAAGCCCACGACACGGCAGACAGCAATTGGCTGGTAGCACAACAAACCCACCAAACCAATTAGTATGACCACCAATGGATACTTGGGAGAATTATCGTCTATAGCCGTCCCGAGTCAAACAGAGGATATTTATAGCCGGGGCAAGCCCCTGCCTCGACATTCAGTATCTGCAAATGACGAACATGCAGTGCTGAAGGACAAACAAAAGAGTTGAAGTGGGATCATGTTCGGGCATACGGGGATTATGACAATCCTGGAAAGCCAGCCCGCCCTTGCTGTCACAAAGTTGTGACCCCCCATCTCACACCCCTTTTGTTCTTGTAGAAGTGTAAGTGTAAGTTGGGAGGGTGGATGCTGAACACCTGCAACCCTGCTCTGACGTGAAGGCTCCCTTTTAAAGACACATGCAGTGTAACACCTGCTGCTACCCGGGTGTCCTTGGTTTGACTGACGTGGTCCATTACTGACGTGCATTAACCCAGTTTACTGCCGTTTGTTCAGAGAATTCGAGCTTGCATGCTTAGAAAAGAGGGTGAGGGGAGGGGATATAGATCGATGCTCATTTATAGAGACCTATTAGGTGACTGTAACGTGGGTTTATGGTGACTGGGTTAAGCAAATAGTTCAATGACGCTGCCCCCTGACGTGGAAAAAGCAACCTGGAGACCGGACACAGAAGAAGAGAGTGTAATTTGAATAGCTTCTGTTCTGCTTAAGGAGTCGCTAAACTTACCCCTTAGCGAGGCACGACTGGAGTCCAAGAAAATCGGTAGACTTTCAACACAGATTTACGACATCGTATTGTGAGCAGCCACCGGGACCCCCCCCCCCGTCAGCCATGTCAGTCAATACTTGAGATATTCTCTCATTTGCAGCTGTCCCCATAACTTACCTCCCCTCTACCATCTTATCCGCCTCCAATCCCTCCCTCCAACCCCATCGCCTTCAACCTCCTGGAAAATTGGGTGCATGTTTGTTCAAATGCTATTTATGACTCCCTGCTGTTTTTGTTGATTCGGTAGATGACATTTGAAGGTGGGGGTAAATTCATCCACCTTTAATCCAAAGAGAGAGACAGAGAAACAGAGAAAGTGAGCCAGATAAAGAGAGAGAGAGAGATAGTGCGGGAAGGAGAATGATTGTGAGACACGGCAAAAGAAAGAGAGTGACAGAGCGAGCGAGGGAGAGGGTACGCGGTCTGTCATAAACACAGCTGTCACCTCCAGCTCTCTGTCAGTCAGGCCTGGTGACAGCCCCCTTCCTGTTTCTGACTCCATCCTTCAATCATGCATGGGCCAGATAGTGTCACCATGCGCCCCAAGTCAACAGATGCCCCCTGCGCGAAGGAAAACACCCATCAGACCAAAGATGGAGCCATCATTTTGGGAAACATCATAAATCTCTGTTTACACCCAGACATCCACACTTCCATGTTGTATCTGGGTCAGAGGCAGAGGATGGGATGATGTGGACCCTGACACACTCAAAACTGACAGAAAGTATTTTCCCCCCAAACTTTGAATCCTCGCTCCCTATACTATTTATCGACAAGCATCCAACTGTGTCTAGTCATGCCGTTATTCAATGGAAACACAGTCAACAGTGTTGCGGTCATTTGCACAAGTATGAAAGGCATTTCTTTTGACTGTACAGTGTTGAGGGCATAGAAAACATGTGGTTTCTAAAGACCCAGATTAAACAGTCTTGTCTACTGACCTACAGATATCGTGCGGAATATTTGCCCAGTTTCCCTTTACGACACAAAATTGCCACTGACCCATGCAAATCCACTTAGTACGTTCTCTGAGAACAGGCTGGTTAGAAAATATAGAATTCTGAAAAAATATGAACACTGGATTTATTCATTAACTGTCGCTATGTCCCTTTAGAGTGCATACAGCAGACGGCAAATAAGAACGTAGGGGGTCTCTGGACAATGATAGTGAGCTTAAACTGACCTTTAATTTTGCCCATTTTATGATGATTAATTTGCTGCTGTGTTTTAGCCCAGGGTGAGATGCGAGTAGAGGAAACTTATAATTGCTTCTCCAGGACAGTGCAAAAAAAAAGACATGGAAAATATGGACTCTCCTCCATCAAGTTCAGAAAAACGATTATGGTAAGCCAGGCTGAGTGCATGTTTGTCTCCCCTACAATGCGAGATCCATTTTGGAGATTTCCCCATTGGGCAATGCGTGTTTCTTTCTGTCTGAGAATTGACATGTGGCGTTTTGTTTATTTGCGTATGTTTATTGGTTTGCATATATGCAATATATGTCTGTGTGTGTCGTTGGGTGTGTTTTCATATGCCTGTGCATTTGTCTGACTATTCTTTGATGGGGGGAGGTGGGGGGTGCAACAATGGTCTCAATTAAAAAACGGGATGCATCCAGTCTTTCAGCATATCTTTTTTTGTGCTCTCCTCTTTGCAATCCCCCTCTAATTTGCATTTTAATTCCTCTGCTTGTGCTCGTTGCTGTAGCTAATCCTCTGCTAACCTAAATGAGGCCTGTGTTCTGAGCAGCCGAGTGTTCTAAGGCCTCTCTGAAAAGCCGTGTAGCTGTCAGAGGCATTCTCACAAGCGCTGTTTACTTTGATGTTTGCTGATCAGCTGGCCTGCTGCTGAGACTGTGCTGTGATTTCCTTATACTCTCTCTCTCTCTCTCTCTCTGTCTCTCTCTCTCTGTCTCTCTCTCTCTCTCTCTCTCTGTCTCTCTGTCTCTCTCTCTTCCAGCCTCCTCTTACTCACTCTCGCCCACTCTTTCTCCTTCCTCCTCCCCTTCTCCTCCCCCCTCCCTCGCTCTCAGTTTCTCTGAGTCTCCAGTCTAGCGCCTCTGTGACAAACACAGCCTATTAAACCAAACGTCCTCACACCTTGATGGTGGGACACAAATGATGAAGCTTTGGGGGGGGGGAGGGGGGGAATAGGGTGACAAATATTTGTTGAAATGCTCACGGTTGTGTCGTCAACAGCAACGATGAGTTTAGATGCAAAGAGGATTATATCTTAGAGCTATCCACCAGAGATGTCTAGTGGAAGTGTAATTGTGAGGTTGTGTGGAATCCTCTTGACTAAAGTGCTGACAAGCCATAGCCAACCGCCGAGGCAGAGAATTGCAAATTTTCTTTTTGGCGAGCACACCGTGAATCCTTTGTGATGATGGTAAACCAAGGGGTTTATTTGTGTGTGTGTGTGTGGTTCACTTGAAAGTGTGTATTTGTTTTGCGGAGAAATGGTTGGGCAGGCAAGCAGGGGGTAAAAAATACCTGTTCCATCAAACGCCCTGAAGTCCCACGCTATCTCTCCCCAGGTCCCAAACGATTGATTTTTCAAAACTCCCTGTTATTTGTAAATAAGTTCAATGATCACATTCCATCCAAGGCAACCACGGAGGTGGAGAAGAGCAGAGGACAGCTGCCATGACGGCGGCTCCATGAGGGGTGTCAGAGAGGATAGAGGTCCTTGTTATTGATGGGAACCACCGAACCCTGCACCCCCCCCCCCCCCCCACGTAATCACACCAGCAGCACACGCAACATGCATGAACAAATGCATACAAGAACCTAATCATGGAACATCCAAGCCAGCACGTGAGGGCATACACACACACACACACACACGTACATATACATACACACTCCTTTAGCTTACCTGAGTGTGAGAAAATGCTCCCCACTCATCATCATTAACACTGCTTAGTGGAGAGGCTGTGGCAATGGCTCATTTGCCAACCCTCTTGTAACCCTGTTTAGCTCACCAGCACACACACACACGCATGAATGCACAGACGCAAACACACACTCGCACGCACGCACGCGCGCCCACATGAACATGCGCGCGCGCGCGCGCACACACAGACATAAATAGAAGGCAAATGCATACACACACACGCAAAAACGTGTGACTCATCTAAACACATACGCACCATGCATGGAACAGGACCTGGGTGGAGAACGTTGGCGATTGCCGAGCACCCCATTTAACATTCCACTCACTCTACCGCTCAGGACCAAGCGCTTCAGGGACATCACAATGTGAGCAAGTGTTAACATTCTACAGGCGACTCGACGAGAGGGAGTGGTGGAAAGAGGAGGAAAGAGAGAGAGAGAGAGAGCGAGAGACAAAGAGAAAGGCAGCGAAAGAGAATTAAGAGTGTAAAAGAGAGAATAGACACTGCCCCCCCTCCCCCTCCCCCCCCCCCCCCCCCCACCACCAAACAACATAGCATTGGAAAAACAAACATCTCTTTCCTCCGACAGTATGACTAATGTGAGATGTTCCGATATGCAAAGCGCCACTGCGGTGGGGATGCTAAGCGAGGGGCATGGTTCGGCCTGGTCACGGACAGACGCCGAGCAGGGTTGAGGCTTGTCTACACCCCCCCCCCCCACCCCCCCCGCCTCTCTTGGCTTTTTATCTCTTGTGCCTCCTCCCCTCGTCCAGCCTCTCAGAACGTAGATTGAGCTTATACACAGCCGATAATGGGGCGGGTGCGTGGGTGGGTGAGTGTGGGCTTTAAATAACTGTTAATTACTTGCGGTGGAGATGAAAAGCTCGTTTCCTCTACGGAATAATGAAACTGCAACTTTTCGAGAGGGCAGGGTGAGGGGGTGGGGTTGGGGGGCAGTAAGGGGGTGAGCCTTTGTATGTGTGCGTGTGGTAGAGGGGATAGTGGCGGGGGGGGGGCACACACAGGTAGTGTGGCGTATATGCTTAACACACGCCCTGACAAAAAAAACCTGAAACCTGAATTGGACACTAAGCATCCTCTTGAAGTGTGAAGCCGTGATATCTTGTTTTTTAGGGAAATGACACTGGTTTATTTATAGCAAGACTCTGCTTAAAAGTATTCCGGGGGCTGGCAATAAATAATGGATGTGAATTCATTATGGCTATCGACTCCTTCTCTCTTCCTCGTGCATGGCCAAAACACACAGATAACGTCTCCATTCGCTGGTATCTGCTTGACTGATGGGTGATCTCGCCAGTGGGGAGAGGAAGAAGGGGAAGCGTTCGGATCGAAAGTTGTCAGCCCCCGGACATGTGTGCTGACTCAGTCAATGAACTAGAATTAAGGCAGTCTCTTTCAGTGCCACATCAAGTGAGTTAATGACTATTGAGTTTAGAACATAACAAAGCTGAAGTCATGGTTTCCGCAGTGTTTATGTGGCTCCCATGTAAGGCTTTGGAAAACAATCCAAAGTTCTGCGACGTAACGTGTCGCACGTGAGTGGGACGCTTGCGGTTTGTCTGTTGGAAGTATTTGGAGATGTGCCCCCCCCACCCCCCCACCCACCCACCCTCTCTCTCTCTCTCTCTCTCTCTCTCTCTCTCTCTCTCACTCACTCACTCACTCACTCACTCACTCACTCACTCACTCACTCACTCACTCACACACACACACACACACACACACACACACACACACACACACACACACACCCACAGATGCATCCACCCACAGACCGGCCCCATTGCATTCCAAGCAGGCCGATTAGTAATCCATCACAGCTATTTACAGTCTAGGGGGGTGCTCGGACCTTGACTGGAGATGGTCCTCCAGCTTACAGGCAACGTGTGATAACTGAGACCTTTCAAGGTAAAGTCCAAGGCTGCGTAGGAGAGGAGAGGGAGGGGGGAGGTAAAGAGGGAGGGGGGAGGTAAAGAGAGAGAGAGAGAGAGAGAGATAAAGAGAAACACAGCCCCTCAGGCATAAATAAGTGTTTGCTGCACAGTCACTTCCCTCAGTGCCTGACACCGCGGCCCGAGTCACTCCTCTGCCTGTTTGTTTCCGAGCGGACAAACATCGCCTCGCACCCACAGGATACATGCGGGCGGGCGCACTTTTGGCATGACAATTCACTCGCATATTTTGTAGAGGCAAGGGGGCCCGAGATGGAACGCAGGAGGAAAGGATTTGGAATGGGAACGGTGGGAGGCAGGAGGATGAGAGGGTGGCTGGACGGATGTGGCTGGATGGATGGATGGATGAAGTGGGTGGATGGGTGGCTGGATGGATGCACGCTCCACTAGATGGCACTCTTGTGTGGTCCATTGCCTCGTTCCATCTGTCGTGCTCTTTCTCGCTCTGTCTCTTTCTTCCCCTCTCTCTCTCTCTTTCTCTTTCTCTCTCTCTCTGTTTCTCTTCCTGTCTCTCCCTCTCTCTTGAGCACAGCTTGTATGATGGTGCCTGTGCCCTAGTCTATACTGTGGGGAATCGACCAAAGTGTTTCCTAAATCGATTCAAGGTGCTTTGGAAACCTAATGTTTTCCTGAGAATACAGTGCCCATTTGTTTAATTCGTACAGGCCGGCTCTTCGTATCTCCACACACACTACTTCAAAGGTGAGGTTGCCATTAGTACCCTACATGGGATGGAAGAGGAGCAGGGGGTGGAGGGGGTGGGGGGGGGGGGGGGGGTTGGGGGGCTGCGGTAGAAGCCGTAAATGAGCACCACTAGATGTGCCTCTGAGGGCACACGGCATGAATGTGTGTTTCTGTTTGCGTGTGCGTGTGTCAAAGTGTGAGTGTTTGTGTGTCCTAAAGTGAGGGAGAGACTATAAAGGACTGTTTGTTGTGGCCCTAAAGGTAGGGCCGGCATTCGTGGGCAACTTTCCCTCGCAGCAAAATGCATGACATCATTAGTGTGCTCCCTGTTGCCGGGCTCAGGCAGGAGAGGGGCTGAGGCTTGCTTCACTGTTGCCCTAACCCTGGCAGACCAACATCTTCCCCCTCTTGCTGATTGTGTGGATCCACACAGTATATTTGACTAAAATTGGTTCTCTAAGGTGAACTTTGCAGACAGCTCCTAAAATGGAAATGCTAACGGAATGTTTACGGCCATCTCGAGGGGTCTTTTTATGAAAAGGGAAGGCTTGTTATAATACAGGACAGTTCCCTATTCCAAATCAAACATGCTTCAGTTTTGACGGTGCATATAACATGCCTCAGTTTTGACAGTGCATATAACATGCCTCAGTTTTGACGGTGCATATAACATGCTTCAGTTTTGACAGTGCATATAACATGCTTCAGTTTTGACGGTGCATATAACATGCCTCAGTTTTGACGGTGCATATAACATGCCTCAGTTTTGACGGTGCATATAACATGCCTCAGTTTTGACAGTGCATATAACATGCCTCAGTTTTGACAGTGCACATGAGGTGTACCGAAGGGTGTGACATCTCTTTGAAAAAGGGAGAGGAACACATCAGCCGCTCCACGCAGAACAGGAAGGTCCCTCTGGGTGAATCCTTTGTACCAGTGCACCATGCGCATCCATGGTGAAATGTTTGGAAACCGTGGCCTCACTTGACGACACATTGATGGTAAGCATATGTATATAGGTCTTCAGATGTCAAATTCATGCCGAGGCACCTCACTCCAGGAAATATGGGTGTGTTTAGACCTTCCAGGATAGCAGCACGCTCCTCTGTTGATGGGCTCATCTGATATTCCCCCGCTGACTTGACACTAATCAAAGGCGACACGTGATGTCATCCGACACCTGTGTCGACAGGGTTTGCGAAGGTTACCGCTACGGGTATTCACACTTGTTCTTTTGCACTCAAACCACGCTATGGCAGGTGATAAAACACGTTTTCCTTTACCCACAAATTCACCTATCATGCTCGATGCATCCGCATCACCAGAGCGTGCATTGAACAGGACAACAAAAAAGATTCAAAATAAGAATCCTTATTCCTTTGAGATTTGTTTGTCTTTGTAATTCTAAACAATTTGCCATCCAAGTTGAAATTATAATCACAGAAGACTCAGATGTTAATTAAAGAATGCTAATTTCATGTTTCTGGTCCAAGGCTGTCATTGGAAGGCCAAATACACTGACTCTTTGCACTGAGCGCTTCTCTCCACTTCCCTAGTTAGGCAGAGAAGGACTTCCGAGATGGGAATGTGTGTCCCTAAGAGTAGTGCAGAGGGAGACAGCCATGTTCCAGGCAGAAAAAAGTACGACTCGCTCACACAGTTGGAAGTTGGAGAGGGAGTATAGAGGGAGCCAACTTCCCCCCTAAAGTTTCATTTGCTCATCGTGAACATCGCAGACGTTAGCATATTCAAAACTGCACGCACACAGACTCGGCACACACATGCACATACACAAACCACACACATCGCTCTGCTTGTGCGTGTATTAATAATGCAGGTTACAAACCCACAGTACCTGATCTCAGCAGGGGGGGGGGGGGGGGGGGGTCTGCTGCTGTCTCTCCCGGTCTCCCATCCTGTGCCCATGCATTTACAGCACGTCAGCGTCGCAGGGGCGGCACACCCCAGCGCAGCCCTTACTGCGTGGCACGCCAAAAGGACGAGCGCGCCGTACGCTGTCCACTTTCCCTCCTTTGGCACAGGATGGGGCGGCGTGCTGTTCAAGGTGTCCCGCGGGAGCTGTCAGAGGGGGACCTCGGCGTGCCCCGATTCCGGCGTTAACACTCAGACACGCTCCCGCCCGCTCTGCGCCGAAGAGTGATGTTGTTTTTTTTTCGCGCGCCGCATTAGTGTCACGGCTGTAATAACTTTGGGCAGGTGTGCCACACTTCATCCACCCCCTTTTGCAGGCTGACTTTCTAGTGTGCACTTGGGGTGCACCGCATGCTCGCTGTGTCAAGAAGATAAGATGGGGGAAATACATGAGAGACAAATACTTGGCAAGCGTTGAGGACTATTAAACTTTTTCTTTCAGTTCTTGATTTTTTTTTTTTTTTTGGGGGGGTGGGGGGGATTGGGGGGTGGTTTGGGAGACATTTACTCAAGGCTTTATATATATTTGGTTTGGAACAATGACATGTTGCTTTGTTCAAGTGAACGCGCCAGGCCTCATTTTTGCAGTGCATACATTTCTGGAGCAGAACTCCGAGCAGAACTATGCAAAGTCAATGGAGGAAGGCTTTCATTATGTTTGCATAATGAGTCCAAATACATTTCTTAAACCTAGTCTCTCTCTTCGGAGTATGACATCAATCACATACGCACGCAAACCACCCACGCACACGCACACACACCGCACACCCACACACCCTGCCTTTCTTCCACCTTCCACGCCAAAACACAAAGCACTATTAATCCAGTAATGAAAGAAAACAAATGACCTCATCCACTTTCACAACTTAATGTTTGTGTTTTCTCAGCACTATGCCCTCCAGCCTTCAGACTTACAAAGCCTTTTCCTTCATTTCTCTCGATCAGAACGTTTCCCATTCAAAAGCCTCTGCCCAGCTTAAACAATTCACCGACCCATGTCTCACGATCCAGTCAAACAAGTCAAAGTGCCGAACCTCGGTCCGTATGAAACGACCCAGAGACTGCAGCGGAGACAACATCCTGGGACTTTATGACCCTTGGCCTCCCACCAGCCCCCCGCCCCCTGCGGAGGGACACTGTGCTGCTTGCGGGGAGCGGGATGGGTTAATGACTCTTGACTTCCCGGTCTGGCATCATCAGCCCAGCCGGCTGCTTATTAATCTTCATTCTCAGTGTGTCTTTAATCCTCCCCCTGCTTAATTATAAATCTACCCAACTGTCGTGGGCGACTCTCCTCCCATGAGCCGCGGTTAATATTTCATGCCGCGTCCCCTCAGTAGTGCAGGCGTCTAACAATTAGGTCTTCTGCAGGGACCAGGCCAGGGCCGAGACGCTCTCCACGGAGGTGCGTAACATGCTTACAAGCAATGATGGGGGAGGAGGGGTGGGGGAAACAAAATATTCAGTTTTAATTTCTTTGTCCATGCCTACGTGTGTGGAAGCCCAACACCGATGGGAATGAGGCCTAGGCGTTCTTGTGCGTCAGTATGTAATTTATGGCAGCAATATTAACTAAATCGGGCTCTCGCTAGACCACCTCTGTAGAAAAGACCCAGTTCTCTGGCTGGGCTGTTACTCTATACAAAATGGAATGTGTTTATTTTCCCTGTCTAAAAGGCCAGTGAAACATTTCTGACATCCGACACACTCAAAGCAATGGTTTACGCACCCAATCAACCCGATGTAATGGATTATTTTTCGAAAGCGGGGCTGCTCTTGCGGGTCATCCCGAGTTGCCCTCACTGTTACAAAGTTTGAGCAAAAACGCCTTTGTCGGAAACCATGAAAAATCCCTCCACCCGCCACCATCATTCTCCACTGTGTCTGCAGGCTTATTCAAACATATGAGGTACAAAGGGGGAAACACCTAGGCACTGCAGAGGAGTTGTATCACAGTGAGTACAGTTGTAGGCATTGTTAAATGTCAATCTTTACAGAGTAGAATTTACAAATGGGACACGGGTGTGTCCTGTATTATTATTGGGTGTAGGGACTGTGCACTACCTGAAAAGATTACCTCTGCTCATGCTTCTGCTGTCGTGAATAGGGTTTTACGTCCACAAACCGAACATTTAAATTATAAATATAAAAGCATTGCCAAGCACTCGATTCGAAAATGTCCTCAGTTTTTAGTGCTTGTTGAATTTAGGGCTACCCCTCATGTGATTTAGGTTAGGTTTTTATCAGTGTGGGGTCTAGGTTAAGTTGATTCCAACCACAAGCACAAACACGACCAAAAGGATTGCACTTTGCTTTGGCACTTCTCCACCCCCCCCCCTCCCCCCTCCACCTCGACCTACCCCCCGGTGTGGCATTCCATATTTTATTACACCCTCTGCGATGACTCTGCAAATGCAGGTCTGAACTAAATGAAAACGCACAGGGAGCCACCAGGACCACACGCCTGTGATTCTGCTCAGCTTTGCGACATGGCTCCGAACCTTGACCCCCCTTAGAGCCACTCTGGGTGACCTTTATGTAATGTAACTGGCGGGCACATAGGGACAGTGTGCTGGGGGACGGGGCCCCTTAGTCTGGAGTGGCACCCCTGGGCTAAGCAGGTCAGCGCTGCAGGCAGGTCCATGCATGGCAGGCTGACCCGGAAGGTCGTAGCCAACCCTCAGGTATCGCAGACGGTGGTGAGGGGCGGGGGGTTGAGGACTCGCTAAGGTCAGATGTGGATCCTCAGAGATGCTAATGTGTTCATACGGTGTAGTGATTTGCAAGTCTTTGAATTGCGCTCGAATTTGGTCTGCGAAGCAAACACATGCGAGCACACGGAGGCACACGCGAGCACACGGTGCACACGCTCCCACACTCACTGACACACATACACCCATAGGGCCCTCGGTCTTTCTGACAGTAGGAGAGGTGTTCAAACTCAACTCAGGTCTCACTCAGAAAAGGAAGCAATACACAGGTCCGTGTGCCGACGCCCCCCCCATTAGTTCATCTGCAAATGCACTCGTATCAATAATAGATGAGCACATTTGGGTACCACATCAGCACTATCATGATACCCAGTGGACCAGTCTCTCATCTCAGACTGACATTGCACACCTGTTGCGCCACCGTGCCTCCTCGAGTGTTGGAGGCTCGTCCTGAATGGCTAATGGGGAAGATGACGTGTGAAGAGGAGACAAAGACACCAGGCTCGCATGCTGGAAATGAGCTTCAGGGCTAAATTAGAGAGTGCACACTTTACATTCGTCTGATTCATTCATGTTGATAATCGTGGGCAGACTTTTTCACTCTGCAGTAGGGCTGGGCAATATGGGTAAAACATTATCAGAACAGATATTTATATTTCCATTTGATAACGATAATGAAGACGATAGACCACAGATCCATAGTAGTAGCAAAATAAGTCTCATCCTCAACTTTTTCCCTACACTCGGCATAGCGTTTAGGCAGCGAGGTGTGAGAGAAATGTTTGCGGCCAGGGGGTACGTACCTGGGGTCAAGTAACTTAAGCTTTTTATCAATACCTTGGCGCAAACTCACACACATGTTCCAACAATTGATTTTGCTTCAGGTGGTAAAAAAGGTTTGTCGTATTAACAGACTTGGTAGCCACCTGTTTGTTTACTACACAATATGCACCGAACATTGCTCTGCTCTTTGTGGGATTTCAAAAAGCCAAACCACTTCCAAATAACTGAAGAAGACAAACCCTTATCAATAATTTCTTCATAGGAAGTTGCTCCCTCGCCATGGTTATTGCTGCCACTGTTTTCGGCAATAAGACTTTATTTTCCGCAGTTAACATTAGCTACTCCACTCGAGGTGCTCAGTATATTTTAGTGAGCGTATGTAGGCTACCATTTCTCCGCAACTTGCTGCTGCGTCACAGAAATTAAATGGACTGCTGTTCCTAATTATTCTCTATCGATATTATTGAAAATGAATTACTGTCACAATATCTTTATTGAGGGAAGTCATTTCTTTGATAAATCGACAACAAAAATGATCGCCCAGCCCTACTATGCAGTATACGTATTTTTCTTAATTGCTTGTGTTATCGCTCATACAATTTCAGCAAATGGGGATGCATTCTGTGAAATAATGCAAATGTTCTTTCCCTCACTCTCTTTAAATCTTTTAAAACGTCTCTGTTCTATGTTATTTCATAATGTCAAGTCTATCTCGATGTCATGTCATGAAACAACAGAAAGGCAGTCTGTGACAGAGAGGTAATGTGCCTTTAGCTAAAGTGACTCTTAAGTCATGACTTTGCCAAGGGGCACTTATCCATAAGATTGAGGCTTCTACCCCAACTGCATCTTCCAAGACAGCCGTTGTTAGTTATTATTATTATGATTATTTTGTATCTGTCTCCCTCCTGTATTCCTGGTGGTGATAAGTGACCTCAACTGTAGTTGTAGCTCTCTTAACATTCTGTCCACCTACAACATCTCCTGGAGTAATTTCTTCAAAATCATTTTCTCTTCCTGATGACGGGGAAAGTTGAAATTTTACCTCCGCCGTCTTGAATATTTTAAGGAAGAATAGTCTGACCTGACGGTGAGACATTATTTAATATACTATACCCCAACTCGGGCCTGTCGATGGAGATTTCCCTTCCTTGAGAAAGTTTAACTGAACAGCTAAACTTTTTGGATAGGTGCGATTCCCCAGACCAGAATAGAATTAACTTAATAACAATACTTTTAAGACCTACTTAACTGCATGCTTTCAACTGTAATTGTATTACTGCTGTAATAAAACGTCTGCACTGCCCATTACAGTATTGCTACTAATGTTATTGTATAATGTTATTATACAACAGTATTTTGCTGTCATTAAGATAGTAATGCCAACAATTAATGTTTATAATTGTGTAAATGAAGAGTCCAACAGTTTTAGAAACATCTCAATAATTAGTGTATCATATTATAATCAGAGAGGGTACACTTTGAGGTGAGAGAGGGGAAATTGAGGTGTGCTAACAGATTGTGTGCTAACAGCATTATTGAATGCATTTTTATATATATATATATATATATATATATATATATATATATATATATATATATATATATATATATATATATTACAAAGGTTACTGATGCTTGAGCAGCCTTCCCACCTTTCTAAGCTTTATACATAAACATTAATTACTGTACTGGATTGCTGTACTGCTATACATCTTGCATTCTGTAAAAAGAGCTCAGCAAACTGTTAACTCTGTTTCATGACTGTTCATTACCCGTCATGGCTTGGCATGTATGCTTTGATCGTTGACTCATTCCTATGATGGAAGCACAATGCTCTTTACCTTACTAAGCTCGGCCTCACCTCATCAGTTGGGTAACTGGAAATCTGGAGGGACTGGCTACACTCTCTGTTTACTGTTCTCTTCAATAATTGATTCCTTGTTTTCATACTGTTATGATAGGCCACACCACACTAACTGGAAGCACACTCATAAAAGCTGCATTAGAGGTCCTCCTCTGACCCACCGGAGCCTGACTGGCCTTGACGCAGTCTTGAATCGACTGCTCCACCACTCCAAGGACACGCTGTATTTCTTAATTTTCCCAAACAAAAGGCGCAAGGCTGTGCATTTGCTCAACACGACAGTTAGGGCTCTAATTAATGCTCAACTCGGCTCATCATTTAAGACTGCAACAATTATATTTGGCCATATCTTTCCAGCCCAGCTCGACACGATGATCTCAGTTATAGAGTATGGGTTGAAACGAAGTCAGTGCTGAAGAAGGGAGATAAAGACAATAATGAAAATGTCTCTCTGTTATTGAAGCGTCTAAAGTCAATGTTTACATAAACAGAATCAAAAAAAGTTACTTACTGTTGCATGAATCTACCGGCGAACACACAAGTAACTTTGAAGTCAAAAGTAACTTTTTCACTTGTTCCTCCTCACAATAACCAAGTGGGTTTTAGGTGCACAAAAGGAAACTGCATGTGGTATCTACGGTAAACTCCCTATCCAAACTTCCAGACCGGTTCTGTCTCTCTTCTTTTGTGCTCTTTGATTCTAATATGAGAGCTAAGCACAGCCGAGCTACAGTACAGTATATTGAAAGGAAAAAACACCACAGGCTTCACTCGGAGGTATAAGCGGCCGGTGCTGAACTCCCTTTAATAAACGACGGCAAAAACATCAAAACGCTACTGTTCAGAAGCAAACGTTGGAAAACACGTCAAAAACACCGAAGATCTGTCATGTTTAAACAGTGCAATAACGGCAGTGGCCGGACACAGTTTCACATTGGGAAAGGGGAATCGTTTTTCTCCCACCGGAGCTTGGATAACTCAAAATCAGACAGCTCGAGCACTTAGGGGCATGCCCGACTTAGACATGCACCATCATAAATGATTAAAGCCCATTCCCCATTCTGACCACCGTACCAATCTTTGCACTGTGTAATGGGAGCCAGAGTGGAACGAGAGGGGAGCATGGCATTTGCATCAGGCAATCTCCAAAGCGTTCTGTTTAAAGGCATGGATATTATGGTCTGTTTAACTGGGGATATTACTTGTTTACACAGCTGCTAGGAGCAACCGGCATTTTGTTTGAGGTCATGAGACTAATATTCCCCATGCCTGAAAGGACAGCGGGAAGGGGCATCTTCATCTTTATAATTCCATGGTATAACCCTCCACGGGCGAAGGGGTCACGACCCTGGAGGCAGAGGTGGAAATTGCACTGAGGAACAGACCGAAGGTTTGGGAAGGGCTGTGGAATTGGAACTAAAAGCATGTTGGCTTGGCTGGGGCTACTGTATCTCAGTGTGCAGCATGCACTCTGCGAGGCATACTTTTTAATAGCAAGGTGTACAGTAGTCAAAGTACACACTGATTATAGGAGATACTATGCGGGTACATGACATTATGAGTTGTCCATGCTTTTATAAACATGACTCGTACTCACTGAACGTATTGTAATGTCAGATAGAGGCTGTATGCTTATTCTTTCTCTATTTAGAATATTTCTGTGCCTTGGAATCAGATTTAGTGTCAACTTGTTCCATCTATACATAACTGATTTAAAAACAATCCAGAATATGTATACAAATTGTGTCTTGGTAGCATACTGTGATTACAAAGGACAAAAAAGAACACCTCCGTTTAGATGATGGAGGTTCGCTGTCACAGCCTGAAAAAATTGACTGCTTTTCAAGGAGAATTTCAACAATAGCTTTTTACCTGTTTGCAGACATTCATGCCGTGATTCACTCTGAATGTCCTTCTTGATTACGTTTGACAGGACTCAATTAAACACAGTTTGTGATTTCACATCAGCCTTTTACTCGCACTAGAGAAAGAGAGAGGAGGAAGTAAATAATACTCTAATAGGGGGACCATGCCCAGGAGTCAAAACTGAATTGCGACTCCACTTGAATCCCATTCCACTAATATGACAGGGACTACATTTGATCTTACATTTTCTCATCCGAAGGGCTTTGCAGCAGGACCTTTATCAAGATACATTGCAAAATACCTCCTCTGATATTGCTTCTTGTCTGGACAAGGCCCTTTCAAAATTTAGTGGAAGGTGTCCCTGCCCATCCAATATCCATGCTCGCAGACAACAAACACCAAATTAGGAGCAGGAGGTGCTTATATCCTACAGGACAAGGACATTAACCTGCAGCAATTTTACATCACTTGACTAGGCCAGTGTCCAGTCTCAGACTACTGTAGCAATAAGACAGATTTGTCATAATATAGAGGGTCACATCAAAGGATGGTCAGTGAGAGTCTGAACATAATAAAGCACCTGAAACAGTAGGACTATGTTCTTTTTTCTAATGGCTGTCATTTTTCTCTCTCTCTCTGTCTCTCTCTGTCTCTCTCTCTCGCTCTGTCTCTCTCTCTGTCTCTCTCTATCCTTCTCTCCCTCCATCTCTATTTCTCTCTCTCTCTCTGTCTCTCCCTTTTTTTCGATCTCTCCCTCCTGGGGAACAATATATCAGAGCCTGGCCGAGCTGTTCTGCTTGTTGCCACAGCAACCAGCCTCATCACCACTCTTCCACCCCCTCCCTCCAACCCCACAACCCTAGCCACCAGTTCTTTAAATTGTAAGTGGCTACTTGTCTCTTGCTGTGGAGCAATGGTGAGGTGTTAAAAGGGAGGGTCAACCTTAGACAAAAAAAAAAACATATTTTTGGCTGTGTGGAGAACAAAATTATGGCACTGTTAAGTTATGCGTTTCATAAATGAGAGGTAGGTGGAGGTAATACAGACAGCATTCAAAACAGTGTGTGATGAGGGTTGGAGTCTGGTTACTTCAAACACAACAATGCCAGATGAAAACATCAATGTCTTTGTTGTGATTTTGGTCGGGTGAGTGCTGGCCGCGAACTGAAGCGACCTCTTTCTGTGAAATGCATGGAGGTTGTGTAGAGGCCGCGGTGCACTGCTTGATGTTTCAGCTATTCACATTTCATCAGTGATGACTAGAGCACAGTTTCCAATCCACACTGTCTACTTAGAGAATATTTAGAAGGAATCCAGTGAGATGTTGTTTTGAGACAAGGGCAAGGTAGCCTTTACATGCCGTTGTATGTATATATATATATATATATGTACACTGTATATATATATATATATATATATATATATATATATATATATATATATATATATATATATATATATATATATATATATATATATATATATATATATATATATATATATATATATATATATATATATATATATATATATATATATATACACTGTATATATTCTCGCAGAATTTAGTATAGACACATGCCATCCATATGCACAAATGCTATAAAAAGAGGATGAAGGCAGAACAAATGGATGTACATGTCACATTTTCATGTGGTACACAGCCATCCTAAGTACCGTTAAACTGAAGACATTTTTGACAAATGCCCAGTTTAAATGCACTTCAAAGGGTAGTGCTTCAATAAGACACCTTTCATGAAAGAGCAAGATGTTTGCAGACCACTCCGAATGGACCAACCGTTATAGACAACTGCATTCATGCAACGGAAATAATGATAGGTACTTAGGGACAGGGAGTGCTTTTAATACACCTTTGCTTCAACAGCGCTCTACTGTATTGTGGCCCTTAATGGTGGTGTTTCAGTAGAATAGCACATAGGAGAGCTGCCGTGTATCTGCTTGTCACATCATAAAGCAAAGGAATTCCCCTATAAAGGCACATATTTCTCCAGCCACTCCACTCCCTTCTCAACCTGGAAGAAACCATTACACAGATGTCACATGGAGTTCTGATATCATCATAAAAAAAGTTAGTACCACATTTCCCATCTCGCCGGGGATATAGCAGGAACAGGAATGCAGGAGCAGGGATTGAGGACCAGAGGTAGGGGGAGTCAGACTGCGTCATTACACTCTCTGATATGCTTTGGCCCACATTACGATGGGGGTATGATATAGGAGCAGGGCCCCCACACAGGAAATAGTCCCAGCATGATGGATGTTTGAATGCAAACCCTCTCTATACAGAGGATACAAGATAAAAGATGGCGCCCAGGGAAGGAACGTGTGTGAGTAATGAGAGGTTTATTGACAATGCAACTGATGACACAAGCCAAGAGTTTGATGAGAGAGAGAGCAGAAACGGTGCATCACACAAACGGCTGTAAAAGAGCTTGTGGTCACTGGACAAGGTTGAGTCCTTTTATTAGTTTGACATGAACATTCCATCAGAAGTCACGGAAAGTGGAGTTCGACACCAAACATGAAACAAGAATAGTCTCTCCCATTAGTTCTGTCAGGCTCTTTGCCGCTCTTTTAAATTGGATACCTGAATACATCTGGGGGGGGGGCTCAGCAGTGGACATAGAAAGCCCGCTTTCAAAGAAGGGGGTCACACTGGGCCTTGTGCCATGTTTCCGCACACTTGCTGAGTTTGTCTCTGCATCTACCTTACTGCATGTGGGTGGAAGTGGGGCGTCAAAAGGCTAAGAGCTCGGCTTTAGCTGCATGCTCTCAACGAGGGGAAAAAAAATGCATAAGATGCCCACACAAATGCAACAAATCGGTGGATGGCAGGCAATGCCAGGACATTATCTTTCCAAAGCAGTCGGTCTCTGAGATATAACCCTGACGGAGGAAGACGCTGGCCCGCTCTGTGGAATTCAAGGCAGGGAAGGAACAGTGACTCTGGAGGCTGTCCCCGCGAGGTTCAAGCTTGTAGACAAGTGACATCGTAGGCAGATGGCTGCCCTTGGTCTCTTTTTCCATGGCTGGGTATTTGCGTTTTACTGATTTGGGTTGTTTTCTGTACTGGCTTGTTTTTTAGACTATATCTGAGAATAATTACAACAAAAACAATTTTACTCCATGTTGGTTTTATAACATAACATTAAGTAGTGGGAAAATAAACATGAAAAACATTTTTGGGACTCAGTCACACATTATTCTCGTTCTCCCATGTGGTCTCTTAGTGTCGGTTTTAGTCTCTGTCATGAAGTGCTGAGTCAGGTGCCCTTCTCCCAGAGCCTATCCTGTTTTCGTGATTAAAAACAGCTACTCATACAAGATGGAGGAGGTCATGCAAACAACATGACAATATCCGTTCTCTGGCATATCATATAATTTTGCCAAAAAAGTATTACACTTGAAAACACATGACAGAACCATTTGAAGTTCTGTTTTGTTCCCCAACCAAGCCATCCATAAACACAGGGTTCCTCAAATTAGCCTTTTGGAAAAGCCACCAACCACTACAAATATAACACAACTATATCATAACATGTTGGTGTCTAGTACTTATCCTCCAGAGCAATACATACAATATAACCCTTTGGCATAATCCTCCAAGAGGTAATCATGAACCCATGAACCTGTCAACGCCCTCAAGGGGGATCGAGGGATGACACAGACACACTCATGTCATGAAGGAGATGAAAATGCCATGAACAAGTGACTGATACCTGACCACGTTTTGTTAATGGCACCATGCAAGTGACAAATGAACACAAACGATGTCTGCAATGTGACTTCATCTTCTGCTCCAGTCATTAGAGACTCTGAGTCACAAATCAAAAAGTGTCAAAAGGCTTGGTGAGCAGAAAGCTATTGTGATAAAATACTGTAGAGGTATTCACAGGTCTGTAGAACGGGATACGTGCACTGATGTAGCTATTCTTATACTAGTCCACTTGTTACACTCATTCACTATTTGAATTTAATCTGACATGGACAAAATCTATCCAGTAGCTTTTTTACTAATCCATTAGGTTTAAATGTTAGTGCATCCTTGGTTTCACAATTGTTATACAAAGGTATATTGACATCAGTTATTGAAGATTTCACATTCAAATGGCGACAACACACATTCTAACAGTTAAAGTCTGTTGGATTCCAGGGCAGTTCAAAAACCATTACAGATGTGACATTCCAACAGTTAAAACTAATATCACAGATTTACAGAAACAATGCAGAGATTGTTGCAGGGCAAGGTCCCGAGACATAAAATCTGCCCGAAAGGACAATAGATATTATTATTTGTTGAATTCCCCTATGGTATAATCAAAGTCTGGCACATTTTAAAAATACATTGGTAACAGTATAAACAGTACAAATTACAGACTGAGCTGCTTTTTTTATAACAAGACAAAAGGATTTTAATACAAGTTTTTCACTTTCTGCATATTTATCGCCCAACTCTATGCTGTGTTAACTATCCACCAACCTAGCAAGTTTGATCATATTTTGCTGAAGAGTTTCAAATGTTACCAGCAAAGAGAGCACACTGCGATAGTCTGGCAGCACTGACCTTAAAAATGCCAGCAGGTGCCTGACTGTCTCCGACACCCTATCGCTTCTGATTGATTTGAATTTGGTCTGTGACAGTACTTGAATCACTGACCATAAATTTGCCTTACAGCAAGATTCTTTAGAAGGATGATAGCTGTACACAGCTTCATTCTTGACTTTGGTGCAATAATGATCACAAAGCTACCTACCAAGGTATTTGATGCTTCAAAACATTCCTCATAAATGAGGATGGTGCTATATGCGCCCTAAATATTAGTGTCCTCCACAGCCAAGAATGTATTAGCATTTTCAGATTATGTCAATGCAGAAAAAAACTTTAATTCAGTTTACCTTTTACAAACTCTTAAAGGTACAATAGATGGGATTTTTTCCCCCAGTAGAATAGTTGTGTCCCCTATACACATAAAATACTGTAAAATAATGAGACCCTACCAGAATCGTTAAGCAACACGGGCAACTCAGTACTAATGGAATTTATACTGAATTTATACTTTTTGAAGCATGCCAATTTTTTCCATCCAATTATGTTTCCAGCAATCCTGTTCCAGCCAATCAAATTTCAGCAAGGCGTGCCTTCCTGTATCCTCTTTCCTCCGGCTTTATTTGTGAAACCACTGTCAGGAATTGAGGGGCGCTGTATCTCATATGTAAATGTATTATTAAAGTGACCTGTTGCAGTTTTAAGCTTTATTTTCTCAAACATATTAAATACAACACTATTCAACATTACATTGACAGGATGCCTTTTGGAACTTGTTCAAGTTCATAGAGATATACAGTCTGGGTTAACATTCGGGTGTAAGGTGCAAATCATAAACAAAGTGTCAAGGGTTTCAAGGTGATTCCCTGAAAAGAACAGTGAATGACATAAATTAAATGATTCACTGCCCTACTCTGAGAATATGTGGAAAGGTCAACTTCTTATTATCATTGATAGACTGAAAGAAGAAAGTAAAATCATTTTTTTCCATGTTGCATTTAATTATTTTTTTTTTTTTACATTTTAGAGGTACATATCCATGATTGGAAAAACTCATAATAGCGTAGAGACACCAATTTATGACATGATTACAGGTTATTATGTGGCATTCATCTACTTCTTAGCAATGGAAAACGGTTGCTTGAGAAGGGTTTCAGGGTATTTAAAGCACAATGTTGCAATCAGGAACACAATTCCATATTCCACAGATAATCACCTTTGTTTGTTCATACGTTCTACAAGACATTTTCTATAAAACCACCCAGACACACACACAACCACAGAGACACCTATCTACTCCTACTTGAAATTCAGTGTTACAAATTCAAGCAGTTATTGAATACCGTATACCTTACCAAGCGTGCTCTTATTTTTCAACACTTATTTATACTTACAGCATTATCCATTGATCCAATTTATCAATCATTATAACCTTTACTATGGAAAACCACTACACTAAATCAAATATGGAAATATGGTCATTCAAAGGAGTAACACATATATTTGTTGCATGGATGGATTGTCATTAACGTTGACACATTTCTCTATTTTGTCACCCAAAGGTTTGGCAAGGAAACATTTGACCAAAAATGTAGTAAAACTATGATACATAGAAATACATGGGAACAATCGCTTCATACTAAAGCAATCGTTGCTTAGTTTACTGCCGGAAAATATTCAATTGGAATGTTTAAATCTATGCAACGCTACGCTGTGGCACCTGCATTTGAATGTTCACATATTATGTGATATTACTCCTTAGAAGGTTAAAACTATAGAAATGTTAACGTAGTGTAAACTGCACCCTAACTTAAGATCATTTCAAATAAAGGGGCACATCAAAGGGGTCGTCTGACTACTTCATATGTTGGTGTAGATAAAATATTCATAATAAGACCTTGGTTTACATCATGTTGTATACAGTATGATCATGGTGTAGTGAAAACTCTGTTCAGAAGAGGCCAAAGTAAGCAGGTTATATTTTTTTGGGCAACTAGAATATGATGATCCTATTAAACCATTTCTTCTTTACAGTATAGCATAAATATCAAACGAGTGAAGTATTCCCACATCCCAATTGAGAGGCAATGGATATTTGACTTGGAGTAACACATTTCATATGCAAAGAAAAATAAATTACAGAAAAGCACAGGGGCAAAATCACTACCTGTCTGCTCTTTCCGCATTTATTGCATATTTCTGGCCTGAATAATCAAAAGCT
Organism: Hypomesus nipponensis; assembly: GCF_054491055.1. NCBI lineage: Eukaryota > Metazoa > Chordata > Actinopteri > Osmeriformes > Osmeridae > Hypomesus > Hypomesus nipponensis. The sequence goes on along the minus strand of NC_140372.1, from coordinate 10,393,271 downwards.
GGCAAGTCACCCTGAAGATAGAGGAGGACAAGGGGCCATAATAAGGAAGAAAATCGAAACCCTCCTGCCTGGCCAGATTTGTGACATTTTAATATTTGCAACATTATGCCAAATTTCTCAAATCCACACCTGTTGAATGACAACTTCTGCAGTGTGAGAAAGTAGGTTTCCAAAAAACATTCAGATGATTACCACAATGCAATGCGATTTTGATCCATGATGATGTATTCAAAGTGCCCTATTTTCCACACTCCAAAAGTCAGAATACCAAATACCTAGCTCGATAAATTTTACATGATGTTGGGGTGACATTGCCTCAACCATGGCAAACCATTTGCATTACATATATTTCGCAGTGTTCGGAGACATACTGCTAAATAATCATCCAGACAGAATAAAGAGGTTTTAGTGTAAAGTGTAAAGTAATTTGTGTAATTTCGGCCCTTTCATTGGTTTGGTATTCAGTAATGACAGATTTGCTTTCAGAACTGTGCATAGGAATGAGTAAAGATTTGTGGGCTGTCTAGGTCGACGCTCTAACCCTGTCACTTCTGAGATGACGAATAACATATGAGTCAGAGGTTCATGTGACCTCGGGGGTGCTCACCAGCAACGCAGATGACAACCCAGCACAGTGGTGACACTGTAGATGTCATTTCTTATTGAACAGACACACGTTGGCATTTGAGAGGGTAAACCTTGTCTTCCTTGATAGAATGATTTGTATTCCATGTTGACTGTAGACATTTTGATCGTATGAAGGTATAATCGATGCAATGTCTATCTTTTCAGGGGTGGGGTTAAGGACATATTCTAGAATGTTCCATGTCAAAACAATATTTACGGACATAATCAAATATATTTGCATTTATGGCTCCATGTGCAGAATAATTCCAATTTCTCCCCACTTGTCTCTTGGCACCTTCAGTTATTTCAACATGCCAACAGCTTGGCCATGAAGAAATGCTAGTTCTCAAATGAACCAGACAACTTCAACAAAGAATGTGTCTGAAGGTCTCTGAAGAATACCATGACAACAGACACAGTGCTGGACTGTCAAGTCAGAAAAGAATTTCAGAAGATAGGTTGAATTATTCTTGTTTACACCTGAAGCCTTGAAGTTCTGAGTAACAGAAAATCATTGGCAATTGAAAAGGGATCATTTTGAACATATATTTTGTACTGACTTCACTCTTCCCTTCTCGCCTCTTGCTTCCAGCTCAGAGTTTTATCTTACACTTTCTCAGACCTCCCATTCTGTTTTAAGTTGTTTACGTCTTCCCTCACAATTGAGGGACCATCTCAAGGCCATGTTAAGCATGAGTTAGTATTGGTATTTTGTTCGCCAGTAGCACAGAAATTATACTCTATTTTTCTCAATTTCTACGTTTTTTTCTTTTATTAACCAAATCACAGGAACTCCCAAACAAAATATGAAACCTGGAACAAAAATAATAAATATATATATGTATTTTTTACCAGTTCTTCACTTTTTTCAAACTGATGTGTCAATATACTTCACAAAAATGTGTAACACATATACCAGTATGTGTCTCTAGAGTGATTAGCTAATTAATAACCCAGGCAACACATCCAGTTTATGATCTTCTGACTGTACAGGAATATAATATAGTATATTACATACATATGAGTCAATATTCCAAAGTTCCCCAAAATCCCATAATTTACCGGTACAGTAGTAAAAAAAAAAAAACATTATTGCAAGGACTCTTGTTGCTTGTTGGATGCTTGTTTTGACTGTTTGATGTGCTGGAATCCTTATAAGTACGTAAAGTAAGGCACTGCATCAAGTTGTCAGGGTGATGCTTCAGTTACCCATGCAAAATTAATGACTCATAAGCCCCAATTATGTCTTAATTCAAACAGGAAATTGCAGCCAGCTTAGACGCCTTAGTGGTGGCAATCATAAGGATGACCCATTGGCAGCTGTAGATACTGCAACATCTGCGTATAACGCCAGGCCAAGAGAGAGTGCCCATGTGTGACATTGAATCACCTCACCCCCACGATCACCTCGTACTCCCCCTCTTTCGCTCCCCTTCACACTCACAGGCTCTCAAGCTCACAGACTCAAACACGTACCTGTCACTGCTCCACCCCTTTCAATAAGTTTTCTTTTCTTTTACGGTAACAAATCACATTCCAAATCCAATGGAATTTGTTTCGTGTAGACCACCAAAATAAATACATTTTTTATGTTGTTTTCAAATGGAAAAATCGATGAAAAGGCTATTTTATTTTGTTCAATTAGACTGACTGTAAGAGAGCGAACATGATTACCTGGGGGGAAAAGAAAGTAAAGACTTAGATTTTTCTGCAATTTGCTTCGTGGCTGTATTTTCCAAATCGTTCAATACAATCTCCTAAAAGTTTTCATTTATCAATTGGTTTTAAGTTACAGAACAAGAAAGCCTGGTCTTGGCGAGATCTTTCATTCATTAATGAAAGACATCCATTACTGTCATGGAGCAATAGAGTTAATATAAATAAATGAATTCTCAAACCCACTTAACCAAGGTTTATTATGAGAGAGCAAGGCATAATTGTGTTCCTGATCAGCTCAGATAAATTTAGATTCGGGAATCCCACAGCTTCTCTTTTGCATGCCTAAGCCTAGGACAGGGGGATATATATTGCCAGGCTTATTACCATGGTTTTATATAATGACATTAAATATGAAAGGAGATATATTACTCTAAATCTAATTCTTTTAATGGCTGACATTGTGCTGCAAGTCTCATTTCAACAATCTCCTAAAGGCTGATGACAACAACAAAGAACAATCTAAGTCCATCCCTCATACATTTTGTGATGCTTACTATTTAAAAACAATATACTGTAAAGCCATGAGACATGTTTAAACACAGAATTGTATTTGATGCTTTATTTAATTTATTACTTAAGTGTTGATAGTAGGTGATACTGTTTGTAGTATCTGATCTATAGTCTCTTCAAGAAACGTCAACACAAGTTGACAGTGCCCCATTTTAGGAAGCTCGGGCTTTGAGAAATGTCATGGGAACACGTGCATGTACATCCCATTTTGGGAATATTACTGTTATGAATCAAGAGAAAACGATAAGCATTGTAAGGCCATTTCCTCTGAGTTTCTTCTCCATCATATCTGTCGATTGGAAGGTGAAACTCCAAAGGCGGGGGACCTTTCACACTGTGTGACAGTTTTTAGATATTCTGTTCTTTGCAATTCAGCACAAGTAGGGACAGCGTTGGGCTGGAGAAGAGGGGTAGGTTGGCTGGCAGTGTTGGTGCTGAATTGGTGCCTTTTCACAGTGGAGGTGTTACGATTCAGGCAGACATTAGAGTAACGTGTGCAACGTTCTTCACAAGGAGGATTAAGATGTCTTTTACTGCCGTTACTTCAAGTCCTTTCTGGAAGGAAACGCATGCTTTTAATGTGGATAAAAGATTCATTACATCGTTTCACCGGAGCGTGTTGCAACATGGAAGTTACAGGCAGGGACGTGAGAGACATAACCCGCTGTAAGGTTGGGGTGTTTCTGTTTTTGATTTATTCATGTTGCCAAGAGTTAAGCAGGGGAGCACCAAGGCTCAGGCTGTATCAGGTCCAGTCATGTATATCCAACAGCTTTTCATGAGGATGACACAGATGGGCCGATTACCTAGTGACTAGTGTCAAAATGATTCCTTCAGCAATGTCTGAATGCATAGGAGTGAAGTCTTTCTGATGATTGGACTGGAACAATATGACTTGATCACAACCTCTCATCACACACCCCCTTTCCACCTCGTGACATTTCATTCCTGAGCGTGTACTAAACTGTGTGCCCAGCCAATTTCAAATTGACTTCAATATTGGCTCATTACTTATGAAGGCGTACCTGAATAAGTACTAATGTAGGCGGGGTACACGGACATGATACACAGAAGTGTAATTGAATTTGATGTAATATGTTTTCATTCAGTTATTTTGTAGAATGTCACAGTCCTGGTCACAACAGCTAAGAAAAGTCAGCCAAAGCCATAGATGCAGGAGAAGTTTGTCTTTTATAGAGCCATGCAATCAAACCTGTACAAATATGGAGTTTAGTGTAGTTGTGCACAACTGAGTAGAGTAAACAAAACTCATTGTGAATGATAAATAGTACAGGCAAATTACCAGCTGTCTGTCTCTTATTGTCAAGGCAAATAATCAAGAGCCTTGGCAACAATTGCTTCAATCAACCACATCACAATATTTGCAGCAGTAACCATGTCATGCCAATGCCTTTGCCAAGGCTGTTAACTATAGGTAATCTATGTCATTCTCCTTCCATTTGAAATAAAGCCAAAAACAAGTTCTAGATTTCAGATATTGTGATTTGTTGCTTAATACAAATGAGTAACTGACAAATGTCTGTAGGCTAAAGCAACATGAAATAAATACATTTAAAGTGAACCACATGTCCAACGCAGTCGTCATGACTAAAACCCTCTGTTCAACAGCAAGTAACACACTTAAGGATTTTTTGGTTGTAGATGTGCTGGAGCGATTCAGTTTGTTTCTACGACCCCCAGCAAAGCCCAGAGGGACATTCTCCACGGAAGTATACGGGGTCAGAGGCTATATTTATTGTGGTCCTCTTGTGGTAGTTACCCAATCACTTTTCCACCAAGTCCCCAGACACCGGGACTTCTCTGGCAACAGCAAATGCCATGCGAGCATAGACTGGGAGACAGCGAAGGGTTAACGATGCAGTAAACAAGTATGGCTGGCACATCGAGGAATGTCACATGGGACACACGGCTATCTACCCAGCTAGAGGCTAGTATTGAGATATGTAGCACACTCTGCTCTCCGAGTCTCCCAAAGGGACCAGGAGTGGAGCTGAGTCTAAGGAGGAGACACACAGCACTGCAGGGGGAGACGTCCATGTTGAGGTCAGATATTGAGGGAAGATATTTATATACGCTCAAGGTCAAAAGACTATTAGATCATTCAGAGCACATCTGCTGAAAGTGAGAGTGGCTGCCCTGCAGGTTGGAAAGCTGGACTTGCTATCACACCCAAACATGTTATCAAAAATGACTCAATAAACCACCTGCCAAAGAGATGTTGTCGTCTACATGCACTACAAATCAATCTCTCCATTAAGCTTTCATGAAAGGTTGAACCAAAGCAAATATATCTTCTCAAAACAGTGTGTTCAAAATGATTATATGTGATTTGAACCTTCTTTTTTATATGTAGGTGAACCAGTTTTGTATTCAAATGACAGAGCAAATTCAGTCACATGGAAAGCACCATTGAAAATGTGGAGAAGGAAATTAATTAACCATGTGTGAAATGATATGCAAACGTGTTTTATCAAAAGCCACACAGCTATTATCAGAGTAAGTATGAAAGAAGCAGAAAATGAAGAATGGGTGCTTTCTGAAGTAGCTGCTTTGTTTCAGATAAGCGAGAGCCAAGTAAATGAATGAAATGCACTATTAATTGATTAAGTTGATTTCCCTCACCTCCTTTACACATTTAAGTTGATTAGCTTTTAGTGTCTGCTAGGCACTCCTGCATTTTATACTAGCTCATGGTACATTGTTCGCATTCATGTGAAGACATTCTGTAAATCTTCACACACAAACACACACATGCTCACACATGCCTGATAGACTTGTTCCAGGAGTTATTTTAAGAACATGAATAGAAACTGTACTGAAACATACTTTTTTGATTTGTTTTCACATGCACTTCACCAACATGCTAAACAGTCCTTTTTTTCCCAAACATACATTCCTAAATCTAGGTTTAGGAATCTGGCCGGAAGTGTTATACCCCACAACATGATGTGGAATGTGTTTGATACTCAGAGTCTTGAATGCAGAGCATCAATCACTTCCTTGTTCTCCTCCAACTAGACAGGAACAACCGGCCGTGCACTTAAAACTGCACTAAAGTGTGTCTTTTTATGCTGTGATCTGTGGATCCCTGGCCTTGGATCAAGTACATCCACCGTAAAAACACCAGAAGCCAATAATGTAACAGGTCATTAATTAACACATTGCCCCATTATTAGTTTTTTAATGACTCTGGTTAGAGTGTATCAGCGGTTGGATTACCTCCAGTTCGCTGCAGGGATGTTGACTGGTTAATGGAGAGCCAGACCTTATATAACATTTAACTCTGGTGCTTTGCTCTGCAAACAAGCTATGCATTTGTATTACTTCATCTCCAACTCCTGCTTGTTGCTCTTTAGTCTTTGTTTTCTTTCAGATTTACAGCTTGACCTATGACAATAGAGTAGTTGTTTTAACAGAAAATGTGCCAGAAACTTTAATGGACACCCTCAAAACACCCCTTGAGGCCAATTGTAAGATAATTGTGTCCTTGTTTGCCAGTTTATTTTATACAGTAAGAGTGAACTGAAAGCTCCCACAGCTCAAGCCTAGAATCTTTTGGGGCAAGTTTATTTTGTATTTTTAGGTTGGCAATTAAAACACTTTCTTGCATTGAGTTTCAATGTGCCCAAAAAAGTCAAACTGAATGGAATTTCAATGAAAAGTAGTCTACTTAAGACCTCATTGTCGTGTAGCAGTGACCATTTTCTGGGTTTCCATTTCTCCCTTGTCATAGGCACTGTAATTACTATGGCCTCTCTAAAGTTTAGTTATGGAGGGGTGTTCCTTGTACGGAGCAGGAGAACAGGCTGGGGTAAACCTCCATGTCTTCTACCACCTGTGGTGAACAGTCTTAATTGAGTGACAAGAGGATGTCAGTGGTGAGCCTGCTCTTCCAGTGCATATCTCTCTCTCTCTCTCTCTCTCTCTCTCTCTCTCTCTCTCTCTCTCTCTCTCTCTCTCTCTCAGTAGGAGTGTCTGCTCTCAGCTCCCGCAGGCTCTCTACATGGTGTGTCTGCATAGGGGGCTGGATTGATTAGATGACTCAAACTGGCAGGGAGGCAATGATTTATCAAGCGGGAGGCAAGTTGTGGCCGTGCTAAGCCCCACCTCAGACCTGGTGAACAATTCACCTTAGGTTGTTGATTGCAGGTTTCTTATTGTGTAGGGTACTGTTGATACTGAGGGCCTATCATGTGCTTGAGTTTTACACAGAAAGGCCTGTCTGTGCATTGTGTAACTATTGTGACTGAATGCGTCTCGTGAAACATTTATATTCTACCCTTCATACTAATCAATATTTTTATGTCCTAAATGAGGTCACGAAGGAGCCCATGCAAACATTGTTCTATGAGTTACTTTGCATAATATGTTTGCTATAAAAGTGCTAATATGCACTAATGGAAGTTGTTTGGGGGGGGGGGGGGGGGGGGGGGGGTTAGCTTCTTACATAGTTACTGATATTACGTTTTTCAAACTGTGAACATCTCAATGCAAAAAGATGCACTTCCAACAATGTTTATCCTTTCATCAAAGTGCACTTCCTTTTCATTCGTTTTTTACAACTCTGACCTTTGATGGAACGGTGGTATGCAAATGGATGCCTTCATATCAGATGTATTAGGATTTGCTTTTGCAGTATTATCTCACTTTGGGTTTACATAAACGTGCATTGTAGATGTGGCAGTGATGAATTATGTATAAGGCCTTTCCTGCGGCTAGCGGCTCGGAATTCCAGATCAGCATATTTGAGATGTTCACCCATTTCACAGCATATTTGGCATTAATATGCATCTGTCCTCCATGACAGTGATGGTAACACTTCAGCACCACATCTCTGCTCTCACCTCAGCACAGTTCAAGTACTGTGAAGACAGCTTGCCTTTTAATGTATTTGCTCCCCCTACACAACCACTATACTATACTATACTATACTATACTATACTATACTATACTATACTATACTATACTATACTATACTATACTATACTATACTATACTATACTATACTATACTATACTATACTATACTATACTATGCTATACTATACTATACTATACTATACTATACTATACTATACTATACTTTTAGTATGCCATGCTGTGTAATATAATACACTGTATATAACACTACACCAAACTACATGTGGTTTGTGTTTTTCAAAGGCATTATGTTTATTTCTTCCGGGATTAGTAACAACAGTACATGAAAATACATTTGGGATGTGTATTAAAATAGAATACCTCACTTACATTTACATTACATGTATGCATTTAGCAGACACTTTTATCTGAAGTGACTTCCAAGAGAGAGTTTTACAAAAGTGCATAGGTCACTGATCATAACAACGAGATGGACTCAAACATTGTGGGTAGCCAAACATGAAGCATACATTGTGAAACCAAATAAGTCCCAAAGGGAAGAACAATGAAAGCATGTCGTTAGACAAGTTACAATTTAACAGCAAGAACCTCGAAAGTGTGTACCTGTGGAAAAAAACAAGCAACAACAATATATATTTCACGGCGAGTACAATCATTTTTTACAACAAACCAACAAGAGCAAAAAGTCTCTCAATAAGAGTCACTGTGATCCTGGAGGAAACTAACATCAGGTCCAGCCAATCATTCCTAAGTGCCGTTGTACTCCCGCAACAAGTGCGTCTTTCTTGAGCCTTTTCTTACTGCACTTGCAGTTGTATAATTCCAATATCCCCCCTTCTACAGTGTGAAGTTAACAACTGAGTAGTATTCTCAAGTTCAAAGAATTTCCTTCTCTGTAATGTATTAAAGATGCAAGTCTGGTCCCCTCATGTAATTATGCAATTTTTCAACTGATAAGATTTCTAACTCAGATTTAATCCAAAGTGGTACATTTGAAGAAAAAAATAATAGAAAGAAAACTTTGAATATACTTTTATATTCCGTATTTCCGCTCAGAATTTGAGTAGGCCATTGACCCTGTCAACAATATAAAGGCAGTGGCAATTAACAGTGGTGGCTGACAGACTTCTAATTCATTATTACTGTCTTTATGGAAATGTGTCATCATGTGGGCTGAAGGTTAAATGGCTCAATCCAGATGGAACAGGCAACTAATTGAATAATGAAATTATGTTGGGATACTTGAATGCTGAGAAGTAATGGATTAATCTAACTAATAGCCCCATGTTATTTCCCAGGCATTTAATGGTGGAGTTTTATGCAATAACAGTGCATTTGTTGGGTGAATGGATTTCATTATGTTTTGTATTTATGTCTAACATACTGAGCATGTACATCAAGTGGATGTATTGTGACATGTGGATCAAATTGGCCAACGGCGTGTAAGTTCACCTCCATCTCACTGATGCCTGCTTATGCACTACAAGCTGTATTAGCACTACATTAGAGTGAAACGAACTTTGAGGCTTCTGATTAGTGTCCAATTTAACTTACTTCAAAAGTGATCATCCATCTAAGTGAAAATCATTGGAGATGATGTTTCCTGTGGAGACTAAAGATATGTAGGCCAGATGGCACTAAGAAAACAGTTTCCTTCTGAAATATTCTATCTAGCAACATCTAATGGTTTTATCCTTACCAAGAAACATATCACACAAGTGTCTTGTAAGGGGTAAAATCAGGTTCGAAGTAGGAGAGTCAGGAGATTTCCCCAACGGCCGGTCAAACGGCCGCAACATAATGCAAAATAAAAATTAAAAAAATACACGTTTGTGGCCGGTCTGCGTTTTAATGTCCCGGGACATTTTTCAGTCCCAGTCCAGACCTGGGTAAAACCCATCTCAGCCCACTGCAATTAAGTTACTTGGCCTGATATTAATGTGGTCACCTGTTTCAGGCATGTTATTAACTTAAGTACAGTTTTTATTCGTGTTCATCGTCGTGCGAAACAAAAAGCACCAAAATTCAAACCATCCCAGGATTTCTCTGACACATCAGTTAGACATTAACCAGACTTTTCTGCCAGGCAACAGGTTAGCGACAATCATCAGTTCTCTTTCTTCAGTTGGATTGGCATACACAATCAATATCTAAATATATTTGGTATTATTTAAAGTGTTAACAATAGTCAAAAGACTAACATTTAAATGTGATAGTACTTAATTATTCATTTTATGTAATATTTATGTCTTGATCGGGATACATAATTCATGTTAGGGCCATTCATTATGCATCAGTTAGGGCTAACAAAATGAACTGTATCGAGTTGGTCCAAGAGGGGTTTAATGGTGAATATTTTCATTAAGATACAGCACTGTTTGTGCTGAAGACACATTTATCATTACAACATATTCAAGGTGTTGTTACAATCTCCTCAAAAGTCTTCTACTACGTTACTTCCTTAGCAATATTACCCATGGCTACATGAAATGCAGCTTGACAAAGTGTCCCTAAATTCCCCCAGATCTTCATTTTATGCATAAATCAGCTCATGCATAACCAAGCTTGGCATGCATCTCAAAGCATCACACTGAGCCTGTCCATTTGGATGTGGGGCGTAGCTTCTGTGGATGTTCCAGATAGGCATTCTAATCAATCTTTGGCTATTAACAAGGTTGCTTAAGAAATTGCATAGAAATGACAACATACATAAAAAATCCAATCATGGAACTGTAATTCTTGACGCATTATTATAAAGGACTGCTGTAGGCGCATAGTATGGAGTTAAGTATCCAGTATGAATGCCTCGTGCAATTTATTTTCCTTTCATCACAACAGTGTGTTGGAGGCTGTGTGAGAGGAGATGTATATGCTACTATTTTTACATGGTAACTCTTTCCCAGGCTAAAGACAGATGGGCTTTTCTGTGCTGTACAAAACAAACTACTCCTTTGGGGCCTCTGTGCTATTTCATGATCTCTCTCATCCAGACAGTGACAAAGTAGATGACAAGAGGGTCTTCCTTACTGACCAGAGACAGCAACATACAAAACACCAGGCAGGCCTGCAATTCTACGGAGTAGAGATCGGCAAGGGTGTGTCTGGAGCTTCTGGGGACCGTTATATTGTCATCAAACATAACTCTAAAATAGAGAGGGTGTACATGATGAAGAACAAATGTAATCCAGGAGAGACTTCTTAGCAATTTGTGAATACTTCAATACTAACCTTATTTTTCTAGTTAGAGTAGCAATTACGTTATTATTAAAAAGCTCCAAACTTGTTCTCTTTTTGATAAAATACGCATCTATCAAATATGCAGTATATACAGATATATACAGGTGCAGGATCAATGCAATAGTGTCTTATGTATTGTTTTCCTTTTCTTTCTTTTGGGTCCTTCTTACCCAAGTGAGAACCGTTATCGCTTGGTTTTGTTTTCCTCTGTAACAGAAAGGGGAGCCTGTCACAATATCTGACAATCGAGATGAAATAACAAAGCTGCAGACGGAAAACAAGGGTGTGTTTCTAGACTGGGAGACAGTATGGTGACTCGTCGGGAAGCAAAGGAGAGTGCATCCAGGAGGATTCTCCAAGTATGTATGAATGCATGTTGTGACGCAGCTAAAAACATTTTAAAAAATCAGTGTCTTGCTCTTCTGTATCAATTGTTGTTGTTTTTTGTGTGACATTATGCACTACCGTTTTCTTTATTTTTTAGATTTTCAAGAGGCTGTTAAGACAGAGGCCTACACCACATGATTTCATCAGGGCCCAGTGTTGGGAGCTGACTAATAGAATAATTGACTCAGCAAGGAAGGGGACGGGCAACAGAGAATGCAGAGTGAGATCAATCTGTCAATTAGACGACACCACACTAATCAAAAGCCTGATTAGGTTCCCCCTGTTGTTCACACCAAGGACTGGATTTACTGGGGTCACCGAAGATTTGTACAGTTTTTCCACAACCTGGACAAGCTGACAGACCAGATATACAGTATATGTCATGTCATTGTGCTGCCTCATGTACTGTATGTGAATATGTTGGTCTTGTTAAGCTTTTGTTGTTAGTGGTCGCACAGAAGCCATCAAATTAAATCCAAAATATAACAACTAAGACAAATGAACACAATTGCTTTGGAAAAATAATCTGCTAAATTTGTGTAAAATAAATAAATAATAATACTGACATATCCGTATAGCATTCAGATTTCCGACGAGATGCATCATTACTTGTCTTAGCTATTTTGATTCACTTAATTGGAGCCGAGTTCTAAAGTGCTTGATTGGAAACTTAATTATGCCATAATTGGACACTTGTAATTACAATTTAGCAGTGAAATTATTTTATTTTGTTTGCAGAAACTTTTAATTTAGTTGTGGGTTAAATAAATTAATAATGAGTGAAAACATTCAATCTAAGAAAGGCCAAATCAAACAAGGGTTTCATCAGGGGGGAAACGTGTATAAGAAACTGTTCAAGGTTGAAACATAAATGTCAGTTTACGGAGACAGTTTATGCATCAGTGAAGCCCACTTCTGAATGTTCAGTATTTTCAGTTAATACATTCAGCTTAGAAGTCTAAACAAGTTTGGGCAATTAACTTTATTTACAACGATTGGTATATTTCCATTCTGATCAACATTAAAATGTCTGTCAGCAGAGTGTTGAAGAGAAACAACAGTTTGTCATCTAATATGCTTTGCAAATGAGCTCAGCGCCAAAATGATTTTGAATGCAAAATATTCCGCTAAAAGGCAACCTATTGAAATATCAGGTATTGAAATAGTGTGTATTCATGGTTTGTGGCATTCATTTGACTTTCATTAGTGCATAATTTCCTGTTGTGTAACATGTTTCATGCACTTACATACATATTAACCAGGCAAGTCATTGATCATGGAATTAAGTCTGACTGTTAGCAAAGCAGCTACTCAAGTCAACTCAACATTTGTTTTAATCCTTGTTACTGTGTCACTGGGGAGCCACTCACACCACCTGCTCTTTGGCTTGAAGGGAACTCAGAGAAGTTGTAAAACAAATGCCTTAGGTTCTTCATCGAGCATTTGAACATCAACCTCACATCAGATCAAAATCCAGACTCATTAGATGACAGTATAAAATGGAAACTGACTAGAGATGGGCTATAGAATGACTTACTACATGGCTCAGAGGGAAGAGAAACATTTCTTTATGGAACTTCAACTTTCATTTTAACTGCATTTTACTAGCACAGGCAAACCAGTTTTACCATTTATAAACATAAGTGTCCTCAGGCTTTTTCAGAGTACATTTCACATTGCCTACATTTATATGTTCCATTACCTCTCCTCATAGTCACTGTATACTGTAGTTTTTTTTCCAAGATTTCTGGTGTGAGGTGAATAACATTGAAGGATGAGATAAATGTGGCGGTTATCGATGTAGTCTGACTGTTTTGAAATGCAATACCGTTGCCTGTCTGGATAAGTTCCCACTATGCTCTGTTCCTCTTTCTCACCTCAGTGCTCACCAGCAGTCTTTAAGAGAGGCACTTATCAGCTCTTAGCCTACTTTACGTATGACCAAAAAGGATAACGTATACAAAGAATACCATATCCGATAGACTTAAAAAATATAGCTAATCATTCTTTTTAAGGGTGATGTCCTTACCTACCAGCCACAAGTACTACATGGGCTTGGGTGTGTTGTTGTCATGGCATTTATTGCATTCATTCCAAGAAGGAAATTTCCCCCATCTTTGAGCCCATACTGAAGAGTAAAAAAAAATTCTGTCTTCTTCGTCTTGAAGTATGAAAGAAACAAGCCCTGGCATGAGCGATGCTTCCATAGCAAACTTTTCTTTTTGCAAAGCAGTGAGATGCCGTCTTTAATGAGCCCTAGTTAAAACAGCACTATGCCTTCTGTCGGTTTTCATCTTCTATCAATGTCTCGGTGTATCTTACTTCTCTTTCAGAGCCTCGCTACGCTCATGTAGCCTCACAGAACCTTGGTGAAATGAGTGCCCCCGGGTCCCATTTGAAATAGCGACTTTCAGGTTTGTTACAGAGTGAAAGACGTGCAATGTCGACAAAGTACCATTCACATTCAAGGGATGTTTGCCTTGTTCCATACACAAGAACCACTATCAAACGCATCATAGGTAGGCAACATGCATTTCAGTCCTCAATTTGGTTGCAAATAAGCTTGACTTCATTGCGACCATAGCACTGTGAAGATCCTTATCATCAAATCAGTTGTTTCCTGGGTACAGATTTTACAACCACAATGTGTATCATCCACTCAAAGGTGGATATGCATGTGGCTCTCTTGAATTAAGGAATGGAGAGGTACATGGTGAACTCAGTGTCTGTGAGTCTGAATTAAAGAGGACTCTGCAGTCTTCACACATCTCATGTTTTTGATGGCATGTGAAGTCCCTTGTCTGATCGTTCATCTAATTGAGGGATGGCTGCTGGTATTTGAGCAGAACTTTGGTTGTGAGTTCTGTCCCTTAGGCATGTGTAAGGGTTTCATAGCTCGTCAATTAATTGGACGGTTTCAAAGATGTGTCATATTCTAGACAGAGAAGAATCTATGTGCGCATTGAACTATAGATTTCTATAGAAACATTTGGGATCGGTTATTATTTCCCAGTCTTTTGACGACATAGTGTTGATTTTCTCTTTCTTACTTTTCTTTTTTTTTTCTTTTTTTTGACACTTGATCATGGACCGGCCTCATTATCCCCTAATGTGTCAGATCATCATCTGTCAGAGAAATAATTTCTCCCAACAGCCTGCTCAGACTTTGCCTCTTTGACGGTCAGAATGTTTGCATAATCAAACATTTTCATTTTGTGCATCTCCCTTTTTATTCCTCATTGAGTTTCTCCTGACACTGACAAAACAGAAGTCTCTCTGGACCAATTACTGCTGCTTGCTCATTGGACATATGACTCTTCTATTAGTTCTGGCTTATGGAGAGCTGAGGCTCAATATGTTGTGCGTTAGAACTGACAGGGGCCACGTTGCTCTCTCCCTATCATGGGGGTATTTTACATCTGCATACTGCCTCTCCTGAAACTTTAAAGCTAAATAGATATACAGTAGGAGGCACATGCCGTTGAATACCCTTCAGTAATTGGACTGTATAGGACCAGGTGGAAAACGGTTGGCAACAGCTTGGACTCTCTAGCCTTAAAACCATGCTAAGATATTCCAGAACCAAACCAAAAAGACTGCTGTTCTGTATGTTCATAATTTTGTTAAGAAAATCAGGAAACCTGGGAATCACATTCACTGAAAATGTCATACTTTGGATCTGCTGATTTTTTTTGTATTTCAGACACCTCTGAAATACAGTAGTAGCCTAAGTTTAGGGTAGACTTACCAGTGCAGCCCCATGTCTGTCTGCTGTTGGAACCAATGGCTGCTGAAACCACACAGTCCTTGACTCAAATTTAGCATAGATGTTTTGAGAGAGAAGTGGGAAAAGCAATTGCTCATTTCCTTGGGTCTGATAGAAGGCAGCAGCCACTCTTTGGAGCAATACCAACAATCGAAAATGTCCCTGCTACAATGGAAACCCAGGGTCGCAGAAACAGTTATAAAGAAGTATGGTACCATAGAGCATTCGGGAATGTGCGTCATAACCTTGCGAAAGTCAGACATAATTCAGGCCCAGAACAGCCCCGCTAAAGCAGGAGGAAAACATAATATTTAGACGCCGACACATTTGAATTGTGTGATAAAAAGTAATAAAGTAACAAAGTATGAGGAGCATTTATTCAGCATTCATACAGAGTACAAGATAGGTCAATTATGTTAAACTGCTAAAGTAGTTCAATGTGTATTAAAGCACCTGGGAAAAACTCACATTTTCCCTTCAAAACACTAAAGCTCGACTCATTCACCTAAAGCTGTGCTGAGAGAAGCAACACATAAATCAATGGTATAAAACAGCCAAAAAGCAAAGTGAAAAACAGTCTCTCTTCTCCAATACACAGCCATCACACCAGGTGAGGGGATAAATGAGATCTAGGTGAAGCTGGTTCTGTGGAGTGATAGACAGAGGGAAAACAGATGGTTCTACTAATTGAGGGAAACTCTGTAGGCCTCAGTGTGTATGCCTCGCAGTATTGGGAAATGCTGATGCTTCCGAAAGACCCACTGTTCGTAATGTCCTTGTCAGACATCCATCAGCACCAACCGTCCTTATTGACATGCTCGAAGAGGTGGTGGGGAGCCTCCAAATCAGTCCTTCAATGGCCTTACGGGATAGCTCCGTTTCTGCATGGTATAACTGTGTTCATACTTGCAGTCAGTCGACATGAATGCAGTGATTGAATATATTCACATTTAACCTTTCTTTTTCTTTAGCTGACAGTTTTACTCAAAGCAAAATATAAATCTATACTGAGTACAGCAGAAAATCAAGGAGCAAAAGGGCCTTGCTCTGATTCAGGGCCTTGCTCTGTCACAGCACAACGTTAGCACATCTCAACAACCAGGCTCAGTGAACAATATCAATAAATACAGTGCAACAATAACATCAGACAACTTTGTGGGTGCAGTCTCATGTTAGACCGTGGGACAACAGGATCTCAAAAACAACATGCGGAGAAGGGACACATTAGCAGCCGTCAGGAGAAATAATGCATTGCTGTTCTGCTTTTAGTACCATTGTGCCAGGCAAAAGAGTAGTTAGCCGAGGCTGAAGTGAAGAAGAGGAGCATCTGAAGGCCATGTCGGGATGACCATGGGGACAGAAAGGTGCAAAGTTGAATGGTGAGGTCACTCCACCACTGTGGAGCATGGAAGGAGAAGCACTGCATGATGGGAGTGCGAGGACCCTTCTTTTTCTGGGCAGGGATCCCAAGACTACCTGGTGTTACAGAGCGAAGGACCCAAGTGTGTACATATGGCTGGATGATGTCAGGTTACTTTATTTGTACCCATAGGTAGATTTGGTTTGCGGTAGATGTCATCCATCTTGACACACATTTTAGAAACAACGCAGACAGTAGATAGACATTATAGAAGTTCTCAAGGTTCTCATCACCAAGCAAATAAAGCTACCAAAATAAGATAAATGAAAAAAAAAAAAAATACCATTACTTCGATTTCATCTGTACACTGGTGCTACAACTTATTCAAAACATTTCCTATAAAAGTATTTTCATAAACAACTTTATCTCACTAAGGATGGCGCAAATCACTGTGTTCCTGCCTGCATTCAGATGAATCTATAACCAATTATATTCTCCTGTTATGAAAAGGCATCAGTAGTATTTTCACAGACATTCCAGCCCAGGGGGAGAACTGAAACTAAGACACAAACCATGCAATACATCAACCAAACAAGTTGTCTCCATCTTACTTATCAGTCAACTGATTAGCATCGCAGCCCCTGCCATTTCAATTGCACCTGCCCCTCCCCCTCTCAAAAAGCTCCAATAACCCAGCCCAATCTATGAACAGCAAGATGCCACAATGAATGAGCATAGCCCCATAGATAAGCCAGACACAATTACACAGGAAAGGGGGGGATGGGAGGGATTCTGGTGAGGGACATTTACATTATTGAAAGGGACTTTGAGGAAGAAGAGCATGCCCAGAAAACACAGGCTTGTTGAAGCAGACATCAAGCCATTGCCAAATAATGATCTAATGTGAGGAGCCAAGTTACAAATGGAATACCTACAAAGGAGCGTGATGTGTCACTCTGAATCAAAACCTGGTCCAAATGGAGAGGGCGCCCAGTGCCAGCCATCCTCTCATTTCATAATTCTAAATGTTGCAGGTTGGTCCAGCCACGGATGATACAGATGGGCACCTCATGTGCTGGTGCCACCTACCTCACAGCGACAGGCATCATTGAACAAGGAAATGCTTTTCTTGACATATATGCATAGCCACAGGGTTTTGAGGAAAAAGAGTTGCAATAAGAGACAGATGGGAGAGGACAAAGTTCTTTGGTAAGTGGTCACCGCAACCACAACTCAGCGCACCAGAAGACCCCGGAGGCATCGAGTTTGGAGTGGAGAGTTTGTTGTTTGGAAGGCTCAGCCACCCTGACCCCCTGCTCAGGAAACCAAACCCTCAGACTCTTTGCATTCCTTGATTTCAAGCTGTCTTTGTGGAGGAGTATGTTTATTACAGGGAAGTCATTGTACTCAGAGAGAGACTGAACAGAGTTCCATCCACAAGAAGATAGACAACAAATGAACAATATAAAAGCTGGAGTATATCTTTGTTGTTGGCACTCTCTCACAAACCTCTACAGCATCCCTGGAGGCATTCAATTGAAGCACAATAAAAGTCAACTCTGTAATAAATTGCCTCAGTTTACCAGAAGCTTAAAGTAAAAATGCTGGCTGAAGGGCTACTAGAAAATATTGAAAGGGGACATAAATATTTGTTCATTATATAATGACATCCACTTAGAGCCATGCTCACTGAAAGTACCCTAACTGCTTACACGTTGATATACAGTGTATAGTTTTGAGATAATTCTCCTTCAGTGTGATGATGGTAGCACAAAATGCTTGCAAATGTACCTTTCTAAACTTCTACTATAAACATTTTTTTTTCAAAGGGCAGCTTGTTTCTCGGAAATGGTTCTGTAAATTCTACACAAGGTTATTGTTATGTTGTTGCTCCATAGTATTGACTGTGCACCACAACAACAACATCTCATTCAACATCTTAGCCCTCCGACTGTCGCTGTGAGTGTGGGCTGAAATATCACCTTGAGTCTTGCCATTTCCCAACCTCATTTAGTTTATTACAGCAAGTGTCTGCCGTGAGGGAGAGAAACAAACGGCGGAAATAGAAAACTGAAGGAAAAAACTCAAAGCACTGCTATCAATCTCATGGTGGCTCCGCCGTAACATAAAAGGGAGTGGGGCGGATTAATAAACCTGGGAGGTGGCGGTCGGGGGTTGGTTTGAGGGAGACGCTGATGATGTAAGCGAGTCTGCAGGAAATGACATGGTGGGGGTTACATGGCACTGATGGTGGCGGACAAGGAGGTGTTCTCTTGGTTTTTTTTCCTTTTTTGTTTCTCTCCCTCGCTCTCGTTCTGTCTTCCGGTGTCTTTCTATATACATCTTTGTCTGTCTCTCTTGCTCTCTCTCTCTTTTCCTCTCTCGTCCGTCTCTCATCTGAAGGCTCCATAAACATGCCAGGGAGTGTGCCGCTTCTGCCTTAAATTGTTTTTCTCCCCGTTCGAAACGACCGTGATGATTGCATTCTCACACTCCATTGTAAAAGCAGATAGTCCTGAAAAGACGCCACCCTTTTGTGGTAGTGTTTGGAATCTGAATTGCCTGTCAGGTAGCGATACAAGAAGAGACAATGACTGTTATGGAGGCTGAAACACTAAGAAGAAAACAATTCAGTGTTTTCAATTCAGTCTTTGTTGTTATTGTGAAGTCTTGACTGCATGTCTGTCACTCTACAAGTACACACTAATGATTGATACATGATTAGAGGGAAATTTGAATGATAAGTACACCATTGGCATGTTGGATAAAAGCATCAGCTAAATGAATGAATGCATAAAACATGAAAGGGATAGTTTTCACACAAACAGTCCTTTCCGTGAATGTAAAATCATTGTTAGCTCTATTAGAGTAAAAGAAGTGGGCCACGTTTTTATTTCATGTTTGTGTAAGTTCAATTTGGTAATGGAAATGCTGGGAACTCTTTCCGAGCAGAGTCGTAATGGAATGAGAACATATGTATAATTTAATGCTTTGCCACAGGCCCAAAAGGAAGCTTAATCAGTAGCATGGCTGTTCATCTCCTTGAGTGACCTTGTTCTAAAACTGTGGTAATATTGACTGAGAAAAGAACAGGGAAAAAAAAAAAAAACTGTTGTGTAAATTCATACGTATTTTGCAGGAGAAAAAGAGGATCACCAAGTCAGTCAATACTCATTCGACTTCTCATTGTCATTCCAAAGTATCATCTAAAAGTAAATGAACGGCATGCAAAGACAGCTGCTTGCTTGTTGGAACAGGGCCGTTTCGGTGGTTCTCAACAGCTTTAGAGGCTGCTGTTAATGCACTTTTATTCTATCATATTCTATCCTATCTTATTCTTTCCCCAGTGTTAAAACGACCGTGTCCACTCATAAGACTCATGTCTGTGCGGTGACCAACATCAGTGCCAGGCTCAGTGAGTCTTATCTGCCTCTTTGGCAGGTGACAAGAGTTCCCCACTGCCGTCATTTGAGCTTCAGTAAGCTGAGACAACATCAGACATGGATTAAATCAACAGCTCTCCTGACCTTTGGTGACCCCTTCCGGTACTCAGACATCTGGAGAGAGCATCTTGCGAGTCAGACTCCATTTCCCTGGTCTGACCATGACAACAGTGGAAAGTCAACATTGCGTAACCCTCAGTGTTTCTAGGACGCTGGGGGAAGCGACATTTCGCATTCAGAGAGCAAAGCCAGCCTAAGCTATGTCACACCCAGACTTGCTCTCATATTCTATTTTGTCTCAGAATGATGTCTGGTTGGGGATATGGTCATTTTAATGGAATTCAGAAATGTATAGATTTCACATACTGACATGCTCACAGTTTAAGAAGTTGGTGGGAATAGGTGATGAGAAAAGGATGTGTCAGGGCTGTTTGCGCTTCTGTTTGATTATTATTGCTATCGGGGAAAAAAGGGATGGCTACCAAATACAGCATTAATTGTAGTCTCCTTGACAGCTGCAGAAAACCAATATTGTGATATTAGAAATCGGAGCACCGAGTGAGTTGTGTTGTTGACATTATCTTTTTCCATATCTGAGTCATGGAGCTTTATCCTTCCATTGTGGCATTTTGGAGTGTAAAAGCTTCCTTGCTCTCAATCATTTCCATGGACAAACCCATCGCTCACAGGGTCATATTTGTATTAGCTGTCTAGACAGTTTGCCAAAAGAGTGTGCTTTGTTGCACTGTTCAGAAACCGTTTTTATCCAATCTAAAGAAGAGACTGGTACCAAGTCATATACCAACTTGAGTAAACGCAGTTGTATCTTTCTCAGCTATAATATCACTTCTGGATTGTTCCGATAGCATATGCCACATTGAGACAAAGGTCATATAACTCAATGGCTGTTCTATATGTCAAATGAATGGCGTTCAATTTATTCTTGTATCCTGTCGAAAGTAGAGAGAGGCAGGCATCTTCTGTTTATTGAAACTGTGTCACTACATATATCTGAATGTTGTCTGCAGTGACATATACACTGCTTACACATTACTCAAATCTGCAGGCCGGGCTAATGAAGGCATCCAACATCTCAGTGCTTATGGCTGACATGTCTTAATGAACTTTTCGTGTACCTTGGCCAGTGACACATACAGGTCTAATAATAGTGATGGGATCAAGCGGGAAATGTATTTACCTGACATCCTCCATTACATATAATCAGTAATTTTCAAGGATCAATGCATAATTCATTATGGTGAACATGCCAAAAATATCACACACACGAGCAGTTGAGGATAAGGATATTTCCCGCTCTATATTTTGGGGTGGGCGGGAGTGGCATCCCTCACTGAGTGAACTTGAAATTACCTTCACATCTTGGAGCACTGATGCAATGCAGTGGTTTCAGCTCGCTGGCATATTTGCCACGTATAAAGTACCAAGAGCCAGTATGGTGTGGCTGTGTTGGTGTGGGATGTGTTGGTGTGGGATGTGTTGGTGTGGGATGTGTTGGTGTGGGATGTGTTGGTGTGGGATGTGTTGGATGTGTTGGTGTGGGATGTGTTGGATGTGTTGGTGTGGGATGTGTTGGATGTGTTGGTGTGGGATGTGTTGGTGTGGGATGTGTTGGTGTGGGACGTGTTGGTGTGGGATGTGTTGGTGTGGGATGTGTTGGATGTGTTGGTGTGGGATGTGTTGGATGTGTTGGTGTGGGATGTGTTGGTGTGGGATGTGTTGGTGTGGGATGTGTTGGTGTGGGATGTGTTGGTCTGGGATGTGTTGGTGTGGGATGTGTTGGTGTGGGATGTGTTGGTGTGGGATGTGTTGGTGTGGGATGTGTGGGATGTGTTGGTGTGGGATGTGTTGGTGTGGGATGTGTTGGTGTGGGACGTGTTGGTGTGGGATGTGTTGGTGTGGGATGTGTTGGATGTGTTGGTGTGGGATGTGTTGGATGTGTTGGTGTGGGATGTGTTGGTGTGGGATGTGTTGGTGTGGAATGTGTTGGATGTGTTGGTGTGGGATGTGTTGGTGTGGGATGTGTGGGATGTGTTGGTGTGGGATGTGTTGGTGTGGGATGTGTTGGTGTGGGACGTGTTGGTGTGGGATGTGTTGGATGTGTTGGTGTGGGATGTGTTGGTGTGGGATGTGTTGGTGTGGAATGTGTTGGATGTGTTGGTGTGGGATGTGTTGGTGTGGGATGTGTTGGTGTGGGATGTGTTGGATGTGTTGGTGTGGGATGTGTGGGATGTGTTGGTGTGGGATGTGTTGGTGTGGGATGTGTTGGTGTGGGATGTGTTGGTGTGGGATGTGTTGGTGTGGGATGTGTTGGTGTGGGATGTGTTGGTGTGGGATGTGTGGGATGTGTTGGTGTGGGATGTGTTGGTGTGGGATGTGTTGGTGTGGGATGTGTTGGTGTGGGATGTGTTGGTGTGGGATGTGTTGGTGTGGGATGTGTTGGTGTGGGATGTGTTGGTGTGGGATGTGTTGGTGTGGGATGTGTGGGATGTGTTGGAGTGGGACGTGTTTGGTGTGGGACGTGTGCTTGTGTGCGCTTGCCCTTCGTTTCTGATCGTTACAGAGGGACCATCTTCAAGCGAGCACTGCATGCTCAAATAGGCCTATTGTTTGACCCTCTTCAGAGTAAAGTGGAGGTGTTTATCTCGAAAATCCTATGACAGGCGTTTGTCAGCAAGTTTTTTTTTCAAGGGAAAGGGTTTTATAGAGAAATAAGGCATACACACACAGACGGATTCTTTACATTCCGTCTGTGCAACTTTAATTGGCCATTTGAAAATGTCTATTTAAACAAAGTATTCATCAGTCCAAGTACCACTCATGGCATAATAGTTGAATCCTTCCACACTCAACTAAATAAAGATCACCACTCTTTCTCTTTCTCTCTCCCTGTTTCTGTCTCTCTCTCTCTTCCCCACCCTCTCTATTTGTGGGTGTGTTTGTTTGTGTCACATGCATTTCTACTCTGGGAGATTGGGAGTTCCATTCACATCAGTGATTGGAAAGACAACTCTGTACCCCTTGAGAGTCTGGACAAGGGTAGGGTAAGTTTTATTTAGAGTGATAGACTTGTCTGTCACTCCCTCTGAATCACATATCTAGTTCAGATACCTCAAAACAATGCCTTTCAAATCAACTTTGATATTACATGACAGCAAATATTTCTAAATCTTTTAAATATGGTTGATGTGTAAGAGTTCAGCACAAGCCCCAGGGCTTCTGTCACTTCAACACATTATATTTACTTATGATGTGTCCACATATCTCCCCTTTTTCTGTGACCTTGACTGTTGTCATGTACATTGAAGAAAACAGACAACTCAGAAGAAAATAGACACCACCATCCTGATTTAAATGGTTAATTAGCTTTTCTTTCATTCTTAAAACAGGACATAATGAGACTGACACTAATGTAGTTAACATAAAAATGAGGATTGGGTTTTTAAAAAATGGATCAGACGAGATCAGTGTGAAATCAATTAGAATTTTGCCCCGTCCCATTTCAACGTGCAAACAAAAGTGAAGGAATCCACGGCATGTTCAAATGACATGCATAATTATGTCGTTCCGTCCCTGTGGACTTCTGAAGGGGGGGAAGATGGGGTGGGGTGATTTGAGGCTGTCTTGGGAAATCTATAAGGAAATTGGACTTTAAACACTTTACCTGAGCTATTTTAATGAGGAGGTTATCTGGGGACTGTGGGTCTGTGGCTAAAGAAAAGACGAAGGAAATAGCCTGCAGCATGACCAATATCGACAGGCTGTATTGCCTAGAAATGGCCTCACTACAATCAAGACCGTCTTTACGAGCCCATTGTGATGTCGTATAGGTCAATGTGCAAAACCTCAGTGGTTGGAACTGGCCCCACTGGGATTTTAGCTCTCATGGGTTCAATTGGAGTCTCCGTTGGAGCTCAATGTCATTTGACCTCTTAGGGGTGAGTGTGGCAGGTGTCATTACATTCACCCTGATGACTGCAGCGTTCCTTAGGTATCCTTAGTGAAACAAAAAAAAAAACATACTGAAAAACGAATGTCTGTTTAAATGTCATTTTTGACATGGTACAAACCCTCTATTGAACAACTCAAACTCAGTATATCAGGAGCACAATCTTTTCCACATTATACATTTGCATTGTTTATAAACTAGACAGTTAAAACTATTCCTATAATTTTGCAAACAATGGTAATTGGTTTGCTTTTTAAGGATTCTACATCTGTCCATGTCTGAACTGTTCAAACACAATTTTGTTGTTTGTTTTGACCCCCTGAAGCAAACAAGAGCTAAGACTCCCATAAGCAGGCTGGCTCTATTGTCAGGGCATTCAGGATTTGTTTTGATATCCACTATTTCTGCACTGCATCTGCTAAACAGACAAAACATCAAATGTCAAAAAGTTAAAGGCATGCTCCTTTTAATCGAAAGTAGATAGTTTGGATTTACTGTGCAATTGTCCTACCCTTTGGTCAAATGTTGACTTTCAAATCAGACAAAGTGTACACGTGAGATTCCACTTTGTTATTTTTTTCAGAACCACCAAGTGAATGTTGCCATGACAGGAGAGACTGAGACACTAGACTTTTCCAAGACATTCGCTGAGGTTTAATACCTACCTTTCTGCTGTATCACACTCAAAATACTGATAGCCTCTGTCTGCTTTGTTTGATGTGACCCACCAATGCAGGTGCGTCACGATCACTGGGATTTGATCTAGAACCAAAGAGGATTTGTCCTTAGGTGCCTCTACAGACAGTGAGTGACGCGAAAGCTTTGCTATCTGCCCAGTGTTGTGAATAGGGAAGATATGTTTTAATAATTACAGCGGGCAAATTAAAAGATGGTTGGGATAAAGGACATACAAAGCTGTTACAATCTCGGGCGTCCCGTCAGCACTCACGCTGTGCCCTATTCTATGTCCGCCGCATAGGAAACAGTCAGATAACTAGCAGTCACTGATTTGTGTTGGTAACTCTTGAGTGAATCTCAACCACATACGCTCACGCAAACACACACACACACACACACACAGATATAACCCCTAAACAGCACGTTTGGCAAGCCAGTTCAGCAGCAAGCTAGTGGACAGCCTTGGGTTTTTGGGTGTAATCCTTCCTGTTTGGTGATGCTTACTCTGTGCTGTCTGAGTCGGATATCGCAGGATAGGGAATTCATGAGAGGGAGGGAGAGACTTCAAAGGTTTGAGATTATTTTCTCAGATCTTCACCCAGTGGGGTATCATCGCAAACATGACTAGGCAATTGTCTGTCCAGCCATACTTCAGAAGGATTGCCTGGATCCCGCTCCATGACAGGGAAGATGAAATACACGAACAGAATACACTGGTGGAAAGAAAGGTCCAGGCCTCTTACAGAGCTCTGCATATGTTGTTTTGGTAGACTATTCAATTACAATGATGTCTTCACCTCATCACAGCGCATACATTGATGTATTTGCCAGAATATAAGTGGATCTGGATGTACAATTGGCATCTAAATATGCACAGTATACAGTCCTTTCATATAGTCGAGCATAACATTGTTGTCCCCTTGCAATATCTCGGTTCATTTTCAGAACCCTCGAACAGAGAGTGTGCATCAGCACATTCAAGTGGTCACCCCTGCTTTGTTTCCAGGGTTTCACTCCGAGGTCACTTTTTTCAGCTGTTGTGTGTGTTTCTCTCCCCCCCCCCCCCTCCTTTGGGATATTTGAACCTTGGCACCCCTCCTCGTGGAAAGTTGCTGATTGTTACTCACACAGGGTCATGAAGAAAATCACAGAAGAACTGAAATTACATTACAGCTTATTTGGAGGCCATGGGGTTCTTTAAGATCCATCCATCTTATTTTACCTTTTTTCCCTTTTGCTGGGTCGAGTACGCAAGGCACTTCTGCAAACACTGCATAGTCCCACTAGGTAGGTAGCGCTGAGCACAAACAATGATAAACAGCCAGATATCATGGCCCGGTCAGTGTAAACGAGTTGGTTGACAATTCTAAAGCAGCAACCATGTGTGCTGAAGCTCAGTCATGTGGGACGATGCAGTACATATCTCTACAGGCATCATCGTATGGGATCTGCCAGCAATAGTGCTGTCACTGAATTTGCATGCTTCACATCTAAACAAATTGCAATAAATCTAATGAAGAGAGACCGTGAGAAAGACCTAATGGGAAATGAACCCTGTCTTCTGCAATTACAGACTTGGTCTTAGACAAATAGGGCTTGCACAGTCGTACAAACTTGATGCACTGTTACTGCTGGCATGTGTCCTAATGGTAGCATTTGTTACATGACATGGCCATCTCTGAAGTGGAGGGACTGGGCTTTATGTCTTTGGATGGCTCTACACCACATCTCATGGAGGGTGCAGTTACTGTAACCCATTTACTGCCATTATCTCCTCCATCTCAATAAAAGTTTCAATTACAGGTTGATAGGGATATAGATTGGAATCAGATAAATGGACCATGGTTGTGAAATACTGTATGCTAATACAGACTGCTGACTATGTGCTGTAATGGTAGCCGTGTCACCGCTGAAGAGTCGTCTAGCAGGATGAAGTCAGTTTTCCACGACCACACATTCAGTGTCCTCTTTTAACAGTGTTAAGGAATGCCCTATATCTGTGCCCCTGGTCTGTTCCTTCCTCTCATCATCATTTATCTGCGATTATGCATCGTAAGAATTTAAGATGTCCTTATATATTTGGCCTGCCAAGAAGGCGAGGCGTTTAAGATCTCCTCAATCTGAATGCTGGATGTTTGTCCAAGGACAGTGTTATTTTTTTGTCCTGCCAGTTGTCATACAAAACAGAGCCAGGTTTAGTGGGATTTGTGAACAAGTTTGATGCGCAAACAGTACAGCTCAAGTTCCTGTCCACTGCCCACGACATCAATATTATGTGGACGTCATTGAGACATAAACACTGACACAGTCAAGGTTAACAACAGTCCCTTCAGCCCTGTTGGCATTGTATGTGCCTCTTGGGAAGATGCTTTCTGTCACATTTACCAGTCCTGTCAAGAGTATGAGAATCAGGTTGGTTCAGTGACGCATCCTTGCTTCACACCTGTTTTGAAATCAATTGAGTCTGGGAATTTGGTATTGGAAAGGATGGAAAAAATAGTTTTGATTCATAACAATTCTACTTTTTTTTTTGTTGGTATGTGTGTCTGTGTGCGATTACAATAATGGAAGTGTGGCTAGCACAGTAGATCTTTCAGGAAGTGTATACACAATGCTGAAAGTCAATTTCTTCTCACATGTTACAGCTATCAATTCTGTTGAGACTGGAATAGGTAAAATTGAGTTTTGTACTTTACAGAACATGAGAGAGGAAAGCATCACAAATACATCCCCCTTTCCCAGCAACACTACAACCATATCTTATTCAAGAGCAACAACGAAGACATGAATTATAATGATTGGAAGAACACTCCCTCTCCTGAGGATCACTAAAAGCACTCCTACCCTACCCTGCCCTGAGCACCCATCCCTGCACTGTGACATGGCCATGTGTGTTTTAACGTCTGTCATGTCATGCCACCTGCATAACCCACCCTCGCTCTCTTTCGGTGACATTGCGTTTTTAGCTTATGTAATGGCCCAGGGATTCTGGCCTCACAGCGTTTTCCCCAGTAGCTGTATGGTAGCGCGCTTTAACGACTAGGCCTGAGAGGGACAGGCGCAGTGCAGGCTTGAGCGACCCGCCAGTCTGATGAGGATCCGGGGCATAACCAGTGGACGGTGGCCACTGCATTAACGCTGACGTTAATGTCTTTCAACAGTACAGGGGTGTCACGATATCCCGCTGCTCTTAATTCAAAGGGAGATTAGCGACTGCGGGAAGAGTGTGGCAGAGGGGCCTGTCGTTGAAGCCAGTGATGCTCTTGTCACACCGGTAGTTGTGGGGGTGGGATACTGAGACCGGTAACAAAAGAACCCTACAAAAGGGCAGTCGTGTTTGTTGTCTGACTGCTCAGTTCAACAAGAGTGCAGTGTATTTAAAATCACGACAATGCACTGCCCCTTTTTACACACATCATCAAACCCATCAAGCCCACAGCTTTAGATGATCACATTGAGGCCACCATGTTCTGCTGGCACAACATTCACACTCGACGCCTTCTAGACTGAATGCAAAAAAGAATTCTGGGGATTTTGAGGCTGAGAAATGCTTTATTAATTATGTCTAGACAGACAACAAAGTGTGTTATTGACTTTCGAAGCACACTTCCAAACTGATGACATGCAGTCCTACCCAAGAGCTTGATGACCAAAAAAGAACATCACCAGGGGTAGGTTTTAACAGTGACACAATATTTTGACCTTGGTCACGGCACTTGAATCAAAAGTTCCCTTTGTTTCACTTGTTTGTTCGTTTTTTTTTTTTTTTTTGTGAGGGAAGGGGGGGAAACAGTATAGTCAACAACAAGTCTCAATAATTGTGCCTCTGTGGGTTCAGTGCCTGAGTAAAGGTAGTATCAGGAGCAGAGAAGAGCCACTCATTGGGATCTCTCTTATTTATTTCAGCATGTCATCCCACTGCTTGGCATAATTTGTTTCCAGTATGCTATATTTACTCTCACAAATCTGCGTTTCGCTGAAATGCATGCTTGATGAGCAGAGAACTAAATGGGGTGAGGGAATGAGGCTGCTGTTTCTATAGGCAGTTGCTGATAAAATTATTCAACATGAATTGTCAATGTCACCGATAATTGTGAGTTTCCATGGATACTGTTCCACATGCAGTCCCTTTCGGAAGAGAGATCGAGGGGCACATTAGCATAACATTCACTGCTTTCTCAGAATCAGATGCTAATACTGCTGCTGTTCAAGAATAGTTACAGTAGCGGTATCGTCTCATTTCTTCAATTCAAACCGAGGGGCGTTCCCATTGCTCCGAGGTTACCTTGGTTACCCGAGCAAAAATAAATATTCAAGGGAAGGACTGTTGCTGGGCATGCAAGTGATGAAGCGGTGTTGTTTTGTTCCTTTGCTACTACACAACTGCAGACTACTGTATTGGCATTTAAAGATTTTGGGTTCCTCTTTTCATTGGGTGATTGTAAATTTTTGACTGTGCAGTTTATTGCTTTTTTCAGAATAGAGTTACCGTGAAACAATTTTAGTCCTTGTAGCTAAGTCTTTCTCTTTTTTGTTTCAATTCAACTAGACTATTAAGAACACACTATATTCAACCCATTTCTCTGTGGACTATATGCAGCGTTTTTTTCTCCTCTCCTCTACAACAGGACAGTACAACTCTGTATGAAAATAATCATGCCGTTTACACATTGCATTGAGTGAGAATGTTCTTCTAATCGTATATTGATTTATTTTCTCCAAAGTACTGGGTATATAACAGTTTGACTTCGGCTTTGGTTTGCATTGGCCTCACGCATCACCTTAACAACAATCTATTTGTCATATGAAGTGGGCTTCATTAATTGGGGCATTATGTGGTTGTATTCTAGGTATTTTTAAATAGTTTGCATAGAACAATCATGACCACAATTATGAGTATGCAACCTGAATGGCTTTTAACCTGTGTCTTGAACTCTTTCTACCTGTCCTTATTCTTTTCAATTACAAAAGGGTGTCTGAAACTGAAATATACCCTATCCAGAGAATATCACAATTAGATCTGATTGCACAGCTGCAAAGAATAGGATAGAGAGATGGATCTTTGAACACAGCTAGTTAGTTCTGACTGCATCAATGGATCTTTCCTTGACTGAAGCGGTAAATTAGGGGTCCGGGGCCATTTTCCTCAGTGAGAGGCTTGACAGCATCCTCTCATGCGTGGAACTGTGCTTGCTGATGGATTTCCCACTACACTACCACTAAGAATTGTAGGCCTGCCTTTTTCAATGGCATGAAGAAATTGAACACAGCAAAGGAGTTACCATCTCCAACTAATTGACCCCCAAAAATCCTGCAGTCCCTTAGTGCAAAGACGACACTTACAAAGGTTTTAGAATGAGACATTTTGTATCCAAGTGGTGTCAAGTTCAGTCCTTGTACTTCTCAAGTAAAGAATCTTGCAGTCCTTATGCCTAGGAATGGTACAGTGTTATAAGCAGCCAGTAAGTGTTAATTAAGCCCTCAGTAATTCCTTAGGAAAGTTTATCTCATTATGTTCATCCTCCTTTCGTACCTGTCCATCATTTCTGTACTGGCATTGTAAATAAACGAAAATCCAATAAACCACTTTGTATTCATCAATTACTAATGTCCCAGTTAGCATTCATTAGTTTATTGCTTTGTTTGATTCAAGTTTTGATGGAGCATGCATTAAGGACAGTACAGTACAGAGATATTAATTAATGGTCTCTTTTCACCATATTCATTCCAGTGAAAGGATATGAAATGTACACTGTCAATTTACAATATTTGAATTCTTGAGTGGTATCAATAAAATCAAAACCATGGTTGATAAACAATCGTCAAATGTTATTTTCTTCTCAGTTTTCCTTATTTCTTCCTTTCCAAAGACAAGGTAATTTTGAACTATTGTGCATTTTTATTGCTGATCAGTGGTGGGAACCATCACTTTTTACATGTTTGGTTCCTTAAATCACAGGCATCACAGGTAAACAACAATTTTACAGAGCCGAAACACAAAGTGTTTTTGAAGAGACAGCTTTCATTGGGGATTTCAACTGTTAATGCAGTCGAGGGAAATGTTTGATTAGATCAAATCAAATCATAAAGCATTGACTGGGATTTGCTCCCATCATTTGCCTCTGATTCAAAACTTAAATCAGTGTTTATGTTTTATCAGGGTTTTACCCATACCTACTATTGGAGTCACTAGAATCTATTTAATGTTTTTATTGGATATAAGAAAAACAATAGCTAAAGAAATGAAACTTTTAGAACGTTTTAGAAACTACTGTGGGAAAACCTAACCCACATCAAGTTAAAGGTTACAGGATTCAGAATAATTTTACAGCTGCAGATGATGATGTGTTACCAGTCTGCACTTCACAGCTGACCCTTAGACCTTGGCAACCGGATGCCAAGTAACGGTTCAGCCAATTAGCAACAAAAGACTAACCTTTGCTCAGGGTGTGGCCACTTACTGTACATGATCGCTGTTTCACCTGTGTTAGGCAATTGATCCTCTTCGAGCCTTCTGTGTATCTTTGTAATTGTGTGGGTCTAAGGGAGACCATCTTTTCAGATGGTTTTTGTCATCATCCTCTTTGTTGGCTTAAGACACTTGTCTCACTCCACTATTCAGATTCAGGTTTCTTGAGACCGCCATTGTACTTCCAGTTGCCTTTATATCATGTTACAGTTTGAATTGTAGTTAAGTTTATTAAATAAGTAACTGATTAATGTATGGCTATTGTGCAGTTTGTAGGGTTTTGTTGCAGTTTGTAGGGGTTTTGTTGCAAAAGTAAAAAGCTTACCCAACTGCAGCACACTTAAAAAACACAAAAAACATGCATACACTCCAGCTCCTTAAGCTTTCCTCACTCTGTGCAGGACAAAACTGTCTTGGGTAAGCTCTCGTCAATGCAGATAATATATGTGAATGGTATTCGCTTATCGGTTTGTTAGCGGAGGGTGGAATCATACAACTTAGCTTGTTTTTTTGTATTGTCATATTGTCTTACCCTAAATAATGCATTAGATGGGATGTCAAATCGGTGTTTGGTCTGTGACAGGCCAGTATCTTCTTTTGTCTTGGAATCTGTCACAGCGGTTCCTCCACATGACTTCTGTTTTCAGATGAATAACCTTTGCAGTACATTACCAGGATACACTGGACATAACCAAAGACACTTATGATAAGTGAACTCATGTGGCTGAAATGGACTACATTGGCCTCAAAGATTACATATAATTGTTTTTCTTATTCTGAAGAAGTAACTATACCAATAACCAACCGAATAATGTGAGACAATAGCTGGTTCTTCAGTTTGGAGGCCAAGCACTTGAATGTGACAGTAGTGTGTCATCATTTGTGGATGCGTTTCCATAGCATTCCGTCTATCATAATTCTAGGCCTTACCTAATAATTGTTGTCTAAATGTAACCATTTGGCTTGGATTCCAAGATCAGAATGGTATGCCTATGTGTTATTAGGAGAGCATGGGGAAATGGGTACAGGATAATCCCAGGCTACTGAATGATTTACCTATGGTTTTGACACATTTAAACTTTGATGACACACTAGAAAATTCCTCTACATGCTGTAAGTGACAGCAGCTTGAATTACAGCTTTCACAAAAAAGTCTTTTTTGAATCATTGATTGTTTTGACAATCTGATTGCTTCAGAAACCAAAACAGTATTTTACAGTTCACTATAATCACTGTAATCATGTCCCAGAGGAAGAGCAACTCATTATTTACATGTTTTTTCCCCGTTGCCATGTCACATGATAATATCCACATATATTATCATACATGTGCCGGCATGCATAATCATATTAATAATCAATAAAATAGTTTAATGCGAGCATGCTTATTTGTACATTGTCGTTGTGTTTATGGTGTGTGTGTGTGTGTGTGTGTGTTTACCGAATCTGAGGAAAGAAGCATATTGATAATGACTTGTAAGGGAATCCCAAGTTCCATTGCACACCATGTGAACAGATTTTTCTGTGCTGGAGGCAAACTGTGCAAGTTGGTGGGAAATTTACGAGGGTTCTGCTGGCAACCAGGAATCCAACAGGAAGGCGGTATTCCTGTCACGGACCCCAATCAGATCTCCACCTATTGGGGGTGTTCCCACCCACAGCCTCATTAGTGCTGCATCTATTGATGTCCTAGTGTGAACAGACCACCTTTGACCAAGATCTGCAGGGGTCTGTCAGGATTTCCATTTCAATTTTCAGAAATGCAGGTGATTTTTGTCTGCGTGCATGATGATCTACAGTGCATCTGAGGATAGCAACCACAAATACTTTAACCCCAAAACTTCCAAAGTATTCAAGGTAAAGAAACAGACAACTATAGAAATAATCTCTTCATTGTCTACCTGAGTGTAATGGTAATGGAATCAGTCACCATGCATTAGTTGTCAAAACTCCTCATCATACATAATCCAGTTAGACCATGCATGAAGAAAATGGTTTTCATGGATATTGCGTATAATGAAACAGGATAATCGTAATGATTATCATTTCGGTATGCTACAAATTTGAGTATGGTCTATTTTGATTTAAAAAGGAACTATATAAATGTCTATATGGTCACTTTTGAGAATGATTCATTGCTGTTTGAATCCATATTATACTAGTCACAGCATGGTTGAATACAAAGGTAGTTATACAACACATTAGTTAGGCTGGACTCGTGGTGGACTTGTGGACTTTCTTAAGTGCCATTGGATCTATTTCTCATTTTCAACACTATGAATTACC
Source organism: Hypomesus nipponensis (assembly GCF_054491055.1). NCBI lineage: Eukaryota > Metazoa > Chordata > Actinopteri > Osmeriformes > Osmeridae > Hypomesus > Hypomesus nipponensis. The sequence continues at coordinate 10,359,922 of NC_140372.1, read as the reverse complement.
CCATGAACAGAAAGAAAACTATTCCACCAACCAGTGTTGTCAACATACCTGCTTTGGATATTAATCTGATGGGCCATTTCAACAAGCAGTCAGTCACTCACTTTTGATTGGCCTGTAATATAAATTTACAATTCTTTAAGACGTCTATACTATTATTTGGCCAAGAACAATTATTGCTGAGGTTTTAACTTTTGTGAAATTAGCATAACCTTTTGGCCTAAGACAGAATTGCTTAAGTTTCCGTTTGCTGACAAACGTCTAACAAATTTGACTGTTTAACCCTGGTTGTTTTGCCCATACTCCAGAGATTTTTGCTGACAAGTTCTTCTTTCTTGTCTCAAGCTATGTTTTTAATTTTGAGCATCTGTATCAAGTTCTGCAACTTATTTCCTTTTTTACTTTCTTGTTTATTGAAGAGTTTCTCTTTTAATAGACATTAACAATTGAACTAAAGATGTAACTGTCTGGAATTACTTTATAAAGAGTGCTCAGATCATGATATTTTTAGAGCCTTTCTACTCCAGACATCATTTATGGTACTGTTTTAGGACTGCTCCTCCTTGCAAGAATAAACAGATAAAGACAAATTCTCCTGACCTCGGACATTTATTCATAGAAATTTCACCACAGGCCCTAATAAACCCATATATGTTACTATGTAGCACTTATATAGTAACAGCATTGTAGTTGCATCGAAGCTGCTACTTCATTACAATGTAACTGTACAAGTTATTACACAAGTGAAACTTGGCACTGTATGTGGAGGTTTGACCTTTCAGGGAGAAGTGAGTGTTAACATTGATCTGGTTTTGGTAATGCCACCTGGGGAGAGGTAACAGTCAACTCAGACCAAGTGTTAGTTTCCAAACCCTTTTCCCGTAAGGCCCCCTTTGTGTGATCCCCAACAGATCAAAACAGTAGACTGAATTGTAGCATTATATTCAGAAATGCTACTACAAATACTCCCAACAAGTTACATACTTAGTTACAATCGTAATTACTTACTTACAAAAAGAAAACAATTCATAAAATATTTATCAGTTTATCAGTCGACATCTAACCCATGGGAACTACAGAATATATTTAGCTAATGTAGCATACACAAAGGTGTGTAGTGACTGATCTTGGAAAGCAGGAACCTTAATGGTCTACCAGGTCAAAAACTCTGATTCCTTCCTTGTCTAAATACACACATACATTTCCACCTTACCCATATAGGTAATCAATAAGAACATGACTAAAGGATATAGAGCATTTAAAGCTGGTCCACTGAGAGTGATGCCCCCCCCCCCCCCCCCCCATGTCATCTTGCTTCTTTTCTCTCCACCAAATTCAGCACAGCAGTATTGACTCCAAATTAGTTTTTCAATTCAGTCTCAACCAATCTGCATCTGGGATCTGGTCTCTTCTGGGGTCAAGCACCTATTGAACATCAACACCACAATATCCCTACTACGCTTCCCCCTTTTTTTCTAAATCGTCAGTATTTGTTCTTCATCAAGTATTTGGTCCACAATGCAACCATCTAATCAGTGCTAACCCTTCATTTAATTTTCCAACTATTATACGTTACTTTGTTCCCCAACATAATGACCCATCACAGCAACACAACCTTTAAATGGCCTATTCCAACATCCACTTATTCCCTACACCCCTCCCCCTTCATGTACTTTTTGTATATTGCTGCCACTTAATACTATTTCACTACATAACAGTTCCTAGGTACTTATCATTTTTTTGCTATATATTTTGCCATGTAGTTATTTCGTAACCTTCATGTTAAGTATTGCTCCCTTTTTCACTGCATCATAGACACTTTTCTTTTGACCTACACATCAATTTATACTGACGTCGAAAGTCAGTTTTGCCATACAAATCTTTTCATGAATGATAAAGTCTCATTTATCGCCGTAGGTACTTAATCTTGTGACTGATTGGAAACATCTGGCTGATAAATGGCTTGCATGAAATTAACAGTGAAGGAACACAGAGTGAAGAACGGAAGAAGGGTTATTGCTCCTATGGGAGAAACACTCAACACATAATATATCTAGGAAGGACTGGGCCAAGTATTAACAGGACATTTTGGAGAGAAAAAACAAACAAACATGACATTGTATTTACAGTTTGTTCATTTAGCAGACACCTACTGCAAATAGAAAGGACATCAGAAGATCAAGGATCAGGAGTGCATAGTTCCAGCGATAATTCGTTGATCAGTCAAGGAAGAATCTGTCTTTACTAACCACAATGTAAGTAACCACATCTCACTTTGATATGAAAATGTGTGAAATACAAGCACATGCTATGCTTGCATTTCTAAGAACATCCAAGTACCAAACAACCAGTAGATGAGCTTTCCTGACACTATAAGATAAAGAGTGAAAATGTGTGACCATAATATGACAGTCCCTGTCAGGGACATATTATGGTCTGGTTGGGGAAAGAGCCTGAGGTAGGGACTCACACTAACAACAGCGTGAGGTGCTGCAGTATAATGTGATTGTTTAGCTACTGGGCTTATCTCGTGTTTACCCCCCAAGCAGCCACAACTGAGCAGAAGTGAAGTTGCCAAAGACCTTTGCCATAGTTTTGTATCTTCTGGCATTTGCAATTAGCACTCCATTGCACACTGACACTCAGAAAACAGATGTTGTCTGCCGTTGTCATTGAGCCTCATTTAATTTCTTTTCAGTGGTTTTGACGTTCATCCCTGGCATACAGCTTCACTCCCTCTAATGAGGGTATGACCAAATGTATTTAACCATGTATAGTTAATTACACTGATTTCTTTTGTTCTTTGTCAATATGACTAAATGTGTTGCGGCACAAAATATCAGCAAATTGAATCTTCATTCAACCATAGCTAACTTAAATCCTCTCTAAGACTTTATTTCGTGAATTGATTTGTTTCAGTACCTTTATTCTTTACATTTCTTTGCGTCTTTTAAAGCATCTGACACCTGATGTTATGTGTACTTGATTCATATATTGTTAGATCGTTTTGCATGGTCATGTGGCTACTATACATTTCTGGTTCACATTCTATCAAATATTTAACATTGATGAATTATTTATTGAAAACAAATATGTATTTTTCCGTGTTTTACTGTGTGGCATTCTAACCACTGTTTAAACTATAGGTTACAGATTTATTGACACCACAATCACATCTTGGACAGCTTGGTGGTGTGAAGAAAAGCCATTGGGCAATACATAAATGAACTCTGACAGTAAAATATTAAAAGCTCATGTATTTTTCTGTTGCTGCTGATGCCTTCATAGGATGCAGTCAAGTGCGATTCTAAGAAGCCTGCATAATGAATGCAATTGTGAGCTGAAAGGAAACCAAGTGAGGTTAACTAGGCAATCGCCTCAGGTAGAAATTTGGTTGGCCCACTAACACAGTATTTTGATTCTGGCTAGTGTGCAGAAATGCTTAAAGAATCTAAATCGCATGGCAACCGTAAGGCTCAAGGATGGAATCTTTATTGGCGATGATTCATTTCATTGGTCTTATTTGACCATTAGTGAGACCGTTCTTGCATTCATTGCTGAGTGTTGCTGGATTGCACCGTTTGCAACTTTTTCTTCCTTTCCACCAACAGCAGTTATTTGAGTGTATCGGGTTACATCATTGCAGCTTCATGCTGAGAAAGGTAAAATAAATTCAGTAATTGAACAGTGAGGAATAGCACTGGTACTGCATTAGCCAACAGTGGTGTTACGGTTGCTTTTGCATCAGAGTGGGAACGCTGTTTTGTCTGCTATTCAGAGAGGCTTTGCTCTATTAGGCTGCATCATCCTTGTCTGAACAGAGAGAGCTCTTTTAAGGGGACCATTTACTTTCAGCCTTTTTCATGCTACCCATAATGCCACTGAGTCCATGGAATGGGAACCTAATGGCAAATGATATGCTTGTTGGGGAGTCAATACCACACTTGCTCAATGCAGTGATCCTGCAGTGACCCATTACATTTCCTAAAGAGAGGGATGTGTAACCTCTTTAGAGGGGTAGCAGATGATATATGTTCTCCAGAGCCTCCTCTATCCCCTGCGCTTACAGCTGATTCTGACTCTGAGATCTGAGGCTTACACTTTCTAAGGCTAATCACATTACATTTCCAAATAATCGTGTTTATTCCAGAAGCTCACAATCGTACAAACAAATGTGAGCTGCATTTTTGGATGGTTTTATTTCTGTTCCCAACCAATCTTTAGGAAGCCTTTGCTGAACAGGCTTTTCTCCCATGGGGCCGTTTGTTGAAAGTATAATCGCTTGCCGTGACCTGTGAGTTATTGGCTCTAAACCACAAAGTTAATTTCAGAATGTTATATGGAAATGCAATAGTCACTCTTTACATCACATACTGTACATCCACATTTTATTGAAATGACAAGTGATACTACTTAGTCTTACCATTCATATGAACACAGGATTCCAAAATTGGGATTTACTGTTGAGTAATCATTTTAATCCAAGGGTATATTGTGACCCTGACTTCTTGCACAGAGATAAATAAATAAAAGCTGTTGTGGTCACTGTCAAGTTGAAGGTTACCGAGCTACTGTTATCCTTCTGCCGGGGAGTACAGGAGTATATTTCTCAATTTTGTTCTCCTGCACTCTCTTTCTTTGCTCCGATGATCCCTAAAGTAAAAATAAGAGTGTGGCTCGTGGGAAACCTGTTGCCCTCTATTCCTATTTCACTCCATCACCACTGCAAACCTCCAGTCACTCACAACGATATATACCGGTATATACAGTAGGTAGTTTGATCCCAGAAGTCATCCTCTTATTTATAGTTACTTTGTTAACTTTGTTGTTGTTGTTGGAAATACCATTGTTACAGCAAAGCCAGATTCAAATGTGATACAAGACGCTGTAAAACAAGATGGTATTTAAATTGTTGTTCAATCTTGGAAAAAAGGTTTTACAAAATCTTTGATCAATGGGCAGTTGGGAAATAACACAATTCTATTTCAAAACTCATTACCATTTTTATCTTTCCAAACTCTCAAAAGATGAAACATGACATTCATTGTGTGTGAAGCGACCTGAGCTCTGGGTTTGTGTCATGTAAACGCTTAATGATATGGCCGTGTCTAGGTTATGATAAAATGCACTATTACTGTCAGGCTAACATACTGTAACATCATATCCCAATAAGTTGTGAGATGTATTGGTCCATCCATCCATGTTGACATGAATAATCCACTCAACCAATTCATGAATAGGCTAATTCTAGGTTCATATATTTTAAGTTGTGGAGGATCTACTATTATGCTGTGTTGTACAATACAGGATGATGCAATTATTCACTTGGAGATACCGCTAGATATTGAAGAAAAAAAAAAACACATTAAACTATTACAATATACAAACAAAATGTTAGGCAGCCATAACAACTTCAGACTTTGTCACCTTTAATGACAATATCATTACATTGTGTTACCTTCAACAATGCTGATTCTAAAGTTCCAGACTCAAGTGCTCTTTATGGATGAAATACTCATACTTTTGAAAACCAAAGACCTGTGTTGTGACATAATTGAACTGCTGACACTACCGCCCGGATGAATGTCTGAGTTAGTGCTTCACGTAACTGGAGGGAGCTTATTTATATGCAGACCTTATAGTCATGAAGACAAACAAGTACAGCCTACTCTTCCCAGCAGTTCTCTAATGATTGGGGATTGGGAGTAGAAACAAACACTGAGAATAAGAGAACATGATAGACTCATAATTGTATTTTCAGAGCTGAAAACAGTGTTTACACTTATCTTACCAGGCTTATTAGAGCACACAATCAATACAGCAACATTAACTGGGGACGGGGAGCCATGGTGAGATCAAATAAGAACATAATTACAAAGCAACCTGCTCGCTCACAGTAAATATCTGTGACAATTAGAGACACAGCTTTATCAATTTTTAGGTTGGCAAAAATAAACGGTATTCCTAGTCCCATTAGTGAAAGACTTGCAAATATAACACAATAATCTAAAGCTCAGTCCTCAGCTTTGTGTGGCAAAGGATTTCAGTCTGATCTAGTGTTGCACAATAGGTGTCCTATAACTGCAGGGGTGATCTGGGGATAGGACGCTGTGTATGCAAGCCTGCACCTTTACACCTCTGTGTGGTTAAGTAGACAACCCTCGAGGCTCTTTTCAACCCTGTGTGTCACACTCTGATCTCAGCAGGTACACCTCATTGTGTCCTCCTTACCTGCTGACTGTACTTTGGATCCAGTGAATCATGCCCTGGCAAATACTGCCGGCAATTAGTAGGTAGTGTTTGCAGCAGACAAGAGCATAAGTTTCAGTACCTAACATCTAAACCTGGGTCAAATGTTATTTGCACATACTTGTCATATACTTGGGTGCCCTATATTAATTTCACCTATAGCAAATAAACCAATGAAACAAGTACAGAACTGATAGGCAAATCAGAAGGCCATTTTCCTTTTTATGAAGCCTGTACACAAAGTAAATGTGTAAGCGATTGTGTTATGACATCAGTGATACTACAGTTATCACCTATACATGCATATAGTATATTGCATCAATCACTCTACTGTGTCATTTTATATCAACTCCCCTGTTGAGTGAAAAGTACAATTGGGTTTATAATTATGTTGTGTTGTAAATATATTTGTTTTGGTTATAATCCAATATTTGGTGTATTGGATGATGATTTCACTGATCTTACCCATGTGAACAATTGACTCATTAAGAGTAGCCAAGCAGATAGCATTATTCTGCACACTTAGCCTTTTTAAATCAGTCAATTAACTCTGAGGCACACATACAGTACCTGTCTGCATAATTGTGTCCCCAGTGCCTAATTATCTGAATACATTTAGTAAGATGAAGCCTGTATCTGCCAGATGAAAATAAGTTCCAGCTTGTTAACATTAGATATTGATGTTTAATGAAAGACAAGTTGCTCAACTCAGTATTATTTCCAAGCACAGTGACCCAAGAGATCAAACCAAAGTGCTTGATTAAAAAATCTAACAAGGTAAAGATACATAGAACGATTGGAATTTGGATGATTTGTTAACTTTTGTCAATGCTATTGTTCTCATTACAATGATCCAAAAAATTGGAAATAGAGCAAATGTTTTATTGTGAACGTGTCCAAAGGTAAAACCTGTGAAGTTGTTTATGTGGAATGTCTTGGCTGGCGACATTGAACTTTCACATGATGCAAACTCAGAAGTCAATAGGCTTGTAAAAATCCTCACTCTAACATTTGAGTAGGGAAATGGGTAGACAAATAACTGTGGAGGGCACTGCTCCCCTTCCAAGTCACACATCTTCACTAAATTGGGCATTTGACTCCTATGAGTGATCACCTTCAGATGGCTAACTGAGGCACTCTTGACTTAGAAGTTAGAAGCTCTCTCTGTCACACACACACTCTCTCTCCCTCTTTTCAGTATAGTAGGAATACATAGCACTGTACTTTGCAATGTCATTGCTGTAGACCGGAGCTTTTGTCTTGCTATAGATGTAGCATATGACTGAGGGTTTTTTGTCATTTTCAATGGAAATACATAAGGTGTTATGTCCTGAAAAACTTTACAACTTTAAAACAATTTCAATTTCTGGCATTTACCATGTCACAAGGAAGCAATCAATTTGATGTATCACTGACTGCATCACTTTCAAAAGTTCTGCATAGGTCAAGTCCCCTTTGGAATGTCCACTGTGTTTTCATCTGCCATTGAATACGTTTTAAACTCCTTCTCCTGATTAGCATGATCTTCGCGGCCCTGGTAATTAGCTTGTTAATTGCCCTTACTCTGAGAAATGCATCTGAGCATTGAATGGATATTTTACACAAATGAGTCCTGGCAGGTTTCACTCAATGAGTCCCAGATGTTGTATTCATTTTGCAACACAATTCATAACAGAAATACAATTATTAGTCAATGCACTACTGTTGTTAAAACATTTAAGCATACATTGCAAAATACTTCACTTACCTCTGTTTATGAAAGTCCCAGTTAATAGCTACATGCTATACTCTTAGAGTCACTGTCTTTCTGATTGAAAGGCATTTCTCATTATGATATTTACCATTTGAGTGTTTCCTTAAACAACCCAGTACTTTAATCATTAGGTTTTTGGTCAAGCTTAAATCATTAACCTGTTTTGTACAAGGAAATATCCATCCTAAACAAATGAAATGCAGAGTTTTGACCAGGTAGCACCACCAAAAGCATCCCATTGAGATAGAGGTTAAGTGAGGGAATGATTTTGGTGGGATTGCAGTTGGAAGCTAAGTTACTGTTGTTGTAATGATAGACTTGATAGCTGATGCTTAGCCCATCAACCCCAAACCAGACACCAGCATGACAGAGATGGATTCAGGTGGTGACCTTATGATGGACTAGCAGAGCTGTACTGGAGGTCTAACTGTGAGGCCAAGCTGTTTGATTTCACATTGTTCTGGCACAAGTCCAGCCACATACCAAGCTATTTGGATGGGAAACTAAAACACCTTCATGCTGCTAATTATGCACCTCAAAGACACAACTTTTGTGCTTGTTATGGTACCCAGTGAAATGACTTTCAATTATCAAGTCATTCTCAAATCCTGTGACCTATGGTGTTCTTTATGCATTTAATTTATGTCAGTTTTGTTTTTTTGGGACCCCACAAAAGCACCTTGTGTGCCCTGAAAAACACCATAATTAAAGACACACACATATACACACACATTACTGTCCTTTAGATGAAAAAATGTAAGTCAGCCTCTAAATGCATTTCCATTACGGGAGCCTACTACAGTTCATCTTCAGAGAATATGTCTTAGTGTTTTATCCTAGAAAGCTTTTTGAAAGATTACATATAGTTTCTTTCATGAAGACACCATTAGTGTCTGGGGAGTAATGGGCGCCACTAATTTGATGGTTTGACCTTAAGCTATTCATCTGCTTGGAAGAAGACAAAATAGATGATGTGCAAAACTCACATTATGATTTTGCTATAGGACTCAGTAGTTTAATGATGGGATGGGAAAGGAAAAAAACATCAAGAAAATATTTAAATATTGAACAAAAGGCTGCCTAAAACATTGTTCTTATTTTCAGGCAGATTATTTCGGATTTTATGGAAATATTTCTGTTGATCCGTCACATTTTGATGTTAATATAATACACAGGCAATATTATATCTTTGAATTTGCTTGTTTCAGGCTAAATCAGTCTTCTAACTTGCATAGCTTTTAGAGGGCCTAATCATTATCAGTCGTTTCAGACGTGGGCATTACACGTTTATAGATCTGACCTCACCCTGCCATGAGACATTTGATCGTCCATCATGAAGTATATATCAGTTTATGAGAGTGTTTTCAAATGACCTTCCTTAAAATCTCTATGTTGTTGACATGGTGGTAATGGACCAAACAGTTATATGTCTGTATCTTATTTTGAGGATTGAGGAAGGTTTTGCAACAGCAGCAGTCAGATGTGTTTGACACAATCACAAGGGAACAGGCAGAGCAAATTCATGGTATTAACACCAGGTGCCCTTTACAAAGAGAGGCTAATGAATTGTTTACAAATCTGGACACGCATCTAGGCAAACAAATGAATAATTGAGGGCAAATTTTAAATCCCCATTTGGCTCCCAATAGGAATTTTCTCAAAAGGAATATTTTGTAACATTAACACTGGAACTGGACCACAATGCAAATGAGTTAATGGTAATGTGTGTTAATGGCGAGCCTGTCGGAATGTCAAATGATAGATCAGTAACCAAGCTGGTGATCTAACAGAGATTCTAATTTCTCTTTCAGTTTCATTCATCTAAATTACTGAATACGTACAGTGAATGTACTGTAACTGGTAAACGCTTGTACTTTCTCTCTTTCAGGCCTAACCTGAAATGATAGTGTTCTACAGCCATTTTAAATGTACGTAAACCCACTCACCGGTAGCCTTGACAAATCCAAAATATACTTGGGATAACATTTACCCTAGCAGCGGCCAGTAAGAATGTATATTTGTGTCTAGCTTTGCTGAGGCTGAACTGGCTAAACTTAAACCTACTGGACATGCTTCAACACATTCTCATAGACACTAAATTTAACAGTAACCTGGATTCCCCATCAAAGTTGGCAATAGGTGAGGGATTATCATCTTCCCGATGGAAACGTTACGTAACAGTCGGTTTTTCCTCAGTGCTCCAATTACATAAGTGGCCGTGCCCTTCAGAGTCTGCAGCCAAAGTGGGGCTGTAGCCAGGGCTCCGAGACACTCGTTTTCCTGTTCATCATTAACGGTCAGCTTCCACCGAGGCCAGCCCGCTTGCCACTGCCACCCCAGGATGATGAATCCCCGCCCATTCAAAGACTCATTTAAACATGTCCGTGTCTCACATTCTCTCGACCTGACAGTCCAGACCCAGTTCAACAAACTCCTCACTCATCTAATCTACTGGTTCTGCACCAGTAGGAATTGATAGACACTCAGCAGGATAATGCATTGTACTCCTCTCAGGCCACTGAAATGAGCTTTAAATGATGTACAGTAGTACGTGGGGGGTTTGTAATCTCACAGATCAAATTTGCCCGGAGATTTCCAACTGCAGTATGGAGAAGTAATGGATTATATCTTAACTGCAGTGGGGAGAGCTACTCCGTCATTGGCTCGCTTATTTCCTGTACCTCCACCCACTGGTCGTTTCCTTGGTTGCTTTGTGCACATAGACTGAGTGTTAGAGGTAACGTTGCTTTCTGATTCATGCACCCTGGGTCACTTGTGCTATGGTTCATTTTATGAGGCAGGAACCACAGTGATCTGTAAAGTGTCAGTTGACTGATGTAGCCTGCTGATCTTAAGCCTGGACTCTAGGAAAGGCACACGTCTCGAGGATTCTAATCACCAAAATCACCTTTGGTACCAAGCAAAAGTATTTGGCCCAATTAATCAGAAAACAACCATCTTGTTTTTTTTTTTTGTAATCCTCTGACCTCACATCCTGTGTTTACCTCCGAGGAAGCCCCAAACTTTCTTTAAGGCCCGATGCCATTACAGTGAGGCAGGCCATATTATGTCCATCATTGCAGTAACGTTTTCATATAACTCATCAAAAAAATTAGGAGATATTGTGCTGTGGCTCCGTCCCATTGCCTACCAAAGCAGACCACTGTTATCCTTGATCATATGGTTTATTGTTTTATTTTCTACTCTCTTGTTCCGTCCCGAATAAGCCCTGTGTTTTATGGTAAACACAAACCCAAGGGTACTGTTTCGAAAGAGTCTCGTTCTGGCCACTGACAGCAAAGCTGGTTCATCTATTTACCTATTCTCTTGACACAACTCATTCATGGACGGGAACGAGCTTCTCCAAACAGCAGTTGAACAGAATCATTATGTTCAAGTCTTTTTACGATTTCTTTGCATTAATTATTCAACTTTCTCCCTTTGTGGTTGTTAATCTCAGTGGAGGATATATTGTGATGCAGATAGAAGTGCAATGTAAGAGATAGTGGGGATGTTTCTAATGGATTGTTGCAACACTGTTGCTAGCAACTGTAGAGGTAAACATGCCTGGCCCTGTACAGCCCAAATATGGAAGACCATATTTTCACTTTTTCACCTTTTTATCAGTATCATAGCTATAAAATAATCTTGAGTACATCCAGAGTGGGACATTTAGATGAACTCTGCTGGGACTCCATATGTTGGACTCTCATCACCTGAGGATGGTCTCTTCTGAGCATCCAAAGAGCTCTTAAGATGGGCAACCTACCATTTGTTTGATAAGAGTTGTGTTCACCTGAATTAGATTAGAACGGAATCAATTAAACTACATGTCAAAAATAACCTAAGGGAATGGATAAGGTGGTGTACCCAGTGTTCGGGGTAAAGAGCTAAGTATTTTTTAGGCTAAATAATTTCAATGCAAATTAATCCTTATCCTATAGACACATTCCACTAAATTCACACAATACTGTCTGATAGCCTATTATGCTCTCTACAGTACTTATCATACTAAAAGGAATACATGCACCCCAGAAGACTTACATTCTCACTGTCAAGAGCACTTACATCTGAACAATGCAACAAGCATACCCCAAACCTTCCAGACTATTCAGAACCTGTTTTTGCCTAAATCAACAAGCAGTTAAATAGACCAACAAACAAGGGCCCAGAATAATAATAATGCATTAAATTATGTTCCAAACCTTGTTTTCTTATGTTTTAATTATTATATATTTTACAGAGAAAACACATGTAGAACATCATTACTATCCACACAGGAACATAATTACTAGCCAATAGTATTGAGAGGATGAGAGGATCATTTTTTATTCGTTTTACCTAAAAGTAATGTATGTAATGTTGTTATTGTGTAATGAATGCAGGAATTGCACCATATTCATCTATACAGCAGACAACACACAAACACAACAATGATTGATCACAAATTGATGTATCAATTTAGAGGGTTTGGACAAGGGCAGATTTTTGCATAGTAAACTGTATCTAATGTATGAGCTCTAAATTTCATTGCAGTTGTGTTTGGGTTGAGTCTGTGTGTGCTCTTTGGTGCGTGTGTGTGCGAGTGTGTGTGGTGTTTCAGACGATGAGAGAAAGTGACTTAAGAACAGCGGGTATTTCAACACTAACTGGTTTTCTCTTCCACTGTCTAACCAGGAGCTTGGACTGTGAACTCACATTAGACAGACCCATGTATAGAGCCTCCGAGTAGTGCTGTAATGAGACCAGACTAGTTTCCCTCACTCTATCCTATGATCTGAACGCTTCTACCTAAATACTGAGGTGTATTCTTTGAACATCTGCAATGCAGGCCACCATTGATATTTCCAGAAGTAGGTCAGCTCTAAGTCTGAAGTCTGATTTGATTTAAATAATCACAGTTTTTGGCTCTAATCGTGTTTTACCATAGTATTTTAATTGCAATAATGTCATCATTTTTATCATACTTTACTTCTGAAGATCAAAAAAGTAATACTGACATGTCTAGACAACATGCATTTTGTGTGGACAAAGATGTTTCCATATTCCATGCATGCATGCATACACACTGCTCCTAAATTGTGTGCTTCTTATTGCAATCTCCCATGAAATGTTTTTATGTAGCCCACTACCCCCATAGATCAGCTATGTTATAAAGGCACCAATCTGTTCTGGTGTAGCAGAGAGAGAATTCAGGGAGATGCCCTTCACCTTGGCTCTGCATATCGGCAGAGAAAACCAACACAATTTCCCACCTTTTATGAAACTGCTGCATACAATTTGAGACCTAGTCAACCTTTGCTCTACTTTACTGCTAGGTGTGGCCACAAGGAAATCACTCTAGGTATGCACTCTTTCTGAATTTACTCATACTAAGACAACCATCAAGTCTGCAATGTGTTTATTTTATTTGATATTTAAAAAAAGCAAGGCATTTCTGTCTGACTGCAAAACTACTCATACTAAGACAACCATCAAGTCTGCAGTGTGTTTATTTGATATATAAAAAAAGCAAGGCAGCTCTGTCTGACTGCAAAACTAGACACACTAGACGTATTTTTTTGTAGTTTATGGTCTCCAGAAGAGGATAAGATGTCAGGCATTCATTAGTAATTCTCAGAATCTTTTTTTTCTGCCAAGACATTTCTGATGTAGTCTATTTTTCTTTCCACTGTGGGTCGTGCTCTCTGTTATGCTTCACGAAGGATCAACTGTGGAGAACATAAATAGTTAGATTAATAGACAATGTATAATATGATAATATCAATTCAGCGTTTATCTTGGAGACAGCATTCGGGCAATACACCTCCTTTGTCCCCAATACTGTACACTTATGATCAAATGAATACTTACATGGGACATAATAACAGACATTATGCAATTATGGCTATAACACTTATATCACATCTAAAGATCCTACACATACTGTTCAGGCAGCCCAGTCCAGGTTGTGTCTGGTGAGACACTCGTAAGACCCACTGCACTTCATTGAAAATATGCAGCAATGAATCCAAGTTTTAATGATACAATTTCATAAGGATGCTTATATATATCTTAAATTCCTTGAGTATAAAGAAGAAAAAATACATATATAAAATATCATTAGCAAAAATCCACTCTACTTTCTTTGAGCTTGACTTCACCTCGTTGTTACAAGGTCTGTCCTCTTGTAAGATATGGCAGAGCAAGTATGGCTCCATATATCTTATCTAATTAGCATGAACTCCCAGATTTAAGTAAAGAAAATGTATAACCCTCACCAATGAATATGTGTTGGCCTTGCTCTTTTTCAGCTTCTAGCATTCACAATTACTAGCATTGTTGTTTACAGATGCCACCTTGGAATGCCACCTGCTGCAATGGAAAGTTTGGCCAACTTCAAGACTCAAGTCTTTTATTTGTCAGGTACACAGAACAACACAAGGTCAGACTGGGCACTGAAATTCTTAAGACAAGACAATGCAAGCACCTGGCATAACATAACGTACACAGAACATAATTAACATTTATGCTGAGCTTAAATAAGTGAAACTTCCTAAATATACAGATAGCAATAAATAATCCACTATACTAACCCTAATACTAAAATGTCCTAAATATACAGATAACAATAAATAATATGCTATACTAACCCTAAACGCACATAGATGCAACTTCTAAATGCAAATTCCTCTATGTGAAAATATGCTTTGCCAAACTACACCATCTATTTCAAATGCTCATAAGCATTCTCTCTATGATGTAGTTCTTGTCTGAATTAACCTGACATTGATGATCTGCCAGCCATGATTTTCCAATTATGCTTTCTATATAAGGGTCACACTGCCATATTGGTAGTCCTCAGTGGTTGAGGTCAAGTTCTCCAGGTTTCTCTTCCTTAAGGAGTTGTGTTATGGATCTAGAACAACTCAAACCTCATCTTTGTGAGCTGTCTGCTCTTGTGCTGCCTGTCGACCTTTCCATCCAAAAGCCCTCCTTTTGTGGGGTGTTTTTATTTATTTTTTCCCCACTGCAGCATTTATGTTGACAGTTAATTTAGCCGGATCAAAGTGTCCTGTAGCCTCATCTAAAGGAAGGCTTACTATGACAAATAGCGAGCGGTAAACTCCAAAGTCTATCTTCTCAGGCCCACTGCCCACTCTCTGTCTAGAAAGATTAACCTCTCCAGCTCTGGTGACACAGTTTCGATTTCCATAGTGAGTCACAGTGTGAACACAGAGTGCAGCAGGATTCACAATTCCTGACAAATATCCTAAATTCAATTTTGGAGAAGAGAGACAAAAGCCTGAGGGGAAAAGGAATGATAAGTACTTCTGTATCCACTGCCATTCTTTTGAGAAGAATGTCTGTTGCAGATACATACATCAACCAAGACATGTAGTGTACTGTCGCCTGACAGCTCTGTCCAACACTGACACCTGTGTGACGTAACTGTGGTGACTGTTGTCAAGTGACAGTCATCATTATGAGATGCACGTTAAGACTTGTGTGGAATGGTCGGGAATTTGTCGTTTAACAATTACCAAGTAAACAATTGAAGGAAAATAACAGGCTCACCAGATGTCATGTGACCAAATCTTTATGCATTTAAAACATTAAGCATTAACTGTAGTGTCCATATAGCCACATAAACTGCTCTGCTATCCACTGAGCATTAGATACCTGGCAATAAACAAAAATACAAATGTTAAGGACATTGGTACAGTGTGGCCGTTACATTTAAAACAAGTCACTGCAAGGTTAAGATTGCCTTGCTCTCTGTGAATATTGGCACTCACAAATGATTCAGAAAACTGTTTGACCTTAATGTCTACACAAAGGCCGTTGCAAAAAGGAGAGCCCAGAGGGGCATTACTCATGAACTGAAATGAGAACAGTTTTACATCATACAAATCAGGAACTTATTATGTCATGATGATACATCTAAACTTCTTAACCATTAAAGACTCAAAAATAGAACTATGTATGCCAGCAGGTTTTTTCGTGCTCAACCATTCAGGCCGTATGCTCTCAGATGGGTTTTAAGCTGGGCTGCATATGCCGCAGAGCAGTGTCCTACTTACAGCAACAAATGGAAGTATGTGTCCTTTAGGAGCTCAGGTGATTGGTGTGATGGCAACTAATTTAATCTAGGTAGTCAGAAACATTATGAGACCTCTATCAACCACTTGCTTTGTAGAAAAGCCAATTTAAAGGAAGGCATGATATAATAATTAAACAATTTTTAACCATGATGGCCAACTGTGTCTGGTAGCAAGTCAAGAAGATGGATCAATAAAGATCTAGCTAACAATACAGGGCAAACAGTGAATGTCTGAATAATAGTGCCAGAGAGACAAACATAATTGCAAACAAATAAAACTAAAAGTAGCATCAAACATGCCTAGACTTGAAATGTTCTTGAGATGCTTAGTTTACCGCAGCAAGGTAAGGAAAATGCCATCAGGTCCATGCATCATTACTTAGCTTTCATTAGGCCTTCATGAGCGAGACCAAAACAATTCAACCAATTAGCTGCCATTGCAGACCAAATCATTTTTCATCTCATGAAACTTCCAAAGCAAATAATTTGAATGAAACACCTCCACGTTTTCGAATGCTTTGGCGATTCATTCACTCATATGCCAAATAAAGAGTTTCAAATACAAGCGAAACAGTCGGTTGCATGTTCCTTTTGGCTTGTCTTTGCCAAATAATCTGTGTTTAACCTTCGAAATCTCTCTACCAGGGAAGAGGACAAACCCCTCCTGGAGCCCATCCTCACCTGCATTCTGCTGGACATGGAAACAATCTGTTTGTTGGCATTGCCTTCTTTCTCTGTTCATTATGTTTAAAATGAAGGGGGGATAATCGGTTTGCGGTCCACTTCAGAGACAGATAATTAACACAAGCGTAATCGACACGGGATGTCTGTTGAAATGGATCTGTCTCCAGAGTATGAATATGACATCACATCAAACTCTGTTTGCAGTATTTCCTTTTCTTTTTCTGGGTGTTTATCACCATGTTCAAATATTTGGGATTATGCCTAAATCTGATTTTATGTTGCGTTGTTTCTTTGATAAGCAATTAACTGGGGAGATCCCATTCTGCCCTAAACTCAAGTTTGCTATTACATATAACCACAGGTAATTGTGTGGTATCCTGGACCAAGAAATGTTCTCCAATGGACAATTATTTTAGTTCATGCCAAGTGTAGGCAAATCTTGGCAATGTGACATTTTGCAAAGAGCTAATGAACATGACAGTTGTATCTGAGAGAATAATGGATTTACATGCCATAATCATTTCCCAAACTATTTTCATAGTGCTTTTTACGAAGGGAATAAAAACCCCAGCATGGGTGTTAGCTAGAGGCCACATCGTTCATTTGTTCTTCATCCTTGTTGCATCCCACTCTAATCTAAATTCCTTATTGGATCTAGGAAGTCTAGATATTATTTTAGTTTTCCAACTGATAAAGATAATTCCCTCTGGTATGTGGCACACTTGAATCCATTAAATCTCACTGGAATTTTTATTCTCACAGTAGTTGGTCTCACATCAACTAGTTTGAGAATAATGTTCACTTACTCAAATGCCCTTCACAGTCAGCTTGCTTGAACGTACAAAACTTCTCAAAATGTATCATCAGTGACCCTAGTGCATCTGCATCTTCAATATTTTATTGTGACATGAAGATAGACAACTCTTTTGTTAGTGTGTTGTTAGTGGTGATGGATGAAGTGAGATTGCCTTTATGCTATAAATCATGATCAAATGTGTATGTAGCCATTTACAAACACAGTTAGTATGATAGCAATTTAGATCAATTGAGTAGCACTTCTTGTTCAAAACTTAAACATATAACTGACAGCTCAGACAGAAATGTCCTGTCAAACATATGGATGTAAATCTAGAGAAAATCCAGCAATCCCCTTCAGTTATCATTGGCCTCAACGTCATGTCTGGGCACACGGACATGCCTATAACAAGGTAGTCTGCTGCGAATGGGAGCACTGGATGAAGAAAAGAAGGGAGATATAGAAGCTAAATGTTTTGCCCTCTCTTATTCAACAGCAGATTAAGTTGTGTGCCATGAGGGTGCTGGATTGCTGTGCAGAAAAAGAGAGAGAAAGAGAATGGGAGAGTGCCACTATCAAAGCCGACCTGAACAGCCCTGTCTTGAGCAGGTGCGACAAAGCAATATTGACTTAACTGCTGTACCAGAAATAAACAGTGTGTGATAAAAGCATTAGTTCCCCTTCTCTGACAGAAATCCTGCTGTTGCTTTGGAGTTAGGTTGAATCTTGACACTGGTTTTATGACACAGTTGCATTTTTGTCACAACGCAAAATATTGAGTTCCATTTCATTTGTAACCATCAATTCCAGACCTCTGGGTTTGAAGGATACAATTATGTATGTTACATAGAATAAACAGGTGTCTACATTCATTTTGGCAACTGCCAGACTTTGGGTTCATTTGTGATCATTCCAGCAGCACAGTTCAGATGCCTCAGCAGTGGTGAATTAACAGACATCCTTGTCATTTCCATGTCTCATTAAACAAAACAAAAGGCCCACTCTGGGACTGTAAGGTAACATCAACTGTTCAATTATGTATTTATACCATGTTTCCCTATAGTTAGTTTCTAAAATATGTATTACAAGAGTTACATCAAATTCATTATGCATGTTTTTGTCCAGCTTAGAAACGAGAACATTATTACTCAACAAGGGTCAAGCATACCACTACCAAACTATATTAAAGAGCCTGGAACAAAATATCCTATTGGCCAGTGATTACAATATTAAATGTCCTAGGCTCCGTAGCATATTGTGTGTGTGATCTGGCTGCCATAGAGATTTGTGTTCTCTCCATAGAGAGATAAATAAACATCCTGTTAAATATGCTGGTGTATATGTGATTCATCAGGATGTTTTACTGCAACTGGCGGCTTCTTTCAGCAGGAACGCTTCCAAGGAGACGTATACATGTATGGACTGGTTTAGATGCAGAGTTCTAGATGATGAGTCACCAGCTGATCACTTTATTAGGCACATCCAGCTATGTTCAGACACTGAGATCAAAACGTAATGATATCCGAGCTTTGTTCAAGTCTTCAAAACGAATCATATTGTGCATGTGTACCCTGCAAATAGGCACTGCCATTAAATAGGACTGACATATGGTAGTTCTAATGCAAAAGATGTGAGGTAGATTAGACACAAGAAATCTAAAGATATATTTAGATTCCTATTCAATTGAATAGGTCCACAGACTACAACAAAACACAGACATGCATTTAGTTAATTAAGCACACTGTTAGTGGTTGTGTTTCACCCTCACGTCTATAGCTGCAGAGGTAAAGAAGGGACATTGGTTAATATTGGTGTAGGAGGTATTGTTTTAAGGTGACCTGCCTGTTCTTTGCATAATTTAATCCTTTTAAGGACTTATTAAGTAATAATTTGTATCAATCAAGCTTCCACACAGACTGTGGTTACTGACATTTTGGCATACTGCCAGAGGTACGCAGTCCATGAGGGGACATAGAAGAGGTGACCCGATTAAGGTTAATTGGTGCCATTAAACAGAGGGTATAAAACAAACTTGTCAACATATGAGTTTTAATGCATCCACTTTTTGTATTAGGCCAGCAAACTCCTGTCTCTGAGTCAGTTCACTCCGAAGACACGGGAACGAAAACAAGTTACGTTTGTTTACAGAGAGAAACACTACCTTAAAGTAAGCTTACCAATAACTGTTTGACATTCAACAGAGTTTAATAAATGTTACATTCATGTGGGACAGGTAAAAAAAAAAAGTTTAGAACAATTTGTAATGGCTGGTAATTAGTTGGATAGTGTATTTATTTCACTGAGATATACTTAGGGTGAACTCCTCACCGTCAATCAATAGTTATTTTAATGGTAACTGCTTTATGTTTAGCTGAGGGGTGCTTGCCACTAATTAGGCCCCATTGGAGATGTTTGGGCAATTTAAGTAGTTAGAGACAGCTATCCCCATAGGTCAGAGAATATGGTTGAACAGTCCTGAGGTAATGGGAACCCATACATCTACTGTATCATTAGAACAATTAGGAACTTCCTCAGGTCCAAGGCTAATATTCACAACCTATTAAAGACATGACTACATATTGTAATTCCACAAATATTGTTATAAACAGACAATGGTTGGGACTATGACAACATTGATTACATTGAACATGTGAAAAAAAAGTGTGCAGACTACCCTTTGCAATTATATAAAAAGTAACTTTTCTAAATGTTATTACCACATGTAATAGTTTTGATATTTTGTGATTGCAACAGAAGGGCACCAAAACAGTATTATTAGTCTCTGAACTTCTGCAGACAGCATTAATGAAATGACTCGGAATGAGTAAAATTTAGATTGAGAGAGGTAATTTGCATAATTAGTCAACTGTGTTTGGAGAGTGAGTCATTTAAATCTCTACACTGTTGGAATACACATGCCATTAGTCATAAAAGACATTAAAGAAAATCTCAAATATGTATGCACAATGTGCCTTGCACAGAAAATCCTTTGAATTATCATCTATTACAGATTGCTTGTGCAAAGTGTGAATATTATAAAATGTTATGCATATTATCTCAGCAGTGGATTTAGTAGATGGATTAAGATTGTGAGGGTAAGGAGTCTTTGCATAGTTATTGGGTATGCTCAAGCCTTCAGCGAGCACAACCATTGTTCTCTCATATATATATATATATATATATATATATATATATATATATATATATATATATATATATATATATATATATATTATTGTTCAGTGGTATGCAATGGTCATCCTACAAAATACAATGGTTCAAATGTTTTAGTCGGGGTGGGCAACATGATAACATGATAATCCCAAATTGATTAAACAAAAGATTACACTTTTTTGGAAAATAAGGATTATCTGACTGTAATCGCTCATCTAATCCAGATTGGTGAATCTTTAGTAACTGAATTACCAACATTTCTAAAACTCTGAATGCTTTGCTAGCCCCTTCATTGGTAGATGTGCAGTATAGCGTTACACAGAAATGCATTTGTAATCTCAAACATTAGTAATAATTCACTTCAAAGAATTTGTAATCAATCCCAACATCAAAGCAATGGATCAGTGAGTTATGTCAGATAGTTATCAGTTAACTGCTCTCAAGGGACATCAGCAATAATTATTTTCAGTCTGTTTCCAATTAACTATTGTGATTACGTGCTTACATGTTGGAGATTCTTCCTATTTTCTTTGCTTCCAGTTTTTGCCACCTATTCGTCTTGCTTGTGTCCTTTTCAACAAGTTGTGCATGCAAAATGACAATGGTTTATATCCTGCTTTTATGACAAAATAGCTTTTAGTAAGCATTGACAGAAGAGCTGCTGAATGCGGACGTGACCTTTTATAAGGTCAAGTGTGTGAGAAATGAAATGCACAGTATTGAAGGGGTTGGACCTTTCAAAAGGATAGGGGGGGATTTCAGGTATGTAGAGGAAATACACTGACTCATCGACTGCAGATGGAGAGTGTGGCAACCTTGGCAGTCAACACCAATTAAACATTTTACGGCATAGCAACATGCATAGCCATTGACAGCCTGGATTAGTTGGAAACATGACATTAATTATCAATTAATGCTGAACCTTTCAAAACAATTGTCATATACTTTATTGGCATGAAGTAAATGCCATTTGTAACATTATACATTCTTTATTTGTGGACATGTTACCCTGTCTAGATTGTTTCTGTCATTCAAATTGACATTTTGAAGTTAAACTTTCTGAGCTTGACAATTGTGTGAGAAATACTTGGTGTTTGATTTAACTTGTGCTAGGTAGGTTTTCACTATACCTTATTTAATGTAATTACATATATGCCTCTTGTTAAAAAGTGTTCCCTTGGCCTCTGTGCCCAGGCAAAATGGGGCATGTGTTGGAAATGTGGACTGCAGCACTTGCACACCACATTAAATATGTGAAAGGCATCCAGAAAGTCTTTAACCATATGACCTTCATCAAAAGTAATTTCCAACAGGAGAGTTTATCATACTCCTCGTGGACCCTATGCATAATACACCACTGACTAATGGGGTTCATGAGTTATTTCTCAGTAGGATTTTTCCGTGTTGATTCGAGTTCCACACAAGACCCTCATCAAATAGAAACATGCACTAATGTGATGGCTGTTGTGAGTGGTCAAGGCACAACAAGACCACCAATAAGCTTCTGGTTATCACTTACTTCCATTTGACATCCTTAGTGTCTGCTGTCTCTGCCAGTCCAGAGGTGGAATTGGTCATAAATTGTAGCTGGTGAAAAGAAAATTGTATTATGTGGGTGATAGAGATCTCTAATGAATACCATGATGTTTATTATAGAACATTTATTGGCATCTATTTCCTGTATAGATTGTCAATATTTGGCATTTGTCACTAAACATTATTACAACTTTAGTGATAGATTATCATATTATCATTATTGTGTTGATGGGAGGTGAAATTAAAATGACATTGGGGGGATTAGGATGGCAATAGATATATAGATATATAATATAATGTAGTGCAATTAACAATATTATTTGAATACAGTGACAGCCTAATTTTACATCCAGATTATAAAGTATGAAATTAAAACCGTTGACACATTCTATAAATTGAATTACAATTTTCTAGAATGCAATTCTTTGCTGCACTAAGCCAAAAAGACCCATATATTTACCCATATCCTAAAGTATATAATTACGAATCGGTTTATAATCTCAGCCAGAGGAAAAAAAAGCTTTATCACAGCAACAGGGCAGGAAAAGCCATTTGTCTGACTGGTTTATATGTCGCCATATTCCAGTCAGAATCAAATAGTCTCCCCATAACCATGTCAAAGCCAGAAACAAACACTAGTCATGCTCCTCATACAAATCCCTGTTCAAATATAATTTTCATTATGCTATCAATGGGATACATTATCTTTTTGTATTCATAGTTGTACCACCAGAAACCTTTTATGAAATCACAGAGCATACATTCAAGCAGATGGTTGTGTATCAGAAACACATGTCACCAGTTAGCAGGTCTCTCCGGACTAATTCTAGCTTTCAGGAGTAGGACAATAAATGGACACATGCATTTGTTGACATGCATGCATTACTCTGATAATGGTATATACTGAATTGATTGCATATTGTACATTGCCTACCTGTGCACTTAACAAAGCAACAACTGTGCTATTCTATTCTTTCATTGACGTTCATGCTTATTTGGACATTTCCGTGGAGAGCAATTTGTGGATGACATCCTTAAATTTCACAGTTGCTACAAGCATCACCCTTCCCGGGATACAAGAATAAGTAATGTAGTAGCAAACAATAGAGATTGAAATAGCATAGATACCTGTCTTGGTTTCACACGATATCACACAGTGCACATTCTCCTCATGGACAAACTGACAATGACGAATACTTTTGATAAGAAAACCAGCAGTGCTTCAGTCTATGTACATTAGATGTAAAGTACCTCTCAGTACAGTAGTGTCACAGTAAGTCCAACAGAATACCACATTTTATCAATCCAACACACCATGAAGCTGAAAACCATATTTTATATCTTGCTGAAATGCCTCTTTCTTTATTTGACCTTCATTCATTGTATCTGGCAATGTCAGAATATAATTCACAACTACATCATACTGTAGTCACTATGAATTATTGTCACCTTGGATGGCATCACACTGGAAACTGAAATAGTTTGATTTAGGTCTGGATAAGGGAGTGGCCCGGAAAAGGTGTGTGTTTGAATTTGGTGGTTGAGTCTCTGGTGTATGCATCACTTAATTTGATAATTTACAGAGAATACCACATTTGAGAAAGCAAACATATATCAACAGTTCCCATGCACAGATCATTTCCATATAAAACGAGTCCCCAAGGGTGCATCATTACTGTATAATCCTATCTCCCAATCGCAATACCTTCACATCGGATTTAAAATGTATATGCTTTTGATCCAATATTTTCTTTTTATCATGTTTCAATGGAATTATGCAGATTGCTGTCTGTCAGAAGCAATATGAGGGCCTGGTAACAGCATGACCAGCCAAACTGTTTTTCTGCATGGTTAATCCGACAGCACCTACTGAAGTGATCCAATTAAATCTCTCCTTCAAAGAATATGTGACTGCTGAAGCATAGACAAGATGAGAGGGATAGGGGTGGCCGTTCTTCTGTTTTAATCATGCACAGATCAGTGTCACAGCATTTAGCTAGGCGGCGTATTTCAGAAGAATGTGCTATGGGGAACAATAGATCTTAGAGAGCTTTGTACTATATACTGTGTGTGTGTGTGTGTTTGTTTGTGTGTGGATGGGTTTACACACGCATGTGAAGCAGCAATGAAACTGACCAGATATTGCTCAAAAGGAGCATATATAATAATTGGATAAAGAGGTGATCGTAGTGGACTCATCAGTACTCATCAGTCGTCAGATGGGAATGTACGTCGAATGGTGGGACATGTCTTACAGTGGTTAGAATTTAAACAACAGCTTTGTGCATCTCTGTGTACATCGACAATACGGCATGCTGCCAAGAAAGCGTAACTGAATGCATTTTCTGTTAGAATAGGCTCTATAAGTAAGAACACATAGTGTGGCAGTTTCATTGGTGTGCCTGCACACATGGCTTTTTCATTTGACCAGCAAAACTTTGACCTTATTTAATACGGTCTTGTGTACAATATTGATTCCACTTCATTGTCTAGATCTAGGATTAAATAAACAAGTTATGGGGACCACATGAAGGCCAGCCAGAAGAAAGCCATGGAGTGACCTGTATTTTCACCACATATCCAATATCTCAGAGGCATCCTTCACTTGCATGCATGACCATCTTAAATTAAAGCGTGCATGCCAAGGAGCCCGTGGCAGAGTGGTCAATAATTATAATAAGCACGGCAGGTATTTTCAGCTAATTAATGTGAGGAGCTGAGCATCCATGCATATGTTCCCCTTATTAAGCTATTGTGCAAAGCATCTGTAGTTCTAAATGCATCCTGTTTCGTGGGGATGGGTCTTCCGTTCCATAGGTTTCTGATCTCTTCTTCACTGTGTTGAGGGACTTAGACCTGTGATTCCACTACAAAGGACCGGGGTCTTTAAGCAGCCCAAGGTGCTGACTCCCTCTCAATGGTGTTTGGAGTTCTTTTGACTCGTCTTCATACTTTTGTGCCACAAAGCCTCTTACGGCTCTAAACTGCTGCGATGGACCCTTGTGGAGTTTGCTGTGCTTTCCTACATTCTATTGCTTACTGCTCTGTCCAGCCATAGGAAATAGACACACAAATGGTTTTCTAACATAGGAAGTTCAACTGAATTGAACCCCACCCCCCCCCCCCCCACAAAAAAAAATACAAAAAATAAAGAGATATCTGGAAAGACAACTGGGGGATAGAACTTACTAAGACTGGTTAACATTTTACCTTACTAAGACCAACATGTGAACGCATGTCATACTTGCTCTGGCTTTCGTATTTCTTGAGGCTTTAACCACGAATTGAAGCTCAAGCGCTCAGAGAGCCCTTTATTGCTGGCAATCTCAGACGATGCACTTGTTCTTTCAGGACTCACATATAAGTACAGAGCAGCTTGTGTGTGATCAAAGGTTGAATCGTTTGGCCGAATTACAGGAATATGGAGACCCCACTGAAATGACTCAAGGGCCACTTGATTTTAAAAGCATAATTCCCAGTAAGGAGTCACTTTGCAAGTGTTGTCACAGGTTTGTCTGAGTGGTTTCATAAATAAATACAATTTTGGGGAAACGGGCATGTACTGTGACACAGTATAGTAAGTATGTCCATGTGAAACAAGGTGTGCCTGTATGTCATTCATGGGGTCTGAGGAGCAAGAGTTTAATGTGCTTTGCTTCTCATTTCAGTCCCAATTTCAAGAAAAGCACATTCTATTTAGACACCAGTCAAGGGTAGTTTACATGTGTGTGTATATATATATATATATATATATATATATATATATATATATATATATATATATATATATATATATATATATATATATATATATATATAGATGTTTTTTTTTGTCCTGTTTTAAAAAAAAATTAGCATTCAATATGAATGCTAATAAATGCCAATAATTACCATGCTTACTCTAAAACCTAATCCTGAGATCCTATCTCCCACAATATTAAAGATTGTTAGTACCTACAGCTTTCTAATGCACTTATGAGCTTAGGACACTGACATTTTGAGTTATTGGTTCTGTAGAAATTCTCACTTCAAAACTATGGTTCATGTATATTCAATTCCTATGTTAAGTGACCACATACATCAGACAGACAGAATTAATGTTAAGGGCCATGTGGCTATAACTGCTAAATAGTGTCTTCAAATGGACAAAGTACAACTTAAGTGTAAGCCTAATAGGTATGAGAGGATGTGCCTATAGATTGGGGTGTGGGCAAGGTTGGTTGGATATTGTTTGGTGAGAGCCAGCATGTGTCACCTTTAGAGATTTATACTATTAATTATGTATGCGATTGTTGCCATGGAGAGTGGCCATCCTGTTTTTATAATAATCTGTTGAACACACAATTTGTTTTCAATGTTGTATGTTTAATTTAGAAAAACTCAGATATTTTAAAACCTTGTGACCTTATATGAACTGCTGAACTAAATTGTTACGTAAAGGCTCATCTTATTAAACCAACTGTTTTCTACTCAGTTAAAACAGATTCAGTTACTGAAGCTGTTTCACAGAAACCAGGCTAAAATTACTACTGTTCGAGAGCCTGTGACTTCAACAAGTTTTTTTTTTTTTTCTGTAAATAAAACAAACACAGTTTGTGCCATTAAAAAAGAAATCCTTGTTCCTGAAGACAACACGATGATGCAAGTTTTTTCTTCAGCATTTGTGTCTCTCTGAGGCTCTCCCTGTTTGCAGAAACTGACAGAATTTCCATGACTAAAAAAGAAACGCCATCTCTTTGATATTGCTCTTCTCACCATGCTTTCCTTCAGTACTTCTCCAGGCGTTGTTCACCAGGGACAGATAATTGTCGGGAATCTTGCTCACTGTTCTTTTTTTTCTCTCCTTGGCGGTAATGATGGTAAGCCTTTTGAGGTACAGGGCTAGGGAACCAATTACTGCTCCTGAGCTTAGTTGGCATGTTAAAGAAAAAAAAGACAGGACTGCACTGTGTTTAATATTAACATACAATTAGCTATCTTAAGGGTGTTTATTTTCGATGTATTTTATACCATCCTGAATGGATGCACAGGCTCCAGTGCTTAGCAAGTTAATAACACTGCCAGAGTCGATCAGAATAACTTGTTTGATCGTTTAATTATAGTGTGATACGACACGGAAAAGAAAAGGAGAAAATGAGGAAAAAGGGGGTTTTGTATCTGTTGATAGATTTTGAGGATCTTTCCATGGTAAGCTTTCTAATCCCCTAAACCAAGTCAAACAAGTTACCAGATCTGTGTCTTGGAAAAGGAGAATCAATTACAACACCAAAACCCTCATCAGAGGGCTGCGCAAGAATCTCACAACAAATGTCCTTGTGTTCGAATGAAAGCCGATACAGTGCATGTGGCAGACTTACAAGTCTGGCCTGGCAAAGAACCTCCCAAGCTAGCAGTGAGACTCTGAACTAGTTGCTAAAGACAAAGGCAGCAGCTGGGATTTCACTCAGAGAAACCTTTTGTCCCAGGGTAGCCTGTGGAGCAGACGCGTTCTCCTGCTGTCTCATCGGAGCAAGCATCCAGCCCGCTGTGCTGAAAGACGTCTCTCCTGGTGAGACCACGGAGCCTGAATGCACCGTCCCACCCCTCCATTTGCAACGAGGCTTATTATGCACATGATGAGGCCTGTTATAGCACACTCTGGAGTTATTGATCATCTCAGAATGCTGTAGCAGGGAGGCAAAACTAGGCCAGGGTCTTCCATGCAGTATTGGGACCACATTGCAACAATATCCATCTCCTACAATCCACAATACCTACTCTTGGTTTGCCAATCACCTATGTATGCCGAGCAAGCGTACCTAGATCCCCTTATGATGGAACTCTACCAGATTGAAACATCAAGGAAAGTGCAAAGTGTGCAAGTACAACAGTTCATTTCCCTGTACTTCAGTCTGTGTTGATGTCTTCTCAGATCCATCCTTGATTCTCTGCCAGCAAATGAGATACAAGGTCAAAGTTAGAGCAGCATTTTGTGGGGATGAAGCTGAGCTCATACATTGCCAATGGCACTGTAATTATCCACACATCTTTGACGGTTTTGCAAGGGTAGTGTTTGTACTTTCAAAAGTTACTGGAGTGCTCTGAGCTATGGTATCCCATTGTGATGACAGGGGAAAGGATCCTAACTCATTCCTTTATAATTCATTACATTAAAGTTGGTAAGATTGCCAAGTTTACAAGGGAGTTAATTCTGAAAAAAATCTTCCTTTTGTGACAAACCTACTGTACTTACCCAAGTGTCTACCCGAGTATTTTCAACCAATTATATCTGGGATAAATAGAACATTGCCTGATCATGAATTGGAAAATACAAGACATGAGTTGACAGTAATTAAGAATTTTCTCTAAAATATCCTTTAAAATGTATTCTTACACGTTCTAAATTAATATTTAGAAATTGGGACTATATCTAACTGCTTAATCAAAGTTTTTATTTATTTATTATGGAACATGTTTTTTATTGTACAATGGATATACTGTATGTTATGTCACAGCCAAAAATGCAACTATATATGTTGGATTTAAAAGTACAATTATATATTGCTGTGGAGCTGTGAAATGTTTGTTTACAAGGGATTCAATTCAGATTAATGCACACTTGATTATTGGATGGCGCCTGCAAATGGCCACTTCAATAATCAGTGGTTTGGAATCTTGTGCACTTGGATGTAGTGAAGAGGCCCAGGAGCTTTGAATGGAAGCACTCTGATGTAAGAAAACAGAAAAAGAGAGAAATAAATAAAAAGGATGCATGTGTGTGTGTGCGTGTGTGTGTGTGAGAGAGAGAGAGAGAGAGAGAGAGAGAGAGAGAGAGAGAGACTGAGATCATCAAAGCAGCTGTTTTACATGCCAGATATATTCTCAGCAGTGTAGTATAAAGCCCTTTGTGTCTCATTAGGCACCTTCTTTGGGCCCAGTCTTTGTGCGACAGAGACCATTTGAAATGCAAGGCCTTCAGGATATAGCGACGTCAAGAACACTGAGCTTTAGCCTCATGGAGGGAAAGGGGTCACTGTCTGAACCACTATCGTCACAACTGTAAATGATTGGGCTGCCATGCTACTGTATGATGAAAATGTTGTCAGAGACCTTACCTTGAATGGAAGGGAATGCAGAAAAAGTCCCTTCAGTGAGATTATTAAAACAAATAATAAAATAAAGATGCTTTGCATACAATCTTACTTCATGGATAGTTACAAAATAACATGTCAAGAATGGACATTTGTTCTTGTCAGTTCAATCAATCCATGGCATGCAAGAAACAAGGTGTGTTGTGAATATTGCATATCTTCACTGCAATGACAAAATACATCAAAACACCTGCTATCCCCAGTCTGCTTCAAACCCCAAGTTGATGGTTGGTAAGTAAATGAAAGTTTGTCAGTCAGGTGAACACACACAACATAAGCGTTTGACAAATCATATATTGAACTAATACATGTTTTATAACCAGCATGGGCGCTGAAATATTGATGCATTAGGAAGAGAAACACAAAATGAAATTTACATGAAGTTATAAATCAAAGACACGTGGAGGTTGTAGATGATGGTGTGTGTGACCCCTCCCCCTTCTTTGGAGATGCAGTGCACAGCGAAGTCAGACTCGTGGCTGGAAAGCTGATGTGGATGTAACTAACACACAGAGGAGAGACACTCAAATGGAGGAATACTAATGACACATCTTTAGGATGAAATAAATCAATCGTTTTGGCCGGCCACTCAGCTGAAGCAAATTGCTTCCAAATGTTTTCTAAGGACATTTGTGCTTTGTGTTTGTTAGGCGTGGATGGTGGACACAAAGCACACCAATTTCACTGTTTGGGAGGATAATTATTTTCCACTCAGTTTAAAAATAGCATTAAAAAGTAAGGGTAACAGTAAACCCATCAGCATGTTCATGAAAAAAATGAAGGGGGTAGGATAAAGAATATTGCACTGCTAGTTCAACAAACAAAACCACACTGGAAACCTTTCTTCAAAAAGTATGAATTGCAAATGAGTCCACAAGTGGTCATTCTTAGTCAAGCTAATCCATGTTTGTCACTGTTACGCGCACGCCTAGTGGCAGGGTGTGAAGGAGGTTTAGATTCCTTTCTCAGGAGTAACTTTTAAATAACACTTTAGTGTCCTGATTGGGGCCCAGGTAATTACGGGGAGGAGTTTATTATTTTTGAACTCCCGGATGGCGGAAAGACGAGGAAAACCTCAGAGTTGTTTGAGTGAATGTCACCATCAATGAAGACCGGTTGCCCCCCCCCCCTTGGGTTTCCCCACTGTTGCCAATCCCTTCTTTCCTTTGCAAAACGCCGTGCTTAATGTACCAAATACATAATATCCTGGTCAACACTACCAACCGCGAGCGAGCTGTCCGCCAAACCGAACGGCGGCTTGGGCTGGCCTGGAGACCGGGGTGGGACTGTACCTGGGTGGAGGGTGAGTGTTCCAGTTTCTCTTTCCACCTTTCATCTGTCTGGGCCTGCCGCTGTTACCTGTTAGCGTCCGTGACAGTCTTGATATCCCCCTAGTAAACGACGACCGTAACAGTCACCTATCCCTACCTACATCTATATTATATTGACCTTTGCCTCTGGTCCTTAAGTTAACATACCTTAACTTTCTGACACTTCTTTTGAGTTGTCAGTGTTTTCTTTCCTTTGATTTATCTGTGTTGTACTATGTTCATTAGTGGCAATCACTGAGGCTTGTCAGAACCGGGCTAAAGTGATTTTGTTAATGACTTTGGTGATGGATCAACATGATATATGTAGGCGGTTTGAGAGGAAAACAGAATAATGTGCTTTTGATACAACTTTGGGCTGATGTAGGATTGTTTTTATATACACTCATACAACTCAATAACACCCATTTGGAGTTTATTGTCGGAAATCAAACATCATCTCACTGTAGATGTGCACCAGATTGGATTGTTAATAAGTACACTTAAAAAACTTTTATTGAAACTGTACTGTACATTCACGTGTTTCATTTCACTTCACATTTGTTTTTACTAGTGTTGTAATGATCCTACAGTACAATAATGCAACATTATGATTGCTTTTACCTGACAAGAACAATGCAATTACAACTAATTGACTGTTAGTATTTTCCAATTCAACTTTATGTCTTTAAAATGCATCATATTCCGAAAGCAATCATCATATCTCCAAGGGGAGGTACAGTATATGTACGTCATTGTTGTAATCAGCCATTTGTCATCATGTTACATAACAGATACACACTGCCCAGTCACCTAAATGATGACTGTGTGGCTGAAACAACCCCCCAGTTATAACAGGACCTTCTCATAGAAACTAAACATGAAGGAAAATAAAACATGTACATTTAATCATGAATGCAGATTAAACAGAATACCAAGGAAATACAACTTCTGAATCGGAGGAGCATGCTTGTTTCAAGCCATTTCAACAATTCCAGTTAAAGGGCCAATAGACAACATGACCCAAGGGCCTATTCTTGTCTTCCCAGTTGACTTGCTCCCAGAGGCTACATCAACCTCTTCATCAACATCTTCACATTTAGATAATGGGCTGCAAAATAGCACAGTAAGTACAGCCTAAGAAGCTTAATTCTGCCGCAGCCAATGTTGATGCAATTAATGTATTATTTGGTTGAATCACTGATTACCATATGCATTATTTCATGTCAAGCATTAGCTCGCTGCAGGGGAAACATAGCTCTATGATACAGTAGTTTTATTTGACTTCTACATGGGTTCATATTAGATGGCTATTACAGTATTCCCAACAGGACATACAGCATTGTGCATGTCCCATGTCAAAAGGGTAATACTCATTACACTTACACGGATAAATGAACGATGGCAAAATCAAGATGATGTCTCTGTTGTGAAGACTTCTTTGTCTCATGATGGATGTACAGATCTAGAAAACAAGGGTTCAACTTGCAGTGACCTCTTATATGTGCTGTACATATGTGCGTGTTAAATAACAGTGCAACAAGAGAGAGAGAGAGAGGGGGGGGGGGGGGTTCTGGACATTTGTGTTTGCATTACAAAGTGGAGCTGTGTGCCACATTAAGCTACACTGACTCTGAAGTATGGGATCCTGATCTAATTCGATTGGGGCTTCTCTTGCACTTGTTCAGACCAGGGAATGCCTTTGGATGCCTTGGAAATGTCGATATGCTTTCTCTCCCTCTTTCTCTTTCTCTCGCTCTCTCTCTCTCCGTCCCTCTACGTCTCCATCTCCCTGTCAATTTGTCTCCCTGTCTCTCTGTCTCTTTCTCTGTATCTTTCTCTGTATCTATATTTCTTCAAATAATTATTGGCTACCCCATAACCAACTGTTTGCACATCAATTGTAAAGAGTGAAAAAAAGAGAAACACATTTTGCTGGTCTGGGTACACAATTGACATTATGTTGTGTTAACGCTTTATGGAAACTGGAAGCATATAATATCTAAACACTTAACAATCTCTATGGTGACTTTTTAATTATAACACAGTAGCTACAATTTAATTACAGTTTATTGAAATACTTGTTAACCTGTGAAGCAGGCTCAAGACTTATCAATCTTACACAAACATGTTACATTTCAGTTCAACACTATGCAGAGGATTGTAATTGGTAATTAGTAATAGTCACTTGTCCAATGTTACATAAACGTTGTTCTATTCACCAAACTGACATGCTTTAAAATATCCTAGTTAGACGATATGTCATAGATTCAGGGGAGAGGTGACAACCTAATACAATTGCTACTGATCCCAAAGGCAAGATAACAGCCTGAAATGTAAATTGTAATCAACTGCATGAAGCTTACAGGCGACAGTAACTCAATAGCGGATGATTAGAACCCTTAACCTGGATGTGTGTGCCAGATTTCATTTACCGCGCGTGATAAACACGACCTTCTTGCTCTTCCTTCATTGAAATATATAAATAAATATACAGCTTACATAGTGGGCAACACCGTGATTAAATAATTTACACATGAAAAGGTACCGAGAGTGCACCAAGCGCAGGTACAATGCCACTGATGAATGGGAAGTGTAAAGGTTGCCTCAAAGTTGGAGGTTGAGGGAGGAGCTGAGCCTGCAGCATTCTGAACTCAGTCCTTCACTTTGTAGTTGTGGTGTGTTCCAACGAATGGTCTTTACAATCTCCCCCCCAAATGTGATTTTGAAGGCATTTTGACATCATTCATACTGCAGCCTAGCTTGGAATAAAGAGGAAGAATAAATTGGATTCTCTTCACTGTAGGCATCAGTGCAGTGTACTGGTAGAGCATCCAGACAGACTTCAAGACATGACAACTGGGTAAAATCTGAGGTAAATTTCACTCCAAAGATTAAATCAGACTGTTTTAAAGCACAAGTTAAGAAAACGTTAGGACAAGGAGGTACTAGAGCATAGGCTACTAACAATCCTAATGGAGAAATATACACTGACTCCCTCCAAAGAAACTATTTTACTGATGTTCTGTACATAGGGCCATGGCCATAAGGAATCATCACATGGATACAGTATCACATTCTTACAGAACTAATGTAAGTAGAGCCAAGATCTATAAGTAAAACATGACATGGTTATCCGTGACCTAAGTCAGGCTTAGTGCAATAGAGCAAAGAATCATTTGAGAATTGAACTTTTCTTTGGTCATGCCCATATGGAATGGACTTCACCAAGGTTTCTAAAAATCAATGATATAAAACATTGATATGCACAGAGGTCAGCAACAGTGTACTATTAAAAAGTTTGTACTTTGCATCTTAGAAATGGCCCCGCTATATTCCCTTTTACTTTTATTGTTGAGTGGTTCAATAGTCGTATGTTATGTGCTCATTGCAAAGTTTGATTTTCGGTAAGGGGATTTGACGTAATGTTCATCAAAGCATGTTAATCTAAAAAATAAGTAAATCTTTTGAGAGCTGGGTGATAGCGTAAATCGCAGAATCATTCGTTGGTTGCAGTATTCTATTTACTTTCAATTTACCAACAAATCCATTGTGCAAGAAAAAGCAATGGAACATATGGCTAACATACACTCACACAGCTGTGGTCAATCTGTTAACAGACAATTAACAATAACCAATCCTTATCCTTCAGTAAATTAAGTGTGGTATTGGATCTTTAGTGACTGCCTTAGCAATTTTACCAACAGAGTGGAGACCAATGGAGCATGTTTCCTTATCTCTCAGCATCCTGCCTCTGGACTTGAAAGGCTGGTCTTCTCCTAGTTCTGTTCAGCTGCAGAGATTAAATGAAGTTACTGCAATCAGGATCCTATCTTCAATAACAGACACCTCATGCTCTTCACCAAGTGATCATGTAATATATTAACAAGTGTGAGAAGATGCAACTATCTGCTACAATAACAAATGGCTTGCTATGCAATGTTTTTTGTTTGTTTTTTTTACATTTACATTAACCTGACCACCTATCAATTTATCCTTTCCTCAACCACTCTACTATGCAAGAGCAAATACAATCGAAGAGAAAAAAAAGCGACATATATATAATATCAAATACATTGCACACTCTGATCTAGTAAGAGTACCCAATGTATATGTATTCTTACACATGAACTGATGGCAACACATTTGGCAGGACATCTCCTATCCACAGTACCTCACAGTGCATTAAGATCAACTCATCTCAGAGTGAGGGCCAAATCATAGCTCAAGGTAACACAATAATGTCCCACTGCACTCCAGACATAAACTCCTGTTTATATATGTATGTATTCTCTTTCTCTGCTTTTATGGTGGCACGGTTCTTCTTGCACAATGTCTTATTCTGCTTGTTTGTGAAACGACAGCACAGCTTAGGGTGACACTTACTCCTGGAAAACATCAATATGACAACACTTTTCACAAGTCTCCTTAGGTTCTCTCCCGTAATCCTACACAAATTAAAAGGTCAAAGGGAGTGCTCTGAGCTGGATCCCACTGTCTACTCAATCTGGAACCACTGGCAATATGACAACAGGTCAAAAGAGTCACACGAGAACGGACAGAATAGGCATAAAGAATTGTCAGGAAGCACATATGAAAGCCTTTGCCATTGGCTCGTCTACCAGTTTTTATTTTATTTTTTATGAACCAGCCTCCGTGGTATGTATATGTCAAGTAGTAGCATGTGTACTGTAGCATTGGGTGGTGACATTGGCTCCTGAGACATGAGTACCTGTCATAGGGCTAACCTCTTGCCTTGTCAGCAGGAATGATGGTTATGGCACCCCTGGTAGCTGTTTTGATACCCAGGCCAGATGACATGTATTGTAGGAGCATTGCTGCATTTCGTGCAATTGTATGATGTCAGTTTCTGAATGTATACATGAATACTTTCATAAAGATGCAGTACGTCTAGAAATTATATTTAACAACACCATTTCACTTACATTTGTAATTACATGGGTACACAGGTAAAACTAAACCTCCTATAATTATGTTAGATATGATATGTTACATTCCTCCTTTACTGTAAAAGGCAAACACGCAAAATTGTACCAGAATGTACTGGAATCACATTGCTTGAAACGCAAAAATCAATGTAATACTTAAAGTTGGGAACTCCACTGACCTCTCAATAAACCCAGGAGAATCACTTGGCCTGTTACATCAGAATTAACGCCCCTAACTCATTTCCTCAAATAAAATCACATTGGCTTGGGACAGAAATTATGCTTCAAGAATCAAGTAGCTGCCATTTTAAATATAAATAAAAGCCTTGACATGTTATCCTAATTATTGCACATGGAAGTGCATTCAAACAGTACATTTGACAGATCTAAATTCTTTGGATGTAGATGCATTATTGCTACCCACAACATCTGCACACGTTGCCTTTGGGTCAACAAATGGCTCAGGGATTGAGACACAGGATCTCAAAAAAAGAAAAAAGTTAAATGTTTTTATGTAATTTCACAGTTTGTAGTACCTTTGTAAGACCGTTTGACATTCAATGGTCCTTACGACAGTTTAACTAATGCTATTACTGTCCAAAACATTTTCTTCCGTAAATCAACTAATTCAAAAAGAGAAATATAAATGTTGAACATTTTGAAGTGTCCCTTTTAAATAGTCCTTGCATATGTAATGTTCTGCCATAACTAGCTTAGTATGTTCATTACTCTCATTAAGCTGATTTTCAATCAGAAGTATATTTGATTTAATGACCTCCAACCTCACTGTTCTCATCAGACCTGGCAAGTGATTGGTGTTTAATAATATGCTCTCATATATTTATATTTATATATATATATATATATATATATATATATATATATATATATATATATATATATATATATATATATACACATCAGATGACATCTAACCCACAAGGTCAACTACACTCTGTTCGCACAACAGTAAAGTTACACTATTATGTTATTTTGACTTTCAGGTGCTCTCCACCTGATTTACAGCTATCAGGCCTCAAGTATCCACGGAGATATTTGGATCAGTTTATCTATACAGCCTTATTTTCTGTTCAGTAAAACAGATTGCCTGAGTGTTGCATTTCTTCCCTCTAACAGCAGGGTTGACATAATAAGGTCACGACTGGATGATGTAAGAGAGGTGAATAGATGATATGATGCCTTTATTTTCCAATAGTTGAGATTCACCTCGATTGAGTTTGAGTTTGAGAAGCTCGATGGGAGACTCCATGACATACATTTCTGAGTGACCATTCTGGTTAGCTGCAGTGTGTACTATTCCAATGAAGCACTCACAAAGTCTTAGGAAATTGAATATTCTTTTTGTGATTCCTCACTGCAAAAGGTTGACATTATCATTATTCTACCAAGTACAAACTCCTGTGTCCTCTAGGCATTGTTCACTGTTTGATGTGATTCCAAAAATCCTCTGCCACCACAGAGAACTGGGAAACATGAATGTGCACACAGGGCCACAAACTCTCCACCAGCCAAATGCAACAGCCAATGGGAATCTCATTCTTAGTTTCATAATTTGTTTTACTGCACAGTGATCATATCCCAGGGGAATACAATAACACCGTGCATGAGTGTAGTTCATTGGAACATTTGCCTACAGTTCAAGAGGTCTCAGGTTTAAATCCCCCTTTACAACACTTTGGACAAAAGCGTCTGTTAAGAACTATGGCCCTAAGGTGCACAACACAAAAACATTAGTGAAGCAAACAAAATATGACAACATAATAGCGTCAACCCATAAGCAAGTGAAAACATTACATTATGATTTACTTCACAAAATGACTTAACATGACTCGCTGTTTGGTAGTCTGGTAATTATGCAGGGCCTTCAGCCAGAGATTGCTTTGAAATTCAGCACGAGAGGGTTCTGTGTTGTCATGGAAAAGGGTATGATTTATAAGAGACTTCAATGTAGGTTTTATTTTAATGCAAATGTATTTTGGACCATGACAATGAGATTTAATCACACTGTTGTTGGAGATATCTCTGGAGACTTTGTGATTGTAAACATGTATCTGAAAAGATGGCAGGTCATTTCGTTGTCAGTTGTTATTTGCCAAAAATAATATTTTCAGCAAAATGCAGTCAATGGGACACAGTTACCAGTATTTTGCTGCTCTTTTCAGCTTCAATACTCCTCTTGTCATATAAAAATACTATACTGTTAAAAAGACTACTGTTCTAACATGACTACACGTTATCCCACTAATTACAGTGTTAATTTCATATTGCTCCATATATATTTCTGTTAATTGTAAAGTGACCACAGATTAAAACAAATACTAACGTCATGGCTGGAGAAAGTTGGATGATCAGTAAAGTGAACTTACAAATCTGGATGAAGCATGCCAGCTTTGCACGCCACAAAGTCTGGATAGCAGCCTGAAATCTGGCAGTTCCAAGTGTTGATATTGTCTACAGCTTACACATAATTCACATATTTGACACGTAGAAAAATGTGTGTGTAGAAACATATATAAAAATGCAGTGTATGTAGCCTTCAGGGAATTGTACATTTGGATTGTGGTTTTGATCCCACACACAGTACTGGTATATAAAGACTAGAAAAGAAAGTTAAGAGATAAACCCAAATCTATTTTGAGATCTATGGAGTGGCATGCCATGCAGAGCATTCTGTAACATCAACCAACATTTATCATGTTCCGTCTCCTTCTACCTTTTTATCACCCGACATCCTGAAAATGGAGAGCAGGGTTGTCAGGGTGGTTCTTATAGACAGAGGTTAATAACGGTGGAACACCATGTCAATGTGCCACCATGTATTTGGATGAACCCTGCGACAGAGTTCAGCTCCAGTGAAGGTTTGATGTACTCATTGAGAGTTTATGCAAATGTTGAATGTGTGACTTTTCACTTTCAAGTCACCAGAAACCTGTATCACATTACCCCGTTTTGTGGGGTTTAAGATAGGACATTTTTTTTTACAGTAAGCAACATTTAATCTGAAGGCTCTGTTCAAAGTTGCTCTTTAAACCTAACATTACTGCGTTTATTTGGGGAGCGTAGGAAGCTTGTTACCCATAATTGGCTTAGAGATGAAAGAGTTTTGGCAGGTTTCATTTTTATTTTTTTATTTTTTTACTTTAGAGTGCATCAGGGCAAGAAAGCCACCAAACAAGGAGGTCACTCTCCAGGAAATAAGTACTCTTTCCCCAGTACAAGGTCCCCACCTGAGACACACTGAGAGTGTACCCTTATCATCATCATCATCATCATCATCATCATCATCATCATCATCACATACCGGGACTCCCATAGTGTCTCTGCAAGGGATCTGTATCTCGCTGTGTATGCCATCACCCTTTTGTGTGAAGGATGTTTTCCACAAAACACAGATCAAAACCATTGTCTGTTTCTCATTCTGGGGGGATAGTTATCATAAGGACGATCCACATTCGGAGATCTGATGGGCAGTAATTCTGAAGTGATATCAGACAGGATGAAACACATCCGAGGAGCCCTGAGGCAGAGTGTGCCGGGTTAAATGACCCCTGCAGTCTGAGTGATACTGAGCTCAAACACCACCCGTGTCGTTCCCCTGCTGTCTGTAATTGCCATCACCGTGGCAACAGTTTGAGAACCACAAGAGAGGGATTATGTTAAGAAAGAGACTCCAAGGTGCACAAGTGGACAGGTAATGTACTCAAATGATTCCGTCAAAGCACCCATTGAGGAACACACTGGGGAAGATTAAATCAACAAATCTTACCTGACACCACGTCATTAAATAGTAATTATTCAATTCCTGACCAGATGATGTAGTGAGGCATGAATATACTCTTGACCATCAGTCAAGGCCCCAGACATCTCTGAATGTAGTATGCCTACCCTAAAAGGATTTATAAACAATATTTTAGTAAACTTAGAATGCTGCCTTGGCCTAATAGCAGCCTCAATGGCTGAAGAACCAAAAATACATAAATAGAAATGAGGGTATAGGTTATATGTTATGTCCTGTTCTTGAACCATATCGTGGCCTACAATGGCCCATCCTGATCTCACTATGGTGTTGTCAGTGAAAACAGGTGTGCCTGTTGCATAAATCTTCAGCCAGTCCAATTTCAGCCCCAGGACAATCAATCACTCTGGACATGATGCTCTGGAAAAAAGCAACCTATCAACCAATACACTGCACAGCTGGATGTCTGTTTCATAACACCTGAAAATTAAAACATGCCACCACATTGAAATTGTGTAAACATATTTCAACTGTAGCAATATATAGGATGGTCTGGTTTGTTGACAGTTTATATGTTTTTATTTTATTTTTTAACACAGTTATTTTAACAGTAGGTGTTAGTATGCATCATGTATAGAATGCTTATTACAATACTGTAGTGTCTAATGTCTGAATGGTAATTTTAGAATCAAAACATGTTATATAATGTCGTCCTTTTTTAAGAAACCTTCATCATGCACCAGTTTGTAATAGGCCAGGTCATCATTATCCAATAAGAAATCAAGCCACTCTTGTCAGGGCAAACAAACACTTTTTCAATCTGCAGAGGGCTTTTAAATCCTAATTTGCAAGTCAAATTTTAATTGTAGGGTTATGCAGGAAATGTTTGGTAAATTGACAGGAAGTGCACATATGTTATTACCAGCCATGTCACCCTCCCACCTAAAAAAACAACAAGTGGGTAAATATTATAGTGAAAAGGGTGATTTACTTTTCAGGATTCTGTATAGTATTCCCTGCATTTATTAACTGTCAAACAATTCTAAAGGGTCTACAGCTGCATATATTAGCATTATATTCTCGAATATCACGCTATAGTGTTGCACATTTGTATATTTGGTAAATACACCAGGAAGGCCACACTAAGGATTGTAACTATGAGTTAGGAGAACCGTAACTGATGCACCCGGGGTTCTGTTGGAAATGTACATGTGTTTTTCTCAGTATTATTGTGCCAAGAGAGATCTAATTAATTGTAATTGTAGCATTATAATATCTCTAAAAGGCCATTCAAATATTCTCAAAAACATGTTGTAGTTCTTCTATACATATTTTTTGTGATAAGAAAGCAAATATCAAAAGGCAGTCAATCCCCTTATTTTTGCACACTGGTAGAATATGTGAACCTTTATGTCCATGTCAATACTTGTGCCCATCCCAACAGAAAGTCATTGTGGCTTCAATCTAAATCTATGCTTGCATGTGCATATGACAGCCATCTTAAAAGCCTGAAATGGATAGTTTGAAACAGAAAAGGAGGACAGGATATTCAAAAGTGACAGCGTATTTTGCCAAGAATGGCTGGTATGAATGCGGACCCTTACACAACTAAAAGTTTTTCTGAAAAAATACAAATACACATGATGGACACAATCTAAGAATGTGCCAAGGAAGGCACTCCGGGTGGTCCAGGAAAACTAGAGCAATTTGAAAAAAATTGAATTGTTCAGCCAAATTAAAGCATTCCTCCTGAGTGAGATTGTGTGGATGCCGCTAGTAAAATTTAATTACAACTCTCACTGTCGTGTCTCTTGAGGTTTTGAGTGAAAACGTTGTTTTCTGTGCCAAATGTAAAAAGAAAAAAAAAGAAAAACATTTAGGTATGTTTTGCAGCATGGATGGTGGATACGTGTGTGACTCAGCACCATATAGGTATGACTTAAGTAAGTAGTAACATTTTATGATGTAAAATCTTGCTGTTCATTTCAACTGAAACATTCAATTGACACTCAGTTTGAACTTGTCTCAAAGGAAAGATGTTTCTCCCTCCCATTGTGGTGACTCAAGGGACAAGACAGCACAGCATGTAATCACTGAACACAGTCATTTAGGAATGCAGGTAAAATGCAAAGTCATTCCTAAGGCCAAACTAAGAAACACATGCATATTTTTGGATTATTTACAGTACATTATCCATGTCTTAAGAGACATACAGTAACTCAGATATATATTGGCCGCATGTATCAATGTATATCAATTATACAATATCATGTCCAGAGAGTGCATTGTTGGGGAACTTAATATCTTAACTCAGATGAAACTATAAAATGAACATTGGCTTGAGTAAAAGTATGTGACATAATATGTCCCAAGATATATACCAGTGAAGCTAAGTCTAGTTCAATCACTTAGTTCTTGTTTGTGAGAAATGATTGGATGCCGGCCACCATAGACACAGAGTGGTTCCAGATGGAGGCAGATGCATTTTAAGAACTGAAGCTAGTCTACAATCTCCACTGAAAGAGGCAGAGCGTCGGTCCATTGACTTTACAGAAATTGTCCCGACCTATTGACCTCCTTGGACAAAGCACTCCTCTGTGTTTTGGCCCTGGAACGTACATGTTACCTCATTAATTTCTTATGTGCACTGACTGTACCTACAGTAAAATCAAAAGCACGTCCATGCCTTTCAATAAAACCCTGTTCTCCAAATGATATACTATTCATTTATTTGGCCATTGATGTTGTGATGCCAGGAGCATATAAAGGTCATCCATTTTGCCTTTGTGATAAAGATATTTTGTTCTTTGAGTCCAGAAATACATGACAAGGTTTTCTTAAAAAAGTTGCTCCCTAATTACAAATCGATAGAGGAGGCATAATTAAACATTCTATCAATGACTAATGACATTAAAGCCTTAGCCCTTTAGTGCAATAGTGGTTCTACCTCAAGAGAAATGATTCCAGACAATTTCTCCAGAACAAAAGGCCAAATTGTAACTGAGCCATAAGACAGACCAGCAATTACATGGCATCGGTGAAGGGGTGAAAGGACCATTGGATCACACTGAATACAAAAGTCTTTATCTATATTCAATTAAAAATCCTATCGATTCAAAAGATTTTGGCACATTGGTATGCATGAAAACACAACAGACCTAGTGAAGTATTCTCTAATTTGTTTGGCTGCAGAAAGTGAAGGGCATTCAAGCAAACCAAGACCCTTTGTACACATTGCACACAACAAATTAACAAAATTACGAATGCTTTAGTCATACCCAGTTATATGGGGATAAAGACAGATTAAGGAAAGCTATATGGTAAACATTGTTTATCCCAATGCTCAATAAAGGGTCTCACCTTTCTATTGAAGGACACGATATTTTCATAATGTCTACTTGTGCATATATAGCCTGCAGACTAAGTAATGACTCAAATTTGTGAATCAAGCTCTATTGAAAGAGAAATGTAATCAAGGGAACTGTTGACAAATATTTTTATTAAAGGGAATATTATTAAAATGAAATGTAATGTGACTCTACATCCCTCCACTGTTTCACATTATATGCAAAGTTAATCCTAAACCCCCTCTCCTTGGTGTGTGTGTGTGTGTGTGTGTGTGTGTGTGCGTGTTTGTGTGAGCCCCGTGTGTTTGTGCGTGTGTGTGTTTGTGTGAGACCCATTACTAACATGAATTGATCAGTGTCAGGCAAGCAGTGTAACTTATCCTAATGACTATCCATTTATTCATCAATTTTATTAGACAACCTTCATTTTTATGCTCTAGGCTATATTACAGGGGGCAAGGGTAGTATGGCTGGGTAAACAATATAATTACTGGTGTCATATAATACACACAGAACAAATACTGTCATAATACACCACATACTGTATGCAATAGCAACTTTTTAGACATCTATATTCATCCCTTTTAAGTTTAATGTACGGAACGTATACATTTACAGTGATAGCACACTCAGCACTGTATTCATGGGATGCATGTTTATGGAGAAGCATGCCATGGGTCCCTCAGTAGAGGACAAACAACAGTGTTTAAAAACTCCTAGCGGCTGGACATGTATGCTACTAGGAGTCAGAGGGCTGGCCCTAGATTAATAGACACTGTTCAAGGCCACTGGATTTCTATGACAAAGTAATGAAAGAAAGACATATTACTTAAGTTCAGGCAGGGCAGCCCTGGGCTCTCCATGCCTGACAAACACATTATGTGCTAGATGAACTGACAGGACCAGAATACAAAAGAGTTTAGCGGACACATAACCATTTCTTGTATGGGACAGGAGAGAAGGAAGATATTTTAGTTTTAGTAATTTTACCATGGTATTTAAGGCTCATTTCAATCCTGTGTAGGATTGAAATGATCATATTACAATCTACTTCATTGTTGGATTGTTATCAAGAGGGTGATGCCACCGTGTCATCCATCACTGTTGTTTTGGGTGTGTCAGTGGACATGACTTATATTTATAATTGATAATTAATCAGTGTTAATTGTGGCTCATGTGAGTATAAGTGGCAAATATGACTGCAGTAGTTTATTTTTTTAACCTTCTTTGGCAATAAGGCCTGTCCTGAATATCCTTTGATACAGGTAATATTGCTTTATGGAGCTGGGGTCAACATGTGTGAAGGTGTGTACTTATAAAACAACACCACTCTCAGCAGTTTCTACACAGAGTTTCAGATGTATAAAAACACAACTTGGAACGATAATATTCTTACCTCTACACAGTTTAGACACCATGCGTAGCTTGTGTTTTGAGTTTTGTGATAGGGCGCATGTGGCCAAAAGGAGAGAATGTGCATGCTGGTCTCCTAATGGTTGTTTCTTAATGTATCAGCGTATCAATGAAGCCAATGAGGTTGGAATATTAACAGCTTGTGTCTAATTATTTTTTGAGTCTGAAAGAAGTGTTAATTTGTGCCACTAGTGAAATATGCCTAATTTACAACTAATTAATTGAAAGGGAATCCAGGGAATTATAGAAAGGAATGCAGGTTTTCCCGCTTAACCACCCTGCCATGCTTCTCCGTCCTCACTCTCCAGTTATAGAAGCAATTCATTCAACTCCACTCGAGTAACAAGCAGCTGTACGGGTAATGTCCAAGTAAGGTACAATACTTCATATAATATTACCTTATTTGTATGTTGTATTTTGAGATGCTGTAGTTGCACTGTCTTGTAAAACACAGATTGTTCATTTTGCACTAACCAAGGTAATGCATTTAGATCTCTGCACTTCTAGTCCTTGGATATCTATTGCACCACCTATACAGTATGTTACAATAAATATTGTAGGCTACAATAAGTTGATTTAGATAAGCCATCTGTTAAAATGATCAATGTTTATTGTGAAA
Source organism: Hypomesus nipponensis (assembly GCF_054491055.1). Taxonomy (NCBI): domain Eukaryota; kingdom Metazoa; phylum Chordata; class Actinopteri; order Osmeriformes; family Osmeridae; genus Hypomesus; species Hypomesus nipponensis. Next base: position 10,315,128 of record NC_140372.1, on the reverse strand, counting down.
CAATGTGTTATGCCCTCCGCTCCCATAATTTCACTGATGCAGATGTTGCCCATAAGGGTAGACATACTGTATACATTATGGTTTTCAATTGGAAAAGTCAAGGGAGGCCAGTAACCTCACAAGAGGCTGTAACACGTAAGTTTGATAGATTTGTCCCTATAGATCAGGGAAGGTTTCATGACCAATATTACCCCTTGGATGGTGTTAATATGTTGGTACTCACCCAATGTAACCAAGTATCACAGGCCCACAGAATGTGCCTTAAGAATGTGCCCTGAATCTTTCTGTTAACTAATCCCTAATCTTCTCATCTAGGGTAGAGAGAAGGAAAATGGTGATTTGCAATTTAAATGATGCATCAAAATAATGTAATTTAATAACATTGTGCAGATTGTGCAATCCTTTTTATAGGTGAAAACTCTATAAAACTATACAGGGTACCTATTTGAGAAAACATTTGGAGAGTTTGGACTGTTTTGTAGACAGACATATTATTGGTGCTATGTTGAAACAGCAGTCCCAGATAAGTGGAAGACAGAATGAAGCCACACAGCAAAACCTGTTTATTAATTTAGTAACTTTAAGTTGAACTTTTCCCTAATATACACTTGTTAAAAAATAATAATATACCCTCGGCTCTTGTACATGTTTTCACAGTAAATGAGGCATGGCCAATGAGTTTCAGGTTGAAAAATAATAAATTATTCTCTTGGTAAACAACGAAAATGGGTCCCACACACCCAAACAACACACAACGGTTTGGATGCCATGCTGTTAACACTATTTATTAAGGTCATCACAGAACCTCTTGAGATTCCACATAATCTTTAAAGTTTCCTTCAAGCTTCTGACTCAATATAGTCAAAGTGGCATCCCCAGACAGTTTTAAACAACCCAGTTTATTTTGACCTTCAGCTGAAAGGGTAAAGTTAAACATCTCACATGACTCTTACTTGGGAAGAGTTCACTGTGAGACTCTTTCTTTCACACAAACACTCAAATACACACATACACACTGCTTATGGAACTTTTAGGGTAAATTGGTACAGCTAATTTATACATGAATAATTGTAATGTACTGTTTGCAGTGGTTTGGGAAAACCTAATAGCTAACCCTAACTTCTCAATAAAAGGCATCTCTCAATAATTCACATTTGCCATAATGGTATGGGTCTTACATCAATGCAAGATTACAAGGAAAGTACACGTTATGTGCAACAGTATACTTTACATGTACAGTAGATCGGTCTATGCTGTCACACTGTCTTTCTTGAAAAACATACCTTAATGTATCCTTTCTTCTCTTTGACTTGGGCATTGTACGGTAATAATATCCTTACCACTGTGGTTTAATAGTATTGTAATTGTCGGAAGAACAATCACTGATCACTTATCACTGAACTAATCAGGAACAAGTTAAGTAATTCCTTGGGTTAATAACGATCTTGAACATTGAACATTGGCACACGATCCATTAACATCTCTGACCTTACCGTGTTGTATGCCAAACAAAATTAAAATCCATTCAAGGAACATACCAGCCAACTTTAACCTTATTCTTAATGGGCTGCATACAGTACAAACCCTAATATCAGCAATTCATTATTGATGCTTGTTAAAATTCAAGCAGCAAATAGTGGCTCGTCTTCCACTGAGTCTTATCCTCTGTGTAGATACCACAGAGACTGGGATGTCTTAACTTAAGGGAGTACTGTAGCTTATTGTGACAGAGAAAAATTTGGATACCATATTATGTTTTGGCACCACTGGCTTCCAACTGAAGAGGCTTCACAGGATCCTAAAGCTTTGAGCTTGAATTTCTCAACATCCCAGACGAGACTGCCTGGTTATTTTTGCGCCCCCTAATGACAGCCTCATCTGGCAATGTCTGACTCAAACTACTGTAGAGCAGGTCTGGGTAGCCTTGAAAGTAACTGCCCATGGATAGGATTAGAGTGAATCCTGTTATTTTCGGGGGATTTACAGTTCCTCAGGACCTTCAGACAGACTAACTGTGTTTCTGAATGTTCCCCTCGGAGCAGAGTCCCAGATTTCCACCTGAAATTACATTTAAGTAGTATATTCATCATTTATTGACATGCAAAACAATGTTCACAGTCAAACTTGCTCACTTTTTTGAATTGTCTGCCTTTTAATGAAAGGAGAGTAACTGGAAATGTATGTCATATAACTCTCAACTGCTGTGTCCCAGAGTTGTCTTTCATCTCATATGGTAGAGTTCTTTGACTTGTCAATTGGCTGTAGCAACTCTCATGTTCCTTTTTTCAATTATGGTCAAATGTAGGGCTGCACAATTGTTTTAATGTCCATTTTAATCTGCACAGTTTGTAGTGTTGTAGATGTATTGTTCTTTTTTCCTCTTTTCAAAATTATAAGTGTACTAACCCGATAAAATACTATGGAATCACAGAGGTGAAAGACTAGTCTTCACCATGTCGGTATGGATAAATATACTGATATTTTATTGACTCTATTATTCCCTGTGGGGAAATGAAAGTGTCATAACAGCCAGATGCTAAAGATTACACAAGACAACAGCTGCATACATACAAATATTCAAATAGTGTTAAATATTCAATTTCACAGTGTGCAAAGATCTCAATTAAAGCAACAGTTTAACTTAAGTTTCAGTATACTATCAGTCCTGACATTCAATGTTCAGATATGTTCACCTGTTCTGGTAGTCATGTTGTGCAAAGAGCATGGTGTTGAAAATAAATAATAATACAACCACTCACTCTTTTTCATGTGTGCCCCTGATATGTTTTTCTTGTGTTAAAGCAAAATAACATATTGAGTGCTAAATGTTTTCTGTTTATTGCAATGCAGCATCAGGCTTGAAATCAATTTGATACATACATTACATGCAATTGGTCAACACAATCTCACAGGAATCTTTATTATTTATTATAGGAATGCAGCTGGGTTAAATGTTTGTGTCTCGCCATAGCACATATGTTGGATGTCTACACATGCAATCTTGAATGACAAGGAGGGCTTCTAATGGAAGGGTTAGATAAATCAGTTTATTGTGTACATGCGAAGGGAGACTGAGGCACCTAAAGTAGAACTATCATCACAATACATACATGCGTGTATGCACAGTGCCCTCTGTAAACTGAATCTCATTGTCCTCTCTTTATCTAGGGTGGTTTTCCTCTGTGTAATTAATGTATTTGCGATATGCATTGAGGGGAGGTAACTTCATTATCTCCAGCCTTGAAGTTATTTCTCTAACCTGAATGACCCCATTTACATAATGGAATATGGGCTGTGCATTTAAAATGTAGGTTCAATTAGCATAATCAAAGACCATGTTTGTTGAGACTTCAAATTAACATTGTTTTAATGTTTGAATTTAGTTTAAATAATGTATTACGCCTATTGTTACATGTCATATTGCAACTGACATGATTATACAGTGTTGCTCATTCGATAGTAAGGCTAGACAGTTGAGGCTACACTGTCAAACTAAATATGTTAAACAGAAGATGATAAGTTAAATTAACTGGGCATTTAATATGTATTTGTTGTTGGGCTGACTTGAGGTCTTCGTTAATGACCTCAGTTGGTTTTCTATGAAGCATACGACTGGATGTGTTTGAACAATTACCCAAGTTACACAAGTAAAATAAATAGGACTCAACTTCCACAGAAATCAAAGAGACCAAAAGGCAAAGCTTGTACTTATCTGTTGTTAGACACTCCGATTTTGTCTCTATGAACCAAATTATACCGGGCATATAGAAAGTATAACATTATGAGCACATTCTCAGAATAATTATCCAAAATTTGCTGAATTTAAATCCACTATTTTGCATGTTTTTGATGTTCCTGCAAGTCGTCCTTGTCCAATCAGCATAATCTACTGTTGGAAAGTTCAATGTCTTGGGAAGGTCATGTGTTGATAACAAATACTTTTTTGCAGAGAAATACATTTGAAAATAATTTGTGTGCTCATTAACAATACTTTCAAGGGCTTGTTCAGCAGCCTGGTTGGGCTACTGTAGCTGGTTAATCATTGTCCACTATTTCAATAGTAGGAGTCTTTCCATGTTGTCCAGTCCCTCATTTCTGTACTGTACCATGATTTTGGAGATTTTAGCAAAACATTAGTTCAATCAGGAGAGGACAGTGAATGAAGTAAAGATAATTGTTTATTGAACAAATGATGTGATGATTACTCATCACATTATTACTTAGCACCAAAGACAGAAAGTCTATGGAGTCCAGACACTATGGAGTCCAAACCCCACACAACAGCAGCATGGATGAAGTAAGGCAGAGAGAGAATCACATATAAAAAGACAGCAACAAAAGGATAGGCTAATGATGAAGGTGCGTCACTGCACTATTGGACAGATGTGACCAGCTGTTCCGGAAAGCTGATATTGACAGTCCTTGGGATGACAGTGAAGACATTGAGTAAGCATGCATGCAAGGAGTGAACAGCAGGATAGTCTGGGAAATATATAGAACAAAACGTGGAATAGTATGGTCTTCCTGACTGAACGTTTGCAAGAACTTCATTTATACAGTACATTTGCTGTGTTTGCTGCACAAATGGAATATACCTCCTACCCTTTCACACACACTGTAGACAGATTGATGTGAATGTCTTGCTCTGAAAAGCTAAAGTTCTACAAAAAATTGTGAAGTAGTTGAGAGCTTCTAAGTAAACTGTCAGATATATACAGCACAATATCACTCTTTCCTGAACGCTTATTAGTCTTTTCATTAACTTCTTCAGACTTTTCTATAAAAGTTTATCATTTGAAATGAGCATTAACATCCCAGAGCTACAATGAAAAAAAATGATTAACTTGAGAAGTCTGAATTAAATATAAAAAAAAGGAAAGGAAAGAAATGGATTTCAGGACTGATGTTGCCTGGCAACCTTTAATTTATGTTGTAAATTATAGTCACCAAAGTATCTTTGCTGATATCTCCTTCTTTCTCTGGGTTTGCTGAACTCATCTTTGCACTGATAAAGAATTTAAAGTCACTCGATGCTAAAGCAAACGATCAAAATGTAATTCTGTAAACATTCACAACATATTCTCACAACATATTCTCAATTATCAAAATGGTGCTCTGTAATCGTGTGATGCATTCACTGATCCCTGCATGGCAAATTGTGATGTCTCTTAAATTCCCTAGTCTTCCTTTCCTGGTTTGTAAATGTAAACAGTGGCTCGAACTAATTCAAACGTGTCAACACAACCAGTTTTGTTTCTCACCACCATGTGTGTTCCTTACAGTTAAACAACACTGATATCAGACCAGTGTTTGCACAGCTTGACTGATATGGCACCAAAGTGACCTACAAAACAGGCATGGATGGGCAATAAATCACATTGGGTCTAGAATTAATCACCCTGTAGAGGACATCTTGTGCCACTACCGTCCTCTCGCAATCACTCTCCACAAAATGCTCCCGCCTCAGACAGCCCTCAGACTCTGCCATCCGTCTCTAGAGAGAAGGAGGTGTCCTCATTACACTTATTTAAAAAAGGGGGTACTGTTTATGTAGTTGATATGACCAAACCCCATTTGACACAAGATACAGTATACTGTATTCCTGGTTAAGGAATGCTGGGTAAAATGTGAGGTAGTAGTGTAAACAGTATTATTGACCCTTTCTTACAATAATGTTTCAATGCTTCCGAGCTAGAGCTTGACTTTGAGTTGGACTGGGTGAGGATTGTTGATTTATTAAATGACAGAGACAGCGGGATACCAATCAACAGCACATTGAATGTGCCAACACCAACCCACATGTGGCCTAAGGAACTCACTTCAAGGACAACAACCATCATGTCAAAGACATGCACAAGATGGTGGCTAAGAGCCAAACGTATGTATTCACACAATTAAATGCATCATCGTGTTTCAAGTGAAAGGTCTATGATATATTTTCTGTTTCCAGGACGTGAGAAAAGTGCAGACTTTTCAAAAGAGGCTTCATACCTTGCCACACTGCTTAGTAACCCCTCACAAAAATGTTCAGCTCATCAGAGGAAAAGATGGCCTTTCATAGATCAAAATTACTCTAAAATACCCTATTCAAAGTGCAATCATCAGTTCTCTGACACAAATGTAGATTTGTCAAATTACCTGGCTTTGGCCCTTCTTATTGAGGTAGATTTGACAGTGGGAGATGATTGGATGTTAGTTAGCTCTACAATGTGCTTCCTGCAACTGATGTGACCACCACCATATGTCCATATGATTTGTTCTAATCCAACCTCATGAAATATTAAAACATGGAACAATCAACAACATCAGAAGACCCTCTGATTGGTAATGTGCAATCAGTCATATATTGCTGGAATGACAAAATAAACATGTTAAGTAAACTTGCATGTTGCATGTTTATTATTAATATGGAGTTATATTGTATGTAATGATTTCTGTATAGTATAAGGATATACAGTAGTAAATGTTATGTGTATGATGACAAGTATCTACTGTATATACAACTATTGAACATTAATTTCCCACTTCACTTTTGGAAAAATTGAAGTCATTAATGTATTGTATTTATTATTGAGACAATTACTTGTCTTAGGTGTTGATCTAAAATCTGTTTAAACATCTACTTGAAATATTCTTCAATTCAAGAAGGACACTGTTTCAAGAGCCCTGCACAATTGACACAATGTTAGTATTTTAGCCTATCATCTCCCCCAGAGGAAATTGCAAGCAGCTATATTCCCTCAAGCCCAGTGCACAGAGCCAATTACATTATTGGGTTAGAAGCAGTAATGGCCTCTGAAAGGCAATAGAAATTAGGCGATGCACTTACACAGAGGTGGGCTGGAACAATCGGTAAATGATAGCGGCATTAGGTTATCCTGTCCTCCCTTATATTTGCTCATAGGACATGAAGAAAATGCAATGCATATATCACCACTATTTTGAAACTCAAACCAACAAAGGAAATATGTTCCCTAAAGTCAATTAAATGACATACAGTACACAGACAATGTCTGCATGTGGAGCTCTTCTGAGGGCATTGACATATTGTAGGAATATATAGCAGGAATAGTTACAGTATCATTATTATACTGTAGATTCATGAACATAGAGTGTGAAAGACACAACTGAAAATACAAATCCAATTGATATTGACGGTGAATATAAATGTTTGAGAGAGGTATTGGAAAATGTGGACATGTAATCATCTTAAAGCACAGTTACTCTAGAGTTAAACATTTTCACTCTTCTCTGCCAATTTCTTTTGGGTGGAAATGTATTAGATTGAAAAGATGGAGAGGTGGATGTTTTCACATGTCAATGTTTTGTGAATTACCAAGTGTGTGTTATGTTCATTTTTTGCCAGTGGCAAGGCTATGATTGTCCTCATCTCTTGCTAATTTCCATCAAATTGCACTACTCAATTTAAAGATGGCTGTGGTCTATGAGGATTTCATTTCATTTTACACTGTTTATTTCATCAGTGAAATGCAAACAATTATTTGGCACCCATTGTGCTAGGGGGGCTTTCAACAATTTTGAAAAACGCCATCAATCTTTTTGACAAAGTACTGATTCCAGTCCAAGGGAGAAATCAGTAAACACATTTATTGTGACTTAAGCTACTGTAGTAACTGAATGACAGCCTAAAAGTTAACTTACTGAGTTTTTTGTGTTCATTTTGTTATGTTACATATAGGAGCATACAGTTAATGATCTTAACACGGTTTATGATTATTTCTTCTTAAAGTAACATGGAAACATGAATATTGAATTTGTATTTATTTATACATATCATGTCACTCAGGATAGTTGTAGCTATGTCAAAACTATGTGTCTGATCTTGACTTTTTTTTCACCATCATGTGTAAGGGTGGTGCATGTGTCTGTGGAGATTAAAGTCTTGTTGATAGTGTCACATCAGGGGTTGCACTTGTTTGGGAGTATGGCGAGCCCTGCGATTGGCCTTGTATGTTTTATGCAGAGTCTCAGTACACCTCCAAGTCGCTGACTCATCCGAATGGCTCATCTGTACACTCCCACAAATCAGTGAGTCTTGGCAGTCAGGCAAGAACCCAAACACCGCTGCAGGTGATGGACAGCTAGGCTTACCGAGCACAAGCTGCAGTTTAGTGGCTGAGAGTCAGGGAACGGTATGGCATCTGCATGATGGGATGCCATGGATTTTCTTCATTTTAGGCCTGGGAAGTAACAACAGATGCCTGTGTGTGTGTGCACATGTGTGTGTGTGTGTGTGCATGCACCCCATAGAAGGATTCACATGCTCTTCCCATTAAATGCAACCAGAGGCAAACCCCCCCCCAAAAAAAAAAACACAAAAAAACATGACGTACAGTGTATCTGCTCAACTATCTGCTTTCTCCTTCCATTGATGTATTTCTGTGATGTGTGCTACAGCTGCATAGTTCAGTCAGTTTGCTGCACGCACTTCATTTGATACAACACATTCACAGTCATACCCACAGAGATGTAATAGAATTTATAGAGTGATAGTTGAATTACGTTTTCCCTCTCAAGGCCTGGCTGAATGACTGGTAAGAGACATTGGGACCACCAAAGTCATTGAGTATAAATTGATTTCAAGATTTGAATTAGTGAATATAGCGAACGGTTATATTCAGTTTAGAATTTAGGTTTGAACAGTCATTAACATGTCATGTATGATTAAACAATAATTGAGGGAGGTACATGCAATGCTTTTCGACAGGTGCAGATTCTTTGATATTTTTTTAATGAAAAGAGATCTCTACCATGCCATGAATGAGGTATCATATGTTATTCTTGAAAGAAAAACAATTCTGCACATCAATTAATAGGATAATCGTTAACACTTTACAATAAGGAAATAAGGGTGCATTAATTCGTGTTCATTAATGCTTTAACTAATGCATGAATCATCATCAGTTAATACATAACTCAACACTTCATTCTAGTATATAATGTTTTTGATCATTTCGATAATCACCTCAGCGTCTCTAAATACATAGGTTAGACTAGAACCTGTCTGCTAGCCTGGCTGATTAGCTAGCTAGTCTAGCTCTAACTATAATGGGTAAAGAGGCATTGTTAAGTTTGTATGAGTTGAGGCTGGCAGTCAGCTCTACGTAGTTTGCCTTTACCCTTCAAAGGCTAAATTCTCCTCTGTTAGCTTTCACCCTTTTCAAGTTGATGCATTATGCTGAGCTTAGGGGTTAGGTGTTGAATTATTCGTCTTATAAAGGTGGCCTTGCATGTGTTGTCCGAGTAAAAATAAAAAGTTTTGCAAACGGCATCCATTCGGCAAAATAGTAATTTTGAATGTAATGCAGAATATTCCAACTCATAATATAGTTAATTTAAATGTTGTCTCTCTGAAAAAAACTGTATTTGTTATAGTGAATAATTAGTTAATGATTAGTGAATCATTATGTTATCACTTTACTTGGGGTGGCATATTACTAAACAAATGATTACGTACCGTCTCAATCCATGGATGTAGTAATAAAACATGAATTAAGGTATTACCATTAGTTTACCCTGTTAACTCAGGGTTTTAGTTCACACAGTTAACTAACAGTATTAGTTTGCACGTTTAACTTAAGTTGTTAACTCACCTATCAGTTAGTGTCTTAATATCAATTGGAATTGATACATGATTCCGGTTTTAATTAATAGTCATATGTGACTCCCTATTAACAAATTATGTGTTCATGATCAGTGCATCATTAAGTACGTTCTGAGTTATGTATTAACTGATGATGATTCAGGCATTAGTTAAAGCATTAATGAACACTAATTAATGCAACCTTATTGTAAAGTGTTACCAGATAATCATTAATAAATATGTACATTCTATTTAAACCTGAAAAAAAATCCACCTTACTTCTATTTAACCGTCTATTTAAGTTCAAGTCTATTATCAGTTATTCAGAAAATATTGATCATAACAGGACCATGTGAAAGTGATGTACTGTGCAGTTCGGACACATGACATCAGTACTCCCCCTGACTGAGCATAGATTTAGGCAGTGAGCATGACGTGGAGGAACTAAAATCAAGTGTCCATGTTCAGCACATTAGGCAGTCATTCATGGCCAATGAGAAGTTAACATGACTTTCATTTCAAGTATTCCTCTGTGAAGGTGGTACATCTCTGCTGAATGAAGATTTATCTCTGAGCGTTCATAGGAATGTAAGAGTCTAATAGATATTCATGGTTCAACACTTTTTAATCTACGAGCAGAAACATCTGCAGAGAATATTGTTGAATGCGTCTTTCAATTTGTCATACACATAAAGCATAGGCACTAAAATTGTCTTTGGCAGAAAAGAAGTATACATTTACATTTACATTTATTCATTTAGCAGACGCTTTTATCCAAAGCGACTTCCAAGAGAGAGCTTTACAAAAGAGCATAGGTCACTGAACATAACAACGAGATAGTCCCAAACATTGCAAGCAGCCAAAACATGAAGCATACATTGTGAAAAAGCTAAACAAGTGCCAAAAGGGAAGACCCATAAGAGCATGTAGTTATACAAGTTAAAAATAAAACAACATGAACCACAAAAGTGCAGGACTGTACCTGTAAAAGAACAATCAACAGTAAAATATTACACAGCAAGTACAAGACTTAACTTCGTTATATCTAACCTACAATAGCAACAAGTCACTCAATAAGAGTCGTAGTGATCCTGGAGGAGACTAACAAATCCAGCCAAGCATTCTTAAGTGCCGTTGTACTCCCGGAACAAGTGCGTCTTGAGCCTTTTCTTGAAGGTGGGGAGACAGTCAGTGTCCCTGATGGAGCTGGGGAGCTGGTTCCACCATTGGGGCGCCAGGCAGGAGAAGAGCTTGTGTTGGGACCGGGCAGTCTTGAGCGGTGGGACCACCAGGCGGTTGTCTGAAGAAGACCGTAGGTGACGGGTGGGGGTGTAAGGTTGCAGGAGAGACTTGATGTAGATGGGTGCAGTCCCGTTCACTGCTCGGAAGGTCAGTACCAGGGTCTTGAATCTGATACGGGCGTTGATGGGTAGCCAGTGGAGGGAGATGAGGAGCGGGGTAACATGGGAGCGTCTGGGTAGATTGTAGACCAGGCGGGCCGCTGCATTCTGAATCCTCTGAAGAGGGCGGGTTGCACATGCTGGGAGACCAGCGAGCAGCGAGTTGCAGTAGTCCAACTTGGAGAGGACCAGTGCTTGGACTAGCAGCTGGGTGGAGTGCTCAGACAGGTATCTCCTGATCTTTCGGATGTTGTAGAGGGTGAATCTACAAGACCGGGAGACTGCGGCGATGTGGGCCGTGAAGGAGAGCTCGTCATCCATTGTAACCCCAAGGTTCCTGGCAGAGGATGAGGAGGTCACCGTCGCAGATCCCAGGGTGATTGACAGGTCGTGGGAGATGGAGGGTTTAGCCGGGATGATGAGAAGTTCTGTTTTGGCGAGGTTCAGCTGGAGGTGGTGCTCGGTCATCCAGGCGGAGATGTCTGCGAGGCAGGCCTCAATCCTAGCAGAGATCCCCGGATCGGTCGGGGGGAACGACAGGTACAGCTGGGTGTCGTCAGCGTAGCAGTGGTAGGAGAAGCCATGGGAGGTGATGATTGGTCCAAGTGAGGTGGTGTACAGAGAGAAGAGGAGGGGTCCAAGGACGGAGCCCTGTGGGACACCGGTGGAGAGCTGGCGGGGGTCTGACAGTTTGCCTCCCCAGGAGACCTGGTAGGATCTTCCCGAGAGGTAGGATGAGATCCACTGGAGTGCAGTGCCAGTGATGCCCATCTCTCCAAGTCTGTAGAGCAGGATCTGGTGGTTAACCGTGTCAAACGCTGCAGAAAGGTCCAGCAGAATGATGACGGATGACCTCGAAGCCGCTCTGGCAGACTGGAGGGCAGTGGTGACTGAAAGGAGGGCAGTCTCTGTGGAGTGGCCGGTCTTGAAGCCCGATTGGTTGGGGTCAAGCAGGTTGTTCTGAGAGAGAAAGTTAGAGAGTTGGTTAGATACAGCACGTTCAATTGTTTTAGAAAAGAAGGGTAGCAGTGATACCGGTCTGTAGTTCTGGAGGACGGCAGGGTTAAGGGAGGGTTTTTTGAGTAGAGGAACAACTCTGGCCTGTTTGAAGGCAGAGGGGAAGGTGCCAGAGGTAAGAGAGGAGTTTAGGACATGGAGCAGAAAAGTTATGATAGAGGGGGAGATAGTTTGAAAGAGAGGGGAGGGAACAGGATCAAGGGGGCAGGAGGTGGGGCGATGAGAGAGAATGAGGTCAGAGAGCTCTGACTCGGACAGGGGAGAGAAAGAGTTTAGACATTTAGTTGGGTCAGTCGTGAAAGGTGAGGGGGTAGGAAAGGTGGGTTTAGGGAACCGACTGCTAATGTCGGAGACTTTTTCCTCAAAGAAGGAGGAGAAGTCGTCTGCTGTCAGAGTGGAGGGGGGGGGTGGGGGAGGTGGGTTAAGAAGGGTGGAGAAGGTAGAGAAAAGTTTGTGGGGGTTAGAAGCAGAGTTAATTTTGTTAAGAAAGTAGAGGGTTTTAGCACCAGTTATGTGAGAAGAGAAGGATTTAAGGAGGGAGTGATACTTATCAAGGTCCAGACCGTCTTTGGACTTGCGCCATCTCCTCTCAGCTGCTCGAAGGGTGGACCGCTTTTCACGAATAACATCCGTAAGCCACGGGCAGGAGGGAGAAGATCGAGCAGGCCTGGTTGACAGGGGACAAGTATAAACCAAGCGAATGTATCATAGTTAATACTTTACTATCTATCCGACCAGCAAATTGTATGAGTGTATCTAATGTGTAATAGAAGGGATGAATAAGGGCAAAACTGACTTAGAAAGATGATGCTTAAGTGATCCCTGTGTAAAATATTATAAAAAAAAAGATATATCACAGTTTGAAGAAACAAAAAACAAAAAACTTATTGCAAATGGGGAAACATTTTCTTCATTACTTTTCTGCAGAGCTGCAGAAGAGGTCAGGGAAGGTAAGAAGTGTTAAGAGCGGAAGACCGAGAAGTGTTACCCCCATTATTTAAACGTAGATTGGTTCCTTCTGGTAATGAGAATCTCTGGATCTTTCAACGTGAGGCACATAAATGTTTATTAGCTTGGCACTGGGTCAGGAAGAATTATTTTCATTTCTATTATTCATTGGCGGAGTAGACACATCTATGCAGGCTGACTTGAGATGACATAATTTTAAATATTACCTGTTTATACATCATACTATTTACTGAGGCAATTTTCTCTAAAAGCCTTTTTGACTGTACAACACCAGTTCTACACCAGGGACTAGGGCCTGCATACAGGATGCTGATAGACTATAGGCATGGTGAATCCATCTAGTGAAAGAAACAGCATGGTTTCAATGTTTTGCTTGAAGGCTTTCTTTCTCAAAGTGCAGTCAAATAAGTTAATTCATTTTGTTTTTAAGTATCATCAACCATACACAATGATCCAGACAATGATCCAGACATCACCATAAAACACACAGACAAGACTTGAATGTAAAGGGCCTGTTGAAGCCTGTGTAACAAAAACAAGATCTATGTTAACATCCACATGTCCCTGAAAAGCTTACCCCCCCATGCCAAACTCCATTTGCTTGTCGTTAAACTGTAATGAAGTCTACCAATGTAACAGTTCCTATGTAACTACTATGTTGTTACATGGTAGCTAATATAACTTTAATGTACTGTGAAGTGTTGCGGGGGTTGGAACAGTGTTGGTCTATCAACCACTTACCTTCTACTACCCTCCCCCACACTCTGCTTTCTTACGCTGTTGCATTTATTTACGTAATACTTCCTATGCACGTACAATGTTTTTACTATGTATTGCTATGCAGTTACATGGCAGCTAATGTTACCTTAATGTAAAGTGTTGCTGAAGGGTATTAGTCAAAGTGAGTGCTCGAAAAGCCATTTACAGCGTTTATCATTACAGGTTATTGTACTAATGTTGCACTGCGTTCTCAGTCAATCATGTTGGTTTTGGAAATTTCTCTTTCACATTCTGGTATAAAGTTACAATCTACAAATGTAACACACTATTGATTTAACAACGTAGTGTCCAACGCTATTATTATTCTGTACACTGCAGGTGAACATGCACAGATAGTAAACTAATGGTTCATGAAAACATAACCCCAAAGTTTAATGTTCCTGCTCACGACTTTCTTTTGGGCCCTTAAAAGCCATTGGGTATTATTTTTAATGACTGTTTATTGAGTGGAATGTGCTACCTTAATCAAAGGGACCTTTGCAATCTGTGTATTTGGCACTTTTGTGTTTATGCTGCTGGCTGTTTTTATGGACTCCAGAAGCCCAGGATCAACTGACTGTATTTTTCATCATACTGAATGTATTTCAATAATTAGGGTCTCTATGTCTCATTGGATATCTGAAAAGGTTTACTTTAGTAATTCTTTGGGAATGTGTCACCTTCAGGTAAGGTTGTGTGAATGCTTAGACGGGTGATATTTCTATTATTAGTGGCAAAGTACAGGAAAGTAAAGTAAAACTATTTAAATGTTTGTAGTTAATATATATAATTGAGGCTTATTGTTTAGTAGGAGCTTCAGCATTAGATTATTTGTTTGTCAAATAACCCTCACAGAAGACTCAAAAGGCTCACAATTCCATAGTTGTTGGCCAATGACATTGCAGTGGGATTTCTGTATGTGACATAAGGCAAGATTACCTTGCAACTGAATTGCTTTTCAAGAAGCCATTGTTATCATGATGTTCTTACTAAGCTTTTGTTAAGGACATTCCCATGGCTTCCGGCATGAAAATGAACTCTTCGTACTTCTTCTTTCAGACGAATACCTGAGCTAGAAAAGACACCACCACAATTTTCCTTCACTGAGGTGGTTGAAGTTGGTTGAATTTCTTTGTGAATGTATTAGTTGAATGTCTCTCCTTGGCTGTCCTTGGTCAAAGTTTGTGATGAATCATGCATTGGATCAAGGTGAGGTGTCCTCGTGGGCGAGCTTAGCGTCCATGTCGTGCTCCTCCACCTGCTGCCCTGCGCCACTGGCCACAGGTTGGCTGTCTCCGTGGATGTCATCACAGTGACCGGCCCGTAAGAAAGCCCTGTGGAAGCCAGTTTTATTTAGTCCTCTCTGAGGCAAGTCTCTTCCTCACTCCACTGCCTCTGCAGCTGGTACTTGTTGGCTCCCATCTGTTAAGGGCATTGTTTTGTGTGCTTACTGATCCTGAACTCATTACCATCAACCTCTCCAACACACTATTGTTCTTTCTACTAATATGGAGTCTCAAATCCAATCTGCCCACAGTGCTCCAAGTTTGGAGAAAATGGAGGTGCGGTACATGGCGTCTCAAAGGGAGATGCAACCCAGTCTGCCCTTCACTCCTCTGTTCCACCTCAAATCTCAAAGAAAAGAGAGGGTACACTGTGCCCTGCGTTGGACCCCTATTTTTACATCTGGCAATTTGTGTGTCATGTGTCCAGTGACAAAGTACCACTTACCTCTTACACCTCTCCCCCATACTGTGCTTTCTCAAACTTTTAATTGTAATTATTTAGGAATGACTATGCACCTACATGTTTTTACTGTAGGTATTGGTACATGTAGTCACGTTATAGTTAACCTTTTATATAAAGACACTTGTTTGGCTCCACCTCTCCCAGTAAATGCTCTGATTTGAAAGCCTTGTAGTTATCCTTGTCACTTTCAAGAGTGGAAATCAAATGCCTTTGCTAAAGTTGAATTCCGACAGGTCACAAATGATTCCAAAATGAATTTCCATCCTTTATTGACCATTTCTATGTTACGATGTTACCATTTCCATCGGAAATCCACATATTTTATCTTGGCACAATGGCTCCACTAGAGGGGTTAGGCACATGATCTGCCTGAGGGGTGTATACACTTGCCTAATAATAATAAAGGAACATGTTTGAATGCCATTCAATGCAGCACTGTATAGTACAGGTTGACGTAATATGTTGACGAGATCCATGATATGTATGTTACCCAGGATGTACTAATAGGGATGTGACACGCAAAAGCCTTCATAATCAAACACTAAATTAACAGTTTTGTTGTAACAAGGTATTTGTCTGCAAACTACGATAACAGCATTTCTCGGTATCTCCTTGCACAATGTGGGGAAACCTGCAAAATTCCTTGAGCTGTAACCTTGACGGATCCTTTAAGATTGACTGCTTATCAGCCACCATCAAAGTGTCTTGGTATCAGCAAAAAAGATAAGTTCATGATACAATACAACACTACCACGTATCAGAAATCTAGTGAAGTCACAAAGGAGGCATATCAACTCAATTTGGCATCGATTGCACTGTAATTAGGCATAATTTCATGAAATATCTCCCTTTCTTCATTTTAAACCCAAAGGAAATCAGGAGACGGTTTGTGTGGAATATCTCATTTTGCATATCATTGTAATTCCTTGAGCGAGCTCATTTAATAATGTGCAAATGTGCTAAATTTGAGGAGGCTGATTAGAGATATATCTTTATAGTAGACTACTCCTAATGAACGGATTCAGGGAAAACATGTCTTGTTTGCTGCAGGCTTGAATTTGACCTGACACTGAACCTCTGGATGACGACGCCTATACTAAAACCACATGGAAAAGACAGTTGACTAACAAAAGAAAAAACGGAAAGTTGAACCTTGGCTGATATCAAGAAGACAACTGTATTGTCTGTATCAACTGTATCAAACATTCCATTTAATTTTATATTGAATCACTACCTATCAAAATTGTTCCAAATGTGTTGGTTTTTATTTAACCTGTATGTTTTAAGTAATTAACCTTACATAACACAGGTGTCTCATGCTATTTCAGTGAAAAACTCAATTTCAGAGATAAATTATCTTGATTTGTTCTACTATTATGTTTTCATATTTTTTTTAATATGTTTTCATTCAGTCCGTGACGATGTACAGTGCATCAGGGTTGGTTGGGTGTCCACCATGACTTACAACTATTCAGCACAGACAAAATGTTCCGAAACCTTCTTATCCTCTGTCTCCCCTGGTTCCAGAGTGCAGCCACTAACCTTCTGCAGGAGTAACTGAATGCTTGGCCCTTCTTGGAGCTTTAGAGTAATCCTAGAAAGGGCACCCAGCCATGGAGAGTCCTTGTAAGTGTACAAAGCACTTTAAGCCTGCTTTTCCATACCGCTTAACCACACCATTATTAGCATGACTTATCTGCAAGCAACCTTATTCCACTCTCTCCTCGGAAGACCTCAGTCCACTGCTAGTTTGTGATTTGTCCAGTGGGGAGAGTCAGTTGCAGGGAAGTAAATATACTGGGATGAAGAAGCTCTGTGCAGGAGGAACTTAAAGGTCAAATGTAAAATAATATAACATTGACTGTCAGTCAACCCAGCCTGATGGGTAAAAAGCCTACCCAAAACATATACCAAAGACATTCAAACTACCATTGTATTTCAGCAACCAGTATTCAAATGAGAAAATGCCTCACACTTGTATGGTGGAAAGAACAAAAGCACAATATGTTATTACTGATTAGGATCCGATGGAACGTTCAAAGACTTCCATCCCTCAGAACTCCTCAGTGGCTCTATGGAAGAATTATCATTGGAGTTTGAAGTGACAGCTTTTTTCTCCTGCTTTGATGTTGATGGCAGTTAATCACTGAAAAATTCTCAGGAAAAGAAAAAGCATTACAAGAAACTCCTGATTTGCCTTTGTTTGTTATTTTCAAGTTTAGCTTGTTATTCCTCTTTAATGCCTGCATTCCCCCCTCTCCTGTGCGTTCTTCCTTTCTTCCTCTTCTCTCTTTGTCTTTATCTATTCATAGTGTAGCATTTTGTTTTCGGCAACATCACAACAAGATATAGATCTCGTTAATTCTTGCCTCGCAGCGTATTTTGAAACATGCAGAATTTTTTTTTTTTCCTTTCACATCAGTGATGGTTCATTATTCCTTTTTTTTATTAGCAAGACAATGACTAATAATTAGTTGCACATGGTTCATACAAAAACTATCACACATAATACACAAAAGAAGGAATGAGCTCTAATGTAACATTTGCACTATTCATTAACAAAAGGCGTCACTCTTCACTAGGACTGTGAGTCATAACATAATGGCCATCCCAAACATGTATATCTGAGCCTTTCATACAGATTACAGATCACCATGCTCCCAAAATAATTACAGTATAAAATACAAAACAAAAAGCAGAAGACTAAATTGGATTTTGTGACTGAAAAAACCTTCACTTGAGACAATGGTCTTTAAAAGCCTGCAATAAATGGGGCAAACATTACTGTCAGGATTACTACTTCTCTAAACTTTTATCATGTTTCACATCCCATGCTAATCAGACAGATACAAGTGGTTTCAAGCATGTTGTTGATGGTTTACCGTGTGTTGGCATTTCATAATCTCAAATCCACAAACATACTTTGATTGAACTATGACATCAAAGATTATATTAATCCGGGATCTAATTAGCACCAAGGTTATTGTGTGACCCCTCCCACGAGTATGTGAAATAGCAGCAAAAATTAGTGAATCTAGCTAAGCATCAGCTGTGAAAGTCTGTGAAAGTCTATGCCCTTTCAGGTTTTTATTATACCACCTGGACTTATTGATGCATGCATTCTTATTAGTGAACTAATGGAATCCAAGGGCACTTATGTCCAGTGTGGTGTTCGGTAGTATGTGTCCTTGTCTTGGATATTTCCTGACTATTTCCTTGTTTAGGTAATGCGATGTGGCACTATTTTCACTAACAGAGACCACACTGGAGGCGCTCAGTACGAATCATCAAAAAATTTGAGGAGCAAACACAACAAAGCTTGCTCTCATGCTGGCACTAGAACAACAGAAGACAAATTAAGGCTAATTAACAGCTGGTTCTGACTCCTCAGCATAATCTGGGCTGTCAGTTTCCCTTCAGCCAAGCAGGCCTGGAGGCATAGAGAGCAGAGCGGAAGGAAACTGTCATAACTATTTCTAGCAACATACGCACGCAGCCCTAAACAGGAAGCTCCCATCTCCCAATGCAAACCCTTATAGTGGGGGTGTAGCCGTGACAACAGCAATTAGAGACAAACACTCAATATCAAGTTTATTTTTTGCTTTATGGGCATATGACTTTTACCAGCTTTTTAATGTATAGAGATTTGCAGCTAATTATATTCATTTAAACTTGTACCCAATGCACACATTTCCACTGAGAAATGAGTAAATCTGAGATGTTACCTGTCGATGCTGTTGTGTTATCTACATTTAATTGTGTTTCTGTTTTAGTGGGTTGTTTTTGGTAGTCTCTCTCTAATGCTGGTTGCGGTTGTCTTCTACAGTTTTTTTTCCCTTCAAATTTTCAACATTACCCTTGTTGTTCACTTTAAGAATGAACCCCAAAAGTCCAACATTCCAAATTGAAAACAAGGTTTTAAAAACATTAGGTTTACAAGTACACAACAAACAAACTTTTGGAATCATTCAATGATATTTACCAATGACACGACTCCAGCGTGTTTGTTTTCATATGTGTTAGAGATCCTGAAATGACTCATCGTTCTTAGAAACACCAAGTCCTACACAAGAGAAAACAACCTGCTTGAAAACAAGGAAGAAAAGGGGAAAACAAACACACACACACACACACACTCACACACACACACACACACAGACCCACGGTCACACACGTCTACTTCACTGGCTTATCAGTGAAGCAGACAATGCTGTCCCACATGTAATAAGAGCTATCATCATGGGCCCGGGACTGCATTACAGGGCCTTAGATTGTGGACTAGATGGGGCTCTCGTGGGGGGGACCGAAGAGGTACCAAGACCGTGGAAGGGGCAAAGCAGCATAGCCAAGTAGCGGAAATGAAAGAAGGCTCCAGCTCTCTCCTCCAGAGGACAGATCATGCTTGAGTGAAGAGGTGGTGTTTGAGAGAGACTGTATGGCACTATGGCCCGAGTTATATTACAGATTACTGATAAAGAAGAGAAAGGAGAAAAATAAGAGGGCCCACAACTGTAATTGGTGTGGCAAAAAAAGTGTGATTGTTTTGTTTGAAGTAAACCCTAATTTAAAGATATTTTACATGCTTTGAGCCATTTTTGGACTAACCTTTTGTGAAAACAGCTGTAGATTATGTTTTTATCCACCACAGGATCATAGGAGATTATGTGCCATACAGTATCATCAGCTATGGAAACTGTGGTCTAAACCAAAACTACTGCTTATATTATGCATTACGTTTCTCCACAGATGGTTTATATAAATAATATGACAAGCTTCTGTTACATGTAGCATCTATTAAATGTCACCTCATAACCTCAACACACAATATTTTATTCAAACATTAACGGGTTTGACTTTCTTTGTTGTCTTTATCTTCAGGATTCTTTCTAGAATTCTCTCTAAGGCGTCAGACACTGTATCATCATGCAATACATAGACTTTAATCTTGCTTTTAACTTCACATTGTCATGTACAATTGATGATGACACTGGCAAAGCTTCCTTGTAAGATAACATTACATGTAGCATTGTGATGGATTTCAGTTCATAATTTCTGTTAATCAAAAATGGGTGAACAAACATTTCAGTCCACTCTTGGAGGTCTTGACTGCTGAATGATGCAGTTTAATTACATCTGTGGGGTTGGGCTAAACAATCAAGGCACTGGACATGATTAAGGACATGCTACCATTTAGTGATAATCTTTCTTCAATACAGGAAAACAAAAGAATGGACAAACAACAGAATGGAAACACAGAGTGCATGACAATGAAGTGTTAGTGGTTGTTTAGAACTATATACAAATGCTAGCTTGATGTTTTTTCTACTGCAACTGTGTTTCAGAGTTGGAGAGTACATGAATAATTTTTAAGGTCACCATGGCCATTAAATATTATAAAGAAATGGTAATACATGTTAATGCATGAAATGCATTTCACCCTCCTCTATGATATTATCCAGTACCCCCGAAACTCTGTCATGAGAGAAGTTTAACTTAAAAAGGCAGAGCAATAATCTCAAAGGTTTAATCTTCTCATAATTAATTGCACCATGTTAGTCATTCAATAGGGGAAACATGACTTTCTAAGTCATCTAGCACATGACATTTCAGTGTGGTTTTCAGTAAGGTTTCAGTGAGGTCATTGGCCCCTATCATGTTGCCATGAGAAGTTGAGTGGATTTGATATGAAACAGTTAACAGAGATGCTGCGTGCTCTACTTTCCGATTTAGCTCTGCGTTTGAGGACTTGCCCTCGACACAACCAAAACGAGATCAGCTTTAATGTAACAGTTTCAGTGCCAAGATGTGTAAAAATAGGGAGGAAACGAACTACCTACGTTACGTACGGTGCTGTGATGTTCCGTCGTGGAATACTGAACAGAACCAGGGTTTGATTAGACCTGAAGGTTAATTAGAAAGCTGGATCTCTTATAATGTAGCATGATACACCATGGTAGACGAGGAAGAGGGAGAGTATATGGACCTCATACAATTTCCATGTAAGAGTCAACTTAAAAGACATTCCATGTTATCCATTTAATGTGACAGCTCAACACGTGGACTTTATTTTGAATTTAAAACGAGATTTGCTGCACCAACAATACAAAATGTCCTTGAATCTTGAACAGGTCCACTGTTGACACGTGAATTGTTTCATAAACTATACAGTACCTATGCTTTCTAGCCCAGAACATAATTGGCCAATAGTAACTGTGCTATTCACATCTCCCGAGTTCTTGCAATCAGACACATAACATTCATAGATCATTGAAACCATTATGCGTCTGACTCGGTGATTCACAAACATTGAACCAAATGTTCCTTTGCCTTGAGTCATGTACAACTGTAGAACGAGCAGTGGGTCATGAACGCTGCGCTGTATTCTCAGTATTGATCTTAACACTAACCCGATGCTTTGTTATGTACTACAGCTTAAGAGGTTACACTGGGCCAAGTACTCCCACTCATTGATGGAAGCAAGGAAAATCAGTTATCAGTCATCTTACCAATGGCTTGTCTCATTGTTTCAAAGTTTCAAACTGCAATCCCCCACTAGTGAATTACTTCTGTGGCTCCATGGATGGTGGTATAGAAACTCCAAAGCACAAATCACATAGATTACATGGTCATATGCCTCTTGAATTCATATTCACCTTCTATACTACAGTTGGTTCCCTTGCAATTCTACTGAAAGGGAAGGTAAGAATACAACATTTTTACTTCCACACATTCTGTAACCATTTACTTTCTGCTTTCATTATATTTTACTGTTGAAGCACATGTCCTCTCTCTCAAGTATTTTGATTGTGATGTTAAAAGCATGTCTTAGGACAAGCAGAGCATGCTGGGGAGCAGGTTAATTGATGTCAATTTGATTCCATCTGTCCCCAGAGTTGTGTTATTAACTCACTGCAGGTTGATCATTGATTACCAGCTGGTTACTCCTCTACATCATGTTCCAAACAAGGAACCATCTTGTAGAGCAAAATTGGTTAACAGTCTAGTTGGAGATTCCACCATAGATGATCTGTATATGCTCATACCATCAACTTTGAAACACAGGGATCACTAGGCTGAGATTCAACAATTAGTTAGAGTTAGTGCTACAGTTTGGGTCAGTTGATATTGATATACCGTTTGTAAATTGTTTATTGACAGTACATGTAGCATTTAAGGAATAGATTCACTGTCCAAATACAATGTTACAAAGATGTAGAATCAGAAGGGAAATTAAATTCTGAATGAAGTGCTGTTAACTTTAAGATTGTACAGGTCTAAAGAGCTGCAACTGACCTCCGTTCTTAACCTGTGGTTCGACAAATGATATGAAACAGTGTGTTATTGATTACAGACAATATGTCAGTTTGAGGGATGATTGCAGAAGACATGCAAACAGGACAACTACTGTATTTAAGTGTGATATACCACTAACATTGAGAGAACAAGTGTCCATATGGAATACGTCAAACCTTTTAGATGTTTTGATTTACACCGAATTGTTGCTATGTGGTTAGTTCAAACACTCACACGTAATATACAGTTCATCCGTTTTCATAAGGTGGTGAATAAACCAATACACACACATGGGGCTTAGTCCCCTAGTGAGTTGAGCAGTTTAACATGAATGGAATATACTGTAAGCACTTTACAATACCAATCATTGAGCACATGAAATCCAGGGAGACATTGTTGTTAAACAAGGTGAAAATACAGTGTATGTCAATGAAATGTGTGGATTTGTTGTGACCTCAAGGAAATGCTAAATACAATAGAGATGATTTGACATTCTAGATCTCTGGAAGCATTGCCTAATCACTGTAGGTAACATTTTGAAAGGTGAGAAATTGTGATTTTCTGTGCTTACATTATTCACTAATCAATAGAACTAGTCATTGGATACTAGTTAGTATGTTCTCATTTAAGCTTGCTATTAATGAGAGTGGATTGTGTCTATGTGTCAAGGTTAATAGATGTTCGGGATCAGGAGAGAGTACTGGCTAAACGTCCTTTGTCATGACTACAAGGAAAGCGCCAACTATGATCTCTCTAGTCTGAGTGGTCATGTGTTGGGAGCTGTGAATCTCTTTCTCTGAGACTGTTGTCACGTCATTACTGCCTGACTGTCACTATCTATGTTTACATTCTCGTGCCCTATAAAAGATGGTCCTCTGTCCTTCAGAGCCGAGAGAGACATGATTGAGACCTAAGGTGTTGTTATTTATTGGCAGGGGTCTGGTTTTCTCTCCCAATCTGCAGATTGATAAATACTTATTAAAATCCAGAACTCAACTGAACTTAGTCACTCCGTTTATGAAGAGATGGACAAAACACTTTCTTCATCAGTTGTCATTAGCTATGTCACGTTTATACACTGACATACATGAACTTTAGTAAACCCTTTCAAAAAAAGTATGTCTCCCTTAACAAAACTCAATGTGTAACTTTATGTCTTTCTTCTGTGCTGTTTGAAGTGTGTTATTGATTGGACGCACAGTCCTTGTTTTCTGCGAGAACTTGTGGTCTCTAGTTTCAGTAGCATTCATTAGTACATCAGACACAAGCATGCTGGGGTCAGTGTATTTTTGGTAGGCCCAGTTTTTTTGACAAAGGCACAACGGTTTTCATTAGAATTAATATAATTTCCATTGCTTCAAAGTCTGCCTCCGTTGCCTGTAATCAAGACGTTGCGCTGTTCGGAATCTGGCCTGGCTGTGTTGGCCTGTCTGCGTTTTCTTATTTCACTGTGACACCAGAGGATGCTGCCATATGGTAGGCTGCTCATTTGCATCTACATTCATCAGGGCTTTATTGCAGTATACACATTTAAAGTACAACTCGGTGGACGATGGAATCATTAAGAACTAAATAAAGCTAATTATAAAGTATAAAGTGAAACTATAATAAATTATTGAAGTCCTTGAAGATGTTTTTTTTCATGTAGATGAGACGATCCCTTGAATTTGTTGGATTGAAACGACAGTACCATAGTAACTAACAGTGCACACAGTGGGTTTATGATATTGATCGTTCAACCAATTCTTTCATGATCATTCTAAAGATTATTCTTCATCAACAATGCAGATATCTATGCCAGATACATTTTTGTGTTTTATAAAAGTTTTCAGACTGATCTGCCCAATTGTATCCAATTACTTAGAAGCCACTTATTTTGATTCTACCCTGCCATGAAAGGCACCTTAAAACCTTACCAAATAATCCCTTTTTTGTTCTGGGCTTGACACTGTCTGGTGTACTGTAAAAACCTCAATTTCATTAGGTTTCACCTCAGAAGACATGCTCTTGGGAATCTGTTCTCAAGTCAGGGCCCTTTGTAGCTATTTTTGACTTGCTTAACCTACTTTTAAAATGGCATTCCTTTTTGCTCCTTTTTTTTCTTTTGAGTGGAGCATAATCTTATGTTATACAACCTTTACTCCTTTTTTTCAAGGGGGTCACAATTGGCTGTGAGCTTTTGGTTAGGCTTTAACAGATGCCGTGCCAGGTATGCAACTCCAAGGTTTTAAGCACTGCAGGCAGTAGATGGATCATTGACAATAACATGTTTTTACAAGTCATGGACTCATCATTACACAATTTAAAATTAAACACACTACAAATGAGTCTTCATTCACAACACTACCCTGACACTTTACGTGATACATTCCAGAGCTTTCAACTACAAGAACATAGTAAATAAATATATAAATAAATGAAAACCTGGCAAGTATTATTCAGCCACCAAAAAACATATGTGAGGATTAGGCAAGTGAGCAGACTGGAAGAGTCAATGGCAAATCATGTCAATGAAAGGGATTATGCAAAACTAGAGGTGGCAACCAATCAATGGCAGTTGGCACTGAAAGAAAATACTGAAAGCAGGAAAAAATTAAGCAAGCATGATTCAAAGATGGGCAAAGTGTGCCTCTCAAAAGCATATCTGCTCCCCGAATGAATACAAATAGCTTGTGTGATACTGTGCTCGTTATAACCTTACCTTTAGTTATTGAACCAGGCTAGTCTTTCATTGGAAAGGCTCATGGTTGGCAGAGAGCTGACCATTCCCATAACTCAGCCATGACAGAGTGGGTCGGTGACAGGGGACTGACCTTTCCCTGACTCCTTCCATCTCTCGGACTGCTTGTATGCTTATCTGGGGGAATGAGGTCTGGCTACCACAGTGCTTTGTGAGCCCCGTGGTATGCATAACGTGCAGATGCCACGTGCCAGCGGCCACCTCATGCCTCTGCCATGAACCTTGACCCTAAACACGCCCCCTTCTGGGCCTGCATTCCCTCGTGCTCTCCTCCCCTCCCCTTCTGGAGAACATGGATCCGGCCCATGCTGCCAAAGAGGACTGCCTGCGACTGGAATCTCTCATTGCGCCGCTGAATGTGACAAATCAACAAAGACAAGCTCCCTCTGAGGCTGGGGTGGTAGCTGGAACATGTTATGTGTTCCTGCATTCCACCACAAAAAGGCTCCTAAGAAAAACAGACAACCCATCATGACTCAGAAGTGAACATGTCTTGTTGATTATCTGAAGGATGGACATGGATGTCCGACATGATTTGCAAAGGAACTGGGTCCTAAGCAGTTGATGCAAGGGTTTGTCATCAGATAGGAGAACAGTTCACTGCAGAATGTGACCTCAACCACAATATGGAATAATGCAGCAGATACCATAGCTGATGATAACAATTTTATGGCATGTCTATATGTACATAATATAACTGAGCTGATTACTGTGTAAACTAATGCAGATGAGAAAACAGACTACCCATTCAGCTGGAATGAGTACTGTTTGAGCAGAACACACTCTTTTGAGTGATTACTGTTCTCCTTATGCAGTGTGCTGGATATATCATTTGCATTCTAATGGATACAAACGGCAGTTGTTTGGTCATATATCTTGATTCATTGATGTGTATTATCCACAATCTAGATTTTAAACATCAAATTAGCAGCGGGTCCTATTGGTGCTTTGACCCCTGCCGCACATTGTATTTGTTTTTCTTTAATTAACTTTCAGACGTGCCTGCTGCTCCCACTAGATGTATGCTCGTCTTATCTTTCATTCAGAATCTTAGCAAATGTGTGACACTCTTTGATGTAATATTTCCCATACTGCTCTGGTAATTGGCTTACTAACAAAGGTTGGCCTTTTTTCATATATTTTATCTGCCAACGTGTAAAACGTAGTTAATGAAATTGCCAGCTAAATAATCTTTCTGTAACTGTAGGAAATATGTGCTAATAATAACTGCTGCTAAAGAGCCAAACTGTTAACCTAACTGATTGTATGGCTCAGGCAAGCCTTGGCAGTAAGATCAGCATCTCCAATAGAGGTTGTCAGTGAAAACTCTGTTCTCCTACTGACCTGCCCCACTTTCCAACAAACATCTCACTGTAACCTTGCAACACTAGGACACAAAGACCCCAGACAGAATAAAAGATACATGTGATGTGACAGTTTATGGCTGTCACACATTTGGTCTTGCCATACTTCCCTGATTGCTCTGCAAGATATCTACAGGCCCAAAGCCTTTCTCTCGCAGCTCTGGCAGCCAGCCCGCTGTTGCAAAGAGCTGCAGGAAAGCAGGAGCCGATCACATCATGCAAATCGCTGTCACTTGTTAGAACGTGCGCAGCATCAGAAAAGAAAAAAACGGGGAGAGGAGAGCACTGCACAGGAGGCTGTGTTTTTCAAAGCCTTTGTGCTTTGTGACCCCCATGGTTTGTTCTTCATGCCTCTGTAGCTATGGTGACAGAGTGTGTGACATGCCATTGGACACCTCAAAGGTCAGTAAGATAAACATATGGCAGCCTGAATAAAATAAACAAAAAATATGTATTTGGGTCGTTTTCCTTCGTCATTTTAAATCCCACCTCTGTTGGTCACTTCTGCTACAAGTGACACAGCACCTTGTCTACAGGACCTAACATATGTCTTAACTTCTGGAAAGCCTGTTTACTCTTTTAGGTAGCATATGGCAATGCCAAAGTTGCCACATTGAGGGCTTGTTTACCTCCCACTAACACATTCTCTCTGTTGAAGAGTACATAACTGTCATTACAGAAAAAAAGCACCTTTGTGTCTCCAATTGAGTTCATAGACAATCTCAGAAGGTACATTTTGGTGTTGCAAATTATCCTGTGTACTTTAGGTGAGTGTGGTGTGTGTGTGTGTGTGTGCGTGTGTGCGCATTGACATTCCCAAGGGGAAGGACAAACCAATCAGTCCATGATACTGACTCATTTTGATTGAACTGATATTATGCAGTCAGAGACTTACCCAGGAGTCAAATTATTGCCTCAAGCTTTGCTTTAGAAACCAGGTTAATTTGGATAGGTCTCAAGGCCTTGTGTGTTCATACTAGAAAACCCTACTCAGGTGTACACACTGTGACGTGAATCTA
The DNA here is from genome assembly GCF_054491055.1 of Hypomesus nipponensis. Classification (NCBI taxonomy): domain Eukaryota; kingdom Metazoa; phylum Chordata; class Actinopteri; order Osmeriformes; family Osmeridae; genus Hypomesus; species Hypomesus nipponensis. The sequence goes on along the minus strand of NC_140372.1, from coordinate 10,287,214 downwards.
ACACAGCCATTTTACATGCAGGCTTTGAGTCGCACAAGAGGGACAAACCCCAGCTAAATATTAATTTTCTTTTTGTCTTATCATGTCAGCACCACATGCATTGCATTGGCAGGATGTTGCCCTGAATAAGTACAACCCAGGGGGAAAGAGTGAAAACTTGGAACATACCTCATCAGAGGAACCTACCAGATGTTGGTGTTGTTCACCCATCAAGCATGACATTTTGTCTGCAGGGAGATGATTTATAATTTTACTATAACAAAAAAAAGAAGGAAAGAAATATTTGCTTTCCTGCCAGCAGATTCCTGAATGGTTTCCAATATTTGATTATTTTCATTCTCTCACTGCAATATCTTGAAAAACAACAATCCATATTGAGCTGTGTATTGCGGTTGAATTTTTTTGGCTGGGTGAGGCAATGACCTTCGCTTTTTCTTCATTACGACATCATCACCATTACCACATTGCCACATTATCATTGCACATTTTGAAGAAATGCCTTACTCAAATAGTTATTTGACTTGTGGTTGCGATTTGCTGTCTGTCTCATTCTGTAGAGATTGCACAATGTTCACATGCACTGACTGGTAGGATACTAACTGACACCCCTATGGAAGAATTATGGACTCTTCCATGTAGAGTAGATTAAGAAAAGTGATTTCTTCCTCACATATTTCTAAACTCTGTGCTGCCGGTCCAAAGTCTCTCATTCCTATTCCCCTAGTCATTGCTATTTATACCATGGCCTAATTAGAGAAGCGGCCACCCACTAGCTAAACCTATAACCCCTAGATACTACTGAAATAAACAACCCAACAAGTAGCTTGAAAAGAACATGATATAGTCAGACATAGAAATGTGTGTGTAGTCTGATGAGTATGCAATTGTAAAGTGCTACATTCCGTCAAACCTGGGACCATGGTTCAGCTTCTAATTCTCACGTTATAGCAAAGCAGACAAGAAAGAGCCTTCTCAGACAACATTCCTCAAATATCCCCCTAACCTCATCTCTGCGGCACACTGTGTATATCTGCGACAGTTCATCTACTGCAAATATTAGATGGCCAGACATATTTGTAGTCGAGTAGGACAACGTTTTTCTCTCCTATTCTTCTTCTTTTTTTGCAGATAATTGTCACTTGTGTGTGACAGCTATGTGTGCCGATTCAAAGTTGTCAGTACGTTTTGGGAATGATGTATTAAAAATGAAAGCAAAGCTTAAAGACGGTGTGCCCCCATGCCATCTCCTATTCCTCTGTCAGTCTTTATCTCATTCTGTGTCACTTCTTTATTTCCCTGTCTATTGGATAGGAGAACCAGGGGAATTGCAAAATCTCTAAATTGAACAAAGACCTCCAATTCCTTGGTGTCATTGAACCCATCATGCTGATGATTTAGTGGCTTCGGTCAAACAATTCAATTAAATGTAAAGGCAATTCTCAAAGGCAACATACCCATGTTGTTATTACATTACTTTGTTCTTAAACTGCTGTAACATTGTCAGTGTGTGTAGTTTTACTTTTTAGTTTTACTGTTAAAGTATCACATCAATGTCACATTGATGTCATAAAACAATTTGATGTTGCCACTGTATAGTGACTTTAAAACTTGACATTTCAAGGACAAACACAATAAAAGGGTTTATCACTGAGTCATGGATACTTGGCTTGGAACTGAGTTATGTTGAATACAGTATTGTTATAGTAGATAATCTTGCTTTGAATTACACATTGTATAGAAGATAACTATTAGTGCAAAATGAGAATCTGGTTAAAACATAAAATAATATGTTGTCATATTTTGAAGAAAAGTCCAAATATTGGACTATGGGTAAAGTGCATTCATTACATAAGAAGTGTTCAAAAACCTAGATAACAGATGGGTTCTCTAGCTTTTAGAGACACTTGCCAAAGCATAAACTTTGTGGTGCCTTGTTACCCATAAGGTTACAGTAGAGAATAGCATAAGGGTTACATTACTTTTAAATGTTCATGTTCCAAATAAATTTAAAATATTCTCAAATTAGTGTGCAATAGATTGTTAATGGCGGGTCTAACCCATGTAAATGACTTTAAAACATCTCCAGTTTAACATGGAAACTCATCAAACCTAAAGTTGGACATCTTATGATGTTAAGCAGAGGTTAGGGTAAAGGTGGGTTCATGGTGCCCCATTAGTCAGCTCAATAGAATGTGTCCTGGGACACAGTCAGCGGGTGGCAGACATCTGCGGAGGCTTCGGAAAAGACAGGGGACCAAGTCTAGCTGCAGGGGCAGAAGGTTAGCAGAGGTAGACCCGTCAAATTAAGGAAGTGAGACTGAAAAAGGTGAATAACTGTCAAAACATACCTAACCTCATGTTTATGAATTTGCTGTGAATTTTGACAAGACCAGTGGTGGGGTGACTCCTCAAGGTGTGCCCACAATAAAGTTGAAGTTTAGGAAGATTGGTCCAAGGGGTGATTCTGAAGGCCAGGTTCCGTGTCATTTGCCACAAAAACAAAAGGATGTAAATGCAGCCCGTACAAAATGGAGTGTTGCAGTCGGTGTTGCATACCTTTTGAAGGTCACAGACAATGACATAGATTGTGCCACACTGTAATTTTTTTTGTTCTCTATTCGATTATGAATAGATTTGAGTTTTTTGTCCAAAAAACTGGGTTGACTTTTCTTCACACCAGGGGAATATGTGTAATATTTGCCATCAATGCAAAAGGAGTACACAATCATTTAAATATTTCTAGGTAGTTCCAAACAGAACATTAATTAGCATACATTGGCCTAAACTCAAAGTATGCTAAACAAACACCCAATCTCTTCGGAGAACATTGGCTTAGTTATTGAATATCCACAGTGATTGATTTCACAAGCATGTGTTGCCTATTACCAAATCAATTGATTAGAGTCCAACGCATGTCATGTGGTTCGAACCCTGCTCAGCCATACACAAGAAGGTGGCAATGTAAAACACCCTTACGGAAACAGAGAACACAGTATCATAGACATGAACAGATGCTTGATGAGCTGATCTTACAGCATCTCTCCAGGTTGCTCTGTAGGCGTCTGCTGGTGATTCATGGAGATCAGACAGCGCAAAGCTCTTTGATTCATCATAGCTCTGGTGTGTATTTTTATTCCCCTGAAGTTTCGTAAAGTAGCACCTGCTCTGACTGTTAATATGCATTTTGAGGAATGCAGACATGAGATGTTGCATGCAACATGTGTACCCCTGTTCCACTTTGCATCAAACGTGGTTAACATTTTCATAGTGTAAACGGAAAGCCAAGCCAATCACTTTCCCATGTAGTTCCAGTACCCTAAATGAATGGATCTATAAGAACCGGTGAAACACAGGTTTATGCACAGGTTTTGCACCCCAAAACACACATTATTTCACGCTCACACACACACACACAATCAACATCTTTGAAAAGTCCTGCAAAGCAGTGACTAAACTTGAATAAACTGTCCAGTGCAATTGTTTTGCGTTCATGCTCTGTTTAAATCAAGTATTGTTTGAAGCTTTTGAGGTTCTCATTATACAGATGGAAAGTACAAGGGTGCAGTTGAGCCAATACACTGAGCAGGATTTTGGTGTCTCCAATGCCAGGCACTTCTCAAAGGGCAATTGGGCAACAGGACAATTGATTACACTAACTCATCTGTTCGGTTTCATTCATCCAGATTCACCAGCTTGTGGGAAGGCACCGTTAGGATTCATCTGACATTTGGGAAACTTATTGCTTCAATTTGTTTGTCCCATGATTAAAAAATGCCCAATTAATAGTGGCAAGTTAGAGTAGAATTTGGGCCTCAGCATTTTATAAATTGCAGGGCTGTATTGAAAATGTACATGGCTAATTGAAGGTGCCTTTTTAATTGTATAGCACCCTTTTTGATTTGCAAAGGAGTGTAGGTTCCAGAAAGTAATGCCATCGTTAATCTTCACATTTAAAGCTAAATGCTGGATGCTGGATTTTGTTGTGTGTGCTTGTATTTTTACTGATTTTGTTGGTCCCTTGGCTGTGTGATAGTAGATTTCAGATCGATCTCTGTCAGTAATTTCTTATTTAGAAAATTAGACAACAAATATAGTCATAAATACTTCAAAAGACACAAATTACTTCAAAATCTTTGCATTTCATCTGTTTACTAGTGTACATTTCCCCTTCTATATCTTCAATATATGCATAGAGTAGCAGTCTGTAATCTTTAAAACAGTTTACTTTAAGGATACTTGAAGTATTGTTTGCAAACAACAGAAGTCAATAAATACCAGTTCATGTTTTTCATGCTACAATTTTAAAGGCATGACTGATTAATTCAAGACAATGAAAACAAAAAATGGCCCAGATTGCAATCAAAAAGTTCAGATACTCTGAGATACACATCCGCAACATCTTAGAATTCAGTGAATTAATCATGTTGATGCATTTGCCTATAATATGCTGTAACATTTTAAAAATCCTCACTGTTGCAGACAGCAGGTTGTCCCAGCCCCTGTGTTAAGACACAAGGGGTGCTGAAAACCTGCGGGATGTCACAGTGAGAAATGTTGTCTATGTTTGTATGCTCTCACTGACTTCAACAAGATTATTAATGCTTGATTTGGAACTCCATCAAATATTTTGGTGTGATTATTGAAGACTTCTCTTCAACAATTTATTTTGTTTTTTTTAAAATCAATAATTGTAATCTAACTGCAAAAGATAATTTTTGCCACTAAGGTGATTCATATAATTGCAAACAGCCAGATCGCACTCCATTATCAATATATTTTATTTGATCTCCAAAGGCATATGGCACCCTAAACATAATAAATACCTGCATTCTTCATAATCCACTGGCATGTAGTTAGGGTACCTAGGAAACCTGGGGACAACATAGAAAAATAAGCATATTTGTTTAATATACTAATCAGTTTGTAGCTCCAGTGATTATCTTGCATATTTAAGCTTTGGACTTTTGTTCAACTCATACAAGGGCTTCATGGACAGATGGGTCAAGCCCTGATCTCTGTGCTTGTCTAGCCAAAAGCTTCCCACATTTGAATGGCAGGAACAACTCTCAACAATCTGGGTCACAGTAAGTTTGGAACATCTGTGGTCTTTTGGACCTTTGCCTTAGAAATGTAGACAATCACACAAAAAGCTTGATATGTGATATGGCTTTATCAAATAAAGAGTTCTGAATAGTTGCTAAATCATTTCAGCACGGTGACAATGATCTTCAAAGTGAAAGTGTGTGCATTTCTTAAATAAGTCAAATGTTAAATAAAAGTTGACAAAATGATGAGGATGACCTTAAGAAGAAGTTTGGAAATGTGTGAATCACAGCTTTGTCTTATTGCCAAACACTGGGATCAGCTGTAACAGAATATGACAGAAACATGTAAACATTATCCACTCTGCCAACATTGAGATGCTGGCAACCAATCGCATTCAAAGGTTTGCTGTCGTAAATCGACTAGTATTAAAGTGAGATGAACAGTACTTTTGTTAGATATGAGACTTATATATTATTAATTTGTAAAATCATTACACAGTCAGGAACTGCAAGCATAGGGAGGTGTTGTGATGCCTAACAAAAAGATCTATGCTACAGTATGTTTCATACGTTGCTGTGAAGTAGTCCATCATTTCTAAATGAATCTATTGCCAGCCCTTGGTTAACAAAAGCTGCAAAACAGCAACATTATGTAACATTTGGGGTTAGGAGTTCATGGAGTCATTAAATGCTTTTCTAATTATTATTGATTGAGAGCCAGCAAATCAATGCAAATCTAGAGCCACAGGAGTGAACGATGGAGCTCTTAACTGCACTGAGAAATTCTAAGCATAAACTGATGGATGTCTGGGAAATAAACAGAGCACTAACTTTTGAAAGATTGTAGACGTGGGCAAGCTTTCTTCATTTTCCCACTATCTGCAGCCTTGTTATCTCCAAGAGAATAAATTATCTGCATCAGGAGAAAATTGAAAAGTACCATAAGATTGCATTTTTTGTTCACTAAGGCATTTGTTTTTCTGTAGAGAAAACGACTGTGACTGTAGAGGAAAATTGTACTTATACAATGTAATATATTGTTTTGTATGACCTTCTCATTGCATTTGAAGGATATTGGAGGACATTTTTCTCGTCCGTCAAATGTGATTTCTCCCAGGACTATTGTTTTAGATAGCTGTAGTTTCTCAAACTCTCCCTGTAGCATTGTTTAGGAAAGTGGCTTACAGTTACCCAAGCTTGGCAATCAAGATTAAATGTTTCTCCTCATAAGACAATCTGAAGGGTGTCTGGCTCGTTATGTCAGGCAGCCCATGCAAGTGTTCTGGTGATTTTCCAATCACAGCTGGTACACTCTGTGAAAATCGAATGTTGCTGTTTTTTTATTATAAATCAACAGTACAAACTCATCCTCTGCATTAGGTGGCAATAAATGGGAGTGGTTCCTTTAAAAATACTGTAAGCCACTGAAACAGTCTATACAAATGTGTTACAATTAACTGGAGCAAATCTATCAAGTACTATGACGAAAGCCCAACAAAAATGCATTAATTGGAAACATCAGAGGTTAACCTTATTTTAGGTTTGACAAATTACATTTTGTGTGTTGGCATGTGCGTGTATGGTGCAAGGGAAAGATGTAGAAGTTTTTAGAATTGGCTTTAGAACAGAAAGATAATGCAAAATCATTTGTTCTCTGGGTGGAATGCGTTTTTCTGTGGGAGGGTGTGTTGTTCAGAGTCATTCAGACTCATGAATCATAGTGCTATCTGTGCTAAAACACTAACAGAACTTTGGATGACTCAGGTACTCCAGAATGTTTTGTCATTCTAAGACTAAAGCATATTTTACAAAAACCTGGGAAATAATAGGAATGTGCTCCCAAACTAGTGTAGTGTCCATTTCAGTATGCCAAATACATCTTTTTTTTATTTTTTTTATCCCAAGAGTACATGTACACAGACAGTCATCCTTAATCCACTCACCATCTACAGTGATTGATTGTTTGCACACCGAGACACACAGCCACCTCCTTTGAGTCCAAAAGCCAGCCATCTAGCACCGGGACAGAACAAAGATACAGGATGATGAAGGAAAAACATACTGTGCAATTTACCTTTCTAGTAATTCATGTATATAAATCCAAGAGAAAAACTCAATTGTCACGTTCTGTATTCCCTTGTAATACTACTCATATTTTTGCAATATGTGTGCTTATAGGTAAAAAAAATACCAGCATTTGTAGTTTTCCCTTGACTAAATTGATCATTTCCCATATTCCCACGATCTAATCACAGTTAAGATAAACTGGTATCAAAATTCCAGTTAGAACCCAAGCTAAAGCAATGAAGTATATTTCAGTGTGGGGAGAATATCACCAGAAGTAAAGCATCCATTAGATTATAAATATTTGATTATTTCAGTGAAACTCATTCATGAATATGTAAATAGAATGTTTGGCCTGCCTCTGACCCAGAACCCCTCATGCTGAAGCTCTGCATACATAAACAGGTAAGGTGAAGAGATCTCTGCATTGGGAGAACCTCTGTACAGGTGATCTTTCAACAGAATGTTGTTTTTAACAATGTATAGTCAAGTGTACTGTGGCACCACCCAGGACTCTAGACTTTAAGGGCAAATGTACTGGTTGTCAAAGCCATGCTCTCTGTAAATTAAATTAGCAACATGGGGTAGCAAATGGCTTCATGGGTTTATTTTTGACTTGAGGAGTTTGTGGGAGGTCGCTCATGAGGAACATACCATTTTTTATCAAAGACTGTCATACAAAATGACATACAAAGTGACATCAAGACATGTTAGTGATTGGGGGGAAAAGCAAGTTCATTGGCTTAGCTGCCTCTATCTTTACAGTAGGTGGGACTGAAAAGTGTGATGGAAAAATAAATTACAATCATAATTAGCTTTAGAGATGAATGTGGCAAACAGTAGCTCTCATTCATTAGCAATCGTTTCTGGGGGTGTCTTACCTGGAAAGCACTTGTCCAAAAATGACATGCACATTGAATGTCCTTCCTTCCCACATCATCAGCTTGCAGTAGGAAAGTAAGAACATATCCAATGGTAATTCACTAACCTTTCATTTGATGCATAACTACAAATCTGAAACAGACATCTGTATAGTGACAGAAAGACACAAAGATCCACTCATTTCGAAATGAGACCTTGATAGTTATAAATAGTAGTCCAGTGTAATAGATTTCCAGCCATCATAATTGAGAAGACTGGTAGTTGATTGATATTATCAAGATGCCATTTTTAGATAACGACAGAATTGGTCTAGGCAAGAAATCCACACTCCAAGGGAAAACAACCAAACCACTGACATGAAGTAAACCTATCTATGTAGCGCCACATATTGTATACAGTCGAACACTTAATGAAACAGTAGAAATGCAAAAGATGTCTTTGATGTATTTTCAAAAAGTCGGATGGAAGATAAGCATAAGGGTGGACATACATGGGACTCTGTGTTTTTCGGGGAGCTCATGGTTTTGAAAGGGTATGTGAAGGTGCTCTTGGTAAGTTCGCTGGAGCTTCTTATCTCTAAGACAGGGGAGGCAAAGGGGCAGCTTGTCTGGCAGCGGAAGCCAAAATCCATATGCATATGGATATGAATGTAAAACCAGGGGCAGAGGCAATGGCATTGTCAGAGTAGTGAACACCTGTTCACCTGCGCATGTCTTTGTGATCAAAGTGTCTTATCTGCATATTGCATGAGCATGTGCGTCATACATTTTAAAATACATAGTTCAATCTTATATTTCAACTGTTCATTTAAAATGTGACTGCTTTGTAATTGTTGGCTTTCATTGCAATATTGAGCTTCTATTGGCATGAAAATATTGCAGTTGATTCATTTCATTTTCAGATTGTTCTGTACAAATCTGCTTTAATCACTTTAAATACATCATGATGTCCCCAAACTACCACACTATGAATGAGTGATGAGGTGAACAGCATTAGGGTACAGTACAAACCCAGACCGTTATGGGAACTTAATTAGAACACCTAGCAATCGCTATTAATATGAAGCAGTTGGAGGCTCGTGTTTGATTATTCATTACTTCTTGTCTACATACATACACAGCTGCCTGAGCAGCGTGTACCTTTCTGAGTGTCACCATCTGTTTCGAATGGTTAAAGCACAAACAAATGATTATATGGAAATGGCGAGAGTGACTGTGCCTTTGTAAAAAAGAAGAACAAAAAAAGATAATGCGACACTTGATGGTAATGTATGAATGATCATCCAGCAGATGTTGAAGCTCTGAGATTCCATACTATCCAGCCAAATCAAAAAAACAAATCACCTTGGCAAGTGATTTGTAGGTATGTGCACACTGTAATGTGGACTGTATCATAGGGGAACAGCCCTCTATGGTTGGTAAGTTCTTATTATTTAATTGATCATTCAATGATCTTATATCTCGATTAATCAATGTGAATTTAGCTCTCCAGCTATTCATGAACTTGTATCATTAGGTTCTGATTGAGTAATTAATTTTGTGGAGCACATTTGACAGCTTTATGTCATGCACAGTAAAACTTGAAATTGCATACTTATTCTAACGTAGCCTCAGGAATGTTTATCAAAAAGATAACATTGTGACATTGAGGTTATAATTTATTATGTTGTGATCACAATTTATGGATCAGGGGTGCCCGTTATTGCCCAAATACATAATACAAATAATTTTGTAAAGACCCAAAGTACAGTGTGAGGGGCAGTGCGACCAGCAGACAAAAATGGTGGCCTCAAAACAAAAGAAGAAGAACCCTTGAGTCAAAGAAAGTAATGCAACTGCTGAAGGTTTCCATACACTGCGGGAGCAGGGGAAACATAGACAACAAAACCCTGCATTTGGATTGGAAGGAGGGGTAGAGACTAATTCTGTTGAGCTGTTTTGTTCCTTTCCCCCTCATCCTTTCATTCTTAATTAATCTTGGGATTTAAGCTTGTAACAACGTTTGATGCACACTCTTCTACTTTTTGTCATTCATCACTTCACTTTCTAAGATATTACAGGCAGAGGATGTGCTTTAGTGGTGCATCAGCCTCTAGACCTTCAAAGGAATGAAATGCAAGAAAATCCATCTTGCTTAGGGCTCATATACTACAGAGGGTTCTGGCAAGATTCCATAAGAGGGGATGCAGATATGATCGTACAGGCAGAACTCACTGCACAGCCGCATTGCAAACCCATTTTAATCCATCATTCCACATAAATTCTAATACTGTTGACTCTCCCGACTTGCACTCTAATCAACTTCATTGGCCAAAGCACTTAGCAAACATCAGGACAGGATTATCTAATGAATCTTGGGAGAGTCAAAACCTTCCCTGTCCTTATTTGGGGGATGCAAAATGCATAGTTTTTACACAATATACAGCTTTGCATGTTTTGGATATATACACAACCAAAATCGTTAATCTCAGACCTCAGACTGATTGACAGTAAGAATTATAACTTTTTTCATTCAAGCAGTATATCTGGTCTCTCTCACACTGCAATATGATCACCATTGCCCTCCATAAAACAAAAATAAAAAGCAGCCATGCAGAGAATCTTGTTAAAATGCAACTTGTAATTAATCTTTATGCCGCAACACATCAACCTTGCTGACCCTTATTTATGGCATAGACTTTAGATATGGTTCATGAGTCGGTAAAATTGTTCTGCTGATTAATAACACATCATTTGCCACTTAAGGTAATACTATTAAACATCTTGTTAGAGTCATATCCCAAAGTGTAGGATTTTTCACACTGATTATAATACAGCGCTATGTAGTGTCTATGAAGAAACTATGGAGTTACTAATGATATTGTGTGGGGGAGCTACAATCTGTACTTCTACTTTAATAGTCTCTACTTTTCCCATGACTTAACAATCAAGTCGCACCATCAAGCTCATGCCTAGAATGAGCAGTCCTGCTCTCAAATATGTTTTATTTGTCATGAATCATCAAATGCCATTCAGCACAAGTAATGTGTCTTCTGCAGATGGGGCTGACAAAATCACAGTTTTGATATGGATAGCTTTTGATGGTGGGCTGACAGCTTTTCACTAGTACCCCCTTTCCTGCTTTTTTCAGTTGTCAAAAAGTATCTTGTCTGTCTTGAAGGTTAGAAGGTTTAGGGTCACTGATAGGTTGGGCTGAGATAAGGAGAATAACTGTTACTCCACATTAAGGGTTGAGTTGAGGACGCCCCATATCTGACAGAGAGCTTGTCAATAATGCACCATGCTAGTATTTTAGAACATGGTCCAGTCTGACATACACCCTCTGTCATGTTATGGTGCAGATTTTCAAAACATAGATGACGGTCTCTAAAGATGAATGTAAAGAACTAAACATACACAGTTGTGAAATGGGTATTTAAGTTTGGTATGTGACATATTTTTGTAAATGTTTGTAGGTTTTGAGGACTGAAATATAAACATTGCAATAAAAATTCTCCCATTTTTAAGACAGACTCACAATAGGCTTTTGTGCCAGAGACCAAAACTACCATTTTATAGAGTGAGAATTATATAATGCCCTCCAATTCTCACTATAACTGAATTGATGAGCTTCAGCAGTTTCATCTTATCATGAAAAGCCAAACTTTATTGCCAGCTGTACCTCAAAGAAAATTAAAACCACCTTAAGCCATTTCATATTTCCATGTCTACTTTGTGACATGGTAGTGCTCAGAAATGCTATTACTCTTAAACAGCTCCCATACACGTTCATCCAGCTACTATGTCAATGAAGACTTTGGTGATCTTCATTAATTGTTTTGTTTCTCTGTTTGAACTGTCATAGCCTCAAAGAAACATAGACAATCTATCTTGACACAAGGCCACTTAAAGCCTCATTAAAAACAAATGTCTCATAGTAGGCATATGAAGCTAGCTTTGATATTGTTGATGAGACAGAATGTCTATGAGTTCACTGTTATCTTGTAACCATTGTATCCCCAGTGCAGTCAACTGTCACGAAGAACTACATTAAATTATATACTCTCCTATTTAAACAAAGCCTTCGCTGTCTATTCCACAACTGACTACAGGTGTGATGATGAGAAGCAAGAAGACAACAACACTGAATGGAACTGGCCTCTACCCTCAAGCAATATTGTTTTAGGTTTCCTTCAATGCCATTGGGGGTGCCATGATGCAATATCACGGTTAAAGGATGCAACTGCATGTTTTCCTCTCGAGTTTCTGTAGAAAAGTTAATCTGTCCAATTGGACTACCTTTACACAACCTTCCTGTTGCAAAGTTCTGCAAGGATGTTTTGCATTATTGTGGACATAAATATTGTCCAAAGTAGAGGTCAGCATTTGCAATATTATGTCAAGTTGGCAGAAAAGGCAAGCGTTTAATTACCATTCTCCATCAACCCTGAGATCATTTTCATGAGTGTACCCTAGTGGGTTTTTCAAGAGCCACAGTTTAACTCTCATCTGTGTTCTGTTATGGAGATGTTGGGATAAATGTTTTAATAGTGGTAAACTGTAAAACTCATTGGTTCAATAAAGTCCTGAGACTAGTTTAAGTCAGATCAAGGATTAAGGTGTTTGACCACCCTGCAGATTGTAGATCTTTTAGGGTGGGTGGGCACTTCCTATATCCTTTCAATCTATATCCATGACCTGGAAGGGAAGTTCTTGAAAGGATCAGGAGGAGACATACAGTCATGTGCTAATAAAACAGCTTTTTGATCTTTTATCGTATGCAATCCATTGTGAAGAATAGTGAAGTCATTGTTTATATTAATAAACTTTTGTTTGGAAAGGACCCCACAAAAGTTAGTTGACCATTTGGATGGTCAACTCTGGAGTTATGACTTTCTGACCTGGAGAGTTCTTATCACCTATGGGGAAGGAACTTTGTGAAATCAGGTTCTGAGGCTGTGTGATGTATTGTCTTTGGAGAATCTGACTGACGTTTATTGAATGATTGATTGTTTTAGTGATCACCAGATGGTGTTAGTCTATATACGACCAGATACGTGGTGGCGTGGGGGCATTCGCTCTGCTGAACGCTCTCCAGTAGACCAGGATCCAGAGCGCTCGGTTTGGTAAAGTACTGTACAGAATAAAGAATTTATATTAATCCGGCATCTTGAGTATTCAAGCACACAGCGTCTTCAAAACGTCATTGTCGGTTCCCATGCATGTTAAGCCTGGGAAAGGCAATCTGCAAAGACATGCATCTGTCAATGATAACTTAGAAAATAAGAGATAATACATATTGTTTATATTGATCCGCTGCACCCATTTTAATCTTCATCTTTAAAGTTATGTTTCCTGTGAATAATGCTGGTAATGTAGGTAAACATGGCAGCCAAAGTAAATGAATTACCAACTCTTTAATGCGTGTATCCTTTGATTTCCCTGGATGCCATACAGAATGACATTTGCAAATATGAATGGGAATGAACAGCGGTTTTGCTTTTTATTTTTTTGCAATTTTAAAGATTAACCAAGAATATTTCCACCTTTTATTTTCAACACAATTTTTCTTTGTTTTGTGTCTCTGGTGATTCTTAACTTCAAAGGGATCAAATCTCTGAAGAAGTCAAGTTTGAGATGTATTTAATTTTCTTAATGTGAACTGTCTTTACTTTCCTTGTTATATGATGATGCAATTTATTATATATATATATATATATATATATATATATATATATATATATATATATATATATATATATATATGTGTGTGTGTGTGTGTGTGTGTAATAGAGGCTTAGGCATTTAAAGTACTTTGTAATGTAATCAAACTTTGCGTTACACGGTTATTTTGACACATGCACAAATACATGATGGCTGGCAGGCTATTGTTAAAATAATGAGTATTTGTTTTGACGTACAACATGTGTACATTACCAGCTGGATGTATGAATATTTTTGAATTAATTACGAAAACATGCTATGCCTTCTACTACAGTTACAGTATAAGCAAAACATAACCAACAGCTGAGTTGCCTTAGGCAACTAAATATAATATTTGCTTGGATAATAACATAGATTATACGAAATAAGTGTTATCAAGCTTGAATCTTGACTAAGATGGTTCTTCATTTGGTATAATTTAAGTGCACAACCCCAATTGTTATCTTGTGTTGTAACTTTTATTGAACTGAAGTAGCACTTTCACACATTTGTTTCCAAATCCTAATAACTGTTTGCATCCACCTGAAACTTTAACTAGGTCAATTTGTTTTCTATACAACCACCGAAAGACTCAAATGTTGTGGGACAACAATCCACCAGAGATTTGTGAATACTATATTTAACATGTAATTAGTTTCTACTAAGCTCCACAAGTAAATCACACACAAACAGTGGAGAAGACGAGTGCAAAAGGCCTCAATTATTATAAAATTATTTAAACCCTCACTTAAAGCCTAAGCGAAGTAAACAGGGTTGGGTGGTGTGGCCCAGTATTTGATGAACCCACATAATTCACAACACCTATTGTAAGTCAGTTCAGCAGGTAGTAACGACTTGGGTAGTACCATAGAGAGCAAGTTAGAGTGGAAGGCTAGATCACAAAGCCTGTTGGAGGCATTTTGAGCTGGAGAGAGCACTCTGTCAAGGAGATTATAGAATTAGAGTAGGAATTGAGCAGCAAGAGAATATCCCCTTATTTTAATCCCATATGGGTTTACACTTTGTGTGTAGACGCTGTTTGAGTATTTGGTTGTAGACAGTCAGTAGTTTGCAAACGAGTATAAAAAGGTCGAGTGGAGGAAAACATGCTAGTGTACTGAGGCTAGAAGAAAGAAATATTCCAACAAGAGGCTTACGAGTGCACTACGCTTTGTGGAACATGAAAAAAACAATGTTCCTTCCCAGTATTCTGATTGCTGAGATGGCTGCTCCAAGGTGGGCCGCTCACGCTGGAATGTCCACACCTATTTTCCTTTGCCTATATGGCTAGTGTTGACGGTGTGGTTTTAATTTAGCAAAGAGTGACAATGAAAGTCCCTCACATCATACAATTTGGCAAGCCAGCTAGCTGTGTGAGTCGTCCGGTCCCTTCCTAATTCAGTGATACAAAGTTACTAAATACAGGGGTGGGATTCCATTCGCTCCAGTAAGTTAGTTAATGTTGCTTTCACACTGTCAGATCTAGACTGGCAAGCCATGGGTATATTTTTCACACACTAGCTTGCAGAGGATCAAAACCAGGATGCTGAAATAATTGGCAGTTTTCTTTAGGCCGTCAAACCATCACATATTGGCTATGCTACAGGTCTAAAGCTAATTGGCAGTAAGGCTCACATTTTTCAAGGCAAGGCTAGAAAACGTTTTACCAGTCTTGGCAACCAAAGAGTTAACTCTCAAGTAAAATTTTGGGTCCTGAAAGTAAAATCAGTCATAAACTTAATAATAAATAAACTTAAAATGTGTTGGAGGCATCAAAAAGCTATTTGTAATGTGTGCTTTAGCGCCTTAATGTTACTCCTAGAGTGACCCCTGTCCACCATTGGCGGGACTATAAAGAAGCATAGGTTCTTAGACATCATTGGAGATGGAACACTTTACAGCCACGGATATTATTACACATAGTATGCCAACAAACAGTCCAATTGAGCAATTGCTTTTCACACCGACACCCTAATTGTTCTTGATTATGTGCACATTATCCACTGTCCAAACTGTGTTCCATGGATCTGGTCTCCTGGTGATGCTGTCAGCCAGAGGAAGCCTGGAACAGTCTTACCACATCGAGCCACAGAGAGTGATGCCACACCACCCTGACACAGCATCCACGGTGACGTCTGGAAACAAGACCCTGTCACCAGAGCTGAGGGCTTCTGGGACCTCAATCGAAAGGCAGTGACAGGAAACCCATTTGTCGCAGACTCCAGGTTACTAAGGCAGTGTAAGCGTGCAGCTGTGCCTGGCAACAGACTGAGGAGCATGTTCTGGAAGAGTGAGTGGGGGAATCAACTGTGCCAACGAAGCCTTCAAAGCACTGTGTAGAGTTGCCATTGAGGATTCTGTTCAATGTGGTTGTCTTTCAGAAGTTGAATTGAATTGTTTTAGACAATGCCTTTAACATTTTGTCGTTTGAACAGCAATGTGCCACTGTTTACCTAGGCACTGTTTCAACTGATTTGATATGCACCAAAACATTGAGAGGTATTCTGGTTTAAATGCACACTGTAGATACACTTAATAAAAATATAGATGGCTGTACCTATTTAGGGGTTCTCTTCAATTGAACCCCAAAATTTCTATTCCTGATTTTGGCGTTTGTCTGGCTCATCTCTCAACCCTGAGCCACAGAGCCCCGGCAATGGATTACCTTCCCGTTCCCCAAAAAAGATGAACACTTGGTTGTAAATTATTCCTGCGACTGTAGCTCTGCACTGCCTGCTGCCTTTTTTTCACCCCAGTCTCTCTTCTCTTCCCCCTGCCTCCTCCTCCTTCTTTTCCTCAACAAAGCCCTACTCAGCATCCTTGGCAGAGATCACAGGATGAGGAGTAATGAGACAGAGTCGGTCTCCGGTGCTCTGGTACCTGGTGTGAGGCGAGGTGTAATTCATTATTGAACCTGCCTGCAAGGGCTGTCTGGATGGCGTGGAGTGACAGTGTCACCCACAGAAAGAGACAATACCCGGCGAGGGGAAAAGGCTGATGACATCACAGTGCTAAAGGCTATCCTATCCCCCCCCCTCCATCCTTCCCCTCCCTCCTCCGTTATGGTCGTTCCGATCGTCTCTTAACCGATTCCTGACTCAGCTTTCTCCCGTCTCACAGGTAGCAGTGTGCGCATCTGCAAGACAAAGGTGAACGCCAATGTCACCCAGCTCAGATGAACTATTAGCTAGGAGTCATAGCCCACTCAGACATGCACACACACACACATGCACGTACACACACAGACACACACACACACACACACAACTACCATACTTTAAGTCTGCGTTATTTCTGCCAGGCTGAATGGGACTGACATAGCAACAAGATTGTGTCAGAAGCTTTTGGAAAAGGGAGAAAGCAGGCTGGTGTGTGTGTGTGTAGGGGGGAGGGAAATGATTAAGGTAAAGCAGAGGCTGTTATGCAGTTATGCATTCACTCCTGCTGTTGTCTCGTGGCTGTATTTATGAGACACTGTCCAGTCCAAAGCAGAGATCAAAGGACCAAATCAAAGGCAGATACAGACCGAGAGCAATCTTGAGATGTGAACATCAGGAGATCTCTGTTCTTTATTTTCAGTGCCCTTCTTTGTAGAGAAACACCTGAAGAATACTGATATTTAAATGCATGTCTGTGCACATGCGTGCGTGCTATTTGTGTGGACCATGTGTGGCCGTGTTATTAGCACTAACAATTTGTGTTGACGGTTGAGGAACACAAAATTACTTGCTTTTCATTGTGAACTTTTCCAACCTTTGAAAAGAACAGCATGTGATATTTTACTTTGTGGTGTGTGGCCTTTGTGGTAACAACAAGAAAATCTGACTTTTGTATCCGCCACAAGAATCAGCGATTGAAATGAACTGCTCATCGTTGAGCAGTGGGAGTGTATGTCCTGTCTATTTGAGAGATCTTTTTCAGTGAACAGATGGTTTGTGGGAGACCGTGAGGGAAGGAAAAACAGGCTGAGTAAAAACAATAATCGTTGGACATTTTAAAGGGCAACAATCTCCCCAATGCACAACATTCTTCACACCGTGGGAAGACGTTCCTAAAATAGAGAGTATCATAAAAAACATTCTTGTCCCCGTGTATTCTTGTGTAGGTCTGCTCTACCAAGCGTCATGCCTCACAACATGAGGACAGACAACACCACAACCGTCAGAAATAGTCGGTAGTTTCACCAATCTGTCAGAGCCGGGGGGATGGGGATGCGTTGGAGGCAGCATGGGAAGAGTGCAGCGGGAAGCCTAAAAGAAGCATAGCGTGCAGTTGTGTGACAGTTGTTAGGAGAACAAAGACAGTGGATGGAGCGTCGACGCTGGACTTACAGTGAATGCTCTCAACAGAAAGAAACATGGGAATTTGTGACAGAATACAAAGGGAAGTCACAAGCTCTGATGGAGGGATGGAGAGAAGACCAATAGCTGTGTCAGATGGAAGGATGACGGTGGCTCAGCCAACAACTCAGAATAAAAATGAAGTGTCCGACAGTGTTGGGAGCCCCAACCGATCCAAATGACAGTTTCCCAAGCTGAATAACATCACAGTATGCTATTGGAATGTGGGCTTGTATATACATGTCGGCAGCAGGTGTGTGTCGGTGGGTATGTGGGTCTTTGTGTGTCTGTCGTTGTGTGTTTGTGTGCTTTAGCACACATCTGTGTGTGTGTGTGTGTGTGTGTGTGTGAAATTGTGCTTGTTTGCAATTTTAAGGATTTCAATTCCAATTTTGAAGCTGCCAAAAAGCAAAAAAAAGCTGTGAATGTTGGTGTGTCACTGCATGAGGGGAGGAGGGCCTGAATCAAGCTCTCCCAGAATTGATGTTGCCCTTAAAGGACAATCAAATCCATGTCATATTTTTTGTACAATATTTATAGTAGTTAATTGACTACAAAACCACAACATGGAAATAAATACTGCATTGAAATAAACCTAGGAAATGTGTGGAACTAGACAGTTTGGTAAAACAAAAAAAAAGGCCATGGCTGTGTAACAAAATAAGAGATCAAATCAAAAATCAACCCACTGCTGGGTGGATTGAATGATTGCAGGCCTCTCGTGTACAGCATTTTTTCTTGTCTCTAGTCACAACCCAACCCTGTCTCCAAGCAATTGTTTACTAGCAACAATTTAGCTGCTGTTCTATGTGGGTGCCCCTACCACTCCCCAGTGTGTTACATTTGCGTTACATTTGGCCTCGGCCTGATAATGACATCCTGTGAAGGTTCAACTAGAGTAACATTGGACAGATGTTTGAATGCCCCTAAAATAATTTCTAAACAGACAAAAAACTCAAAATATAGCAAGGATCAATGTTCACCGAGTAGGAAAGATGTAATAAATGTTGCTGTAGCATAGAATAGCTTCAATTAATACTATCCTAGGAAATTAACAAAAATATACATCAGATAACAAAAAGGGATCACCTTTCTCTTAAGATGGAGGTGATGGACATATCTCGTCAGTGGAGAAGTGGCTAGAATTCCACAAGGGGGAGAGATAGATGTGTGTAAGTGATATGTGTGACATTTCCCCAAGGAGAGACGTTTTAAAAGAGTAATCCATTTTTTGTCACGATCCACAGAGGCCAAACACAATGAAAGCACTCACTCATTGTCTTTCACCTTAATTAAGCAATCCATCATTAGCTGTCTGAGAACAGAATAGTCTGAAAAAGAGCAGGTTTGATTAAATAAATCCATATATCCCTAATAAGGCTGCTATAGAACAACTGTGAGGATTTCCTGTGATAATACTGGATTATATTGTTTTATGGAAGGACAAACAACCTGAATCTGCCACAATCTTGGTGTCATTCTTCTTCAACTTTTTCTCCTCACTGTCAGTCTGAACATCAGTTGCAGGGTTTGTTTATGCATGTAAGACCTCCGACAGCATAGGGTTGAATGGATACACTCCATTGTCACATTCCCTTATGGAGCAACCAGGACATGAGTGACAAAGTGTCACGGCTACGTAATCCTGATGATCTCCCAAGACTTCCAACAGCATTTGGTTGACATGGCTGTCTTGTGGTAGATCAAAGTCAAACATACAGAAAACAAAATACTTTTAAGACCTATAGTGTGTCTACTGGTGAACCCCTTTTCCACAACCAAAATTGTTATATGTTCAGGCTTTAAAACAGTGAAAGTACTGGATCCCACTGAACCACTTACATCATTTTAGCTGGATGATGAAATGTATTAACAAAATTAATGTTGTGACACCTCTCTCGTCTGTGAATGCAAAGGTTTGTACAAGGAAATATTTGTTCTGAGAATTGAGGTTTGTCAGGAAAAAAATAAAACTTAAGTGGCACTTTCAGTGCTTTTAAAGCACATAACATTTTAAAGCACACATCTCATTGACATAAGAACATTTTCTCCTGTAAACAGGAGAAAAATACAATCTACTTTGTTCAACCCATGTGTTTTCCTAATAGAGCTTGCACTCTATGAAAAAATCTATTCAGCAGTTTTCAGAAAGAACTGTGAACTTATATCTTCTTTAAAAACCAACAAGCAGTTTGGTATAAAGAGACTTGGGGACCTGAGTTTAAAAATCATTTAAAAGTTACTGGATGCATCTTAGCATGTGTTTACACTTGTAAATGTCAGATACAGTAGAAAGAAACTGAAAGGTGTATATTTTTCATCTTTTTTTATGATAACTTCATGAAATATTGTATGCTGCACATGTGTGTTTAGATATGGAACTATCAATTAAGAATTTAACATTGATTTATCTTATCACCCTTCTTTGTGGGGGAAATCAGTAGCAATAACAATGAGCTGACTCTTTGACTTTTTTTTCTGGGAAGGATTGTATAGCCCTTGCATATTTGATTTCCCCATAGATTCACGCTCCATTGCAGTATAGCCATATGCACACCTATGACCGCATTAACCTAGCGGAGCGTTACCTATCCACAGGAGTGCAGTCATTCCATCTATTTCGTTTAAAATGCCAAACTCAGCACTTTGGAAACAACGTGTAGTAAAACGTTATGTGCACTCAAATAACATCATCCATAGTCAATATAGCAAAAGTAGAGTAGGTAGTAGTGTCAGTTGGAGGTCTCTACTATCTATTTGTTAACCTCAATCCAAGCAGGTGTGTCTACAGCCTGTCCATTGCACATTTGGTCACACACACTCAGTCCCTCAGTGTTGTCCTGATGATTGGTCTGAGTCTAGAGATACAGGATGTCTCAAAAATCTGTCATTGCCCTTTCCTCCGAGATCTCAGATATGATGCGACAAGTGTGTAAAAACCCAATTCTTGGTGGCTTTTCTGCCTTATTGCTCCCAAGTCTGACAGATAAGAGTTGGTGAGGGGGCATAGATAAGTCTGGGAAGCCATTTGGACATTTTTGAACTAACAGCTACGGTTATCTCCATTTTCTTAATTCTTCCTCTGTAAATTCCCTCAGTGTTACTTTCCAAACTGTCCTGAAGTAAAGTCCAAACCATATGTTCCTAATACATTCCATTTCAAGGAGGATTGTTTCCGATTGCAGATTCAAATGCTACTCTTTCCGGGTTCATTCAAACAGATCACTTCATGTAGTTTTGTACTGTATCCAACTGAACCTACAAGCAAAGTTTGACTTTGCATGCTTTTTATCTAATAGTATGTTGTTTATCTTATGTGATTATCGTCCCTGCCAATTGTATTGTGTTACATGTAGAATATTCACTTCCCAAGACAATATCATGCATGATCTCTGGAGTCATGATTGCAAAGCTCGTTGAACAAAGTCCAAAATATCTATTGGTTCCCTTGTTTCACTTGATCCATTGGTGGGGTTGTGGAGGACAAATATGCAGGATATGGTTCCGGTCGATCTGTTTTCTGGCTTTGCTGTACTCATCCTCCTGCTGCTTTAATCTGTTACTGCACAGCTGTCACTTCTTACCTCACAACTGTTCCCCAACCCTAGCTTGCCACATCGTGGCCAGCCTACTGAAAATTAAAACACATTTTCGTATGCAAGTGGCTTACATTTTGTTGCTGGATGACAGGGGTTATTTTAACAGCAGGTTTAAGAAACATTTCCCAAAGCAGTACTTTGTACCATGGATCTGGTGATTAGAGGTATAGACGACAAATGCTTGCTGTGTTATATACCGTGTCATATCATAGCTGTGAAGTATCTAAGTCTAGCATCCTTTATTATAGTCATCCTTTATTATAGTAACTCAAATGTTATGATTCAGATTACAGAGCAATATATCTATTGTATTTAATCAGACAAGGTCTGTGTAAATGGCACTTGTTTTGATCTGTGCTCCACTGAATTTGAGTGGGACTAGATTCTGAGGCCATTGTTAAGTGTCCCCTACAAATTACCTAAAGGTCAAGCATTGTATGCTCCCAATTCAAAGGATTTGCATGGAATTATCCTGGCATCGGATATCAGATTTTCTACAACAATAGAGGCTTTGGGGAGCAGCATAATGAGGAGATATTTAAGAGGAATCTGGCACTGGGAATTTACATTACAGAGGGGAAAATGAGCACTTCCTGAACCTCTAGGTCCTGTGATGGATAGTGAGATTTAGAATAAACAATATGAAGAAAGAAATGTGGAAAAAGAAAGATTATGATTAATTGTTGTGGATTTTCTTCAGTCTTATCCAAATCATCATTGTACCTAAGTGTATCAAATTGGACAATTTGAGGCAACCATCAAAATTAGGAAGAACATTTGAAAAACCAAATAATGGATTGTAGTTTAATATGTCCCTATGAAGCATACTGTGCTTGATTGGACATTGTGGGATGTTTCATTGAGTGAGTCTTCTCATTTTAATGAGTTAGCAGCTTATCGTCAGTCACAAGAGATAGCAAATCAATCACTTCTCTTTCAGAGAGAAAGAGAGAGAGAGAGAGAGAGAGAGAGAGAGAGAGAGAGAGAGAGAGAGAGTGATAAACAGAGAAGGGAGGGAGTGGATATGTGACAAGGGAGAGTGTTTGTCAGTCAGTGTTGTTTACCATAACATCCTGCCAAGGGTTTTCCCTGGAGAACTTTGTTTTAGTATGGATGCCTGATATGAAATTCCAATCCATTAGCGAGCTGGCGAGTCCACTAGTGCTCTATCAAAGTATCGGATTAGATGAATGCCCATTCATTAACACTACAGGACTGTTTCTAACAGAGAGGGTATCCATTCTCATGCCAGGCCAATGCTCTGAATTCTCAGCACACCAATGAGAATAACGCTGATTCAATGTAGTTTGTTTCAAGTGAAAAGGTCGGACCAAGGACAATGCCATCACAGATAAATGTGCGCCGATCTAGACACAAATCATCATTTGGGATTTTGGTCTTCATACATAAACATATTGTTGATTATAACTGGAAATGTTCTTCACCACAGTCTAATCTCACTGAACAGTGTTACCAAATAAGAGCTTTTGTGTGGCCTAGTCCGGTTAGAGTGGTGAGTAACTGAGCTTCAGTTGTTTTTCCCAGGCAAAGAGATAAGCATAGGGTATACAAACTAGTGACCCATAAAAAGCTCAGTCCAGATGGAGAAAGGACACGCTGACAGACTGATTAGGCTGGGTATCCATGCTATCAGATCAGTGTTTAGATGCAGAAGCTTCCTAAGGGTGTATATCAGTCAGCCAGGCTGAAATGGAGATCTTGCCATCGATAACACCCACTGATGAAAGTGGGTAATTAGACAAAAAGCAGGCCTCGAATCAATCTATCCCTTCTGCCAAGAGTTCCTTTAAGAATGAACTAAGCCCGTGCCCTGTG
Source organism: Hypomesus nipponensis (assembly GCF_054491055.1). NCBI lineage: Eukaryota > Metazoa > Chordata > Actinopteri > Osmeriformes > Osmeridae > Hypomesus > Hypomesus nipponensis. The sequence continues at coordinate 10,263,767 of NC_140372.1, read as the reverse complement.
AAGTGCTATCCAGGTGGAATAATGACTGATACCTAACAAAAATACGAGGTGAGTCGAACTCTGATGAATCAGGTGTCCATTGTAAATGTAGGCTGACTTTCTTTAGGTCCACATCTCGTTTCTTCCCCCTCGTTAGTCTCAACAGATGTCTCTTTCACAACAATTCTTTTCATGTGCCCTTTCCTCCAAGATCCTTGCTGTGTTGGAACAGATGACGTGTTTTTGCTCACAATTTAAGTTGTCATGCACTGAGAAGAACACGGACAGGTCACGTCCTGTATAAGAACATTGTAATACAGTAGGTGTTTCAGCTCTGATTCCCCCACAGCCCCCAGTGTCCTACCCTTCACACACACACACCCTGGGTCACATATCTCCTTCTTATGAGCATCTCAAAGGCTTAATCAGTAGATGATTGAAGGATGAGTTTCGCTGCAGCTCAGTGACCTCAATACTAAGACTACACTGCCTTAAAGAAGAAGTTATAATGGAAATATAATATCTCCACGGCTGAATATGAATACACCTTCAATACCCCTCCATCTGTTTATAAACTTCCTGGTTATATGTACTCATGTATATTTGTCTATATATTATTTAATATACAACATTTTTATTAAAGTGTTGCCCCAAAATAGAAAACTTTAAATAAATATCAGTTATTTTTAAACTATCCAGTTTATTGTTCAATTATATGCTATATTTAGCTTGTTCTACCATTTTGTGACAAGGTCACTGACCAGTGCACAGAAAAAGAATAAGAAGAAGATGCTGAATGACACCAACAGACAGAATTATTTTTTTCAATATGCCCCAGTTTTTGGTCCATCCAGAAATGGATTAGGATGAGAAGTTTGCATAGCACTCATGCTGACAGACAGTGTCAGACCGACTTATCCTATAACACTTGATAGCGGGTATGAAATGTGATTGTCAGCCATCAACCTAAGCCCAACAGAGGCTTTTCAAAGAAGGTAATTATTGCATCAAATTATTCTGTACTATATTTGCTGTTCAGTATGGGGCAAAATATTAATGGAGGTTGTATAAAAAACTGAAAACTCATGATATCATCATGATATGGCTCTGAAGCCCAGATTCAGTCAAAATAAGATAATTTTAACTTGACTAAATGTACATTTTACAAACATTTTATGAGAAGCTCAAGGAGCACAAGGAACGAGATAAGAAATGCAATTCAAACAAACAGATCTTGGTGTTAATATCACAAAAAAATGCATGTTTGTTTACTTAGAAATGGAATGGAGACTTGCAACATTATACTGCAACCATATACTTGGCTCTGCTTTCACTTTTTACCAAGCTAGTTTTTACAGGACTCAAATCACATCTTCAACGGTTCAGTAAAAAAAAGTATATGTATATATATATATATATATATATATATATATATATATATATATATATATATATATATATATATATATACACACACATATATATATATGTATATGTATAATAATATTACCTTATTACTTAACATCATTGTGCCTACAACAAAGCTTACACATGTATATGTTTCCAAACCATAACAACAACCTCACCATTCAAGGGGCTGTGAATTCATCATGGTATAATTTGCTGCTAATTTGTCCTGGTACTTTTGATGAATAATGATTTTTGGTGGGAATTTCCACATTTCAACATGCAGAGCAAATTTCTAAAATGTCTGCTATGCTAGTTGATTACCTAAAGTATGAATCTTTAGGAGTACACCATTTATTCCTGTGGGAACATTTCCTTCATAGGGACACTAGTTCCCTATGAATGTAGATTTTATTGCAAATCCTCACAAACTCCAATTTATGAAAGCAAAGCCATGAAAGTTAACTTTTTTGTGAAAAAAAAAACAACAGAAATTGTATATATACAGTACTCTATACATTTAGAAAAAAATCCAACTCCTTTCATCTTGTACAAAATTCCAAAGCAATAGGTAAGTCTTTGTTTTTACATTTGACTTGAGCATGAAACATCAATATTCCCCATACAGTACACATTAACTACTACAGTATGTGACCACTCATTCATGCGAGACTACAAAATGTAATTGCATGGCCCTGCTCAGAGTAGCTCATCTGTTTCTGAATGTTTAATGTTGGATTCTAATGAAATGGGGAGGACATGGCAGCACACACAAGTGATGAGAGTACCGGAGCACACAAGCAGCTGACGCAGATACTCCTCTTGCTCCATTTTAACAAGCACGCCTACACTCGGCCAACTTTGGCCTCTCTATTGTCCAATTAATGCCAACCAACTCACAGACATTGTAGTCCAAGGAAGAAGTAAGACAAGCAGTGTCTCTCCTGGATCATTGTCCATTATCTCCCCGAAACATGACCTGAACTAAAGCTACCAACCCATTTCTGACTAAAGAGATGAAATGGGTATAGTTTACCACGTTGGTTTTAGAAACTATTTTAGGATAGGCATCGGTCTCGTGAGAAACTGGGTTTCCTACCTCCCACCATTTTATTATCAGACCAATCTCCCAGTGCATAGTCTAATTCCTTCCTAGCAGCCTGATCCTGTATAATGCTAGGCTCCTAACTGTGCTTTGAAAGCCACAGAGATTGAGAAATGGGGACAACAGAGAAAAAAATCAGGAGTGGAATTTTACTGTAAATCTGGCTCCAATTAAAGCATAAGCCTATCTACACAGACGCATACATAAATTCACTGCACACACACAATCACACCCACAATACCCCCCCCCCCCCCCCCCCCCACACACACACACAATTTCCCACAAAGGGTGAGGGGAAAATTACTTAAAACACTGCAATCTTGGCAAAACAATAGGCTACTTTTACCCTGCCGATAGCATGAAAATATGCAATTTCATTTTTGAGGTCTGTTCCTTTGAGAGACGACTCTACAATGAGACCCATGAAATCACATTGCCATGTTGTCAGTCTGTGCTAATGTTCAACAATAAAGCTAGATCTTGGAGTGTGTGGTGTGTTGTGTGCTCATACCAGATTAAAAAACACACACCATTGACAACATACCTGTCAGTACAGAAACAAGACTAAAATGAAATTCATTTGCCACAAGCTATTCAAATTTGGCCACACCTTACTGCAAAGGTACTGCTTGTAGGTAGCTCTAAAGTGCACTAGAAATGACCATATATCCATGTAACCACAAACACAATAACTATACAGAGCTCACAGTGAATGTATCATTTTAATCTGTTTATGCCTGTTCTTACTATGACACAGAGCAGGGCAACAGTTAAATGACTTGACACAGTCAAGGAAGCAATACATCAACCTGTTGGTTTTTTTTGGCCAGACATCACAGGGCTCGGCTGGGGAGTCAGTAATGCTACAGTTGCCATTTGTCAAACGACAGGGTTACTGCGTCTCCAGATCAACGGGTGCGGCACTATAAACAAACAAACAAAACGCATGCCTAATAAATATAACCAGCCTACCCACTGGGAGCACGCTTAGCACAAGCACTCAGAAAAGCACACACACATACACACACACACACATGTGTATACACGTTCATACAGAGCACACATAAAACATTTCATGTGCGTACCACAGATGTTGTATTTTACATTCAAGTGCTTCTATAAGGTGGATGAGTTACTGTGAGCTTAAAAGCATGAACACAGCAACCATTTTGACTGACTATGTCTGGCATCCAGGCTTTCTTGCAGATACCGAACATACTGTCCAATTGTGAAACGTTCAGACTGCAAATGTCAGGATTTCGCTGGTTTTGCTTTAATCCCAACAGGAAGGAATAATGTCTTGAATAACCAAAAGAAAGAATGACGGAATCTAGGTACATTGTATTATTATTCCACACTTGTTCAGTGCAGAGCATTAAAATCTGCATGTCATGTCTCAATTTTAGTTAAGTGAGTTTATATGAATTACAGAAATGATCAAAGACATGTTGTACATCATTTTTGCCTCACTCACCATCAAATGTTTTTCAAATGTGAATAAGAAAAAAACTACGCTTATTCATTGTGAGAGGAATTTAAATGACTATTGAACAAAATTATATTTTTACAACAAAACCCTCCCCTTCGAAAACCAATAAAACAATAAACATCACTTATAATTGAGAAAAACAACAAAAGTTACATGTGTAATTACAGGGGTTAGAGACAAGAAACGGAGTGTGTTGATGAACATTTGAGCAGCCTTACATGCCTGAAGGAATTCCATTAACCATCATGATTAAAGCAATCATCAGACTCATTGGTGCCTGTCAGATCTCATCTCTGCCTTCTCAATTACCCAAATCTCCTTGAACTCAATTGCTCACATCATCGTGACGCTGTGGCATCTCCTTGCACCTCCTCGCATTCTGCATTGCACCACGTCGGCCCTCCAAACGAGCTAAGTGAAATAATCCAGGGAGGGGAATTAAACGTTGCCCTTCTGCATAGAGACCACAGAGGACCCCATTGGCTGATTAAAAGCATTATTTGTCGGGTGAGAGGCTCTCACGGTAACCTCCTGCAGTGGGACATGGGTAATTCATTCATCCATTAGCTGGGAGTCGGACGCTCTGTTCAGGGTCATGGCAACATTGGAGCTTTTTCTAGGAGAGCCTGGGTGGGAGGAGCATTAAAAAAGCAGCACGTTTGCGACCCAAAATGAGACAGATAAATAATGATTTTGAAGAGACATGTTCAAATGATGAGGGAGTTCAATTCCACCCCATAGACACCTCTTTCTCTACCTCTTTCTCTCTCTTGGTAAGACACACATGCATAAAGTAAGTACACCTACACACACACACACACACACACACTCAGTGACTGTCATTATCACTGTTCAATTGACATTAGAGCTGTAGTAGGCATCATGGTACAATACCAAACCAAGTTAAGACAGGAAATTATACAAAAAAAAGTGAAAACTGCTGCAGACTAGACAGGTTTATATTTGCTAATACCATACAAAATGTGCTGCATGTAAGCTACTAACAGCAAAATGTTTTGATATTTTGTCACTTTCCAAATGAGTTATCCTTATGCATAATTTACCCAAAAGCTGTCAATGTGGCAACATGGTGTCATTGCTATGACGAGGCATTGAATGTTAGCCTGTAGACATGTGGCTCTGATTCACATTCCCTCTGATGACTGTGACACATCGGCAAAAACTCTCAAGTTCCTGGATTCCATTCTCCAAATATTCCCTTCATGCTTGAGACTTTGGACAAATCCAAATGAAATATTGTGAGGCCATTGACTGTTTGTAAATCATGAAGATCAACCTTGCGCTGAGAAAGGGATGTGTGAATTACTATAATCATGGCTGTGTCTAGCCCAGTAACACAGTCTACAGTAATGTTATGCATTTATGAAACACATTTAAATATGGACTTGGAAAGTAAAGTAAGTTCACAATCATGTTCTCAAGAATGCATGGATCTTATTCTGGTTTGCACCATAGTATACTGTATATTGCTTTTTCAAATTGTTTACCCTAATAGACCATGCAATCAAACCTAAGTGATGTAACCCAATTAGCACCATCTTAGAGCTGGTGTCAATATAAGTGGGTTGAACCTTCATGTTTCTAAATGGACACCCTTGAATAGTCATTGATGGAGGTACATTGACTCAAACCCCAGAGGAACACTAACCTGTCCTCCAACATGTAACTCCATATGTCAGAACGAAGGCCCCAGTGTCCTCACAAAATCCCTCAGTTCCCATCAAGAACATTTAGGAACCTGACATCATATTTATTGATGACATTAACATATTTTGGTCAATATAGTGCAATAAGTGCAAAGCAATCAAAACAAATGAAATTGATAAGGGAAGGAGAATTGCGAATGTCTGTATAAAAATAGGTGTTACATTAAAATATCAGTATTCCACAACATAATTATTACTTCAATTGTTATTTATGAATTTCATAACATATCAATCATATTAAGAATGAATAACCATATTCATTTTAATATATTCATCTTCTTAATGATAGCCGTGAAGACCAACTCGTCTTCCAATTCCAAAAAGTGCAGAAAGCATACAAAGACACATTTTTTCTTTAAATGGCGCAGTCTTTCTTTAACATTGGGGGTGTGCCACCTTTAAAAAAAAGCCACTTTTACAATGCGACCTACAGTAAATGATATGAAACTACAAACAGAAGCTTTTACAGAGGATAATGGATATGACACAGGTAATATTGATGAAGAATTAAAAGTTTTGAAAATACATGGCAGAGTATATCAATAAATACTTACTTACAGACTAGAGCAGAAAATAGTCCTGCACAGTTTGATGCACTGCTGTACAGTGTTTTTATCAGAGGGTGAGTTATAAACATTTGTGATTCACAATATACCGTATGTATAGGTTATGTTCCTGAAAATGTTGTTGGGAAAGATTATCTGTACACTTACATTTATGTGTATTCAATCTTCAACATAGAAAAATAGATTTTGCATCACCAGTTTAGTAGTGGAATTGTTGTATAGTCATCCTCTTCTGCTCAGTAAGCTTTCCATTCTGTAATGTCATGTAGTTAAGAAATAAGAATAATACAGTTCGGCACACCCCATTTACTGCTTCTTTTTTTGATTTGTGTTGTGCCAAGGCACCCTCAAAATTGAGCCAGTTCTTTAAGGGGGAAAATGCTTCATATTGACAAATGTAACGTTCAAAACTGGCTGAATGTGGTCTGTTTCTCAAGAACTTCGAGGTAGTCCGGCTCAGCTTGAAGTTTCGCTTTTAGTTCCAAATATTCATTTCTGTTGGGCTCAACATAAACAGTACTAGGTGCTGTACCATAGAGCACGGTTTCTCTTATCCTCTCGGGGTGTAAAAACTGACGTCTCACATCAAAGTTTGGGTTGTATGTGTAAGAGACAGGGCCGGTATACTTGTACTCAAGGTTGTTTCCTGAAGTAGACTGCTTATCCGGCTCTAAGATGCCTCTGAAGAAGTGCTCAGCATCTTGCACAGGAGAAGGATTCTCACGAGGCTCAATGGTGCTCACACTGTAAGTGGGACTCCTCATGTTGCTGTCCCTCTCTTCCTCAGTGTTACTCCTGTAGGTCACCTTTAACTCGTGAAGGTCACGGTAATCCTCCACTGCATTGCCTTCCCTGGATCGGTAGATGGGGTTTTTGCACATGTGCCCCATAGGATGAGGAATATACTCGTAGACATGCCCGGCAGGGGCTTTCACTTTTGGGACGGATCGGTTATTGTAAAGGCTATACTGTAAGTTAAAGGAGCTCACATCGGAGTTGTTGGTACTGGTACGATCGCTCTGGGACTTCTTACGTTTCTTCATGACTATCACAAACAGCCCGGCTGCCACAAACACTGACATTATGAAAACCAGTAAGAGACTGAGGATTAGGACCGAAAGGGGGACAGTGCTGCTTGGGGTATTGTATCTTTGAGAAGTTTCTGTAGTGGTGGCCCTATCTGGCGTTGGCTCGTCAGAGGGGGGCGCCGTTGAGACAACAATGTCAGAATAATCTGGGCACAGGTGTTCGGCTTGAATTGAACGCATATCCTGCCCAGCATGCCGCTTTGGAGTCTCACATATAACCTCATTAACAACGGTGCCTGCACTGAGCTGCTCTAGCCATATCTTCATGCCGACAACATCACATGAACAATCCCAGGGGTTCTCAAATAGATCTATCTGCACCAGCAACTTCAGCTGATCCAACACACCACTCACAGGCAGGTTTTGAAAATGGTTACTGCGAAGATTGAGTCTAGAAAGGGACAGCCCACTAAAGATTCCCCTGGTAAGGTTTTCATGAGGTTATTGTTAAGAAAAAGCAATTGGAGGTTGGGTAAAAAGTGTAAAGCGCCCCCGTCAATTTCTCTGATTTTGTTATATTCTAAGTAGAGGTACTGAAGATTCTGCAGTCCAAAAAACATGTCGGTTGTAAGTCTGTCGATTAGATTACCATTTAAGTACAGCCTACGCAGGTTTGTTAAATCCCCAAAAGCTCTGTCGTGAATGAGGGCTATCCTATTGTTTCCTAGGTGAAGCAAATCCAATCCAGTGGCCTCTACAAAATCAGATCTGCGTACCACAGGGATGTAATTCCCTGTGAGATACATCTTTTTGGGATTGTATGGCTTGGGCTTAAGGTCAGATATATTCTCAATCTTCCTCTCTTGGCAGTTGACGTTCAGTCCAAGATCGGAGATCTGCAGATTACATGTACAGGCAGTGGGGCAGTCCAAAGGCACAGGAGATTTGGTCTGATAAGCAATGATTGGGCCATAGTTATAAGGGTTGACTTGAATCCGGGAGGTGGGCTTTGTCTTGGTTCTGTTTGATGGGCGGGTGCCCTTTGTAGGCCTCGATGATGACCGCAAAACAGCTGAAGAGGTGGCTGAGGCTGTCACAGCTGCTGGCGTGGTTTGGAAATATCCATTGGTGCTGAGTGGCGGTGGGGGACGCATTTCATACTCTGAGATGGCTCTTCGTGGGCAGAGCTCCTGTTTAGAGACCTCGTCTAGGTCTCTGCCATGCAGCCTGAAAGGCGTCTCGCAAACCACCTCCCCCACTAAAGCTGTGTACGCTATGCTCTCCAGCCAAGCTTTCAGAGATATGAGCTCACAGGAGCAATTCCAGGGGTTCTCCTCAAGTTGTAATTCCACTACTTTGTCCATATGCTCCAGGAGACCAATGTATGGAAACATTTTCAACCGATTGCCCCGAAGGTCCAAGTGCGTTAAGGGCACATTCCGGAAAATATTGTTAGGCAGAGCAGAGAGCATATTGTCATTTAAAATCATAACTGTGAGCTGGTGCAGTTTGCTCAGTGCGTTAGGCTCTATATTAGTGATGTAATTATAATCAATTTGAAGATATTCCAGACTCTCCAGCCCAGCAAATGTATCGTCCCTTAAAAGGTCTATTTTGTTGTTGTTCAGATGTAATCTCTTTAATCCTTGGAGTCCATTAAAGGCACCAGTCTCTATTTCGGAAATGTCATTGTTGCCTAAATGCAGAATAGTCACCCCAGTGTAATTGATGAAATCGTTGAGGGACAGTTTCTTGAGGAGATTTCCTGTCAGCAGAAGGTGGTACATGGAGAAATGTACCGGGCTTATTTCCGTTAGTCTGACAATCCCTCTGTTCTCACAGCTCACTGTCAGTATCCCTTCTTTCTCCTCGCACGTACATAAATTCCTACAGATTTCCCCATAATTGTCATACATCTCGACCACGCTCAGAGATGCTGCGATCAGAGGGATTATTTTCAGTATCCAGATATGCATTTTCGTGGCAGAGGGTGGCCCAGCTCACTGAAGTGTGGTGCCAGTATGAGGTGTCATCTAGAAGAAAAAGGCAGGCATGGAACATGTTAAGTGTATAATGTGTGCATGTGTGCAGGATCTATACTTATGGGCAATACATTTGTTCAAGAACATGAAACATGTTTACATAACCTTACTATAAAATGATCACAGCAGAAAATCTAAATGAGAAACATCTCAATATGATAGACCATGCAAGTTCGGTTTCTGATGTTTTAGCTATGACATTTCAACAAGCTATGGCTCTGTCTGTACACCTCATATTGTAGGTCACTATGAATGTCTAATTAGTTTTTAAGGAAACTATTATAAGTTGATATTTGACACGATTGAAGTATGTGCATTTCTGAAAAACGAGCATGATGTCAAAAAGAAAAATAAATTATACCATATAGCCTACCGCGGTTTCCTTGCTTAAGCCCAAGCTATTGCAAATGCCATCCCCATAGCATTTCAGAAAGGAGATTTAACGATGTAAAAGCATTTCTGTAAAACCTTAAGAACTACGAAACGATGTTCTTTATGTAGCCTACAAAATAACATTATACGGATAAGAATAAAACTCCACCTTAAACGCGGTCAGACTAGGCTATTTCCCCCACTCACCCCTAATATCCGGCGACTTGAAAACTGTGTGTACGCCCAAAAAGTGGTTATCTTTCATGGACATATATCTCCTTAATGAATTATACGTAGTCACTAACAATTTGCAAAACTGCCATTCTAAATCCGGTTTACGTTAGAGGCTACATAATTTAACAAGGCGACAGTCATAGCCCTTCATCCCTCATTCCTCAGGCAAAAACTAACAAAACCGAGTTGATTAAAAGCAATGAGCAAGCGTTTCCGATCTCATATCCAAATTATTTCTTGGTGGGACATAAATAATACAGTAATTAGCCGTTCCAAAAGCAGAGCCGATATATGTTGAAGCGTCCCTCTCTCTATTTCTCTCTCATTCTCTCTTTCTCCCTCTCCACCACAAGCGCGCGTATCACACACACACACACACACACACACACAGAGAGAGAGAGAGAGAGAGAGAGAGAGAGAGAGAGAGAGAGAGAGAGAGAGAGAGAGAGAGAGAGAGAGAGAGAGAGAGAGAGAGAGAGAGAGAGAGAGAGAGAAACGCACACACACATAAATTCACACGCGCGCACATACACATTATGCGCGGTTACAAAAATTAGAAGAAAAAAACGTTGCCCTAGAGGTTCAATTTTGTTGACAAGAATCGACATAACAAATCAAATGAGGGGATGTTTCATGTTTCAACGAATCATTACTGTCAATGGGGTTGGATACTGTTACATTTCCATTTTACACTATCAGTGTTAAGAATCTGGTATTGGATTAAGATGGTGAACTTAAATCCCATTGCAGTATAGCCTATTCTCATCAATGCGTATCTATTCGTCACGTTAAGACGCAGAGAAAAAAAAAAGACAGGAAAGGAATGAAAGTTTTGCAAATTGTATCCCTTTTTACATAACTAGCTATAGGTAGGTGATTTCCATACTGTGGTCAGATCAGTCGAAGACAGTATATTAAGATATTGTTCCTAATTAACTTGAAAGCAGCTGAAGAAACGAAATTTCAGCACCATGGACAGATCCCCAACTCTAGCATAGAGCTTTTCATGAGCAATGAGCAATATGCAGCTCAAAGAGAAAATCATTTTCCCTTACCGTGTTGAGCCTTGTAAAAGCGTAAGCATTCCGACGATAAGCTGTTTCTTCCACTTTCCTCGACAGTGATGTGAATTTTGTGATACCTCGTCCCTTTTCCAGACAGTTAAATCCTCAAAGTCGAACCTCCGCGTTGTTTAGCTTCATATACCAGACATTGAATTGCACACACTGTCTCATTCACGCCAGTAACGTGACGATGAGCGCCGCGAAGAAGGTTCCTGTCTCTCCGAGAAAATCTTGCTGTCTCATGGAGTGAAATGAAAAGTGAAATACTGGTTTTCTGTGTATGAATATGAGAGCAGAATCTCAAAATGTTAATGTAAGCCCGTTCTACATCCAATAAAGCGACACTTTCCTGTGCATAAGCACCAACGGAACGGACGGGAAATGCACGAATCCCCTTGTATCTTCTGAGTGGTACGGCTTGTATCGCCTTGTGAGTAGATGTAGCCTTCCCAAGGTCCTTAATTTTTTCAAGGGGTGACCGCACAATACGGCTCAATATCTGCAGATATATAGGCTTAACACTTTAGACGAACTGAATGTCCGTTGTAATCTTATTCCCCTATGATAGAAATCATTACATGCATATATATATTTTTTTTTTTTCAATCAATGTTTCAACTGGTGGAACTCGTGTTTCGTTTGGCGCAACGTTTAATGGACAGCAGGCTAACCGGCAATCAATGAACAGAAGACGCAAAAGTACAGTACCTAAATGTTAAACCCAAAAGTATCAATAAATTGGTATTGTGATCAAATCAATATAATCTTTCATTTCGTGGTACTGTTGATTCATCGTTGATAAGGGAGAACCTATAGAGGGCAGTACAATGCGTTGGAAAAACAAAGTTTACGTCTATCCATCCTATGCTTACCTTTTATATGGAATGCACATCGTTTCGTGCATTGCGAGGTATTGTAGCTTGCCGTTTACTTATTCATTAGTATGACACCTGCAGACAACTCTTTCCTCAGCATTACAACATATGTATACTGAAAATCTATTTAAATTGCCTGCCATATGTCTTGTATTTGACTTGAGCTGGTTTTATTTGTCTGCAAACTGTTTGGTACGGATAGGACAAACTGTTTGGTACGGATAGGACAAACTGTATGTTAACCATAGGTTGTCTCAAAGATCCCAAACCTGTATAGGTGTTCAGAATTGTGTTTACTATGACATAATGTTTACCCAGACTATTGGTGAGCATCCCTAGGATTCGCATATCATTGGCAACCTGCTTATGATTATTTTGTAGTTGAGAAATGCAGCTGTAGTTTGGCCTTAGCTCTGCCAAAAGACAAACTCCAATTCTACCTTGAGTGAGCCAAGGGTAAATAGAATTAAGTCTAGCACATGGAGGACTAGCATGTCCAAATGGATTTAACATTAGTCCACATTGTATGCTAATTTAGAAGTCATCTCCTATGCTCTTATTAGCACTCAAGCCAACAGTAAGCCGATGTGGCATATGCAGCCTTGGAATTAGCTGTGAAGATGCATTAAATTATCTGAAAGTCTCTAACTGTATAATCGCATTAACAATACTTTAACACTAAGTTTCCTGTTGGGAAGGACAAATCTTACAATCTCCTGCACCCAGCTGGAATCCAGTTAGGGAAGTCATCGTACTGACGTCATGGGGATGTCCTCCCAATGAAAGGCACTTTGGCTGGCTCCCTTGAGAAGAATCATTACATCAAACGACCAGTCATTTTTCATTACCTGACATGATTATTGGTTTTCTTGATGGAAGTGATGCACGTGTGTGTGTGTAGACCCACTCTGCGGAGGTGAATGCACATACTGTAATTCCACTACTGTAGCAACCAGCATGCACCATCCTTGATTATAGAAAACAGCAAAGACAGATTCAACGTTGACATTTTATGTGCCTTTACAGCTAGTAAATGTGCTATGTCTCGGACATACATGTAAGTAAGTATCAAATAAATTTCAGCTTCATTTGTTACCGGACTCCTTCATCTACAGATTGATGGGGTATCTGGTTTGCTGAGATCACTTGACAAATGACTGGATGCAACATAACTCAGCCCCAGTCAACCATTTGTAGGGCTTCACGATCAACAGCAAAACATGTCATTAACTTAACTAACTGGAAGTAAATCAGCAGCTTTGGTAAAGATAGCACACTTTCAATGCAGATGACCCTACAGTTTAGTGTATCTATTCATCTGGTAGATCATATTCCAGATTTACTTTAGAGTGATGTTACCTGTCGATGGAGGCTTCCTAATCATAACCATCAAAGCTAACCCTCAGCATTTATCAGGCCTGGGATGATGTACTGCTCCACAGTGGATTCACACTGAAGACAGAATGGGCTGCTGTTTTGACAGCTATGATTGATCGCCAAAAGCACGAGAAGGTTGCACAGGGGGCTTTCCTTTGTTTTCTCTCCCAGTTCTCTACCGGGACAAGGGGAGGTAATTTAAAAATGTTGAATCGGTAACATGCAAACTTACCAGGAGCTATAATGAAAAGAGCTGCTGACGATGCGATAAGTGCATTCACGCTATGTACTAGAGAATGAATTGAATTTGGAGCTCTCATGCAGAGTAACAAAGAGAAGGACTGGAACCAACTGTGCCAGCATAGACTGCAGCATGCTATATTCAGCTTTACATGGTAAACAGACACACAGAAGCTCCAACCTATAAAACACATGACACCCAATTTGCGAAACGATGCCATATTTTAAAAATATTTAGTAATGAAAATAAATATTACGTACAGCTCTATGGCCCAGGGTTTGTGTGTGTGTGTACAGTATGTGTGTTTTTGTGTCATCCTTAATAAAGTAAACGGTTGTTTATGCAACTAAGCCTCAATGCATACTGTTTTTGAAAAGCGAGAATCTGTAAACAAGGGCCCTGAGTTTGAGCTTTTATTCTTTCAAAATAGACTCTATTAACCAATCACAAACAAAATGTCAGACCAAAAGAATTCCAAGCACCACTCAACCCTACCTGACCAGTTGAATGGTCAATTCAAAGGCACTATCTACAGAGGAGAGTGATTATGAAAATTGTGTGGGACCTGCACTTCAAAGGTGGAAAGTAAGGTATTGAGAGAGGTAGATAAGCCTATTTCTGATGTACAATCATTTTGTTAGCAATTTCACAAACAGGCAGGAGAGGTACCGTAGCAACATACAGTATAACTTGCTGCTCACAATGATCTTTAAGGGAGGGCTTAACGTTTTTAATTCATATTTTTTCGACATACTTGTTTTTAAGCCACAGGATCTCTCAGCATTATGGAATTGTCTAGAAATACAATGTTTGTATTATGTTACATGATATGTTGGATTAATTCACTTTTATCACCTGCCACCTGCTTTCTTGACCCCCATCATTCCTTCAGATGGTAAGACATACGCGGGCAAATGTTGATTCACAATTCAGAGTGCAAGTGGAAAGCATACTTACTTGAGATTTGGAATTAATTTTTACTCTGCAATTTTCTATTTCAAATTAAAGTCACTGTTTGATTTCAATCTGTGAGCAAGTGAATTGGTAGACAGCCCATCCCTGCCAATTAGTCAGGCAGTAATGGATTTCCAAGTCACAAGAGGACCCATTTGCCCTCTAATTTAAATAGTCAAGATAATTACAGTATATTCAAAAAAGGAATGAGAATATCACCGTGTACAAATCAATTCACTCGTAGTCCCTCTCAGTCACAAATCTACAGATAATCACATAGATCACTCGTTTGTAGTCACTTGCGCGTTTCTTACTGGCTAACCCAGTAAAATGACACGGGTCACTAGTTTGTGAATTCTCAGGCAATATTGACAGTGATGAAGAAAGTGTTTTGTCCGTCTCTTCATAAACGGAGTGACTAAGTTCAGTTGAGTTCTGGATTTTAATAAGTATTTATCAATCTGCAGATTGGGAGAGAAAACCAGACCTCTGACAATAAAATGACAACACAACACCAGGCTTAGGTCTCAATCATGTCTCTCTCGGCTCTGAAGGCCGGAGGACCATCTTTTATAGGGCACAAGAATGTAAACATAGATAGTGACAGTAATGACGTTACAACAGTCTCAGAGAAAGAAATTCACAGCTCCCAACACATGACCACTCAGACTAGAGAGTTCATAGTTGGAGCTCTCCTTGTAGTCATGACAAGGACCATTTAGCCAGTACTTTCTCCTGATCCCGAACATCTATTAACCCTGACACATAGACACAATCTCCCCTTATTGCTAGCAAGCTTATATGAGAACATGCTAACTAGTATCCAATGACTAGTTCTATTGATTAGTGAATAATGTAAGCACACATGAAATCGCAATTTCTTCCACAACAGTGAGAGACAGAACTTGCAAACCTGGAATCTGAAGAGAGACAAACAACACCTCATCATTGCATATTCATACAGTAATACCAGTCCCCTGTCATGCCATTTCAACATGGTGTGTTATCAAACACACACACAATCACAGAGAATCGAAATAGCAAGAGAGATATAGAGAGAGGAGGAAAGTGAAACAAAGTGAGAAAGAGATAGAGAAAGCAAATGGAGACTAGGGGCATTATCGATTCAAGTGCATATTTGAAATGGGAAATGATTTTCAAGCGTCCCAGCTCTTTTCACTTGCTTTTTCAGATGTCTAGATTATCGATTTCTGTAAGGGTGATTTGAATCATGCTGCTAAGGCATATGGGGTGAGTAAGCTGACTGCATCAAGCAGAGACAAATGGTCTTTGTATTGTCAGCGGTGGTCTTGCACTTCTTTTTATTTTCATTAGCATGCTGTTACATTCAGTTAGCCAAGAATTCAACCTATAACTGAATTGCAACATGAATTGATCAAGTCCCTGTGCATGGTATACTGTTACACACATTACACACAAGACACATTTAACAAACACCAGGTCAGGGTGAGATGTACTGTACCAACAGTATCAAGTATTTTACGTGGGCAAGACTGAACAAAATCTGACCTTTTTGCTATATTGGCATTCAAGGCCCTGAACAATACAATGAAAATAAAATAACACATGTACAGTAGAAGAGGTAAAAGTAAATTTAAAATAAAGAAAATTAAGATAATGATAAGTTAAAACAGGTATGCCTTAAGATTGTTTACAGATTGTGATGCCCTCCGGCTTTTCTGGCAAGTGGTTCCTGAGGCGAGGATCAGGCAAATTACACGTACAATGACCGAAACAAACATGCAACCTTGCACAACTTTGCATGGCAATAATCTTTCAGAAGTTTGGAACGATGAAACAAAAGTGCAAAGCCAATTTCTTACTCTGACCTAATTTCCATATATGCTTCCAGTACTTTTTACAAACCCAATTAAAATGTCTACCCCACTGTTCCTAAAGGACAGTGGCTGACTATATCTGTCCTCAGCCATCCCCTCTCCCTCAGTGCATCCAGGGCCTGGGATTCACACAGCCATACCGGGGTGTTTGTCAAAGAATCTGATGAGGTTGGGCAGGGCCTTAGTGCCTGGGCAGAGGATCAATCAGTGGATTTGATAGCTGGTGGCTCGGGCTTTCCCTGGGTAGACTCCTCCTACTGGACCTAGCCATTTCCAACCTGGACAGTGTGAGCTGCCGAGATGGAGGGCTGGACAGATATAAAGAAGCATGTGGCCTAGAAAACTGAGGTTGCACAGGCAGAGTTTAGCCTTTTCATATGGACTGTGGGGAGCTCACACCATATTGCTCAAACCTATACAATTCCTTTAGATCTACAAAAAAAGATGGTGCCAAGAGACGGTTGAGAGATAACAGTTTTGGGATTTGGTTATTATTTTAAATGTTCGGTTAATGCTTTGGATTGGAGTAAAGGAGATACTACATAGAGTAAAATCACAAAATATGCCAACATGTTATTTGTTCATGTATCATGAAGATTATATTAACACATTCATGGTTCTACATTTTTGTTTGAATTGTATACTGTATACAGTTGTTAATCATGAGACACAGAAACAAAAAATATGATGTTTTTCCATACAGAAAGAGAAAATGTTTTTTCAAAAACAGGACTGTAGGTGAACTGTAGTCACTACTCCAACAAGGATTTCCAGGGGCATGAAAAGTAATTTCAATGGAAGTCGGAACTGTAAGCATTGGAAGGAAATAGCTTACTTAATCCCACCATATTTGGTCAATTTTTCTCTATATCAAAGTAAACAATGAGACAGCCAATACATAGATCAGCAGGGGATCTTGTTTAAAGCTCAAGCAATTATAGCGTAGTATTTTGGATGATGCAATGAATGTGTATTAGGCAGCGCGGTTGAGCTTGGCTTCTTGTATAAGAATCTTCACTCCCAGTGCCCTGACACATTTACTTGATGGATACGATGAATTATATTTACAGATTTGTCAAATATGCCATGCTGCTTCACATTAACACATTTGAAAAGACAGTGGATTATTTTTAGCCATCTTTCAAAGAGAAAAAGAAAAACAATGGGGCATTGGGGCGTTTAGTGGTGAGTCACTCCTGTATTGTTCTTTCCATTGATTGTGGGCCGTCATGATACATTTCTCATGGGAGACTATTAGCATAACATTACTCTTCCCACAGCTTGCTTTTCAAGAGTGATTCGTAAACACGAGGAGTCATGTGTTTTAAAAGTCACCGTCAAGTTCAGCTGTTCAGGATCTCAGGTAGAGATGTCTATTCATGTTCAGTCTTTTAGGTAGCAGTTTAGCATTAGGATTTGTGTGTGTGTGTGTGTATGTGGGGGGGGGGGGGGGGAGTGGGGGGGTTCTAAATGTCAGGGAGACCCCTTTGTAAACAACTCAAAACAATGCTGACAATTGTCTTATCTTTATTACAAAATAAAATGGTAGTTTTGTTGATGTGAATAAAAAGTATGTCAGATATCAGATCTTTTTTTTTTGCTTACTAGAATGTGAAGGATTCTGCGCTATGGGCCCATCCATCAGAGTCAATGTCATGGAGACATACTAAACCACTGCCACCCGTACACTTCTTGCTGTGTGATACTGTTAGTGTGGTAAATCTAGCCTCCATCCCCTGGGCCCACATTTACAAAGCTTATCAGAGAACAAGAACTGATCCAGGATTGGCTGTGCTCCTGAACAAGATTAAGATTGACAGGTAAGGATTTGATCCTAGATTCAACTGTGAGATGTGAGATGTGTTGAGATAGACACTGGCACTTCTTTCTCCTCTGAGTTGATTGTCAGTGAGACAGTGAGATAGACACTTCCTTCTAGCCTTCATACTCCATGGGGTGCAATAGAAAATGTACAGTTGTCACGATAATATGAGCAATTATGGCTCATATTCTCTCTGGTCTATCAGACAGCATAGATGGAATTATACCGATGCAGGATTTGTTTGTCATTACTGCAAGTTTTCCAACCATGATTTTTGTAACTTCACAAAGCGTTGTCTAATATAACAATACCATCAAGCCATCAATAAATGCTTTCACTTACAGCTGAAGTAGTTCATTCATCACTCATTTGGGATGCCCATTCCCTCCTCACAATAACAGTTAATGAAAAATATGCCTTCTCTTCTCTACATAAATAATACAATGCACTATATGTCAATTGGGATGTTGTCAGTTTGGACTCACTATAGTCGAACTATGAAGCTTTGGGTCCCTTTGACGAGACACAATCAGCACAAACCAGCTGTTTATTCTGGAAGCAAGGCAAGGCATCAGAACTGCTATGGGATGCCAGCAGCACTACGGTTTGATTATTCACTGTCACACAATGTGTGTTCAGACAAAAATTGACCCCTGGAACAATGTTATGAAAAAGGCTCACGCAAATTCCACTTCTAGGCAGGCCTGGTATCCTCCTGACAATGGTCAGAGTCATTGGGGTCTTAGTGGTGACCAGGGTAAGCCAGAGTGGGATTGCATGGTCCATAAAACTGAGGAGAGTTAGGCGGACATAATGGTCAACTGGACAAGTGGACATGGAGCAATTGTCTTGTAGAGGCTGGATTTCAGTGGGTTCACCTACCATCGAACAAGTATGGTGAATTATTGTTGTTATTGATATCTGTCTTGATATATATGTATATATATATATATATACTTGAGAAATTAAAACTTCGGAGGTACATTGTGGGTGACAGGGATGTAAAAGATACGTTTGTTTACAATCCATGTGTCCAAAGTTAGATATTAACAAAGTCAAATTAGTTATGAGCTATGCTACTCCTTTTTACTTGCATTAAGTTAAAACAATAACCCTATAAATTCAATCTTACTGTTTATGTATAAGTATAACAATAGCATAATTGTGTTGAGTTAGATGTAATGTTACACTCCTTGGTTAAATTGCACATTGGTCTAAGTCGGGGTGACATTGTAATCAGTTCCATCCTTATAAAATGTGTCCTTAAACTAAAGCAGCTGAAACTCAGGAGTTTAAACGCACCTCTAATTCAGTCCAGAGTCCCACTTTTTTCCATCCCTTCATTGAAGATTCTTTGTTGTTATGAACCTTTACAATTACACGATAATTAAATGTTGGAGGTCTTTGTGCAATGCCACTGTGGTGTCTTTCTTGTATGTGAGGGAAAATGACTCCCTCCCTCTCTTTCTGTCCACTGATCCAGAACATTGTGGAGCCTTCAGTATCCCACTGATGAATTAAAAGTGTTGCTTTGGCATTCGAAGCCTTGGCGGAGTACTCAAAGGCAGGGGAGAAAGAGCTATTCCCAGGGAGAGAAATATGTCTTTCTGCTCAAAGATGTAAAGCCGGCAGTGGTGGAGTTGTCAGAATCTTCTGAGATTGTTCTTAAGAATGTGAGAACGAGGACAATAACGCTGGAGGGAGTAAACCTAATGCTCTTTCAAGGCCTGGGGTGAAAAGCAAGAAACTTTAATCATTCAAATGTGACACATCTCTACAGATTAAGAAATGAATGCTACAATAAATACGAACATGTCTCAGAAACATCACCCACGACGAACGCTGACCTGCATGCCGGGCTATTTGTCCTTGTGTAAACTGTGAAACTCCAATTGACAGTATCCCAAATCTTGCTGACACTGATAACGGCATGAAAACCTGAATGCGTTTATTGTATTCAAATTTATGTGAGGTGTGTGTCCACTCTCTGCTTGGGGTTAATTCAAAATGCAAAATGTGTTTTGCTTGCCATCGCATCTGAACCCTCGCCTCAGTGAGGGCTGATTCAAAGCAATAACCTCACTTGGGCACATACATTCCATTCATAACCCCTCAAGTGTTGTATTTCGTCTTAAAGGGGAAGGTAAACTATGGCCTTCAACCTCTTTACGATTCAGCTAAAAATGCCTTTCTTTTTGCTTTAAACTTTCCTACCGTTTTTTGGCAGGTATGTATTGTAGCTGAAGTACCGTACTGTGTTTATTGTTGCAGCCTCTCTCCCTCTCTCTCTATCTCTCTCTCTCTCTCTCTCTCTCTCTCTCTCTCTCTCTCTCTCTCTCTCACTCTTGTTTTTTGTCTGTCTCACTCATCTTTTACAGTTTTTCTCGATTGCTAGGACACATTTCTTGAAACAGTCACCCATTTTCTCAAAAGACAAAACCAAATCTTCAAACTCAATTTCCAAAACCTATAAGCCTGACGTTGCCATACTCATAAATCTAGTCAGAATATGAGTCCGATAACTCTCCGTTGGGCTGTGAGTATGGGGCGTGTTTCAACCGAACTCGTAAAACAAATGCCTCTTCGCTCAATTGGATAGACCTACAACCAATCAGAGCAACGTAATATGTTGTTTGTTTAAACAAATTCTACCCAAGCGCTCTTTGGTGACGTGGTTGATTACGTTACTGTTGATCATCTGTCCATCATCGTGTAAAGCCCGCCCTGACAATTTCATTGGTCCGAACAGCTCCTGTACGGGTATAGTTTTTCCGCAACCGAGCTACTCCAGACTCAACTTCCCGACCACATTCATTGTGGGCGGGGCTAAATTGGGCTGGCAGCCAGGCTAAAAAGGGAGGATCAGATGGCTGAGCGGTTAGGGAGTCGGACTATTAATCAGAAGGTTGTTGGTTCGATTCCCGGTCGTGCCAAATGACATTGTGTCCTTGGGCAAGGCACTTCACCCTACTTGCTTCGGGGGGAATGTCCCTGCACTTACTGTAAGTCGCTCTGGATAAGTGCGTCAGCTAAATGACTAAATGTAAATGTAAAAAACCTCTGACTCCTCTGGAAAAATCAAACACTTGCTCCTAAACCATTTCATTTGTGCTCAAAATCAAACAATGCTTTCAGATCATAAATACAGCAAATCAATATATACACTATGGAGCAATCATTAGACACCAAAACAATGGAAAACACAGCATCCAGGGCATGTAGTTACATGTAAAGACAAATGTTTTTATGTTTACACAGTAAATGCATTCACGTAGCAATAAAGAAAATTGATTTTGGATTTTGAAACACTGGATTTTGGTGTTTCAACACCCATTGACACTTTCCCTCATGTATGACAATGTTTAGCCTGTGTTCTGCACCTTTCTTTCGCCAACCGAGTTTTCCCTTGTCTTCCTTGAGGGTTGAGGTTGGCTGAGGGGCAGTTCTATGGGTGTATATGAAGCCCTCTGTGACATTGCTAGTAAGAAGGGCTATACAACTACGTTGATTTGATTTGAAATCAATCGAATATTTCGGTAACCATCACAACTTAGCACTGTCAACAAAGAACAAAGAAAAACAGGGTCAAAACCCTCTGGTGTGCTGGATCCAGCCTTCAAAACACTCCACACCAATGTCACCACAAGCCAATTCCATTGCCTGTAGGAGATGTACCCTGGTACATGGGTTTCGGTTATAGACCTTCCACCGCCATACAGAGAAAATCTGTGTCGAGAAAAGGGTTGTATGGTGGAAGGCAAACATTTAAAGTAAAAAAATGCTGGTTGATGTTGAACTATTCTCGTATACGGACACCACGGTGAAAGCTGACATTGTCACCAACCACCATTGTACACGTGTGATCATTTTTGAGTCATTGTGTTTTACAGATGACAACTGTGTTGTAGTTGTGTTTACTGTTTGCCGGATATGTTTACCATTTTGCAGCAAGTGTATCACAGTACAAAATGTTTTTAGTGAATAAGAATGTGTTTAGAGTTAGAGTTTTGCCAAAATAATGTCTTATTCGACAAATGGGTTTAGGCCACTGAACATTTGATTCAGAGAATGGGGTTTAGTGTTTTAACAATTGTGAAAAACGAATATGTTTTGTGGTAATCTTTGTGATATAACACTTCCTGTGCCTACTGTTGCCTGTCATTGTCAGCGTAGGGGACAGGACTCAGGCACAGAAACTGGAACTTGTGCAAAATTATTTCTTTAATAAACAATAAAGCAGACCGGGCTGCCATGAGAGAAAAAACAAACAATCCAGCAGGGAGAGTGAAGGTCGGGGTGGTCTTTGTAGGTGGTTGATGAGCTGATCGATAACAGGTGCGCTGATGAGTGACTGGTGTCAGGTGCGGGGAGAGAACAGGAGGGCGTGTCCACAAACTGAGGAACGTGAGGGTGACAAACAGAAAAACAAAACACGATCACACTGGACTATCACTGGGTGGGTGTGACAGTGATTGGTGAATCCTATATTGACTTGAAGAATCCAGAAATACATAGTAATGTGTGAATGCATTTGATATAATTTTCATATTCTGCTTTACAATTTGGGAAAATGCTGAACTATTTGATGATGTTAGGGCACCTGGTCTCACACATTGATCAAACCCAAGGATACATTCTAAAATCCAATACTGAGAAATGTTAGGCTCAATGGCTCCAAATTGACGGCCACCAACCCTAGATGTAATTGGTCAAATCATGTGGTCTGTTTGAGTTGAAACGATTGAGTTAGAGCCGAGGGAAATCATTGAGTCGTATAATCCCATTAGAACGTAATCTGACCAAGGTGTTCAAGTTTACCTCCTAAGAAAATACAGTCCACACAACCAAAATGCTTCTTGGGTCACACACCCACACCACACTAACGTACACATTTTTCATGTTGGATGCCATAGTAGACTCAACTGTCTGACAGGATTGATGATGATCCACTGTATCAAAATACATTAACATACTCATTGGGAAATGGAAGTGTAAGGCTTTTAACGCTGAAATGCATGCCTGTGTCTGTCACATTGACTCATCGCTATTGTGTTCTAACTAAACCAATATCACTTACACAAGAGTAAGAGTGAATGCTAACGCTTTTTAAGGCTTTGATACTCAAACCTTACATCAAATGTTCATGTTTTTACTGTGTACACAACATGTGTCCCTCGACTCACAGCACTGCGATAGTGAATGAATACAAGCTCAGAGCCTGACAGAACCAACATACAGCACCAGCCGGCGATGATTGATGTCTGTCACTGATGTTTCCCAGACCGTGAAGAGATTAAGTAAAAGCATCAGGAGACTATGTGCCATGCAAAAGTTGAAGTGACTGAGAGGAAATGGGTTTTGCCAGG
This sequence comes from Hypomesus nipponensis, assembly GCF_054491055.1. Classification (NCBI taxonomy): domain Eukaryota; kingdom Metazoa; phylum Chordata; class Actinopteri; order Osmeriformes; family Osmeridae; genus Hypomesus; species Hypomesus nipponensis. The sequence continues at coordinate 10,240,260 of NC_140372.1, read as the reverse complement.
AGATTTATTGTGCTCTGTGAACTATACCCGTTGGCATGACCTGTCATCACCCCGTTTTGATGAACGAGGGTCACACTATAATTCTAATTGAGTTCAGGTGAAGTGCAACTCTGGGTAACACTACATTTAGCCGAGTTTGAACTCACTGTTTCTGCAGTCTTGGAGTCCCACTGAACAGCAATGGTGGTACTTCATTTGGTGTGAAATAAAAAAATACATTTGTGGTTTTGGTCATAGAGTAAGCTGTAGTGAGATGTTTGGATGAACAACTCTGGATGATGGATGTAAAATGTGTGTGATGTGAACAGATACAGGACAATATTTGTAATAACAATTGTCAAAATTGTCAAATGTAAAAATAATTGTCATTACAAAAACTATTATTGTGCGGTGCAAGTTTACCATTTTTGACTAATTTATCAAGAGTATTTGTTTGCATACAGCCTGAATCTGTCAAGCAAAGTTTGATAAAGTTGTTGCTTAGGCATCTTTTCTTTTACCAGTCCTTGTCTGTGGAGCACTAAAATAAGAAACTCCCCCTATAACAGATATAATTAATCACTCTGGGAGGACAAGTCATGTAGTTTTTTAGGTTACCTTAAAACACTTACAACCCCTCCATTTCACTTCCTATTAAATGTCTAGTATTACAGGCTCTACACATAACCACTTAAGCTATAAATTTCAACAGTCTGTCCCTTGTCAGTTAATAAATGGCTGAAACATGAATGGTTTGAGGATGCAGGTATTCTGTAAAATTCCATAAAAATGAAAGCCTTTTGATGGCTCAAATTGAACTGGAACTTATTGTGTTGTCTGACAGATTGAAAATAGTGACTGAACAGAGACCATTTTCATTTGAGTTAATTGCAAGCAGTAGTGCATGAATGTACTGCTGCACAGTCATTTACTACACATTGATGAACGTCTAGTGAGGTCGAGAAGCAGATGATTTGAAATAACCAGGACCATTAGTTTCCACTTTGACCGTACTCCACTTAGTCCAGGTCTTGTTGCTTGCAAGGTTGCCTTTGCAGTTTTGTTCTACTACGTTTGTGTTGTAGCCTACAGAAATGAAAGAATTTAGTTACAAGGCACTTTTCCGCAGCATATTTCTACCTAATCTATACTTCACGCTTCGTTGTGCACTAGAAGCTTATCTCTTTTAGTATTATCTGTACCATGCATTGTAATGACTACTGTAAGTCTCCTATATATCTCACCCTTGCAATTTCACATTTGATAGATTATTTCCCCATTTGGTTGAATGCCTGTATGCAGTACAAATCATTAATGAAAAAAACATACATTCATAACGGAATGGCCTTCCTGAGGTATGCACTTAACCTGATTCAGTGAATTTGCCATATTCTTACAACTAGACATAGGTATTCAAGGTATCAGATCTCTATGACAACAGGACACTTTTTACACTCAAATGCTGGTTGATAAAAACTGTACAGAATGATAAATCACAAAGCCTAAGAGAAATAAATTGAAGAAACAGAATTGTTTAATCAGTTTCAATGGTATGCTTAAAATGCTTTCTAAATAGAAAGGGCATGGGCTTATCTCTAGGTACTCATAATGGAATTCATAAGCAGATCTTTGTAACATTTTCCAGATAGTTTCACCAAAACAGGCACGCATCAAATTCCCAAACTCCCAGTGCAATATACCTAAATACAATGTGATGAATAAGGACACATTGGACTGAATGGGATGTCTAATTTACATACTTGCATGATAATGTCTTACTATATTCATTCAGGGGACATAATTGAAATGATTAGACATTTTATAACTAGAATGACCTTTTATATTGAGAAGGTTCTTGGAATTGCTATTTATAAACCCAATAGTTCATGCAAATTGGATAACTATCACAAAAACACATGACATATGATAAATTGTGTTCACTCTTAAAATAGAACTGGTGTGGTCTGAAGGAGTTTTAAAGTGTGCTGTTGAGGGGTGAACTCTCAAGCTTCTCTACACCAATTACATCTCGCCCTTAGCTGATAAAGGGTTCAACATTAGTTCAGCACAAGATTTATGCACCATAATGAACACATCCTTTGGAATGCTTCTGACCGATTCCAAATCACAGCGATTAGAGGCATCAGCTGAAATCCCAGACGAGTCACGGAAAGTTTGTATTGTGCAGTGTCAGCTGGAAGCAGCCAGTAATGTGAACCCTGTCAGTTGGTTTGTGCTGGTATCCAAATGAGAGATGGCAGAGCTGTCATGATGGTGATAGAGCCATGCTTTTTTCAAGTCTTGTTGACTCCAGTCAAGAAAAACAATGAATCCCACTCGCATCTTGGGGCATTGGAGCTTTGCATTTTCTTATGTCAGGGTCATGGCTCCTCTGACTTTTTAGAGCATTTCTTTTGTCCTGCACAATACACTTTGTTCAATACAGTCAGTGCAACTGCATCCAAATAGCAAATCGAATGAACCATTATGGTCGTACATTGTGATCAGTGTTTTGGCAGGTGTGAGGTTACAAGCAGCATGACATGATCTTGATGTCTCATCCTATGTTATTGATGCACTGCAATGTAACATCCTAGGAATATTTATATGCTGTAAATGAATCATCGCATGGCGATGGGGATGTAGCCAGGTAAAGTGCCATTTAAGAGCCTTACTTAATCACTTATCCTAACACAGTCTTCTGTGTCGCACTAGGGTCTTTTACCAGCTGTGAGATAGATCACTTTTGTCCAAAAAACAATCCTTTCAGAAAAAAAATGAAATTATTGAAGAAGGTACAGTGGTTGCAATCGTGGCACCACTGTTTTGTGCAAAACGTGGAAACGTTTAGGACCAGTTGCAAGCCTGCTTCATTAGTTAATTTGTGCATACCAATGACATGTAGCCAGTCCATGAAGGGGGGAGAAGTCAGTGAATTGTTGAGACATTCAATGGGCTGACTTACTCACTCAATCAATGTATATCAACTCGTAGATGTTCTATATTCTCCCTCAGTGGTCATGCAAACCAAGCAGGAGACAGCAGGTCGCGCCTCACCAGTGATAGCTGAGCTAAGACACAGAGGAAAAGAAATGTTCAAGGGCAGCAGGATGAAAGAGGGAACAAGAATATAAAAAGAAAAGTGTCATATTACCAGGGGAAAAGTAGGACGGAAGAAGGGAGGAGAAGGAAGGGAGCAATTTCAAGCAGAGTAATGCATACCGATGATGCAGCCATTTTAGGGGAGGGTATGATCATTGATATCCACTATAGTTATTTTTATAGTCTTAGGTCAGTGATGGTAGATTGTTTTACAAGTGAATGTAAACAACCTGACTGCGGAAAACTGATGCTGAAGGGCATAACTTTCCTACCCATAGGAGGGGTGGAAGGTTCTGAACAGAGAGTCACACCAGGACAGAATAGCAACTGACACTGAAACCAACATATCCTCAAGGTGACTCTTTGTAACTTCTGTATGCCTGACATCCTCTGTGGGGTTAACTCCTGTAGGGTTGTGTATCACTGGATGGGCCTTCCTAATGAAATGCACTGGGCACCATGAGTTACTGAAGCTGCTTCCTCAGTGACAGCCCACCAAAGGCTTTTTGGCATGTCCACTCATCCGTTTACGGAACAGGATTCAGACAGTTGGCAAACTGGGGTAAAACTGTTATCGCCGTCAAACAGATAACAACCATATCAAATTAAAGGAATGGGTGATACAGCACATTTTTGGTCAAGAATGTACTGATAAGGGTTCAATTTTCTCTTGGACTAATTGGATAAGTAAGAATAGTGTTACAGATGTTTTGATTTATTTTTCATGGAAAGGTCTGTTATTTTCATATTCATATTTCACAGTCATATTTCACAGTGTACAACGAGGTTTCAGTTCACTTGCATGGGGTCTCTTTCCATGTACTCTCACCTATCTAATCTTTCGCTGCATAAAGATGTCATGAAAAACCAAACAACAATAAGTAAACAGCTTGCAGCAAGGTGGGCAGAGTGCATAAGGAAGATGGAAATTGAATTATCCCGAAGTCTCAGTGGGATCTCATCAAGTAGGAGAGAGAGAGAGTTAGAATTAGTAAATGCAAGCAGAGAAGCTTTTTCCCAGATTTATCTCTACATCCAATAGCACTCCCTCTGAGTTTTTCTTCAACACAGCAAATCCCTTTTGTCACCAGCAGACTCCTCTGATTTGCCCATCAATGACTTATTTATCAGAAACTGTAACCAAATTCTAGCAGTACAGCACAAGTGAATGCTAAACACCACCCATTTTAAAGTCCACTGTATAGCTGTAATTAGGACATCTAGGAGAATACACTTTAATGTGTAAGTCGATAAAGCCAGACTACTTTGATACTTAAACTAACATACAACAACCATCAGCATATTCTTCATTAGCATTTTACATTTACCATTTAGTCTTTCTTGGAATATGCCAAGTGTGCCATTCTTCGCCGGTAATCCGTCCAATGATTAATTGTTTCTGACATCACATTTAAAGGTCCTTGGCAATCTACCAAGTGGTCTCTGGACAGGTAATTTACAATGGCAGGGTGATTGTTGGATATCATCTGACATTTGGGTTTTGCATTCACCTGTAGATGATCACCATGTGATGGGATTGTCTTCTCAGAAATGGGACACTCCTCAATATGAAACCATCTCTGTGGGTAGCGTTTAAGGTTGGCCCGCTGGATATCTAAATGGCATAGACAGCACTTCATATATATATATCGTCATTCAGAGGACACAAGCTGAGGGGTTTAATTATAAATTGACCCAGGAAAAAAAAAATCAAAAGTTTCAAATCTAATATGGTCCCGGGGATTAATGCTTGCCTCAAGCAATAAAAAGAAGTATTAAGGCGCTTTCTGATGCCTACCACAGGCTCGAGGCTACTGCAAGCGCCCTGAGCCAGCTGGCACAGAAAACCCCAGCCTCTAAAAGCCGCAAGGAAACAGAAGACCAGTGCAGTTCTAATTGTCACAACATCGACAAAATAAGAAGATGTAAAAAAAAATACATAAAAAAAAAAAACCATAAAGTATATATGTGGTGATCATGTACAGATAACTTACAGAGGAGGTCTCTTTTATATGTCAATTGTGGGAGAAAGAACACATCCATCCAAAAACGAGTAACTAAGTTATGTATGACCTGTATCATTGTCTGCTACTGTTGACTTGCCGGGTGTCAATGGTGGAGCATGATTGAGCCCAAAGGTGTGATGGGATGTTCTCAACCCCGCTCAACAAATGGAACAAAGCGAGGCTGCTGGCATGGTTTTCAGTCCAATCAAAGCAGTCTCGAGGGCTCCGTATTTGGCACATTTGTCCCTACTGCTCCCCACTCATATTGTTCTCAGTATGTGTGCACACAATGGTTGCTTACAAACGGTGTTCTTGCCTTATTTCCTGCCTGTGTCACTCCCCAAGGCCAACACAGGTCAAATCTCTCTGGCTGTACCCACAGTACTGTGTATTGGTCTGAGCAACTGGTCATTCACTGGTTGAGACATGTATGTTGCAGTTGGTGGGGGGGGGGATCATGAATAGCCATAGCCTCAGGCAGGATTGCTTTCAGTTCTTCATTGCAATGCACATAGTTCAGAATTCGGTTATTCTGCAACCCTTTTGTTATCTCAGATGTCTCAATGCAAATGAGACAGATGGTTCAGGGACATACAGCCATGGCTGTGCAATATTATGGCTCCATAGTCACTACATCAACACACAACATTTCACCAAGCAGTACTTGAACTCTATCACCCAAATCTGCTTCTGATAACGTGTTGAATAGCAAATGTGGTGTTGTCTGAATTGTTTATTTACTGAATTTACGACTGTCTTGATTGTAAAGTTGTATATGCCTTACCTTAATCCAAAACAAAATTGAATTTTCTCTTAATTTTCTCATCCTAAATGTACATCAACTTAATATAGTGCAATATCTTTTTTCAGGGGCCTAAGGCAATACCGTCGTACTGGCTTCATATTTCAGCAAACTTTTTTATTGCATTATTGTTGCCTGGGGGTTAGCCTTAAGCAACATGGTCTCAATCGGATTCCGTAAAGAAATTTGTGTCTGGGAGGGAATATCTGTGTGTCATGCAGATCAATGTTTCCAACTATCTATACTAAGTGGAAAAGAGAGGTATATGAAGACATACAGACATTCGTTACTGACATATTTCTTTAGGCTATATCTTCCTTTATGTTTCATCCCTCTCTAGATGCCATCTCCCAGTGCTTACAATTGATTTGGAGGTACTGTATTCAAGGATTGAACCCACATACATATTGCAAGATAGTATATATGTATCAAAAGAACATTCCAAACATATTGGTGTTTCTGTTGTCAGCTTTGTGTTAAATTCATGAGTGTGTTTAATAATGTGCAACATTATGGTAATTGTTGCATTCCTTCGATCAAAAAAACAACATTATTATTGGCGCTGTTCATCTCACTGTTAAAAAAGGACCTTCATGCTCAGTGCAAGAACATACGGCTGTTTATAGAACCCAAAATGTTTACTGTATTTGCTTTACATTTTGCACCAAACCCCTTACCCAATGAGAGATTCAACTTCAGCACAATGGAATGCACATACTCCTAATGTCTGTATTAAAAGGAAGAATCTACAGAATAAATGCCCTCTAATGGAGTCGCAGGTGCTTTCAAAGCATTTTTTGCACATCCCTGAAATCCTTTTCAAGTACCAGTCCCTTTGCCATGGCACACATTTCAAATTATAACATTTTTTTTCCACCTCAAAGGGGAAGTGACTGCCACATTTCGAATGGGCCACATTTCAGCTGCCTCAAATGATAATGTCAATTTTTTTTCCCAGCCAGACTTTACATTCTAATATATCACATGCATCTGGAGACTGATAGTAAATTAATTGAACATCCCCACCGGTTTCCCATTTCTTTCTCTGAAAGAATTTAAAGAAAGCAACTCTGTTATCTGATCAGATAGCTGTATATCCCAGTGTTCATAATGAACATATTTTACACAACAAAAAAGTGTCAACACCATTAATTGGTTTAAATGCAGTACATAGGTTCCAGCTGTGCTTAAGATGGAACATCATACTGTCCTACTGTATGCAGCCATTAGACACTTGGGGATTTACTGTCATTGTTGTGTTAATTGTTCCCTCAAATGGAAACAAGTTTCTCTTCCCTGTCCTGTAGACTTGCAATCAAGCGTTGTCACAGTTCCTTCTTCAGTCTGAGTTACTCTATGATGCTGCATATTCTCCTCATCCAACTACAGAAGCACTGTAAGCAAAAGGGTTTTGCACAGTGATATGAACCCATCCCTGGCTCCATTCCGTATTATCACCTTTCTTTTTCTGTTACGACTCAGTGCTCTTATGCCCATGGACACAGTCCTATCTGTGCAAAGCTGGGAACAGAACTAACGGGTCAAACATAAGGTGCCTTTGCAAGGACAATACTACGAGATTACAGTCCTTCCAATGCCTCTGGCCCTCAGACCGTGCAGAGCTATTGTAACTGCAATAATGCTGCAGCAACATTAAATAACAAGTAAACAAATTATTTTTACTGGGGAGAGAAGCAGTGAAATTAATCTAAGGTGTCAGTTTGCTTTGTAGTCATCCACTTCACTGATGACATTTTGCTGTCTGAAAGGCCTGGAAGAGAGGGTTTCCATTCTTGGAGTTACCAGAACACAATGGCTTTTGGGGTTGCGTCGATACATGAAATAAGAAGATGATGATGCTGGTTTCCATTTCTATATGAGAGGATCACACTCCACATTCATCTTTGTTTACTGGAGACCGCCTTGTTCTCATGCATATTTAATCACAAGTCCGAGTCTGGCAAGCCACTGACGTCTTTATTAGATAGATGGCTTTTTAATTCAATTCACAACTGGTAGGAAAAGGTACAATGCCCAAGTGTTTGCAGCTGCAGAATCAATTCACTCAAAGCAATAAACACACCTCAATACCGTTGCTGTGGGCCACACACACACACGTCCCATTGTCATAATGAACGATTGTTTTCACATGCCGATGCTTTCATTACTGATGGCTTTTCTCTTGGATATTTCTAATCAGTATTTTTTTTAAATACACTTAAAAGGTTTGCAGTGTGTGGCCTTTTCACGAAAACTCAACCTGAGCTTTCATATTTTACAGAAATGGATGCCATCTGAAATCATTTCAAGCTTCTTGTTGTTATTTCCAAATGCTTCCACTGGTTTTTAAGCGAGTGGAACATTATCTTGTAACCTTTAGTTAATGTGTCCTCACTCCCTTTCCCATAATAGGGTTAACTGATGGGCATAGCCTCCATTTCAAGCTAGATCAATAAATAACTCACTAGTTATCTGTGTAATAAGAGTGAGCTGTCTCTTTAAAAGGTCTCTTGCTCATTTGCATTGACCCATTCCCTTAGACGCAAGCTCGGCGGGGTGTCGGGAGGAAGCACAAATGAGCGAAAGGGAGCAGTAATTTGAACATGTTTGCAGCAGCATGAAATTAGTCAGGTGTTTGCACAGCATGGGACATGTCAATAGGCTTCTGTCTCTTGTTTTCCCTCTCTCTCTCTCTCTCTCTCTCTCTCTCTCTCTCTCTCTCTCTCTTTCTCTCTCTCTTTCTCTCTCTCTCTCTTTCTTGGTCTCTCTCTCAGCTAATCTGATCATTCAATTGGGACATCAATCTAAACAGATTTGTCAGTCTGTACTGGGATACACAATTGGAATGTTTGTGTTTGTGTTTTTGTGTGTCTGTGCTTGTCCTTATGTCTGCCATAATGTTCTTTGCATTCATAATGATACTGATATGTTATCATGTTCTATCATATGAGAAGAAGAATTAAGGCATGCCATGAGAATTAGTAGATGACTAGATGACATTCGGCAGAACATAAAGTCTTTCGTAAAAGTGTTGATCACGTCCCCTAGGGCTGGCAGGAAATCATCTTTCAATTGTGTTCCTTTGCCATCAAATACTCTGTTATATATACTGCTGCATTTGTTGTTGCCAAAAATGCAACTCACTTCTCCAATGCAAAAACGTATCTTGCTAGAAGATTGTGGATAATATGTTGACTAATTTGCAATGAATGTTTGGCATTGGAAGTTGTCAACATATTGTGTCTGCTTATGCAGAATAGTGCCTGGTTATACTGATTTGAGCAGCATATTGAGGGGGTATGAAAGTGTTCTTCTCACACCTTTTTTGTGGAAGGATGTATTGACTGTCTATCACTGGAACACACTGTACACTCACACACAAACATGCCCACCAGTGCACACTTTTTCTCTGTCTCTCACTCTCTTAGTCTATGTCTGTCTGTTCCTCCATCTCACACACACACAAACAAGTCTTCTGGCAGCCTTGAATTTGCTTATGTTTGTCCTGACTCCCCCCCCCCCCCCCTGTCCTTGTAATTACCTCTTCACTCTGATCCCTTAATGCTGGAGAGTGGGCCTCAGCTCCTCTGGGTGTCCCTGTGCTAGATAAATAACTATGAATTACAGATTGATTACACATGAGTTAAATCTCTCGTATTAAACTTATTATTAGAGTATATGACCTGTGCAGAGTGTTCATATAATGGAAATATGGCTTCAGTTCATAATAGATTGACAGCATGTTGTTCATCCACATTGATCTCAAACTTTCCTCCAGAGTACAATATCAGCCAAGAATAGTCTGATTGATTAACTGGATAGCTATATACAGTGTATCACACGAAACTGAAGAAATACACCGGGTGTGGATTCGTATCGAGTGCATCTGTTGACGTGACTCACAGAGAACCGACTCAGAGTTGTGTATCTACCAGTCAGTCAGCGGAAAGGGAGTTAATGCACATCTGTAGCAGGTCCCAGAGCAGCCACACTCCCCCAGTCACATGTCCCCCTTCCTCGGGGGAGACATTTGCTGCCTCCTTAAAGTCTGCAGCACCACCATTCGGAGGGTTCCAGTGCTCCGTGCCTGTGCTTTATCGACACATCTCCTTCGCTGGGAACGGAATTACTGTTTGCGTGTGGTGCATTTAATATCATGACTAATGTTGGTTCGTTAACATTTAAAGCCTGAACTCCCCACCACCACCACCGCCACCACTTCCATCACCACCACACCACCGTGGCCACTTCTTCATAAGAAACAACCACTGAATTTGGAAGGGTACTTCCCAAAAGACATAAATTATATATTATAATTAGCTGCAGTCTGCCATTCACCCCTTCGAACAGATCAAAAGCAGAACATGCCTTATTACATGGAGATACCTAAGCCTGACTAAGCAGCCTGAGCTTGCTTCTGAACAGAAGCCTTACTTGCTGGTTCCGATATAGAACACATAGCTTTTCATTTAATATGAGAACCAAAAATGGACCTTGTGTATTTCGTAGAGGGACTATTAAAAAAGATGATGTGCGTATACGTGTAACATTTGCTGTTGGGGGTGTTGTCAGTTTATGATTGATGGTTGTATTTGAGTGACTGGAAGGGTTGAGTGTGTCAATATGTGGAAGATAATTGTATGTGTGTGTTGCTGTGTGTGTGTGTCATGTCACCGTGTATGTGTGGACAAAAAAGAGCAAGCGAGACAAAGAAAAATAGATTTCTCTGAAATGTCCATTCTTAAGTAATGTGCTTAAAGGAAAAAAAATCTATTATAATATAATAATATATACCATAGTCAATTAGTTGTATTATAATTTAGTCAATGCACATGGACTCCCGCAGAACAATAAAAGTATAAACTACAAATCCACAATACACAAAAGCTTTGTTCAAACGTTATTAAGGCAGCAATCCTGGTTAAAACACAAAGCATAAAAATCTGCGGAGCATTGCTGGCGAACCAGTTTTGCTTGACTTTGCCAGAATACATTGAACGCCTATTGCTTCCAGTGGGGTTTTCTTTTCAAGACTGATGCAGTTACTGATTGTTAGGGAAGTTCCTCTGTCATCGTTAGTGAGGATGGAGGCACTTGTCATGGGCTGCATTAAGAGTTCCTTATGAGGTCAGACGTCTCAGCAGTCACTAAGAAATACAGAGGGCACTGGTAGAGCCATCTTGCTTAGAGGGAAACGACAGCCAAATGACTGAAGGCCAGACACGAACAATAAGACCTTTGTGAATCATTGGTTGCGCAATACAAAAAAATATACACAGTGATGGTTGAAAGAAGCATTGAGTCCTGTATTTTCTTGGGGAGCTATTTTGTACAATTTAGGACATCCCAACCATCCATTTGATGTATTTTGTATTTATTTTGTGACATTTGGAAAATTAGAAATATTGGGTATAGGTAAAAAAAACTAAGCCAAACTGTACATTTACATTTTGAGTAATTTAGCAGATGCTTATCCAGAGCGACTTACAGTAAGTACAGGGACACTCCCCCCGAGGCAAGTAGGGCGAAGTGACTTGCCCAAGGACACAACATCATTTGGCACTGTCTGGAATCGAACCAGCAACTAGCCCGATTCCCTAACCGCTTAGCCATCTGACTCCCATTGTACTGTCCTCACAGTACATTGGTAACATACCCAAATCCCACATGGTCTTTTCTCTAAACTCTGAGTGTTTTTTCTGAAACAGGTTTCATCTATGTCAAGTCTGCTTGACATATGTGAGGACATTACTGATTCTATTTGAATCACTGTTCTCTGATATCTACTCTCCACGACAAACAGGGATCCTTTCCATTGATAAAGGATCTAAAAGAATAAATCAGAGGGATAATGCTCGCCCTGGTCTAGCAGTGGAACAGGCCTTCGCATAGGGAAGAGTGTGTTAGCGCCATGTCTTGTCACTAAGATTAATGTGGTTCTATTGTCTCCAGCTCCCATCAGAACACTTTTATCTCCAAAAATGACAAAGCTTGCACTTTTCATTATGCATGTAGCTGGCTTCGTCCTCAGCCTTCCTTTCAGTAAGATTGCTTTTGTACATGTATCTTTGTAATTTTGTATGTGTGTATCTGTTTGTGCATGTGTCTGTGTTTGTGTACCTCTATGCAATTTGTATTAGTATGTTTTATTTTTGTGTCAACATATTGATGGATATTTTGTCACAGAAACAGTATTGATTATCTTCGAGGTAGGATTGATTGTCAAAAACGAGTTTGATAAATGTGATGATAACTGCAGCCTGGTGTGATGTCTGGAAGGGGGACACACTTAGATCAATACTATGCCAGAGAGCAGAGATGAAAGGAGTGGTAAACATAGGATATGCACTTGGATCATTTGAAGTTGATCGTTTGATCATTGCAAAATTAGACTACTTTCAATCCCTGCAAGGTTGTGAAGAGTGGGCTTTTTATTTGCTGGGTGCAATCCTTCCAGAAATGCAGGTAAGTTACCACCATTGTTCTTTCCTTATGTATTTTCCTCACAAGTCAGTACAGCTTCTGGCTGGTAAAAAAAAAAAAAAAAAAAAAAAACATTATTCACCACATGATTATTCAGCACAGCTTTCAGTACTGTTTTGATTGCAGTTCACCCGCATTGTCCCTTAGTGCAAAGTATTTCAGAATTTAAGCAAAGGTTCTTCTTTAAAGGGTCTTGGAAATATTCGTTATAAAGTATCTGTGGTGAAAAACAAGGTGGGTCCCTTATGCAACACCTGCAACAGTGGCATGCAGTGCTTTCTCCTGGGTGTTTGGGATCTCACCTATTGTTTTGCTGTGCCTGAGCCTTTAATAGATTCATTTAAGTAATTATTTGGAGAGAGAAGCTGGAACAGCTTTGGTATCTTGGGGTGTAAATCCGTTGATAATTATATGTTGCTCGAATTCCTGCAGGAATTCAGCAATCTAGACCAGTACATCACAGGGCTGAGGACTCTCCACTGAGACCCACAGCACCGCCATCTTGAATACAAACAAGCACAGGAGGACAAGCCCAGGACAGCACTTGATTAGATTTGTTGTTGACAGTGCATATGTCTTCAGCCCGTCTAGGAGAACTCTTATAAGGGCAGAGAAATTGAATCAGTTGAAGAATACACTAAACACAATGCAGTTATTGACAAGGGCTCTGTGGAGGATGAAAGCAATAAAAGCAACCTTGATGTTCAATGCAAATGTACATGCATTAGTAGTCAAAGCTAGGTGTACAGTGGCGAGTGCAATGTGTCAAAATGGTCATAAATGGCTGGACTGGTGAATTTCTTATACTGAGTAGTCATAACCATTTATTCCTCTCCTTAGTAAGATGTCAGCGAGGCTTGCTGTGGAATTGGCAGTGTATGACTTATGTCTATTTATCTCGCTTTAAGTCGATGTCCATGTGCTACAACAAAATGTTGCCCTCATAGTTTTTTGGTGAAACAAAGGTTACAACCTTCCAACTGAACCCAGTTGTGATTAATATATCTTAACCCTGCAGTGTCAATACCTCAATAACAATATTTACTACTTGACCCCGACCCTGACCCCAATATTAACCCTTGCCTTATCCAGGTTGCCAATATGCTGTTTTATTGATTAACAATGGCAAAATGTCCGATGACCATGTAGTTATGATTCAGCTTTTAGAAGACACACAAGCATAACTGAATTTTGGTAGGCTACTCAAAGGAAGATATAATATGTGTTACTGCAACTACATTTGTGTTTCTTTATAGGTTTGTCCTTCTAAGTCATTCAGTTGAAGGACACAGAGAGCAAGACATAGATTTGCATAGATTTATTGATCATCTCCTCACACAAGAACAACTTGTTTTACTAAACACACACACACACACACACACACACACACACACACACTGTACACACAAACTCAACTCTGCTACTATTTGTAGAAATAAGAACAGAGTGACATATACAAGAGAGTTTCATAATGGTGGTAATTGAAATAAGGAAATTGATTCGATAGACAAGTTTTATGAAGGCATACATTACACAGCTGTCTGGATGAGTGGCTCCAGAAAGGCCAGTGAACCCTGAAATGGAATTTCTCCACATAACATTTCAGAGACTCGCTGAACAATGTTCCAATGCAGAAGTAACATCCATTGCTACATGAAAGGCGTTTTAATGCTTCTGAAGCATTTCCCAAGTTATTTGTTGTACTCCACATATTGTAACTGTAGATATTTTATTCTAACTGTGAATATACAGTATGCAGTATTTACAAAAATAAAAAAATCATTTGCCTAAAGGTCAATTGGAAAGGATTTTTTAAGGTAAATTGGAAAATCTTATTTAGACAACCCGCTGAGAGCTCTGTAAAGTTATATTAATTGTAACATAATCTTTCCATATCTACAGACAATCTAGCATGCCAAGATAACAATTTTTCTGGAATGCACACCACAAATCAACCTTAAAATCCCTAAATGCCCGCCATGACAAATCCTTCTGTAAGGGACTTCTGAGATATTAGGACGAACACCCTCTCCACCATCTCAACATGAACTCTGTATCATCGCAAGAATGAAGGTGGACCCTTCACACAAAGTATCCCACTTATAACAGGATTCTTTGGAGGGTTCCGAAAAGGGTCAGAGTGACCCTGAGGGACATCATAAAAATAAGTGTACTGAAATCCATCTAAAAGTGACATGCTAAGGTTACTTGGGATTCTAAAGAGTTGAAAGAGGAGACAATTCATAGCATTTGAATTTAGATAAATCTTTTAAAAAATCTAGAAATTCCTTTCTCAGTCATACATCCTGGAATGCATTGGTTTCTTGCACACAATTCTGAAAATACATTTTTGCGGAATTGCAATTGTGCAATTTCATATTTTGAACCACATTATGGCTCTGTCTCCTATGGTAGGCTCATTCATACCCCGCAGCGTACTTCCGTCTGCATCAGTAGACTCAGATTAATCAGTCTGCTGTAATTAGTAATTGTTCGCACAGTTGGGCGCTTACCGCCCAAAGTCTTACCTGCCCTCCCACTGTGTACTTAGAAATCCCATTGAAAACCAGACTCAGCTGTGGTCTGTGATGTGGTTCTGTCTTATATCATTTATTTTTCAAATGCAACCTTAAAGAATCAACAAGCAATATTGTGAGCCACATATAGACACAAATTCTTGGGGAAAAATCTTGTGTACAACATGTCCTATTAAACTTCAGAGTTATGGCTCTCAGACTACCTGCCTAATACCTTTCTGAGTAGCCTGTGCTGTTCTTAAATCTGTTAATGCAGTTTCACTCTCCCTTTCCTCCCTCTACGGACAGAGTGGTAAGGCAACACTGACTTGTCTCAGTGCTATAGAGACAGAACTTTACCCCTCCTTGCTCAGCGATATTACAAAGCTTTCAGTAGTTCCAGTTTCTATGGCAACCTAAGTCAAGTTACTCTGCGAAAGTAGTTAATGGTGAATCCTCTGCAACTAAGTGGAGGGGATTGACAGTGAAATCATCCTGGGTTCAGTCACCCTGGCCATATGGGCACTTCTGGGTCTTGCATGAGCCCTCTGCAATACCAATACAAAAGACCAGGTTAATTTATTGTTGTGCCCTGAGAAACATTAAGTGCAACTGAACTCTGGTGGTTGGATTTCTTAGTATTGTATGGATTTTTACACTGCCAAACAACTAGTCCAAAACTATGATGTGATGGAAACAAATTTGACAGTGTAATCCAATTGACTGAACATGCTGGAATTGCAGTCGTCTGACTGTCTGGGTTAACAGCAAGAGTGGTCAAAGTAACGTTACGTGACGATTTATCTTTGCAAAAGAATCAAATCACAAAGGGCAAACATGTAATAAAATGAAGGGTTTAAATCTTAACACCTCTGCCATGATTATTGTAAATTGGAAAGAGAAAGAGGAGAAGGAGGTCTATAAGTGAAAGGAGAAGAAGAATCTAAAGAAAAAATATCCACATTCCCTTTTTTACCCAGCCATCATCTGTAAGAACATCCAAAAAGACCACATCTTACTAATACACTTACTGTACATGACTACCAGGTGTGAGAAACATCAAGCAAAGACTTCATCTAGAAACTAAAATCTGTGTCCCCAAGCCAACAATATGAATCGTACATCAATTCTTACTTTAAGAAGCTCTCCATAAATGTATGTTACCAGACTAAAATGACTTGTCAGTGAGACACTATGCAAATGAATGGATGGTGAAGCAAACATTCTGAGTTCAAAGAAGTTGAGATTTTGCAATGCTCTGCATTGACATCAGTCAATTTGGGCAGTGGTCAGCTACAGTGCTCTTAATGTCAAACACCAAGACAGTTGCAGCTTCCCTGACTGAAACAGGAAATCTGTTCCAGAGGAGAGGACCCCCCCCCCCACACACAAACACACACACACACACACACACCGTTTTCACCTTGTATAACACAGTAATTCAGCTCAACCTCCATGCTTCAAATTGTTACACACCTCGATAACCATGCTACACACTCAGTAACACACAAATTCAAGTTTGCTTACTTTGTCATTTCAATGTAACCTAGGTCTGAGACCCAAAAAGTACACTAAAAATATGCTTTTAATACGAAGCAAAGTGCAAGCTGTTCTACTGCTGTTGTAAAGAGGACAAAATGACATAGCCCATAATAGTATGCCTAATGAACATAAATGATGCACAAGAAAAGACTGTCCTTGTCCTTAGGATCTGAATTTCACAGATAACAAACGACTGTCTCTTCAGACATGGCGGGTCCACCAAATCAGATTTTGTACAACACCTCCCAAAACCTTTTGTAGAATGCCATTTTAGTTTTAATAGAAACAACAATTGAAATGTGAAGAAGTTATTGACTGTGTGGAGAAGGTATTGTGGTGGCTTTTTTGAGAGGTTTATAGCAAGTGATAATGGTAGGTTAAAGTGGCCTGAAATCATAAAATGACTTCACTCAACATTATATTGAAGCACTTTTCACATATCTTCTAAATCATCCACCAAGACATGAACCCCAATAAAGGCCAATGACTATAATGAAATGTAGATTCTTGTTGAGCTTAAAGTGCCTTTTATAAAGTTCAGATAAAGTAATAGGTGTGAAGGTTATGCTAATTAACATGCATGTCTACTTTGCCGTCAATGTTTTTGATGGTAAACCCTGCCACATGTGCCAGACTAAGTTTGCAGTGGCACATGGTTTTAGCCAGGTGGGGAGGATTGTCCATCTGCAGCTCTGAATATTTGAACATGCAGATCCATCCGAGTGGCAAATCCAAATCCTGCCCTAAATGTGAATCAAGTCCAGCCAATTCCTGTAGTGTGTGACTTTGCCTTATGACGCAAGTAGTAAGAGGGTAATTTGAGGTAGTAAAAGGTTTTCATTGGTGAAAAATATAAGTCCTGTATACTCTGGTTATGTATGAACCTAACATTGACCATTTAGCCAAATTATTGAAAAAGAATGTGAATGGATCAACCCGCCATTTTAGAGGACCTAATAATACAACTCAATATGTCTAATGCCAATTGTAGCCGTTGCTAATTCCCTGAGTAGTTTATATATCTATTCACTGACCATGGCTGGGGATTCAGGGCCAAAAAGTGCTTGGTAATCAAGAGAAGAGCTTTCCACATTTTAGCCATTGACGTTAATCACTTAGCATACTTGGGGCATAACTTTTCATGCAGTTAAGATGAAGAATTAAGTGTCAAGACATTCAGGTAGTCTAATCTTCGGCACCTAGAGATTAAAATGTATAGTCCTAAAAGTGTAAAATTATGTTCAAACTTTACCACTGACCTAATCACTCTACCCTAAGAAGTATATTCGAAAATGTTGCTGGAAGTCTCCTATTCCTGTTATGTCTTCCCCTTATGTATACAATGAGACACACCACTGTGTATTCCTCACACAAAACATGGACTGTTTTGTGAGTTGTCATCCCCAAAATAGTTCTGTGTGTCAGAGCTTGAATCGTGTGTATGGCGTTCTAAAACAGAATGGCATCTTAATGCTGCGTTCCCTTAACTCAAACATCAAGAAACACGCACTGTCCTACATAAAAACAAAGCGACATACAACTAAAGGCATCCCAGGGGGAAGAATAACAATAATAAGGCATAGCAGGCCCCTACAGGAGTGTTTCTTATGCCGTAGTCAAAGCTCTGTTCTGTGAGTCACTGTGTATGTGGGGGGGGGGGGGGGGGGGGGGGGGGGGGGGGGGGGCTTAGATAAACCTGAGAAACATATTCACCACAGTTTCTTCTTTAGTCCTTCTCATCCAATCAGAGACCTGATCCAGAGACAAGTCGAGAAAGACACTGCTCGGCCTAATATGCAGTATCTTCTTGGTATCACTTGAGTTCCAGGTGTTTGTCGTCAACTTTCCCTGTAGTCAAATCGAACAGATATTTTCTTTGTGCATTCATGACTTTTCTCTCTGCCTGAAGTTTCATCAAAAATCCCAAACAGAACAGGGTTTAGTCTCAAGGTGGTTGTTCTCCTGCGGAAAAAAAATGGACAGCTACGTTTCAACAAACCCCACAGATCACCATGGTGACAGCCTTATCTTTTCTTGATGGATCTGGCCATTGTCAATGGTGATATTCTCCTCCTCTGTATTTTGTCCTGTACTGTGAGCTGAATGTCTGATAAGTGCTTTGTCACTTGTTTTCAAGGTTGACTTTGCCTCAGGAGCTGTACACTGATAAAACAAAAACGCCATTTGCCATTGTCCCTTGACTACTTGCCACTGCATCTTTAGTCACATTTCAAATTTCATTTCAATTGTATATTGTTTATTTTAGGTACTTTAAAATGGTGACAGTGGTTGAAGGGTCATATGTTTATCAACTGTCACAGTGTTGTAAGGACTCTGTTAGACAGCACACCATTGTCTGCCACATACTGTTAAAGTAGGCAAAAACCTGACAAGGAAAATATTATATCAAAGAACACAATTAGCTTCATTTCATGACTTGTTGATAAGAAAATCGACAGGCAAAGGCAAATTAACTATAGAGTGTGAATATGCATGAAATATGTGAAGAGGCAGTCAATGTAGAGTACACATTTACTAAGGCAATGAGTAACAACATATGTAACTGCCACAATAACAGCAGGCATAGCTGCAACACCTCAATGACAAAACTGAATATGGGTTAGACATGAAAGAGAGCAGGTGAAATAAGACAGACAATCAATGCTTTGTCTACGTTTACAAAAAGGTTCTGAAATTTCAAAGAAAGACTTATGAGACGCAACTTTTGGATTTTCCATAGCAACTTTTGATGACGTCACCACAGAGCCCTCTACTCAATACTTCATGTTGCAGACACGACGACACTTGTCTTTCAACTGGAGGTTCTGTTGAATCGCTTTGTTGTTGCCCAATAAATTCACCTACGAGGGAGCTTTTAAAACTTTTGTGATCCATGACGCAGAACATCAAAGGGTACAGACCTTCTGCATTACTACTCTTTCCAGAGCATTTCGTGTTTTTATTGAAAAAATAGGGTTTGAAATACACAAACCACGAGTAATATTTGATTTGACTGCTTGGAGCTCCAATTATGACACCATGCTGAAAGTGTGATGTATGCAGTTCATAGAAAGGTTAATTAGGCAATGTTCTAAGAATACTTGAGATAATCCATCCATTGTGTGCCTTTTAAGAAATGGTCAGTCTTTTGAAACAGTATTCTGAAGATAATTCAGTCTCTATTTACCTATTAGTGACAGACATTATTGTCAAATAATCCCAGTCCAACCTATAATGAGCTGTCTAATTAGGCAGAAATGGACACTCTAAGGGTTAACCCCATGATTTGCATCTGTGGACTGGCTTCCATGAAGACCATTCTACAGAAGGGGGCTCTTCTTTATTTCATATCCTGTTACAAAACATACAAGAAAACGACAGCATGAATACTCCCAAATTAAGTGGCTTTGAAATTACAGTAAAAGTAGAAATTGGACATTGATTTGAGAATCATTGCAACTGTACATATCTATGTATTGTTATGTTGTAGTCAATGGATAATTTGACATACTAGGATATGGTATATTATATTGGTCTCATAGTTTTATTTGCTATTGCTACCCATGTGAAAATGGAGGACTCTTCACTGTGGAAAATTATGAATGGATAGTCCATGTTAGTGGCTAAATATTGGTGTAGATTTGAACAAGAGTAGTGGACATAGTCAGTTATTTGCACCAATTCTGTTTTACCCAGAGGTAAGTGATGATCTTATCAACTCAAACATATATACCTCTCTCCACCCTCATTAAGAATACTTTCATTCAAAGTCTTATTACAGTAGCCATTTTGTAGCTCAGAGGGATTTGTGATGAAAGTTGTCAGTAGACTCACCCAAAACTCTGCTATACCCGGTTCACCATGTCCTCATTAATTTCCCCAAAGAGCCTCGTCAGCCATGATAATACATTATCCATTCATCAACACGCCATACTTTACCTCGGCACATAATGGAAAAGAAAAAGGTCAAACAACAGAATTTTGTGTTTGCTACCTAAAGTGAGCCATTCAGTATTTTAATTAACTAGCGAGCCTATGAAAAATGAATGAGCTACGAGCTGTAGAAGCCCTGTTTTGCCCTGAGTCATACAGTACAGAGAGAAGGCAACGTTACATAAAAATGTTATGAAGCCACAGAACAATGATCCGAGATCCCAAGGCAGAGACAGCGAGGTCCCAAACATTGAGCCCGTTGATATTTGCATTGTGCCATGCTCTCTTTCCATCTCGTGATATTTACACATTTTTATCCCCCCAACGTATTGATAATAACGAGGATGCACACTTTTGTTTGGGGGGACGGGAATCACAAGGTGCAGGCAAACGGATGAAACACACTAGCCTACTTTTGTGGGCTAACTGAACCAACTCACGTGGTTGCTGTCTTTTGGAGGAGAATCCTTAGAGTCTGCTGCATCGTAATGGCTTTCATACAAAGTCACACTGACGGGAGGTGTTAGCCAAAGTAGGGCTTTGTGAATAATTGCTGATACCGTACGGCAGCGGGAGTGACATACTGACGGAGAGGCACTCGTGGTTGACAAATGATCAGCCTGGCTTCTGCCGCAAATGAGAAGTGACAAGAATCCAGATGAGAGGCTGCAACAGGCTGCTGACTTCTCCCCGTGGTGGAGGGTGTTGAAGTTCCTGTGCTTTGATGCAGGACTTCATTACCCAGGAACCACATCATGAATACATGAGAAAGCTTTTAGTTTTTAATCATGCGTACTGTAGTACATTATTTGTCCTTTTTTGAGCTGTCAACGTCTGTACTTCGTATACATGGTACGAGTAGACTCACAGTATGAAATTGATCCACAAATTTCTTTTGCTAATGAAACATTAATAGGTTATATTCAGATGCCATAGCAGACCAAATAAAATCAAAATAATTATGTTAAAAAAATAAAAAAGATATATGAAAAAGAAATTCTATAAGCATACTCAACAATAATGCAAGTATAGTAATAATACAATTGACAAAGTAAATTCATAGTAGTATTGCCTACAACAGTGTATAAAATAAACATGGTGTACAATTATTTGTCATACCTTAAGATGTATTCTGTTGGAGAAAAATAATCTTTAAAAAAATAGGTTTTAATTCTGTACTATAGTCCTACTATACACTAATTCACTTTAACTATAACCTTAACTAATAGAAGTGAAACAACAGAATTGCCTATAATCCTCTGCTCATGGCGACATTAAATCTAGTTTAAGAAATTGGGGACCCAGCGTTGTGAACACCAAGTGACCCAGCCAATCAGATTCTGACTTAAGTGCTTAGGGACCATACAAAGGCAAGAGGTTTTGAGATTAGCACCAAAAAAGTCATCCTCTTTGAACTTAAGTTCATTTGAACTCTATGTGACTGCGCTCATTAATGACCTTTAGTCAATGATATACTTAGTGAGAGCATGCCTTTTAATTACCCCCTATATTTTAGAATAGAATTTGGTAATTGAAACTGAAATAACTTTTAGATGACCCAATCATAACAGGGGAACATTTATACAGTGATATTGCAGATATTGAACAAAAACGTCAGGATGTTTGTAAAGGTCCAAAACTGTAAATAAAGTTATGGATGAGGTGGACCCTTAATAGATATTGTACAGGAAACATATTTTTTTCTTAATTTAAAATTAACAAGGGCCCATAGGGAAGCCAAGTATTGTAATATATTTGGAAGGACCAGTAATTATAAAACTAGGCCATATAGCAATGGGAGATAATTAACAGTAGCAAGTCCCTATGAGGTTTTTAAGAAAA
The DNA here is from genome assembly GCF_054491055.1 of Hypomesus nipponensis. Classification (NCBI taxonomy): domain Eukaryota; kingdom Metazoa; phylum Chordata; class Actinopteri; order Osmeriformes; family Osmeridae; genus Hypomesus; species Hypomesus nipponensis. The sequence continues at coordinate 10,218,055 of NC_140372.1, read as the reverse complement.
AGAGGTTTTGACAAAGCCATTCAATTATGCCTGTCCCATTGGGTCTGAAAATACAGAATATAGGATGTCTATATTAGGCTGAAAAATGTCAGACTGGCATGGGCCACATAAGATGAGGCCAAGTAAGATGAAGACAACCTTTTAGCTATCATACCCAAAAGTAAAGTAGGGACATTTGGAATTTTGGGGGGTAATGTTTAGAACATAACATTGCATGAAACATAAATATATAACCCGAAAGACAAATAGAGGAACTGTACATAGAACAGTGTTATGTCTACTAAAAAAAAAATGTTCCACTTCACAAACTAAGAACTGAGGGACATACAGTTCCCTCAAATCGAAAATAGATTGTGCTCTCTTTTTTCTCCAAGATTTGGCACACTTTCTGAGGTCAGAGCACAAATCAAAGCCTGGTTTGAAGCAGAAGGAGACTAGCTCAGGTCCATACATTACTTCTATATCTGGCACATCTGAGACAGAGAAATAGGTCACTAACAGTAGGAAGATGGTAATGCGATGCTCCTGTGTTTGACCACAGTCCCTCTATACCTGCTCCCTTCAAACACCTGCTCATTGGCACTGTGTCTGAAAATAGTAAGCATGTCACAGAGCCTGTGTTTCAAGGCTGATGTTCCATGGATTAGCTTGACAGAGTACCCAATTGAGATGTCCTCTCGCCAATTAAAAACATGTTAGCAGGCACAACATCTCAATCTCCTTTATGACAATTTCTTTCAAATGATCACAGACCTAATGACTTAATGTTTGCACAAGACACTTAACAGTACTTTCAGTGGGGCCTTACTTCTGGAATGTGCATGCAGAAAGCTGCCTGGAAGTGCTGTTGCGGAAGAGAAGTTATTGTTATTTCTATGACATCATTTCAGTCGGGCATGACCGCTTTATTTTCACCATTGATCTCATTTCTTTGGCAGTTATTTATGCCATTCCCCATCCAACCCTAATCTTCTAAAAGGTGAGATTTATTCCCACACAAGGGATCATTATCCCTGGGAGAATTCAGTGAAGTGATACGTTCAGTATTTCACTCCTCTGACATTTTACACTTTGGGCCGTTCATTACCCGATATGAATGCTAGTTACCCTGAAGCATTGATGCAAGCCTACTAATGCAGAGAGATAGGCCATAAGGAAAGCTTGAGGCTGTCAAACACGTAGTCAGTCTTTCACCTTGTACTGCAGCTTGTGCCTATGTGGTTTCAATTACATTATACTGTGATGCAGTGGTACCCTATTTCATCCTGTGAAGTACTGTGTCTTTTGAAACATTGAAACATTGACTCACGCAGTACGCAAGTCTTTTGATGAGATGTCCAGTGGCTGAACCTCACATGGACAATGAATAGACATTCCGACAGTGTGGGAAGTTGGCACGTGGGCAGGCCTACAGTATACTGTAGTGTGTGCTGAGGGAATGGGGGTGGATGTGCATGGCTGCTTGCCGCTCTATGACAGTTCCCTGCCTGTGAGTCATTCCTTGCCCTGAAGGCAGGATCCACAGGCTATAAAGAGAGTGCATAGGGGAACGGTCAGAGGCTGTCTCATAGCAGGCCCTGACCTGATCCTGTGTCTTCAGAGCCTTTCAACAACACTACTCCTAATGTTCTCAATCTGACTATCTCTTATTGACGGATGGGAAAGGTGCAGCACTGCTGAGTATAGGAATGTTGTCCTCAATAGGGCCCTATAAATACTCCCGTGCACACACACACACATACTATTTTATTAATCTCTGTCTCGTACTTTCTTTCTTTTCTTTCTCTAAATCTTTCTGTCACTCCCTCTCTATCGCTGTGTGCAGTGCAGAAGAGGCGTTCAGTCCAGGTTATATATTCTTCACAGTTTGTGATGTGTTGGCTAGAACTGAAAGCCAAAAGGGTATTCCCACAAAACCTAAAAGATCTCTGCTTTGTCTCCATTTTGCAACAAGAGGAAATGACATAACCATTCCGCATGGACCTCTATTTCTCTTGTTTCAATCTTTCAATGCCCCCATGCTGCTTCTTTGGATACTACAGCCCCATAAAATATTTAGCAATCAGACCTAAAATGCAAGTAAATGAAATGTAGCATTTAAAAAAATATATATTTGTATTATTTTAAGACATATTTCAGGGACAGGTGTTCTGTAAAACCTAAGCCTTAGAAATATAGTCGGAATACTGACCCTTTTGGTCTTCTTTTTTGAAAATCGGAAGTGAAAGTCTTTTGTCCTCTCGTAGTGTTCTATGTATATATATATATATATATATATATAGAGAGAGAGAGAGAGAGAGAGAGAGAGAGAGAGAGAGAGAGAGAGAGAGAGAGAGAGAGAGAGAGAGAGAGAGAGAGAGAGAGAGAGAGAGAGAGAGAAATTTAATAATGAAAGGAATTGGCTTTCTTTTCTTCTTTCTTTCTTTTTTCTTCCTTCTAAACGAGTGCCATGGTAAGGGGTTGAGATTAAACTATAATATCCGAACATCTACTGAATTCAATGATCAAAAGAAAGTCTTGGGATAAAAAAAAGATACATAACTGGAACCCTGTTGCTAATGATGAGGGATGAATGATTACGATTGGTAGCTCATCAGTCATCAATGACTTTCCAGGAAAAGCAGGGGGTCAGTAAATGGGAGTAGATGAATGACAGAAATTGTGACATTAGACAGTTTTTGAGCTCCTGATTCTAAAGGGAATGGTATAATAGAGCGGCAGTAGTGTGGAGAGGATAAATAGGGGAGTTGAAGTGATTCCTCCCAGATAGTTTGTGTAACAACTTGACTTTGACATTTACAGTAGTTTACCAAAAAAGTATCACATGGGAGTGAAGTCAAAAGCAGAGAAGTCTTTCAGTAGCGCATTTAGGATTACGCCACTGATCTTCTGAAATGGCATGATCATTTAAAGAAAATCACAGAACATGATGATTGAATTTAAATGTATACAGGATATACAATTATGTGTTTTTCTAAAGAAAGACTGAATGTTTTGAGGATGTATTTCTCATTATTTACTACTTTTGCGTTCTGAAATGTGTGCTATGGTTGCTACTAGAACACCCTAGCAGTAATATCCTTATTTTAACATTTTTGTAAAAAGACTGTACAAAAAATGTTATAGCTATTTCATACATTTTGAGATTTGTAACTGGTTGTACTTACGCTCCAATGAGAAAAGCAACACAATCTTAGCCAGAACTCAGAAGGTGGGATCTTTATCTGAACTCTACACAATGCATACTCACTCATAATCACTGGATGAAGTGGTCACGCTATTTCCGAGCTGGTGAGTGCATGATTGTGTCTTTTAACCTTGCTCTGTTATGTTCATGTTTTGATTGCTGGGTTATGCAGGTTTTGGTAAGTGTATGTTTAGGACGGTGTTGGAGAATGTTTGGCAGGAGCTACCATAATCAGGGTGTGGTTTATCACGTCCAATTTCAAAACATTTGCTTCTATCCATTAGATTGCTATACCGGGGCTTGCTGCTCTAGGGTTAGCTCTATAGCTTTGTAACGTTACTTGCCACAAGGTTTGCTACACATAACCATCTGGGAAATTCTCCTTGGAACTGTTTGGAAAAGTGTAGGCACTTTCTAAAAATACTTGGCAAGTGACTGGATGAACCATATGTCTATTACAAGCTAACATCAACCATTCCCATAGCTGCTAGTAGTTTCTCATAGGACGTCAAATGGTTCTAATCAATGTTGTTTGGGCACAAACGAGGAACTTGGATCTTGGCTAGATGGATTCTTGCACGGTCATTGGAATAGCCATAACACAGAAAGACCTGCTTCCAAAACATGCACGTCCACGCTAGCTCTCCACAGTATTAACCCTGAAATTATGATCTACCGACTAAAATGTGCATTCAGATTTTTCCTGATTGTACCACAAAGGAGGTAAAAGTCCCCTTCAGAGTCATAAGTCATTTAGAATCCAGGATTGGACCATGCTGTATTTCACACACACAAAAAAAGACCAGACAGACATTGATGATACAGCCTACTCTCTATTTCTTAAATAAAATGTATGTAAAAAGAGGTTGTAATTTCTAAACATTGTTAGTAATGTTTCATAAACACTATCTTGTTGTAAACTAATATCCAGGTGTTGAGTACAGTAGCCTAACTGAAGCATTTGCTTCCATAATATTTTACTGTATAATTTCCAACGTAAATGACCTGCGGGGCCGCAGGTGTCATTAGAAACATACTTTCACAGTATGTGTTTTATTGCTGCTGTTAATTTGATGGTGGTTGTTAAATAAAGTGGAGGTGGGACTGCCAGCTAGCATGCTGCTTCTATCAGCGTTTTATTTCTCCCCCAAAAAAGATATTTGCCTTCCTACTGAGTTTGGGAGGCTGCCTTTCGTGCTGTAGGCTAAGTTCTAGTCTAAGTTCCTGGGAAGGATTAGAATGCAGAGCGTCATTTCCTCAAAGGGTGACAACACACTCAGTGTTCCTGGTCATGTGAACAGCATGTTTAAGCACCATGAATGGTGGCCAGGATTCGAGAGTGGCAGCGCAGGTGCCTGTTGGACACCCAACCAAGCCATTGGCCATCTTCCAAAGGCCGAGCTTTGCCAAAGACATTTCACCATGGCTTTTAACACCACAGTGCATGTGATGAAAACACTCCAGTGAAGCTGGAGAGGACTAGCTCAGGTGAATAATAAATTGTGAGTGCTTGAGCAAATGCATGCTGAAATTAAATTGATTTACCTACTAATGCCTAAACTAGGTCACAATTCTGACTGAAAACTATAAACTGCTTTTACCTCACTAGTCTGCACTGACGCCACAAACCTGCGAAACACATAATAGAAACTACAATTACTTAGCATATAACCTCTATTGACTTTCTTCAAGTGAAAGAAAAAACTCTCAGTAGTTATTCATAGTCAATGAGGAAGGGAATGGTCCCAACCACTTCAAAACACAGAGCATTAACCTGTCCCCTGGAGACACAATCAATATAGCCTATGGTCACCCATGTCTGTAACTATAATGTGCCTTCCATCTCTAAAACAATTAACAGCAGGACAATACTGTCAGTCACCCCCCCCCCCCACCACCACCCCTGCTTCAGACCCCACTCCCCTCAATCCACTCAACGCCCACACAATGGGCGAGTTTGAGTGTGCATACAAATCCCCTTGAACAGTCCCCACCCCAGCATCTCCTCAAATAAAGCCTGCAGAACTGAGCCTTCATTCGCCCCCCAGCCTTCTCATTAATAATGGGAGGGGATCCACCCTGTGGTGACCTGGGAGATGTAGTCTGTTCTGTCACAGTGGTGTTGCCAACTAAGAGTGGCTAATTGAGTAGGACGGCAGGGGTGTCACTGTGTGTGGGTTTGTGGAGAAGAAGGGCAGGCGTGTATTTGCCGCACTATGTGTTACAGGGGATCTGGGAGAAACACCGTATTTTTGGGAAAATTATACACATTTTCTATAAACCGCAACCCACCAGAATGGGAGCTTTGTGTTTGTAAATCTTAGTATAAACCGCACTGGAATATGTGCCGCATTTGAAACAGGAACAATTATAGCAAGCAATGCATGAGTATAGGCGATCTTACAGCATGTCGTTGTGTAACACACTTTAAAAACGAAAGTGCGTAATGTATGTTTTCTATTGGTCGAGAATTAACTAACATTAACGAAAAAAGTGTTTCTACTGTTGTTTTGTTTTAAAACCGTGCTATAAGCCGCTCCTAAATATAAACCGCACCGCCACAAGAAAAATGTAAACGGGGTATACACCGGGGTTTTATTTCCAAAAAATACGGTAACAATGACAGGAAGACACACAGAACACACTGACACACACACACTTGTGCATCCTAGCAGATACAAATACATGTGAGGAACACACACACCCTGTAAATGTGCGCACTGCTGATGTCCCAGAACCTCTGACGACACAGCGCACAGAGAGTGATGTATTTATTTAGGCTGCACATCCGCCAACCGGAGGGAGGGGGGGGGCGGCAGCGGGGGGGTGCATAAACAGGAGATGAGTGGCTATCCAGAGGGATTCAGGCCCCAGAGTATGTCCCACTTCCTCTCATCATTCACTCTGGTGGATCTGTCAGGGCTGTGTACTCGTCTGCGAGTTCCACCACTTACACAACTTTTGTCGGTCTATTTTTATCGTCTTCTATCTTCATGAGTGGCACCTATGTCTGAAATGTAACAAACGTTGGACGCCTGTGATATGGATGTCAGTTCCTTGCTTTTCTTCTTGACACAATGTGTCATTGTGAGGTGAAGATACTGACTTTGAAGACATAAATACATTTGTCAATAATTTTGTAAAAGAGAGGGCTTTTTGTTTCTCTCCATTGCCCACTGAAGGGAAATCATAATAGCATCATAGAATAGCCAGCAATACAGTAATATAATAAGGACAAATGGGGAAAGAATCTGACGAGTTGATTATGCTTCCTCCACACTGTTTCTAAGGCGTGACAAATGGTGTTTCTCTATAGGATGCTGTGTGTCAGCATGGGTGTGTGAACAGACATTTACTGTATGGACTGTTGGAGCCTGCAAACACCCCAGAGAGCCTAATAGTTGTCCATCAGAAGGAGTGTGTCAACTCTCAACGCTTAATCAAAGTGATGAAATCAAACTGGCTGTGTGTTGACACATGCAGTGCCTCCTGGGATGATGATGATAACTGTGCTCAGATGTCATTACACGTCCATGACGCTTGTTTTTTGATCAGGGAAATGCAAACTCTATTTACAAATTATATTAGTGAAGGAGCAACATTTTGATACAATTTCAGACCTAGTATCATTTAATGAAGAACATTGTGCATATGAGTATGTGTGTGTGTGTGTGTGTGTGTGTGTGTCTGTCTCGGTGTGTGTGTAAGCTTCTGGTTTGATAGGTTTCTAGAACTTGTCATTGCGTAAAAGTGCTGGGACATTTTGGAAACTCAATAGTGCCCTCTCCTGTACAACAATGGCACTAATAGCATATGCACATGAAGTATTGTACACCTCCAGAAAAAAAGAAAAAAAAAACGATTTATTTGAAGTGTGTGTATGTGTGTAATATGTATTTCAAGAGTGTGGTTTTCAAAATGCACATTTCCAGGACACTGGAATTCCTGGCAGTTTTTATTTTTGTATGTTTTTGTACTATTGACCTGCTACAGTCCATCTCTTTACCCGATACAGATGAGTGCACTTCAGACTCACTTGTGACAATACTCAAGTAGTCAGCTATTGTCTTACTAGAAAATAAATTGTGTTGGTTGTGCAAAACATTTCAATTGTAAGAGTAATGGAAAAGGTTAAATGAAAGCATACCAGTTTACAAATCTGGTTGCTTTAGTCATGCAATGCGTTCACAATCATACTTCCAATACTATAAGGCTGACTATTAGTCTACTGTAATGAATGTAAATATAAATCCCATTTCAGGGGATTGATGATGTTATGTCAAGTCTGAGAATGAATAAATAGATTCATGAAATGACATTGGACAAAAATAAACAGCTGTTCTCAGACTGACCCAGACCCAAGTGGGGGCCACTAGACAGTCATCAAACAAATGTTTTACATAATGTTTTGCTTGTGCTACCCTGTAATTAGTTGACAGATCTATGCATTTGAAGAGGGTAGGCAAATCACCTTCATTATAAAAGCTTCTCATTATTGTAATGAGGTGATTTCATTAACATTGAAGGAGTTTGTCTTTGTCACCAAACAAGGCTTTTGTTATGAACCCCAAGGGCCTCTGAAGTCAAAACCCTGGAGGGGGCAGCTGGTGTCCTCAGGTGATTCTCAACATAAACGTCAAGAGAAAATGGTCCCTCTATCCAGTGCCATATATGACAACATTTAGTCCCGAGGACTAATCCTCAAGGAGTGATGAGTGTTGTTTAACACACTAATCTGTTGTTTAACCTTTAGTTGAGGATTTGATGACTTCACTTCCCCAACCTTTGACCCGGAATCAAACAAGCAGGGCCTCATGGCAAGTCCCCAATGACCTCCGCCCCGCTTTGCTATGACACTAATTGTCTTCATTTGCTGTCTGTCAACATCACTGGGCCGAGTTTCTGTGTCATACCTCTGGCCTCGGCTCATCCATGTGTACTCACTGGCTTTATGAGGAGGCCTCAGCTGGGCTGAACCGCTCTGGTGAGCAGGGAGCGACAGGTACGACGCCGTTGGGGCGCATTTAGGAGGATTTAACATGTGAAAAGGGCTCAGGAGTGATAACAAGGCAGGGCTCTGAAGCCAAAGCCAGGCATTTGGATTCAGCAGGGTGACAGTGAGGGTCTCTGGGGTAAGGCTCCTGGTCACAGTCGGCAGATGAAGGTAATTGTTAATGGAGGTGGACCTGCTGCAGAGGCCCCGACTCTACTGTGTGTACGCAATAAAAAACGCAATAAAAAACGTGAAACTTGAAACTTGCATGGGGAGACAGACTTGAGACTCCACTGCCAACTGCTCCAAACCCCTCCATAAATCTTGTTGTATTCTATAACAGCAGTTTAAATTAAATGGGAGGAGGAAAGTTCAAGACTAAAAAGGCATTGTGAAGGAAGCCTTGTTTGGTAGGTGACACATCTATGTCAAACAGAAGCTGACAAGGCTGTGCCTTCTCTTGTAATACAGTATATTCAATCTGTACGTGATAGCAGAACATGACCTTTACAAGGATAAATATTTTCAGTTGTTTTCTACCTGTACTCTCATAAAACACAGTTGCAACACTAGTTCAATATTTTCTCTTTACTAAAGTGCACATGCATATCACTTGTGCTGTAAGCAAACTATCTGCAAGTTGAATTGATTAAATTGTGCTCTCACTTATATGCTAAATTTGAATACAGTACATGATCTAACAACTAGGGAGGAATAGGGAAACCCACGGTACAATTGGAATTCAATATGATTCATATTGCATTTTGAGTTTTTCAAGACCAAAGTTCTTGTTTCAAAAGAGAACAGCAAATGGCAAACATTGTTTAATTGTAATATTGTATATTGGACTGCATCATATTCTAGAACGTGCTGTATCAAAGTACGTTTTATATTACAGTAACTGCATCATATTCTAAAACGTGCTGTATCAAAGAAAATGTTCAGCTGTACATCGCTAAACTCCCAGTCCTTGTCAGGATTCATGGAACTGGGAGTGTTTATGGACCATTCAGAAATGGTTTGGACGCGCTTTGTTTTGTTGTTGTGTTTTTCTTCAAATAATCTGCCATCTTCATATTGCAATTTACCAGGAGAGGGCAGTGCAAACTAAGAAAAAGTGTCCTGTTGTCCTATAGGTGGTTATTTCAAAATATATAATTTAGAAAATAATAATAAAAAATGTGTGGTGAGGACATAATATAGACTAAACTAGGCCAAGTCAACCTGTTTACAAATGACGGATTCCATGATACAACTTACACCACTTATTTAAGATATATTTCTGTATGTTGAATGTATGCACCTTCCTGCCAAAGTAAATTCCTTGTCTGTGCAAACTTTTGACGGCGATTAAAATGTTTGATTTTGATTCAAATCCTTTCTGATTCTGATTCTGACATTGGCCTCATGGAATTGAACTAAAAGGCACATGTTTGGTTCACCAGCTCTGGCCCAAAGTCACAAGTGAGTAAGCAATTAAGATGAGCCTCCGAGATGCAACCTGTCCAGCAACAAGAAAGATGAACTGGAGTGGCCACCCATTACACATACACTAAGTGGGGAGGCTAGGGAGGGAGGGAGGGAGGGAGGGAGGGAGGGAGGGAGGGAGGGAGGGAGGGAGGGAGGGAGGGAGGGAGGGAGGGAGGGAGGGAGGGAGGGAGGGAGGGAGGGAGGGAGGGAGGGAGGGAGGGAGGGAGGGAGGGAGGGAGGGAGGGAGGGAGGGAGGGAGGGAGGGAGGGAGGGAGGGAGGGAGGGAGGGAGGGAGGGAGGGAACATATGGGAGGAAGATGTTCCCTCAAGCTATACAGACCTTTTTATGACTGATACAAGCTGTCCTCCTTCACCAAGGCTTCTGTCCACACTAGGTCACGGAAGGTCACCACCAAAACCTGTCTACAGCATAACGGGTGATAGAGGAACAAAAAGTATGTAAATAAAGCAGAAGCACACAAAGGGATTACATACAATAGATGGTGTGCATGGGTGTATGGACAAAGAAAGGTGTTCAATTTTAATTATGTATGGCCCCTTCATGAACAATAAACAGGATATTGCCAGGTATAGTCACTATTTGTTTGGAGTAGTGGTAGGTATCAGGTCTCAGGTGAAGTCACTGGTGCTATATCAAATGAATGTCTCTTGAGTATAGAGGTTAGACAGGTGCTGTCTAGTCTTCCTTCTGCATCACATGAGACCCTTTTTTCAATATTGTCCATGATTAACTTTGACTCATGTTCTAGATGTCTTGCATACAACACATTGTACTACATAGGCTCACAAGTTCAATAAAACTAAACAAAAGTTTGACCATAGAAATACAAGATCCACCTAATTTGCAATTCTCCACACATCTGCACCAGAAAATTGCACGTCCTAACTCTCACCAAGGTTTCTCAACATGTTGTTGTGGGTTTTTCTATATCATTATACGGAAACCGACTGTATTTTAAATTCTTCAAGATTAAAGTACCAGTTTTAAAAGATAAGCAAATGACATACTTGGTTTCATAAAGTGATACTTTTTAGAGAACAGGTCACCTATTCTAAATGTTTATTTGCCCACAAAGAAGCATTTGTTTGTGAACCCTTTTATCTGTTCTGTCTGTTTACAGGTAAACATACAGTATGATATTTTGTGATGTTTTATCTTGTTGACAATTACAGTATACCCCAACAGACTTCCAACATCACTGATGACCCACAATTGCCAGCACACATAGCTGACAGACCAACAATACTTCATAAATACAATATGTTTGAATGATGAAACTCAGAGAAAAAGGAATTTGGGGATTTTCCCTTTTATGCACACTTTTGTCCTGGGAAACACATGAAATAACGGGAGAATGATTTTCCCTTTGAAGCTTTGAGCTAGGCATGCATAACAATCTACAAACAAGTTTCCCCTTATCACATGAACTTTTTCCACCTACTTCAGATAATTCAGATGCAGAAAGATTTGAAACAACAATCTACATTTTTAGAGTTTGAATGCTGTGGGGCGCTAGGAGCTGCTATGGAACACTTCTTAGAACCATAACGATCATACCTGTCAACAAACAGCGCTTCTGAGATACACAGTATAGATTTCAAGGCTAGGCTGTGGCCATTGGGAACTGTTATAGAACTCCTTCATACTTCACAGTCATAGCTGTTTTTCAAACCTGTAGACAGAGGTTTTGAGTTAAATAAGATTAGTATATTCATCCCATCTTCCTTTGCTATGTACAGTCTTAACTGTGATGTATATATGCCTGAGACTGAACCTTCCCATTGATGACTAAGCACGGCAAATCAATTACAGTCGTTTACATGAATAATCTGTAAAATATCTGAATGACTCAAAGATCTACAGCTCGGTATGTATCTTTACAGTACATGCAACCGTGTGAAAGTTTGACACATGCACACATATCTCAAGTAAGAATTTGGACAGAAAAAGGCTAGAGTTGCAATGATTGAAAGGTCTACATTCCAATACAGGTTGGGGCATGTAGGTCTGGAATCCTTTGTAAAGTTGTTGACACTGACCTGCAAATTCTTCATTTTGTATAAAGGTAAGTCATAAACTTTTGAATTCAACATTTTGAACTACTAATGATAATGAAGGGGATTAAAACAGATGATTGTTTTTTGGAATATTTGTTTAAATGTATGTTTAATTTCCTATTCAGTCATGTTTTGATTTGAGGTTTTGTGGTCTTTCAGAGAAGCACTGCACAGTAGTAAACAAGCAAATTATTACAACCAAAATCTGCCAAACCACATAAAAAGTAGCAATAATTATAATCAAAAGCATTATACAACTTCTGATTGCACAACTCTCACAAGACAGGTTATACTAGTTCCTACAGTACACATTAGCACGACAAGTTGGAACCTGAGTTTTGTTTGTTCGTCTTTCATCAAGAAGAAAATAAACTTACCTCTTTCCCTCAAATATGTTTGACCAAGGCAGCACCTTGAAAGTGGACCAAGGAATTATCCTAATTTTGTCATGAGCATGTACCTATACCAAGAAACAAGAACAAGACACCTGCAGTCCACTTTCACAAAATAATCTGTCATGTACCAATCTGCATATAAAAGAATCAGCATGTGTCCACTCACTTGAACCTTCACCTTTAGACATTTACACAAGGGACACATACAAAGAGAGTAGTTTAATGTCTTCCTAAATTTTTGACAGGTTTTTATGTAAAAATGTAGTTTGAGAGGAAGCTTGTGAGAGGGGGAGAGAGAGAGACTTCTATGTCACCTTATATCCCACAGAGCAAAACCAGCAGGGTTCTTGACTTCCAGCATTTCTTGCCATCAACTGCTACCAAACCTTCTGCATTTTGGGAAAAAAAGTGAATATTGCTAAGAATTGCCAAGAATGGCCAAAAATACAAATGTTGTGGGAGAGCAATTATTATGATCTCTGATGACTATAGCCTATCGAATTCACATTCATAAAGCTTTATTTTCACCTCATCTTAGGAAATATCAATTTCTTGTGACATGATTTAATGTTATTGTTTTCTCTGTGCAACTATGCCTAAGTAGGATTGTGGGCAGTATGCCAAAGAGGATTGTGGGCAGTGTGTCCTCTTTAACATCAAACTGCAGTGTGTTGGCATTTTAGCATGCGGGAAATTTATGAAACATATACTGTAACATGCTTGAAAAAGGAATAGAGATAAGTAAGATATACATTTGAGGCTCGGATTGTCAAAATTTGAGTACATGCATGAATGAAAAAAGTAGCCTTGTGTAGAAATTATTTTGTTGTCCAAGCACAGTACCCTGTATATTTATGCTAGTAAGAACAATGAGGAGGTTCATTCATATCAGTCGATCATTACACAAAATATGTCTAAATCATCTTTCTTAAAGATTTTTGTTAATATCTAAGTTCCCTCTATATTATGAATCTGGAGGATATGTGAGGTGGTGTCCATTGATAGATTACATGCAAACTGCAATTCTAAAATATTCTGAATTTCCCACTGCAACAATTTGGAATAATCCAAATAGCCTTCACACCCTGTCACATACAATGACAAGAGTAAAGTGAAAACAAACAATATTGGGTTTTTTTAAAGTTGTCAACGTCCCCTCTGTCACTGTCAGACAGCAGTGGGGACAGCCACAGTGTTATCAGCTAAACCCAGATGCTTATCGTGATTATGCATCACTTACCAGAACATCTAGCCCATTTGGAGCATGGTTCAGGTAAAGTAATAAGAACTCTAGGCTATATAGACTCCGTACCACAGACCAATGTGGTAAACTGTCAATATAGATCGCACTATGAATCAGATTGGCTTTTAGGATTACTGCGTGATAGGACACGCTAACCCTGAGTCCTCAGGGTTTTTCTGGTTCCAATACTGTACATCATAACCTTGATACACTGTGCCACACAAGGTTACATTGTTCCAATGTGAAAGTGACTTGCCATCCAGCTTTCATTCACGATGTGCTTTGTGTGCTCTGGTCCATAGCCAGGACCCATTCTGGAGGAGGAGCCGGAGAACAGAATACTACACAAGATATTTACCGAAGCTGGAAAGCATGCAAATGCGAAGGAACTCCCAATATATCTTTCTGGTATTTCAACCGAATTCTCACTCACTGTCGTTCAGCCTGAAAGCAGTGTTTTCAAAGAATACTTTTGTGAGCTAGGGTTTCGGTCATTATGCCGAAGAAGACTGATTTGTCAATTAAACACGTGATTAAGTGAGGGGATACTACATCCAAAGAAACTACCTTGGACAAGGAGGCGGACTGGTGCCGTTTTTTGAGCACTACCCATGGAATAACCATGTACACTTTTTAAGATCAACGATACACTGTCTTTGTCTTCATAAAGAGAACACAACAAACGATTACAACGTTACAGATTTTTTTACGGACTCTAAGAAACTGTAAAACTGAGATAAAGTGTTCGCGGTTACTTTTAATGCGTCGATTCTGCGCGCCTCCAAATGGTCACCCTCTCTAAACCCAGGCGTCCTCTGGATTACCCAGTATCTCCCTTAGCACTGCGGGTAAGCACACTTCATCAGAATAATATTACTTATTTTTTGTAACTTTATTGCATCTTTAAAAACACAACAGGGTTATTTTAGACCTACCTAATGCTTTAATCATTCTCGCAAAAACTGTGAATGATGGGCATTTTCGAAGTAGCTTAAGTAGAAATCATATACGACCTGCAAAGCCTGTGCCTCTGGTAATTTTAACAGTTACAGTTAATAGGTGGTTTTGCCACACTAAATTGGAATAAGTATACTCTGGCATAACATGGTGTACATTTCTGCGTTTATGTGTACTTGAGTATAATATAGGTTAATCTAGGCTGTGTGGGTTTACTTTATACGTACAATTAAACATGTTAAGACAGCCTGCTTTTTTAGACGGTCCCCCTGCGCAAGCTGGCAAGTTCACCTACCGCTGGCTCAGCTGGCCCACTGCCACGCCGGGAAGTAAAGTCTGCATGCAATATACTATAGCATCGCGAACATGTCAAAAGGCTGCAGGGTGCTCTCACCGGGGCATTGGTAACAGTCATTTTCTATTAAGTATTATGCTTTATCATGCATAATGCATGTTTTTACAACACGACCTTCAATTGCCCCTATACAATATCCACTTATCCCTTGCACCGCTCTTCTGTACCTTCTCACACTTTTTGAATAATCTATACTGCCACCACAAAGTTATGCCCTTCATGTAAAGTGTTGCCCATAATTGAATGACTGTCACAAATCTACTTTTTTGAACAGCTGAGCTGATTACCTTTTTTACATTCAGTCAGGAAGGTTATGAATACTTTGAAGATGAGAACCAAAACAAGGCATATGTTTGTAACTGGATTTAGAACTAGATTTAGAAAATAGATTTTCTTATAGACCTAGAATTAGTGAATTTGTCTCAGGGCTTTAGACCATATTTCGTAAAAGCCACCTAACCATGTCTCACATGCAAATCAGATCATGCAAATTCTCATGGGGAGAAATCATTTTGCATCTGTTCACTACAAAACACAATAATAGACTGCAGTGAAAGTCAATACACATTCCATACTGGGATATTTCAGCACAGATTAATTTCTTGCCCCTTCTTTTTTTCTTTTTCTGAAGAACTAAAAAACACACAAGCATATTAGACAAGCTGAAAGGAACAGCAAGTGACCTTTGTTACTTTGAGTGGGCGAATGCAGTAATTATTATCCATCGTCTGTGAGACTGAGGCCCATGCACATCTATATAGATGTGTGGGTGTAGTGGTATCCCTGTAGGGCAGCCACATCACTTCCAATACAGTGGAAAAGAGAAGTGTCCTGTCCTTCAGTAATTGGCCTGGGAACATTGCAGGGTCCTCCACAGAGGTCACATTAGTGTACAGCAGCACATAATGTGCAGTTCCACTCACAAATAGAGGTGAAATATTCCAGTTGTACCCCACCTTCCTTCCGAAATATACATTAGTTTAGCAGCGTTAACACATTTACTAGAGCTGTTGGCCACCTCTAAATAGAGAAACGTTGATGTCATCCCAGTGGAACAAATAAGGAGGACTTAAATGTTTACGCTATGGTTTTCAACATCTTTTAAGAGAAAGAAGAGGGATACACTGAGTTTAATATTTACTCATTCAACAGCTGTGCTAATGATAGGCTTGATTTTGAATCTGACTGTTGTTATTTCGCCTGTGAGAGAATGTCATCGATGTTTTGTACTCAAAGATTATTGATGTTGTGGCTATAAAATACTTCATTGTGACTTGGCTTGTTGTAAACCTACACAGCTTAGAGTTTTAGGAACTACTGACAAATAGCTTGTTTTGTACTAAGTCGTAATTATTGTATGTGTCCACAGTTTTTTTTTTTTTACCTTATACATTATATGTACCCTATATTTAAAGTCTGTTATGAGACATGTTATTTGTCTTGCAAGGCATGGTTTTTCATCAGTTCAATACTAGCAGGCTTAGTATTTCCACTGTATATTCATTAATCTTAGTGACCAAATTAAAGACAAGACAAATTGTGGGTACTCTATAATTCAGTAACTAGCTCTGTATCTGTGTGTGAAATTCTAGAATAGTTTTATCAAACAAGTCTTATAAAATAGCTGTCAGCCAGATACTGAATGTATTTGAACCTTGTTCCCATTATGCACCAGACCTTGGCTGAATCGGCTACTTCCAAATGGCTGAGGTGCACTTGATCAAAGCTCTCCTCACAGCGTGTATATTTGAAAACTACTTTTCCAGTTTACATGTCTAAGAAGACAAATCAAGTCAACAAATCAAAAACAAAGTTAAACTGGAGATTGGACTCTCGGTCCTTCCCAAGCTGCCCAATGCTGAGACCTGAGACAGCACAGATATGAGTTAATCCAGTACAGCATCTGCACATGTCTGTCCTATTTAATAAATTATTAAAATATTTAATGCCACTTTAAGTATACGGCTGCTAACTATTGTGAATTAATTGCATCAAATTAGTTAAACAGATCATTTGAAGTGAACCCCTCTGCGCTCACCAAGGGAGCCGTGGGCCCCCTGTTGTGATGCTATTATTAGCTTATCATAGATAAGCTCACTGTCAGTGAGGGAGGACCGCCAGCCGTGCGAACAGCGACAATTTGTGTTCCAGCAGTGCCACACGTATCCTTGTAGATGCTTGGCCTACAGTATCAGGACCAAGTATAAACATCTCATCGGGGGTTCAGCTCTTAGCTTTGGTCAGCATAGCTACGTGACCGAAACAGGTTCAAAGCTGACGTGATCTTATGTGAAGACATGGAGACTTGTGTGTCTCTGACACTGCATACCGCCAATGGTGTGTTGGCATGCCATCGTTGCTGGAATACACAATGAAAGGGATACTTGACATTGCGTGATTTTCAACATCTGTTCTGAAAGAAATAGCCTGACAGAGACAACATAAATTTGGCATGAAGTATGATGCTGGCACAAGAGCACCATCACTCTAGAACCTCATTGGGGTGAAGATGGAATAATTTAAGCATGGCATCATCAATTTAAAATGACCTAATTACTCATTGGGCAAATAGGGTGTCTTAGTGGTAGGGTAGCACTAGCAAGATAATACAATCTATAAAACTAGATTGTTTGAGATTCAGAGTAGAGCACAGAAGCCTTTTATATAAGCAGCCTAAAGAGGAACATACAACAGCATCTTGTATGCAGTGTGTAGCAAGACCCCCCACCCCTCCCCCACTAAAAAAAACCTGTTCTTGGACCGAGCAAGCACGTGTGATCATGATTGACGTCCCCGCGTAGCTGTCGTCCCCCTGAGGTGATGATGACTCCACTAAGCAATATCAGCACCATCTGCACTGCTCTGGGTGTGGAAGTATTAGATGCATCACTCACAACAAATTTGATCAATTTGAACGGACAAACAGTTTATAGCGCATAGTTTCTCAGTGATGGAAAAGGCAAGAGCTTTATTGTGTGTCATTTAGCGGAGAGCCATGGACAGTTTATAAAGGGTACATGTGACTCAGCTACATTCTATTATACCCTCCATGAAGCATGTAACGGTTTTGATGGCCCTAAAAAACAAGAAGTCCCCAGTCTTTTCAACTCTTAACATCTGTTATCATGTTGGGATAGATATTAAAGAGTGGAAGGCCTATGTGGTCATAAATGGCACAGACTCGATGTGTGTATTAGAAGCCTGCAGGGGATCAGGGACATACTTTCTATATCAGGATTGTTTTCTTGTTCTTTTTTTCTTGGTATGTGATGTTCATCGAGTTATTCTTTTTTCAGTATTCTCCTTCAAGAACAGTGACTGCTTGCTTACGTGTTGGCCATGCTTACATGCATGAGCAGATATTATAAGGCTTCACTGGCCTCTAATTGAATTGTGTGGTTGCCTCACCAGAAGCAAGAACAAGTTTTGGTTCAGAAAATAGGAGTGAGATAGTTGAGCTGCTTGTTCTTCCCATTACACAGTGCGTGATGTGCACATTCATTTGTCAATAGGGTTTTATTCACACTGTACTGTGGGTATGTATTTTTACCTCCACCCCCACCCTGATGGGTTAGGCAGCGTCAGTCTTTGATCAGTGTCATTTTTGTACACCAATGCGGCACAGAGCTGTCATACACCCAGGCCTGTCATATCACACAAAACACTCGATCTACCATTCTAGCCTACAGTAAATATCAATGTGGTTGAAGGAAATTCAAAGATATACTCGGATAACACACTCATACCACCTTGACAATGTGGAATATATATGATGATAACATTTAATACCGTTGCAAATATGTAGCGTCTAGGATATACCCAATGGTGCAGTATCTTTGAAACCCCATCATTGTTCATACATGACATCGAGTGTATAGATGTGGTGAGGTAAACCGGACACACTTGCCATGTTTCATTATTGCACCACCATCTTCATTTCCCTCCAAGAGGTAGTGCACAATGATGTGCACATAACACTTACCTATATATATAATAATACGTTATAAGTTCCCCCAAAAAATTTGAGACTTGAAATGGCATACATATTAGATCATTAATTCTGTAAGATTAGATAAGGATTAAAATCAATTCCGCTGAATCATGCATGATCTGAAGTGTGGCTATATGGGTTAGGCTCACACTGTTTATTTTATGAAAATTATTTTCTGGGACATCACCAAGTCAACATCAACTTGTTTTAATAATTAACAATAATGATTCATATTGGCACTGTATACTTTATAAATTATTTTATCCATGATTTTCTTCTACTGAACACATTTTGTTAACATGTTTCCCTTCCTCTCTCTCTACAGATACTTCAGACAGAAATGCTGCCCTGCATTATTTTCCTTTGCTTGTTTTTTGCTGCTGCTAGTTCCCAAGACATTCAGCCCTCCAAGGCATCTCTGAGCGAATGCTGCAACTCTTTGTGTACCTGTGAAGAAAAAGATGGCATCCTGCATCTTAACTGTGAGCAGAGAAACATCAGCAAAATCTCACAAATCAAAGTGCAGTCAGATATACCCTTCCACCTGAATCTGTACAAAAATGATTTGGTGGAGTTACGTGCAGAGGACATGGAGGGTCTTAAGAATGCCCTGTCACTGCATCTTGGGGCTAACAGTATTCAAGAGCTAGAACCAGGAGTATTTAGTGCACTTGGCTCACTGAAGAAGCTTCACATTAATAGCAATTTTCTGGTCACCCTGAAAGAAGACACTTTTCACGGCTTGGTAAATTTGGAATTTCTCCAGGCTGACACAAACTCCATCCATGTAATTGAACCCGGGGCATTCAACAAACTTATCCGTCTCAAAGTTCTGATCCTCAACGACAATACCATTGAGTTTCTGCCCGCCAACATCTTCCGGTTTGTACCACTAACCCATTTGGACCTGCGTGGTAATCAGCTTCAGACACTGCCATATGTGGGGTTCCTGGAGCACATTGGACGTATTATGGAACTCCTTCTCGAAGACAATGACTGGGTATGCGACTGTGAGATCCTCCATCTGAAGATTTGGATGGAGAACATGAGAGCCCAGTCAGCCATTGGGGAGGTTAACTGCAACAGCCCCCACAACCTCAGAGGCATCATCCTGGCCAAAGTCCGACGTGATGTGCTCTGCCGGTCCCATGAAGTTATCAACTTAGAGGAACCTTCCAAGTCTCTTGACATGGTGGTCACGCCGTCTTCCAAAGTGGCTCAGATTCCAAAGCTGATGGATGCCAAGGATGATGCCAAGCTACCAACGCCAGCTCCTACTCCGGAGAGTCCTTGTGTTGAGCAGTGCTCTTGTCATAATCACCCTGTGGCTGGGTTTTTGATGCATTGTCAGGACAGAGGAATTCAGAGGATTTCAGATATTGGAATACTTCAGCAAAGCCCCACCAAGCTTGTCTTGACAGGCAATATGATCCAGAGACTGTTGAAATATGATTTTGTCACATATGATAGTTTGGAATTGTTAAATTTAGCTAACAACCGCATTGATTACATAGACAATGAAACTTTTCTAAGCCTAAGCAATCTGAAAAAACTGTACCTTAATGGTAACAGACTTGAAAAACTTTACCCCACCATGTTTGTTGGGCTCCACAACCTTGAATACCTGTATTTGGAATATAATATCATCAAAGAAATTGCTCCTGGTGCTTTTAATGCTTTGCCAAATCTAAAGCTCTTATCTTTGAATAACAATCAGCTTACTTCACTCCCACTACAAATATTCCGCAATGTACCCCTTACCAAACTGAATCTGAGGAAAAATCTGCTTATGCACTTGCAAGTCAGCAACGTGCTGGACCAGCTTGAGTCTTTAGAACAGATCTATTTGGAGGACAACCCATGGGACTGCAGCTGTGATTTAGTCAGTCTCAAACAGTGGGTGGAGAAGCTCAGAAAAGACACAATTGCGGGCTCCATTTTGTGTCGCACCCCAAAGGAAGTTACCTCAACCGATTTGAGATTACTGAGACATGAGCTGCTGTGCCCTGGCCTGGTGACGTTTTACTCTTTACCTCCTGATGTGGACGAGGCATCAACCACGCTGGGGCCCAACCCAACTTCTAGGGGTTTCTTCAGCTCCCTCACGGACACTGTTCCGCTCTCTGTCCTCATCCTCAGCCTGCTTGTACTCTTCCTCATGGTCATTTTCTTTTCGGCGGGGACCGTGGTGTTCATCGTGCATCGTCGTCGAAGAAGAGCCAAGAAGAAGCAGGCCGAGGAGCAGCCGCGGGAGAACAGCAGTCCCATCCACCTGCATTACAGCATGTACGGCCAGAAAACCACGCACCACACCTTGACACAGAGGACCGGAGGCACCATGTATGAGGAACGCTCACACAGTCCCATCGTCCAGATCTGCCGCAACCCTACATACTGCGCTCAGCACAAAGAATACGAGTCGGACCTGGATTACGACGTGGAAGAACCCTCCAAGCATGTCTGCCGGAGCATCATGGAGAGAGAGAACATGTCCCCTCTCACAGGGTCCAATGTGAAGTTCAGAGCCGTGCCAGGCGAGTGTCCAGCCGAGTTTGTCACCCTTGGGGACGCAAACTCGCTCTACAAGAACATACTAGAGAGGGAGAAAGAGCTACAGCAGCTTGGAATTACAGAGTACCTCAGGAAAAATATGCCCCAGCTGCAATCTGCTGTGGAGATTCAGGTCCCAGGACACCAAGAGGAGCTGAAATTAATGGAGACACTTATGTACTCAAGACCACGCAAGGTCATGGTTGAGCAAACTAAAAACGAGTACTTTGAACTCAAAGCTAACTTACACACTGAGCCCGATTATTTAGAGGTACTGGAGCATCAAACTCAATTTAAATGAAAAAGGACAAGAAATAAAGGGGTTTTATTTTTAACATGATAAGTGCCTTGTCCAATTGCCGTTTTCACACCATATGACACAAATGACATAAAACATAGCATTATTGGATTCACAAGCAGCACAATTTATTCGTAGCACAGAATGTATACTCAGTCTATTTTCTTGTTATTTATAGACAGCACTTTGTCTAGGTGATAATATACTGTGTTGGCCAAATATAGAATTTTGGTAGTTGGGGTAAAACTATTTTTAGGGTATGTGTAACAGTTACTCCTTTGACAATTGGCTGGCCGGGACATTTTCCATCAATTTTGCCAGGCTGATATAATTATATGCCGTAGTCAGCATGCTCTATGTGCCACAGACTCATAACCATGCCAACGTGTATTTTAGGTACCTATGGTTCTATACCTTTTTTTAGTGGTGAGTTTTACCAGTTATCCATACTATTATTTCAATACTTATTTTGTATTATAACCTGTGGCAGTTGTTAAAAATGTGTTATCACAAATATGTTTTGAGTAAACTTAGCACTTAAAAAGACGGTATACAGTAAAAGTATGTAGTATTCTTGATATGGTAAGAAGAATCATTGCACTAATCAAACGCCATTTACAAGATGGTGCATGACAATCAACATAATGCTGAACAACACTGTTTTAGCTTGTTCCCTTTATCGAAGGAGCACAGCCACTGATGTATGGCCCTTTATGTTATCCTCTGTGTGTATGTGTGTGTGCACGCTGACATCTTTGTGCTTGTGTGTGTGTGAGTTTGTGTATGCTTTGTCATTTCGCAAATCAAATCTGACCATAATGATAACTGTTTGAAACATGCTTTCAAACACATGTATTTTGGTATGTTAGTTGGTGTGATCACTCTACAACCTTTGTCAAAATTTAGATAATTTATTCTGTATATTATGTACATAATTATTCACTTATCTTTGTTTTTTGTGTGCCTTTTGTGCTGTACAGGCGATGATCAGATTATAATTGATGAAATGTAAATAAAATTATGGTATTGCAAATCTTGTATTAGTGTATGTTTTAACTCACGTGTTTTAAGTATTACGTGATGGTCAGCATGGTCATTAAGATCTTGCATCAATAACTCAGTTTTAGTCTATTTTGGTCATTTCAGTGCTCTGAAGCAAATACAAAATGTCACCAAATGAGTCATCATTGCTTGCATGACAGATGTTTGCTATACTCTGTAGAGGGCTTGTCGTGTCTCGGTATCATTATCAGTTAAATACACTTCATTATTTTGAATGTCATCTTTCAAGGTGCATACCTTTCAAAACTGTGAAACATAGTATACTTTTAAGTTACTCATATGTTTTAACTTATGACCTTTGAGAGTATGGAGGTGCATTGTATAGAGTATGTATTTCGTGACAAATCCTCTCCCAACATTGCCTTCCTGCCATAGTCATGTTTCACCCAAGTGGCATGTCAAGTCTTTCCGGTTTTTGTCATGCAAATAAAGTCTGTGGTACAGCCCCGTCGCCCTCACCCCTCAGCCCTAGCCCCCTCTTATCCACCCTACTTAATTACTACACAACAATGGCTATATAATTCCCTTTCTACCGCTCTCCTCACGACTTCCATTTTCCTTCTCCGTGGTGCTTCACTGCCTGTTCCAGTCAATCCATTACCCATCATAATTGATGTATCAGAGGATGCATGCAGGCCTGCTTCAGTGGACTGAGACTGGTGAGTGGACCCAACTGGAAGCATAGGGATTGGTGTCCTTTGAGAGTTAAAGGAAATGTGCCCTGTAGGCCTTGGTTGTGACATTTAGCAAAGTGCAAAACAATGTTCACTCTGAGGAAATGTTTTCTTTGTTTTGTGTCTATGAATCCTAGTGCCTGTTAATATTTCAGCAATTCTGTGGTTAACGTCAAAAAGACTTAATGTTTAGACCCCCCGCTGGAAGAAATATGGTCTTTTTCATGTAAACATATTTGAGCACCTGAATTATGTATGTACAGTGATACTTGTCTAACAGGCTCTACCTTTACTTTTTCTGAAGATCTCAAGTTAATAGTCGAGCATTATATCAACACATGAAAAATGACTGAATAAAACAGTGTATGCTAGCATGAATGCTTTGCTGCCGGACATTACTTTTGAGTGTGACTGCCTTTCAGGTGGAAAGTTTCACCTGTGCCACTTGAACATGAGAACCGTCCCCTCTGACCTGTACCACAACCAAGCTATTTAAAACATAACTAGAAAGGCACCTGAACAGTGTAGCTATCTCCAGATAGCTACTGTGTATATTTCTGGAGCAAAGCCACATAGCATGCCTTGTACTGATGATGCTCCCTGTCATTGTTCATGGTATATTAAACTTGTAGTCATATTGCAAAATGACCCATTTGTAATGGTGCACAGAGAAGTATGTGGAACAAACCCACTGATGATGAGAGTTGACCAAGCACATAAGAAACAGGAAAAAGTGATGATTTCCAGTTCTTCATATTCATTATTAATCTGTACGAACATTTATACCTCAAGCCACTACTTTTCTGAAAGCAATTTCTGGATATGTTAAGGGCAACTACATGTGATATACTTTTGAAACATCTGAGTGATAAGACAAAGCACCCACCCCTAAACAATGTGTGCTTACTTGTATTGACAAAGTCAAAACTCAATTATTGTCAAATTAAATGAAAAACATAGGCCAACATAGTATTGATGATGTTTTGGGCTATTAGACAGTCATTTACAGTAAATGCTTAAGTAGTGCACTACCTTAATGTCAAAGTTAATGTAATAAACTTGATGCACTGTATTGATACATTTTTCATAGCATTTGCTTGACATCTGGATAAAAAATGTAAACATTATAAATAAATTGGTAGACATTTCAGGCTGTTTCTTTGATTTAGCAAATCAAAGAATAAACAAAAATCTGAATTTATAGTAATGAAATAATCTGCATCCTTAGAACACTGTTCTATAAACGGTATGGGCAGAATGTCGTTCAGCCTGTACAGAAGTGCAGTCTCGAATGCCCCATGACCTGCTCATCCTTATTTCATGCAGTTCAATATTGAATGTTGTGAAATGATTCATGCAGGAACGTATAAGCTATCCATGAGGAATTGACTCTGTTTAGTCCCCCACCATGACCATGTTTAGCTTGTTGAGCATGCAGATGGTGATGTGTGGCAGTGATGTGTGTGTCTAGGAGGAGGATGAACACTGCAAACGCTGTACATCTAACTGAGTGTGATAAACTTGTTTTTAGATTTGAAATCAACACATTATTTGAAGAAATCTCATAAAGTGCAATGTTTTATACTGCACTAGCAGCCACACTTACTTGTTTTAAGCAGAAGCAAGCTCGTGACCAATATCTTTGCACTTACATTTGATAAGGCATGTTTGCAGTAAAGGCACACTGTGCCCCAGCCTTAAAAGCCTTTTCCCTCATATGATGGCATTGCAGAAATATGAGATTGCCCTCAGTGTTTCTAATAATATGACACAATTAATGACCCACTTAGAACGTGCCGGGTTTTGATCATTCAAATGATCATTGATGTCCTTTTGGCCTTTTGGGCTCAAAACAGGAGTCAAAGTCACTCTATTCCATAGCGGAAGATGATGCAATTAAATGTTTCATAGTTTGCCAACATATTACCACGGTGCTAACTAGCTTCCAGCTATCTCATACACAAGTGACAGAGTCACGCGAGTCACAAAGAGATGGTTTGCATGTCTATCTCTCCACATGTCTCTGCTTTGTTCTCTGGACTGGGATGTGTAGTCCTTCTGTGTAGGGACACATGGGCACTGCAGCAGTGTTCTGGCAAACAGGCCCTTAGATTCTGTCTGTCTTTCATCCCTTTGAAAGGATGTCCCTTTTTATACTTTTTTTTCCTCTCACTCCCATCATTCCTTGGTGACTATCACCGATCCACAGTGGAATCCGACTGTATTTCAATGATGCATGATTGTGTCCTTTACTCGATGAAAGTCGCCTTCTGCATGGTCAACTTTTATGTTCTATGTCTTGTTCTTCCTCTTCCTCGTAAGATGTGTATTTTTGGGTTGGCGTCAAGGTGAAGTGGAAGTGGGATGCCTCCGTCATGACTCATCGCAGATGCCTTATCTCATATGTCCTGTTGTCAGTCATGTCTATTTAGCTGGAAGCTTACAAACAAGTTTTTTTTCATTATTTAAAATGTATTTGTTGAAACAAATATATTTCCTCCACTTAGCTTTGTAGATACATTTTCAATTCATAGAGATAAAACAGAGGAGATTGTGGCCCTTGTGTTTTAACAGAGATACAAGATAACGACCACAGACCAGTGACATTAAAAAACACACAGTCTTAATTTGCATGTCATATATTTTTTGCATGGCATGGCATCCAATAATTCAAATGACCACATATTTTGGGATCAACAAGATATAACAGTCAACATGGTAAGCTTATGTGTGACTATTTGAAAAGTAGTTTGCCGTAAGCAATTTTTTGAACAGTGCGATGTGAGGATTTTTAGGATAGAAATGTATTGCATACATTTGTATGCAATACATTTGTTCGAGAGTTCAGTACATTTTGAGGGGCCCTTTTGTGACACTCAGTGTAACACAATGCTACATTTCTCTCAGCACATGTGGCTTTAGGCCTCATGTGTTTCTGATGCATTCTACTGACATCAAGAGTCAGAACAATTAAGTGAGTCCTCACACATGTTGTGTAGCAGCCCCAAAGCTAGAAACAGTTGTTTACCCTCTCCCGGTGAATGGGATGTAATCAAAGTCATCCTTCTTGCGCTGTCATTTTCAAACATGTATACAGTGCACCTACAGCTGTTTTTTTTTTCTTTTTCCAGGAGACTAGAGCATGTGTAAACTCTGATCCAACACTTTACCTCACCTCCCTCCCCCCCAACCCTTCCTGCCCCCGCCCGACGCTTGTTGTGTGTTCCAGGGGACAGCGGGAGGGTTGGCTGGGGGTTTGGTTTACATTGTCACCGCCAGTCTCAGCTTGTTTAGAGATGGGTCGCTGGGCCTCTGAACTACATGGCCCAGTCCACACGGCTGCACAGGCAGCCACAAGCGCATGGCCTCCAGTTTGACGTTCCAGACTGATAGAAGCCAACATGTGTTCTCTATATTGCCAATCATACTCACAAGAGACTTTCATTTGTTCATGATGAGTGGGATGTGGAAGAGACACTGCTGTTGGTGAGGATAGTGAGTGCACTGTATCTGCACGATCCCACACAGTGTCTGTGATCCAATGAATCACTTTTTCTTGACAGCTTGCTGTCGACTCTGCTGAAGTCAGGCTTCTGAAGTTTTACCGGTATGCCCAATCAATTACCGGTCTGACCCTTGACTCAGTCCTTTGGAAGGCACTCTGTAACACACACGCACTGTCCTTACCCCTTCTGAAGTCAGTTCCACACATGATTTTCATTGTCCTGACCGAAATACCTCTTTTAAGTGAGGGTGTGTGAGCTAATGCACTGTTAACACTGTTGACTGTGTGTTGTCATCCATCTCAGGCTGTATGTCAAGCCCCCCCCCATCCCCCGCCCCCGCCTCGCCGACCTATCCTCTCTGTGTGCCCCCTTCACAGCAGGAGGCTGGCCTGTCAGTGAGGAGGAGGATGCTGTAAACCCCAGAGTTAGACCCCTCTCTCTACCCTTGCCCACGTCCGCCAGTCTCAGGCAGTGGCGATGCAGACTGTCTGCGCCATCACCCTCCCTCTACCCCCCTGAAGCTATTTTTAGCTGCCTCACTGCACCTTCGAAATGAGCTATAACCTCCCTGACTTAAATGAAATGTGATAATGCCACATTTGCCCTTGGAAAGTTAGTGCGGGTGGAGATCGAATCTCCTAGAGATGCGTGTGAGGATGTGAGGAGTGTGACTTTGTTTTGTTTAGAATAATCTCTTTTGATCTTGCTGTTTTCCTGGAAACGCTGAAGCTTGTTACGCTGTGAATCTGTGAACTGAGCCTTCCTCAGGAATGTGAGGTCTGTCCTTCAAGCTGTTCCTGCTTTACCTTCATAATCTTGACATTTGCATCACAAAACACAACATTGTCTTACCATGCCAAGGTTTAGATACAAATACATTTGCTTCGTAGCCTTGAGAGTACTGGAGGTATCACAAATGAAAGACTGAGCTCTGTTATTCACACTATTATTTCATGTGTCCCAAGGTGCAAGGTAAGAGCATTTGTGGATTTTCTCTTTCACAGAATGAGATGATCAAAGTAAGGGATGTAAACTAAAAGGAGAATATTTTGGACATATACTGTACAACAAACACTATCTGTAACCTAACCAACGTTCAATGGTCAACATGTTCTCAGTGGTATAGACTACTGGAAAACGTTTCTGATTTAAGTGAATATTATGTATTCATTGTAACAAACATTTAAAAAAAATCTATTTTTGAATTCCAGTCAAATCAGAATGCATTGTGGGCTTAGGGTCCCCCACAAGGAAGTAAAGAGGGTTTGTTTCTTTTCAGTTGTTTTTTCTATTTTATAAACATGCTGCTTTGCAATTGGCTGACAGGCAGGCGAGGCATGGCCATGTAGCGTTGTCAGCTGTGAGCTAATGTTTCGCAGGTGTGCCACATATCCCACTAATGGCAGCTGGCCTTTTAGAGAGCAACAAAGAGGAACACCCTTGGGGAGCTCAGCAATCATAGACCGCAAGGTAAAGCAAAACCCCAATGTGGTTTCATAAAAGGAATAAGATGTAAAGGTGTGCATAGGTTACTTCATGAGCTACTCATACGCCAGGTAAACGAACGGCAAACCACAGTGAAATGCCAACGTTAACCCTTTAGGTGGCTGGGGAAATAATGAAAGGGGAAAGAACGAAATGGACAGTGGTCTTCACAGTAAGGTCTGGGTTCCGCTTGGCATCTTCTTTAGCATTGTTTGCTCTGTGGACTTGGTTCTTAATGAGATGTGAAGGATGCAGCAAGAGCCGGCTTCCCTTTTAGTGCCCTTGCCAGATGACGGTCACAGCTCTCAGCCATGTGGTCGACATGGTCTGAGGGGTGTGTGTGGAGTGTGTGCAGTCCTCAAATTAGCTCTGGTCAATATTTGGGCCCAGTGAGGTCTTTTTTTCACCCATTTGCTTCAGTGACCCCTTGAGTGTTAAAAGATTATTGAAGTGGAAAAGTAAAGTCCTCCGATTCACTCAGCTGGAAGGCAGTGAAAGCGGAGAACATGACTAGCGTTTGTTTCTGCGCTGCTCTGTGTCTGCGGCTAGGCCAAGTGTCAATCTATATAGTTCTCAGACACTGCTGAATAAATAACCGGATCCATATCCGATTCTGACATTCTTTATGATTACTGAGATGGGAATGACGGAAATAATTCTCAAAAACATCTGAGTTGATCATGACAAAGGATTTGGCATTGAATGGCACTGACGACGCATTCACCACCAAATCCCATGCCAATTATGTAACAAAGCAACATATCCCAATTGAGGAAATCAATGCATTAATTAACCTGGTTATTTAATCTGAATGGCATGAACTCAGCCAGTATCATGTGATTCACACACACTAAACTGCAATTGTTCTGGCAATTGAGCCCAAGGGAGAGTGTGGACAAGCATGTAACATGGCAGGAGGCCATTTGCTACAGCTGCACTTGGCGCGGTACACTGGGATTACGATGTGTGATGCTGCACTGCCGAACATGTTCAGTGACCACGGAGTATGGAAAGGGGCGGTCTTGTGGATACAACAATATGTGATGACGCATACTGTCTGTGTCCCACATTTACACAGATACTCCCATCACCCCCATTTTGCTGGGGAAACTGATCATAACAGAATGGTGGAAGATGAAATATTGCAGTTAGATCATATAATGTGTCATAATGCGATCACAATATGTATATTAATTAGACTATGTAAGATAATGACCTTGAGTTATATGGAGCTGTCCGTGTCTATATCTCTAATGGCCCTCAAGAACTTCTCAGAAGGACACAATTCTGTGACAGCGTCTTGCCTCTCTCCCTGAAGGATTCATTGGCCGGTGGCCGAATGAAACATTCGGCTGACACCCTGTCACAACCCTCGTCCCAATCTATTTCCCTTCCTTCGCACTCTCAAAGAACTTGTCTTATTAATATGACATGACAAAGGGCTAAGTTGAGTGTTAGCAGTATGTTGAGGGATGTCTGACAGCACAGCCCTCAAAAATAGGATTGTTTACACTTCAGGGCCTCAGGTGGATGAATGTTCATGTGAATGTATTTACACTTGCTCAATTGGTAGCGGAAGTTGGCCCTATGCTTTACCTACAGCAGAGAGCAAGTGTCCTGTACTTTGGTCTTCTAACCCTATTTGTGGAAGTCTGACAACTACTAATTATTAAAGGTTTGGGCAGCCTTCAGTTGTTCTGTTGTCTTCCAGAGCCAATTCCAAATGAAAAAACATTATCATGGGATATTTCATCATACATAAAGATGGTTGCAACGTGAAACAATTGGGCCGTTCCTCTACAACTCTGCAGTGAACGGTATGCCATTTAACAATAACTTCCTGAGATGGCACACCATGCCTAGTCCTCTCGCATCCCTCTGCTGAGAAACTTATTAAATATTTCAAGACTGTGTCCTTCTGTGTAACCCTCAAGGTTTCATGAGGTACTGTATTACCAGTGCTCGACCTGGTGTATTGCTCCAGGGTTCGCAGTCAGAGCATCTGTTCATTGTTTATTCTCCTGCCTAAAATGCCCTTGCCATTTGTCAAATGTAAAATGACTGTGCCTACCATTTTAATCTGGTGAGATGCAATTGAAGTGATTAAAGACCGACAGTGGGATTTCCCTTTTTAATTGAGAAAACAGTTCACTTGTCCTGGAAGCATTTCCTAATTAGTTGGTAAGTGCAGTGTTCTGTCAAGGGTTAGAATCACATGTGGTTGACTCGCTCCCTTGTGTGTATTTCCAGAGTGATCTCTGCCTCCAGCGACATGCTCCACCACAGCAGAGGCCCCTGATCACCTCCAACAAGACGCTAATCGTTTTCAAGTGAGAACGCAAACTTGGACATGGTCAAGTGCACTGCCATGCGACTACCATCCACACATCCCACCGTGACCTACATCTGAATCATCCGACTGTGTTGACTGCTCCTTTAAGGTACCTGACAATGCAAACCTAGCGTTCTTCCAATACAGTCACCCAGAGAATCCTTTGGTCTTCTGGTCATAAAGGGAGGGCCAGATAGAAAACATGAATGCGTGCAGGGTTAAGGAGGTCCCTGCGGTCTGTGTGAAAGGGGATTAGGCACTCAGGCTTCCAGATGTCTGGTGTGAAATCCCTATACACAATTACCTCTGAGCATCTGGGAACCAGATTAACCTATACCTCCCCCTCCATTTCCTCAACCATGATTTCCAAGCTCTCTCTAAAAGGAAGCTCTCACTTCACTCCCCTCCTGACTCCTGGTGTAAGACTTTGTTTAGAGTTGCAGAAACCTATTTGCAAGTCAAATATCTGCAAGTATTGACATGGGTACTGAACCTTGTATGTATAAGGTGTTACTCTATACCTGACGCCCAAGTCAGGTGAAGGTTATCGATTTACAATAGGTCCTTTTAAAATCCTTTTAATGATTACATGGAACCGTTTTATGATCAACTGTTGAATGATGTGATGTAGAACTAGAACAAGTTGCTTATGGATATGCAAAATGTTAGCCGTCTTACCTGTGATGAACAGTTTGTTATGAAAGTGCCGACAGACCAAATGAAATGCAAAACTCTCAAAGGATATAGCACGACAAATGTGCTCGGGTGGTGAGATTTGAACTAAAAATAAAATGCAGGCTTGGAGCAACCATGTCCTGTTTTGTACCTTAGCTGAGATGAGAATAAATAATTTCTTAGTCACAGGAGGTTACATCGTCTTGTGTTGATTATATGAGCCAGAGGAGTAAACTTATCCTAAGAATGTTTACCATGGCCCAGATAGCACAGGTAGCGGCCTCCTTCCCCATCTAAACAAAACTCCTGAAGTAAAATGTCAGCATGAGGTAGCATTTTCAGTTGATTAAAATAACATGGGATGAATTGCAGTCAAGGCAGGGAACAGTGTGGGCCTCAACAGGACTCTATAATGGCATGTTCTGTGTAACGATCCATGGAGTTTACTTAGTTCATATACTAAGAAGCCCCTAAGACACAGGGAACATTCCATCCAGAGACCCAGTACAAGAGTTGATAAACACAGTTAGGCTCCGTGGGTTTGTGAGAAGGACAATAAATCAGACCCTAGCCTTCAAACAGCACACTTCCCCCTTCGATACTATTGACCTCATCTGTTCCCCGATGGCCTGGTGAATATGGGACATTGTTCTATATTTATTCTTAGATACTTTCACGAGCCCTTTATCTGCAGTACCTGTTCCATCTACTACTGCCCCTTTGCCTCTGAATGACTTAGGTAATCCAACATGGCTCACAATCTCTGGCGAGAGATAGTGAGCCATGTAGGGATTTTGACCTACAAAGCCCTTACCTTTTACAATTGTAATGTAAAGTGTCTCTGGGTGTTCCATATGACATGTTCATTGGGAGGTAACTAGAGAAACCACTGGGAACGGGTTTCTTTAGATCGTCCTTACGAATGTCGAACTGCTCTTTACTCAGGAATCATGATCCCATATCAGTTTGTTTTGCATTCAACTGCTCGTTTAAGGGAATCTATGAAACATACGTTTCAGAGGATGACAGAGGGGCCTCAATAAGCTATTTCTGCTTGTATCACATTCTGAATATTTGATCTCAATCCATTTTGTTACATATAACACATTTTATAAAATGGCTTATCTCATTAACCGAGCCAGTGAAATAGCTGATTTGAAGTATTTGGGATTTCACACTTTAAAATTCATTAGCTTTCAACAAACTGATCACTTTCAAACATGAACGCACGGTGATAAGAATTTGCCTTGTTAGACTTTTGGGACATGGCCCAGGTGTCTCATTCCTGAAACTGGAGCTGAAAGCTGTCAGGTTTGTCACATGATCCACTGATCTTTGACTCTAGCAGTGGCATGAGGGGATGTGAAAAGCTTGAAGCCCATTTGAGGACCAAAAAAATGTCAAAACTAAAAGTGTGTTGGAAAGGCGAAGTATCTCTTTGACTAGAGCCATCAACTGAAGAGACATTGTTTAGTCCTCAAAAGCACTTTCCTTAAGGTTTATAGAGAACAAAGTTGTAAAAATAGGAGTCTTATCCCGAGTGGGGTGCATTACAATTTAGGCACTGGATGGACGCCAAATACCTGGTCCCTTACTGAACTTCCTGATCATGTAAACGTTTGCCAATGGGAACCATAAGTCATGTTTGAAGGCAAAAGCGAAAACAGATCAGTCTCAGGGCAGTGACTGGAAACAGATTCTCTTGTCCATATGGCCACACATGATGCCCATGATGTAAACACCTTCCATTTTTAGAACAGTTAACAGTTGAAATGAACCAGACTGCGGTCCTATTTAGCCTGCAGTGGGGAACAGACTTATCACAACACGGTGAGACCTCATGGAACTTGCAAATGTATACGTTGATATTGTGCATACACCATAACATTTTAGTAATTATGAACTGTTTGCCAAACATGCTAAATGTAGTGGTCAGTAGTGTTGCAAGGTAATTGTCTTGGTGTAAACTTATCAAATGAATCATTTTCCAAATATTTCTACACATGACTTTGTTTATTTGATTATTGATTTGATCATATTTTTAAAAGCTCCTATGATGTATTGGTTTTTTACTGTCTTATGTTGACGAAAACATCCTAACATGGAAACGTTGGTGACATCATTGTCAATTTGCCTTGTCCTGGTCGTCATGTCTCTGGCGGGGTTTTGAAAAGGATCTTGAATCCCTCATTAGTATTTCCTGTGAACACTGTTCCCCATTCATTGGCTCAATCACTTTGAAATCGACAGCGATCTGTGGTCATCTGGCATGACCGCATGAGAAAGCCCCTCAAATACACAGCAGATCAAAGACAAGGAAGTTCCATGGTCAGACAATATGGCAAACCCCCTGATGTCAGACAGATACAGCAGAGCATGTAGAGCAAACCAGGGTCTAAGAGGATTCAACAAAGATATATTAAATGGTATTAAACGTTGGGCTCAGCCTGTCTGGAGTGGATGTTGTACACCTTACCTTTAAGGCTTATGGTGCATGCAATTGTCGTTGTGCATAAAATGTTTTTTTTAAGCATTTGACACACAGCCCTCAGATGCTTCACAAGTTATTATTAGATAGTCTCTATGACAAACAGAAGGCAGACCACGTTACATTAAAAGCAGACTATGGTTATGAAGTGTGGTTTTTTTCAGTCTGACCTTTTGTCAACTGTCTTGTGGAGATGCACCAAGGGCATCTCTCAACACTATTGTGCTACTCTGCACTTTTGACATAATTCCCCAGCTCTGGTCTAAATGACCTGTGCTCTTCATGAATATCAATGTCAGCCATGTCAGATCTGAGCTGGCGTGATGCATGTCGCCCAGAGCATCATTAAAATGCAGACCTCAACAGGATCAAGCAAGGTACATGAACAGAATAATGCTCACAGACTCTTAAGACGTACGACACCTCCGTTGAAGGAAGGAATTCCTCATTTGATACGTTGGTGCTGTATTCATGTTGAATGAGCTCAATAAAAGAAACGATGATCCTTTTGCATCCGAGCAACAACTTTAAACAGTTAAGGTATACATCCCCGTCATTAATTCGTGAAAATGATCCCTTCTTGAAGGCAGACAATATTTGTTTTGAGTCGTCCTTTTGTGACGGAGGCCAGGGGTAAAATAAGGATTAGTGCCCTTTCAGCTTGTCTACTTGCCAGATCACAGCATACTAAGCTGTGGGCTCCTGCCACATGCTACTGACCTCTCCAAAAAGCTGCTGTGCATCACGCATTCGCAGTTATATCAGTAGATCCACTGGCTCCAGACTTAAAGGTTATCCTCATCCCTTAAAAATGGGATACATTATTAAGGTGGACTTAAAATACTGTCAAAAGACGGAAATATGAACCGTAGCTGCAAGGACCAAACGTCGAAATTCTGTTTTCAAAGTTACAAAAAGCCTTCAGGCTTTTCAGAAACCATGTGTTACTGTAAATAGCACATAATTTTATAAGAACATCAAGCAAAATAAATGTCTATTTAAAGAAACGGAAACACAATCACATTGGTCTGTAATAAAGAGGTCTTTTTTTGGTTCTAATATTGCATAAAAAGCTAATAGAGAAAGTATGAGTATGTTCTACCCTGTTGCATGCACAGTGTCGTTCTCTATGTTTATCTAATACATTTGAAACTCTACTTTTGACTTCAGTGAGGTCTTCAAGAGTCAGTGTCATGACATTTGACAGTTTTGCTGAGATAAAATTATTTTAAAGGTGGATGCCAGTGTTTGTAGCATAATATATTAGACATTTAACTGTTACAAGGCTGAATAAAGACACGTTCAACCACAGTAATAGCCAAACGGATGCTTAACAATCAACTGTTTAACTGAGCTTTTATATGTAAGCTTTCCATGGTATACAGGCTTTTAATGAGATTTGTCTGTGTGGAGTATTACATTATTCCCCTGCTAATGTCAGTTTGGCTTCCTGTAAGACATGTAGGCTCAATGTATTTTACATGATACATGTATATGAAGTGGCCACCATCTCTTGCTACATATGCACCCAGCATCACACAACAGAACCTTGTAGATTAAACAAGACAATTTAACCATTACGTATGATGTTTGTGACGTGGATCTCATATCAAGTTGCTGGAACAATGCATCGCAACCAGAGGACGGGAGCTTTCAAGTCGGCTTCCCCCTTATTTGATATTGCCTTTGAGGTGAAGTAGTCTCCATTCATTACGTTAAAACTAGCAAAGTGTTTTTGAAAAGCCTTCATCCTCTCCCTCAGTTCCTTTGCAGTTACATTAGTCTATTGTTGAAGATTCTCCTCAGAATGTGGCTGCTGTGGTAGCTGTTGTGTGCGAAATGAAGCATGTGTAATATCTGCACCATTAACAAACCAAAATCGAAACCAAACATCAGGGTTTACTGCATTGCTGCACAGTTTGTAATTACATGATGATTCAAATTGCATTCAATCAAACATGAAATGTAAATAACTCAGATTGTACCCTGTAAGACATCTGAATTAAAATTCCTAGTTTTTCCTTGCTTGCAATTTAGAATTTCTTCAGAGTCTGAGAGTATCTTTTACAACTAGAAGCAAAAAAGGGCCAGATGTTCAGTCTAAACCTAAATATGGATGTCCATCTCTTGCTAAATGTACTCTCCTTTGCACAACAGCTGGGCCAGATGTGCCTCTGTAGTCTTAGCAAACTATTTGATATCAAAACTCAAAACTGCTCTCAACTATTACCATTTCTACCAGTTTGTTGAGAGATTTGTAAGAAGATTCTGTAGAATAATTTCCACTAACCCAGGCTGTAAACCACAGTTTCAGTCACGGGTGTGTTTGACTATTTTAGGTCTGCAATACAACGCTGTACAAATTTGAGCTGTTTGTTGATTTTGGGTGAGAAGATTATTGGTCAATTAAGAGACCAACTTGCAGAGATTGTTCAGCAGTATGCCTCAGGAAATAATGTTTGTTGCATGGAGTTTTAAGGAGAAGATGGGGATTACGTGCAAGGGAGTTATTGCAATCAATTATACCAAAGATTACAATTTTAAAATGCATGGAATACTAATTTGGCTACGCCAATTCAATTTACATAATGACCTCTTTTTTCTCTCTGGATGTTCTTGTTTTTTGGGATCCCGTGTTGATTTACTTACAATGGGTGCATCTGAATCACAATCTATTTGCTACAGGATTAGAATGGCATACCTTTAAACACCCATTATTCCCTACAGAAAATGCTGAAGGCTTAAATATTGTGCAGACATTTTCTCCACTTCTAAGATATGAATAGTTGTTTAGTTTCATTTGAACTTAAGACACTCGTATGTTCATGCTAACAATTTACAGATTAATCATATAATATTATGTAGTGTTGTGTTATCTTAGGACACAATTTGTCGAACCTACCTATTCCAACCAAACTTAAGTGAATTTGAAACGGTTGGTTTGACTACTTGAGACTAATTTGTTTTCACATTACAAGTTGTCTATTTTAGGAGCTAGTTCCATACCTGGCAGGTCCATCAGGGAGGACCTGATGCTGGGGATGGGGAAGTGTACTCTGCCCAGTGTAATGTTAGCCATTGAAGAACTCTCCAGAGGGTGAAAGTTAAACTGGGGAGCATTCCACAGGTCTGGGTTCTGTTAAACATATCAAAGGTCTATACCTGGGGGTGGCATGAAAGGGATACTGCTTTTCATTGCCGAAGTGACATCCTGCTTCAAGATGATCGGGTTATAAGTTGGCAGCATGCCGGATAAGTGTGCACAGCATACAGGACAACACATCTGAATGGATGTGCAATATGTAAGGTGCAACATGGAAGTCATTATAGCAATCATTATAATCAACGCCCTATGAATATGTGAAATGGTGTGTCCTGTCTAAGAAGCAGTTGGGGAGTATAATAATTATATATAATGTTTTTAAATAATTATTAATATTTATATAATTATTATAATATTATATTATATATAATTTGCAGATTGTCATGATGCTAGTTGAAGTATGCAATTTGATGTGACAAAGCCTGCATTTATGTTGATTATGGCGAGCCACCCTCTCAACTTTAGGGAGCCTAACGACAAAAAACATTAGCTGAGCACAAGTAAAGTAACATAAGTACCTTAGTCAGCTCCACCCTGGGTTGCCGCTTTCAACAACAATGTTGTTGGACAGGACGCAGAGTTCACTGTGTTTATTTGCAACGCAACGCCTCACTCCCGACATGCATATCCTGATAAGGACACTTTGTTTTTGATGTATCCGTGACAGTTGAGAGAGACAGACTCATCCCAGAGTTGTGTTTATCCCACATTAAGGTAGCACCGCTCAAAGCCTCAGGTCTAAATCAAACCTCACGTCTACAGTAATTGGGCAGGGTCAGTCTGTCTTCTGACTCACAGTGCAGTTGTAATGCATTGTGGCATCTCTCATTTGGACCAGAGCCTGTCCTCAGGACTGTGGATCAGTCATGCCAATGTGTACCCTGATATGGAAAAGTATGAGAGACTAAATGAACACCCTTTTGGCTATTTTAGCATTTGTTAGGGTACGTTTTTGTAGGCCACTCATCCTGTTGGCATGATGCTTTCTATTCTTTAATTTGACACTTCCTGTTGTTGTTGTTTGTAAGGACTGACGATGATTT
Source organism: Hypomesus nipponensis (assembly GCF_054491055.1). Lineage (NCBI taxonomy): Eukaryota > Metazoa > Chordata > Actinopteri > Osmeriformes > Osmeridae > Hypomesus > Hypomesus nipponensis. The sequence continues at coordinate 10,180,169 of NC_140372.1, read as the reverse complement.
CAGGCTAACACATTGTGTACGTGAACGGGAGATAAATAAAGTTGACAAGTGTATTGTTTGTCCTTACAGTATATGGGTATTCTCTGGGTACAAGGCAGGTCATGGAGATTTGCAGAGCTAGCATTAAAAGTCCTCATCTATGCTGCTCTAAAGAGTCTGACATTACCAGAGGCCTTTTTATACTTGTACTACTTTGGTAACAAAACTTTCCCCAATGACTCCAGGGAGTGTGCTTTGGCCTGGTATTGTAGTGGCAGCAATGTCTGGTGTCACCTTTTGTTTTTCAGCATCTGTTTTGCTTTGGCTGAATAAACAGGAATACATGGAATTACCTGAGTCAGTAAGATCCATTGAATCATTACTACTTTCATGTAAAAAAATAGTCTGAAATGTCAACTTGAAATATGACTTTTACTCTGCCACGCCTGGCACTGTTTCGTTGTGTATCATGGCCTCTTATTTTGTCTGGGGGATGATTTAACAATGACTAATGTTGAGAAATTCTAGGGAGAATCTTTGGAAAAGGTTTTTCCAAAAACAATAATGTACAATGCCAGTCATTTAACTAACGGAACCAAATGACAACTTTAGTAATGCAAAAAGTCTATCAACTCAGTTAATGCATGTTTTATGGTCAATCCGCAATCCTTTTAGAAAGTTTTGGGAATATCACAACTAAGGAGTCAGACATTTGGAAGATGAACAATTTGACCCAGACAGATGGTTGTGCTCAGTCCCAGGATGCTGAAATGAGACACAAGGAAAACATGAGAGGACTGAAACTTGAGTTGGCATTAGAGGCTTGTATTTCCTACTGAAGTGTGTTATCCTTTCCAGTGCGATTCACGACCTGGCAGATTAAAGACCTGTATTTATGGCTGGGATCTGTGGTTTTGAAATGTTGCAGAGAGGATTCCCAACAGTGCATCCTGATAGCTGTTTAGGGAAACTCCAGCCAAATGGATGTCTAACTAGATACTTACTGATGGTACAGGATTCTAAACATTGTGGTTGTTGTCTTTTTATGGTTAGAACCAAGAGCTGTATCAAAGGGAAAGCAGTAACAGAGACTCAGGGGATCACTGCACCAGGATGATGCACATTATCCTACCTATTCACTCGCATTGAAGTCTCCTTAAAGACTCTACCAGTTGTTTGAAGTACCAACTGCCTGTGTTGTTTTTTCCACTCTCAGGGTGTTAGGGAAAGATTATGTGCATGAGGTGTTTTCCCAAACTGAATTGTACAAAACTACAATAGTTTTATCATTTTTTACTCCTACCTGTAATAATTATGTCCTTGGAAATTAAACTTAACATTTCAAAAACGGACTAACATGTTCTAAGAGAGCGAATAGATAGTCTTGGTTTGTTGAATGATTCCAACTCTTCAAAGACATTCTTGAAGCAATGTTAACATAATGGAAAAAAGATTGCTATGCGACATGTTCTGGTACAGAAGAAAGTGCTTTACAATGCTGCAGGAACGTGTACGTGCTATACTTTGAATGTTATTTAAAAACATTTCCATATGTGAGGAAGTGGAATGGGTTAACCTTCTATGTAGGTTCAGTGTCCATGCTGGTGAGGCTTTTGCAGGCAAATATTGTTTGGTTAATTCCCACTGTGATAAAGAAGTTTAGTAACAAGTTTTGTTCCTACTGTATCATCCAAACAACATGTACAAAAGACTTAGGTTGCGCTTGCAATGAAAATGTGTTGAATAGTTCACATATGGCTTACATCTGGTGCTAAACACAGAACCAAATCTGTTTATTGTGATATTTAACTCACACCGCATCACAGGAAGCAGTTTATCATTGCATTGTTGAGACTGGGTTGAAATTTCAAAGGGTATCAATATTTCACTTTCAGTTATTTCAGCAACTTCTGATCTTTCAACGCGGCTTCATTGGTGCATGCATGTGTTGCTGTGTGCATGCATGTGCGCAGATGCATGCTTGCATGTTTGTGTGGCCGACTCGGGCCATGCGTTTGTTCTAATTATAACAGCACTGTGAAGAGAGCTTGCTGCAAATGTTATCCCTTTATTGTCTCTGCTCTGCTTTTTGTGTTGGCTTAACCTGTTTTTCTCAGTGCTGCTGCCTCTCTAAGATGAACTTCTCCACTCACTGAGATGACAACACGAACACTGAGTTTCTCAGTTCCATTTCACAAGACTGTCAACCTCCCTGGACTAGCCATCTTGAAGCAGAAACATTGTTTGCCAAATAAAGCCCCTGTTACTGTTAGTACCATAACCTGCATAGAGAGTACATAATGGTCAAGGTCACCTGCATGAATGACTATCGCTCGATTGCACTGACCTCTGTCATCATGAAGTGCTTCGAGCAGCTAGTCAAATCATTCATCTGGTCCTCGCTGCCTCCCACCCTGGACCCTATGCGGTTTGCATACCGGTCCAACAGGTCTACAGACTATGCCATCGCCCTGACCATGCACACCACTCTCTCTCCTACTTGGACAAAGAAAATATGTATGTGAAGATGCTGTTCATTGACTACAGCTCAGCATTCAACACCATCATCCCCACCAGACTTGTCTCCAAGTTTGTGGACCTGGGACTACGCACCTCCCTATGCAAATGGCTCTTCAACTTCCTGACGGGGAGGCCACAGGTGGTGAGAATTGGGGACGGCACTTCATCCACCCTGATCACCAACACAGGCACCCCCCAGGGCTATGTGCTCAGCCCTTTCCTGTTCACTTTGTTCACCCACGACTGTGCAGCAATGCACATGGTTCAAACCTCCTTGTTTACATTTACTGCCCGACTCTCGGCTAATGCAGTTGTGTTCTCGGTTAATGCTGCGGTGTTCTCGGCTTATGCTGCTGTGTTCTCGGCTGATGTTGGTGGTGTGAACCAATGCTGTTGGGTTGTAAGTAGTAGATTGTTTTTGAAATGTAGCGTTTTTATGAATGTTTCGTTTTTGTTAATGTCGTTGTGTTGTGTGTTAATGTTGTTGTGTTTTCAACTTTTGTTTGCTTCACTAATGTTGCTGTTGTGTGCACCCGTGGGCCACCGTAGGCAAACACATCTTCAGTACTGATGTTTGTCAATTGGAATTTGTTGGCAGGAGACGGTATACTTTTGTGGTGTTTGTGCCAGGTGAAAACTGTAATTATAAAAACCGAGGGCAGGACGACAGCCCAACTGTCTCTCTCATAACAGTCCAGCGACTGGTAGGCACCTTTTGGCACTTAACGAATCATGTTTACACAGACAGAGAAATTTATGGACTAATGTCCATGACTGTTCAAACAGTCTGTCCATAGACCCATAGTTTTCCTTTAACCCTTTACTAGATGAGTCCTAGTTCTTTCTATCCCTTTGTCAGTGTCTTTTATTTCCTCTCACACTTTTTCTCTCGCCCTTTTGTAGTGTGTCTGTCTCGCACCTATAAACGCACACGCAAATGTGTTGAGGTTTTGTACGGCGTCGAATGTGCGTGACCCTGCTAAGCCTCATGGTTGTCTAATGTGCAGCTTCAATTCCAAAGTAGCGCATTTGAAATGGAATGCTGACCCACTTAGCCATGTTGTTTTGGATGAGAGGTTGAGAGAACAAGTCTCGTCCTCAACAACCCCCCAACCCTCCTCCACAAACATTGCCTCCGGCCGTAAAGAAGTTGTTGCAAACACGTTAAGTCCAAAAAAGAATCCACAAATTGTGTGGTGGGGTGCTTCCTCTGTGGTCTCACCAACCACTCTGGTCACTTGGGTTCACAACCCCAGATTACCTCATTGTCTCTCTCCTTAAAAAGTACCTATGGTCAATGTAAACTCAAAATTGAGAATTGTTGGGGAATGGGTGATTTAGTCAGATTATATTTTTACGATAATATCTCAATCTGGGTTAATTCCTCAACCCAAAGTAAGGATTTAAGAGTGCATTTTCGATGTTGTCCTTAGGTGGCTGTGAGGCACTGAGGATACTGATCTTTGAGCTCAGTGAAACAGTGGCAGATGGGAGGCAGAGGGTGAACGATCACAAACACAAGCATCTGGTATGTCTAACAGGATATGCCAATTTCCCATTTAGAATCATGGGGTGTTTCAAATCAATTGCACTAACGAACAATTAATTCTCATTGAAATCCATTTAAAAGGCATTATTACTCACATTCTATTAAATATTAGGCAGTTTTGCCTTTTTGAAGAAAATATTTGACACTAGGAAGAATTACTAGTAAGTACTACTGTACAGTATTCATCCAGTTTTACTTAATTGATGTGGAAATCACATGCGGCATGGGTATTGTGGTGCACTCAAAAGTACCGCCCAATAATCTCAGTCTTTAGTATGGAGTAACACTTAAAGATAGTGGATTATCAGGATTACTATTTTGTGTACGTTGTTGAAAATGGAGGATTATCTTAACCAAATTTGTCTAAACCTCCAATCTGACCTAAACATTCTTTGTGTACACAAACTTGTTTGGATTTCCAAGAACAAGCTACAACAAAGTGCATTGTACACACACCTCAATTACAACCCAGCATGCCACAAAAGACATCCTGAATTTCCAGAAGTCATGCTGTTGCAAGTTAATGAATCATGGCCAAGATAATCATCACAATTTATCGAAGAGCCTGACTAGGAATGTTGTACGCAGGTTAAAGCCTCAGGGCAGATTCACTCAGAAAGCCATCTTGCTATTAAACCAGAATTGGGATCATACACCTTGCTGACATTTTGTGAAAGGACTCCTTTTGCACAGTAAAGCTTGAATGACAGTGTTTCTTCAGGCTTCCTTTAGCTTTAGGTGAACTACAACCCTGCGGGGTCAAATGGGGCTTGTTTACGCATGAAAGGCAAGCCCACCTAGCAGCCAGTTTTCCAGGTGAACATTCAGGAGCTGTATTTAGGAGCCCTGGAGGGACCTTGTGGCCTTTGAGACACTATCCTCAGTTGCTGACATCCCTGTCAGTGAGAAACTGCAGTTTCTATTATATACTTTTTCATTACTACAGTTGGAGGTGGCTCACAGTACACCTGTGGAAATTACCCCCCCACTGTCATTGAATGTTCGTTATTGTCTTGCCACAGTCTGTCCTTAAACTGGACATGCAATATCTGATAGAATGAAACAGGCTGGGTAGTAGGTGTGTGTGTGTGTGTGTGTGTGTGTGTGTGTGTGTGTGTGTGTGTGTGTGTGTGTGTGTGTGTGTGTGTGTGTGTGTGTGTGTGTGTCCACAATGAGAGCAAAGCCAATTTTTCAGTTGAAAGAAAATACTGTCAATATTTTTACAAAATGACCCCAAATCAAATCCAGTGAAACATAAACTGCTGTAAAGAGACTGATGAGTGGTTGATGAAGACCCATGGGATCCCGTGGAAATGTCTGTTTCTACTGTAGATCCTAGGTTCTTTGTGACTACTCTCATGTAAACTCGTTGTCCACACTTCAACTCCAATAATTTACCATACGTGGTAGTTGAGACACCCATATTTAATTTAGTAATTTCTTTAATATATATTCAAGTTAATATCTCTACTCACTTATCCTGAACAATGGGACTAGACATGTCTACTGTTGGATCATGAAAAAAAACTACAGGTTGATTGCCAAATGGAGGAGGAGGAGTGTGTGGTTTGGTGGCCTTAGTATTGAGTTGAAAAGAAGGCAAAGCACTCCACTAGAGCAAGGCTGTGGCTGCAGTAGATTCTAAGTGAACATTGAGTGCCAAGTTACACACCTTTTTAATCATCTTTCTGACTTTGAGGTGACACATTTGAGTGCCATGTGGAAAATCCTGAAATACAATTTTTTTCCATTCCAAAGTGTACTTTTTTTCAATAGAACATGGGCCATACAGAACACTATACCTTGCAATCCAATTTTCAAAAACGTTTAATTTGTGCATAATCTCCAATGGAGTACAAGTGGATGTTGTAAAAGTAAATTCAAGATGAAATCCTGAATCTCAGTTATCACAGCTGGGAAATAATATTTGGGATTTCATTCTGTTGACTTTTTTCTCTCTCTCATAACAATCTTAGAATCAAGGCATATTTACAACTTGTATTCCCATTCACTTTATGTTCCACTCTGAGGAGTCGTAATCAGATGCAAACTGCTTTTTATTCTTAGAAAAGCAATTCTTGAAGCAAAAAACTGATAATGAGAATAGATATGTCAATTTTTCAACAGTAGTGTCCATTCCTTTGGCTTTGACAATGCACTGTGCAGAAAATATAATTAGGCTGTTGTTGTCAGAATAAATATGCTGGAATTCTATCGCAGCAAGATCAAAACTCTCCATTCATTAATTTAATTGGCCACGATGAGATGGTGGGGGTGTTGTATGACTCTGTTAATGGCGATACGTTCAGAGTATGGGAACAAGATATGGGCATTCTTTGTCCCTCCAAACATAGAGAGGGATACCCTAATCGGGTTTGAGGATCTCCTGCTTTTTTTTCTCTCTCCACATACAGAATTTGCCTGTTGGAATCTGTGGGAGACTGCCCTTGCTGTTAGATGGATCTAGACTGGTCTGCATAGAGTGCAAGCGAGCAGTCATGTTAATGTGTGCCTCTCACAAAAGCCCCCACTGTTTGCCAGAGCATAGAGGGGGCTCACAGCTCACTTTACCAGAGCAGGGGGGCTATCACTAGGCAATTCCTGACTAGTTCTGAGTCAGACAATAGAGCACATCTGATCAAAGAGCACAAGAGACATGACACTTCAATTCAAGTTCATGTGCTGTCCAGCACGTCATGTAGAGGGAGAAGGAGCGACAAACAGGAATGTCTTCAAAGTGACATACTTCTTAAAAGACTCCTGTCTATCCAGTTCCATGACAGATAAGTGCCCTAGATAGTTGATGAGTAACCTGGATCTGACAGCCCGTGACCTCTTGAAATGCCATTGTGTTTGTCCCAGACAGACTTTTTAGCCTCTTTTCATTATAACCTCTGTGGTTCTCTCGGACCCCTTGCAACGTAAAGTATCGTTTACTTTCTCAACATTGTCTCCTTCCCTGGCCCTCTTACGCTCGGGAACAAAAGGGATCAGATGTGCCACAGGCACCGCGCTGGGACCCAAAAAGATCACATGACTTTTTGTTCTGGATGGTGATGAATAGAGCTCAAAGGTCTAATTTACTCTAACACATGGCTTATATTCTAATATTTCAGTTATTTACTTGACAGTGTCAAATTGCAGAACCAAACATATTTCAGAATATCTTTAACAAAATATTTTCCAGTAAAACATTTTTGTTTCATGTTATTTCATGTTCTAGGTTGTCCCTACTGTGCATCAACTATTTATTTAGGAAACAGTAAACAGATAACCACAAACTAAAACAATCGTAAATTATGTGAACACACAACTAAGTATTGTGCATGGGGCAGCAGCCTAGAACAATTGGCCAGGGCTCCTAAGGCTATGTGTACCCGGCTCGGTTGAGACAGGGAGATCTTGGATGGAGCACTGTGCAGATGTTCCCTGAGATGAGAGATAGGAGGCTGGAGGGGGTTGGAGCAGCAGCTGGGATGCAAGCAGGGAGACAGTAGTCCAACCACACAGGAGCTTGACCCTCTCCATGACCCCCTCGCTTCTCCAACAACTTGAGAGACTTTTTTTTTTTTATATGATGTGTGGATGCTGATATGCTGGGAAAGGTGATGGGTTAAATGTCACCCAAGTTGGTTGGCTGGTCATGTAGGTTGACAACTATTCTCCTCCCACATATCACAGGTAAGCTTCTTGCTAATTGGGGGGAAATGTATTTGGTCAAATAAGTATTGCTTTGGTGAGTATGGAGCTATGACTCGCATCCTAGCCAAGACACAAAAGTAGCAGCTGTGGTCTCAAAATGTACAGTGCAAATCCTCTGGACCAAACAATGCTCAGTTTTTAGGTCAGATACAAATAGTTGGATGTCTTTTCGTGACCAACTTGGTTTAGATCTAAAGGTAAAACAAAATAAACGTTTAGATGTTTCCTTACACACATCGTTTATCCTTAGTCATCAGAATCCGCTTGGTTGCAGATCAAAGTCCCCAAGTAATCTTTTAGAACCCAGTTTGAACAAAGCTGCGATCATCCTCAAAGCTTCGTCGGATGTTAATGAATTCTGGGATACATAGCCCCATAACATCACTAAGGGGAAGGGCCGTTCTTGGTTTTGAAATGCATGGAATCTGTCTCCATTTGCTGAAATGAATGAGAGTGAGAGAATACTTCAGTGAAGCTATATGTCACCATGAGCAAAAAGCCAGATGTAGATGGTTCATCAATGATTCATATGTAAATGATGTCTCTAGGAGTTTTGACTTTTTTCTCTGAAAATCTACTTCTGTTCAGGGGAGCAGCAAAGCAGGGAACTGTCAGGAGGGTGATATGAACTTGTGAGAATTGTGCTGAAAACCAGCTTGCTTTCTGTCATATTTTCTCTATAATTCATACCCAGGGGCCAATAACGATGTTGTTTCCTCTGTCTCCAGAGTGAATGAAGTTATCTGAAACAAATTTAAGTAAATACAATTTGAAAAAGCAAAGAAACCATCAAAGTTTCCCCAAATAATTGCAGAAATCACTGATCAAAATGTTCCTGGAAGTCTGAGCACAGTGTACATACATGTATTTTCTCCTGAGATTAGAAATGGGGCGGAAAAAGTAAAAAGTAGCACATGAGAACCAAAAAATCTTATGAGCGAAGGCACTAGGACTTTCAAGTGTCTGTAAAGCTTTTCTCCTTTGAAATATATGAGTGCTGAGCAAAGAAGAACCCTGAAGTCAAATACAGAGGCTGGGGTAAATACATAGAGACAGGTTGGCTGTCCAGATATGAAAAAAATTCTCAATAATATAAACCCACCAAGTCTGAACCGAATCTCTCCAACGGAGTGAGCTAGATAGAACTGCCAGTCTAAAGAAATTAATATTACCTCAGTGGGTATTACCGTTTGTCACCCTGCACTGAGTCATGAGACATGAACCTTTTCGGCAGTTTCTGAGAAATGCGGGAACAAATAATCTATTGAATGTTGCAGTTAAACAGACTTTGAAATCTGTCTGATTATGGAAATGAAGTGTTTTCTCACTCATTCCTCCTTTGTGTGTGAGGCAAGAAATGCAGTCCTCCTTAAAGGAGACAGTAGGGAGATGTGTATTTGAGAAGTGCTGTTTAACTGTCACAAGGCTACGCAATTACAGGTGAAGGGTCTGCTTAGCTTATGATTTGTTGCATTAGCAACAGGCTTTGTGCTCACTAGATACTGCCCCCCCCTCCCCCCGTTTATTATTACTCTGTGTATCTCTTTATCTTCATGGTAAGGATAAACAGAAGGAGAATAGTGCTGCACATTTGATGTGCGTTGGGTTTTTGCAATTGCATACGATGCATTAAGAGTTAATGTGCACTTTCACTTATTTGATTACATTCAGGTTGTCCAGTGCATCACACTATATCCAAAGTGCTCATTGGCGACCTATCACATGAAATCATGTGTACTCTCATGGCTGCATCCATCTGAATATATGAGACACTGATTGCAAATGCAGGTCATGTACCCCATATGGTTTGGTTCTGTTTTTGAGATGGAGCACACACAATACACCACTTTACGTGATGCAAAGAGTGTTGATGAGTTCCAAGATACTAAAATCCCAAACTGTTCATGAATATACTTGTGATTTATGGGTATGTGTGGATTGCAGTTGGTAGATGTGAGTTATGAAGAAAACAGTTTGGTGGCATTACTACCTCTCCTATTCTCTTCATAAAGGATAATTGGCCAAATGACAAGGGACCAGAGACATTTCATCTGAGATAATAATTGGGGAGCGGTGCCGCAGTGTGAGGAAGGGTACATGCCGTAATAGGGAGGCTAGTTGACAGTGAATAGCTAAAGTTGCCATCTAGCTAATATGGAGACATGAACAAAGGAGAACTTCTTCTCTTAAACAGAACAACTCGGGTGGTGCTGCTGCTGCGGATACACTAATGAGACCCAACAGCTCACGTGATTCAGCAGCAAGGCAAAGCTAAATACCCTCACACCCGTTGATGCACTCTGCAGTCTGACAACAATAGAATCCGTATTGAAGGAATGGGTGCTTCACTGCTAAACTGGAGAGGCTGAGAATGGATGGATGGGTGTGGATTAAATTCACATATGGTTTCTTGTCAAGTTTGACTGGATTTTCTGACTTTGAGTCAAAGGTTGGCCTAGCAGTTACAGTGCAGGTTGCTTCTTCCTCTTTCTGTTTATCTCTGTTTGATGGATGCTCTTCCTACCCCGTTCATTACTGTCTTCAGGAGGAGATACCTTGTCAGAGCTGATGCTAGCTTAGCAGATATATTTCCGTCGTATTTGCCATGTATGAAAGAACAGGAAGTGCACGCCACACTTAGAATGAAGTAGATCCCTGACAGCACACATCCTGGGCCCTGCACTGGAATCTGGGTCAGAAATAATTCAAACAGTGGGAAATAAAACTGTGGCTTGGCCATCAGCCTATTCGGCAGAGAACTTGAAACAATCTCGATTTAGCCTCATTGAGGCTTGAGAATATCAATGCCATATGTTTCAATGGCAAAGAAGGATGGTAGACTGGAGTTCTTTGAAAGCAATTAATTCATCTAAAAATAACAACTAAAGATGTCAGACTGCAGTTCCTCAATGATAAATGCAAATGGATGTTATTCTGGTTGTTCCAATTATTTCAATCTCTTAAGGTGCACTAGAACTTAAGCATTAAATGCCAAATAATGACTCAGTGTAGACACAAGCAACTCTGGCACTTTCTGGTACTTTCAGAGATGTTGTCATTGCTCTAAGGTGGTATTATTTTAAGATATTTGAGGGGGTGGGTACAGGCTGTTCTGTCACTGTAGTAATACAGAATCCTGTGAAACAGGTTTCTGTTAACATTCATCAAACATTCATATGACACTTTAGTCCAGTCATGTTTTCAAATAACTGAGTGTACTTTGAAAGTAAATACTACATACAAATGTGTTTGCTAATTAGATTTCTGACTACATAAGTTTTCCTCATGAATACATTTACCACACAGCTACCGAGGCTTAGGTCAGATGGGTGGAAGTCAGGTGGTGACTTTTTTCATTACTTTCAGGTGGTCCAGACTTCCTCCAAGAGGAGGAGCTGAAGCGACAGCCTGCTGCTGACTCACTAGAAATGTCAGGGTGCAAGGGGAGCTGTAAACACTCCCTGGCTGGACTGTGATGGAGGCTTTTCTACCAGTCAAACAAGTCTGGGGAACAAAAAAATGGTGGGAGTCTGATGGTTGAGCGGTGAGGGAGTCGGGCTTTTAATCAGAAGGTTGCCGGATCGATTACCCGCCATGCCAAATGACGTTGTGTCCTTGGGCAAGGCACTTCACCCTACTTGCCTTGGGGGGGAATGTACTTACTGTACTTACTGTAAGTTGCTCTGCATAAGAGCGTCTGCTAAATGACTGAATGAATGAAATGATTGAACAGATCCAATGGACACTGGCAGGACAGAACGTGTGCTGTCAGTAAGTGTGGGGGTAGTGAAGAGGCCAGAAGCCAGGTCAGTCTGCTATATTGGCTTCCTAACTCATCGTGTACGTCTGTAGACGTTGTGAGTTTGCAGTTGTTGTGAGTCTTCTGTGCAGTTATAGCAAGGTGCTAATGAAAAAGGTAATGAATTGAGGAGGTACACTGGATTTTGTTCAAAGACTTGACCTTTTTTAGCTTAGGTTAAAAATAGAGGTTATACGCCTTGCATTAATGTAATACAAACAATGCTAATCATTTTTGTTCAAATGACTTGCCTGGACATCAATGAAGCATTAAATGACAAGGATTAATCTAATTAGAAAAATAATAGTCTTGACATAATTTAAAATCATACATAATGAGTGCCACTTACCATGTAGTATAATGGAGCAATCAATTCATCATGGATTTCACCTTGTCAGAAAATACAGTCTTTGCAAAGTAACTGAATTGTGCTAAACTTCATTGTGCCATTCTTAAGAGGCCACTGCAGAGAAGAATACTTCTGTTCCTCACTCAAAACTTTCCTTATCTAATTATTTGAAAAGGAAATAAAAAGTTGCAGTGGTCTCTTAATTTTTTCCAGAGCTGTCTGGACAAAATGTCAGCCTTCGGGACACTGGCCATTCATTTGGTACTACACTACAGCTCTGGAAAAAAAATGAGACCACTGCAAAAAATTGGGAAATTCCTTTCCCAAAAAGTTTGAAAGGTGAATTTTGAGTAATAACAGAAGGGTTCTTTAGTCAGTCATTACTCTTATATTTTATATTTGATCTCAATGTTGGTAATTCATAAGCTATACATGTGACTAGAATATTATGGCAGGCCTGAATTTTTTGGGGTGCCATAATTCCTTTATCTACAATGTTTCTCAATGATGCAAAAATTATTGCAATTAAATTAATGTATGTTGCTTAAGGCTTTGGAGTTAAGATGGCTGTGCTATCCCACAAAATAATTAGTTGGGTGTAAAACAGAAAGGTATTGGGAGGCATGAAACTGAGCGTCTTTTAAGTATCATACTTGTTCCTTTGAGCCAATTAGACCTGACAACATTTCTTTTTTACATTAAACAGCTTTTTGTCAGTCAGAGGGAAGTCTCTCTTATCAGTATCTACAGTACATCATATGACGCCTGGAAAAACGAAACTGAGGTCTGTGTCACTGTTTCTATTCTGTATATCCGATCAGCTATCTTTCAGGCTTGCTTGGAGTGCTTTCCCTAAATGATTTGCATGTCTTAACCACACCACAATGTCCATTCAGAGACAGATCAGATAACCATGTGAAAACATGTCCCGGGGTTATTGTGCTTCTTTTCTATTCAATGTGGGAGATACGTACATAACCTGCAGGACATGCATATCTTTCAAGATGACTGTCAAGTAAGATGCCCACATGAGAGAGGTGGCAAATTACTTTGCGTTACCTCAGTACACTGTGAGGAAAAACATTCCTCTGCTTTCAAATGGATTGATTCCCGACCGGATACATTTGGAAGAAACCCTTTAAGAAACATTCACGTTTGAATCAGCACATCTGCTGTCTCCTTCAGGCTTGTCACGCACCCGTCACATGTACTGACTGTGATAGGCGTCCTGTCTAACCAACGTGTAATGCTTGAACAATCAAAAAAACATCAAATAAACATGACTTCTGACTTGACTTCACATCAGAACCTCTCCACGCCACTCCAACCAGCCAGGCTGGCTGTGATGTGTATAGAGAGATGGCTTCCAGCGGTGTCAGGATGCTGCACGCCAGACAAACCCACGACGTCTGACAAACAGGGCTTTGAGCAGTCACATAACATTCCAGGCGCCAAAGTCACAGGCATGCCTGTTGTGTGCAGTCTGATCATTACGTTGATAGAAGGGCACAGCACAGTTAACAGGCTACTCTAAGGGCAAAAGGCACCATCAAACAATGGATTCCAGGCCAATCAGGAAAGATGTCTTCTGACAAGGTTATGTTCCAGGGAAGTAAAAAAGAACTGCCTTATCAACAGGTCCCTTGATGAGCACAACATCCAATATTACTGATGAAGGAAGTGTTTTGTCCGTCTCTTAAGTGTCTGAGTTCAGTTGAGTTCTGGATTTTAGTATTATTATTATTGATAATAATTTAGTAAGTATTATATCTACAGATTGGGGGAGAAAACCAGACCTCTGACAATAAATGATAACACAACACCAGGCTTAGGTCTCAATCATGTCTCTCTCGGCTCTGAAGGACAGAGGACACAAATGTAAAGAATGTAGATAGTGACACTCAGGCAGTAGTGACGTCAGAGAAGTAGATTCACAGCTCCCAGCCCATGACTACTCTCAGGGCAGAGAGAGATCCTAGGTGGAGCTCTCCCCGTCATCACAAGAGACTTTTATACAGTATTTTCTCCTGACCCCTAACATCTCCTGTATTCAACCTGACAGTTAGACACAATCTACTCTTATCAATGGCAAACTTACATGAGAACATACTAACTAGTATCCAATGACTAGTTATATTGATGTAAGTACACAGGAAATCCCTATTTCTTCCACAATACCGTGATGACTTAAGTGACTATCTTACTCTGAGGCAAGCAACCAAACTATTGACTGCATGTGGTGAGGCCAGCAGAGGAGCCTCTCTCTGAATCCTTCAGGTAATCTTTGTAAATAAGGAGTGTACTCCACACACCTGGACCTAAAATCAAAGCCTATCCTCAGGGATAAAATCACCATCTTCTTGAGGTTTTAGTGAACCCCCTGTAAGATAAGTGTGCTATTACTGACAAAGTACAGTCCTTACATCTGCGACAAGCAGCAGGAGACCAGGCTGACATGAAAAGGCGATGGAGCCATCAATGACTGAGCACATTTCTGAGAGTGTCAGTCACTGACGCTTGCACGACAGTGTAGCCTCATTTGGCTAAATGTAATCGTGTAGGAGGACAGGACTAGTTCTGGAGAACACATCAATTCCAGGTCTGCAGATAGAGCAGATCTTAACAGGGGATAATCAAACCACAAGTTGTATGTCCTACTTTCTTGCTGTTAAACCTCTATTGGCAATATTTTCATCTGAAGTACGATACTAAAACGAAACTTTTTTTTGAGTGGAAATTATGCTAATCCTGGCTTTCATTGACGCAAATGTGGGCCTTTTACCCTTGTTCAACCCACACAGGTGAGTATCAGAGACGACTTGCTCTAAGGGGAGCCAGCAACCCGCTCCCAAATCCACCAAGAGAATAAGCCATGACCTTTTACCATCTCCTTCAAAAGTAATTCATGTGCATTTAGTCACATTATTATAGATAGCCAATAAAGGGATGTCATTCAAATTTGTATTCTGCACCAATGGGCCATATGATATCTGCTGTACTTTTACCAAACGTCTTAGGTCAGTGAGATGCGCTGAGCATTTTTCTCAAGCAATTTCACAAGGCGTCTCTGATTTTAACTTCATATTGAACTATGCTGATAGGAAACCATGTGGAATGCATAGTCATCAATTAGTCTTACAGTAACACTTTGAAAAAATGTTGGTCAAGGTAATATGCTCCAAGCATCTAGTATATGGAGAGAGAGCAGGAAGTGCTTAGCTTCCAGTGCAGTAAATAGCTTGAGGGGCTTAATTTGTTCTTCCATCAAGCATGACTGGACACAATCTGGGGAAGGCAGCTGAATATTTAACATAACAGTACTATGTGTAACAGAAGCAAAGGGCAGAAAGAACAATGAATATGTAACAGGTCAAGTGGGGAGATGACGCTCTTCCCTCCCTTATATACTGTAGATATGGTTTGAATTTTGGATAACGTCCTGCAAAAGATGAGAACCAACTCACCACATTGCACATCTTTCCTGATGGCTAATGGTTTTGCACTCAAGGTCAAAGTACTAGCACACACAAGTTAGAATTAGATTTTGGATACTGAACAATAATGACAATATTTGATCAAGGCTATTATTAAGGCTATATATGGCTATTAAGTCAAGGCTCATTTAAATTCATCACTATTTCAAAGTTTAGCATTTGTAGTCATCCCATCCAACTGCCCTGCAGCGATGCTTGCAATGCTTAATTAACATATATTTAAAATGAGAATTATTATATCAGATGTGTATCTTTTAGGCCAGCAAATGTGTATGCATTCAGCTTTTGTCTGTTGGATTTTATTATGTTGCTTAGTAAATATGGACAGCTGAATGGTTGCATACCAGTACTCACATATGGACCTTAGTCCATCATGTAACACAAACACAATGAAACAACTTTAAACTGACATTAAGTGATATTAATTAAAAACAAACGTTATACTTTACTTTTCTTCGCTGGTCGCTTACTCAAGCTTGGTCCTAGTTTGCTGTCTTGTAACGGCAATCAGTTAATGTCTGTTGACCATATGGCTGTAAATTACGGTTCTGTGCGTTTCCCATCTCAATATTAGCCTAAGGGGAAAATGTCACAACTATTTCAATGAATTGAATGCCACTTCCTGCTCTTACAAGGCCACCATGACACAAGTATTCATTGTGGAGGTGTGGTATGTCTCTTTCTTCTGATGTGGTAACTGCAGGCCAGCTGTTTTCCCTTTTCTGTTTACAGTTCATTCCTCAGCCTCCGTCTCCAAATCTGTAGTTTGTACGTGGAGGAGAGTACATGCAGGGGTTTTCTTTTCTTTGGCAGTAGAAAATAAAAATAAAAATCTGAACACTGGAATTACCACATTAGCATTATATGATATCACATTAGAATAATATTCTTGAGCCCAACCTCCCCCGTCATCTGATTAGGCTTTTAACTATGGAGACTACTACATGGGCTGCCGCATAAGTTTAGACTGTGTCCATTGACAAGGATGAACTATGATATTATGTCAATATACACACATGTACAGTACATAAAACATGCAAGCCTATGAATGAACATTGTGTCGTGTAATAGTATGCAATTAAGCAGTCTTTGAGTGCATCTGTTATACAGTGCATTAAGTTGATTCGACATAGCAGTTATATTCTCTCTGCACCCCCACATAGTGCACACATGGTATTTCTTTGGTCTTTTGTTTCTCGTTTAGTGACCTGTTGAAACACTGTATCCCTATTTGATTTCAGACTAAGTGCCTTTTGTATCTAGATAAAAGTAGGTAGAAAACAACATCAATTAAAAGTTTCTTGTCTGCAATGAGCTAAAGGGGTATAGCAATCATATTACTCCTCTCTGGACAAACTCTTGCCAAGTAAGTGTTTCTTTTCTGTTACTCGACGAGCCTCCTCTCCTGTCCACTCCACTGGGACTAACAAGTACAAATGAAGCGTCGCTCCAGTTCACATTTTATGAACATCCCTCAAAGGAGAGGAGACGTCCATGCAAACTATTGTCTGTTTCACATAGGAAGCCGTGATGTGACATTAGGACTGAAGTGCAGTGACCTTACGATCGCCAATGTGAATGTGAACAAGCCAAGTCATAAATGTGTCAACCGTCAGGGAGTGCACTTGCAACCAATATTTTGTACCAACGAAGCCAGAGATTGTTTGTGGTCCTCTTTAGGAGATGTGATTGTCCTCGGGCTAAAATGGCTTTCACACTTGCAGCAAATGAAATATGATCAAGCCATTAATCATTCATTTCATTGTCCTTTCCCCTTTGCCATTCCATTTGACCTGATTGTATATTGTCAAGATAAGAGTACACTTTCCACATAAAGAAAACTGTATTTAATGTCAGTACTCCCATTCCAATAGCAACATAGACTTTGTTTCAGTTAAATAAAATCAGCATTAAAGTTCTACTGTCTGTTTCTTGAAATAACAGTTGATATGTTGTTAATTCTTTATTTTGAGCATACCGATACAGCTGACAACATCTTCACCAAAAGATAAGATCAAATAATTAGGTGTAGGCAGCTTTGGAGATGAGCATATTTTCCCTTTTCATCTTGGCAGATGAGGCATTGTTCTGAACAGTGAGGGTGGGGCCAGGGTGGAACTACACCAGGGAACACTTCATCACAGGGTCATAATAGAACCTCATTTACTAGCCTCAGGCAATTGTGAAGCTTCTTTCTCTTAGAACAACAGCATTTGAATGAGTAACCCCTTTTGAAGGTGACATTTTCCCGTAAAGGTTTCTGCAATGGCACCACAGACATTGATAAATCATCATTCATCTGTGTGTGCTCTGCACCTGTGTGGGAGCTGGTTTACAACGAAAGGGAGATGGCAATTCTTTGAGCCACAGCTTGTGTTCCTGTATCATGACCTACAGAAAAGGTGCAGCAGATGTTCTTCCATACAGTCACATCTCAACACACCCTGTGTTGAGTCAGTAACAATGCAAACCCCAAATGAAAATTATATAATTTTGGATGGGGTCTCATGATAAGTTCTTATTTATGTTGGCTTCCAATAATCCTTGTGCATTTTTCCAGAGGGTTTCTTTTCCCCTTCCTTTTTCCCCTTGTGTTTTTCTTCACATTCAGTTTTCTCTGCATGCACACATTCACTTTTTGTCATGTATGTCATCATTTAGATCATATCCTTGCTCTGATTTGACATTGCACAAGACTTGCACTTCACGCATCAACAACATTTTGCACCATCGCACTAACTTGAGGCATTTTTCATTCTAAAGTACAGTATCACTTGTTTTGGGGGGTGTTCAGCCGTGAGAGGTGAATGACAAGATGGCAGCAACGAAAACACGCTCGATGGGATGTTTGGAGAGATTTGCAATGTGACGACGCTCACACTGACACAGGTGATTTGACTGTCAGTTTGGAGATCACAGCCAGATGATAAAATGTGTTCTTGATGTTATGTATCCTGGCTACTAAATGGCTTACATTCTATTATTTTGTGATGTGACCCTTTTGTAACGTTGCTGCTAAAGGAAGTGAATACCCGTTGATTAGTTTTTTACTGCAACCCCATAATTTCTGTAAAATACATCTGAGTTGTTGGTTGGAATGTCTCCTCCCCTGTTCAGTGATGGGTGTCGGATAGAGGAGGTAGTATTTATGTGTGACACTGCTACACAACAGGATATGGATGCCACTGGACATGTTCTGGGGCTTGGTGGCTCTCGGTGTGGATGGTCTGTTAGAAGTTATACAATTCTTAACAGATAGGGGAAAACGCGAGAATGTGCAGGAAGTAGATGGTACTTTTTATGCTTTGAATGAACAACTTCACTTCAAGCAATGAGTAGCCTTAGCCTTAACCTTGTCCATATATGGCTATTTTGATTTTTGTCTTACACCTAACTTCGACATCAAAGCCATAACCATGAACAGTCCGTACTTAAGTCAGTTGGGGCAAACGTCTGGAACAGAAATAAATGTTACCCCAAAGGATGTTGCGATACCTGGACATATGAATGCAAAGTGGAGTCCCGGAGATGGATTGCTCTGACATGAACATGTAAAGAAAGTTTCAAAGAGAGTCTTGGAATGACACCAAGTGTGCTGTGTTTAACCTCCTGTTATTTAGAACAACTTTGCAGTTCCACTGGGGTGGGATTCCTCTGCCACTGCCCCAATTAGGTATTGGGGGCCCTTGGCAACAATAGAACACTCTGGATAAACTGTGGCGTGTACAGCAGTAGACTCATAAAAAAACTTGACAGCTTGAATGCAGATTCTCTTTGTTCAGTCTCTTACCGGTCTTCCACATAACATATTCACTGGTTATTCCTGTGAAATATGCATGAGCCCTATGCCTAAAACAACCGGGGGATTATTAATAATTAATACTGGCCCCTACTATGTCCGGTGGCTCCTCATCATGTCATACTGGAATAGTCTTACCAAAGGAAATCCCTCTCTTTGAGTCTGTCTGTGCTCATTTCTCAAAGTCCAGGCACATAGCTAGTAATAACACACTGGGACAACTCAAAGTGGTGAGTGGAATATACTTCTGGGAAACTCCTCGTCCGTACTGGGTCAAGCATAAAGTGCACTGAGTGAAATTTATAGATGGTTTGACTTTAGAACCTTGTTTATGTTAAAACCTGTATGTCGGTCAATACCAAGGGAGCTTGACTTAGGGATGTTCTCCCCTAACTTCCATTAACCTCACTGCTGTACAAAGTCACTTGTTTGCTCTCAACCACTTGGCCCCGGCCTCAGAGGGAATAAATAACATGTTTGAATGTTTACAGTTGATGTTCCGGTGACTCACATGTATGTAATAAGTGGGACAAATGGAACCCTCAATTGCCATGCTACCTCTTCAACAGTTACATTTGTATCTTTTATGAATACATGTGGGATGTCTAGTATGAATACTTAGACAACAGTGAAAACGCTCTGTTAGTCACTAATAGATCATACAGTGCTCGGGGTTAAGGTCAGATATGCAAAGTCAGTCATGACCAGGTTAAGAAATCTGTCAGGATAGACATCCAATGCAGGCAGGATGGATGTGAATGAGCTCCGGTAATGAATTGTCAATGACATTCGTTGTCAATTGTCTTCACGCTTCTTCCGTGTTTTCACCCCACTAAAGTAGATTGAATATTCAACATATCCCTCCATTGTTTGCCTCTCCCTGATTGTGCTGGTGTGGATAATCAAGCCCAATACGGCTTACGGGGGAGGAGTGTTGCATGTTGGGTCTCAGGCTTCACTCCTGGTTTGATACGGCTCGTATTTTACCCCGTGGGCCGCATCAGAGTTACACGCATGGAAGTGAGACTATTATGTCAGGCATTGCCACAAAGCATTCATGAGTAGCTGCCATCTCCTGAATTCATTTCCTGTGTTTGATAAGCCAAGGCCTGGTGGGTAAATGAGTCGAATAACAAAGCAGTGAGACTTTGACGAGCATCGCCGATCTGTATCTTCTTTAGCATGATGATGAGCAGAAGCTGATTGTATGCGGGTTAGCTCTCACGCGTGCATGAATGCAACCGCTGCCTGTGAAATCTTTCGCAGCGATAGGGTCAGTTTAGAGTCCACAAAGCTTTAACACCAGGCTCCCTGGTGATTATGAAGAAGCCAAAACAAACAAGGCTTTGAGGCCACAGCTTTGTCGATGCTCAGCATGTCTGCAGGAAGCTGGGCCTTTCTGAACCACAAAAGCTGGATGGAGGAAAGCAACGCCTGGAAAGTACACACGAGTGCAGAGGTTCCCTGTCCTTCTCGGAAAGGAGAGATGACAAATCCGTTGTCCCAACCAAACACCCCTCTTTTTCTTACTCCTCTTCTTTCCCCCTCCATTTCACGCAACGCCATGCAGCATATTCCAAGAGATTTGGCGACACCCAAGCTCAAAAGTCCAATTTTACACTCACGTCCTGCCTCCTCTCACCGCCACCAAATTGACTTGGAACGTCTGTCAAGGAAAGACTGGATAAGGCTTGCTCCAGTAGAGTAGAAATGTTGCATTATACCCCCAGTGGCAGAAGCCAGTGTTGAGCCTCATTTCCTCCAAGCTTATCTTTTGGTGGCAAACATCCCGCAGTGTTTGCGTGCACTTGACACAGGAGAATCAGTGGAAACAGAGTGGAAAGAAAGCATTTCCTCACCTTTTTGGCCCGAACAAGACCTATAAGTGTTAAAATGTATAATCCCGATTAATCCAGAGTTTGTGGAAATCCCTTATTACTCTACTGAATTAGCTTAGTGGTTTTTAATCCCCTTATATAGAAAAGTAGCACATGCCCACTCAGAAGCATAAACAAGCATGCAAACACACACAAGCACACAAACACACAAAAGCACACAAACACACAAAAACAGCACTTTCATGGCGCCTGGGCCTTCCCCTGACAATCACGTGTTAGATGTTACAGCCAGGTCATATCAGACTGTCATTTTATAGCCATATCTTTTTGAGATTTAAATCGGCAATCTCTTAATATGATTCAATATGAATCATGTATGAATCGTGAAAAGTCATCTTGACACTTTAACATGACACACACTTGCAGATGTGTGCACACACACAAATATTGGTACACGTAAACAGAACACTCTACTCCAAAGATGATACAGGTCATGTGATGGAAGACCCTGAGGGAGACTGAGGTTTGCTGCCTCATATTCTGAGTCATGGAGCTGTGCAATTACCAAGGGAACAGTGACGCAGACACTAAACATGGCTTCCCATGGTCCTCAGAGGATAGCTACATTATTTGATGTTGCCAGTCGCAGGGGTTGACTGTGCCGAACACAAACATGTGTCTCATGAATAAAGTAACGGATCCTGTTCATTGGACAAAAAAAAATATATTTCTTCACTAATATTTCTGTGGGTTATTTGCTCTGATGATAGACACTGAACATGGTGAATCTACTCCCTAGGTTGAGTTCTCTTATTTCTGGTGGGGTCAGGCCAGGCTCATTTTAATCCACCTGCTGTCTAATTCCAAGAGTTTGGGCAGAAAGAATACCAGCCATCCACAATAAAACCCTAATGATATTCTCTGGGAGGCTACATTTTGACTTTCTCCTGTAACTCTGGCGTCTGGACTACAATAATGTCTGAGGAGGGCTCTGAGTTTATACCTTGTTAAACCTCTGTCGGGTGTACTTGGATAAGAGGCTGTAAATGATTCAGTCGTTATTGTCAGGACCTGCTTTCCCTTGCTTCCCAAGGAGAATGTGACTTTAAGGAATATTTATAGGAGACAGGGGACTTGTTACTACACACCTTCTTTGACCATATTTGTCTACATTTTAGGGTTTCTTAGTTGGCATATGGGGCCGAGTGGTTTGTCTCAATTGGTTTCCTAGTAACAATCTTAAATGTGAAACTTTTGTTTTGATTATTTGTTTGATTCATCAAAAAATGTGTTCCAGCAAGCGCAAGCTCAATCGACACGTTGGCATGTTTTCTCCAAATATGCAAATGTGTTACAGTTTTAACAGCCAATTTTCTAGTTTAACTGGGTTGTTCTCTGACGTCAAACATGTACCTTGCCACATTTGGCCATGGTCCATGCTCTCCCTCTTGTGGATATCCAATGGAAGCACATCTTGATTATGTATTTGGGTTCTTAATATTGAACTGTTTTGCTATTTCATGCACCATTAACATGCATCAAATGTAGAGAATAATGAGGGTAATTGGATTTTAAATTAACACAGTTGATCATTTGTTGAGTAGATGGATGGGGTTATTGATGTGTGTACCCCTCCCAAATTGAAGGTACTCTCACATCATCACTTCCTGGTGTAAACCTAGTAGAATTTCTACCTTTTAGACAATATATAGCTAATGGCCACTTCTATTATATATGACTCAGGTGTAAATAGCTTTGGTTTAGAAAAGTTACTTTGGATTATTTTGAGTTTTAAAGCTTAACGGGTTTGGCAGTTTCATCGAGTTTACTGAAGATCAGTCAAGCAAATAAACTGAGGTCACAGCGCTATCTTCTCCTGGCATCAAACGCTTTATTAAAGAGCCTTTAAAAGGCAATTTGAAAGGACCCCTGTGTGTCCTCCAGACATTTTTATGTGTGTCTTGTAAATTACCTGCATCCACCCCAATTCCTGTACTAGGTCAACTGCGTCTCATCCTTTTAGTTGGGGGTTGGAGTCAGGGAGGGTGGAACTCAAACGCCCTTTCTGGTGACCTTCATGTGTCCCATTAGTCGGTCACTCTCTCAGATTCAGAGACAGTGAGAGAGACGGAAAGATGGAGGTTGAGAGGAGTAGACTGTTCGCCACTTGTTCTGGTCAAGGGAATCCTGTAATGAACTGAGAAAACTGAGGTACTCTATGGTTGGGAGCATATTGGTTGTAAAAGCCTTCAAATATTGATTTTCAAGCATTTGTTTGTTTTAGGTGGAACAGTGTGCTCTGTAGTCTGTGAATGGGGGCAGGCGCGCCGTGGATACCTTCAACCTCTTTGGAGGAAAGTTTGCACCTCCATTTCAGGAGCATATTGGCAGATGACTACCAAACAGAGGGTGGTTGACTGGGGAGGATGAATGGGAACACAAAACAGATTCCTTTGGGTGTCTGTTTTACTGTTCCCTTTTTTGGAGCAACTCCCTTCACCATTTTATAAATACTGCAACTATAGCTTGCAGAGTGAAATTAAAGACTCACCTTCCTACCCTTACACCTTACCCTCTGTGGCTCAATCTTTGAAATGCCTGGTAGTTACGGCATTTCTTATCTTCCTGTGCACAGGTTTCCATGGTTAGCCCTTTGCCCTCCCTCCCCTTTGCTGTCATTCTGAATGAAGACCGCAAGGAGCCTACACTGCCTCAACACTGTGGCTGCATGCTGTCACAGGTAGACTTGGCAGGGCAGCCCAGTGTGGTGCGTCGGACTGGCATGGCCATTGTGAGTCACTGAAGCATGCCGCGGCTGTGAAGTGCTTGGAATCCACAACACGTCTGCAGGGCTACAGTGCTGAGTGTGTAGGGCTGCCACACAAGAGTTGAACACAACTGAAAGGAAATTGGAGGTCAGGGAATACTTTGAAATTAGGTGAATTTGTTTTGGAAAAGTGCAAAGTTTTTTGTTTTGTTCATAGAGTAGAGAAAAAACCTACAAAAATACTTTGCCAGCATTTCAGGGAGTTTTTTATTTTATTTGAACACTAAACCTAGCCACGACGCTGCCAAGGAAACAGTGATTCTTTAACCAATGACATTTTCCTGCTTCTACCTGAAATAACTGAAAGTACCAAGTGTACTTTCCTTTTGATGATTGTAGGAATGAGTCACAGAAATTAATTATGCGTTTTGTATAAACTGAGGAATCATAGAAAAGCTCACCTTGAGTGATTTCACATATACATAAAACATCAATGAGGGGTCAATGGCCTGAAGTTGGGGTGTTTCACAAATTAAAATTTGGATTTTGCTAATAGTCTTTCCGAGGTTGCTGTTCGAAGGTTGCTTTTCCTGTTTGCTGAAAGAGCTTTCTGCTGCCCTCTATTGATCATTTGTGAAATTCACCATAAGAATCATCCATTCTAAATACCCAGTATTTACTGTAGTAACAATTTAATTCAGGATCAAATGATTGATGTATTGTTTAAACATGTTACATGACAGTGGATTGTACTGGATAGGAAACATATCTCAGGCATAGTAAGAATGTATCTGACAACACGAGTACTGAACTCTTGTTTTCTTGGGATTAACCCTACACTATGGAGTTAACACTGAGCATACTGACCATTTTCACCCCTAAACTCCCATTCTCAATCACATGGCTCTAGAGACACTCCACCCACCCACATATGTTTGCTCTGTCTCAAGTTATTGTCAACCGGATTTACTTCAAAGGGTTGTAGAACCTTCTGACAGATACAGTATGAGTGGTGACATGATGAAAAAACTTTTATTATTAAAATGTTACATTTGTTTGCATGCTCCACTTGACTATAGTCAGTATTTTATTAGCTTGGGATATCAATTAGATGTGCATGTGCCACCACCCTAACCATAAACCTGCAAAGGGCAGATTAATTGTGCCGCAACTCAGTGTAGTCATGACATAGTGATAAGCACCACAGTGTTAACTGTGAATAAATATGTACAATTACAACAGTTTACCACTCAATATTTTAGGGGTTCTGTTTACGCCCAGGTTTATGAGTTCACAACTCGACGGGAATTTGATTTCCCCTAAAGTTTAATGTTGTTATGAATCAGAAACTGGTGGAGATCAACCTCACAGATGTTTAATTATGCTAAAGCCTTCTTTCAATGAGGAAGTCTTGTTCAATTAATCACATTGATTACAGCAGCAGACCCATGTATAAATCATTAATACACAGGCCAATCTGTCATCAATGAAATCTAATGGTCTTAACAGCCCCCAAAAAAAGAATATAAAAAATGATGGAACAGATGTCCAAAGTATAACCTCATCAGGGGTAGTTATGTGACGTCCCTTACAGGAAGCAACCACTAGGTGGCAATGTTGATCCAGGCAAGGAGTGGTGGGTGTGTGGTGTGTGTGTGTGTGTGTGTGTGTGTGTGTGTGTGTGCGCGTGCGTGCGTGCGCCCGTGCGTGCGTGCAAGAAAGATTTGAGAAAGGGGGAGAGAGACAAGGCAAGTGAGGGAGAGCAGGGGATGGGTTGAAAGAAGGGATGGGGGGTGGGGATGCTGTAATGCGATATAAACATGGTCGCCGTCTCCCCACTGTGTTAATTACTTTTATCATCATCCTGCGCATTTCAGGGTCAGCAATACAGGTTTTTGCACACTTTACACAGCATCCTTAGAGGAGATTGAAATCCCGAACTGGATCCTTTAGAACAGCACAGAGAACATGGCAACGCGAGCATGTCTTGTTTACAGGTGCTCACGAAAAGCAATACACTGTGCCGCACCATGAAAAACATTTACCAATCAGCCTCTTCCCAGGAGAGAACAGAGAGAAGGGAGACATAATGAAACTCACATCTGTTTTGGCTTCCATACTTCTCCCTCCCCACCTCCCCACCTCCCCTTTCCCTTCCTCTCACTCTCAGTAATGTGGAGTGGAACACCATAGGATGCCAGTGCCATAATTCTATTTACTGCATACAGTAGGGATACGAGGTGCATTTAATTACATGGAGTAGCTGGGTGCATCCACCTACACTACGTCCATGCTGTGTGACTGTGGTGAAGGGTTTAGCACAGCCTAGTGAAACATATGCCATCGTTCTATCCCTAATTGTGTCAGTCAAAATGTAATAACTGTCTCTGGTATTCTCAGACATTCCACACTGGAGGGTTTATGGCTGGGCAAACGTGTGTCAATGGGGATAATACCAGTCGGGGGATGTGTGTGTTAGTGTCGGTTTTCTCTTCAACAGACAGGTTTTGTGTTCTTTCATGTTTGGTTATGGCACTAGCTTGTTAGCAGCTGATGTTAATTACCCTGGATGGCCCAAGTCAGTTTGAAGCCAAGCTCTCATTTTTGGTTGGCTTCATCTCTGTCTCTTCTGATCGGCCCGCTCTGTGGGGGACTGTAGCGTACAGCGCTGTGGCTGAGCCGAGACGCACACACGCATGTCTCACACTTGTCGTGTGCTGTGATGCGCTGTGTCTTCTTGTTACTGCCTGTGGTCATGTGAGCTACATGCCAGGCTGCTGTTTTCCACGGCCCAGCACAGGTTGGCTGACCGGGGGGGAGGTGTGCCCAGACATGTCAACCCATGTTAGCCTTGCAGCATCTGCCAAACATAGATTTATTTATTTTTTCTCTCTCTCAATGTACATTCTGCGATGTTGCACTTTGAAAATAACCTCTGTGGAATTATGGGCACTGCCGGTCAGTCAAGGAACTAACAATGCATCCATGAGTTTGACTCGTGCACAAACATGTGCTCTGGCACAGAGGCACACACATGCGCAAGCAGCATACAGCAAACAGACATCATCCAGCTACAGTGAGATCACTGAATCACTGCCCTTCTCCTATCATTGCTGTAAATGATAACACACAGTACAGTAACATAAAAATGGTTTGTTTACAAATGCAACCTCATGACAATGATATTTACAGGCTATATTGTAAATATGACTTTGATTTCATGTGTTAAAACTGCATCGGAGGATAATATACATGAACTAACCATGATTTATTGCGCATTTCTTTGAAGAGTGGAAAGCAGTGAATCCATCCGAATGCAGCCAGAGATACGTTTTCGTAATGGCACACTAACATGCCTTTCAAGATATGGTAAACCCACACAAAGGGAAGGATGTGAAGGAGAGCTTGGGTGTTCAGCGGAGTCTAGAGAGAGAAAGAGACTACCCTTTCAGACACTGTGTAGGGGTGTAAAAGTGTAAAAGGGGCAAAAAAGGGACCCCACCGTATAAGTACATTTTCATCACAAACACGCTTGCCATTTCTTTACACGCTGTCACAGGAAGTGACATGAGATATCTCTCATTAGAGAGCTACATTGCCCATTAAGATTGCACACTGTGATGAGAGCAAGAGTGGATATGAAACATGGGGTGAAATTGATCATTAGTTCTGATTACAGAGGGTTAGCCGGGCTTTGCAGGCAAGCTCCTCGTGTGTGGGTAAAATGTCAACATTTGTGCACTTTAAGGGTCAGACACAAACAAACCATTGGCCTGGTGTCTTGGCATCGAAGGAGACAGGTGCCAGGACAAATCAGATGCTCGCTCTGCTGGGTAAACCTACCTGAGTATCAGGAGTACTCAGTGTCTGGATGAGCTGATATGACTGCCTGGATACCTGCAAAGGAATATACATATGTACGTGTACACTCTCACACACTTGCACACAGACACACAGTCTTACACACAGGCAAACACGAACGCGCGCGCACACACACTTGAACACGTTTGGATTGATATCAACACAAAAAGGAGACTTTAACAACAAACTAGCCTAGAGGACTGGTACTGTTGTGTTTAATGATGACTAAATTGCCACTTCTATCTCTCTTGAGACCTATGCTTTGACTGTCTTTGAAGATAATTGCTACAGCACTGTTGTGAAGACCAAAACAGGACTGACAGTGGAAAATTGGGCACTGGCATTGGTTTTCAGTGATGCATCCCTAACCACAGTCTAGCACATAACCATCCATGTTCCCATCTTCTCTCTACCTCTCTCTCCTCCTTTCTCCTCCCTCACACTCTAACCCCGATATCCACAAAAACACACATGCATACACCTTCACTAGACTGCCAGCGATGTGTCAGTGCGTCTCTGATTGTGGCCAAGTAAACTGGAATCAAGGGTGACTGTTGGAGGGATGAGACCCCTGTACCGGAAAAACTCTTCTGGCTCACTGCTGTTGTTAAGTAGCCCCTTGGGGGGGAGGGAAAGGGGAAGGGGAGGAAGGGGTGGGAGTGGGAGTGTAGGGGGGGTGTTAGCAGTCTGCTGGGCTGTGAAGGGCTGTGCTCACCTTGGACGGACGCAGCTGTCAGCTTAGTCTGGATAAGACCCTCCAGTCTGTTTGAGGGAGGAGGAACCTGTGGAGAGTAGGACCGAGAGAGGGCCCTCCCATTACTAGCCTGTGACCCCCACGCCCGAGACCAAATCCCCAACACACACACACACACAGGTCCATTCTCTGTAACCCCCCATCATATACACACACCTCTGTTTCACTCAGGCCTTCCTCTTTTCATATGTCCTTACATACTCCAACACCATGTTGTCATGGCTGCACATAAGAGCCGTGAGTGCAGTCCTTTCTCAAAACACCTGAAAGCCTGAGTGCATTCGAGTCGTCCTCACAAGACACACTTATTTCTTCACGTGACAAGTTTGATGGGTACTGTAGCCTTTGGATAAAAGCGGTGCCTTTTCTCTGTGCAGCAACACAGCTCAGTTACGCTGCTACACATAGATTAGATGTGCTATTTCAGTACTCTTAATTGCTCAGGCAAACATGACTTACTGTATGACACAAATCATGTGCTGTAGAGAGAAGACATGTCATCACACAACCAAATACTGAATGTTTTGATATTCCCTGAGCACCAAGAATTATTCTCCAGGGAGAAGGAAGGATGAACAACGCTTTTGATGATGACAGGTAGCTAAAAATGCTCCCGCCTGGGATAAAATTGTGATTGGTAATGATTTCCTTTTTTGTTCATTTCATTCTGGTGGACACGTGATTAAATGCCACTTAAGCATTTGGGTGCTGACCAACAGAGTAAATTGAATGCTATTGTAGGACACAACGCAATGGTAGTCTGCATTTATATCAGTCAAAAAGAAAAGCTATTTGTCTTCTGTCTGGGGGGCAGAATGGGGTAGTGTTCAGGATGTCAATTAGCAACCAGTGGGTATGAAAAAACACAAAGATTCTTTATCAGGAGAATAGCAGTGCCACTGGCACTATTCATAAGGATGGTTGGTTGTCCTTGGTAAAAGGCTCAACTGCATGCAGTTTGTATATTGACGATTTTCCTCGGTTTCTGTGTTTTGTGTATTTTGTTCTGTGTATGATTGTGTATTTTCATTGTCTTTGTTTGTGTACAGTCTTTCACAAGTCAAGACATTGCTGAGATCAAGAAATTCGTAAGACAAGAGTGAGGATAATGTTTGTCATTGCCCTTATTTCAATGTTTCCATAAACTTGAGACAAATTTGGGAACCTAATCATCCCTGACATATAATATTGATCAGAATAGTAATCCCATTAGAAAGTATTGATCCCCTTGAATAGATTCCCTCAGTCACACACACATCAACATTAAATTTGTTTTAATCTGTTAGGGAAAAAAGGGTATTGACCTTCTAATAGATAGGCACTGCTACATAGTTGTAATCATTTTGTTCAGATACAACCAAAAAGTAGGAACTGTAATTACAAGGAAGTTATTTTCACCTGATAAACTTGACACATGACAGTATCTCGGCTGTTTTCAAGTCTATTCTCTTTGTGGGAGTGATGATGATGGTCCCTATATACATCTTAAAAACACCAAGTAAAGGAAGAGACTTCAGGAATAAGAGCATTGTTGTCGGATCCTCTTATTCAGACCTGTGAAACATGACAAGGACACCAAATGATCAGCCTTGAGGGAAACAAGGGTTTCTATTCTCCTCCCTGATAAGGCAACATCATTATTTAACTGTCAAGCAGAGACAACAAACCATTTGAGATAAAAGAAAAAAAAAAAAAGGGTTGACATTTGTTTTTACACAGCTTGTCTGGTTTGTCAGGTGCCATAGTGCATTCTAAATGTGCCGCTGTGGTAGTGATTTTAGAGCCAGTGTCAGGTCATGTCTTTCCTGCTGCTCTGTCTTGGGACTCTGTATGTATGAGACTCCGTGCAACATTGTATCTCCCCCCCTGGTGTGCCAAGGGAGCATGCATTATGGAGAAGGCAGAGGACACAGAGAAGCCTAAACGGGCTACGGAGGAACATATAGTGTGGCCGAGTGTGATTCAAGGAAGGATGGAGAATAAACAAGGGAAGTTCATCGGTACATCAAGTCCCCCAAAAATCTCATTTATGCTCAAAGCAGAAGCTGAAGGTCTGATTGTTCCACTTGTGGTCATTCTCATTGTATATTTGTTTCCCTGGATTATCAATGATTGTCTGTGCTGACACACAACAACATCCCAGGGGTAGAAGTCATGACCAGAGTGGAAATCTTCTCATCTACTCAAGAAGGCAGTGAAACATAACACAATTGGGGACTAGCAGGGATCGAGGTGGATAGCGAATAGCACCCTATAATTGACTGAGACAAGTTGGAAATGAAGGCGGACTCGGCGAGAAAACAAGGATTAAGACTTAATTCAGCTTTGTCAGAGTCAAATTGACTGAAAGAGGTGTGTTTGTTTGTGTGTGTGTGTGTGTGTGTGTGTGTGTGTTATTATCACTTTAACTAACTTTCTCAGACAAACTAGAAAAATAAGCACAGACTGGTTTAAAGGGCCATATGCAAATGTTTCCATTATTCAATGTATCTTCGTTGGTAAACAAAGAGGGTGGCTATTGTCTTGTCTCACATATTAACAAGAGAGTGGACTGACCCAAGTTAAACGCTGGGTGAATATTCTGATATTGTGGCTAGACAAATTGGAAACTATTGTCTTTGGGGTGAACTCAAATGGTTGGCTACCATTTCAAAATATGACTCAACCAGAGGATGTATCAAAACAGTCCTGGAAATCGGAACCCGATCGGTGTAAAACAGTAGTTGTTGCAAATAGTTCCTGTTACCCAAGATGACAGAACACTGATATTTGGTCTCTGCTCCTCGTATTCATCTGAGACATTTCATCCTTTCAGATCGGTCCTTTCAAAGGGGGTGGAGACAAGGCTGGAAATCTATTGATGAGCACAGGAACATGTCTGGCTGCTCTGGGACAGAGGGGTGCAAAGCCAAGCGTGGTGTTCCAGCAGAGGGGCATAGCCTATGCTGTTTCATCTCAAGTGTAAGATGTGGGGAGAACCCTGAGGACAGTGCCACTATGTCTGTCACTGTGGGACTTGTGAGAACCTGGTAGTCCGACAGTTGAAAGGGAAAGTTGTGAGTTTGTCTACCAACTGTCACAGCTTGTCTACGGACTTGTCTGTCCATGCCCTTTGTACAATGGCCCAGGAGCCCAGGGCAAAAATAAACAACACTCCTGGAATGAACGAAATATAAAAGGAAATGACTTCCTCCAACACGACTCATACTGAGCTTTAATATAAAGGCTTAATGTTGCATACGTTTGCAACACTTTTTTCCCCCATTACATCCTTAAATAAGGCTTTCATCGCCACTCATTGTCTGAATCTGAGTGGCAGCGTTGTCTCTGCAGAGTCTGTCAAAGTATACCACCTCCCTTATGAAAACAGAGGGCTGTTTTAAGATTTTATGACTCTCACACTTTTTCTGGATGCAATGAGCACAACAGTACCACTGCATTATTCTTGAACAGCTGTGCTAGTCTGTGTTGTGGTATCCCTATCAGATGTGGGAATAGACAGGGGGGAAAACAACTCCTAAAATCACAGCAGACAGTTGATTGTTCTGTACTTGAAAACAGATGAGGGCAAGAACACCAGTCCCATGACATTCAAACATTAAACACAGACAAACAAGGACTAAGCAAAGCCAGAATCTTTTTTTTTACAAATGTGTTTTACCGCTGATGATTAAAATTCGCATTGAGCTGCTTTACAGAAGTGGAGGGAGACACTGAAATGTGACATAGAGACATGCCATGGGGATATCTCTCAATGTGGAATGGATTAAATGACATACAACTCCAACCAATGTGTCATGACCTCTCTAATTCTCTCCGCATCGAAAAGGAGAACAAGAAGGCCTGGTGTGGATGTTGTGAGTAGCACCTGGTCCGGTGTGAGACCCAGCCTCTGCTTGTGCACTCAGAAACCTTCCAGGGCTGTTACAACCCCTCCAAATGCTTGACTGAGCTGGCAGAGCACAAGACAGGGAAATCATCTAACACAAGAAGCCCCTGGGGTGTTGAGGAGAAAGGCGAGCGACGGCGCTCCCTCTGCAAACCAATTAGCAAATGACTCCCTGCACCCCTGCTCTTGGAGACAGAACAGGGAAGCATGCAGGGTGTGTGTGTGTGTGTGTGTGTGTGTGTGTGTGTGTGTGTGTGTGTGTGTGTGTGTGTGTGTGTGTGTGTGTGTGTGTGTGTGTGTGTGTGTGTGTGTGTGTGTGTGTGTGTGTGTGTGTGTGTGTGTGTGTGTGGGTGTGGGTGTGGGTGTGGGTGTGGGTGTGGGTGTGGGTGTGGGTGTGGGTGTGGGTGTGGGTGGGTGTGGGTGTGTGCATGATTGTATGCATGTGTACATACTCGTATGATCCTGTGTGTTTATGCATGTTTTTTTGTTTGTGTGTCTGTATCAAGGGGAAATCAAGAGCCAAACTTGTGCTCTGTCTATTGGTTGTATTGATAAATAATGAGATGGTGGGTGGTGGACTAGATACATAAATAGACAGCAAAATTAACATGTGAATGTTTGAGTACAAGATGTATAATTATCATGCCATGGTAGCTTATGAGGAATAAACACGTGAAAGTGGGTTAAGTCTATAGGAAATCATAACCATGGTCTCTTGGTCACAGTCAATGGTGAAATCAACCTCTCATTCTACAATATGAAGTTTCTGGGAATGGAGCCTTTGTGGCTTTCACACAATATACCTTCAAATATGCCAAATATTTTCTTTTTTGTTCCTTACAAAGCCTGTTATATGATTAGTATTCCAATTCACCAGCCTTTTCTATAGCATTTGCCTTAGAAACCTTGAAGGAGTGAGAGAAAAATAAGGAGAGGAAGATAGAGATGTGGGCAGGGGGGTTGGGGGGTTTAGATGCTATTTTTAGACCTGAGCTGCATGAGTCATTCAAAGCAGTGCTCAAATTGAGACCCAACACTTGTGTGTGTGAGGTGGGGAGCAGGGTGGAGGGGGGGGGAAACAAAGGAAAACATTTGCGCATCGTGCGTAAAACCTGCCTGTCAACAAGTGACATATTTAATATGTAAGGCAAGTGGTTCAGTGATGACGCAGGATTACATAAAGCTCCATGAAAAATCATTCTTAATTGCAAGTCCATAATCTCAAATGTTTACTGTCACGTCGACAAGACCTGTTCCCTTTCCAGCTATTGACTGTTACATTTATTTATAGACTGGGTGAAACTCCAGAACACTCATGTACTGACATTGTCATAACTTCGTATTATCTATATACTAAACATAAGTCAAAGCAGGACTGTTAATAATAACAATGTCGGTTTTTACAGTGGAAACTTGCCAACGTATTTTAGGAGGAACATCTAAAATGATGGTTGCCCCTATCGTGCAATTCTTTCTCCAGGCTGGTTGCTAAGTTAATACAGATGATCTTTTGCCTCACAATGAGGAGGCAATATTTTTACGTTTACACACTTAAATGTATATGCATGGAAATATAAAGATTTAAATTAAGATTTGAGTCTGAAAAGGGTGGAAATCATCATCGTTGACAATTGAATGAAACGTCACGGTCCCGTTGAGTTGCTCCCCTTTGGCAGTGTTCCAGTGATATACTCTATACTTTATTCATTCTCTAAGTGAACTCCGGGATAATGGGATGGTCTCCATGATTAGTCATCATAACCCATTCATCTGTGAACTGGAGACCATGCAACCAAAGACTACCTCTCTAATCAGGCATCAAGAAACCTTTTTGTATGTTTTTTTTTTTTATGATTTTGGCAAATTGTCAGAAAAGTCATTTCTAGAATGATTAAGAATAGTTTTCAAAATGTTGCCATGTGAACCCTGTTCCCTATCATCCCATTCTGATTCATCTTCCGAGCCAGCCTTATCTGCACTCTGTGCTCCTTCTCCACATTGCTTTTTTCTCTTTCCTGTGCCGGCTGATATTTCAGGGAACATTAGGTAATTTTATTTCCAACCCTCTGAAGTTTTACTGAGAAAAGATGAGATGGTCTTTGTCGAGGGGATGGGATTTGTGCTAGGAAGGGACCTTCCTAGCACAGGAACCTTCCTAGCACAGGAAGAGCTGAAGGTGCCATTCATGAGGTGTTGGGGACTGAATTGATGGCATATTTCATTGCGATGCAAAATGTCCACACATGAATAAAATGTTTTCATGCTAACATATAACTTCAGAGAACCATTGCATTCAATGTCCTACTCTAACTTACCCTAACCATTAAATTGTATGAAGAATTCAAAGCTCAAAGAAAGTGAATCCTTCTGTAGACTTTTGTAAAAAAAAAAAAAAAAAAAAAAGGTGTTCTCTATCTCCCTAGGCACAACACTCCTGTAGAAAGGGTTACTGATCAGCATAATAGAATAGCACTTTATTGATTGTGACACAGTCCAGAAGGCCAGAGGAAAATAAACAATGTAAATTTACAATTAACAGTATACAGTAGTGCAATTATCCTTAACATGAATAAGAAGGGCAGACATGCTTAAGTTGTGCAACACACTGGTGTGATGGAAGTGTGTTAGTGGAACTTTGCAACCTTTGCCAGGGGTAGCATTAGCATTACGGCCAGGGTCAGGTTAACTCGACAAAACAAAAAGAACTACCGTTGTACACCACAAAAGAACAGTAAGGTTACAAGTACTATACTTGTAGGCCCCTCTTTACATGCACTTTTTTCACAAGGCGCACACTGTTTTCGATGTGCTTCAGTTGCATTTACGTACTTTTGTACATGCAAATGTGTTTTCTATACAGGCTTGAAATTGGAAAACTGACTGATTCCAACAACAAACATATAACGTGCCCTTACCAAAACAGTTTGGCATAATGTGCTTTGCTAAAGATTAACCCCTTGGGTCATTAATGACTAGTTCAACACAATAACTGGGACATATTTGGAGGACACTTGACCACTGTTTGTTGACCTACAGGGTGTGTGGAGTGCAAGATCTGAATGTGGTCCACCAGACTCGTCTAAGCTAAAAAAAAAAACAAACATTACCAGCAGAGTCCTCTGTTGCCACCATTTCACTTATGCCAACCAATGAATAATTCACAAGTTCATTAACCTGAGCAATTTGCCCACAGCCTTCCCTCTGAGTCTAATGTAAAAATGCGCTATTTGTGGAGCTCAACCAGAATATGTTGAACTCAGTGAATTTGAAGCTTTTTCTCCAGGGAGGCATTGGGTGTTATATGTGAGATGTGATGTGTGTTTCAGTATGTCCCTGGAGACTTGAATGGTTACATTAATGGTGTAATAGCAACACAAGCTTGGAAGAGCCAGTTACAGATGGTCCAGATGTCTAATTCACCGCTGGCCGTTCCATAGCAAAGTGCAGAGGTTTACACCAGCTACTCAAATTCTGAATATATAAGATAAAAAAATAAAAAATTGCCATAGCAACATAACCTGTAATTTCCCCTTGGAGATCAATGCAGAACTTGCTATTGTAATGCACAACTCCTCATTCACAAACACATTCTATCTTCCATATGTTTATCTATTTCATCTCAGTTCATGACTAATGCTTTGTCTAGACTACAATGTATAGACGGCTCTCCAATGATTCATCACAATACACCGCCATCAGATAAAAAATACAGCACATAAGGGCAGAAAAACATCAAGACACCGAGGCGTATGTATAGATTAAAGATAATGTCACCAACGTGGTACAAAGACAGTCTTTTCTCTTGGACGTGGTACTTGGAACCTTGACCTGCTTCTTATCCTGTGTGGGTCTCTGTATCTGCGGTGAGCACTCACCTCCTGCTGATGAGTTTGAGCTGATTGAGCCCGTGGAAGTGAATGCATTGATTGAACCAACTCCTTCTCATCCCACCAGGTGTTGAGCTTTTGAAAATGTGTGAGTTGACTCACAAGGTTGATTGCGGGTACTTGTGTCGAGTGGAAGTGGTACAATGAGTTAGAAAATGGAATGAAACGCTGTGACAAGAAATATACATTTTAATCCGACTTTGATGCAAATTTCTTAATAAAAAAGACTGTTCTTCAAAGGTTGTGTTTGGTCACTAGGGATTTGAGTTGGTTCAGTTATCTCCATTGTTTACCCACCAATACATTTCTGATGGTGAGTACACATTTCTGATGGTTTCTCTTGGACGTCTCATGACAGTGCAAAGACTGATTATGGTGCCCCACATGGCACTCTGCATCACATCCACATCTGTACTGCTTCCATCCATAGCTGCTTTGAACCAATCTGCACAGTGTTGATGTTACTATGACTTTACTGATGTCCACTGATAACCTTCCATGTTGCATTTGTGCAACAATGCTTGAAGGCCTGATTATGGTAGTATACAAGACTATGTTTCAAAACTACTGTTTGACAACATATCATGACACAAATGTCCCCTTACAATGTGACTGAAAGTTGCAGTCGCCGCAAGGCATTAACATCATCCTAGCTGTAGCTGTACACTAAAGTGTTTGTTTTGACCTCTGTTATGTTACTCTATGACCAGTAACTATACTGGAGTTTGCTTGTAAACAGTGAACATTACAAAAGTCAAAGTTTTTGACTACTCTTATGAGGTTTCACTGGATTGGTCTTGTTTGTAAAACTTATGGCTTAATGACACTTACAAGCATTGTAAACAAGTCCTGGTAAATGCACTTGATGATTCAAACCCTCCTTTAGGCTAGTCAGTATCCTGTATGTATTGTGGCAATCCTGGAGCTCAGGGCAAGCCAGAGTGATCTCCCTGGTCACCACATTATGGAGAGAGAGAGTCACCAAACTTGCAGCAATTTTGAATCATAAAATAAAGTGAGTGCTGTAAGAAACTCAAAGTAATTCATACTGTAAATCCGGTTCTTATGATGCCAATCGAAAACTTGACCTTTTAGATTGCCCTGGGGTTTATACAAATAAATGGAATTGTTTCAGCAACTGTAGCTCTTACATAGGACTTTGGAAGCAGGCCACACATTCCATGTGTCAATTTGCAATGTGTAAAAAATGTCAAGTACATTTATTTTCTTGTTTGAGTGACAGAAAGCCTTCTTTTTAAAACACTGCTCTCTGTCTCTGTCTATCCTCTTTATCTCACCCTCAAAGTAATTATATCAAATAATGCTGATAACTATGCTTAATTTGGTAAGTTATGGTTTGTATAAAGCTGCATCAATTCAAATGACCAACAACACTATCTCTGCAGATGTACAAATATGTGAAGGATGATGTTTAGGACAGTACCAACATAGCTACAGTGCTGTGACAGGTGTAGCAGCTGTGCACTGGAGTGAACCTTTGTGCAGAGTTATATTCTAAACTTGTGTAGTGTGGTATGCACGTTTAAGATTAGCAATACTTAATTTATAATAAAGTATAGTTGTTCTTGGGGGCACCACCGTGAAAGGGACAGAGGAAACCTTGTTTAATAATATTGAATAATAGCACTCGTAATAATCAGTCTAATCTTAAGTAGTGAATTCTATGAAAGTAGAGCAGATCATATAACGTGAGAGATGTGCGAGTATTATACACAATTATTTATTTAAGAAAATGTATTTATAGTGAACACATACCAGAAAAGTTATGTACTGTAAAACAATACAGTAGGCCTAAATTCTAATGAGAGCGCACTACACAATGGCTGCATAGA
This sequence comes from Hypomesus nipponensis, assembly GCF_054491055.1. Taxonomy (NCBI): domain Eukaryota; kingdom Metazoa; phylum Chordata; class Actinopteri; order Osmeriformes; family Osmeridae; genus Hypomesus; species Hypomesus nipponensis. Next base: position 10,142,129 of record NC_140372.1, on the reverse strand, counting down.
GCGCGTGTGGAGAGGGAGGGGGAAGAAGGTGAGGAAGAGGTAGAGAGGAAGAGGCCTCTATAGAAACAATGGACGATCAATGGCAACTGACCTAACGATGGTTAGGTTAAATCATTTGTAAAATACAATCAAACATCAAAAATTAAATCACAACATGCCAATATGTCACAAGTAAGAAATATTGCAAATCACAGTTACTTTTGTTGGTTTGAAGAACGGAGTCAATGGTTCGTTATGTCCAACGAATAGAAAACTGAATCTCTCGTCAAAATTCTGGGCGCTCAGTGAATGTGCAAGTTATGAGGAATAGGTCAGAGCTACAAACAAGCGGGGGTGATTGTACGTTTGGGGGTTTAATACTCCAAAGAACAGGGGGTTATCCATGTGAAGGTGACCTCTCTCATTGGTCAATTACTTTCACCTGGGCGTCATCCTGGGATCTGCCCAGAGGTGTGAAGTGGCTTTTAGCTTTGAGTTCCGTTATCTAAAATGTCCATGGAATGCTTTAAATTCAGAATGTAACAATGAAGCGTTCATAAATGGTTTTGTTAGTATTATACGATTATTTTGATATCAAGGTTGACTGACTTAACTATACCTGAAGGGAAGTTACACTCAAACGTCAATTACACAACGTTCTAAGTAAATGAGAGAAACACACATTACACATCGACTACTCTCATTGAATTAGTGTCCTTGAGCCATGGAGTCCTTGAGAATAATTTTGTAAATCCACGAAAGAAAGTTCTTCCTTATAATTCTTTGTCTGATACTGCGAGACCATGTGGCCTCTGTTTCTGACCCCATGCTGGGTCAGGGCTTTGAAGCTCCTGCTCTGGGAAATAAGGACAAAAGGGGGAAGACCCTTTCATTGTTGGGGGTAGGAGAAAGGTGTGGATGGTACCGTGCTTTGTCTGTTAACTCTCTGCCACACTTGATTTTGTTAAAAACATTGTCAACAAGTTGACTGGACCAGCGATGACTTGCAATACCGTAGCCAGAAGTTGACGGTCTGCACGTCACTGGGGTACTTGACAACGCTAGGGGCTTTCTTAACAGTGTAAACAGAGCGGATAAGCACTCTATTGAGTTGTCTCATCTTTGACAGTGGTAATGAACAAAGATTATTTTGGACTTGATTTCACTTATAACATGCCTCAAAGTGTTTGGGAACAAAATGCTCTTGTAATGCATCGATGTAATTAGCATAGATTACAAAAGCATTCAGATGATAGCATATTCATATCACCACTGTGGGCTCTGCCTCATCTTCAGGCCTTCTGCTCACAGATGCAGTGTAATTGTTATTTATTGATGGACTAGAAATATCTCTGCAAAACAGACGGGTGCCCTCAGGTGATGTAACTTATCCCTGATGGGGATCGCTTCAATTTACATTTCCTATGCACTCCTCAGTCATTGTGGGGGACATGTTACCGCTAGAGTTTTCCTTTTGAGAGTACAGTATCCTGTGACATTAATTAGTGGCTCCATTAGATGTTTTTAATCCTCTGAAAGGCCATTTAATGGTGGTACTTGGAACCTTGACCTGCTTATTATCCTGTGTGGGTCTCTGTATCTGCGGTGAGCACTCACCTCCTGCTGATGAGTTTGAGCTGATTGAGCCCGTGGAAGTGAATGCCTTGATTGAACCAACTCCTTCTCATCCCACCAGGTGTTGAGCTTTTGAAAATGTGTGAGTTGACTCACAAGGTTGATTGCGGGGACTTGTGTCGAGTGGAAGTGGTACAATGAGTTAGAAAATGGAATGAAACGCTGTGACAAGAAATATACATTTTAATCCGACTTTGATGCAAATTTCTTAATAAAAAAGACTGTTCTTCAAAGGTTGTGTTTGGTCACTAGGGATTTGAGTTGGTTCAGTTATCTCCATTGTTTACCCACCAATACATTTCTGATGGTGAGTACAGCTGGCAAGGCACGGATCAGTGGCGATTTGCCTTTTAGGTAGGTTTGAAATGTTTAGAATGCACTACAAACACTATGAGACCAAAAGCACCTAGTTTCAGTCCCCAGTTCACTGTTCTTGACTTTGATCTTTTGCCTACGAAACACCAACCATTGCAAATCAATATATTGAGTTGTCAACAAAAACACAATTTTAGTTTTCACAAAACAAAACAAAAAATAGCAGATATGTTGTATATATGGTATACCAACCGTGACATGCATTCTATTTTGCAGTAATAGCTGAAAGTTCCATAAATGAAAAATGCAATTATAATAGGTTTAGCAAAGCAAGGCATTTATCTTGGGTGCAGCTAGGCATGGCAGCTTACAACAATAATCCCATGGCTTGCTTACAGTAATGTTGCCTGGTGATACTAAAACAAGACTGAAAACCCATATATCTGAGAAACGTATTAATGTATTAAAAACGTATTTATAAAGCCTGTACACACTGACCAACTTTTTAACAAAGAATTATTGCAACAATTCTAGTATATTGTAATAAAACATCCAAGAACCCAGAGTCACAAAGAGATATCCCTCTTTGGTGTGTCCATTTGAATATAGTATGAAAAGTAATGATGGAAAGTGTAGGACAATTATGAATTTCTGACAGACTGTGGGCTTCCATGTTCTCGATTGTTTCGGTTTTTGTCCGTCTCTGCTTGCCGTCACACATCTGGCTCCCCTAACCCTCAGATAAAGTCCAGAAGTATCTACTGATGTGTGTCAAGAGACTTCCTGTTGTGCACCATGGGAAGGAGGAGAAGTTGTTTGAAATTGCTTCAAAAGAGACTACTGTGTACCGTATGTGTTATGTTGCAACATTCAACTAAAATGTATTTCACAGATAACTGGGTGTTTAAAGAGGAGAGACAATATCATATCTAATGAATAAAAAACGCGATGAATCAACGTGATGAATCAAAAACAACATGCAAAGTAACTTCTGCGCTGGAGTTACATCCCACAGTTTTCCTCTGGATAAGAGGGTGGTGCTAAGGACTCACACGGTGGAGGAATATAAAAAGTGAATGGTGATAAATAGAGTATGGGTAATGAACTCTATAGTGTAGATGATAGGCTTTGTGTCAGTGATGTTGATAGAATCAAAATGACATGGAAAGAGACTGCTTTTCTCTAAAGGCTTTTAGGGAACATTAACTGTGCACAAGTAGGCGTCCACAAAAGCAGGAAAAAACATTACAATCACTTTGAAAGAGATCACTCTCTGGTGGCACAGATTCTTGCTGTTTGTCTTCAAAGTGAGAAAAGGGTTCAGTCTATAAAACCGTCCCTTGAGCTGGTACACTGTTTTTTCTCCCACCCGCAATCTTGCTTTTATCACTTATTTCCTCTTTTTTTGCCAATAAATTATATTGTTTTTCTTGCACAACTGGAAATATTGTGTGTTATCACCGGCTTCTTCTGTACTTGACTTTGGGCAAAACTTTACATTGTGGTTACAGTTATTAAAAATGTCGTTTCAGGAACAAAGGAGTTGCCATTGCATGTTATAAATGTTTTGAAGTTGGCCCGACTTTGCAATTGTGAAATGCAAATCCCAAACTATAGGTGATATTGATTTCAAGGGCACTAATGGTGACTAATGTGCTTAAACAGTATATTATTAAATTTTGTTAATCAGCCAATTGTGATGCATTGTAATGGCAGAGCTAATTTGTCTCAACAGGCTCCCCAGACATCTTGTTAAACACCTGTCCCAAGGAGACCCAATCAGCTCCCTTCTCCTCTCATTATGTTCTGTATCAATGTGAAGCTTAATTAATAACCATTATTGTTGAAATATGCAGATTCTAATTCTGTTGATTCCTCCCTGTGTAAGACTTCAACCAATCTTGTGATGAGGTGATTGCTCTCTATTGTGTTATGAAGGTATATTTCCATGAAGCGCTATCAGAGCTCTAGTATTATAATCGAATCAGTCAATTGATTTGGTTATATAATTCCTCCTTGTTACATGTGACAGTAGATTTTTGTATCTCAGTTAAGGTGAAGCACCCCTAATCTGAATCCATTGTTCCTTAAAAAACTACAAACAAACATAGGACATTATTTCATACAACTGATTTAAACACTGTGGGTTTTTTTTTTTTTGAATCATGATTCTACTTGAACCTTGTTGATTTATAGAAAGATGTGGCACAAATACATAAATAATCATAAATAAATATGGTCTTATACACTGTGAATACAACAGTATTTTTTTTCTCCAAGCCACAGTGATACCCAGGTGGTAGCTCAATCCTTTGTGGCATACTGTTCCAATTACTGTTCCAATTTAATAAGATAGCATGCAGAACAGTGTGTTTTTAAATAGGTTTGAATCTATCTTTGACTCTTTTATTCGATCGAGTGGGGTCATATCTGTGGAGCACTATGTGAGCTGACAGTTCATCAACACACCGCATGCTGCTCCAATGCAACCTGACGGAAGTTGTATGACTCATACCCTCCCCTAACCCCTTGTTTTGCTGACATGGCATGCATGGTATTCTTTCACAATTAGGTGTGGAAATGACAGCATCTGTTCAGCGTCTTGTAGACTGGTGCACCGTGATCACTTAAGGCCAGCTGGCTATGTTCTCATTTGCATCCTTAATTCATAACTGGGAAGCTTTTTCATTGCATAATGAACTCTGTCCTGGCCTCATTATAAAAGCACCAGCAAGTAGCACGCATCCAACATCATTCCTTTTGCATGTCTGTATTTTACTCCACCAGTTTGTCTCCAATACGATTACCGGTAGTTGATTGATAGATACAGTGCACTTGAGATGCATGTTAAAGTTTAAGCTAAAAGTATGGACAAACTTCTTCCCTGAAAGACGCATCCTCTGAAATGTAAATACATTTTCCCTAACAGATAATGGTGAGTGCCAGTCTCACCACTGACTCACTCATGTTAGCCTCAGGTAGTACTCGCTATCATAATGTGATGAGATGTTTATCAAACACTTCTTTGCTCATTTCATTGGTCAATGCTTGGTAAAGCCAATTAATATAATGGATGTTGTTGAAGGTGATGTAATGCTTATAATTACAATAAACATAACTTTATCCACAAAAGGACAAACAATTGTTACCAGTAGTACTGTACTATCTACATTAGTTGCATTAGTGCCACATCTGTCACCATTACTTGGACAGGAAAAAGGAAGGTAAATGTATCCTTAGTGGTTGGATGCTCACCTTAAAATATCCCACATCGCAAGGCTATTAACTATAGTATATGAAAGCGAAGTGGCTGTAATATATTCCAGTTTAAAGAGGGGCCATTATAAGGACTCGACTCCCTTCTCCAGGATTTGACTCTGTACTGACTAGAGTTAAAAATCCAGTCAGCCCTAACTACCCTCTAACTCTCATTTCAAGGATAAAAATAACATAAGATTGTCGCAAAACAGCTTCCTCAGATAAATCCAAAGACTAATCCATAGTATCATGCCACATTGTAGCAATTATAAATTAGTCTCCATAGGTATTAATCAAGTATGCTGCACTTTGGAATTGGCCATTTGGCAGCAAACTTTGGCAAATACATCAAATCAGAAGATGTTTCGAAGGGCTGACTGGAGGTGTTTGCAACTAATGAAAAGTTTGGCTGTGAATCATTTTTGGATGGAGAATCTGGCAGCAGTGTATGAGTTAAAGTCTTCCTTTTTACTCTCTCGACAGAACGCCAGCAGTACCGTCCTTAACCTTGACTGTGCATTCTAGTTTACATCCTGGTAAAGTGCAACCCTATTGTTTTAAGTGCAGACTAACAAGCAAACCTTCACTGCACACATGAAACACTTTATCTTAGCCACAGGAACAAAGACATCAAAACTGACCATAGAACTGTAATTCCAATAACTGTTAATCGCAAAAACTGGTGAACTGTCTTTTCTTGCTAAGTAACATGTTTAAATGTGTAGTCATTATTATAAAGCTCAGTATTTCCACATGTCAGTATGTTGGTATTTAGGGTATGGTTGGCTGGGATAGGCGAGGGGCATTAATCCTTTAATTACACTCACTCAGGTGACATCAATAAATTGAAGTGGCATCTCCTACAGCATGCACTATCCACACAGAGTACAGGCTAGAGCTGTTTGGATTATCCGTGTTTCAGACGATTTTTCCCACATGGATCTCATGAGGAGAATTTAGGCAGAGGAGTTTATGAATTATGCAAGGCTGAATGGATTTCAAAGCTCATAAAATGAATGTGATACTGATTGTAGGGAGGAGAACTGTGGCAGTCCATCCACATCAGCCAAACTACTAGAAAAGTGGGTGATTTTTAAAAACTTATATCTGCAAGTTCATGACAGATGTCTAATGGGACACTTGAAAAATTGTGAAAACCGGGTGATCACAGATTCACTCAAAATAAATGTGCTTGATATCATCAGTGGTTACTGCTATCTGGTACATTGTAATGACAGATATAAAAATATACAGTAATTAAATTGTCCTCTGAAACTAAGTCATCTAGACAGCTGTGAAGCAAGACACCATCATATTTATGGCACTTGCCCAATTTAAAAAAAATGCATTCAATTAATTTTTCACTGCTTACAGTGTCCCCTTTTCAGTCTAGGTTGTGACCAAAAGCTGTCACAGTAGTTGGTCTGCCTCGATTTTAAAAGTAATTAGTGAGGAATTAATAAGGAATACAGTATATTATCACTTTGAGGAAATGAATACACTACTGTGTGGAACAAACTTTTTTTTTTTTTTATGTATTTAATTTCCACATATTTCATGTTTGCTTGGCGTATTATACAGTATTACCAGTGATACTATTACACGTTATGATCAGAAGCTCTTTCAGAGTAATAAGGCAGGCAGTGGTGGTGTTGATAGTCCAGCACTAAGTGTTTGATATTGTACTGCCATTGTGTCCTACATCTCCTGGTGTAGAGTCTGGCTCCCTTCAGCCCCTGTTGGAGCATCGCCCAGGCATTAGGCTTCATCCCACCTGTTTGGCACAACGCTCATGGGCCTGCAGGGCTCAAATTTGAACCCATGCCTCTCTTTCAAATATGGAGACGACAACATCTACAGACAATACGAAATCAATTCGGAAACACACGGGGCACAATATTCCAACGTGCATTGCAATCTGCGCGGCGACGGCATCCTATCTGCATTGGCAACATTGTGAGAATCTGTATATCAGTGTAGAAAACTCTGAGCTGGAATCCCAAGACAGACACACATAACAGGATCATCTCAAGGTAGAATTGAATATTCAATCATCTCCGTCCCTCTGTTGTGCTGTGTAGCATCATTATACTGGAGAAGGCCTTGATATTGGGCTTGTGCTCCCTAAGCTGCTCAAAGATTACCTCTCTGGGCAAATACATTGGACGAGCATTCTGCATTGATCCACTACACATTGGCAAGTGCACAGGAGCACCGCACACACACACACACACACACACACAGCTGCACGCGTACACCCTTGCATGCACACACAGGCAGAAATTAAGGACGACAAATCCAAACACTAGAGAACCTGTGAACAGCTACATTTGGGGACCCAGTACCCTGGTGTGCAATTTTGCCTACTGCACTCATGAACACGCGTGCACAAATACATCAATTCACTCAAGCATGCACAAACAAACACACACACACACGCACAGACCCGGCACACACTCTGCACACCCACACACGAAACAAAATGACCACCTATGGCAATATGTTAATCATGCACACACATCAACACGCCAGTGCACAAACACACTTGCACAAAATGAACAAGGGTGGGAGCAAACCCCAGGAATGCACCCCCCCCCCAAAAAAGCATTGAATTGCTGCAGGGTTGGTTGGTGTAAGGTTAGGTAATCCAGCTCTGGCTGAACAGCGCCGAGGATCAGGCTAGGGCCTGGAGGCACTGGCTTGATTGGTACTGGAACAAATGCGAAGGGAAAAGCTCACAGTCCCGCAGTCCTGACTCAAGCCGTCTCCACATTGCCCTGACGCGTGTGGCCCGCATGCCAAGAGAGCGGCTAGCTGGGCAGAGAGGAGGCCAGGCTTCAGATGCGATGCTTCTCGAGAGGTAGTGACAGATGCTCCGAGACAAAACACAACACAACAAGCTCTGGTTGGAGAGCACCACTATCGCCTGCGCCTGGATTTATCCGCCGTTGCTCAAGTGCTCCCCCTCGCTCCCTGAGCAGAGCCACAGAAAGCAGCCACCATTCGCTTAACTCCTCCTTGCTTCACTTCACGTGGGCTTTTGGACGCGCTGGTATTACTTTTCTCCAGGCGCAAAATCACATCACCCGAGAAGACGGCCAGGAAAGGAAAAGTAGCTAAATGCAGGATGAGGTCATCGCTTGGGCAGGTTCCATGTGTGTGTGTGAGGCGGGGAGAGTACTGTATGTGAGCATTTCTATTTTATAGCCCCTCACACATTTTGGAATGACGCTGGACTGGCACGCTTCCTTTTTTTACAGAGTAAATGACAGAAACGGCTGAAACATGTTGCAATGTGTTAACATGAGTTTGATTTGATAAATGTGTAAAACACACCAGAGTTCAAATGTCTTGACAATATACATAAATGACAATGTGGCTTGGAAGCCAGAAAGTCATCAAGGTCATCAATGTTTCGTTCCAAATGCATTTGGTAATGTATAATGTTCCCAGTTCCATCACAATCGTCACCCACACATCGCTTGGAGCTTGAAAACGGCCCACTCACTATAAGTTCTGTAGATGTGGATATCCGAGAGTATGATTTAGTCTTATTTCTATTGATCACATGGCTGTAAACTATTCAATCTAGGATTATTTAATCTTCAAGTCAAACTTTTTGAAGGTTTACATGCAGTGGTGTGCATAGGGAGCAATTCCCTTCCCATAGCAGATAAAACTCCTCAGTGGGTAGTTCATAATTAAGCATTTGTGAAATGTTTTAATTTTAATGGGAATCTGATGTTATCTAAACACCCCCAGGGGCAGCTACGGTTCCAAAGTGGGGGTGTGATTCCTCTCACAATATTAAAAGCATCATGGTAGGAGTTTCTATCCCTACAGCCGCTCCCCGTGGTAATACACTGTGAATTGTGCGCGGCACCATCAGTTGAACCTGTTTTCTTTCAGCATGATTAGAATAAAGACGAGAGAAGTCTCCTTCACTTAAGTTTCTCCTCAAATCAGTCACATAAAAAAGTTCCACTTAAAACTAAATTGAAACTTAGATAAGAGTACTTAGATGACATTATGGATAAAAGAAAAATGAATCATGTTTTCTAGAAGGGCCTGATAAATCGGACCACTGTGAGGCCATGGCATCGATGTCCCTGATAAATCACTCCACAGCCTCGTGAATGTCACCAACTCCTTCATGACTGTTCTTCAAAATTCAATATTCACTTCCTGCCCAGTTCTCTCTATGGAGAATTATACAGTACTGTTGTTCTGTACATGTTCAGTACAAACTAAGTTCGAGCATTATACAAGCAGTTTGTTGTATAATTCCTGCTTTTGATGGTAAGCTTTGTGTACCAACTGAGACACTATGCTAACATAGCTCAGTGGATGGAAACACAGAACCCTGTGACATGAACCGAGAAGACTTGAACCGAAAGCTTAATTAGCTCGTCATTGTGTGTTGTCGGAGCCCTAAAGAAGCAGTGCAATTGGACTCCCAGGATTTCCTTGTTTTCCGTTGACATAAAAGGTCACACATTGTGCAGAGAGTCTCTTAGGTTAATTGGGAGCTTTCCCCAGTGGTCTGGCCAGTTGGAAAGCCTGGTTGGTAATAGCCCAGCACAAAGACGTCCACAGCTGGTCTTGGCTTTGGTTTATATACTATGATCAGTTTTATCAGTCTCTTAACAGACTAACAGGATCTTCTATGATGGTACATGCAGTGCGTGCCCTTGAATGAAATGCATATGCAGAGTTTGTACTGTACTCTGTTTGTGCTGTCAACCAATGCAGAGGGAATATGGGAAGAATTGTTTAATTTAACCAGATATTCCTTTTGATACTGTGAGAAACATGGCCTCATTGCATACTTAGAAAAGTTTACAAAGTGGCTTTGAGGAAGAACCCTTTCTTGAACTATTTAACCAATGAACATTGAAACAAAGTCAAATATCTAAAAGTTCAGGTGTTGGAAAGGAATTAGCATATTCTGGATCCCTAAAGTGTTTCATACTCTCCAGGAAACCTCTCTCTCACACACGCACACACACACACACACACACACACACACACACACACACACACACACACACACACACACACAAGTACACTTACAGTTTGGTTTTGCATGCATTTTTTACACCACAATCTGTTGAGCTAGGTCTAGGGGGGCCTATTCTTAAATTATTGATGCATTAGAAAATTGAGTATTTCTACCTCCTGTAAAACCCCATTAATAAATCAAACATGTGAATGTATACCAGTCCAGTACTCCTGTCTCAGACATTGAGTGTGTGTGTGTGTGTCTTCTGTAGTTTTGGCACAATTAGTCTCAAGCCAATAATACACCATAATCATCCCCTAGACTGCAGCAATGAGCATCAACAGTGGAAAGTAGTGACCCAGTTAAAACCACATTAGTGGGGACCAATCACACCAAAGCATGTAAAAGAGGGAGGAAGATGGGGCCGTCCATCATAAATCTCTGACACATGTCCATGGAAAGTAAAGCTGCGGAGTCAGAGGTCACAGCTCCTATGGATTGAGACTTCACCTGTGGCACATTGTCACCCTGGTCTTGTTCCCAGAGAGCGGCTGAACCCTCATGTTGGATTGATTTATGCCGCAGACACATACTGCTTGACAGACGGGTGTCAATGTGATCGTACTCCCGCTCCCTTTTCGACACGCGTCGGTTATTTCTGTATCCCTGCAGCATTGTGCCCAGTCCCCATGAGTTCTAATTATGTGTATTGCTGCTCTGATCTGAGCCTGCTAGTCACTTGTTTGGATTTGCATGGCTGTGCAACTCGTTTCTAATCCTCAAACCTCAGAGGCTTGGGGTTTATGGCACCTTGTGTTTTTGATTTTTATTGAAAAGAACCCAGTGAAGGTTTTTTGACTGTCATTAAAAAGGAATACTTAGTCCAAGTGGTGTCGACTGAAATGTCTGGCTCAGTCTTACCTTGCCTATGTGCACAAGCTTGAAAGCATGATGCTTTGGAACCGAACAAAAAGATTTCCTTATTCACCTTATTCACATTAAGGGACATGGGGAAGACTTTGCCTCTGGTGAAGCTTCAATTAGTCCCTGTTTAAAATTAAAAAATGTAACATTATAGACTCTGAGGTCACCCCCAGATTTGGCTTTGGGATTTTAAGACCCACTTATCTCCAAATCACAGCCTCGTCATTGGAGGCTTATAAGATAGCGCAAGGGATTGAAAGGTTAAGTATAATTAAATAGTTCCAATCTAGTTACTGCTGTTGACTTAAATCTATTGGGGGAAGAAGGTGAGATGGAATCAGGACTTCCTCTGTGAATTATTATTAGTAGCATTACTATCACCTGCTTGACTGTCTTTAATAGAAGTCTTTGGATAGCTACTTCCAGAAATGCATCCCATATAGCATGGCTTGTAGTCTGGAAGGACTAGGTTTAGGTATGACCACAGGTTCACTGTGAATTGGATTGGAAAAGCAGTTTTTTGTTTTGATTCATTTTTTACCATGTTAATTGCCTAATGAAGTACATTACATTCAGTAAAAACGATTTATTAGGGTCTGAACAATGCTGTCAACATGCTTGTTTTTATGCAGTGGGAGGCAGGGGTTGGGAAGGATAGGGTTTAGACTGTCACCGTCATTGTAGCCCTGTCCATGGTGCTGAAAAATACTGTGCCTTCGTTTGAAATAAACACAGACAGACAGACAGGCAGACACAAGTGAATTTCTGATCCAGTGAAAATAAATAGAATTTTCCCTCGTAATTGTTATTATTACCTATGCCAGGGAAACCGAGCATTTGGAATACATCACTGTGTCACTAGTGACTTCTTGAACAACATTACTCAAATTATTGTAGTGTTTTTTTATATAGTTGAATTATTGTTCGTGGGTTGAGTGCACTGTACAATAAAAAATACAATAAAAAGGCACTGTGCATGGTAGATGAAATTTAAGATGTGAGAATATATTGTTAACTTTGACCATAGGTTTGGAGTAGTTATGAGTGGCATTTACACACCCTGTAGAGGGACACCCATGTAAGAACACCACCACCATCACCAAAAAAAAAAACTATTTCATGGACATCTGTTAACAATCTATGACAGAATATGATCGATTTTACTCGACACTGTTGTTCATTTATGGTATGTCATCAAATACTTACTCTTCCTAAGACTTGAGGCCGAAAAGGAAAATTGCATCAAGTCATCTTACTTTACCTGTTCTCTGCCATACTTTCCATCCAGTCCCTGGAACACCACCACTCACCCACCTCTCAGACACGGCCTGTTCTGTCAACTGCTAGATTCTTCATTTAAATGTCAAGGAGCAACAACAACGTGTTGTGCACACTCCCTTGGCGTGTGTAATAATTTGCTGTATAAAACCCCGGGCGGTGTTGGTGCCAGTTTATACAACATTCATGTGCCAGTTTATTGCAACAGAGTGGCCCTTGTTGATGGGAGTCTTGACTCATTTAAGGCCTATTGATTTGAGAAACAATGATAAAGACTGAGTTGTTGGATGAGAACAGAGTGCCATTTGAAAGTATGTAGGGCTGCAAGCATATCCTCGCTCTGGTCCCTCTCGACCATGACCCTGTTCTGGTCTCCCTCACCCTGCTCTGATCTCCCTCATTCTGCTCTGGTCTGCATCACCCTGTTCTCATCTACAGAACAGAACTCTTTTTTCTTCGAGATATGTATCTGGATTTCCTAGAGAAAGGCATAAAAATGAGGGCATCTAAAAAGCATATCTAAATGTTTGTCTTTGTAGAATGATTTTGGTTGATATACCACAATCAGTAAAAAAGACAGTCTATTAAACCAGTTACAGTCCAGATATAATCCGGATAGTACATTGCATCTGTGAAAGGAAGTACACAGCTATACTTAAACTCCACTGTTATGCTGATAATGTGTCCTTTTGCTGTACTTTCAAACAAAGCGTGTTGTTGCTGTATGTATGTCAAAGGTGGAGAGATTAGTGCCATGCCATCCACATGAATCGGATCGGAATGCACATTTTTTTGAACCGTCTTCACAGTCAGTTGTAATATCTTGTTGTGACAAGTACGCTAATATATATAAATGTATATTTGTCCATCACCTGTATCATTCACGCACGCACACAGGGAGGAATCCGCCATATAATTTGCTCTGGAGAACTCCATACAGAAAGGCCCAAGAAGCTAAGCTGAGCACCACTCAGGGCCTCAAGCGGGAATTGAACCCAGGACCTTATTACTTTGATGTGACAGGGCAAGGCACTGATCCACCGTAATAGTACAAGAGGCCATTTCTCAAATCCCTTGTAGATGTGACACTTGGAGTGCCTCCATCAGTGATTCAGAACATGATTCTGCAGCAGGGATGAATCTTAGTCTTATAGCATGTAGCATACGTACAGATGTGTGCGAATGGATTGGCAGTCAATCAAGGACATTTAGTTGATTACCCATGCAAAATCACACAACGATGCATCAAGAGGAAGTGCTTCTCTGCCAATTGCGTTATTGATTTACAGTCTGCACTTGACTCATCTATTTCTATACATGATACCACCCACAACGTTTTCTCTGAATATAACGACTGTTCTTAAGAACGTATGCTATATACACTGTTCTTTTAGGCCGCATATTTCTCATTACAGTGCTGCACGTGTACTGTACCTGTATAGGTTATATTCGATAAGAGGTTTATTAAAAGAGAGAGGGATCATGCAGGAAATGGCCCGAGCTAGAATGGACCTGTAGCCCCTGCTGTCAAGCCTCAACCTATTTCTGCATGCATCCTCATTCCTACTGTATGCTAACTCAAGGGTAACCTACGCTTCTCCTCTTAATCATCCGTTTTGTTTTCTAAACCTCTTGCCTGTTTACCTATCCCTCTCTGACAAACACATCTGGAGGAAGCTGGGCGAAGCTGAAGTGGCATGTGTTTTCCCACAGAAGTCCCTGCAGGGGATATGAACGCCAAGGGCAAAGATCTTATTAGCTGCTCGACAGGACTTTGAAATTCTAAATGGGAAAGTTTAGTAACCACTGTTGGCCAAGGATTAGCAAAGCTCTCTATTTTTCTCCGAGTGACTAATGTGCATAGGACTCTTAATATTTACAAAAGTGTCCTTGAGACGTGCACATCTCCACTGACAGAAGTGAATCTCATGTATACTAGGTACCCTACTGTTTTCAGCTAGCTATCATTTGGAGAAAAACTCAGAAAATCAAGAGAAGCAAAACCATCGATGCTCACTATGTGTTTAGAGATTGGCTAACTGGGCAAATTTGGCTTGGAGTAACTTTCCTACTCCAGGAATATATTGTCCTGTATGTTGTTATTTTGTTCGTATTAGTCTCATATGGTGTTGAATTCTTGCGAACATTTAATTGTGTCCTATGAAACTGAAATAATAATTTGGATATGTTCTTTCAAATATTGATGCATAAATTGCATCTGATCCAAATAAAAATAACTCATAGAAGAGGAACCAGAAATTATTAAATTATTATTTTGCACATTTTAATTTCATTTGATGACTTATGGACACTGCAATTTAAGGGGTTTTAAGTGCTCTAAAAAGCCCAAACTACTCAAAACTATAGAGCACCAGATGCTGGGCCCATTCTCTCAGTAATTCATTTTCAAAAGTTGTCTTATTGCTGTATTTAATGCATCGCTCCTTTCAAGGTACAGGTACATGTACAAGGTACATGTATTCAATCATACAAGTTATAGCTTCAGGAGGTTTAGGGAGACAAAAAAAACATGTCACAATTCCTCCACGTACTGTTGACACTATACACTCTGTTCTGCTACTGTACAACTCATCAATGTTTCATCACCTATTCTGAACAGTTTGCAACTGTCAGTAGCCTTCGACCGTAACAAATTATTAGTTGACTTTTGGTGTGGTCCGAACCCCTGAAATAAACCGAATAAATACTGAAATTATGTAACTAAAGTTAAAACATTGGTAATCCCTCTTGTGTACTCATGAATTGATTATAGTCAACAGAATATTGAATAATGATAAATATACAAGATAAGGAAGTTGCCTCAAATACTTCGAGAGATACAATCTCATCACAATATCACAGCCTTATCAGATGTGCAGACTTTACAGGACGGAATGTAATTAGGCTTATAATTGTGTATTTTTTATGAATAGAAATGACTTAACAATGTTTGAGAACTTGCTTAAACACACACACACACACAAACACACACACACACATACACATGACAAGTATAAACACACATGCACACACAACCTCCCACTGCCCATTAATGAGTGTGCATGAAGGATGTGCCCTTGGCTGCTTGTCTGTCCTCTGTGCTGTTTGTTTGGCAGGCCAAATTGACTATTGGTTACTTAGTTTAGCTTGAACACATCGCTGCATGCTTTGATCTGCCCCACAGTGGGGTGCCAACTGATTTGACAGTCTGCAAGCAAACATCTATTAACACATCACAACCTGGGCTCCATGTCTGCTATTCACTCTTGAAGGTGACTCTCCTTAAACATGTCAAATTGTTGGAAAACGTCATGTCACAAAAAAAGGAGGAGACTCCTAAGACCTCACAATGGTTGAGCATGGTGGGACATAAACAATGTTTTGGGGATGGTACCTCGTTTGATTACAATTATTGTCATGATTGATTTGAAAAAGCTTGTCATAATATTCAATATGACAATGTTCCCAATTGTAATAATAATATTGTAGTCTGCACTGAAACATACATCAAAGAGAGACTGTAAATCAAAGCATAATCTTCTGGGTGCATCAGGGATGCCAGCTATAATAAAGTAAATACCTTTGCTGAGCTTATTGTTTGACTTTTCAATGTTGTTGTTTGTGCTGTTGATAAAAGGTGTGATGGCAGGTGTAAACTCGCTCGGATTTTCACTTTGGGATCTCAATTTCTATATTCTGATAATAAGGATACAAATCTGATGTCTAGTGAGGACAACTGTCTGTGTGGTGCTCTCATAATAGTAACACGCAGAAAAGAAGCTGGAAGATATATTCAAACAAAGACATTTAATCAGATGCTTGGCGAACAGAGAAAGGGGGGAGGTAACCTAATCTAGGCTACATTTTATTTTAGATTCCAAAACCTTTACTTTAAAATAGTGTTGTGCGTGCGCATTTGGGCTACATTGACGCATCATTTGTTGTAGTCAACTGAGAGTGATGTCGCTTTGCTGGTTGTTGCATGCCCGTAGCAGTTAATTATTTTACCGCATTCAACAGCGGTTCCTTACCAGAGAAAGTAGCCCATCAACCATAGTGGAAAGTGCTTGTATGAGATCGAAGCAATACACCAGCGATCTTCATTTTTTCCATAACAGTGGGCAATTTATAAATGAAACGAGATTTTAACCACCCCCGTTTGCAAGAGAAGTCTCCAATACGTTGGCAGTGCGCTATGTTGTCTAGCCCACTTTTACAACACAGAACAGTCAAAGCAAGCTTTCAGTCTGAACAATCTGAAAAAAGGAGGTATGTCTGAAATATTATATTGCATTGTCAATTGAAAAATCCGCTCAGTCTAAAAGAGTTAACAAATGGACAGCTTTTAGTCTGAGCATTTTAACGCTTGCCCTATATGTGGATTGATTTTTTTCTTCTTCAACATTCCCTCGGACGATGGATTTTTGCCATTGCAGTTCAGTAGAGGGTGTTCGATCTTTCTAAGAGCACTGGGCTAGAATGAACACAGTATCTGGGTAACCTCTTTGTGACCAAAATCACCAAAGGAAAGCAGTGGAAACAAGGAAGACAACCAAAAGATGTGAGGAATGCGTTTTTTTAACGGAGGCAGTGTGATCAGCACTAAATCTTTAGTGCGGGGTGTGAATTCAGCACCGAGGGAAAGAGAACAGCTCCCACCGATACCGCAGCACGACAAAAAAAAATCACGGATTTGTTAATTTTGCAAGGTCAGTCATTACTGAACTAAAGCCCAAAATGTACAGGGCAGTATTGCGATTTGTTGTTTTCCGTTCTTTTTTTATCAGGGTGCGTGTTGTCTTAGCCTAAGGATTCAGTCGATTTGAGGCATTTATGTGGTCATTTTAAAGCTGGAAGTCTGGACGTAGCTGGTTAGATGCAGCATGGATACAAAAAACGACTGTCGTCTTATATTTGATCCATGATCCACCTTTTTTATTTTTGATAATCTGGAGAGAAAAACTCACAGGTCGTATGTCTTGAAATCGGGGATGAATTCTTTGTATTGAAAATGCTGCTTTGGATTGTCTTGCTGAAGGCGGCTCTTTGTGTTGCTATTGGAAATGTTACAAAGGACATTTGTAAGGAGCAGATCTGCTCCTGCAATGAGATAGAAGGCGATTTGCACATTGACTGCGAAAAGAGGAGCTTCACTAATCTGCATCATTTGACTGGTCCTAGCTCCCAGTTCTATCACTTGTTATTGCACGGGAATTCTTTATCCAGGCTGTTTCCCAATGAGTTTGCTAACTTTTACAATGCCGTAAGCTTGCATTTGGAAAACAACGGACTGCACGACATTGTTCCTGGTGCTTTTCTGGGATTGCAGCTAGTAAAACGCCTCCACATAAATAATAACAAGATACGATCGTTTAGAAAGAGTACATTTCTGGGATTAGACGATTTGGAATACCTTCAGGCAGATTTTAATCTATTGAGGGACATAGACCCCGCCGTGTTCAGGGACTTAAATAAACTTGAAGTGTTAATTTTAAACGATAACCTCATAAGTGCACTACCTATAAACGTGTTTCTGCATGTACCCATCACCCACCTCGACCTACGTGGGAATCGAATCAAAACGTTGCCTTATGAGGGAATTCTTGAACAAATTCCGGGTATTGCAGAAGTTCTATTGGAGGATAACCCCTGGGACTGTAACTGCGACCTGGTTTCCCTGAAGGAATGGCTGGAGAATATACCGCAGAATGCGCTCATCGGCAGAGTCATATGCGAGGCTCCTACAAAACTACAGGGAAACGATTTGAACGAGACATCAGAGATGGAGCTGTGTCCTTCAAAGAATGGCGTTGACTTGAGTTTGGTTGCACCTCCCACCCAAGACGAGACCTCAGAACCTGGACCCGTTCCAACTCCTTACAAGGCAAATGGTGATCCGGGGTCCCCTACTCCAGGGAATGGATCAAAGGGACGGTCCAAATCGCGTGAAAACTGGCAGTTAAAAACAAGACCCACATCTATGACCGGTGTGATCGGAGAGAGAGACCAGCTGCACAATGCATCTTGCCCCCAACCATGCATCTGTAAACTCGTTGGATCTAGGCAAGGGTTAGGAGTTAATTGCGAAGGCAAGAAGATAGAGAGTTTGGCTACCCTAAAACCGAAACCTCTTACTGCACACGAATTAAATATGAGAGATAATAACATACATGCTATCAAAAAGAATCAACTTAGTGGTTATTCAAGCCTCAACCTTCTTGATTTAGGTGGAAACAACATCAAAGTAATAGAAAACAGCACTTTTCACAACCTAACTGAGTTAAGATGGTTGTATATGGATAAGAATTATCTGGATACACTCATGGCAGAAATGTTCGTTGGTCTCCAAAACTTGGAATATCTCAGTCTGGAATATAATGACATACAACTCATTGTGGCAGGTGCATTCAGTCCTATGCCCAACCTGGGGGTGCTGTTCCTCAACAATAACTTGCTGAAATCTCTACCTGTGGATGCTTTCCTTGGAATTTCTTTATCAAAAATCAGCCTGCATAATAATTATTTCACATTTCTCCCAGTTGCTGGTGTCTTAGATCAACTCAACTCGATAATACAGATTGATTTGCATGGGAATCCATGGGATTGCTCCTGCAACATTGTCCCTTTCAAACAGTGGACGGAGAAACTGGGGGCAGACGTCATAGTGAGTGATCTGAAGTGTGAATCTCCGGAAGAGTTCTGGAAAAAGGATTTCCGTCGAGTCAGAAATGATCTCATGTGCCCCAAACTTTATGACAAAATATACCCCACATCTCTCTCAAAAAACAGCACTTTAACTGCAGACACAGGGACGCGCTCGAACTCCTATCTAGAACCAAGCAGAGTCTCAATATCTGTGCTGGTCCCTGGGCTGTTACTGGTATTTGTCACGTCTGCGTTCACTGTTGTAGGGATGCTTGTCTTCATTTTGCGGAATCGCAAGAGATCAAAGCGGAGGGAAGGTAACTCCTCTGCGTCGGAGATCAATTCCTTACAGACAGTGTGCGACTCGTCTTATTGGCACAGCGGGCCTTACCATGCAGACGGGGGCGCGCACAGGGGGTTCGACTGTAGCGCCCATATCTCCACGACAAATGATGCGTAGAATCGCTGTTGATAATAGGCTGGAATACAAACAAACTGATAAAACATACAGACAGACAAATGACTGCGTGCTGCGGACAAAATTGCAATGGAAGAAAAACAAATGCTTCTTTATTTGCTTCTGTCAGCGATTGACCTGTTTTGTTTGCCCCGGTTGACTGAAAAAGTCTGCTACAGATTCAACTGTAATATATGTATAGAGCCCGCTCTCCTGCCCCCTCCCTCCCAATACAGCTTTGCCGCAATCAGACTGAGGATCTGAGAAAGAAGACTTGGGAAATGGTGCACGAGCGCATGAATGTAATGTAAATAGGCCTAACTGACTGTATCATATCTGCATGATTTCGCATGGTTTCAACACAACACTCGGAAACCATACCATAATCAACAAAGAAGCCAACTAGACCCTTATTTCATGTTATCAATATGACTATATATATATATAAAACTATATATGAATATATTCAAAGTGCCATTTCTCTATTTTTTGTGAACTGCAGTTAGGATTTGTATTTGCTGTTTTAAAACTGTTTAAAAAAACAGAAGTGGCTGACTGGAAGGAATTGTGAAACTCAAAAGCTGTCAATGCATGTTATTTTGTTTGTTTATCATTTGATTGTCAGTAAATATCGGGTTATTTATAGTTGGTGCAGATACTAACATGTCTGCGCATTCATCTCTTTATGAATGTATAAAGTGTTACTTTATGGTGTGCCAATTGTTAAATTTCAGATATCAGAGATGCAGATGAGCATGACCAATTAACGTCACTCAGATGCTTATGCTGCAAAGTTAATGTAGCTAAAACAGTTCGTGGTTTCGTGTGTTAATATAGCCTGCTTTGGGTGAAGGGGAACGTTTTAGACTAACCATTCGATTCGAAACAGGCTTAGGCTGATCAATCGAATTGAGGTTTTTTATAACGTCATATTTTTTCAAAATTAAAATGTTTTCAATGGAGGTACTGGTACAGTTCGACCTATGTACAGAACGCAGTTAGACTAGAATGCTTTTATGTCAAAAAAAGTATTTCTCCACAAATGCGTAGGCTATGATTCACTTTCATTACTGTGAGCTTTTGTAAAGCCATCTATCGTGTCCACATTTGAGAAATTAGACTCACATTGTATAAGTCACATGTGCTAAAAAATGGTGTGATGTTCAGTTTGAAAACATAATTGGCAGACTGGTGCCAAAGGGCAGTGGCGTAGTGGTGACTACAAGGGAGGGTTTACTCCAAGTGAAATTACATACAGTAGGTGTTAGTTAGAAGAGGTTATACCGCGTGTCCATACAAAATATAAGGTTATACTCCGTATCATTCTCTCGACTATACACTGCTGTCAAAGGGAAGTTAAGGTAGGGCAAGATAATCGCATTTCTCAAAGATGAGGCAAACTCACGATGTCGCTGTTGTATCTTTCCAATTTCAGGTGAGATGGACAGGTAATTAAGAGTTTTGCAAGAAGGCATTGGGAAAGAGAACTGCATTTTGAACTTGAACTCATTTGATTTGGATATGCATGGTCTCTGTTGGTTTAAGAAGAAACGCACTGTTAAACGTGTATGTGTTCAGCAGGGTCTAACAGTCAGTCAGGTTTAGGCCTACTGGGAAACGAAAACATATTGCTTAAAGCTGGACCTACTGGTTAAGTATTCTTTTTATTCTTCTATTGAATTGTGTTCCTCAAATGTATCAGGTTCTGCGGTGTCAGTTCATAGGAATGTGCAATCATTTTCTAACAACACCATGTAAAAAAGTGAAATACATGTGTGTTTCTTCTTTATTTTGGTAGTGGTGGTGGTGGTGTGTGTGTGTGTGTGGGGGGGGTGTTGCCAGTCTGAAATGAGTATCTACAGTATTTAAGGGACCACATTTCCCAAAATAAACTTCAAAGGTATCAAGCCAGTCATCCATGCAGCATCCACAAAGGTGAGCGTGTCTGGCATTTGAAAATAGCTAACCACCACTGAACCAGATTCATCCCCATCTGGCTCTGGATTAGACCTCTAGAACCGTGAACTCTGAGTCCCATCTTATTCAAACAAGCCATTTGTGTGTATGTCTGCGAAATTGTGTGTATGTGTGTGCTTATGTGATTATGTGCGTATGTACGGATGTGTGGGTGTGCTCTCTGCTATCATTTGTGTGTGTGTGTGTGTGTGTGTATGCTCACAGAATTCCTTTCACCCCCCTTCTCCGAAATGTAACCAATCACATAGTGTGACCTTGGGGACTATTATCTCAGCAGATCTGTGACATCAGTGCTGTCGATCACTTCTTGCTGTCACATCATTGGGAAGGGTAATTATCTGTCTCTTCTGTGAATATTGTACCACAGCTCATCAATAATTTGTCATATTTCCAACGCCATGTTACACTTCTTTGCTTTGCTACATTTTACCTGCTTCTATTTTGTTAAATAAAATGTGGTTAAGGTTGAGTAAAATCTATTTTTTTACCAAATATTTTATTCTCTTCAGTACAAAAAAATATCAAAGACAATATGCCAACAAGCGCTCACTGGAGCCCTACATATATTATTAATGAAGCTTTTGGTATTAAAATGTTGATTATGCAATATACATATTTAGTTCAAAGAAGAAAAAAAAAAAATATATATATATATATATTATACTGTATATATTTTTTCTTTGACCTAAATTTAAGTCATGGGACATACAATATTTCAATTTTTGTTTTTAGAATCCAGGGTTTGATCTTGCTATGGGCCAAGGTCGCAACAGATGGGGACAAAATATTAATGTAAAATGTCATGGAATATGTTACTAGGAAGTAATTTGTGTTGCCATCGAAGTTATTGTATGCATTTAGTAATTACAATGTTTATCATCAAACCACAATGATTTTGGAAAAGTATTTAAATGTACAGTACACTAGGCTACTCTAGACCAGTGTACTCATATACAGCTATGCTATGGTTCAACAGGCTAACCTTGTCCTTTCTGATTATTCCTGATTACGTGCCTGTGAAGCTGGCAGTTGATGCAACATTCCTAGGAGGATTTTCAGTTGATGCACATCTCAAGCAGTTGGTGTTGACTTTAGCTCGATTTGGATATAGCAGTTGATCACTAGAATGATCTGGCCACCAAGCGCTTCACTTAGTGGGAGTAATCCTTAAGTCACAGCCCACACATATTGATTATATAATTGGTTTGATTTAGCAGTACACCCTTGTCAATTGCTCAACAGCATGGTTTTATGCATCTCTACCTGATCAAATAGCATTTGTGAAGTTGGAGCTGTAAACACCACAAATCAGAGAAGTTATAAGGTGGAAAAGAAGGAAATGTTCTGTAGAATTTGATTGGGTTGGAGTGAAGCACACACTTTCTTCTACTCTAGCTTGCCCAATTTCAATATTTTGAAGCTTTCTTGGCCCATGCCCAGGGGAATGTACACCCATAGCTTTATAGCACTGTAGCTTGTCAAAGTGCTGATTGTAACAGGGCCAACAAGCGTACCATTCCCCATTGATATGACATGAAATGGAAGCTTTCAGATAAACAAAAGCGGACATGCATGCATGCATGCATGCACAATCACCCTTACAAACACATCTCTACATGCCTTTGTACACATTCATCAGCCTGGCAGGTGCAGGAAGACACACAGGCTTCTGCAAGGACATCATAATAAATGGAGTTTACTGTCCACTGGTGCTCAGTGTTCCTGGGTATCAAGCCAATTAGTCTGTTTTGGTGTGCTTTTTTTCCTCATCTCTGAGTCACCAGTGGTTCAATTTGAGGATTGTCGGTAGCTGTCCAAATGTGGGCAG
Source organism: Hypomesus nipponensis (assembly GCF_054491055.1). Taxonomy (NCBI): domain Eukaryota; kingdom Metazoa; phylum Chordata; class Actinopteri; order Osmeriformes; family Osmeridae; genus Hypomesus; species Hypomesus nipponensis. Next base: position 10,118,831 of record NC_140372.1, on the reverse strand, counting down.
GATCCATCTCTGACTCTCTTTTTGGACTGTCTGGGTCTTTTCTCTCCACCGAATGAGAACTTGTATTATATTATTCAACAAACAGATGGATGGGGGTCTGAGAACATAATGCTCAAATGTTCCTTTTTTAGCTTATTTTTTTCGTTAGACAAGGGTTTGAAGGATTTTTTCTTTGAAGATCTATCAATTGACTCAGCAGGAAAAAAGACAGACTCAGACTACGTACCATAAAGGAACCCATAGTAACTGTTCGGTATACATTATGTACCGTCTACTTGTCTATTCAACCGTGGTCAGACAGTCCTTTGGGTAATGGGTTCATAGAAGGTTCATTGTGCTTATATCCTGTATACCCATTCCCTTTGTTTTCCTTGAGGTTCAGCCTCTCTATCTGGTCAGTGCTATTTTAATTAACATGCTTTACCTTCTTAAAATAGACAAGATCACCTTCCTTAAATGTTCTGTGAATTTTAGATATAATTACGCCTGTTGCTTCAATGACCAACAATTGTCCCTTGATTCAAATTATGTCAGTAGTATAGCGTATCCAATGTTGTTACAGTCCACATTGATGTAGGTTTTGTAATCTAAACATTATTGGTAGATTTCAGATGTGTTCTGTAAAACCAAGCAAAGTGACATGAAACAATTTAAATGTTGCCTGATTATTTTGGGAATGGTTCCTGAATGTTCTGGAAACTTGAACAGACGCTGGAGAACTGTTGTGCTTAGCCTAGTGTACCAGAATCAGTGCAAAATGTCAGCTGGGTCAACAGATGCTCAGAGCATTTTGGTCTGGTCTCATCCCAAGAACAATGGATTTATATAGTCCTCCATACACACACTATGCTGGGGATGACAGCAGGGTTACAAGCAGATTAAAGGTTTTATCTTTTTTCTCTCTCTGAATTACATTAAATTTTCACCCAAATGGGTTTTTAAATTAGAGAGATGAGTTTGTGACATGGACCCTAATGCAAGGAATTTGACACTGACCATTTATAAGATAGCTGCACTATACAAATGTATTTAATATCAGAAAGATGTTTGGATTTTTTTTTTTACTAATGTTTACATGTATAAAACAACTTGTGGAATAGCGAGGCTGTTAAAATGATCAAACTTTAGATGGATTTTGACTTAACCATTGCAGGATGAATTGTATGTTCAAGCATAGAATGGAAAGCGTCATTCAAAAATCACTGGGAGTTTTTCCTTGTCTTCCTTGTGGGGTTAGGTTGGCTTGGGAGCAGTTCCATTTGGGATCCGATTTGATTCAAGCCCTCCAAATTGAATTGTAAATTAATTGGCATCCTTGCAAACCGTAAATTGTTTTGTTTGCACCTCTTCTCGTTTACCTTTTGAAACGCACCATAAATCATGACAGGATGGGAGGCGTTGGACAAATTGCTTTTTACTTAACTTAAATATGTGAACCGTGTTCCTACTTTCTTCACTGGGGTTGATCAGTTAGCGCTACATGTTCAACGTCAACTCAGCCTTAGCCGACAGCCATTGCTACAGGGTCTAATGTTCTCAAATGCCTTGAAAGGACAGGCCACTGTAAATGTTGTCCTGCCAGAGTTGAGCACTTTCCTTTTTGAATCTCTGTTACAGATGTACTTTACTACACGAACGGAAGCTCAAAACCTATTTGGTTAGCATTGTCAGATTTTTAGTACAATACGATGTAACTTTCAGGGTTTTCTGTTGAAAAGTGAATGAGAGGTTGAGGACCAGACCACAGTTCTCTTCACATGAGTGCTGATTTGGACAACTGACACAGTTCAAGCCTCCTAGACACGATGGAGCCAGGCAGCTTGTCTCCCATGTATTCTCCCTGCAGAGGGAGGTGATCCGTAATCTGTCCCTGTCTCTCTCTGACGAAGAGGTGATGAATCACTCCGTCTCCCCTAACAACATTAAAACCGGCCCTTTGTGTGCCTCGTGGGGGCCACGTATCTATTGCTCATCTTGTGAGCCCCTACGTTGGGATTTTCTTTAGACCTCCTACTCAAAAAGCTGCTGCTGATGTAATCCGAGTCTTAAAATCAACTTGGCCAACGTTAAAAGATCAACTGATGCAAGTCCGTGGTGCCATATCATGGTAGGGGAGCCAAAGACGAGCCCTCCTACTCTCTCTTCATGAGTATCTGCTGGGCGGATGTTGGTCTCTCAGCTTTTCTCTCCCTGTATTCTTCCCTGGGGCTTAATTTGTGGACCTGGATCCAGCAGAGGGAATGACAGCCTATGCTCGGCTAGCTGTGGTACATGGCCTGTTCTACAGTAGGTCTTAGCTTAGCTCTCTCAACCCAGTGATTCTCCTTCTGCCACACTCCACAGCTTTTTAGACATGCCCAGCTCCACACGACATGTACGCCATGTTGAGGTTGTTTTTCTGCTCTTGTTTTACCAGACCTTTCCATTTTACTTGTCTGTATTGTGCTCCTGAGAAAGTGCTTTCAAATATTACATGGTTGTGTTACCTACAGTGGAAGTGTAGAATTTGAATGGGTAAACAAGTAGGGACTTTAACCTTCCTGGTCACAATTTCATGGGTCTGTAAAAACATTTTCTGCGGAAATTCACCATTATCATCCCACATTAACCATTTGCTTTCAGAAACACAGCCCTCTAAATGCTTTTGTTTACAGTATTTTTGTTAAATTCCCATTTTCCAAAATAACCATTGTATTACAGTGGACGACCTTCTAAAGTATCATCCTATGTCCTCTTCCATCATAATAACAGCAGTGAGTTCATGCCATAAGCTGCATTTGTAAATGAACTCCAATCATGCATGCTTGGCTAGAGCATAGTACACTGAGGTTGCACACATTCTCCTACAGGCAGTTAACACCAACAAAAATAATGGGGCAATGGGACAATAACCGTAAAAAGATAGAGAAAATAAAATGCAATCAGAGTAAGGATTGTGTGCATGCTTGTGAGTGTACTTTGTGCTTATGAATAAATGATCGCAGCTTTTTTATGGCTGGACATTTGGCCTGGGCTTTGCAAAGTTAACCTGCCCTGCTGCCTACAGAATACCCAGTCATCTTCTACACACTGGGGTTGGACTCATTAGCCATCGTCTCCATCGTCAAAATCCTTCTTCTTCCTGCCCATCATCATCACCCTCTTCTGCTCGTGTCTGACCTTCATCTCTATCATTTTCTCTTCTATCCTCCCCTCGTTCCCTGCACTCTCTTTGCTTCCATCATCTGAGCTGCCCTAGGCCTTTTCAGGCCAATTAAGGCTCCAGGTTGGTGTGCTGTGTCCACTCGTCTGTCCAGGTTCCTCCATGCCTCCCACGTCGCTTCACTTGGGAGGCTCAGGGCTCCCAAGGTCACAGCCTAAACACCCGGCGGGACGTCCTGCCCTTATGCCACGTCCAAGCGACGGATTAACAGCTCTGTGTTCCTGGAACAGAGCTTGCAAGCAGACGACAACTGTCAAATCACATCAAGCTTCTCCTAAAACGTATTCATTTATTACCTATTTTTAACATGGGTCAGTCATGATCACTTAGAGATAGGGATGGAGAGAGTGACACGAAGGTTGAGGAGGAGAGCCGACGAAATCTGGTTTTTGTGCTGTCAAAATCACCCTTTTAGGGGCAGATGACAGCTCGTGTCAGGCCATGTGAGTGACAGGGTTGGCTGTGCTCTGTCCTTGGGTGGTGTTGCCTGGCCCAGAATACATTGCTCTCACCTGCAGCACAGGAAGCCTGGTCATTGGCACACACAAGGCCCATCAGTGTAATTACTGATGACAGAGATGCTGCCTCAAGATATATAGTCACAGACTGTAGCTCATCTGAGTTCCGACTCGTAATCAGCCATCTTGAAACTCCATCTCAATCTCCCACTCTTTCTCACACCCGCGCACTCTCACTCAAGTACACACACGTACAGTACATGTGCGCTCACAAACACTTGCACTCCAACTCTATAGCGTTGAATCGCACGGGCACAGATGTGCAAACACGCACACACACACACACACACACCAGAGTGTATTTCATGTGGGGGTTGGAATCAGTTGGTTGCGAAGGCATTTCACTATCAAGAAGAACACACATATGAATCCACTCATGTTTAATATACAGAGTGCATGCACCCACATGCTAGTGTGCACACATCATCCCCTTGAGCCGATAACAGAGCCTGTGTCTCCACTGTGTGCTGCTGGTTATACACGGCCTTTGCCCATATTCACCCTCGTACACACAGTATCAGCCTACCTGACATGATGCACGCAAAGTCCACCATGACAAACAAAGAAATATGCTGTGTTTCATGCATTTACTGTGTAGCGTATTGCATGTAAACATTGCCATTTTAATTGAGACGGAATTGGAGAATGAAGATCCTGATGTAGCACATCCACGTAATTGCTCAACAAGGAGTTCCGTGCGAGGGATCTCTGGTAGGCCATTGTTGGGCTTGTTGATTTCAGTTGAATGCAAACTTTAAAATGATGCTCAGGTGTCTCACAGTGGGCAGAGATAGTCATATAGCGTATATGCAGTGCACGTCTCTGTGACAGTGTAGCAGTGGGGTGTTTTTCTACCTTCGGTGAGCCACCAAGGAAATAACCCACCTCTGGAGTGAGAGAGAGGCAGGGCAGGTTAATCTGTTATGTTCCCTTTGGAGGTTCCAGCGTTGTCAGGGCGAGAAGGGAGAGCAGGAGATAGGGGACCAGGGAGAGATTGTGTGCCGCCTGTGACCGTTGAATAGAATCGAAGAATTGTCAAAGAATTTTTGACACTATTACACTTCTATTTGCCTTGTCCCATTATGCCGGAAGCTTTACTACATTTTCCCCATGTGGTGTAACTGCTATGCTGTCATGACCAAGACATATACCAAGTAGGCACACAATGTTCTGGTCATGATGTCATGACCAAAAGGAACTTGCTCAAGATGTCAGGAAATCCTGTGTTCTCATCCAAACTCTAACTTGAAATTACCTGGCATTACACAATTATTGTACCCACATATAATTCCAGAATTCATATCAACATTTACAGGAGCACCAAATCACTACGCCACTTTAAAAAAATATATCCTTGATTCTGAATCTACAAAAATATAGTGTCTATTACATACTAGTAGGTCAAACCAAAATCCAATGCTTAACCTACAACCGAAATATCAACCTCTTTCATGTTCAACAGAATGTTCAGTATCTTATTTATTACACAAACAGGTACACGGGTAAGGTAATTTATACAATCTTGACTGTGGTTCATCAGCAAGTCGCCCTAAACTAGCTCTGGATTTTAGTAAACTTTGCTTGAATCACTAACTGTTAACCCAGAGGGAAAATTACCGGCAAGGACAATTTAAATTTTTATTGCTTAAAAAACAACCTTTTATCTGACAAACGTTAGGTCAATCAACCTAGAATAAAATTAAACATTTCCTATCTTTAGGGGAAGAAGTTGTTTGGCTCACTTAAGTCCTGCTATGATTTTTAATTAGCACGCAGAGAGAGACTTTTATTGAGCTACAAGGCACCACAGTGTCACCTGTCATCTCTAATTGCGAGTCTCTTCTCCTGAGGGGTGGTGGTTGGGAATGCAATTACTCGAAGATCGATAGCTCTCGCTGAAGACGGCACAATAACGATTCATATTATATGCAGATAGATTCCTCGCCGGCCGTTTTTGTATAATAAAAGCTTACTCGGGAATCTCCTCACATTTAGAGAGCAATGCAATAAAGGAAGTTATAGGGCAGGGTTTAATTGCCTTCTATGGACCCAGACAGACAATATTAGTATCTTGAAAGACAATAGATTTTTAAGACTTTTAGTGGCATCATTGACGTATACCCACGGTAAGTTCCCCGTTTTTGACTCGAGGCAGGCAGTGCGTCATGAAGTGTAGAAGGCCAAATAAGCCTATACAACAAAGAGAACACATGGAACATTACATTGTTCACAATTGTAAGCTCTGTGGAATTGCCTTTAGTAACCATGTCAGAATTCCAGAAACAAAAAAAAGCTTCACCTCTTATTGACATTGTCACCTCACAATGGCAGCTACAGTGCCAGGAGGTTAGCACAGGATGTCAACAGCTCCGGTGCAAATCACAGGCCATAGTGTATCCTGTCCGAGCAACCTTAGCAATCCTGCTCAAGACTTGCATGTCACTGCATCCCAGTGGCCTGTGTGAGAGGTCTTTGTGTCACTTCGGGTTAGTCTGGTTCAGTCCTAGGATAGTCTCAGAGGTAGCGAGTGACCTCAGCATGGCCATTTGCAGTTAAGATGCATGCATCAGCAGCTGGCTAGTTACCTGTCAGAGCCTGCTCTCCCAGTCTGGCAGTTCACCCTGCATGACACGATTCATAACACTGTGCTGCTTACATGGTCTTTCAAACAGATGCTATAGATAAAGTTCCTTTGTCATTATAAGAAACCTTGTTTTAGATTATTATTCTACTATTCTATGCAAATAGTTAATTAGCAACTGGGGATCTGGGCGGCCTGGTAACTAGGATGGTATTGGGTCACAGACCCAAAGGAGGATCTAAACCTGACTTCCCTGACATCACAGGCTAACATTCTCTTTTCTTTTTCTTTTGAAGTAATTTTAGATGTATTGAAACAGATGGTCTTGTAGCCTCTGTTCCACAAGCAAAGCACCGTGACTGAAATCGGCGCTGGGTTTAGTAGTCCAGGTTGCTATGGTTATGGCGGTCTGCAAGGCAGATAAATAATGCAGGGTGATGCTGGCACTGTGACAGCACTGCAGCAAGCTGTTGCTCACCTCAGCTGTGGACAAACACACACACACACACACACACACACACCAAATACTACAGTATAATAAGTGATTCTTATTGTCATGTGTCAAGAAGTAATCCTCTTGATGTATAAAGCACTTACACAAAGTTTGGTATAATTTGATGTGTTTTGTTTGTTTGTTTTTACAGTGCTGTAGTTTCGATCTGATCAAATGTTCCCAGTAATAACACAACATTACACTTGCTAACCTTTAGAGTGATCCTGATTCGTATCTCTAGGATGTCTACTGTTGGCACGCATGAGTAATTGGTAATGAGGAAATTGTGGAGATCTTTGTGACATTCTAAATAGCCAGTGTCTCTCCATTGGTGTCAGTGTGCTATAAGTGTTCTATAAAACGAACAGGGATATAGTGCTGTGCATCCTTCTTATGACCCGAGCCAAGTGATGACAGGGGTCAAGGTTCAGTTTGATAGGATCCTTGTTTAAACTGGAAGTGAGCTTCTTCCGGAGCCATCTTTGTTTCACCTTTAGCTGTCAGATTCCCGGCGAGATTTATTTTGCACTGGTGCATTGGATGATAAAATGGAAAAAACAAGAGCATCTGGGGAGATAGATGTTCCCAGCAATGCGTTGTCCAAAATGAATTGATAACAATATATTCCCCTTGTAAAAAAAGCTATTTATTTCAAATCACGATATGGAATTGCAATTTTGACACGTGTAACAGATGACAATATGGTATGCTGTTTGATGTAAAATTATTCAGTATGTACAGAGCGTTTCAATTGCCTGGATATCACAGAAATAGCTTCTTATGTGACAAGATACAAAGATGTAAATGGAAGGTGTGACATTGAGATGTGTGAGGCCGGTGTATTGTGCATTGAACTCACGATAACTCACTATCTCTAAGCTTTTACATTTGTGAGTTTATGAAATATGCAGTCCTGTCCAATGCACAACATTCATTTCACATAAAAACCCCTTTGGTTTTACTAAAGAAAGATATTTCTGTCCTTTGTGTTGTGTGTAGTGGTATTATGCAGTTGTGGATATGGGAAGGGTGCTATAGCAGGGAACTGTGGATACAACTCTGCTGTCTTTTGGAGGGTCATATAGAAACACCTTTATGAACACATAACCTCATCACTAATAATGGTAATAATACACAAAAAATTGCCTCAAGGAGGCAATATAGGTGGTCTGAGTGAAGGCAGTGTAGCCAATGTGCAATAAAACCAAACATAATAATAAGAGCCCTGTATTTTCAGTCAAACCAAATCCAATTTGCTTCTTGCAAACTTTATTTAGAAGTCAGGAATTGGATATTCTTCAGAATCTCCAAATAATGAGAGCCTGCAAGGTCCACCTGCGACATGTAGCATATCAAACTGTCCTTCCATACAAAAATGCCACACCAACACAAAAAATAAATAATCTCCGTGATGGGATGGTCTGATAGGATGATTCGTCCAACTGGTTTCTCTTGACACACTCGAAGCTGATATGAGGCGTTAAAACTCACCTTCAAACTGTATCAACACAGTGGTCCTAATGTACCACATTACAGAGAGAAATCTGAGCACACTGACAACAGCTCTGCAAGGAAGCACTGAACACATAACACTGTTGTATTGGCCATGCTCTCAATATCACTGCAAGCTTGTGCAATGTCAGGGACCCTCTCCCACTTAATATTCCCCCGTATATTTTGGTTTCAATGTCGGTCGATTACAGAAAAAGTATACATTCAAATTTACATTTGGCATTTGCATGCAAATAGTCTACGGAGATTTTATAAGAATGTATGTAACAAAATTCAGGTGCTTTAAATAATGTTCCTGTCCTGATTATTTTGAAAAGCTGAATGTAAATGATAGTTAAGGATGCTGAGTCTGCTGGAGAGCTGTCCCACATCAGTCGATGCAGGGTCATTTTGTGGTGTTCCACAGTTGTGTGAGCACCTCGCAAGACCAGACCACAACCTGCAACGCAGAGGCACTCCTAGAAGCGAGACTAAATGAACTAATCCACTAAATTACACCTTGTGCTTTTCTGCCCTTGACAAGCATCGTTTGACCTGATTAACAGTAGGACAGATAACACCGCCACCCACCTCTCTGCACATGCTAAGTCCTGAACAGCAACTCTGTGCCCAGCATCATTCATAACTGGAAGCTGTTTCATTAGGATTCATAAATCAAGCATTTTCGGTGAATTGCCAGAATCGATTTTCCCATTGGTTCTGCAGGTTGCACACCGAACCCCACCGCGTGATTCATTGTCACTCTTTTTATAATCCAAATTTAATTTCCAATTATGTGACAGTCACAGACCATGTCACAGTGACAAATGCATTGAAAAACTAGTATTATAGGTTGAACAGTACAGGATCTTGATGTAAGTTATTACTCTACAGTTTGTAATAATCAAATCTATAGTCTTTCCTTTTGCATGACATCCAATCTAGTTTTTAATGATAAAAATTGGATTTAACCTTGTTAATCTATATCAATCAATAGAATGTATTACCTGTTATTCTAAGAAACCAAACTGTTTAAAAAGATGGGTGAGGTCAGGTCATACAAATCCAGATGTCACAGGGGAAACCAAGAGATGTGGGACAAGTAGTAGCGATGACCCAAATGTCAGATGTGACAAATAAATATACCAATGCTGAAATTCAACAACCAAATTAAAAACTCTGCAGTATTATCATGGAGTCTGTCAATAAAAAGTTGAGTGGGAATCCTTCGAGCATTCAGCAGATTCCATGTCAGAAACAACCTCAGCTGGAAAATAAACAGGGTGGAAGGGATCCTTGAAAATGTGAAATGACCTCCAAAGTATGCATAAATAACCTCAACAACTTTTGAATAAATGCTTACCACGGACAGATGAAAAATGCTAAGCTGGGTACTGCTTGGATTTTGAAGTGGTAGCCCTTGCAAATTACTGCTTGCTAAACAACTTTTTCAAGGATTCCCACTGGAAGGAAAGTGGATAGGTTTGGAGTTTTTAAAAAGCGCCTGCCCAGACAGAATCAAATCAATACATCACAAATGAGTCTCTCAGAAGACAGCTCATAATCATATTATGCCCAGAATTATCATGCGAGAGGGACCGCAGTCTTGCAGTGCAAATGAGACCTCACTTAAACGTGAGGGCGAGTGTATGACTCGTACTTATTCATACTCTGACCCACTGGATGAATCAAAGGCATTCAATTTAGGAAGTACTGTATATATCAATGTAATCAACTGATGAAACAACAGCATAAAACAGTGCATGTAAAATAAACATTGATTTGCATGTTAAAGAAATGCTATTTGCATTGGTTTTATAATATTCAGCATCAAAACTACCTGTTAAATAAAAATTAAAATACAAATGTTTCAAAAGTTGTACAGTTTTGTGGTGTCTTCAAGTGTATTCTCATGAGAGAATCCAGTAGTGAGATTAATGTGAAGCAAAACTTAAAAAGGCTGCAGGGTTCTTTCAGCATTTGCTATGGTGACAACCCAGGCTTGGGTGTGCAAGGGCCCGGCGGGAGTTGAGAATCTGCTAGAAGCAGCAATGTATTTCTTTTGAACAAAAGCACCTCAGGGATTATGAACCGACAAGCCTAACTTGCCATAGAGCATGCTCTGTTACGTTCTAAAATACAAGTCCTATTTCTGTGTGTTCACTAATATCTTGAGGCATTTTATTTTATTTTTGTATTTCATTTGTAAGACTGTCATATAGATTATGAGAATTTCAGTTTGAATTTTTTATTCTTAAAATTCAAAAACAAAACTGGACTGAATGCAAAAATTGGCAACAGCAATGTTTCTGTTCATTCTGGAACCCTAGGCGAGAATTCCACCCTCCCCACGCCTCAAAAAAAACAAATCTTCAGGGTAAATATTTTAATATGTGTGTTTTTGAGCAACCACCTAGGTTGCCTATGCCTAAAACTCCTGTGTTCAGAACAACCTGGTTAATGTGCTTAACCACATATTCACAGCTGCATCCTGGAACCATACAATTATGCTTGGCTGAGAGGACTACAGACATGGCATGGTCATGTGGTTCTCCTCTTTCCGGAACTTCTTTTAAAGCAGAGAGCCGTGTTGGAGAGTGAAGCACCAAGACAGCGTTCTGCATGCCAGGTCACTGCTGTGCCAATCTGTCCTGACCAAACTGCCTCCTGACAAGGCGTGCGATCAATCAGACACCTGCCACGGCCGAGCGCCATCACTGCACACCACCCCAGTGGAATTCTGGGAAACACAAGGACACACGCTTTGTTATTAAAATACTACAGCTGTCACGCTCTTTCACTCCTGTCTATTGCCCAGCATAGGCAACTTTGTCCCAAGATCGGTTCTAATGCCAACTGTGCCTCGGTATATTATACAGTTCAGTCATTGTGATAGAGAAAACAACATCTTGAATGATCACAAAATACTTTTGGGGACATGATATTGGTTTTGTTTTGTTTGTTTTCAAACATGAAGTTTCACTGGAAGATTTGTTTGATTTATTCTACAGACTAGTGTTCCATGCGACATTTCTAATGGTTACAGAAACACACCACTTAGCAAATTGCCATTAAAAAGTTGGCTGCTTCACCAACGTCGAAATATTATATATATATATATATATATATATATATATATATATATATATATATATATATATATATATATATATATATATATATATATATATATATATATATATATATATATATATGAATCTGAATTCTTTACAGCTAAATATTTAGAGATGTGAAAAAGAGTTAGACCAAACTATTTTGATTCTGTTCACCCACACACTGCTCTAAATGTAGGTCAGAGACTGTATGTGTGAGATTCATGTCATCTCAGGGGAGCCACAGGTGTTGGAAAGAATGGCTTTACCTGCTTGGCATCAGTGCTTCGCAATGTATTTTCCTTCAATTTGATCACAAATTGGCAAAGCACTATAGTGCTACCACAATTTATTTTAGAAGGCACAATAAAAGGATCGTGAGATTGTATTTCAAAAATTTGATGGAGGTTTAAAATCTTCATCATAGTAATGAAAGCATACAGTGTACTGGATAGTATACAGTGTACAGATGAGAGGTTTTTCACAGACTGTTTTACTCTCTTGTTCAACCTGCCAACAATAATTTAATTTAGATTTAGGAAACAAATATCAATACAATATAATGGTTCCAGATAGTTACAAAACATTTCCACTCTGGATGATTTGTGACTTCCATGCTTTGTTTTTGTATATATTTCTGTGTTATTCAAACTTTTTTTTTTGTCAAAAGACAAAAAATATGACAGACCTCATATTGTGATGAGTTATATGTTGAATTTAACCTGCACGGTCAGGCAGATAATTATTCAAATGAATGTTTAATCTGTCTAAAAGATTGAGGGATTGCACTGTGCCAGACACTGCACAAGACTAGCACAGGAAAAACTAGGTCACCCACACGAGGATGGTTTTGTTGTGGTCTTAATTGAACAACATGAAAGTACCACGGCAATATTTAATATTGAAAAATCTGTAGTTGACATAATGAAATTTTTTAACTGCCTTTAGACAGCTGAATCTGAATTATGTTTCTGAATCATATTGGCTTTGTCAAATTAATTTAACCCCAAATATGGACTAATATTATAAATGTCAAACATTGCCCCAATTTTCCAAAAGGAAAGCTTCAGAAATGGCTGAAAGTACATCATGTTAGCAATGTCAAAACAGTAGCCTGTAGCCTAATCTTGATTTTCTCTTTGCTCGGCACCCAAAACAGATGCATACCACAGATTGTGTAGCTTGTACAGACTGAGGGTCGAGACAGCAAGCATAAGCTTGAACAGGCCTCTACCATGGCCAGGGAGCCAGACGAGAGGGTTAAGGCCCTCACAGCTTGTGCCTGGGATAATTTTGTGGCCAGTAGAGTCTGCACTCCAAGGAATATGAAATGTAACTTCAATGAAACAGGCTCGGGAATTTCTTAATGTGGAAATTAATGTGGGCAATTCTGGCGCTACATTTTGTACATTAAACACATTCCCGCAGTTAATGGATATCTGGCCAGGATTCATGGAAAGGAAATTGGCCCACCAGAATGGTCCACCAGAATATCTTTCTTTATTTGACAAAACATTACATCTTGTTTTGATCAGAGTAATTATTCTTAATGCCTAACATATCCATTACTGATTTTAGGATCTCACACAAAACCCACAGGTCCTGAATTCAATCATTTTTTTCGGCATTAATTCTACTTTGATGACCAAGCCCCTGCCAATCTTTGAACTTGTTCTTTAATCCTCATTTCACATTTGAAGTCCTTCTCTTGTTATTATGGTGAAGCACCAGAGGCATCAAAAGCAGAGTTTTCAGTATGTGTCACTTTTAATAAGGTCAGGAACTAGTATGTACACCACAATGCTATCAATTATCCTGGAGAGCAAGGAGTGAAGGAAGCTGAGAATAGTAAATTGAACACCATGCTCATCTGTTCGCTTGTTTCATAGCTAGGTTATATAAAGTTAGTTCATGGGTTCAGTCTTTCTGATCGATCTCGTCTGACTTCAGTGTCTCTGTTTCTCAAAGCAAACCTGGTCACATGACCCACAGAGAGAACATTAACCTTCAGCGTCTAATCCCATGGGTGATTGGAGCTGTGAGCTGGAGCGTCTGGTAAAGAGCGTGTTGAGAACTCATCACTGAAAGCGTCCATAAGGAATGAACATTGCACCCTGAGCTGATGATCCATGTCACTGTCTATGTGCCATGGAGCTGAACCTGTCAGAATTAGTAGAAATACACAGCAATGACCCAGAGAGCTTCCAAAGCAAGTCTAAAAGGTTTGAATTGACAAAACCCCTCGTTCTCCATCTACGATTATGGGAGGTTTATACAGTATTAAAAGCAGTAACTCTCTATAACCAAGAGGAATGCTGAAGACAAATATTTTGTGAAACGGTGAAACGACTCACCGTTTCCTAAACTCAATAATGCATTAAGCAGAGGGGTCTCAGTCCAGCTGGGTGACAAAAACGATGTTAGTTACTGTCAAGTGAGTCTGGATTTTATTAGAGTCTACCTTTGCCATAGCATCTCAACCTTTTGTCCTTATGAATCCTTAATGCGCACTCACCTCTCCCTGGTAGCATCAGAAAATACAGCGGAAGAAGTCCACGATGACATACACCATTTAACCTCCTTTACCTCTGCCACCTGGCAAAAGTGAGACAGCATCCATGCCAGCACCTGGGTCACTCCCCGGCTGTGCAAATGGATTCAGTTGGGATGTTCTCCACAACTAAATGGACTGGACTGTCTAGCCAACTATTGCATTGAATCTCAGTAGAGGTAAAGTGCCCATGCTTTCCTCAAAGCATTGATAACGGCAGTGTTCTCTGACCAGAGCTTCCCAATCATAAAAACTGTCTCTACAGTATCCATACCACGGATTCCCACCGGATTACATTTTTATTTTTGTCTTATCTTCTACTCTGTGGTACAATGGACAAACATTCAGCACAGTGAGGGGGCGAGAGGGAAAAGTAATTAAGGAGACTGGGGACTTCTCTCAATAAATCAGTGACTGTGTGGGCACTGTCAGTCTCAGGGCCATTTTTATTGGTCACCCAGGATTGTCTTGAATTAGTCAGCCAGGGCCTCCAAGAGAACTTCATCAATAACACAAGAAACAGGCCCATAGGGGAAGGCGCACAGTGCACTGCCACCATGTCTGACCAGACAGAGCCAGAAAAGACAGGCAGAAGGAGAGAGAGAGGGAGAGAGAGAGACCTGGCGAGAGCGAGATATACACACAGGTATTCATTTAATGAAGAAGAGAGCCAGGGAGAGCCATCATTAGAAACACAGGCCTCAGTAATGATCAGCCACAGTCTGAAGGATGAATCATTTGCCAACTCCCCTGCGGAGACTCCAGCACCCTCCAACGTGAGGTCCATTATTGATGGCAGGCTTTCATGTGATGTCTGGTACATGGAGACACAATGGGGGCCCGTGCGACAGTTCCTCCGCAGATCTGACGGTGGCAGGGTTAAACACATCTAGCCTATTAAAAGAGCAGTGTGCATAGGCATAGAGGGAGAGAGGTTAAGCTAAACGAAGAGTGAGAGAGAAATAGACAGGTAGAGGCGTGTGTACCAGGGATATGGCAGCGGAAGCAAGCTAGGGATGGATAGCAAAGGGGAGAGGAAAGGAAAGGGACAAATGACAAGTGAGAGAAGCAAGGAGGGATTGTCATAGATAACAAGTCACTATAAGTCAATGCTAGGGAGGGATCATAGTTTTAACAAGGCCTCCAAACGTGATCAGTGGCTGGGTTTTACTGTGACAGGATAGGTCTCGTGGGATCTCCCAGGGATACTGGCTTCTTGTGAAGTTCTTAAGTCCAAAGGAGCGCCCAGCTTTAAAAGCTTAAGCACTGCTGTCCCTTCCCTCGCTCCAGGCTCTCTGCTCTTGACACATGGAAGCAGCGGAGCCGTGCAGCCAGAAGGTTTACTTCTTTCTCAGGGTGGAGAAGGTGGAGAGATAAATTAAGAAATAGGAGGCACAAACTATTCCATTGCTAGACAAAGACGACTAGTGTTCTAGCAGGAAACCCATCAATGCTTCCGATGCATTTATAGAAGATGGGGGCTGAAAGCTTTGTGAATTAGCATTAGGCTATCACAAGGGGTTGCAAAAAACACCTGGAAGCACACATGGCTAAATTAGTTGTTTCTGTGGGATCCTTCCAGTGCATCCTGACATGAGGTCAGAACAGACTTGCACAACAACCATTTGGCAAATATGCAGCCATTAACACTTTGAGGCAGAAGGATTACCTGTGACATTCACACATGGAAGTCCCAGTGGCATTATGCAAAGCCTCATTGACTTCTTAGCCTAGCTTGCGCTCACTGCAGCTCTAATACACTCCCAGCACATCTGTAGCTAGCAACTCTTCCTCTGGTTTGCATATTTCCCCCCTGCAATTACTTTCCCACGCATCCATGTGACATGACACATCGCCTACTCTGTGGTCGATGCTTTCCTTTAAACAAGTAAACTCTGCTCCTTGTATGTTTTCCCTTTTTTTTTTGCAAGACAGCTTGCTATTGTTTTGTCCGTGGTAGTTTATTCTCTTGAGGTGCTTCTGCAAGCTACAATGTGTATGGAAACACTATTTGAAAATGTGGGTTGTACATTTTGAATTACACATGGTGGTTGGGTAAGCCAGGACAAAAAAACGTGTTTGCTCTCATTTCTTATGCAGTGGATTTGAAACCTACAGTATCTGTGAAGAACAAAGGCAACGTCTACCGTGGCTTTATAGTTCATATATTCCTGAAGCCAGGCCCAGACTACATCATGTACACAGTGCTAGTAGTCTGTGGTCCAAAAGAATATCAGAGCACAATTACGAATGCAGCACAGGCACATTTCACAGGCTCATCCTACTCTTAAGGTGAGGTGTGTTTTTGAGCAAAAGGAAGGTTTTACCAGTTACAGCATGGCAACGTGTCGGAATTGAGAATGAGAACCTCACTGCTTGTTGTGGAGGTGAACATTCACGAACACAACACATTTGTACCCATTCTGTAAATTACTTTTTTAGGAGAATGCAGCTCCTGAATGACCTGTGGTACAAGGAGGGAGCTCTCCCCTGCCCTTACGCCTGAAAAGAAACCCTGAACAGTAATGCAAGGTTAAACTTAAATACATAAAAGGAAATGGCAAATTTATCTTGAAAAATAGGTAAGTGGAAACATGGTGGTCATTGATTTGTGATTTTCCTACTGTAACTGGATGCTGTGACATTACCCGTCACCATGCTTGTCAATCCACTGCCGAATGCAAAATGTCTTCATCTACACAAGTATTTGGTTTCCTGCCAATCGTGTGTGAGAGCCGATGGCAAAAAAACACACGGGGGGTCCTTGCATCAAAGTGTGCAGACACACCACCAAAGTGGGCGACAACCATGCCTGCAGGGCAGAATGGAAGAGTGACTGGGCGAAGGGGAGGGGTGGGGGTGGGGGGAAGGGGAGGGAGGGGGAGGGGGAGGGGGGGGCAGAGGCAGAGAACGCCATCAGTGAGTGAAATATGCCCCGGCGATGCTGCCAAACGAAAACATCACTGTTCTTTGGTGTCAGGCTAAGATGGACGACGGAGGCCTCTCTTCTTGCAAGTCGCAGTGTGATGCATCAGGGTAAGCCCAGGATATATGGCCCACTGCTAAATGATAGTGAGGGGGGCCCTGCTCGCTGCTTTGTAGTCCGACCATCATGGCTACGGTGTTTTGCAGCGGCAGGTGAAAAAATGACTGCATCACAAAGGGGAATCGTGGGCCTGCATGCTGGTATTGCTGTTGTTGAAGAGGTGGCATATATTACACAGTACTTTAGGATAAAAGTGTTTGCGAAAATGGCTTCAATACTTGACATTGTTCAGCAAATTTCATTTGATGGAAACCATAATGGAAATCGTGTTGTAGGTCACAGGAAAGCATTAGCTTCAGGTGAGTTGTTTATATTTTTGGTCAAAAGTAAAAAGACGTATTCAACATCCAAGCTATAAGCCAGAGAAAGTGATCAGCCAGTATTCAAGTGTTCCGACTTGAAACATGGTGCTCTTTGATAATGGATCGGCAACATTTTAGGTTTGCCCTTGAAGGTGAGCTATGTGATCTCCTCTCAGCAGTGTTTTTGATTTGCATCAAAGGAAGCATCCTCCCTGTTGGGACAACTGTCTAGTTGATCAAGCAGCGGGAGGGCGGTGGCAGAGTGATGTAGCTCTAATTAGGTTAGCACCTCAACGGGCTGCAGGCCGTCCACTCCAGAGTTTCTAGGAGGGCGGTGTAGGGTTGGGGTGAGGGTAAGCCAAGTAAGCACTTTCCTGTCCATTTTTCATCACGCCGTCTAAATTAGGCCAGGCTCGCTCTACGTGGGAGCATCTGTTCCGACATTCCCGACACGTGGCGGCGGCCGGGAGTTGAGAGTGCTGAACGCTCAGCTCAGCATCCTGCCTTTTCACCGCATCAGATTTATCTGTCGGGAGTGCAGTCCATCACGCCACGTCGCCGGGGAGAGTCATGTTTTCACTCTGTGTGTGTGGTTCACCGCTCTATTTTCCTCTCTTCCTTTTGATCTCAGGCAAGCCCGGCAGGAGGTGTCAGTGGCAGACTAGAGTCATCCCATTTTTTTTCTTTATTCCACGAGCCTTTTGAATCTTAGCCCTTTGTTGATTGTGATTTTAAATAAGGGTAATTTTTTGGAGCTCTACTATAAAAACAGCAAGCTGAGAAGGTTATGGGTACCATTGTAGGGACGCCTGCGTAACGCCTTTAGTAGTGGTTCATCTGTCATTTATCATCAACAGCAAAATTGCAAAGCACCATTTGTTATGACTTGTCAGTTATAGCCCAAGGCCCAGGTCTGTGCATTCGGTTCAACAACAAAGCCTGGATTAAAAATCAATTAAAAACTTGTATTTTAAAAAGGTGTCCACTTTCATACTCATAACAAATATACATTTTATTACCAGTATTTGGTTCACTCTATCTATGATGAAATCAGCAGATACACATCACCAAGCTACTCTATGTGATGACTTTTTTTCAGCTTAAGTGCAACCATAGGAGTTGGTGGCATCAGGATTTGGCAAGTTATATGTGACTGTCTGCCAACATTTTTGCATAATGTAGTGCCTTTGTTTCGTTTAAGCAATGACATTGAGTTAGAATTAAAGACTCCAGATCAAGTTCTGGTGCATTTGTTTTACTCTAACCGTCAATCAATATTTGAGCTAAATAGTGTTTATTCATTATGAATTGAGTCACTGGTAAATATCAAGAAGACAAAGACCGTCTTTAAAGGAAATGTTGGTTGCTATTGTTTGTCTGCAGCTCCACCAACTAAGGCAGGATGCTCTCCTGCCCACAGATTGTGAAGGATGGAGTTGAGCTCCAGTGACAGAAGACAGAACACACCCACAATCCCACTATGACAGGCTGGTGGTGAAGAGAGTTAACAATGTGACATGAAACAAAGCAACTTTTTCTTGTTTACTTCCAAGTCTCTGTCTGGTATAATTGCACTTTTACTCATACGCATCACTTCAACAAAAAGCATAACAATGCAGACACTGGCAAAACGAGATCGGTGTGCTGATAAATCCTCTTTGTGGAACATGAGAGCACACAACCCGTGAATTTCACAGCTCCTCCTGCTATCCCTGATAATTAACAGCTTTTTGCACTTTGGGCCCACGGACAACTTAGTCATGTCTGTTTAGCAACTGTCTCACGTTTTCTCATTCCTAATGGGCAACAGTGGAACAGCTCTGTAATGTTCGCTTGCTCCCCATTTCTGAAAAAGAGAAAAAAGGTACTGGAATGTGCTAATAGTCTGCTCTTGCCTGCCTACACCCACTCAGAGCTTTGCAAAGCAGCTGAGAATTTTTTTTCCAATCAGAAAAACAAGAACATAACGGTTTGTCAATCTGTGCTCTTCGGTTGAAGATCCCTGCTAAAAGCCGACCCAGGGAAATCGACAGCTGAGGAGGCGAAGGAGGGTCAGTGTTTCAAAAGCTTATCACCCACACATCATCATTTTTTCAAGACGTGTTTGGCTTTTGCAATCGCCTCATCTCGACTTTGTAAATATGTGAAATTAAATGACTAGCAGTGGTATGGTCTCTAGGAAGATTGAAAATTACTTTGGTATGTCACTGAGACATATCAGAATGATTGACTGACCATGGCCTTGTGTTGGGTGAAATGTTTACATACAAGATTGTATTGACTACGGAGTAACAATCATCTTAATGGGGATCAAGACACCCAAGTTAAGTAATTAAGAATTAAGAATACATAACGTATCAGCCTCTGTGTCCTCTACTGTGCACATCTGGACTGTAATTGCAGCACAATATTCCTCACTTCACTTCATTCATCACAACCTTATCTCCACTAATAATCATTCACTAAACTCTCACTTTCCAGGTTTACAGGAAGTGTACACATTCAGTTCAGTCAAGACACTCACGTGATTGATTTCACCATTTATTTATATCCATGAGAATAGGTTTAACATTGGCGGAATGAATGTACATGGGGAAGTGCTCCCCGCCTCGCTGCAGCATGCATGACATGAGGCAGGGAGCAACAAGTCAAATCCCCCAACAGGGAGTACAGACAGACAACATGGGGGAGAAGGGGATGGTAGTGGACGGCAGCAGCGCAGAACACTAAGGTTAGCGAGGATGCGTGTGCGTGCATGTGTGCGACTTTATAGCGCCACCTATCGAGCTAAGCCTATGGGCTGAGAACACGGCGATGGGTGATATAGCGCGCACTGCCCGAGTGCCATGCCTGAACTAGCTTCACTCAATTCCTTTGAGGATCGCACGGCCATTCTAATTGAAGTGTCAAAAGCTCGGACTGGCTGCTCACAAGGACCATCATCTCCTGCCTCTGGCTTTGGGAGACAAAAGCGGTGTTTAATTATTCTCACCCCCCTTGTCAATGATTGCACCATTCACAGGGAGCTTAGCACTAGCTGAGGGTGTTTTTCTGGTCTCTGTCACATACAGTATGCTGGGAAGATATGGAGCACTCACCGTTATCTTGCACTCATCCAATTAACTGGCAGCTCTCACCAGCTACCCTGCCCACGCATTCCCCTGGGTTGACCACAGTTGGGGTTTATGTGGCCTCGCAACTGGAAACTCCCACTCACAGGTTTTACGAAAGAGTACTTTCAGTCTTCTTCAGTTCCCTCTACTTGCTTCCAATGAACTCCGTTGATTTTTCTTGAGAGAGTTGGGTCCTGCATCAATCTGCTCAATAGCCATAGTGATAAACTCCCATGACCAGAGTCTGTTGTCAAGGCCTTTAATAGCTGAAAGCATTCAGATTATCAATACCAGAGGTACACAATGAGTGCAGTCTCTAGTTTAATAAGGACTTACAAGGAAGAAAGCCACTGTGACGACTCCCAATGTAGCAGTCTGAAAATCCTGCCTGCATTCTCTTCATAAGCCGTAGTTTCATCTGTGAAATAGAAATGCAAATCATGTTTAGTGAGTGTGAACTGGCAAAGCATGAACATTCAATTCAGTTCATCTTATGAACTGGGAAGGAATATAATACAGTCCAAATGTTAACACTTTTGACTAACTGCTGAATGAGTCAAATATGACACAGCAAAGTTATAAAAGTGGTTTAACTTATTTACACAATAAATGCTGTTGCAAAATATTGTTTTCTCTCAGTCTGGTATCTAAAAGTCCCTTTTGAGGTGTTGTTTACAACCTAAATGGTGTGGACTAAATGGCACTGTAAATAATTTGTATTAGAAAGATTGAAGTCATGATAACAAGATATCAAGATATTGTATGAAGTATTACTTTTACAGCTCAACTTAATTAATTAAAGGCCATAGTGGTGGAACTGTAGGAAATTATAAGGAAACCCCATCCTCCCAATGGACTGATATTTAAGCTAAGTCCTTGTCAGAAAACTTGCTCCAAAACTGATGCTGCCGACGTGTTTTGGTGGGCACAGTAGGGAGCACTGTGACTCAACTAGCTGTCGGCAAACCACCAAGGGGTGAGCCCAGTGAAGCTTTAAGAAGGTATATTTTAATTGGTGAATACTGGCGTTTTTCAGAATTATTTAAAGGTATTTTTATAAAAGTACTGTACTTACCTCTCAGACAATATCCCTCTTCCACTTTATCAGATCATTTTATCAAGAGTATTTTATACTTTAGGAGGGATTTGGATAAAAGTTGTTCAACTTAAATACACACGTGACAATACGATGTCTAAACTTTGATACTCTCAAATATAATTCAATTTTTGTCATAGCAAAGTGACAGAATATGTCAATGAAATGAAATATGTGAACTCTGTTCTGTGCTTCATTTTCCAACTTAGATTTAGCCGCTCTTTAAGTTGTCGATAGTGCAATCTGTCAATCCACTGTAGCTTCCACATTAAGTGATGGAGGCGCCATTTGCTGACAGGGCTCAAACACTTAAGCTGAGTCAATGTTTTGTGGTTCAGATCCAATCTGTCCTCTGTTAAGATCTCATTGGACCATGACATAATTGCGTAAAAGTTTGTTCGGTCATATTTTACAGTACAATAGGGACATACTGTATGGAAAATCTCGAGATATTTAATCTGCCGAAAAGTAGTACAATGAAACATATTCAACCCACACATACAAAATGTCCATGGCCGCCAGAGTATTAAGGCATTGGACTCATTCAGCAAATAGACAGTACTTTCAATGTAATGGGATAAAGGGACACATCCAATACAAATCCATCAGAGCGCAAGTTAGTTGTGTTCCTTGTGCTGTACTGCATGCTAGTAGAGCATAGCAACAATAATGTGGCAGTCAGCTTTTTAAAACTGATCCTGTTGTTGGCGATGCCTGTCCCTGACACCCTCCACTAATCTCCTGCATCTGTGTGGCGCTAATGTGGAGAAAAAAAACACCAATCAATAGCCAACTGTCGTTTTTATTCCTTTCTTCCCTGACCTATTTTCGGACCCAATCTGAATCATGACCCAGGTGATTGATGGCATCGACTGGAGGTTAGATTAACCCTCCTGAAAGTACAAAGTGAATTTTATCCCCCCACCGCCCACTAACATTGTAGCCTTCCAGAAAATAAAGAAAGACATGCTTGCCATATTGTGGGAACTTCTGGGTGTTTGAGAAAGAATGTGCAATCACACGAAAAATACAGAAAATACAAAATAACACATACTAAATGACAAACTTATTATAAAGCGGTTACAGCAGAGGTTGTTTGAAACAGCGCTTACGTGGTGAGTAGCCCTGCATGCAACTGACAAGCTTTACTGTCACCCCCATTTTTTAATGTTTATCATCTTTGGTCTATTAATAGATGTCTGGACTCCTAAGCTGAAGAACTGTGGTCCCAAAGAGACACAAATCCACTGTTAAACAATATAGTACTATAATAGGAGGCCCTGTAGTTACAAATGATTAGTGTTAGTAGTATAATTGTATTGTAAGCTCAATACGGTTAAACCATCATAAAGTACGGATTCTGCAGCAACAGCAGATACTGTAGCTGTAGATTTGGTCAGAAAAAAGTCCAATGACAAGACATGGTCGTCGTTTCTAGAGAATGAACATCTTTCCAGAATGGCCAGTGAAATTAAACGAATCAGCGAGGGTCTTTCAAGGAACTCACTGTACAGGAAAGACCACTGAAGCACCACAAGCAGATACTCAAGTCAAGTTGAAACCAAAAGGGTGAAAGGGATCTCAACATGGAATTGTTTAACAGGCTCACTGCATATTGCTCTTCCGATTCACAGTACACTTCTTTGGAACCCCACCAACAACCGAATCAGTAAGGAACACATCTCTTTACAAGTGAAAATCCTAATGTGTGCACAGTCAAAGTATGTCTTCACAAATATACGAATGGACAAAGGGGGAAATGTATTGTCCCTTGTCACTAGAGATCTGTAATTACAGAATTGATTACCAAGATCAGAAGATATCTACCATGAGACCCAACCAGCTGTTCTCCTTCCTAGCTCTACGCTCGCCGCATAATCAGTACTTTGCATAGTGCTGAGTCGGTGTTACTTCACAAGAGCCATGAGATCTTTGTGGGCCTCACCCACAGTGAAGTGGGTATTATCAATATGCGCCAGGAGTTTAAACTGTGCTGCCAGTCAGATCTATCACAGATTTTCACGGCATTACATGATACTCAACACATGAACTGATACTTCATCTTTCTTTTCGAGGGTCCTTCAGTAAATGGGATTTCCACACAAGACACACTGTATGCAGATAAGTTCAGTGCTTTCCGCCATGGATTAGAATCTTAGCACCCCAATACTAAAACACAGACCAAGTCCAGATCATCACATATGCATGTGCGCTTGTATTAATGGTTCCAACAAGTGCCCTCCAACAAACTCGGGTGTCCCCGTGATGAATGTGTCACAGGGTACCACTCACAGAGGCTTCTCTCCCTCCCCCTCTCTGTTCCTGTCACAGGCTCATGTGTGACACGTTCTCCCATACTCCCTCTCTTCAGCTCCCGCGCAGAAGGGTATGTCCTTGTGATTAATGTGTCAGAGGTAACACTTAAGCCCCCCACCCACCCACTTACATGGCAACACACACACTAAAATGTGCTTCAGCTTACCATGACCTGAAGCTAGATGGCTGTATGTGAATGTGCTTTTTAATTTATCGTGAAAGATTCCCAATCCTGTCCATGACACGGCTTCCCATGCTGATAGTCTTGAGAAAAGAAAAAGAGGTGCAACATGTACCCTACTGTATTTGGGCCAAACATTTTCACCATTAAAAGTAGTCTGGTCAATTTCTTTATATTATAACTGGTTTATTGTAATGAAAAATAAACTACAAATGTGTCATTTGTTTCCGCCTGACATGAAGTGAAAAAAGCAATTTGTTTACCTAGGTCCAAGTCGATTGGAGTGATTAATGAGATACTGTTTATATTGTTGATGCACCTCTAAAGTGTGTTGGCCAAAGGAGGAAATTGCAAGACAGACAGGACGATGAAGACAAATATCACCGGCTTTTCAGAAGCTTTTTTCTTAATTAATTTGATGCTGCCCCTCACTTTATCATTTATATTTAATTCGGAAGCCAGATGAATGTTTAAATCTAGGAATCTATAAACGTTTCCTGAGGAATATCAGAATTTCTAATAGTGGGATTATATATGTGCTGAACATGTGCAATAAGTCACTTCTTCCAAAAGAGGCCAAGCTTTAAAGTAAAACACAGGAATCATGTATGAGAGACAGCTTTCTGATGGAAGCATTTAGTATCACTTCTCTGAAGCCGCTCTTATGGGATTACACAACGTCTCCTTGGAAACAATAATCGTTACAAGAGTTGCTTAGGTGACGTGGAGCTTTATTAGTCTCATAACACACATCATAAGAAAACACTTTGTATTTTAAAACAAACTCAATGCTACAGTATTTTAGTAAATACGACAAGTACATGTTGTAGCCTACATGTCTGTTTTCTACAGTAAACAGTGAAATGTAGGTTGACTTGGTGAAGCTAAGGGGTATTGTAAACATGTGTTGCCTTGCACCAATTAACTTGCAACATTTGTATTTGTACAATAAATTATTTTGTACGTCCATTGGTGAAACTGTCAAAAAGAATATGCTTTAACATTCCAGACTGACTCAGAAAACCCACTGACGTTCGCAAGTCAAGAACATGGGATGCCATTCCTCTACTTGCACGGTACATCAACTAGCACTACATCTTCATAAAACATTGTACATGCAAGTTGCTCTCAGTTTAGAGACATTCTAAATAAAACCGACATTTTAATTCACAATGTAATCTACCAGGAAATAAGCTTTGAAAACAACTAGTCAAATCAAATCCAGTCTAACAGCAACCGTTGAGTTGTGGTCTCTTGACTACCTACTGTATGCGCACTAGCAGAGGCAGACAACAGTGGCCCATGTATAGAAGCTCACTATTCTGTTTTGTCCTCAACTGAAATCAAATCCAGAACGTGCTCACATCTTTACAACTTTTCAACACAAGTATATGCAATCTCTCTGACCCCATGGCATTCATTTGAAGATTGCAATAGCATCCTCTTCTTGCTTATTGGACTCCATGCATAAGCATCATTGTAAGATTCCTTGGACATTATTTGTTCCACACTGAATGGCAGCCCACCATTAGTAATTACCAGCCTACTCATGAGAAGATAAACTGGGGTGTCTAGATGAGAAATTAAGGACCGTGTGTTGCGGCCCAATTTTGAAAGTTGACATTTATAATCAAATGGTGACATCTGTCATCGCTCCCTTAGGGCCCTTGTCTGCTGTGATTATCGTTCAAATATGTACCATTTGCATAATGTTATCTGCGGCAGTCTTTTTTAGGGGAGATTTAAGGATGCCCAAACAGTGCAAGCCCATCAAACACATGGGAACCTGGTCTACTCTCGTTTAATTCCAACCTCCTTTTGACAGGAACTTGAAAGTGAGGTAGTTCTGCATCGTCTATTTGAAAAGGTTGTGTTACATGTGTGGGACTGGATACATCTCTTGGGTTATTCATTTATTTTCAACAATGCCTAGATGGACGCCGAGTTAATGATATGTTCCCGAAAAACGTCTTATCATTGAGTCACCTTTTTCGCCGCATGCATTGGCTAATGAGAATTTGAAATCTTCAGATGTGGACGTGTAATCACTACATCAGCCATGGTGCTGTGCAGCCATGGTGCTGTGGCTTGAAAGTGAAAGAAAATGATCACAGTAATATGCCATCCGTCAGCTCCTCATATTTCTAAATACCAAAAGGTCATTGTAATTTCACACACCCCTCTCTCCAAATGAAGCATAAGTGACTGAAGGACACAACATGTCCAAGATCTAAACACACAAATTATCTTCGGGGGTTGTCAAACAGCAAAACACAAATGGACAAAAAATGATGCCGAAAACATGAACCAAAGGGTTGATTGATATTTTACACGGTGGTATCCTGGCACATATATGTAGTGTAGAACTATAATCACAATAAAACGTGTTGTTGTCCACGATGCTTTTCTACTGTACACATACAAGTAATGTGAAGTGTGTAATTTCACACCTTCCAAATAAGTCCAAAATATACTTATGATATTTGGACATGTACTGTGGACTGGTCACAGATAGCTGACGCATGGAAACAAGCCAGGCCACACACGTGTGTATGTCTTCATGCTGAGGCTTGCTGGGTTCCTCCATAAAATATATTACCACTGCATCCCTCCTCCTTAGCGCCACACTGCGCTAAGGTCTATTTATAGACCAAACATATTGATCATTCACTGCAGCACATTCTATCACTTTGGCTAGCCCTTGCATTTACAACAGTGTGTGTGTGTGTTTGTATGTGGTGTGTGAGAGAGTCTGGGAAGTGGAGGGTAGTGGAGGAGAGGAATAGCCCTCTCATTGGGTTCCAGACAGAGTTAACTCTGATTAAACCTTCTCCCGGGACAATAGAATCTTGGGTATAAATACAACAACAACCACCCAAGTGGAGCATAACTGCTTCAGCAGGTGTTTGGAATCAGATATGAGAAAGAGCGAGAGAGAGAGAGCACGAGAAGGAGAGGGAGAGGGAGAGGGAAAGGGAGAGGGAGAGGGGGAGACACTGCTGATTTATCTGTTTCTACATGGAATTACTTATTGCTTGCTGCATTCTTTTTCTGACTAATGAACTGTGATAGGACCTTTGTTGCTATACCAGGAGACAGGAAATAAGATGATGGCAGGTAGTAGAGATTTGGTGGGCCCATTTGTCTTTGGAGCCAGTGACCCCAGTTTGGTTTCAGCAAGAGTGCAGCATTTTTGTTTTTTATTTGGTTTCTTTCTAACATAACTACAGTGTGAGAGTTCCAACACATTCACTCTTATTTGTATGACAAAATGGAAAGATTTTTGGTACAGCAAGATTACGTAATTGTGAGGTGCTCCCTCACAACCCCAAGATACTTAATCCCATTGGTGAGATGTTGACATGTAAAGTAATTGAGTGCTTGTGTAGTTATATTTATAGGGACCATCCGTGCAAGATTGCATCGAAACAGCTCTGTAGACTATTGCAGCTGCAGATATTAAACATGGGTCTAGTGAGTTTCTAACTAATTTACCATTCTGGCAGTCAGACAATATAAACAGAGTAAGACGTCTTAACACTGAGCAATATGAACTGTCATCACACCCAGGTTAATTAGCCAGGTGGCCCTGGTCGCAAATTTTGCGGCACCCTGTTATTATGGCCTTATGGCAGGCTGAGAGAACCACTGTTCACAGAGCCACTTGAAACCTGCTAAGGGGGATGGGGCCAGGACAAAAGGGCCTGTGTTGCTATCATTTTTCATTCTGTCCAGAGTTGCAGTGTGAGAGGTGTGCCAGTGAGCCTACATGGTTAGCTTGAATCAGGCAGTCATGGCAGCTGTCCGACTGCAAGCTTTCTGCATCTTGACAATAACTGCTACTCAAAAGGGATGAGTGTTTGCAGCCTTTTGGATATCCTTAGTGACAAATACAATTGATTTAATTGAATTGTAGAAACACGGAAGGTGTTTTTGTCTGGTTTTTTTCACTTGAGTGATTGAACAGTATTAGATGTAGTGTGTGTGTGTGTGTGTGTGTCTCCACATGTGTACAGCATGAGTGATCCTGATGTTGGGTTAGGGTTAGTGAACAGTGAAGTCAACTTTTGCATACATTGTCCACTTACAATTTGTTGCCCTATTGTAAATGTCTGACTGTGATCAGTGGTCATTCTTATACAATAAAGTACCTTCGCTAAAATAACCTACAACCCTCCATTGTTTTCGGTTAACCATACAATGCTATGATATATATTGTACTGTACATCGTATTTATGTAATTGCTCAATTGTTCTACAGCAAACAGTTTGCTTAAATAATCTAAAAATCAATTTTGGATTTATGTTGTACAATGTTTGATAACCACTAATGACTGCAGTACAAAGCAGATGAATTTGCAGCATTGAAGATTGGTTTGAGAGGAAATAACTGAATTTGTAGTAATGAAAAATACATCAAATGGAACTCGTTGGGGAGCCAGGCAAAAGCCTGATTACTTTAGAAAGAGTGTAATATAAAGTTTACCCTCTAAATGAAAAGATTTCTTCTCTCTTTGATGATGTAATCAGAGGATGTTAGCATTTCTTGTAAAGCTTTACTATAAAATAGGCCAGGGCATTGTAAATTGCAGTTGAATTTTTTGTCCTAATAACATTACACAATTAATTCAACTCATTCAAACATGCTGTGGCTATACATCTCCTGTGAGTAGAATGATATAAACGTTTTGGAAAGCTGGAACATTCCTACTTCCTGTGGCAGCTGAAGAAATTCAACCTGCCAAAGACAATGATGGTGCACTTCTACACAGCCATCATTGAGTCCATCCTCACCTCCTCCATCACCTCACGCCATACAAACAGTTTCTTCCCTTCCGCTGTTGGCCTCCTCAATAAGGCCAAAGCTCACACTGACTGAATGTCCTTACTTTTTGCACTACACTCAACTCCTGTAATATTTGTATTTTATATTGTATTTTATATTGTAAATTGGCAACTTATATTCTACTTTATTGTATATTTTATTTTAATTGCATTCCACTTAGTATTGCTAGTTTATGTATCCTTAGTATAGTTAGACCACATATTTAAATTTAAGATTCCTATATGTTTACTGTGTGCACCTTCCTGCCAAAGCAAATTCCTTGTCTGTGCAAACTTTCATGGCGAATAAATCCCATTCTGATTCTGATTCTGACATACGAGAATGTATGCTTGTATGTCTGTATCACAAGCCGTTTTAATTGTTTTTATCAAATCCAAAACGGAAGATAAGCAATGTCCAATCCAGATGTCTCACAGAATAAATCTACTTAGAGACACATTTTGAAAACGACTTCTCCCTCTCTCCCATCACTCTGACTGGCTGCTAAATGCCTGTCTAATCTTACCGCTTCTGCTGTGTCCATTAACATCACCCTCATCAAAGACTAAAATGATAATATATACCACACAGCCATGCTCTGAACATCCAGAGTGTACGTGACCGTGTTTGCAAAAGACTTTGGCTGTATTAGGTGGCATGTAATTGATCAAGGTTGGCAAACCAAGTCCAAAAGGTAATGAATCAAGACAATGGCAATAGTTAATTACAGCAGGAAGGGGATCATTAGTTAAGGTTATCTAAGGTGGCTAACTACAGCACACAGTTCCAGCTTGGTCTTCTGATTAGAGGCATATACTGGAGCTTAGTTTGACTGTATGCTTCAAAGCTAATTATTTGACTTGAGCAACATAGCTAGACTAACTTCACATAAGGTGAATTTGTTCTCTGTAAAGCATGTTATTTGTGGTCAGTCCAGTGTAATTAGAATATCTATTCAGCAAAAGCAGCTGTACAATTATACTTTTCTGTATTTATCAGCAAACACAGCCATTGATGTTGAGGGCTTCTGCACCTATGAGCACAGTGGCCATGATATTAAAAAAAGACTTCAAAATAATGGTTTTAATATAGATCAAATAAAAAAAAAATATATATATCCTTTACCGTTATGTTAACCCGCTGAGAGCAAAACTTTTGTCAACTAGGTTTTAGGGAAATCAACAGTAACTCATGGTGTTTCTTTTTCCTGTACCACCCCCCACCCCACCCTTCTTCTTCAGGAGGTCATGAACACATCACATGCTCAGCGGGAGACTGATTACTTGCATGAAAGAAGGCAACTTGCCTTTGAAGTCACCACCAAGGACAGGTGTGCAAAAATACATCAGGTAAATACAGCACTAGGTTTGCATTTGGACAGATAAGAGGTTGTTTTATGTAACCGAATTTGAGTAATTGATCATCACATCTTTTTATTATAATGTTGGAAATCCATCCTTCTGAATGATGCATTCAGAGAATAATATTTTTCAAACATTCAACTCAGAATGACTTGTGTTTACGTTTTCAATGCAAGGTTCTGGTAATGGTGATTGGTCCTACCTTATGTACTATAGCCATGATTAAGGTTAAGAATAAGGTTATTGTCCACCCAAACAGACAACTTTTTTTATTTTGGCCAGTACATTTGTAGAATAGCAATAATAGTATTCACACAATGATATCCTTTTATTTGATAACTGCAATGTGTTAAAACAAAGGACATCAAATTTCAAAACCTCTCAAAGTCCTTTGTGATACTTGTATACATCTATGGATACATTTGTTAAACGCACACAAGGTAAATCCAATGGCTCACAGAAGATTTCAGATGAACATTTGCAGAAGTTTTAAGAGGTTCAGTCCAGTGGGACACTGTGTGTTATGTGACATTTTTTACACATGCCTTCATGTTGGAGGTCAAAGATTGCTCTTTATCGGCTCGTACAACCTCCTGGAAAGGTTCTACAGAGCCATGGTTGTCTGCTTTGTTGTCTGTTC
Source organism: Hypomesus nipponensis (assembly GCF_054491055.1). Classification (NCBI taxonomy): domain Eukaryota; kingdom Metazoa; phylum Chordata; class Actinopteri; order Osmeriformes; family Osmeridae; genus Hypomesus; species Hypomesus nipponensis. The sequence goes on along the minus strand of NC_140372.1, from coordinate 10,088,003 downwards.
CCACGGGAAACCATCCTGGTCCTTCTCACTCAGTTCAACTGTACGGTGGTTTGTCTGTCTATTCCAGAACAGCTCGCTGATCTGGTCCCTTACCACCCCACCTCCATCTCCCCCTGAGGTCCAGGCTTCCAAAGGTGAGTGCGAGGCTGGAAATAGACAGCTCCTGCTGGGTTGACGTCCATGCCTTTTATCCTTGGGGGTAGCCATGCCGAATCTGCTTTTGAAAAGAGAAATAATAAGGCCAGTAAAATATATCTCCTCCCCGAGCCTCATCTGAATAAACAGGAAGTTAAAAGGCTGGACATAATGCGACTCAATGAATACAGGATGAAATAAGGTATACAAAACGCAGATCTAGTAATGAGGAAAAAAGACAATGAATGTGCTTTCTGGCAGTTTTCTCACCATCAAATAACCTTCAAAAGTCTATTGAAGACATATTGAAGGAATATTAGCAACTTTCTGTGAAGTGGATGTGTCCCAATCGGGAACAGTCATTTATCTTTCACGTTGCAGAGGAAGAATGCAGATTTTTTTGAAAGTGTGAAAGTTCCTTAAAAAAATCAGTTCTGTGACTGTGTAATAATCTTTAAGATTGTTTGATCACACTTTAATGTGAATCTTTGCCATCTCTCACATCCTGCCAGAAGTTATTTTTTGTATTGTTTTCTTAATTAATTCGTTTTTTGATAACCTTGTCATGTTCCTTTGAAAATGTTATGGTTGAATCTTAGTTGACGTTACAATCGATCATTGAATCATTTGAATTGCAACACGTTTGTGGTTTTCAGGAATATGATTGGACTAAGGTCTTGAAGGGAGATTGGTATTGATCCACTACAACACTTTTGAGATCTTGGTCCATCATGGCTCTGCAAAATTCATTTACATTACATTATGGAGTATGGCTCAAGCCTAGATACGTAAATTTATTGTCTCCACAAAAAACAAGTTGTCTATATAAATATTAGCTTTAAAGGGAATATTAATCCTTAATCCCGGAATTCTATTACCGGAAACCGAATGACAATGATGGATTGTGCAAAACCCAGCAGGTGACTGACATTTACGCTCCGACACAGCCTTTGGAGATTTCCACATTCAGGTCTAATAAACCGTCAATCAAACAGGCCAAGGTAAAAGACAGGGATAAAAGCTCTTCTGAGATCAATTTAAGAGCAGAGAATCTCCTTTCCTTCACAGTTAGACATGCCTTACAAACCCCCACACTGCACATCATGGGAGAACAAGGCTCTAAAGCAGTACAGTGATTTACAGGTAGATTGCTACTATAGCTATATATAGCTGGGGAATGTGGGCATATACGTAATATTAACATACTGCAAGGGCCAATTAAATGTGTACAGTTGTCTTGGATCAAAGACTATAAAACAAAGCATAAAGCCAACATTTAAAAACATAACTTTTCAAGGTCCAATGTCATGGTTAAATGAGGTGGTTCTACATAAATGAACGGACAAGGAATCAATTGACCATGTAAAGTAGTGTGAGATGTTTGCTAGACTAGTTTAATAGTTAGGACCACAATCTGGAATGCCTATTAGGTTTAATAGTGTACTTGCAGGCACCAAGGCAACAGTTGCCAGGCAGATCTGCCATGTTCCAGTGTCAGCGCAGGAAGCTGGCTGAATGCCTCCACGTCGAGTCTATGAAACACTGTTGCTTTCTTTTTAATGAAATGTCAGCCTGGTCTCAGGAGAGCGCCTTGGATTCCACTTCTTCTAAAGATGAGTTTTGTTGGATTGTTTCAAAGACAGTCGAGTTTCTCATTTGGGGTGCAGGAGCAAATAGCCCAGAGATAAGTTGAAAACTGTCAAGTGCCGATGTGTTTATCTATGGATTTGTTACTAGGTCATTGTTCTCAATAGCAGTGATGAAAGTTTCCCCAGTATTAAACGGAGTAGAAAACCAAAAAGACACAGATTTGGGTCTTCTCTGTATCGCATCAGCTCTTGATCTTGCATTGAGACTCATGTTGTTAGGATTCACAAACACACACACACTCAAACAAGCATGTGCACAGTCCAACATACACGCCAGGTCACCAGCACACACGCTTTGCTGAAACACCCACAAACACACACACACTCACACACGCCTAAATGGGTGCTAATGTAAACCTGAGTGTTCTCACAGTCTAAATGGTGTCAGCAACGGCTCCCAACGTGAGACATAAATCTGGTGGTGCCCATCATCTGGTCCTTCCATCTGTCAGGCTCCAAAGCCTTGAATTCTCCTCTGCTGCAGTCCCCCCTCCCCACCAACCGAGCCAGCGTCAAGCCAAATACATCTATAATTCAACATTTTACGTAACCTGGGATGCCCTACTTATGTTGAATAGATTGCCTCTATTTCCCCATCTATCTGTCAATTGCTATGTTGGTTGTACGGTGTGTGACCTATCATTCACCGTGAAATAAGACTTGTTGACTTGTGATTCGCTGCGTTAATAACAGACCTGGGTGCCCGGATTGGTTGGTGGGGTACCGAAGCTCTGGAGGAGCTATTGGAATGACGGTCACGAAACTACTGTACCTTAAATGGAACATAACAGAGCGTGTTTCATGGCACAGGGATCCTAAGCTTAGAGGATAAAGCTCTTGGGTACATTTATCACTGCGATATACCGTGGTGAAACAGAAAAAACTTTATGTCCCCTGGCCCAAATCCCCATATGGGTCCAATCTAAGCCTCTCAAGGTGTTGGGCTTATCTTTAATTCAAAAGGGATGTAGGCTGCCAGCATGTTGATGGCTTAAATTGCATTCTACATTCATCTACCTTGCCTATTAATGAATGTCCACAAGGCAGATGATGTTTGTACATTTGGAACTACATACAATCTCAGCTCCTATCCTGAATCTTCATGACTACTATCTGCAGGGCATGAAGACAATTTAAAACATGGGAAGTAGAGAAAGTTGATAAATAGGTTGTGGGCAACATGTAAAATCCATTTGCCCTCTAACTGTTGCTTCTCTGACCTTCAAAAATATAATTTTCATCATCGACATATTCGTATTGATTGTGTAGTCTAGGAGTCTAGTTTTCATGTGGTAATTACATACCTTTGAGTAATTGAAATTATATGATTTTAAGGGGGTTAATTTACCCTACTTCTGGTCCACAGTGAATCCCAGAGAGACATGTAAAACATTAATGCAATTATTATGCCGGCATATGTTGTTGTTGTTATTTTGGCAGTAAGGCACCCTATGGGCTAATGGGCCTGTCTGTTGCCCAGCTGCTCAAAGCACGTTTGGCCCACACTAGTGGGAAAGTGGATTACTGTAGCAACAAGGATTGTTATCAAGTTACATACACGTTACACTCAAACATTGTCAATGACAACACACACACACACACACGCACAAACATGGACAAATACCCCAAAAGGCCTATGCAGAGAAAGAAGAGAAGACTGAGAGAGAAGCTGAATTGTCTACAATAATTTCTAACTATGTATAATCAGGGGGTAATTGAAAATTACTAAAACAAAATTGAAAGACAACAAACACAAACCGCAAACCTTGAGTACCGTGGCATAATTAGGAAGCCATGAATCCTTCAGTGGCAACTGCTTTTAGTTCAAAATTAGGTGACACACACACACACACACAAATATGCCGTTAGAAAGGAATTATCTATCAAATTACCGACAATTCAATCAAGCCTTTTGGCACAACCCATGCTTCCCCCTCACACATGTTGACAGTAACCTCCTCCGTACAAGCCCAGCCTTGGGTGACAAAGCTGACTACTCAATTGTGAATGAGTCAGACTGTCTGTGTCCTTGCCGAGACACCAACAAAATATATAAAGAGAAAGATCGAGAAAGAGGGAGAGACAAAGACGGAGGGAGAGCAAGAGAGAGGTGGTGGCGGTGGAGTGTCATGTGACCCCTTAGAAGTCACTTTGAGGTGTGTGCACTCTACTCAGTGGTGTCCTGAGGGCAAGATCAGGGACACATACTCACGTAGGAGTTACTTCATCCCTGCTGCCTGTCTTTATGTGTACTGCCAACCACGATTAGACGTCTCAGAGTTGTCGGACGATTTCATTGGTCAAAAGTGGGAGATCTTTCTTTGTCTACAGAACCACCAAAAAGTACAGTATGCTATGAAATTAGAAACAGCTTTTGTGCTTCTCTGACCAGACTATTACAACCTTAGTAAAAAAGGAAAAGTCTATCATTTTTGCATGGATGTTTAAGTCTAAAACACTGATAATTGGTTCTTGTAACTCTTCAAAAGGTGGGTAGGTTAAAACCAGTGGAAGCCCTGTTATCATCAACTTTGAACAAACACTGCAAGTTCAGCAATTGATTTTGTAACATTCAAAAAAGTATTATCCATAATAATCTGGATATGGGTGAAAGAACAGGGATAGTTTGACAGATCCAACGCTATACTGAGAGACAAGAGTTGCTTTCAAAGTTTCTCTCTGTCAGCAGTTGTTCTGCATCGCCTTTGGCTTTGTAAGCATTCCTGTCGAAACTATTAACATTTGTGGATTAGTTTGGGGGAAAAAAAGAAACTGGGAAAATATATGTGATGTGAGTCACACTGTTCAGTGTTTGGTGTTTTGCTTCTGGCTGTCATGTTTTCCTGCCACATTATCACAAGGACACTGGTCCTCCCAACTGTGTACCCTGGGAGGTAAACAGGATCCCTTGGTTGGTGCTGCCTTAGAGTGGCAATGAGTCACTAGGTACTTTACAGGCCTATGTTGTATTTTTATTTTTCACTCCCTGGTAGCTATAAATTGTGTCAGATTCAGAGAAGAAATGTCACAAGTATTTGCATTTTTTGCATGACAACTTGAATGCTCTGTACCTGTTGAAACAATGCACATGCTGTACTGTGGCATTTAGTGCAAGGTAGATATTCTGTAGATATTCACCTGTTGGGGTGAATGGGTTGTAATATCTGTACAGTTACAGTGGTTACTGTCTTGATTAGAGCATTGAGATCTCTCTCTCTCTATCTCTGTTGCTCTCTCTCTCCCTCTCTCTGTTTCTCTCTCCCTTTCTCTCCCTCTCTCTCCCTGTCTCTTTCTCTGCCTCCCTTTCTCTCTGTTTCTCTTTCTGTCTCCTGCTCTCTGTTTCTCTCTATCACCTTCTCCCTGGCAGATCTGGGTGTACAGTACACTGGTCCTCCCTGAGGGATCAAGTGCAAATGAGGGTCTGACATTCTGGAGGAAGACTGCTGTGTCTTAACCTTGAAGGAGGAGTCCAAAGATAACACATGTATTGTCATGTGTGTCTCAGCAATAAGTATGACTTCACATTCAGTTGAAAATAATTAGGTAACAATAGTGTGAGTGTAATATCTCTGCTACTTTTCGGTCCACCCTTTCTTATCCCCATGCAAAAAACATAGCATTCCGTCGTAAATGCTCCCCTCGACAAAAGGGAGTTGGGTCCTTGTAAACTGTAATAGACACCGACATAAAATCAGACCCTTTGCTTCAGGTTAAGTTTAATATATTCCAGAATAAATTCACCATTCTTTTTTACACCCCGGATGATGTAAAAAATGGCAGCGTGTGACTCTCTATTATGCTGTATGTGAAGGGTTCCAGTGCCCCCTCCTTCACAAAAAGGCTGACACTGATGTGCTCTAATTATCCCCTGTTCCAGGTAAGCCTCTCGCAGTGTGGAGGCGTGATGAGAATTGCACCCCTAACAGCGTAGCGTGGCATACCCTTGTCTCCCCATGACTAACGCTCTAACTGTGGAGAGACTGCAGCCTCCCTGACGAGGGGAAAAGGGCTCTGAGACGGTGGAGTAGAGAGACACAGAAACTTTGACAAGTTGCAACACTGGCAGCCGCTTCCAGGAAAGTTGTGCGGGTATGGAGAGCTGACCCCGACTTCAATGTACATGGTCCTTGAGCAAATGATTCGTGATGATCCATAATTCAAAAGATTTAGACACCTGTGTGGGTTTGCACTGTACAGTGTATATATATGTGTGTGTGTGTGTGTGTGTGTGGGGGGGGGGTGGTTATGTGTGAGTGAATGTATTTGCTGTTGCAGTAAACAAATACACGACATAACATGGAGCCGCCCATACAGTTACAACCAAATGTCAAATTCTCAACTTGAATAAAAGGAGCCAGTCATTATTATAATGATTTTTATTGGACTTCTGGGATTTTGATGAACATCCTCTCTCTCTGTGTGAGGCCAACCTTTCCTTACATTAACTCTAGTTCACTTATCTACCAGCCTGTCCCTCCCTCTGAAGTCTGCTGTTTGATCCAATTCCCCAGCAGCTGAACAGAGAAGACTTCCTTAAGCGAGTGGGATGTGCTTTATCTCAATCTTTAAGGGTTGCGATTCTGGTTGGAGAATTACAAGACTTGTATTGCAGCGCTCAGTTCTGGGGCTTGATTGATCTATATATGGATAAAAGGGTAGACTTTTCAGGGTTGTGCCACTGCACTTAACAGCTTTTAGGAAAGATCTTATTCCCTTTAGAAATACACTGACATGTTTTTAGTCAGCAGTTCCAATAAGCCATTCGAGTCAACAGACAGTCCTTTGACATGTCAGTATCCAGTCCCATCCAGGTTCCCTGGCTTGGCCTGTGAGTTCTGTGTGAGTCTGGTTGTACTTTTGTGCTTGCATGTAAAAGCGAGAATAGTTATCTAGCACGGTCCTCATTTTACCTTACCATTTACTTCTATAGTAGAGGGATTATCTTTCAGAAGGGATAACATCAATGGCATTGGAATCCATTGCCATTTTTATCCAAAGGAGAGCAATTAGTGTATCTCTCTCCCAATCACAAAGAAGGAAATAAACGTTTACCCTGCCCCTTTTCAAATCTGTTTCATGCAGTTCCATCCTGAGCTGAAATAAACAGCATTGGGTGTTGATAGGAGGATTAAAGGCATGAAGAAATCCCTTCATTGTGGAATTTTAATGATTTAAGCACATGCTGAGATTCAGTATGTCATTGTCATATGACAGAGGTTGAGATATACGACTGGATGAAGGGGAAACATACTTTCGACATGAAAATGCGTCTTCGAAGTAGGATGGAAGACACCGGGGCTTGGAAGCACAAATGAAACCATCACCACACATGAATAATGAAGTACCCGGTCTCAGCATCATGTGTAGCATTTCGTTTAACGTTTTGGATGCCATTCTCCCTTGTGGATTGACAAACACTTTCATTCAATTTAACATATCACTTAACTTCAGTTTCATGTCTGGAATGAAATGAAGAGAATGAAATGGTAGTGTATCTGACTGTGAAATTAATGCCCGGCTCTCCGTTTTCTTCCAAGGTCCACTCTTACATCCCGTTAGAAAAGATCATAACCAGATAGAAATGATGAATGGGAACCGTTTCTGATGATTCAGCACAGATAGTATTTCTATCTAGATTAGATTGATGGCATAGCACATGTAAGTGGATGTAGAGAGCTGTTTTCCTTATCTATTTCCTTGCCAAATTCTATACTTTGCTACAGCAGAAACATGTCTTTATTCTCACTTACCGCTGGAGACAAGATTGTAGAGAGAAATCTATAGGGAAACTGAAAAATAAATCACAGTTCTTCACTGAAGAGATCCTAACTGTGTGGCACAGTAAAGTTCCACTGAAAGGGCATTTCAGTGTTCAGTTTTGTGCCCATTTCAACATTCAGTTATATTTTAAGTAAATGTTTTGTTACACGCAAGCTCAATTATCTGCAAGTAATTGGCAGAACACACACAGATCAGAAACCTGTGGATATACTTTTCACATCAGTGTATGCGACAGCAAGAGAATGCGAAAAGAGAACAATGGTGTGCAGTAGCTTTGATGATAAAGCTCCTTTCTATTAAATCTAGGGGGAACTCTGAGCCTTTTTTAATCTAGTCTCTTTTTGATTCCCTGCATCCTCCCACGCTCACCGTTCTTGAGCAGGATTTCAGATGAAGGCATTCTTAATCATAGGATAGGCAAACTAAATATTGCAGTCTCCTACACAAGCAAGTGCACAGCATCTATATTGCCTCAGCACGTACTCATCCAGGATCAGGCACTGTAATTGGACAACTCAAGCTGTGTTTTTGAGGTAGTACCCAGGAAATGTGTGAAAGATCACCAAAGAGTTTTGTCAAATGTAAGCCTCTGTTGAAATAAATGTCCGGGCTCCTAACCTCCTAGCTACAGTTTTAGTTGTATGTTTTTTGTATCCAACTACTGATGTAGAATTTATTTTGAGTCAGAACTTTCTAAAACAGAGCAGTTTCTAACAGGTTTTAAGAGTAGATAGTTTCCTAATGTGTTTTTTGATGTGTCAGACCTCATTAGAGGTTCGCCATTGACCAACACCATTCAGTGTGAGAACCAGACATCATCTCCATCTTATTTCCCTTTTTCTCACAGGCCTTCTGTCTCATCCCCCTCTGCCCGCCAGAGTGACAGTGTTGCACATTACCAAACACAGATTGCATTGATTGCACAGGCTAATTGAAAGGAAAGCAACCCTGGTGCTGCGTACATCTGTTCGCTCTGCAAAAATTGGCATCTGTGGACCCGCACCTCACCTCATCAGGCAAAAGAGCGAAGTCGACCACTTACCACAGCGCTCAATCACACTTTGAGGAGATTCCATTCCTGCGACAAAGCAGACAGACGTTGTTCCTCTTCTATGGAGACCACCGGGGAAATCATCCAGCAAGATGGATGGAAACTTAGCAGAGCAATTGATGCACTTCTCCGTTTGCCGGGACAAGATCTGAGGGAGCGAAACACTTGTCGAGAGAGAGAATGGTGCCGCATGCACAATTCCAGTTCTGAGAATCTGGATTAGATCTCATTGCATGGCCTATATTTTGCACGTTGGAGCCGTAATATGCCAACGTCACAATGTGAATACATTCTATTTCAATCTAGGCCCATTCTGTTTCTGATTGGACGTAAAGTTTTTGTTTCAAATGTGTTCATAATAATGAATGAAAACATCAGAAAAAAAATCTGTTGGTGGAAGTCACAATGTAACACTTTGTTGACTTGACACATTGGAGGCTGAACTGTTATTGGTCCAACTGTACAATTTCACAGCTCTTTGGAATCCACTGTGTCTTATAGTCTTGGGGGTTTTTGGTCTGTATTCTCAGGAAGACAGTTAGAGGACACAATATTGGCCTGTAATCTGATGGGCTTTGCCCTGACACACTTTCCCTTTTACTTCTTACCCACAGCAAATGCATGGAAGTATCTATACAATAATGGTTACTTGCACTGAATCATAGTATGTTATTACATACTATATAATAATATTTAGTACCCTGCAGACAGCACTATGCAACTACAAGCATGGACCATGCTACTGAATCATCACTGCAACTTGACTTATGACCAATGCCCAGTCTAAGTGTCTATACAGCGGTGAGAACTAAAGAGAAGCCGAGCTCTAGTGATGCTTACTGTATCTGTATGATGGATGACCCTTGGGATGCCATTGTTCATTGCTTGGCAATACACAAACCTGAGAAACATTGAGGATATCATACTGGAGGAGTACACTGTAATACATTGAAATCATAACCATGTCAAGAGTGCATTTTAAGTCTTCACTTTCAAGATAGTACTCCAAGGGCTTCTGTGTACTGATAACACAATATTAAGTCATCTTCATGTTTGTATTTTGTCACTTTCCAATAGCCAAGATACTGGCTGTATGATATTTCTAACAAATAAAACAACCTATGTTCAGAGTCAGTACTTTTGACCTGCTCTATCACTACATCACACCAAATTGAATGATTCTCTGTGGGCCCATATGATTGATGGTGCCATTAATTGAATTGTGATAATCTCTTTCTCTCCAAATTCATTTAGTCATTCAATAAGGATGGGGTTCAGAGACCACTGCCAAATAATCTCTTTTCATTTTACCTTTGTGAAATTGGACTCAAATTTGCCACACTGGGAAGTAGTTGATATTGTCTTTCTACCTCTCTCCTCTGTCTCTCCTCTCTCTCTCTCTCTCTCTCTCTCCTCTGTCTCTCTCTCTCTCTCTCTCTCTCTCTCTCTCTCTCTCTCCTCTCTCTCTCTCTCTCTCTCTCTCTCTCTCTCTCCTCTCTCTCCTCTCTCTCTCTCTCTCTCTCGCTCCGCGTGTGTCTCATGATTTCTAATATTTCAAAAAACTATCAAAAGCCATTCGCAGTGGGGCTATGAGGTTCTATAGGACCATAGCACTTGTCAAATTATGTTAAAACATTCATTATATCTTTATTATTGAAGGTGCACAACCCGTTCTAAAAGGGAGTGCTCTATAAAACCATTATGGTTGCCATGCAATAAAGACCAACTGAGATGTAGCTAGGAAGCTCTCAGAGGAGAATAGGGACACAGTACCTGTTGTGAAAAAATCAGCACTTTACTGTCGACTGTTCAGGAGAGAAGAAGCTGTCTTTAACACCGACATATAATGTCCCCATGGGACCATCGAGATGAGTCAATCCCTCATTCTCACTGTGGGGGTTGGGGGGAGGGGCGGGGGGGGGGGGGGGTAAGGGTAATTGCTCTGTTCTATGTCAGGCTCAAAATGCTTTGAGATACTTAGTAAGCCACCACTGGCAATGGAACAATCCAACACCAATCACTACAAATCTGCACTTTAATAGAATGCAATGTTCTGTGGTGCACGCTGAAAATACAACTATTAGCATTTTGCCGCCTTTGATATGAATTGTCATTATTTGTGATGTGGGCCTTAACAGCAGAACACGTGCAATCTGGCCCCCCAACGGCCCCACCCGCCTCCCCTGGAAGGTCAAGCTAATTTTGTAAAAAAAAATATATATATATATAAATAAATAAAAAAAATATATATATTTTTTATATAGCACCAGATCACAAAATAAGTCTTATACGGTTACCTTTCCTATAAAACAGGTGTAAAGCTTGCTCTTTAATAAAAAAAAACTAAATGGCCTTATATTATTTATCTTATTTACCCCCCCCCTGCCAGCCACCTCTCCAACCCCCCCCACCCCCTCCCCCGAAGCTGTAAACGTAGGGGAAACACTGCGTTGCTGTGCATCTTGTATGGTAGCCTAAATCTTGAGCAGCAAATGTACAAATCTGTATTTATTCAGTCTTTTTCCTGACACAGCATTGATTATAGCCCAAGACAAACTAATCGGTGAAAAAAGCATTGCACATGATTTCCCAAGATACTGGCGTATAACTGTCAACAGAAACTAATTCAGGACATGTCCTATAAAACATACCCAGAGGGAATCAACCAGTAAGAGTCCACTCTTCATGCCAGAATGTCTACTCGTTACAGTGCTACTAGATATTGACCTACTACCAAATCTCTAAGGAAGAACTTCATGAAAGTATGGTTTCAAACCACTTCAGCTTAATAGACGTGGATATCTAAATGAGTTTTGCTGCTGTGTCACAGAACAAACACAGTGAATCACAGCAATGCGCTTCTCATATTTTTGGTGGAAGGATATGGAGATATGTGATGTAATTCAAGTGCAATGGATTGCAATTCAATCATGCCTAGATACTACCTTCATGTTGAGTTTACTTTTTAATCAAACGTCAATGGAGCGTTTTAAGTATGTTGGCATCATGGTCATGCTCATGTCTTTATTTTCAATGCACTCTTCAGTATGTCTCACAGGGTGTAGCAGAACATTCTAGTTCATTTTGATTGAAAGTATATATACTTTGTAGACTAGTTCAAATAAAAAAGTTATTTTCCTATGTCTGCCTTGTACCATGATAGTACATTTCTTCTCTCAGGTACAGACGCATCGTTTCAAACATAATCTGAATCAATTTTGCACACGAAATAATGCCTTTTGTTAAGCAATATTTGGTACCACTCAGTTTTCAAGTCTGTTCACAGTGTAAGATGACATTTGATGATGACATTCCTCGAGTACCAGAACAGTATCAAGCCACAAACCAGTCTTGATGTTTTGTTTTTTATATTATTGTTTTTGGTCAATACTAGTGCGCAGCATTGCAAGGGAGAGTCTAATTCAGCCTTGGTCACCTTAGTATTCTCCCTCCGTTGGTTGCCTAGCAACTTCTTAGTTCTGTTTTAAAAGATGGTGTCTTCTGCAGTCGAGTGAAAAAGCTTGTTGAAAAACTGGAAAGGTAGACATGGAAGTTTTGTAGTGGCACAAATGCTCTCCATTTAGTCGTCTAAATCGTGTATGTATTTATGGACTGGACTGGATGTGAGCACTGTCCTATTCACCATGTTGAGAAGGAATGCAGTTTTACAAAAGCCAGTTCCACCAAAACGTTAGACATGCAATCAACCACCATGACACTGTAGACCTCCACCAAAATCATTTCCGTTTATAACCTCTGAAACGGGGCAATGTGGTGACTTGTACAACTTTAATCAATGTAGGCACGACGTCAGGATAGGATGACTATGGTGGCACCCCCCTCCTGGAGGATTTGTTGGAAGTTTGAGAGCAGTGATGAATGCTGGGATCCTGACAGGCGGAGTAATTACCTATGTCCCATGGTTGCCAGTATGGGGCGTCCATCAGTCTCCATTATGGCGGTGTGTTGTGGCAGCCTTCCACTTTGTTTAGCAAATGAAATGCTTTTCCACTTGAGTGCACTGGAGAAAAAGGCTGGCTGAGAGTTGGCCATGTCACCAGAGACAGGCAGGGGTGGGCAGCGGTACCCACGCCCACCTCCCTAGGTTGGAATTACACTAAAGGGATGTGAAAGGGGAGGGACGTAAGGAGACAAGGAGTCATTGGTGTGTGTGCTTCCACTGAAGTTGGGTCAATTATTGTAATAGGATCTTTGTGATGTGTGCTTCAGCTTATTTGTGAGTGTGTGCGTGTACATGTGTGTGTGCGTGTGTGTGCGTGTAGCATGTGTGTGCCCTTGAGTGTGTGGGTGTTTGTTTGCATATTAGGGCATGCACATGTACCTGACAGCTCTGTAAATGTTTTTTACCACGTTTCAACTTTCAAATAGAACTTCTAAATAGAAGTCATTTATTCCGCTCAGTCCAGTTTCTTGGCGAGTACACAAGGGCGTGTACACCTGAAACAAACAATTTGCCAGCTTACAAATGCCTATGTTGTAACACATGTGGCCTGTTCCAATTGTGGCAGTACATAACCTTTTGAAACTTAATTTGAGGCTGTTGCTATATTTTCAGGGGATACATTTACTTTCACATTGAGTTAGGGCATACAAACGAGATCGTATATACCTGCAGGTCACAGTGTGATTAATGATTGACAGACATCCATTACTGATATCAATCATAATTTGCAGGAACACATTAAGAGATGTGTAAAATTCAGCAACCTGCCAAGGTCAAAATGATGAAATCATTTGGATCTAAATGACAGGGTTAATCGTTACACCTCCTGGCCTGATACAGAAGGTGAGCTCTTTAGACAAATCCACTAATTAGGACTGCTGAACCAAAACAATATGGCTGCAAACAATCCGTTATGACTTGTTTCTCTGGAGTTGTTTGGGAAATAAGTTGCTTGGGTCAATGAGGTGAGGCCAGGATATATTTAGACAAGTCTTTACTGTAACCTTGCCATTGAGGAAACTTGTATGTGCTGAACAAATATGTAAATGACCTCATTCTGCTCCACTAACCAGTGAAGCCCAGGATTCAGGGCAGCCCGCAGTGCCTGTTGGAACAGGTAAACGCCTTGGCTTCTGTTTTTATAGCTGATTAAATTAGGCAAATCTTGACAGGTTGAGCGTAAATAGAGGTCTGGAAGTGGAACACAGAGAAGTCAGTAGCATTCATTTATTCATGGTAGGGAAACGGTACACTGTACTGTAGATTCTTTGCAAAGTTAGTGGGGAAAGTTCAGATATCTGATACCTTTCATAGCTGGGGTCAAACTTGCTGGTAAACACACAGACACTGATAATAGTCGAATTCTACTCACTTTATGGCTCTCCCTAAACCTCTCGTCAGGTTCCAGCCCTCCCGACCTCACTCTGATTTCCAACCTTCCTCCCTTCCTTCCCCTGCCCCTGGCCCGGGTTACACACACAGGTTGTGCCTCGTCTTTCCTGGCTGTGTGTGTCACGGCTGACCCAGGTGCGCGAGGTGCGAGTCCCTTCTGGCTCTGCCTCTCTAGCTGCTCTAATAATTTTGGAGACGCTTCAAGGGCAGTGTTTGCAGCTCTTATCAGACGTGGCAACTAAGTTCACATGAGCGAAACAGACAATCGTTTTGCAACCTCACAACACGGCACATACATTTGACGAAAAGTTGCATTGTATCTAGGTCATTCTGTATACCCAGGACTTTTTGATGTGCTATTCTTAATGTCTATATGCCGTGTTTGATGTTTCAAATGAAAATATTAATTCAGTGTGCTATGATTGCAACATTTAAAAGTGATACATCATCATTTATGAATATAGTCATATTTCAGCCAGTTCACTGAGAAACATTTTGTTTGGACACCTAATCATCTCTTCTTTTGAAATTTGTTTTGAATTGTTGGAATTGTTTCAATGTTTTTGCTCTGCCTAAGGGCAGTGAGAGCAAAACCAGCAGATCATGACTTAGCAAAACGTTAACAGGGGATTGCAATCACACACAGTAAATATAGACTGTTCCTTGACTCTGGCCACCAAAACAGTATAGAACAATGTGTGTGCTTTGATCTTAGACTGACTTTTTTGCACTATTTGTATATGGCTGTGGATAAAAGCATTCGCTAAAGGAATAAAATGTGAATATAAATGTAAACTAGATTTGGGGGACAATTATACGGGTAGAATTTTTTGGGGTGTCAACTGAACCCTGTTTCTGCTAATGTTCTGTATGACGTGTCTCATTGAACAAGATGCAAACACATATTTGTTTCTTTTTTCATATTAAGACCCATTGACAAGCATAAAGACCTGGGGGATACTTAAAGTCCCTGCAGTTAAATGAGCTCCTCAGACACTACACTTAGAGGCCCTTGCTATTGACAACATAACGCTGCTCCAGGCTGGAGAGGCAAACGCTTAGTGGCTAATAATTCATCACAAGCCAATCTCCCACCTCGCTCACTGCAAGACGCAAGGTTGCGGCATGTAAAGAATGCATAGATTACTAATTAAGAGAACAACCAACTGGGCTCAATGATTTTTGGATCATTGGAGGAAAACACTGCCTCTGGAAAAGAACAGAATGGTGTGTAGGCCTGAAACAGATGACTTTAATCATCAAGCCAAAACCCATGAGCCAGCCAGGAGTCTAACAGTCTTCCTGTGCACTCCATGCCTGATGGCTCCTTGCAATGCAAGTCCAAGAACATACACAGTTACACTTGCATACCAGCAGGTGACCAGATAATGATCACCATTGATGGGGAACCATGGACCATTACCATGTCACATCTTAAAATACAATCAGGGCAGATGGATGAGAGCGTAAACTGTATTTAAACATGAATGACACCATGGAGATTGGAGCTTTTCATGCATTATATCATTTGATGTCATGTAAGACTTGATGTCAGACTTGTCTGGACAACAATACTGTGGATTTGGTGTAAATAATAAAAAAGTTTACATTTATTTTAAAGTCGTCTGTAATCAGATGGCCATTCACACTTTTCTCAAGGTTCTGAGTTATCTCTCCAGATTCAAATGAAAAAGAGCATAGCATGTCTGCCCACTGGCGTCATGCTGTAATGAGATCCGTTAGTTCATGTTCAGATAATATGAGACTCCTGGATCTCTGGATCAATCATAATTACTGACTCTCCTTTGTTCTAAGGGCACTGTTGGGTTGCCATGGATACCAGCATTGTCATGCAGGATAATTGGCATGAAGGAGGAATCATTATCTGTGTAGCCCTATCTAATTAAAACTGAGGTAACAAGCAAGACAGAGGAAACAGTGATTGTCCTGCCTTCCTGCAAACACCTTGATGAAAGTTTCCTCTCTCTTCTCTAAAGCACAAGCAAAACACTGCACAGCAACTATAGAGACTCAATTTGTGTTTGAGACACTAATCGATGCTGCCGTTTCTTCCAGTTCATCAAAAATCTATTTTACCCGGTGAGCTTTATTTATCAATGCTGTACTGATTATTGCTTGGTTAGACGTGTGCTTCCCTTCAAATGATGAGGATGATGTGTGTGTGTGTGTGTGCGCGCATTTCTGTGTGGATTTTACTGATGTTACAGCAACAGACTGACAAAACCAGGTCTAAGGGGCTGTTTCTGTAGGGCAGATTATCCCATTCATCATTCTGTCATTTTGACAGTCGTGCTGTGTACAGTTGTCACAGTTTTGAAATAAAAGCATGAATAACAAAATATACGTACATATATATTTACAGTATATCTTCTGTAGAAAGAAAATCTTCTCATTACAAAGAAAAGATTGTTCTTTTTTCATTAATTGGGATATAAGGGGGTCAAGGTTTGTTCTTTTGCTTTCATATATCGAGTAATAATATTGCATACTCGCTTTTAGTCGGTACTACAAACTACTTTAAATAGATGAAAGTTATTTTTAGTAATGTAAAAAATCCAGTCACATTTTTTTCAGTCTTCATGTCTTTAGTTTCAGAGAAGTGTGCCTATGGGCCAAAACACAGACAATATCCCGACTTGATAATAGCGCAGCAGTGATGCACTATATTTTTCATTATTATTGTTGTTTAGCTGAATCTCTCCCCAGTGTTACATCTCTGTGAGTCTCCAACAGTATGCAGGCTGGGACCATGTTTGGCAGAGCCAAACAAATGATGCCATTAGACTCCTCAGTTTAAGGCAATATAATGAGATGATGACTGAGCCGCATACATACATCAGCACAGCCAGCAACTTGTCCTGGGCACATTTCCACTGTGACACACAGACGTGCACGCCCAAACACACACACACACACACACACACAATACAGAGTCGAAACCAAGGAATAGGAGATAAATTATACTTTCATTACAGACGCCACCCCAGCATTGGTCTTCAACTTTGACTTTTCATTATGCTACCCTGCATAATGCAGACTTTATTAACTGCCCTGGTGCCATCTGATTCTTCAATTATGAATAGGCCCTCCTCTGGAGTCTTCAGCTGTTTTCCCCTTATTACTTACTTGATGAAGTCAGTAGATAACTGGAATCCTAAAAGGGCAGCGGTCACTGAAAGGGGTCTCATTTTTATTTACTTTCCAGATCTCCAGGGTGTACTGCTGCCCTGTGGGCCACGGAGCACTCTGGGTTGGTGATGAAGGAGATGGCCAGTTAATTAAACAGGCCAAAGAAGACGGCCATGAAAAGGTAATTAGGGTGCTAATGAAAGTGGGGTGGGCTGGTTCAGCATGAAGCTAGCCAGATAATGGGGGGAAATCAGTTTTGCTGGTCAGGGCAAGCCCAGTGAACAGCAAGGTGACCTCTACCTAGCTTATGAAAACAACGATGCTTTCTAAGACATGGTGTGAGAGAGCACTAAATTGCACTTGGGATTTAAATCAATTTTACCTAAACAATGTTTCCTTGTTGTCATGGAGTCTGGCGAAAATCATTAAGGACCATTACAGTTTAAGTGAACAAGCATTATTAGTCATGTGTAGAGACAGATACCATTAAGTGGTAGTGTGTTATGTGTAACAATTAAGTGCTGTTGTGAGTCTGCATCATTTTGCCATTCAAAACATTCAACAGAGCTGTTGCCAACATTTGTTTTTGAACTTGGAGTTCCTCACCCCTTCCTTTGGGGCATTCTTTTATTAATATTTACTCAAATATTCCAGTGGGCAAACGTCTTCAGAGCAACTGTTCTGAGTCTACCTCCACACTGGTTTCCACTGGTTCTCTGAAAAAACTATAACGGTAAATTATATTTATACCTAAAGACCCACCATACATATACAGTAGCGCATGTTACCAGTAGCTGTGGATTCCCCTGTCTTCTCCCGTGGAGGGGGGGGCAGACCCTCCTTGACCTTGCATTGAATGCATTTTTATCAAACAAGTGTCTTGATAACCTGGCACGTGGATTGATTCCACATCCAGTTATCTACACCTTCATTAAAAAAGGTCTCTAGCTGAGTGTGCCTTTATCACTTTTTCAATCAATGCTGCATGAAAGGCTGCCAATGTAAGAAAATACAGTTTGACCTCTATTCAGAGAAGGTTAGAATTGTCCGTACGGAATTGTTTCAGGAGTGTTACTGAAGTATACTACAAACCATGCATATCTCTTGCCAGCATAGTGTATTAATACAGACTACATGGTATATCTTTTGGACGTTGTCGGAAAAATTAGAAATTGAAGATGTTACAGTTTTTATCATAAAATGATACTGTGTTTAGCTTTGTGTGCATAGAGAGGCCTACCCCCAAATCTGAACTCTGGGTAAACATACAAGACCCATATATTGGTGCTAAGGACTAAGAGGAGGGGATTTCTTTGTTTGTTTGTTTGTTTCAAAGAGACACTGTTTGACATGGGCTAGATGAAGACTGAGGTCTGGTGACCATTTGCTTGACACGGATGTGAAGGAGTTTTTTACGACATCAGCACCGGAGATTCTGCTGTTGTTTCAATCAGGGTTGATGTCGTAAACACGCACACACGTAAACACGCACGCACACGCGCTCCAGGTCTATGCAAGGGAGCCAGTGAAAGAAGAGCCATGGGACATTTGCATGCCTTTGTTTTAACCAATGACTGTGAAGAGCGGTTCTGTTTAAATAGGTAGCTAGCACAACATGCTAGCGAATAAACATTGTAGCACAATGGAGTGTGATGTTTTTGTCTCCTTGTGGACTGGCCGCAAGCAATAAAGGTTTCTTAAAATTGTTGACCGACTGACTGTGCAATGCTTGATAGATTAATATTTCTGACAGACGTCTCACCTAATCTCACATTGGATGCTGAGGTGAGTGAGGTGTGAAGACACTGCATGCTAAGTAGCTCTTACTGAGGCATCTCCAAGTGTGTGTGTGTCTGTCTGTCTGTGTTTGACTTGATATTAAGTTCAAACCAGTCATAATTTTAATGCATATTTGCTTCTGCAGGCGCAACATAAATCACAAATCGTTGGTCAGAGTTGTTAGATTTCAAGCTGGAAGAAATGAGTTTGACTAATGTAAAAGTCAATTCCAGACAGGAAATTCCAGGATACGGGTGCAATGCACCTTCAATACCTGAATACAGATGAAGCAGACACTTGCCATAAGCCATATCGAGATTCTCTAATACATAACACCTTGTTGTGAAGCACTTGAGGCATCTACAGTATATTCTTTTAAATACATATTTACTGTTGGTGCCCTATCCACAAAGTTTTGTACAGTAAATGCCACAAGAAATGATAGGTGCAATGAACTCCAGCCCTTTCATATACTTTCAACACCTGTCCTAAGTTGCTTTTAAACTTCTAACCTCAGCCAGTTGGTGGGTTTTGATTTGAGACCTAGAGTATTACACACGTCAAATGAGTTGCATAAAATATTCACCAAGACCATGTCCAGTGAAGTGCAATGATAAATATTTAAAAAACAGGGCTTCAAAATATGTATATATTCTCTTAAACTCATGAGGCATCTAAAAGGCATCCAAAATTCCACCCCTGAGTGGAGAATCCTGGTAAGTAGTCTTTATCAGCTCAGTATTCAGAACAGAATGATGTGGCATGGGGTTGTCCTCGAATTGCATCTTCGGTTGTGCATCTCGCGCCTCCACACAGATTAATCAAGACAACTTTCCAATCGATAACGTTTTTTGGGGGGCCAAG
Source organism: Hypomesus nipponensis (assembly GCF_054491055.1). Lineage (NCBI taxonomy): Eukaryota > Metazoa > Chordata > Actinopteri > Osmeriformes > Osmeridae > Hypomesus > Hypomesus nipponensis. The sequence goes on along the minus strand of NC_140372.1, from coordinate 10,068,238 downwards.
AAGCAACACAGGGATAAGCCCTATGCAGCGAGACAAAAGATGGTTATCGCCCCGCTGAGAAACGAGCTTTTAAGTATGAAGGTCTTGTGGAACTTTAAAACTCAGCTTGAGGAGGGTGGAAATAAATTGCATCTCTCAGAGAAAGGCAGTGAGGTTTATATAAAGGATGAGCTGCAGCAGAGGTAAAATGCCAACAAACATGCCGGCGTACAGACAGCAGAAGGAAGAGATAGGATCAGAGTATTCTTTCAGACCATTAAGAGCCAGTGGCTGCAGGGAACTCCACTGTATATCAGTGACGAATCTGCCTTTTTTATCCCCTTCGTCCCATTATGGGAGAAATGTAGTGCGACACCTCATTAATTCTTGGGAAACTGTCGCTCCTTTGAGTCAAAAGAACATAAATATAGAAGGTGGAAACACAAGGTAGAAGTTTGCAAACCCCCTCACTTACGGCTGCCAGAAACTGAACTTTTCAAAGTTAGGCTTTTGACAAAGGGGAATAGACACAGGATCATTAAAATGCAACGTGTTTTTTGGTGTATGGACTGTAAAGATACATGGCGTTGATGGTGCTGTTACTTGAATTAAGAGCCAACCTCTTTTCTCTGTAGATAAGAGTAATGAATTGTTAACTGTGTATTCAACCCAGTCCTACACGTTCACGCATGATCTATTTTGGTTTGACTGCTTCCAGTGTTGCCCCAGGTACAGGACACTTGATCTGAACAACATACATGAAACCCAAGCGACGACTGCATGTGATGCATTGCAAACTGAGGTGTGTGCGGTGAGAGGCTGCGTGAGAGATAGGGGTTGATCCTCCCGGTTTCCGAGTGAGGTATACTCAGGCCCCGGACGTCATTCGAGGGGCTGCGTGAATAGTTCATGCATCTGTTAATGAAATAATTATCATTTCAAAGTTGACATAATTGAGACATGCACACCATAGTTGCATTGTAATTACTTTGGGGACATGCCACATTATTGTACTCTACAGTGCCGTTTTAAATCGTGTATATCCAATGACTGTGTAAATGCCCCTATAGAAACCCATCTATGTCAAGGGGTGCTGAAGCAGACCGTCCCATGCATGCAAATGCATCACCCGCACAGTCCATTAATAAATTAATGTATTATACATTGTGGCCAATCACACCTAATCTCAGGAACAGACGTCTTTCATCCCTGACCAGTGGGGTAAGTTATGTGTGAGGACATATGCTAAGCAGCTCCATAACCAAGGTCTCTTGAAGAGTACCCCCACCCTCCAAACCCCTCCCCATCCTCTCAACCCCGTCTTGCCTCCTTGCAGCCTGGTCCAGGGATAAACCGGGAGAATCTCGTTTTAATTAACTGCAGGGGGGGAAAGGTGCAGATTCTCTGTGCTAGAGCAAAGGCTTCCTTGCACTCGTCATTAACGTAATGGAGGCTGAAGTCCCCTACTGTGCCTTTCACTTGTAACCCATGTCAACGTGGCAGATTATACAAAGGCCAAGGGTTTCCACTGTGCTCATCTCTGCCCAGCCTGGTTCACCATTGGGCCTGAGGGGGAGAGGGGGCATCTCCAGTACAGGCAGCCTGGGTTATTTTCATCCTCTCTCAGTACTCTGTAAATACCCTTCCTTTACCCAAACTGGGCTCCACTGTCACATCCAATATTCTAATCTCGGCTGATGAGTCAAAAATCAAGTGCTGTAATGTAATTGGGCATTGAAATGACACTATCCCAGGGGGCTGAGAGGGCCTGGCTAGGCCCACCACCAGCCTGACTGTGATAAACCCAGGCAAAAAAAACTCAATGTGGCTTAGTACTGTAGGTTGCAAAAATGCAATCTGGTCACTGCTTTTAAGCTACAGTAACCTCATGCATCAATCCCTCAATATATCATTTCAGATCATTGTAAATGTGCTTTTGATCTAGAAGCCTTTTGCTGTGATTTGAAAACAAATGACACAACATAACAAATAATATGGTATTATTATAGATGTAAATATAAATGTAAAATGTATTATTTTAGAGTCATGTTCTTAAAAATGAGTCATCTACAGTAAACAGTACATGGTTCCAAGTACTCTTGTATGTTTTGTGTGTTGGAGATGAGGATGCAGCTTTAGCATTAATATCTGCGTCATTTTTATGTAAATGAAATTTGATGATTTGGACGTTTACTCATTGTATAATAAGAACATCTCCTTTGGCAGCTTTTTTCTGGTCTTTTCATCCATCTGGTGTACCCCCCTAAACCTCTCATGCAATGCAATAATACTTCTGTCTCTTCATTTCTATCTCATTTATCCGCCAAGTACTCAATAAGTATTTATAGTTCATAAATCATGAAGCAAACATTTCATTAAAATGTTGAGCAATTAAACTGGTATACAAAAGCCAATACCACCAACTGCCATGCTTCTCTTGAGAGTTGTGCTTGGATCTGCATACTGTAATTCAGAACAGACCATCATCATCAACTATTTCAAAAAGCCAATAGAAGGAATATCACCTCACGCACCATGCTGGGAGGGATGCAAATTAGATGAGTTTCATAGCTGGGAAGTTAACCTTTTATAAGGTTTCACCGAGTTGGTGGGAACTGTTTACACTCCACAACAACAACAATACCTTAGGGTAATAACATAACTTGGGGCAGCACTTGTTTGGGTCAAGTTTAGAAAATTGAGACATTTCTCCTGTTTTAAAACTGTAATGAAAGTAACATACTTTAGAATAGTCTACACTTAATGCTATGCTGTAATCAACTTTAGATATCTTAAAACGCACTCAGAAACAATTAACTATAAATAACAATATATTAACATTAAAGGATGTACAAAAAACACACACATTGTGCTCCAACAGTGATCATTTGTGTTGTGTCCCCTGCATTGCAGATTGCTCAGTGATTCGCCTGCACCCTCGCTACAACCCTCATTAGCAGTCTCCCGGGGAGCTGGGTGTTCAATATTGAGGGTAAATACAGAACACCGGTTGGCCATGGTAACTGCAGATTACCTCACTCCATCACTTAACTCCATCTCCAGGTGTTCACCAGATAGATTATCCTCCCCATCACTCACGTGCACACGGGTGGTGGCTTTTAGATAAAGCTCCGGTAAGCTCCAATATAACAACACCCCAGGGAGCCTACTTTCCCAGTGGTTGAGGCTGCATTCCATGCTGCTGATGGCTCCTTACCGTCTTGTGTGCTCTTGGAAATCTCTGTTCTGTTTTTAATAAATTCTCATTGTGTCCTAACTCTGGTAAAGTCAGGGCGACGGCATCGAAATTGCAACTTTACAGATATGAAACAACATTTTGAAGAGGGGTTCATGTGTTGAAATGATGTTCCTAATTTGTAAGGTTTTTTCTTAGTTGGAGGTTTGTAATGTTGGCTTGAATATCGGTATATATTTTGAATAGCAAGCATGCGGAATGTGTAACTGGTTAAATGGTAACCAGGTTTCTGAATAACAGTTGAGGTGCTTTGATCTGAGATGATAACTTCAGAGTACTTCCTATTGTCTGTGTTGGTCTCCAGTGACCTGGGTGGATGATTTAGTGGTACTACTGTATGCCACCTACCCATGCCCCTGGAGAATTAATGTCCCTATATTATGAATCTGTCTTTTGTAGGGCCCTCCATTAGTGGCTAATGGAGGCTTTATTTCATGCACAATGACATGCTGACAGCATCAGGCATGATTATGATCGTTATCAGCAGCTTTTCTTCAGCGGCATAACCTTAGTGCATGACAAGGTGTGACACTACATGTACACGACAAGTCTCGTGAGCCATAAAGCTGTTAAAAAAAAAAGATCAAGGGGGGTAAATACTGCCCTTTTACGGTAGGAAATGTCTTGTCCTAGAGCAGCAGTATAAGTTCAAGCTTTCAATATTAAGAGTATGTCCTTAGATGCATATTTTACGAGTGAGAGCAAGATGTTTCTGAGTGAAAAATTGAAAATGTGTCTGCAGCTGATGTGCCTTCAAAAAGGCTGTTGATGCATATTAAAGAAATTCATTGAGAGTTACAGTCCAGACAGTGTGTGGCGTACTGTACGTAATCTATTTATGATATTTTTGCTGCATTTATTAATTACTTTCTTTGAATCTATGTTCCAAGTCTTATGTTGAGTGTTGTATTTTGCTTTTTCAATCTTGTGTTGCAGAATTCTTTTTTACTCTCTGTGTGAAATGTTCTCAACATTTCAATGATCTCTGTAGTACGGTTGTTCTCATTTCAAGGTTCAGAGTTGGGGACTGCTTGGGCGATGAACGGTGATATTGCCATGTAGCAGCAATGCTGTGTGGCCACAGTGGTGTCATCAGATTTATGGTGAGGAATTAGATGCAGATTGTGTCACAGTGGCAACAGATGTTGAGAGTCACCAAGGGTGTATTAAGAGAACCTTACCTCATTTCTACACACTTGTCTGTTTTACTTGAGAGAATATTAAACTCACATGAATAGAATGCTAAGTTAGCTAGATAACTGATAGGCAAACTCAGCCCTACTTTCTCAGAGCCGTTACAGTGATGATGTTCTTCAGGTTATACTTAAAAGCGTTAATTCTACAATTGTGGATTTTATGTCTTGTACAGAAACATCTGTCTCGACAGATAACCACTTCAGAGTACATGTCTTCTCAAATAATATTGTTTGATTACCGCATTAAATATTACGCCGCTGGACAGTGCACAGTCCATGAAGTAATGCACTATTCATCAGAATCATATTTTACCTCTCACCTGTAAAGGTGAAGCATGAAATTCAATTCATATTCAATTCTGTATATGTGGACATAGTCATATGGACTGTGCTAAATATATCTAGTTTTTTTACCTATCACAATACGGCTGGTTGGGTAGAGAGATGACCAGCATAATGTATGAACTAACATTTGGCTTTTGGAATAGTAAGATTGGCCTGACATTTTGTGACATTTGCCTTTCCAATGGAGATTAAAAAAAATAAAAATAGGACATTATCATAGGCTGACCAATAGAATATGATCCATTAGTAAACCTCTAACAGGAAAGGTCAAATACAGTAATGTCAATTTTTTTGCGACAGTTTGCAATCCCAACAGCTTTTGTTTATAAAGTTGTCAGTTTCTATGTGGTTTTGTTATAATCTTGCTGTTATGTGGCAGGGTGGCAGAAACATGCCATACATATGCAATTAATTAATTTTCATATATCTACCAACTCCACTGAACTCTCACTCTGCAGACTAGGTGAATTGATTTGATGGACATGTGATAACATATGTGAACAAAGCCATGACATTTGACATATTGTTGAAGCTTTATTTCTCACCCTGTGAAATGTGTGTAACAATAATGCTTTCATGGCAGCACTGGTATTCAGGTGGTTGAGCAATAACGTAAAAGTTCACTACAGTTTGCATGACACACTGGCCAATATATTAAGATGGAAAGAAATATAATTGGAATGAAGACAATTTGCGACACAGTAAACAAACTTTTGAACTTTACGTATGTACCATTAAAAAGATGTATGGGTCATGTTGTATAGTGTGAGATAAGAGGGATTCATAAGCACAGAGAACATTTTAAGTGTTCAGCCTCAGGTCATGTCCAGAAGCAGCACAGATGGTCACTTATATTTAAGTGGACAACATCTCTATTACATGTTCAAGAGCTCATCAGAAGTTAGCTACTTCTCCACTCGGTGGTGCATGTTGACGAAAGTGGTACGTTAACTGACACCCAAAAACAACCCTGAATCGAATAAATAAGAGGAATAGACAAGTATTTTCATTAAAATGTTTCTGTGATGAAATTTAATAGTAGTGGGAGATGGACAAAATCACTAAAAGAAAGATGAGCACTCAGAATTATGGAACCTAGTTTTTAGATGTGGAGACTCATATATTTTTATGTGATTCCATAAGATAGGTTTGACACTGATGATGGTTGATACTGATATGGTTGTTTACTGGAAGAAAACTGGTGCTTAATAGTCTCCTGTCCAAATACACTTGTGCTTCCTTAGCCTTGAATCAGTATTCCATAGACTCTAAGCTTGATGTCTGCTTCTGACCTAAGATAGTAAAGTGTTCCCTGTGCAATTTCATCTTTTTCAGATCTGACCTTTAGATCAAAAGACATTACGCTTGAGAAAATATCTGAGAAATCAGTGAATACACCAACATACACTTTTTATTAACCCTGTGTCCCCATGTCAGCAGTTGACCATATCTAATGTAATATCTGCCCACAACATTATGCACAAAATTAAAGAGGGTTAGAGGGGTCCTTGGCATCTTTCATTCTGATTATTGACAGATTGGTTTGACAAAATTGAGTAACGTTTGACCACCTGGATTGAGAACGGAAAGACTTAAATTATTATCAAACATGAAGGAAAAAGGAAATGCAAGGTCACATGTTTTGTTTCCTTTTGAAGATTGTTGATGAATACTTGCATCCATGAATAACAATTTGTTGTAATCATATATGAAAATAATCTAGTTAGTTGAAGTAGCCCGAAGGTAACTTGATCAGAAGCTTCTATCCCACTGACTGAGTCCTGATCTAAATGATTAATTATGGAGAGGTTTCATATGGTGGAATTAATCAAAGGTTTTACAAGTTTCTTTCATTTTTCATAATATACATTCACATAATATGAAATAGTCACTTCATGAGAGAAAATCCTGATTGGAAAATGGCCATAAAGTAAATCTCAATGTTATGTGTTGTTTATATTTACTCTTAAATGAATACATTTATATTGTGTTGTATATTGCTTAGCCCTGCCTCACTGGGGCATATTATGGCAGGTTGACCTTTTCTCATGGATCAAACTAAGTGTAAGAACAATTTACACAGAGAACAATTATGTGATTAAGAGGTGTAACCTTCTAATTGCCCACATTCATCCAATATAGTGGAAAAAGATGTCTCAATGATCCAATAGCATGCATTCATTATTGTATCCTGTACTGTATGTCAAAGAAGACAGAACTCATATAGGATATTTTATTATTAATTGACAGAAAATGATGAAAAGGAGTATATGGGCTTCCATTTTGCAATGTGAACTAGAACTTCATGAGATAGATGTTAGCTGAAAGGAGAAAATGTTTACCTCATGTACCTGATGTTATAGGATAAAATTTAAGTCAAATAAACCCTGTTTATACAATGGTCCCCAAGGTGCAAACTGATTATTTATGACATGGCCTAATGGCAGTCCTATAACAGAGATTTGTCCTCTTAGTGCTTGTGACTAAATGGTAATCCACCGGAGTGTCATTTCATGGAGCATTGTGATGAATGTAAGCCTGACAATGGAAAATGACGGCAGCTTTTGGATCAGCCAGCTGAGGTCTCAAAATCCCCTCAGGGCAGACATCAGGATCTGTGTCTCTCACATACTTGATCAATGATTTCCACTGAAGGGTGTCTTTGGCCAAACATCATCTTGCTGAGATGCTCAAACGCGTAACTTCAATCCAAAGGAGATGAGTCAGAGCAGGTTATGGTTCGGCATGTTATTTTAAGGTGAAGTATCTTGTGTCCGAGTCAAAAATCATTAATGTGACACGCAATTAAGAAATCCATTACCAGCCAACAACCATAGGACCTGTCAACTATGAACTGGTGCTTGTCATTCCATTTTGCACTCATTGCCACCCAGTGATTACATCATATCAATGGCTATGGTCTTTCTATTACATTTGTTGGACCCCACATGAATGGCTTAAAGGGTGTGCTTGGCAATATGACTCAGTCAAGACAACACAAGAGTCCACTAGGATTGAAGTCTCTTAGGGTTAGTGAAAAATCTACAGAGGAGAGTGGAGCTTGGCAGACAAATCAGTTGTGAAAACAGCGGGCAGTTTTCGACGCAAGGTCATCGCCAGACGTTCAATCCCTGGTTACTCATGAGACCAGGGGTCCAGTCTGGAAGAGTCAGCACTAACTCCAGGAGACATCCCAGACAGATTTCCTCCGTCAGTACCCTCCAAGCCCAAGAAGGACACTCGGCCTTGACTGTGGGGGGGAGGACACAGCGGAGGAAAAAAAAAAAAAAATCCACCCTTCCACTAATCCCTCCACCTCCAAAACACACCGACACACACACAAACACACACACACAGATGTTGCTTTACCTTTGCACCATCCTGCCTCAGAGCTAGAGTGTGGAATAATTGCCCATCCTAATCCTCGCCCCTAACGAAGGCGGGCCCTCTCTGTGACTTTCATAGGAACAGAATCAGACGGTTGTTTAAACTCGCCGTGCAAGCGAGTGTCAGACCCACAAAGACGACATGCCTGCTGGAGCGGAGCACCGCTTCTCCTCTCTCCAGCGAGACCGCTCCAAGCTAGCACAAATGGGGATGCTTGAAATATTAACAGAAGTGTCACGCCCCGTAATCCTCCTGTAGGCCCAGCCAGGAGATGCAGTGAGCTGGCTCCCTCACCCGCTCGCTGACACCCTGTTGCAATAGCCCCCTGGCTGCCCTGCTGCACGCTCAACCATAGAATGAGGATTAGATAGATACAAGTTAGCATTTTCACCAGCAGGCTTCTGCTAATGTGTCATCTCCTTTGTGTGTGTGCGTGTGTGAGTGTGTATGTGTGTGTGTGCGAGAGAGAGAGAGAAAAAGAGAGAGAAAGAGAGAGACAGAGAAGGGGTAGCGCTGAATGCCATAATTATCATAACCACGAGATGATAAGTGATTCGCCTCTTGCTTCAGGCGGCAAGACTTGAACACAGACAAAAGTAGTTTTGCCGTGAGTGTGTGTAGTGTAATTATAGATTACAGTCATTTGCAAGTTTGTTTGGGTGTTGCGACTAAGAGTTACAGTAGCAAAAGTAAACAATGAAGGGAGGCCTTAGTTTCAGTCATCCCAAACCATCAGCATGTGCCATAAATCAGAGTAGATAGGGTAGTGTGTGTACTGTTTATAGTCATATGTTTATGTATGCTGTTGGTTCACGATGGCTGTTCTGAACAGCTGATGAGAGTACTCTGATGTCCATTAAGTGAATGAGATGTAGATGATGTAAGCAACCCAGATCCCCATTATCATGCTAATTATGGATTGGATGAGTATGTTATGTCAAGTTCACTGAAAGTTCAGTTGTTAAAATTCATTATTTTAATTCCAGTAGATGTCATTTTAGTTTAAGGGCATAAAAGAACGTTTCCTTTTAACTGATTTCTATTTGTCAGTCATACATCATCTTGAATGTTCTCCAAACCTGCATACTGTGCATGAACTGTTCAGTATTGTACAGTGAAATGTTTAAGTATGTTGTCTATTTGTGGCACTATCCAAACATTTCAGATTACTGAAGTCTGATTTCCTTTTCCACTTGAACATTTAAAACATTTTTATTCAGTTGTCCCATATGAATACTGCTTATATCAATGCAACACAGCACTATATTCTAAAAAATAATTGTCCAAATCACTTCAACTCCATTGCACTGTGAAAATAAAAGCCGACAGGAAATGACCCTCAACCTTTGCGCAAGAAGGAAGCCTGCCAGAAATATAATTCTAAAATAAACATAGAAATATTAGGAAACTGAGCTATTTGCCTGTAATAACTTACCAATACTAACGGCACTATAGGTAAGGTAAAATGGCTCAGAGCTTCTAGTGTTAACGTCAAATTATTTGCACAAGCAGTCAGTTGAGGAAGCAATCAAAAGTTTTCCAAAATCTACTGCTTTGTCATAGGGAACTAATCCTTAATCAACTGCTTAACTAATACTTGCTGTGTTTAATTTCAGGATGGTTAATGCCTCACTTTTTCGCCAAACAAGCCCCACATTACACCTTTTTCCAATTAGCCAGCTGGGGTATGATTGAGATGGCTTCGTGCTGTAATAGCATGTTCCCAAGTTGGCTGGTAAGCGATTGCGACGGAAGCTACTCATCTCCAATCTCTCTCAATCCCTCATGCATTTGATAATCACTCTGTGAAAACATTTACAGATCTATCACATTGCAAGGTTGTGGTGCCATTCAAAATTAGCACATGGAAATGAGATCAGTCCACCTTCATTACTGCCTTGGCATGTGAACTGTGCCTTGAGTAATAAGACCCACCAGGAATGGCCAAACCCCATATTCTCCTTTGAGCTACAGCTGGTCAGTCATTGGTCAACACTATTAAACACGATATCATACATAGGTTGTGTCACATTGGACGGTTAGCAAGACAGCCTTTTTCATTGATTGTAGGTTTTCTGAAATGTCACTCTTTTTGCTGATTACAATTTACTAAGTTAATCCATCCATGTGCTCTGCCTTGGCAAGATTTCCATTGAGTTGCATTGTAATAAATCCCAATAGCTCATTCCAGTTTAATGGAAGTTGGATGAAAGATAATGTGCCAAACACTATAGGTTTCATTTGATCTTATGGAGTTTTCTATTCTTCCCACTCTCTTTGGAAACAATGTACTCTTCAAAGGCATCTCGTTTCCCATCAATGGCTGACAGTGGCGTGGAACACAATGCAAATCAAATGGCCACTGGGTGTGCATGGGACGGTGTCAATGGCAGTGCCAGGCCATTGCAGCGTATTGAGGGGAGGTGTGCTGCACGAATAACTCTTGCTTTAAGATACTGTGAGTGTATTCAGGCAGGGAGGACATAAATCTGGAGCTGACACCCTCAGTGAAAGTCATTAGTCAGCCGTCAAAGGCTCTGGCCCAGTGCCATGTCACAGGAACTACCTCCATCTCTCCACTGGATCTGCTTTATGAGGGCATCCTTGCTCCCTGGGCCCCGTTCATCTAATGGAGGCAATGAAATCAGGAGCTGGATTCATGTTGATGCATCCACTTATGGCTTACAGTAAGGTCTGCCACTTTACTTTTAATGGATACCAAGAATGTTTGTATGTACTATATATGTATGTTCACAGTGGGATGAATGGATTTTAAGTGATTTGAACAATTATCATACAGAATAGAGTGCTGTGTGTATGTGTATAAATATATATATATATATATATATATATATATATATATATATATATATATATATATATATATATAGATACATAGATAGATGGACGGATGGATAAATGGAGATGTATGCATGCAAGGATGATAGCAGAGACATCGCAGAGTATATACAGTATATTTTTATCAACAGTCATGGAGCTTTGTAGAATGTGGTCTCAATAGCATATAGTGTTGCTTCACAATGGATATATGAGGGGATTCTTAACTACATCCAACTTGCAAGAGAGAGAGAGAATCCTAAGTAAGAAAGGAAATATGTTTTCCAAAGCAAGACCCAATTCAATGTGACAGGACTTTCAGGGGCAGGTAATGCAGTGTAGCATGAAAGAGCTCAAAAGAATTTAAAAGGTCTGTTTTTACCCTCTGTGAATGTGATTGATGTCAGGAAGTCTTTTGAAAAGATATAGGTATGTGACATCTTTTTTCAGATGGGTAGTCAAAGGCTGTGGTATCACGGTAGGATAATCACATACAGCGTACTCCTGGAGATTTGCTGTTTCATTCTGTCCCATGGAAAAACACGACAAAACTGCTGGTAAATAACAACAATTATAATAGTCTGAGAGTGTTGCACTGTACTAATATTTGGCTGTGTTTGTAGATTGTTCTATGTAAGGTGGGGCTATTACCGCTGTGAGGAAAAGTTCACATAATGAGATGTGCTCGTCAAAACAGTGCTCACGACAGCATTGCCCTCTATTTCAGCTCTCAGCAGTTACAATGCATACTTTCTGTTGGCCATTTAAGTATTCGGATCCAGAGCTGCAATGACAGTTATCTCACATCCTGCACATTCTTCAGCAAGACCTTCTCAGATCACATGAGACTTTCCATGACAACAAAACAGCAAGGCATGATCCACTGACACAAGTTAGAGTGAGCATCTCAGTTCTGCATCTCAAGAGCTGCTGAGGAGAATCAAATGAGCAGCTCAGTGACCCGGCCCTGGTGAGAGAACAGAAGGAGGAAATGCAGAAAGAAATGTCCTCTGCTGTATCCACTCCTCTCCTCAAACCTCTAATCCCCTTCAACTCTTCATGGACCAGTGCACCTTTGCTACAAGCACGGAACAAAGATGACAGAAAACGTCAGAAGTGCAAGTCCATAGACCATGCATTATGTCTGTCCTGGTGCCTGACTTGCCTTCTCTTGCTGCTTCATTTGATAACGGTGTGTCCCTTTAATCTCTTAACCTCTGCACAATATGCAGTGTTGGGACGGAAAAATGTATGGGAGTTCGATAGTTGAAATACGAACGTACATATGACATATTCAGGTGAAAAGAAAAACACATTTCATAATCCTATGACACACTATCTCTACTCAGACCTGTGGTAACCATGGTTACCCATGCATATTTTCTTCTATTTAGTCTTGCAAGCCACCTGCTCATTGCGGTGAGTCTGCTTGACTGTGCTCTGATCAAAACAGCGTTCAGCAAAAACCTGTTTAAGGATCCGTGTAAGATCTGTTATCTCACCTGTACCTAACAATCATGGAGCATACTGATCTTTGATTCTTTTCCATGTCTGACCAGGTTGTTCATCTGCAAGCTCAGTCTCTAATTCATATTGTCTATGCCTCAGTTGATCAATTGATTCAAACAGTAATTCCCCAGGGCACAAATGATGTGACTTGTTTCAGCTGAGTTGTGTAAGGGTGGGCAGTTATGGTATGCTGCATCTCTGTGTGATTACAATCTGCAAACAGAGTGTTTTGATTTGACTGTGCTGGTTTGACTGTGCTGTTCAACGCTGGCTATTGCTACTTGAAGCACTTCCACATTATTGGAAAATAGAATGTGACTATTAGATATCCACAGACACATTTACAATCCCAGACATACCCATGTGCACAAGCATGCACACAGCTGGCCACATGAACCCATACACACACACACACACACACACACACAGTGTAAGGGTTTCATCCTTATACAAAGCCTGTGTGTGTGTGTGTGTGTGTGTGTGTGTGTGTGTGTGTGTGTGTGTGTGTGTGTGTGTGTGTGTGTGTGTGTGTGTGTGTGTGCGTGCAACATCCCTTCCCCAGCTCAATTTCTAATATTTGGAGCATCCTGCTACTTTCAAGTTGAGTATGTTCAGTAATCTTGCCTGTTTCTCATCCTGGAGAAACTCTCATTCTCAATATTGGAGAATAGTGAGATCCGTAAGGATGACCTTGAAGGAAGGGACAGAAAACCACCAGGATGAGTCACTATCTACAGCAATGTTGATACATTTGCTCACTGACAATACAATGCTAGGCATATCTAGACATTGAAAAGTAGAGGAAACATCCTAACTAATTGTTTGGTAACATATTTGAAACACATTTTACATGGGTGTGGGGATAATTTAAATGACAACCTGCATAATCATTTTGAATTTTAGTCTGAACTACAAACAAAGTTAGGGTTAGGGTTAACTAAGTTTTTCTGATGACTTGCAGTACCAGTACATTGATTTAATTTCCACCCATTCAGTGTTGATGGAAAGGGGAACTGAAGTATGAATAGCTTAATAATGACTTCAGTACAAATGGGTAGTCATTGAGGATACACCCAAGACATTCATCTAATTCAAAATGACCACAAATTTCAGTATGGATGAACTCCGCAATCACTGTTTATAAAATCAGCTTTGCATGCCCACAAAGAAAAATATGTTACAAACGTGAAATGTTGCAAGGGCTTTTTAGAACTGAGTGTAAAGCCTGATTGATGTAATTTTATAGCAACCAGCAAGCCACATGCAATGTTTTTCACTTAATGGTAATGTGGGATTGGGCCAAAAAACCCTGAAACTGAAATTATATTTACATTGACATTTAGTAATTTAGCAGACGCTCTCATCCGGAGCAACTTACAGTAAGTACAGGGGCATTCCCCTGAGGCAATTAGGGTGAAGTGCCTTGCCCAAGGACACAACGTCATTTGGCACGGCTGGAAATCGAACTGGCAACCTAGCCGGATTCAGCCACCTGACTCCCTTATTTGAAAAAAACTGGCAGGAAAGTCAATGAAGCTATAACAGAAGTCAAATGAGGGGAAAACATAGTGGGCACAAACTAACTCAATCAGCAATGGAGACTATTTGGTCCGAAAATTGCCTTCATGAGTTAATCCGTGCATACACGGCAAAAATGCTAACTCTGGACTTCACTAAGACATCTTAGTGCTTTGTATTAAACATTATGATTTCAGATGTAAAAATGTAAAATCCTTTTTGACAAATATCCACTTATTCTTTGTCACCATAAGCATTTTTGTTAATAAATATATATTATGGTGTAACATGGAGCATCTCATTTCAAATGGTCTGGAATGTAGCCATTGTACAGTACTGTATGTCAGGCATGTACTATAAAACTTTGACTACCAGTACTAATGGCTTTGTCGTACATGTTCACTGGTAACTGACACAGATTGAACCTACAAGCCTTTAGAGTAAGCTTACTCTCTTCCACCTCTGACCTTCTGCAGATGTTTCAGATCAAGCCATGGCACGCTGCCTTAGGAGATGTTGATGTTTTCCCTTTTTTTCTGACGGGCAAAGGTCATATAAATTGAGAATGTATGTCAATGGGAGCTCCAAACATCAACCAAGGACCATAGATCACAGGTTTTCAAGTCACATCTACAGAATGACATTTGACTCATTGTCCCTACTCTACACCAACCCCACACAGGAGTTAACCTCTTATGAAAAATAATACAAAAATAAAGTAGAGGGTACATGGTGCATGACAAGACACATCTAAGAAATAAGGAGATTTGGAAATATGAAAATTGGAGATATGACTGCTGTGACTCCACACCCCAATTATCAATATGGTTGTATTAGTTTTCATGGCTGGGAGAATTTAAACTTAAGGTTTGCACTCTTTGACTAATTAACGTCAGTTAAATGAGGTTCACCATATTTTTGAAAGGTAATTATATCACTGTACGATTCACTGCCCATATGTCAGCACTGAGTATAAATTAGGCTTTGTCTCCTTAATTGTGCCTAGGAACACTGGGCATAGTATGTGGAGATGAGATAAATTATGGAGAAAAATAGTTCTACTGATTTTCCATTTGAACTTTTAGACTTCATGGAAAAATAGTGCTTGGGACCTAAGAGTTACAGGAACTGTTTCAGTGTTAAAAAGGAAATGGTTAGTGGCAGCTGCAAATATGGAAAAACTCAAGCTCAAGCAAACACTTAAGCTAACACAAAAAATTATCCATAATAATCCTTTCTGTATGTTCACTAATAAATCTAAGGATTTATCCAAGCATGACTATAATGAAGACCAAAAAGGTAACACATTAATGCGACATTTCTTTTCATGACATTTCACATTTATTAATTGACTCCTGAGAATATACAGTATATTTGTATATAAAATAACTTTACCACTGTTTTGCTCACTTTTGAATAGCTAACTTAATATTTTGTCAAACTTCTCTGTCACCAAACTATATGTTGTTTGCGTCTGATCATCTACGGATATCAACCTAACCCTAACTTTAACCTTGACCCAAACCTTGAAAATCTTCTGTAAAGTGGCATTTAGTTACAGCTGACTTTCTTAGCTGTTTGTTAAGGTAAACAAAGAAAATACAACCCCAATCCTCAAACTGACAAAAAAAAGAAAGCAAAATGAACGCAAAGCTTTCAGTATTTGCACAAAGACGACACTGTTAATTAGTTTACGTTTTTTTTCTTCTTTGTACTGGTTCTAAATTCAAGTTCAAATGGAGTGTAAACCAACTGGGAAGATCAATTAGCATTTGATGAGTTTTAGAACAAATTTTGCTGCCGAGTTACAAGTTGAAAATTGGTTATTGGCTTGTGGGGCTGTTGCTGTAATTTGGTCTTGGCTGTGTTCAATGTTTCTGCCAAATTGCTCTGTCACTTAAGATTATGAAAAAAGGAATCCTGGATAGAAACAAAATGCCTGTAAATATCCGATACACTCATCTCGGTGACAATTATATCATGCATATGTGGTATACACAGACATGGAGACAGGTTAAATTCCATGATGATGTTAATCATTCAGTCAGCACTTGTCTGACATGCAGCTATTACCCTAGTATATTTTTTTAAGATACTGATCAGCCTGATCACTAACCACTCAAGAAAATGCACTCTGTTCTTGTGAATTTCAAACAGAAGCAGATAACATTCTCTGCATCAGTCCCTCATGAAAAAGTGAAATAAGACACCCTGTCTGATGAATGGAGCCTCTCACTGCTTGGTTAAAACCAACTTGTTTTCTGTCTGCATCTCTCCAAATAATCAAGTATCTTCATGCATAACAATGAATCGAGCTCTGATACATACCACAATGGGACTAGGAAGACAAGCTTACTTGGCAGTTTGTCCAAATTAAATTGTTATTGATTGATTTTTATATACCCGCCAAAAGCATTATCGCAATGAATGGCCCCAGGAACAGAACAAACAAAACCTTATTTTCAGTCTGTGTTTAGATGGAAATTAGGTCTTGCCTTGAATAAGATCACTTGTACAACAAGTTGCCTCTTTTGTCCCTTCATTCACTCCCTAACTTAAGCAACCCACTTGTTTTTTGTGTCTCTGAGACCGTGCAAAAAGAGGGTTCACAGTTTGCTGCTATGTAATGGATTACCCAGTGTACCGATTCATCATGTTTGGCTTCAATTTGATCGAGTCAATTTGGTAACACTTTAGATGAGCTCACCAAATTCATAATTTATTAACCAATTTGTTACCTATCAGTTAACAGTTTGTTCACCATTATTTATTTATTTATTTATTGTTCTTACAAAATGTATCATTAGTAAAGCATTTGTTCACGCAGTTAGGGTTTAGGTTTAGGGTTTAAGTTTTGGTTAGGGTTTAGGTTTAGGGTTAAGGTTTAGGTTTAGGGTTATGCTTTACTAATGCTTTACTAATGATACATTTTGTATAAACAATAAATAACTAATGGTGAGCAAACCGTTAACTGATAAGTAACCTTTCAGTACCCAGACAGGGAGAAAAGTAATTTAATGCAAACGGACCAATACAGATCACTGAGGGATTGTCTATTTTATATGAAAGCAAAGTTTGAAAAACACTTTGTTTGTACACTTTGCTTTTTCTCTCCATATACATGGACTGTATTTTACCCAAACATTCATAGTAACATTATAAGATCCTTGTTTTCAAATAAAGAACATGCAGAGATTACGCACAATCCACTTCAAAGGAAACAATAAAGATACAAGCAATACTGAAACTTGTATTTTGTAATACACAAAGCCTCACTCACTATCTACTCAAAGATGTAATCTGCTCTCATGACCATGGGCATCTTGTGCTGAGGTATTTGACATTTATTGAACCCAGAAGTCCAGGAACAATATTTCAGTTTAATGCAAGCATCTATTTCAAATCAACAAATTTGAACTTGATTTGAAAATGAAAATGTGAAAATGATTCGATGCTAGTGAAAAAGTGCCATTTTTAAACTTCATATTAACAAGGGCATGTATTTAAAGTGAGATTTGTTACTCTGAAGTAGTTTAAAGTGTGATTTGTTACTCTACAATACCCCATAGAGTAAGCATAGTTGGGTACAACAGAGGGGTTTTCAACATCAAAGGATGACTGTTATGTTATGGAACATTAGGATAACCTAATTGCCAGATTGATTCATGTAAATAATTGGGTAGATAATAATAATACATACAGGAATGTACTGTGTTATTGTTTGCTTGCATTAATGACTGTTTGAGAAAAGTACCTTAACGTTTAAGATTGAGGCATACTGTAACAATTTCGGCAGAGAGCCAGTGGGCCTATTGTTAGAACATTGCCCTGCTACAGATGAAAATGGTCATAGGAAATAACCACATGTGAGTTAGAAATGGAAAGAAAACAGTTAAGAGAAGGGGAAACTAAAACTCTTGTCAGCCGTTTTATCCGTAATAGGAATGACAATGTGGTTACTTGAAGAACTGTATTTCAAAGATAGAAAGGCTTCTAAAAAAGGTTTGGGGAAAATGTTACCTTAAAATATTTAATTGCCACTTATGACATGGGGACATGGAAGACAGTGACCACAATTTGGCTCATGAGAATATACTGTATGTGTTGAAATACTTCTGAAAATGAGCTATTCCAGTAATTATGAATATGTGCCCAAGTGAGGACTGTGAACTAGGGAATTTGGATTCTCTATTGTAACATAACAGCCATGTAATTATAGGTGGTCATATATGGCAATAATTAGGCATGGGTTATTGTCATCTCATAAACCATACTTTAGTCATTCATGAGCCTATAATGGGTAATGTATCAATTAGGCCAGTGTGCAATAAGTGCACTCCAGTCTTACAGCAAGAAGACAGACAGATTAAAAACCATGAAGAATGCCAGTATGCCCTAGAATTTATCAAACTAACCAATTAAATAAAATGCATGAAACGGAAACACTACAAGAATACTATTTGGGAATGGGACACCCTCAGTTATAAATGAATCTGGAATTAGAATTGCAAATAAGGACAACTATCTTCTATAATTAAATTGCCTCATGCAGAGCATTAAACAATGCCGCTAAGATTGTCCTTGGCATGGTTGCCCCTTGTTTCAATATGTAAACTCCATTTAACTGGTTAAATTGGTCCCAGAAGGGAATCTACACTACAAAATATGAATTGTATGTATGCATGTCTTTGTGTACGTGTGTGTGTGTGTGTGTGTGTGTGTGTGTGTGTGTGTGTGTAATATTTAAGTTACATGGGAACAGTTACAGTAAGCTCTTATTACAGTAGGGTAAGTTATTTCAGAAGTGTAACTTGGTATGGGGGAGGTTAGGGTTTCCAGGATTAAGAGGGTGTTAACATTTATCTTGATTTGGTCACTAAACCTTTAAGCCACCTGGCCCTTTATAACATCCTATGACCCCCTTCCCACCACTTCCCCCATACTGTGCCTTGTTACAGCTTTGTAATAATATATACCAATAACATTTATGCATTTAGCAGACGCTTTTATCCAAAGCGACAATACAATTTCATACAAATGTGTATGAATCTGAACTGTTATTGCTTCACCTATTATTATGTAGTTTCAGTGCATGGTAGTTAATGCACCCTTAATGTAGAGTGCTACAATTTAACAACCATCTTGTTGTAACTCATGTTGCACTCATGTAGCATAACATCACAGCAAAATCAATCACATCAAAACATTTTAGGATTTAGGGTCGTGATTAAGATGTATTTGTAGGTGTTTGAAATAAAACACTTAATACCAGGAGAATATTCACAGAATATGAGCATTGTGAACAGAGACGCTTAAAATGGCATTATGGCTTGGGTCAGTGAAGCGTTGCATCATTTACATCTCATTTGGAGACATGCAGCTCTACATTTTTTATATATTTTGTTTATACAGTTGGAGGCAGAAAGACCAATCCAGCCTTTGCTTGAGGTCTCTTATCTTGCTGACACAACCTGCCCCCTTCTTTTCAAAGCATTCACATGTACACCGGAAAACTTGTGTATTGTATTCCTTTCACATTTCCCAAAGGAATTTATACAAATTCTACCCTTCATAGATTGTACTTCTTGAGCAGGCTTTAAGACCCTTCTAATACTGCATGCATCATACTAACTTTGCAAAAAGATTGAACGCTACACCTTTGTCTCCTTTTCAAAATCAGAGACATGCTTTTCAGCTACAGTGCTATGACATTATATCAATGATGTACAAAAGGGGAATTTTATGTCAAAAGCAATTAATGGCTACTTTTATCTCTATACACTGGGCATTATTGTGCTAATACTACACATTTGAAAGAGTGTGGTTGATCTGATGTCTTTTGTACAGATTTAGGAAATATGATACTTTGACATCATATACATTTCAGTATTCTGCTGGGAATATTTTGATTTGTGCTAACATTTTGTCCTTATCCAGTATATGTTGGAGGAGAT
The DNA here is from genome assembly GCF_054491055.1 of Hypomesus nipponensis. Classification (NCBI taxonomy): domain Eukaryota; kingdom Metazoa; phylum Chordata; class Actinopteri; order Osmeriformes; family Osmeridae; genus Hypomesus; species Hypomesus nipponensis. Next base: position 10,048,256 of record NC_140372.1, on the reverse strand, counting down.
CAAAATCAGAGAAACATTGTTGAATCTCCATTAATATGTCTGTGAAAAACAATGCAGCACCATAAAGAGGACACAATTGCATGTAAAAACTGGGTACAATAGAAATCTACAATGAAATGTCACTTACAGCCGTAACACTTTCCGAATCATTGCTCGAAACGCTGTTTGTCTGCCAGCGTACCACTCTGCCACTCTTAGTCAAATCACATTCAAAAGGACAGAAGCACCGACAAGTAGACTACAGTGTCATAATACAAACAGAGAAATAAGGGGGCGTTCTGTGTGCTGGTTTCCTACTGGAGATGAGAGAAAGGGGAGGGGACAGATAGACAGGAAATGAGCAAAAGCAAATAGCATTGCTATTTTTGTTATTGCCTAGAATGATTCTTTCCATTCCTGTCATTGAGGTACCCCCCCCCCCCCCCTAATTAGAATCAAACAACAAAGAACACTGTAGAAGCAAATGTTATTCAATACACCTAGACATGTCAAGCTCTGTAGCTATGCTCTCCCAATACAACAAAGAACACCTGACCGTCTCAGATGTAAACAGTCATTAGGTTCATGACCGTAACTGCTGGCTTTCAGATCAGCTCAGTGGCAACGATCATGTCAATGTCCAACGCACCATGCATGATGTCACCATGTGGCCACCATGTGTCAGAAGAATTAATACACAGCTGTACAGCAATTAGGCCAGAGAAAGGTCATGGTTGAAAGCATCCGATTTGGGCAAGGGTTTATGTCTTAGGCTAATATAGTGCTGTTTGTTTAGTATAGCACCCTCATGTGGCTTTGATGGTTATACTGTTGTAGGCTAGTCAGAGACTAAATGAACCAGATGTTAGCATTATCCCTAGCATTATTATAAAAAAATAGAATTATGTTTATCCAACTGGTAACTCCAGTTAATCCAGTCCGAGTGGCCCAGTCTGCGTCATCACCATGGAAATCAGCTGACAATGTATTCAGCTGTATTCAGGCTACCGTTTCAGCCGTGTGTCACCATCTGACATACATGCTAATTGGTTGTCTTAACTTCCTTGCCAAGGATCCCTTAGGCCATGATTGACACTATGGTTGGTAACCTCTGTCAATCAATTCTTCCACATTGTAGTACACACGATTAAACCTCCCGTGTTTCCTAAGGGGCATGCTGTACGTTAAGAATCTACCATGTCTCCTATGCATGATGTGACAATCGATTTAGCTCCAACACTTGTATAATAACACTGTATTGTATGTTATGCTGTATATTAGTCATTACTGAATGTTCTGCACGTCATTCCCTATGAACTTCCACATTGGTCAAAGTAATGTCAATGTTGTGTTGCTAACCATACTACAACATTGAATATATTGTCTTCTTTTGAGAGTGTGACATCTCTATATCAGCTAAATGTTAACATTTACAGTCTTTGTGATGGGTGTTCAATTCATTTTAATGACTACTTCATCCTTCAAGTCTTCAAAGCATAGAGAAAACACCTTGAACGCAAAACAATTCTTCACATGAAAAGCAACTGTCCCTAACACCACCGCATCGCGGTGCATGCCATGATTCACTGCAGGCCCATGAAATTCTTTGGATCCTATAGAGTACTGCCTCCCGGGTCTCACAGTGGCCCATTGGAAACATTATATCTCATGCATTCATCCTCATTAACCTCTATTTTATGTTAAGCTATGGCATTCTCCAGTAGTCATTAAACGTAGTAGGCTTTTAACATTGTACCCCTGGTTAGAATCCTATCAACAACTTAAAAACTTGGATTGAATTTCTTCATCACCCATTTCCATTTCATCTACATCACCCAATGATTTACATCTGCAATTCTGAGGCGATAGTCAGACTTTTATATGCATGAGGGAAGAGAAATTTTGCTGAGTGTTTGAAATGATGCAGTTGTCTGGAGTATTTGGGGCCTGTCCAGCACCAGTTGGGAAATTGCATTTTAAAATGCCGCAGGACACTGGATGAAGCCAGCGCTTGTATGAATTGTGTTACTTTTTTTCCATATTTCTAGTCCCAAAAAAAAGAGTGGAATATGTTCATAAATCTGTGACATTATTAGAAATGTAGATCATCCCAGATTCACTTAAAAACGACAGAATTTATTAACTAGTGTAATCAAAAAAAGCTTCCACTAGCTTGGATTGAGATCATGTCACTTGTTCAATCTGACATACACAATACACATAGTAGATTTGTACAATGCATTTTTTATCTGATTCATTGACAATTTACCTGTTCTTCATCGAAGAACAAGACACTTTATATTGTTGGTTGTTATTTAGTGACAGCATGTCTGTATGTATTTGACATGCATGTAATGACACAGTAAACATTGGTTCCCAAAACATCAGCCTCACTATATATTTTGGGTCTCACAATTATATGGACCTCATTATACTGTATATAGATGGAATGAAATCACATTCTGTTGACCAATAAAAATTGCAAAGATTTGTTATTTTGCACACATCTAATATTGATCAACCTTGTCTAGAGGTAAGCCCCAGGCTGTTTGGGGAGGCTCCGGCATCCTTTCTTAATTGAGACTTTGAGTTGTATTTACTTGAAATAGCATTGGGATTATCTCACTTTACCTCAGGTCAAATATGTCCAAAAAACATAAAGGGAAAGCTTGGTGCTGGCACGACCATTCTCCCTGCTTGCACTGGGATGAAACCTGGATCAATACTAGGACAGCAGCATCAGGGGAAACTAATTGTGCGGGTCAGGCAGTTCATCCATTCTTTAAATTGTGAAATGCATTTACTGCACAGAGAGCTTGAGTGTCTGTGGTCCAATCACCATTAAAGGAGGGTAAAGACTGAAAAGATCATGGGCTGTTCATTTCTCTAACAAGTCTGAAAGCTAAGATATTGTTTATAGCGATACATTCACAGTTTCCATATTGCAACAGTATGTTATTATGTTTGGTGTTTTCTCACACGTCTGCTCCTATCACATGAATTATCATCTACTACTGTCCCTGAACAAGAAATAAAACATAACACACTGATAGACTGACACTGAGGACCAGATACACTCTGATTTGGAACTGTGCTGCAGTATGTGGGTCAACTCCATTTATTGTATTATATTCTATAGGTCAAATTGTCTTTCAATATAAGGATAGCTCTCTGCTCATGATGGTCGCATACTGGTACTTGCATAGTGAACACAACCTTCCAGTGCTACTATGCCCATTTACTATGCTCAGATATACTGTATTCCCTGTGCTGGGAATGCTTCCATTAAAAGTATATGTCCAGTAAGCATCATTATTCACATATTAAAACTGTAATTTAGCACTTATATCGCAACCCATCCCAATATGTTTGTCAGAATCTAGTTTGGGAATGATCTCTGTAGAGGAGCTGGCGTAAGACCTAACATGCTTTGGGTTTGAGTGTCATTCCATAGAGGCAGGCCATTGGGTTCTACACATAACACAATCACAGGGCGCCCAAGCTTACTAGAGGTCTCAAGGGCCTCCAGCAAGTTGCGTTGATGAAGTGCAGACGTTGACAAACTAGTGCTCAAGTTGAAATTGAATATTGTGTGTTAGAATTTAATTCTACATTTGAAATTGGCACTTTATTTGATTTAAACTAACCTCTGGTGGACTATGAGAAACAATTACATTCTTGTCTGGTATACTGATATTGTGTGTATGTGGAAAGTGGGTGATTGTAAAAAGGTTTAATTTTGTGTCATTATACTTTGCAAACAATATGCCTGTATCAACTTCAACTAAGTTAATTAACTCTCTCTCCAGTAATGTCTTAATTACATCAAAAAATGTAGAGAAAAGCCTTATACCATATGCTTAACTTATCCCCATTACAGTTCAATGTGAATATGGCAGAATGAGTGTGTATAGATACGTGACTGAATGTACTAATTGAGAAAATGGAAATTAGCTTTTCAAACTGCTTTTCCAGTCATTTTGTATGATGCTCATGGTTACAGAGCAAATTGGTGGAAGATAAAAACAAATGAGTAACGTCTCAAGTAGAATAACTGCACACATGAAGGACATGAAGTTATCTCCTTCTATGCATGCCACAGGGGGTAATCAACTAATCCATTAATATGAAACAGGCGCATGAGAGAAGACCAAGTAGATCATAGTCGGGATAAAGTCAGGTCTGAGCTTCTCTGATTCTTACTGGGTCTATACCAACATCATAAAATCTCCTCTTCTCCAATTATGTTCAAAAAAGTACTCAGTTCACTACTGTAGGCTATCTTCCATTTAGCAAAGCATTTCAATGTGTCTGAATGCTTCTAGAACATGAATAATTGCACTGTTGAAAGGAACTGTATTTGGCATTTGTATTTGAGGAATTCAAACGATAAAAAAGGTTTCATAAAAAGTGTCCCCTCTCTACTACTATGAATACAAATTTAAGCAGTATTTATCTACAGCCAGAGGTCCTGCCAGACAGCCCAGATGATTGCAAAAATAATCTGAAAACCAAACCATAATGCAGGCTGCCTTCTCATCACATAATGTTTGATTATTCCTTTTCTCATAGTAATTCTAATGTCATTGCAAATCATTAGAAAGTCCAACTACTTTCTGCACAGTCTAATCAGCTAAGAGGACCGGTGTTAAACCATATGGTATCTTGTTCCCTTTGATACCCTCTGATATCATTTAATATTGCAATATGGGTGGCTGTAATGAGGCCCAGATGCTTGGGTATGAAGTAAATCACTGGAAACCTTTTTTTGAACATTGAAATACATCTGAAGTTTTGGGGAAGTTAAACAGCTCAGACATTGTGGTGACCCACATTCTTACTTTCAGGGTATTTCAGAATGGACCTTGATGTTGATACAAATTGCAGTCCTGTGCACACATTTTTGAACAGTGTCACCTTTGGACTCAAGTACAATACATTGCACTTGAAAACTCTCTTCTTTATATCTCTGCATGGTGAATACTTAGTGGACTGAAATAATCAAGTGTGTGAACAAGGGAGAGGTAACAGCAAACCAGAGTTAAACCATCATGGCCCAATGACTGAGGTTGGCTGTAAGCATGAATCTCTTCAAGACAGGAGTAACAACTGATGTAGCGATATCTGCAAATTATACATAAGTACCAGAAATTGGTCAGAGCCTTCTGGCAGTCAACTTCAAATTCAACCAAATAGTAAATGTGATGACCTATTACTGTTAATTGTCCAATTATTTGTGGACCCCTAAAAGAAGGGGACTATGTACTGTATAAAAAGCCTGTAATTACTACATGGTTCATAGTTTATGGACATAAACACCCTGAAATAAAAATTTACAGTCTGCAGATTAACATTATAGTCATTGTTTCATTACTCAAATGTGCTAATGTATTAAGCCAAAACAAAAGATTTACTGCCTTAATACTGATAGTCTGAGCTGTACACTAAAATCCCGAAATGAACCTGTATGCAGTGTGAAAGGAACATACTAGAACAATTCCTTGCAGTCAGTGTCCTTAAGCTCTCCTGAGATTTGTAATATTCTTGCATATTCAAGAAGAATTCTATTTAAAGGTGTGTGAAGCTTTATGCCATATTATAGCAGGTAGGTGCCACCAGCCATGTCCTCTTTCTTAAATTGCTCTAACCATGGGGCTCTCATGAGTTCCATGATTACTATATTTTTTAAATGAATCTTCTCTAATGTTTCACCTGCTCTCATTATTAGGAGACCCTAGTCGCCATTAGATTGCGTCATAAGATTGGATTCATGCTTAGTCTGCCCAAGATCAATTACTGCCTACCCTCTTTTGTTAGCTATCTCTCTCTTTCTCTTTCTCTCTCTCATTTTTCTCATTCTCTCTCTCTCTTTTGCTGTGTAAGGGTGTGTGTGTCTCATATCCTCAAATAGTGTGCAAGTCCCTCTGCCTTTATGCTAATTTAAGAGACTGGATCATGTTTGATGGAGAAACAGAAATCCCTGTAGTATTGTACACAGCCCATCTAGTACTGTATGCTTAATGATACATCTGTCTACTATTAAGACTAAGCTTGGCTCTAAGTGGAAAAGGAGAAACAAGCATCTTGCACGCTAAAGCTCTTTTCACACGTCAAGTCATGTGACGTGCCCATACAGCCTCAGAGACACCAAAATAGACCCCTGTCCCACGGGTGTTGAACATTAAACACATTCCCCTTTATTAATGCTTGTGAAATACTAATTGCTGCTGCCTTAAGCCCTTGACCTTTTGGCCCCAAATTGACTAGGTATTCTCGTTATAGGTGATGCAAGCTAGTCTGCTCTCCATTTATAAGCTTCCATAGAAATGCCTGTGCAATTCAGTGAAGCGTAAGCACAATTCCATGTGTTCTGTACTTTTCTGTACTGCGCTGCTTTGTTAGGCTTTTACTTTTACTTACTAAGATATGTGTTTAATATGTCCTACCAGAAGGTAGGCTGGGTGTGGTAGAGATGGTTGGTCTAACCACTCGAGTGGATGGGCTTTACTGGGATTTTTCCTCCAACATTTGGAGGAAGCTAATTGCGCTGTTAAGGCATGTTTTGTTTATTTAATACTTTGGATATAGTGTCATTTTTGTTTTAGGCAGTAAACAGAATCTTTTACACACTGCCTGAAAGTGTGAGTGGCTTTTGCAAATAACAAATGTTGGCTGTCTGTACCTGTTGAAGCAAGCATTACAATATTTTAAGTTAGGTGACTGTGACATTATAATAGCTCACCTGAGGAGAGAATAATATCCCACAAGTTTCCTTGTGAGGAATCAATTGTATATTCATCTCACAGTGAAGGTGTGGAGAGAGTTGACCCCTGACAAAGGACTGACATGCCCCTGCTGTCAAGTTGGCAAACTATTTGATAGCAAACATGCCAATCTAACTGGCAACACCAAGGACCATTATGGGTAAATGACCTTACTATGTATCAAAACACTGTTTAAACACTGCTGAAAGGGCCAAGGTTGTGTGTTTAAAAATGCAGGTCCCAACACCTGCTAAATGGAGTCCACTGTGTGGTCTGAAAGATTAATGATAAGCCAAAGGCCTTGGACAAACTGTTCAAATTGCTCTACTATGTTCTATTCTTTGCTGTCGTCAGTAGCCCCCAGCTGAGTTGGTAATTAAGGAAACAGTTTGTTTTTGTCGATAACTGTCTCCATGTCTCTAATTAATCCTTTTATATTTTAGAGGTGGTGTATGAGAATTTAACCTCTTCCAACTCTGACCTTGCAACCACTCTTTGAGGACATTCAATATTTATTTGCAGTTATTAGGATCATCATCATAATGTAAACAGGGGCCTACGAACCTACCCAGCAATATACTATTATATGTTCATGGCTTTAAGTCTTAGTAGAGTTGGAATTAATTCACAAGAGTAGATCATATGAAGTGTTATTAATGCAGGTTATGGTATATGTCTTTATAAAAAAAAATAGCAAAAGGGATGCAATTAATTTCACATCAGTGTAATAGACAAGTGTCGGGTCAAAAGTTTGATAATTTGATAGTTTATCAGGCCTGTGTAAAAAATGTTTTGGAAAGGGCAACCTTGACAGAGACAACATTATCCAAAATATAGACAAAAAGACAATGGGTCAGTGAATTAAACTCTATAGGAATGAATTACACTCATGTGCATGGGTAATAAAAGTGATAAAATAAAAAATTCAAGTCTTTCATGGAAGACATAGACTGCACTGTATGAATTAGGCAACAAAAGACTAGCCTTGCGAGTCATTGAAAGTGTGTAACCTGGGAGTGTAGGAGATGGCCTGTGTTTGACAGCCTGGAGATTCATGTCTTCTTCTGCCTGAATACATCACAAGCAGTCAGTTGACAGTTTTCTCAAAGCAAAATACTTTTAAAAGGGTAAGTGCCATATAGTGCATGATTGCTTACACAGTCAAAAGGATGAAATAGAGGAAGCACATGTACCCAAGAGATGTGACAGTTCTACATTGTGGAACCAGACTGAATTCAAAAAAAAAAAAAAAGAATATTCATGTCTTTGAAAGAGAAGGTCAGACATGTCACTTCCAAATCAATATGAAAAATAGGAAGATGATAGCACTGTCAGCTTCTGGTCGACTAAATAACAGTAGTAACTCAAAGGACAACAGAGATTGATACAAAAACATTGCTGCACAACAACTGTTCAAGGATGTTCATCTCTACAGTAAATAAATTATTTTCAAGCATTGCAAAAAACCTTGGAGTTACAGATTGTACAGATCTACTTAACTATACCGTATATTAACATAGGATTTAAAACAGGGTTAAATGTTCAAAAGAGTCACATTCAAACCTCCATGAATGTCCTGAGTAAACCATTAATACATACTGCATTTTTGATTCATGGAAATCTGTGTTCAAATCTCATTCACTACACCGCTATCTCTCTTGCAATATTGTCAGATTTAAGGATTAGCCCCACCCACCTTCTACCCCACCAGGATCAACAGCTCTCTAAATCAAAAGCTGGACATAGGCAGATAATAACCCACTATTTCTATCCATAGCACAATTTTTTCCTCAGAAAGACAGTGAGTGCGAAATCATGACAGTCGGTACCTTAATCACACCTTTCAAAGCAATGGTATATTGACAGCAAAATGTCTTCTCAGTAATCTTGCTGACTTTACAGTGTCTCCATTTTCCGGGTTGGGATCCATTCAGTCATTTGGACATCACTTGTAATGGATGCCACACATTTGCACACAGTACAAGAGACAGTTCTTTGATTCTAAGTATGGCCAACTCCATTAACGTATAGTTTGAGGAAAAACACACAAAGGAACTCAACCATCAGGGAGACGATTTGCCATTCAGAGATCCTCCAATATTTTTTGTTAAAGGAGCAAAGTTTATAATTGTAATTCAAACTGAATACTGGGTATATTTCATAACTTCTGTACTTGAAAATAATCTGAGAGAGCTTTGAGATTTCATGTTCCACTGCATGTTTGTTATTTTTTCCTCTCATTAAATCTGGGTTGGATGTCTGGAAGCCTGGGGTTCCTCATGGATTATTTATACTGGAGATGTGTCTGTTCGTCTTCAGCCAGGCTTTTTGATCTTCTTTCATTATCGGATGTTCAATATTTATCAGTGCCTTTTCCCATTATCACTGCCATATATTCGATTTTTTCCATACACAGCATGTGTACAGCAGCTCTGATACACATTTGCATAAGAAATCAACCTTAATGCCATTCTTTAAAACCAAATGGAATTTGGAACCTCTTGGAATAGAAATACAACCGAATAAAATGGGATTAAGTGAGGTGGTGTGGTCACATGTCTTGTTCCTCCTTTCATCTTTACAATGATAGTTAAATGTGATGCAGTTAGTTAACTTAACTGTACGTGTCTGTGTGGTTAAGTTAACAAGAGGGTAGTTCTTGTATAGTAAAGGATTAGTCACATTACTTTAATATCTAGGGCTCTGTTTCAGACAGTATTATGTCCTGTGGGTTTTCCAGTCAGATTGGGCTGAGCAAACTAACAGACACTAGATTTTGTATGGGAGTCAGGTGGCTGAACTGTGAAGGAATCGGGCTAGTAATCTGAAGGTTGCCAGATCTTGAAAAAGTTGAAAATGTGTTTGGCTGATAGACTTCCCCATGTTCAGAACAACATTGTCCATTTTAGTTTAGATCAGTTTACCTAAATCTAATTTAAGTCATCAGGGCACATTGTTTCAATAGGCAAAAAATGTGTTGATGTTTGTCCATTACACAATTTTAGTAGTATGAGAAAAATGCATACAGTGCAGTACCAAACTGGTTAAATGACTCAATTTAAATGAGTGGCCACATGGTTTTAGGAGGGTAATCATTTTGCTCTTTAACAGGCTGTTTTCCAATTAAGTCAAAATAAGTTTACATAAAATTCGTATTACTCATGTTTAGCGCAAAAGCAATTCATAATCAGATGGCTGGATCCTAATTGCTTGTCATATAGGTAAGAGGCAAACTGCTTAATTTGTCTTCTAAATTATGTCCGCTCATAGGACCCCACACCGATGCCAATTATTGCTAAATCCTATTCCATTTGTTTTCCAATGGTTGAGCTTGATGGTTCTGGGCTGCTGCCAATCATACGTCCTAGATTTAAAGGGCAAAGTGAACGATTAAAACAATCTACCTAAATATGACGTGCTATAGAGGTGGCTACATTCAATGTGTTTGTTTTTAATGTTATAACATTTTACTTAGTGATTTTGATACAACTGTATTTACCATTGTCCTTGGTCCTCGGTGAATGAATTATGAGACCTTTTTCACACTTATTATTCTTACTCTGCAATCTGTCTTTTTTCAGTCGCATGACAATATGTTTTCAATCAGCAAACAACATTTTCAGCTCAAAACAAACTCCATGTGGTCACCACCCACTGAGCAGCCTGAATAACAATGGCTGTTGGGAGTCATTATTGTTTTGAGGTTCCATAGGACATCTGAAGCTTTCCAGATAGCATGGCTCACACCAGTCTGGCTACAATAAGACACCACTAAACTATTGATTTGAACCTAACAGAAGTGGCCTATTTCTCAGAGACTTGACATCGTAGATTCAGCTGTGACACTGATGTAGATACACTGATCATGCCAGTAATTCAAATGGCCAAAATGGCCATGATCTACAGTTTATGCATGCAGATTAGTTGGGTCATATGTAGGTCTTGCATAAGGCTTCGTGTTTGATTAGAATTTCCCCAATAGAGCAGGGAGGTCACACATAAATCTACGTACTGTAGGTAGCATCAATCAGATCCAATATTTGCTGACCTTTATATGGCAAGGTATTATAAGGTATTACAAATAACTTTTGTTTAAATAAAATCTACCATATGCAAAAGACAAAACCCCCTCTCGGACCAAGGAAGGGCGTATTGCATCATACCTGGTATGTGCTTCAGTCCCATGTTGACGACAGGGGCGGACTGGGGGAAAAAAAGTGATCCAGGAGTTACTGTCAGACCGGCCCACTCAATACACGGCGAGTTGCTGTGGAAGAAATTTAGATTTCCTGTGTGCTTACATTATTCACTAATCAAGAGAACTAGTCATTGGATACTAGTTAATATGTTCTCATGTAAGCTTGCTATTAATAAGAGTAGATTGTGTCTATGTGTCAGGGTTAATAGATGGTTGAGATCAGGAGAAAGTACTGGCTAAATGGTCCTTGTCATGACTACAAGGAGAGCTCCAACTATGAACTCTGTAGTTTGAGTGGTCATGTGTTGGGAGCTGTTAATCTCTTTCTCTGAGACTGTTGTAACGTCATTACTGCCTGACTGTCACTATCTATGTTTACATTGCTGTGCCCTATAAAAGATGGTCCTCCGGCCTTCAGAGAGGAGAGAGACTTGATTGAGACCTAAGCCTGGTGTTGTGTTGTCATTTATTGTCAGAGGTCTGGTTTTCTCTCCCAATCTGCAGATTGATAAATACTTATTAAAATCCAGAACTCAACTGAACTTAGTCACTCCGTTTATGAAGAGACGGACAAAACACTTTCTTCATCATTGCCCACTCAATGCATCGCACACATTGACCAATCAGTGGCCTACTTGGAAAAATACCCATACACTTTTGGATGATTACAAAGAAATTACATCATATATATATCTTTTCTTACATTGAACGTCCGAAGTCCGTAAGAGCACATTTCAGAAGACACTTCAGAACATTTTCAAAAAATAGGCACCATGAGTGTGAATACAGATCGTGAGGAGTATAAAAGTCAGTCAGTAATTTTAGATGGTCTTAGAGCAAATGATATGTGTTCAAGCTCTGTAAAATGTAAAATAGTTGGAGGTGTCGGCGATGTCAGAGGGAGGGCCGGCTGGTGATGGAAGTGTGCCGGTATTTTGGACCATCCCAACCCCGTCGGCCCACCAGGGATTTCACCGGTATTTCACCGGTATCTCCAGGGGTGGACCGTCGGCCAGTCCACCCCTGGTTGACAACACTCGTAAGCAGGAGCCTATGACGTGTACATGCCTGACTGCCGCAGTTAAACAGATGTGTTATAATCAAATTAAAATTGTGCACCATGCTTTCTCATGCATACTTCTTTTCCAACAAGACTATTATTGTGCTCTGATATTCAAGCTTAGTGAAAGGTACACTGACATGACTCAGCATTCATCAATAAACAACTGTATTTAACAATAATCACCCTTTGACCCCCCCCTCCCCCCCCACACACACACACACACACACAACAATGATGAAAAACAAGACAATACAGTACAGTGGGTTGGGTACAAAGCATGTGTTGTGTGTTCTGAGAAAATAAATATGAAATAGGTCTCTTTGTTTTTGGAATGATTATACCAAGAGAGGTATGCATGCAGTATAGCAAGATTAGTTGCAGAATAAACCTTTTCCAATGTGAACAATATTATTTATTCCACTCTATTATTTGAGGTTGATCTCGTAAAACAAATGCATCTTTGCGTAATTGGATCGACCTACAACCAATCAGAGCAACGTAATATGTTGTTTGTTGAAAACAAATTTAACCCAAGCGCTCTTTGGTGACGTGGTTGATTACGTTACTGTTGATCATCTGTCCATCATCGTATAAAGCCCGCCCTGACAATTTCCCGACCAAATGTTTTTATGGGCGGGGCTAAATTGGGCTGGCAGCCAGGCTAGTTGTCATACTGTCCCCAGTCTAAAATATATGTCTTTCTGAAAGACTACATTGTCATCCTCTACAGCTTATAGTATTGGATTTGGTACTTTGAAATTATCCGGTATACTTTTTTTCTCACACTTTTGTTTAAATAAAAAAACTGCCCTCAAGACATTGAAAGGCTAAGTAATTAACACACCCAATTAGGGTAAGAACAACCCAAATTTGGTCCCTAAGACACAGACAGTTGGAACATGATCAAACAGATTGCATTACACAACCAGGCAGCATATGCCTAGACTAAGCATATTTTGGCTGATCCTTTATAGCCCTCTAATATGCCAGCTTGTTTTAAAACTCCACATACTTTTCAAGTTTGATGCCTTTTCATCCAGTAATAATAATAAAATAATCTGCAGTAATACTTCTAGAGACAGTGAGCCACAACGTGATGATTCTCCAAAGATATGGTGGGACTGGTCCTCTTTCTCACTGAAGATGATCCTGCAGAGAAGAGAGCAAATGCACTTGAGAGGGCTATTGAGGGAACACAGTCGAACACCAACTACAGTTGGTTCCTCCTCACTCCATATGTTAAGCCCTTCTCTTTAATAGAATGCCTTTAATCCGGATGCATGTTGGGTAAAGCTCTATGGAAAATCATGTTTAGCAGATTAGCTGGGATCCTCATTTTTGCTGCAGCTTATCACTTGTGGGGGCTTTTTTTGTGTTTACACACACTGTAGGGTACACTAGCACATTACCCTGCAGTTCTGGTTAAGACTGCTCCCACAGCTGACTCTGTGCAGTTCAGAGCCACTAAGAGTTGCTTCTCCATCCCTCCTCTGTCCTCCTATGGCTACCTCTTATTCTCTATACCAAACACACGCTTACTGTATTGCCTGTGTTTACAGTAAACACGTTGCTCCATGTACCTTGACTGTATGGTAATTTTAGTACTTAAATATTCATTTAATTGAGAATCATCTTTTACTTCGCCCAATGACAAGTTTGATTCATTAATAAAAGGATATTCCCAAATGGCAATTATCCTGGTTAAACGAATGTGCTGTGGTTGTGTATAGTGTGTCCAACCTATAAATATATCTGTAGCTCATGTCTTTATATAAATTGGAATGAGTCCCAATTTTCTGAAATTATATACAACCTTGACACACATTATTTCATGATCAAATGTAATTCATTCAACAGTACAAGGTTATGTGATTCCCAGGGGAAAAGACCCCTCACTTTCCCACGAAGGTGAATATGGGGCATGGTGTGGAAGGACCCCCTTTCTTACGAACAAAGTATGGACATCCTTTGCAGTCAACTGACACGCAGTCTCCAGAGAAGGAATCAGGGGTCAAATACTTGTAATTATTTAGTCGACATCTGTAAACAGCAAAATCATTACTTGCAGTCATGCAGCTTCTTCATTTAAACAGTTTTACATTGAAAGGGTAAGACTTGAACGACAGTTCTATTGTATTTTAAGAATGGTACTGTACTCAAGCCAAGCATCCTAAAGTGAATGTACTTCCTGTTCACTGTTTCTCCAGGAAGACCCAGGAAAGAAGACCTGTGCCAGCAATGGGTCATACCTAAGAAGAGAATACTGTAAAACTCAATGATGTGAGTGTCGCCCCCCCCCCGAACTACTTCTATTGACCTTGTCTCATACCTGGTCTCAAGCTAAAACTGGAGCATGCAGTATAGAGAGCTGAGGGATGAACGCCCAGGAACACAGTCACAGCAAGTTGAGAAACGGGAGGGCTAAAGCATAAATCCACAGACTGGTTCATCAGCAATAATAACCACTCTAGCCCAACTCTCCAGTGAACCCCTATCTTTTTTTACAACCCAAAAGTACCGTAGCAGTAAACATGGCATCTACAATCCCAAAAAGTTATAATATAGAGATATGTTTCAGGATTTTGAGGCTTCTTATTCAGGATTTTGTTTTTTACCATTTCCAATTTATGCCAATTTAATTGTTGCGAGGACACAACTGCATATCAACTGCGAGTCCACAGTCATACCACTAATAACTGCATTCTTCAAATCAAAGGACACTCACCATAATTGCCTACTGGAGTGTTCCTCAATGTGTCCTTGTGTACAATACTGAATGCTAAAAAGTGATATGATTCGCTTTGGGTGTTTTATACCACTGAGCTAGAGTAACCTTTGGAATTGAACAAATAGAAGATAAAGGTTTTAGGAAAACTAATATGAGGGAATCAACAGTTCATTGGTACAATGGTCTTGCACATTCAATAATTAAGCAGTCCTGCATGTCTGGAATTTTTGCTGACATCTGAATGAAAAGTTGCAACCTTACATGTAACATAGACTTGGTATTTGTACCAGTGACTCAAGGATGGGGGTTATTGTGCCATTCAATTAGATTCATAAACAGCAGAATCCAAAGGAACAAAGATGAAAAGACAGTTGTCTGACTGCAGACTTTGTTTGGCTTTGGCTGTTGGTGCTGTAAGTTAATTGGCGTGGCAATTTGTAGATAAGAGGCCTTGGATACGAGTGAAAACATGGCTGCTGCCCCTAAGAGGATTTAGTTTTGCTAATACAACATGGAACTTTGGATTGGGTAACACTGTATCCATGCCCTCTAAACTGCTTTCTATGCATGAATTGAGTTGGATATCAGCTATTTTTCTCTGTCTCTCTCATTTGCCACTGTTAGTTTGACAGCAAAAAAATAATTTCGGTTAAGCTTGGCTAAAGATGAAACAGACCAAATGAAAAAGGTAAACATACCAGTATAACTTTATAGCTGTAAGAACTATGCCAATATTGTGAATGGATTCCCTGTGAAGAAAGAGCTACAAATGAATTCTCAAGAATGGTGGTCTACATTGCTAGATGTTTGATAATTAATGTATGAAAAAAAACGTAATTTATTGAATTATTCCTAACTGAATGAATAGATTGTCATTGTCTGTAAAACTAACAAACAACCTAATCTAAATGAATGCCCAAACTTCAAGGCTGGTAGAGTGACTTTCCCACTAACCTACTAATCTAAATGTTTTATGGAGTTCTTAAAGTGATGCACTTAAAACATTGCTGCATCTTTGTCGTCTATTTGCTCTCAATTTGAATACTATAGCTCGGACCATTGCAAATACTATTAGCCTCCACATCATGTCTATGCAATTGATGACGAGTTACTATACTATCCAATACACTCAGTAAAGGGCCTTTGCTGTATTGGACCCAGGTCTGCCTTTCTCTTCCCTTTCCGTCTGCTCACCAGACTGTGAAATAAGCTTATTTAGTCAAAATGTGAATTCATTAGATTCAGCTGAAACTATTTCAAGCATTAAGTAATGGGTGATCGAATACTAACTATCTGAGGTGGCTAGTTTCTAAAGCTGACATTTTGTTCAAGTGCACCAGAGGGTTTGCGTGACCATAATTGTGGCAGCCAAAGTTTTTCAAACTTACATTGAGAAATGATTATCAACAGGGTAAGTCTGAACGAGAAAGATTCTAAATACAATCGTCAATACATTTTTATCTGTAAGATTAGTTTGTAGAATTCAATGTCACTTTTAGTGAAAGTGAAATGCTTAAGAGTTCAAACCTGAAAGCAGGAAGAAACGTCTACCCGTACATTTTCATGTAATGATATATAATTATACCTTTAGCAAATCTGTCCATTTCGAAAGCTTCTACCATGACAATAAAAATGTGGATGTCGTAATACCGTTATTATACGAAATAGTATTATCTTTGATTTTCCTTTTACCTCTACCAGGGACATTATTACTGTTAAATGAAGGGACGTGATATTTATTTCAGTTTTAAATTTGATTTGAAGTGTATTTATTAATCAACCAGATCAATTGCATAATTGGAATCAGTTGATTACATAATTATTGGTGGTTTCTATAATCATTGACTAAGTTTCACATCGAGATACGTTTTATAACATGACATCCAACCATTAAAGGTGGCTTCTTTTGTCAAATAAGGTAAGATCCCTGAAACAACCCTAAGGCAGTTGTGCTACGCAAATTTAAGAGAACTGTAACGTGTTATTGCGTCTTTACTTCCTGAGTACAATATAAGCTCCATATGATATTAATAGCACTGTAAAAGTCTTCCAATAGTTTGTGTGTTACACCAACTGTCCTATTACTTCACTAAAAAAGGATGGTGTAGCAAGTCAGAAGTGAATATGACAACCCGGAAGAACAGGACATTCAGAGGATAAGCTGTATAAGCCGTTGATAGAGAAACAACTAGGGTCCATCTGTGTAAACTAATGACAAGGCCTATAACGAGAAGTCTAATTAGAATCTGAGGGAAAAGGAAAATAACAGATGCTGTCTGCTCAGATCAATCAGCTGAAATGTAAACATGTATTTTCCCTGCAAAATATGTCGGGTCCATGCAGATTTATGTGGGTTTTTAGTTTGTTCCCGTAAATTTTAATCCATTCAGTGTGTGTGTGCGCTTGAGTGTGTGTGTGTTTACGTAAGTGTAAGGTGGAGCACCGGCATTCTCTTAACCACAGGCACAATTGAAAGGTCCCTTCATCATTTTTTATGATCGCCTGTACAAAAAAGAGAGACGTTTGAGATTGCTTTTTGCCTTTCCACTATTATCCAAGCTGAAACCGTACTTGAAGTTTTGCCCATCAATCACTGCAGCACCAAGTCACTCCCCACAGTGCAATTGAATCCTTCAGCATCCACCTGCTTTATCCCACCAGCGGAGCCAAAGTGGTCAGAGAAGCCAATCCGGGTCTGTGTTGTTGATACAATGGAAGGGTTGGGGTTAGGTATAGCTACCTAATTAAGATAACTTATACATTCAGGAAACTCTGTCTAGCTTAAGAATTCCTACATCGTCATGTTTTAAGTAGCACAAGGTAATGGCTGAATCACCCTTTTTAATTCACCCCACTGTCCTTGCCCAACACACTACTCTCTCTTGATTTCAACATTAGTCTGACAGCACCATTTACTGTGCATAAATTCATGTACATCACATCTCCCGAAGACCTCATTTGTTCATCATCTTTTCAGACACATTTTTTTTCTAAAACATTGGACTTTCCTGAGGACACATGGGACAATGACAGTGGCCAAGGGCTGGTTCAGTTCTGGCTGTACTTAGTCTCCTAGCCTGCATCACAGTGGTTAGATCAGTTCTGGCTGTGCTCAGTCTCCTAGCCTGCATCACAGTGGTTAGATCAGTTCTGGCTGTGCTCAGTCTCCTAGCCTGCATCACAGTGGTTAGATCAGTTCTGGCTGTGCTCAGTCTCCTAGTCTGCATCACAGTGGTTAGATCAGTTCTGGCTGTGCTCAGTCTCCTAGCCTGCATCACAGTGGTTAGTTCAGTTCTGGCTGTGCTCAGTCTCCTAGCCTGCATCACAGTGGTTAGTTCAGTTCTGGCTGTGCTCGGCCTCCTAGCTTGCATCACAGTGGTTAGTTCAGTTTTGGCTGTGCACAGTCTCCTAGCCTGCATCACAGTGGTTAGTTCAGTTCTGGCTGTGCTCAGTCTCCTAGCCTGCATCACAGTGGTTAGTTCAGTTCTGGCTGTGCTCAGCCTCCTAGCCTGCATCACAGTGGTTAGCTGCTAAATCATGCCTCTGTGTTGTTGTCGTTGTTGTTGTCTTTCAACCTCTTTCCAGTTGTGCCTTGGCAGAAGACTAAAAGCATTATTATTCTGTAAATATTAGCTTGGAGCCCAGCCTCGATCCACTTCCTGCCAAACAGCATGCTCTACATGCATGGATTAATATAGTATTAAGCTATGGTTACAATATAGAGCTACATTACAGATTTGACTGAGAGTGTTAGTTGAAGCTATGTAGCAATTTTTGAGTTCATGTCAGGCCCAAGGCGATGAAAGGAAAATACATCTAGTTTTCTGACTACATCGAAATATCTGAAATACACTTTTTACAATAAAGTATTTACTTCCAATCTATTGAGTTATGATGACAACTATGTTGTATTTGTGACATTGACAGTTGAAAAGGTCTTTATAACTTTAAATCTTTGTTACTTTTATTTGTCCAACTACATACTGTATTTGTCAAGCCGAGGAGAACTAACATGTAGAATGTACAGCAGGAACTGTGTATATTTTCTCAAAGGGACTTGTGCCACATATTTGCCCATTAAAAGAACTTGCAAAAGACTTTTGCAGACCTGATTCTAAAAACTTCTCAAACTAAATGTGGCTCATCTCTTTTTGTGAAGGGCAAAGCTTAGTTCACTCAACAGACACTAACCTTTTCAGAAGTCTCACACCCTGAGGGCATGCTTCCTCATACGGGCCAGTCAATCTCCTGCCGTTGTATTTCCATTCTCTTTTTTTACTAACTCCATGTCATGTTCCTCTCACGCAAGTGAAAACTGTATTGCACAGCACTTTACAAATGCTCTGTCTTTTGGCCTCTGAAATAGATTTTTCATGATATCTATCATTTCAAAGACACACATTTATAGATACGTTGTTTGTTTCCTAGTCATACCAGTTGATCTCTCTTTAAGAAAGATTATCAAAAGTTAAAAGTGTATGCAGTCTTTCCTAATTTTCTTTCCTAACGTTGCTTCAAAATGATATCTCATCCAGATTCATCTCATGTATTTGTTGATTAATAGATTAAGTGAAAGATTAGTTAATGGATATTATATCAAGTGAGTGTTTTATTGTAATGCCCTCATACACAAGCACAGCCTATTAAGGCCACAATCCATATTAATGATTACTCAGTGTTGACATTATTGCCAGTAGAATGCAACCATTTATTAACCCCAGGTGTACATTTCAGAAACACAGACCCTGCATGTGTTTTCTTTAGTGGAGTCAATGAGGTAACCTTTAGTACCTATGCAGTTTTAGCATGGCTTAGTAATGTGGCTACATCTTTGATAAAATAAAATGCCCTTCAACCCTGACTCGATCTGATAATAATGTCAAAGAAGCATAATGAAACTCTATTGAAAGGCAAGCAATTCATAGACACATGCAACAAAACAATCTGATAACGTGGCCTTACGTATCCAAAGTCAACGCTTCCACAATTACAACATGGGGAAATAGCTTTCATTTGAAACATTTGGGAATTTGGGAATTTCAGGAAAATATTTGCATGATTCGTGGAGTTAGGAGTACATGTAAGAGTGACAAAAGATTCTGTATCTACGAGACATCTAATAAAGACCTTAGCCATTCATGTGTTTAACTGACTGTAACTGTTCACAGACTGGCCCGTGCTTCACTCCCAACTGCAATTACTACTGTGGTCACTATTCTGCAATTATAGGATAGTCTGACTGTAATATATAGTGAACGTGCATGCGATCTGGCATGTTTCTGTGAGACCTGTGATGAGCCATCTCAAATGGCATTGTATTTTATAACTCTTTACTTTGTTTCAGTGGGGCATAGCTGAAATCATGTCTTAGATGACTCAATGCTGAATTTAAACATAGAAACAAAGATTGTAATATTGCTATGAGTAAATATACAGATTTTTAAGGGAGAAAACACTAGTGGTTAGAGATTTTTCTGGCATTTAAAAATAAATCCAGACAGACTTTATTTCACTTGATTATTCTGTTTAGTATTATTGGCCTTCCTGCTTCGTTGCCCTTATGTTCCGGCTGCTTTGAGATTATGTTCTTGAAATTTCATACCACTTTCATATCTATAGATTTGTTCAATTTCATGTACACAATCAATAAGGTGAGGGGTGGACTCTTTATTTAGTGCCTCTGGCTTCAATGCCCTTTTGAAATAAACCCCTGTTATGTTTTGGTCCATTTGTCATGAGCAGGACTTGGCTTAGTAGTGCTGCTGACTGTGTTAATGGACTGCACTGGTACGTCTGCCTTTGTCAAATGAAAAGCACTTTTTTCCCCAACATTGATTTGTCCATAAATGAGTGCACTTTGTCAGATCAACAAACATTTTTAGACATGCTAGACAGGAGGGTTTGCTTTTGGACGTGTTTTTCTTCTCCTTGAACTGTCTATAACAAAAAGTACTTTTCATAAGCAAGCGGTTTAAGACTCACTTCGTAAATGTGAGAGTATTGTCCTTGTAGGTACTCGGATGGGAAGACATGTTAGGATGTAAAAGTAGTATATATTAGGACTATTTCAAATATGGACCAAATATTTCATATTACGCAATTAATGAAGAGCTTAAAAGATTGGCACAGAGGCAAGAGAATAGCTTGAGTGGAAGGTTGGTGGTGGACCTCAATTGAGATGCCATCAGGGTCAAGCTGTTGTTGTTGTCTCAAGTTAGCTTTTAGGGCTTCCTTGAAGTTGGAAGGGATGTGAGCCTCTTCACTAATTGGGAGTCGGGGGGATTCTTAGTATTGTCTCACACACAGCAAATACATCTCTCTTTAATTGGTCGGATAGGGCGTTCTGCCAAATGATGTAGAATCACCTCAGAGGGATCTGTCTGGTCAAGTGCTTGAGAGCACGAGGAGAAATGTGATCTATTCCTGAGATTCAGACTCAAACGGGTTAAATGTTGGCAAAGTAAACTTTGTCATACCTTTACCATTCAAAATAATGAGGTTGATTGAGTTTCAGTTTAGTTTAAGGAGATAGATCCTCCAAAATGTTTAATAGCTGTCTTATCCCAGTTTCAGGCCAACTAATGACTTACAGGTGCATCATCTAAAGCAATTAAAATCCCCTATTGGTAAACTTATTAATAATTGGAGGAATGAACTCACAATAGAATTAAAAGATTCTGCTACACTAGTCAACACTATATCACGGAAATATAATACAAACTAGAGAGGGGAAATTGTGAAGTGTGCTTGCATCCACCGCAGCTGGGGCATTTTATTTAACTGCATCACCTCCAAACCTATTGTTTCAGTATCTAATGGTCAATATGGAAAAACACAACAGTTTTCATGAGGGGCTAACATTAGTGGCACTTTTCGACACAAAAACTTGAATAATTCAGAAACCGTGCAATGAAACCTTTCAGACATGAGAGCATGCACAGTAATTATGACTGTATTTGATGGATGGTCTAAACTGTGGGGAAACAAGTACATACGAGAATTCTCCTCCTTACTGTCACGGTATGAGTTTTTTTGCAATGCCAACTTAGGGTTACTTCAACAAATAACTGTATTTTTGAATTGTTTTCTTTCCTTCTCTTGTTTGAAGAATCTTTTGAATATTTTATGTTTTTCCAGCATAACAAGTAAATCTCCTGAAATTGTCAACTAGATGGTGAGTGGGCACAAATCTATTCTCCAGTTGACAAAATGGAAGGATTTGGTAGATTTTGAGGCAGATGTGGTGCAGCCTTCACTAACATTTGAGCAATCAACATACAAAGCACAGACCCACAATGAATCTTTGTATAGGTTAATAATCAAGTCTTTCAGTTACTAGAACTTCTCTCTCACCTAAACACTTTTTGGGGTTAGGACTTCATTAATGCTTAATAGTCAGCATCCCTGAGAAGGCAAGAGAGAGGGTGTATAGATGTGCAATGTACATTTGGAAAATGGGAGACAAAAGCTTTAGTGAGCATAGAATCTCTTTGACCTAATGAGCATCCCCACCCGCCATCCCCAAAAGACAGCATGATTGCCACAAGTGATCCACTACTGTGAAATTGCCTTCCGCCGGTTAAATGAATGACGCACATTTCTCCTTTGACACACCGCACCAAACGCAAATGTAATCTCTCCCAAACGGGGTGGTTCAATCCGTCTCTGCCTCGGCAAAGGATACAGTATGAACTCCAATTGTAGGCTTGTCATTAGTCTTAGCAACAGTGGGGGACAGATCAGGTTGGCTGCATGTGATGCTGTGGTAACATTATGTTGAAAAATAAATATATGAAATAAAAAGAAATATAAGCAAGATGATTTAGAGGAAGGTACACAGTACATGACATGCTTTCAAATAAAGCAAATCATATTTTAAGAATCATGGGATTATTTCCTCATGGACATTTATTGAATTGGTAATATGTTGATTTATTTAGTTTTACTCGTAATTATGGATCTCTTTCCTGTATTGAAGCTCATAGTCTCTCATTTGCCGTTCTCTTTGATCTTACCTTGTATTTTTGGCATATACCTGGTTTGCTGTTTGCTGGACATGTTGAAACTGTGAACTCGATAGGTATCTTTAGAAAGCATTTATTTCTCAGGCTCTGATTCTGTTGAACTATAATCCAAGTGATTTTATAGTGATTTTTGAAACGCCAAACATATTGACTGACTGATGGAATCCAGTTTTAATGGCCCCTCTCCTTATTTCTCCACAGTTGTCCCTCAAGGTTAACTCATGTCATTCTTTTCTTCTTCCCTCCCCTGGATGGGAGATGCAGTTCGAAAAAGGGGCTTGCGGTTGCCTGGCAACTGCTCAAGATCTCAGGAGAAGAAAAGAATGTATGGAGTATGCTTATAACTACTGCATTAGGTAACGAACCCACCATGAAAGAGATTAAAACAGAAGAAGCTGAATATTTTAAACGTCAAGAATTAATTAGAAGTGTCTGTATTGCCTATAATTCATGTCTGCCACAACTTAGGAGGTTTTGACTATTGGGTAAAAAAAATAAAAGTGAATGTGTGAGTTTCACCTGAGACTTCAGCAAAGTTTAGGTTTCAGAGTCATAATTAGATGACACTTATTGTCTAGGTAGATTTGAGATTTTCTAAATTTGTATCTGAACATTGTCAAAAGACCTCGGTTGTTGTAAGGCTCTGTAAATTGTTTTGTGTTTAAATTTAGGTCAACAGATTAAGTCTTTTTTCACAAAATATGTGCTAAAGCCAACTTTGGACGTATTTCAAAGACATGCTTTACGTGCCATAAATGACTTTGCAGTAAATTAACTATATCAGTCAGTAATCTCTACCATCACTAATGGAATAGACAGAATCTTCTGGCTCTTTCCTCTAAGCAAGAAAAGGAAAATAATTTGTTAGATTTTGTAATATTGAATGAGACAGGATAGAGCGAGAATAAAAACAACATTGATTCCAACAAATGTAACCAATTACTACTTGTGGTTATTGAAGCATCCGACATATACAGATTAAAAAAGTAATAATTGTATGCCTTGGGCGAAATAGTATTGTACTGTGAAGTTTGACACTTGATATAGCTTCACAGTTTGTTCAATCTGTTAGAAAGCGTTCTCTGTTCTTGTTGTTCAGCTTTCAATGAATGGTTAATGACGAGACAACTTTAGTCGGCATGCGAGATGAACACACATGTGTGGGGAGCAACGACATCAACACTCATGCTTGAGTGTCCCAGAGAAAAAAACTGGTCTCTCTGCTTTTCTCCCATCCTTTTGTCTTTCCTCTGAGGGCAGCCAGGAGCAGTGATCAGCCACATCCATCCTCCAAGGTGACCAGAGGCCAAGTCAAAGTGCTCAGCTCATCCCTTGGCCTCCCTTTCCTTCCTTGTGAACACAAGGACGACATGCAAACTCCACACGTCAAGGCCAGGGAGATACCCCACTTACAGGTCCCATACAGGCAGGAGTCAACTCAAAAGACTGTTTTGTCACATGATACAGTGTTTGTTTCAGTGTTTTTCAAGTTAGGATTTGGGCTAGGCATTCTCCTCATGTGGTCAGCTGACTTACGCCAGCATAAGTCGCTCTACCAAAACAAAAGGTAAAACTCGGTAGGAATCTCTGAGTTACGAAGAAGCAGACGGTGACGAACCAATCTCAAACACACCATCTGCATCTTCGGCTGAAACATGTTGCCCTGCACGCTGTCTTTCTTTCAAAGCCTAATTAAGAACTCACTGATGCTTCTCCGCCATTCCTCGCCTCACGTCGCACTGTGATCACACACTTGGGCATTCAGCTGGTACACTCTCAGCGCAATGAGTCAGAACACAGGAAAATGTTTCCGACAGAAACAAGGGGCGAGCAAGATAAGTTTGCGTGCGTGTTCGCGTGCACGTGTTTGTGTGTGACATTTGCTGGGATGTGAGTGTGGGCACTATGTGCGTGGAAGTGTGCTCAGGGAAAAAGGTTAGCTGACCACAATAACTTTTACTATTCGTTGTAGTGTGTATGTAATGTTTGCATGTTTATTATTTATTCATACTATTGTATATGTTTATTGCGTATATTTAGAATCATTTCCAGGGAGTAAGGACAGGGGGATGCAAGTAAGAAGGAGGGGGGTGGCAAACACAAATATGTCTTCTTCTCTTATTTATGTACTGCGTCCACATCCCACACAAGCCCCCACACCCCAACCCCTTCTGGTGGTTTCATATGTGAGGCAAGCAGCATCGCCATAACTATTTCTTATTTATTTCCCTGCTGGAGGCAGGTTAGCCAGCCCTGCTCTCTCCTGCATCGGTTCTACCCCTCCTATTACCCAAACATACTGTATACAGTTACATTCAAGTTCTCTCTGTGTGTCTTGCTCTCTCTATCTCTCTCCTGCTTTTTCTCTCCCCCCTTCCTCTCCATCTGGGGAGTAAGGACTGCTGTGCTGTGCGCTGCTCCCGGGTGTAAGAGATGAGGAGCGCAGAGCGCAGCAAACTCACGCTTCCCTGTTGTTTTGGGCCTGGTGCGCCGGGCTTGATTAATGATCTGGAGATGTGCTTTGTTCACAGATGACACCCTGTGATTAATGGAGGGGTTAATATGATGAGAGGATTAATGAGCGTGTTCACATGCCATACAGCCACCGCCACGACCAGCCACAGCAATGCCACAAGCATTTGTTTTCTCAGCTTTTGTTTTGGTCACACGTTCTGTATTTTCAGTCTTTTTTTTTTTTTTACTTGGTCACACACTGTTACAACATTGACATGCTGCCAGCCAACAGCATGTGGCTGTTACCGGGATCCTTACCACTACACATGAAATGAATCAATATTGTATAGTAATTTGTAGCACCACTACGCCCATGTCACATTTCCCTCCTACATCCTTACATCGTGTCGTTCGATTCACTCTCTGACCTGCAAATAATGTGATGGTTTGAAAGAAAGGGAAAGTGAGATCTGTCTCAAGAAAACCTGTGTTACTGTGATGGGAATGCAAGACTGACATTTAAAGTCTATCAGCTCTGACTCTCTTATATCACAGCCCCAGTCACTCAAGCAATACAGGTGATGTGTTGACTGCTTATAATGACACAGACTGTGTAGTAGAGCACCCACCTGGCTCCAGTTGTGTAGTTGTTATCCTTTTAATTCAATAGACATTATGAGAGAATCTTTTCCTGAAAAATGTTCTACAGAGCAATGGCTTATCAGAACGCCTCACACCTCTTTTAACCCAAGGATTAAATGGTAATTAAATAAAAAGTCAAGAAAGAAAGCAAAGTATGTCGATCTTCAGTTCCACTGACCTGCAGTGTTATAGTTTCATTTCAACTTCCCTTTTCAATGGTTTTCAGGGTGCCCAGCAAAGCCAACCCTAGTTCTAATACCCAACCCATGTCTCACCTGTATTTTTAGTATGCGTGCCTTCAAGGAAAACATTTTGCTTGACCTGTATTTTGACTGACCTTCTATGTCACCTGTACGAGACACAATTTTAGATTGACTCTATCAAAAGGTAGTGTCAGTCATGTTGAAGGCTGTAAACACGTCCCTGTATTGTGGTTTTCTCCAGTGATCATATTGGTTAGAAGCATGGTTTGGAACATTCTGGCTTTTGTACAGTGCACGATTACAGACTCATTCCACTCGTCCATGAACTATGATGCAGAGGGCAAATCTACCCAAGTCCAGTATTAGTTGCTTTCGTTGCTAGTTATTTTTTGTAAAGGAATATGAAGCGTAAATACTAGCAGCAAATCCACTTATATTTCGAAGTTACTTTGTGATTGGTGAAAAAGGATGAATTGAAGATATATTTTTAACCGGTGGCCCTTTTCTTGATTTTAATTGAGTGGTTGTCCGGTTTTTACATTCCACTTACAATCCCAGCATGAATTGTGTGTGTTTGTGTGTGTGTGTGTGTGTGTGTGTGTGTGTTTGTACCATGTGTGCTTGGTTGGCAAAAGAGGAGGCTCAGTCCAAATTATATGGTAGGTGATTTCATCAGCACTCACTCTCGCTAATCAGCACATACTCACTCACTCTGTCTCACATGCACACACACACACACACACACACACATACAATAGAAGAAGGAGCCTGGTCGAAAGGATGTAGAGATAAATGGTGCTAGACTTAAGGTCCTCTCAGGTAAAACGCCAAAGTGGTTTCATACTCTAACACAAACTAGAAGATGTATCTCATTTAAACAAATCTGAATCCAGGGAATCGTTCTTGGAAGGTGGATGGAAAAGGTTGAAGGCTGGATTGAAAACATTCCAAGCAAAGCTCTTATTTGCTCATTCATTTGGGCAATTACTGTATGCATGTTCAATAGTCAATCCATCCTTTATGAATTCAGTGGATTCACCTTATCACTAAACTTGCTGCTGTTGACTTCCATGCTCTCTCTACATACTCTGGACCATTGTTATAAAATTGGAAATGACGGACTTTTACAGTATTTTCTCATTACAGTCAGACAACAATAATCGGATGGACACTTTTGTCCAACCTTTTCAATACACCATACAAGCTTCTAAATGGAGTGCAAAGTTTGTATCTGTAACAAAATATACTTTTTTCCTGTCTCAATGCAACCCCTGCTACCCCTGGGGCCAACTAGGGAATGGTGTGTTCGCTGAACCAAAACAACTAAATGACTTGTTGTTCAAGCAGTGCACATCAAAACCAGGTGCTTTAGCTACAGACCGGACAGGACCGATCCAAGGGCCCAGCTTGTTATCATCTACTCAGACTAGCTTCCACAGAAAACTGTAATTCGTGGACCAGTGTGTCCTATTTAGAATTGATAACAGCTGTGTGAGAAAAGAGGATGTGGTGGAACGTGTTTAAGAACTTCTTTCTCAATACTTCGAAGCATTCATGGCTAAAACACATATGGATCCAAAACCAAAGGCACCATATTCTTTGTGAGCTATGAGAAATGTCTGCCTAGAGATCAGCTGTTGAAAGCAGCAGGTTGAACATCTTGACTTTTTCCCCCTCAGATTGTGAAATCAATTGTTCTCGGTTAACAAGCCTTAGCGAGGATAATGGGATAATTATGAATGAGATTGGGTGTATCTTGTTGATTTGTGAAAAATTCAATCTTGTTGTAGAAGGGATTACGATTGCCACTTGGAAATCAGGGCACGCTAACTATCTCAACCAAAAAGATGGAAAAGGGGTGGGGGGGTTAATATTAATTTTTCAAGGGTGGTCATGATCTCAGAGATCAGGTTTGCTAATGCAGTGGCACCACTTACCCAAAGGATTTGAGCTTCAACTGACAGACTTCTCCCCAGTCCACCCTGCTCAAAAGAGAATGTTATTATACAGGGAACTAAGTGTGGAGCATGCCAGGTGTATTCATACCCTCTGGGAAGTCTTTGGCATATGTTCAATGATGACTGCCTGTGGAGGTATACCAACAATTTGATTACCACAAATGTATTTTGGGTTAGGCAGAACAGCAAAAGGTGAATGAGAAACGGCAGAGGATTCATTCATTTAATCAAAGCCAGGTGTACATGTGCTGTGTATAGAAGAGAGGAAGGGTTCCCACCCAGATCCTTGGTTAGTACAAGTTAAGGACTCTTGGACCACATATTGAGTGAAAAGGTGAAGAAGAAAAAAAGTAATCAAACATCATCTGTCGAATATTTGTTGTCGGTCAGTATTTGTCCATATATATTGACAGGGGAGTGGGAATTCAAGTATATTGAGTCTGGAGGGGGGGGAACAAAGAAGAAAAAAGCCTTCCTGAGCTGGTGATAGGAGAAGCTACGGTGAAAGAAGACATGTTTGTCAGACACTGGATGAGGATGTGAAAGGGCAAGGATGTATCCCTCAGGGACAATTCTGGAGTGTTCCATCCATCATCATCAGACACAAAGCATGCTGGGAACAACAACAAAAAAAGCACTGCATGGAAGAGAGGCTTTATTTTCAAATCATCTCAAAATGTCTGCTAAGCTATGTAGACAAACCATGTTGTACATCATCATGTTTAAGTGTGCTTTCTTAATTAATAAACGACTGACTCATGTGTAACTGGATTCACTGTGGATTGACTGTTAAATGTAGCTTCTGCAGTGGGCATTTCATAGTTTCATCTTTCTGTTCAAAGTGCTTCCAGTCACATGCTCTATAGAGCTCAGCGTCTGCTGCTTCCTCACTCAGGTCATACACATTTCTGATCATAAACTTGTCTCCCTTTAGCTGTCAGAAGAAATGGCGAGGCTAAATATAATTTCCATTCGTTGGCATGGATTTCTACACACACACAACCAAGCATCATCTGTCAGGTGTCGTTCAGAAGCCATGTGCAATTCAATGGTGCCCCCCCAAAAAACAAAATGGAATGGCTTTGGAGTGACGCGGCAATGGAACATCTGTGCTCCCTCAAAAGAACCTCCACGCACTTCCCTTTATCTGCACGCTGGCAAATGAGAGCCGTTGAGAGCAGTCTGACAGGTAAATGATCGCCCCCAGCTGAGAGGTTGGCAGCGCCAGTCGTCAATCGGAACAATTCACATGGCACACACACTCTCTCGCACACACACAAGCATACATGCACACACACGCACACAAAACCCTGGAGGCCGGGCACACACAGCTAGACAGACACACAATGGAGAAAGAAAAAGGAAGAGACAAAGGAGACAAAAGACCACATGTGAAAGGATAACATAAGACACCTATGTGAGAGCACCTTGGATGACTACATGCAATCCTAAAATAGACAGCCATCATGATTTTGATAAAGAGGTAGAGATCCTCAATTGGCTGCTTCTGTTAGATTGTTTTTGCTTCGGGGCCAGAATGTGACGTTGTAGCCTATGGGCCTAGTCTGACAAAACGTAGAGGGTGGGAAATGTCTTTCTGTCACAATTTCACATAACCTAAAATAAATGTGTATGTAAGTCTCTGACAGGTGCAGGTATGACGTTGAAGGCTTCTCCTGTTTACTTACAGCCAGAACACTGAGGGAAACATAGGAATATTCATGAACTTCAGACCCTTAGTTATGTTTGCTATATGTTTTGATCTCACTGCCTTATGTTGCTTTCTAGACTCTGGGACAATTGTTAACACCCTTCACAGATAATCAGCATTAATTAGATGTTTCCAGTTTGGTTCTCTTAAAATATCTGTATCCCAGAGTTCATGTTATTTCAATATAAAATAAATCTGTGCTCTCAAGAAACACTATAACTCTATGAAGCTTGCTTGAAATGTATGAAGGGATATAATTGTATCATATAGACTAAACTATTTCAAGATGATGTATTCCTTGTTATTTGTAATGATACAGAAGTACAGGTCTCCTAATACGTGAAGGCATTCCCATGTTTCACCAGGTAGACCAAGACCAACAGGTGAAAATGTTGCTTTGAATTCCCACCTAAAATGCTGCTGGAATCAATACCTGGGTGCCATCCACTGCCATTGATAAAGGCATTCGACAGTCTATGGTCTATCTCTGTCGATGTTGCTTCAAGATGTCTGTGTGTAACCACGTGTTTGTGCTCGTGGCTCTTTTGTTTTTGTTCATTGGAAGTCTGCTTGCTATTCCAACTCTCTTTAAAATAGTACAGAAGACTCATCATTAGAAACGTGGTAAAAAAAAAAAAAAAAACATGTCTCTCCGATTCAGACACATTCCCGACAGAGCCTCCAAGATCCACCATCTGAATGTAAACACAGAGGCTTCCTCCATTAACCTTGGTATTTTAGTGCCATTAATTGAAATAGCCCAGAGCCATGCCTCTGAATGTCAGGTCATTTGAGAGAAGAAAAAAAAAAAAATAGTAGCTAATGTCTTTGTGTGGCTCCAATAATAACACATGGGGTGGCATCTAGATGAGATTTTGGGCGAGGAAAAATTGTGAGTTCAGTGCGAGGTGGAAATTAGCCATGGGCTGTATCATTTTTACAAGGTCGCATGCAAAAGAAGAAAGCTCTGCACGGAAAGGAACGCTGCTTCTCTGAGATTGTGTCTCCAAACTGCATGTGCCAGGGAAAGGGCTAGATTTTCGACTTTACTTTTCACTAACAATTCACATAACCATCTCATATCAGTATCAAATATTGTTCATTCCAAAAGGAACATGTTGTAGTATGCCATGCAGCATTCGAACAGTTTTCCAGCAACTTAATGATGACGTGCTTGAAGTTGTGTTAATGATCTAGGTAATTCAAGATCCCCTGTGTGTTCTTGGTGATGCCATGTTTCTCTCTGTTGTTGTTCTTTGTCACCTGCAGTCAAGGTAATCTCTGAGTCATTTCTGGAACGGATATGGGATGCTACTGTAGTCACCAATACTCTTATGGCTTGTGCACAACACCGGCATTGCACAACACCTTATTGATTTTCAGTCCTTGTTTTCACAACAAGCCATGGCTGGCCATCCTATAAGGGGCTCCCATTGTGATGGATATTGAAAAGCAGTCCTTGGTCCTCTTTATGAATGTATCCTATTATCCTGTTGCACTTAACCAATCATCTTTTCATTGGTTGTTCTGGTGCCTGGAACGCGAGCTCCATTTGCTCAAAAGGACTCCCATGACAATTGGGGACTGTAGTCTTTAGAACCCAGTGAACCCACTTTGCACATTCCTACAGTGTTTCTGATTGATGACACAGTTTGTTTCATTGATTGGCTCACAGGTGTTATTGCCATCCAAGGACTGATCGGACCATCAGTCGGTGGGTGGGTTTAGGCATGCCCAGACAAAGCACATAGCTACCCTCGGCACATACTCTCTAAATCATTTTTTTCAGTCTTATCTGTGGTCTGTTCAAACAAGCACAGTTGTGTTGTATAAAGGAAGTTGTGAGCATTGTGTTTTTTATTACAGAGATTTTAGATTACATTCGAAAATTGTCTCAATTAAAAATAATTACCTTATGGCATGAATAACATTGATCCTGCAAGTTAGGGAACATGAAAGTTGTAGAGGTTTAAAACGTCAATATTTGCAATGTAAGTTTGTACAAGAGTGTTTATAGAGACACGTCAGTGCGTCCACTTCTGGGACAATGACTTGATATGTCAAACAAGATGTTTGAAATGGTGTGTGAAAAACCAATACTGGTCATACAATATATCAATACACGGAAGACAAAAAAATAATTTTGACATTTCAACCATACAGTAGATATGTAAATATGCATATGTGTAAAAAATAAAAATACTTTCTTGCAAGCACCTACATTCTCCCTCTGCACTCCACTCTTCAACATCATGCTCCTCAACCTCCATGAAGTCTAGATGCAAGGATTCTATCAGCGATGTTAGGAAAGCAGTGGTGTTGTGTTTGGGTGGTGTGCCAGCATACTAGCCGCCTAGCCTTTGCCTCCCATCATGTCTCCTTCTAGCTATAGCCTTCTTTCTTAGCTCGTCTCTGATCCCCATGCTCTACTCCCTGCAAAACGATAACAATTTCTGTATTAATTAGGCTGCCCTCTCTCTCTGTCAGCAATAAGTGAGGAGCATGTCAAACACCAGTTCCTTACATTGCTTTGATCCGACCAAGCGAGATCATGCTCTGCTGTGTTGTGCAGAAAAGGAAAATAAATAGATGAATAAAGAGAAGGGGAAGAAAGTATATTCCCCTCCCGTTGCACGCAAAACATAATGTTTGACTTCTTCCAATTGAATTATAAATGTTTGGGTGACAGTTTAAAATGAAAAAGCTTGGATGGCACCCTTCACCTGACGAAGTGACACTTCAACGCATGCATGCACTCTGTGTCAACAGGTCGTGTTGAAACCTTCAGCCTCAGAGCCATGAGTGTGTTCCTGTGATGAATAATGATTGACTGGCACTAGCCAGATCTGCGTCAGTTGGAGCTGAGGCTTCTGAACTGTGCCGCAGGCAATTACTTTGTTTTAGAGAGAGAGAAAAAAAATGTGGAAAGGAAAAATGTGTCGGGAGAGGGGGGGGGGGGGGGGGGGGGGCGGGGGTGCTGCAAGTTAACACTGCCATCTGGTGGTAAAGAGAAGTCGATCAATCTGGTCTGACAATGAATGAACCCTTCAGAAAATGCTAGCACAAAAGGGTTCACAGTGACTGTCTGCAGACAGAAATAGGACATTCGCTCACGGTGGTGTACATTTTGTCTTTTCCTTGCGCTGATACACGCGCACTGAGGAATTCTGTAAACAGATGGAGCTGTTGAGGCCGTTTCCTGTGCCTCTGACAGGAGTGTTCTATCACCCTGAGCAACGCCTGTCACTGAGGGACAGAAGATAAACACTCCCACAGCTGCGTAGCCAAAGGTTAATGAGGAGTGCGCTCTTTGTATGTTTTTGGTCTATACAGCCCCATGTTGTGATGTATGTATGTGTCTCTAGCCCAGCTCTACTGGCCAGATTCTATTTGCTGTCAGAGTGGCACATAAAAGATCAATGACTGCAGAGTGCCTCCCATCCACTGTTCTGTCACGGTCATAAAGTGATCCATATCCACAAGATGTCATGACCTCCATACTACAACATGGCTACTTACAATTAAGTATCAGAAAAAACTTCTAGGAAATGAGAGGAGGTTAATACAGGGACTGGGCTGGATGTAAATTCCCGAATAGACGGCAGGTGAAAAGAAATCAGGCAGCCCAGGTTTATGAAGCCCATGGCTGCTTGTTGCAAAGACCCGGGGATTTGTTAAGCTGAAATATATGGGTTTTGTCGCTAACAATACGGTCTGGCAAAATCTACTTTGAACTGTTATCAGTAAGTTCGAATTCTCCTGTGAAAGGCAAAAACACTCCCCTTTAGATATTCAGAGCCCTTTAGAGAGCTCCAGGTTCAGTACACCGATACATTTGAGGATGAGTTTCTAATTTCACAATGTTTTGCTTGGGTGGATGAAATATTCCATTATGGTGCATATTTCTCCCTGGATTGAGCAGCTCAAGGAGAAAGAAGAAGAAAAA
Source organism: Hypomesus nipponensis (assembly GCF_054491055.1). Taxonomy (NCBI): domain Eukaryota; kingdom Metazoa; phylum Chordata; class Actinopteri; order Osmeriformes; family Osmeridae; genus Hypomesus; species Hypomesus nipponensis. The sequence continues at coordinate 10,014,586 of NC_140372.1, read as the reverse complement.
GAAGAACGTTTGTCAAAGAGGATGCTTGAAAGGAAAGAGGGAAATTCCCCAGCATATTTATTTCAAATCAACCCTTCCCATCAGCACATCCACTAGCTGGCCTTTGAGGGGATAGAGAGCGGGAGGAGATGAAATAGCGGGCGGAGGAAGGAAGTGGAGGGCACCGGAATTGGAAAGCTTATCGATGATCCCCACATACGGCTGGAGTCGGCTCCCTCGCCCTCTTCTATTCCTCAGATGAAGGCTCTTTGGGTACAGCTGTGTGGCCGCCAGTGCACACCTGCTATGGGTGCTCATTGCTTCTGTCACAGACCCAGCTGTCAAGAGCCCCTCTTGTTGCCTTGGCGGTGAGACTGACAAAAGCCAAAAGACTCACTGACACCCGCAAGATGAGGGAAGGACGCGTATCCGCTGTCTGCAGTGTAGATATGCCAGCTATACCGTAGGATGGTTATCTGTTCTTTTAAGGGGGATTACAAGGTTTTAGGCTGGTCAGCCTGGCAGTGTACATTACTAGCATCTGGAGGTTTGGATGGTGGGTTTCAAACATTGATGGAATCAATGGAGGCAAGTCTTACAATGTGCTTGATACATATTCAGATGCGAGACATGGCTCATGTGCCCTCAGGCTCTGGCTGTGTTCATCTCACTCACACTCCCCAGAACTGCAGATCCGCCGACACTAACAAGCTCAAAGACCACGTGCACACCGTGGCTGTCACATGACCACCTCTGTATCGCACATGGGAGTTGATTCATCCATAATCAACATAATGCCCGCTGAATCATAGGGCCATTAAGACGTAGCCATTTTAAAAACAATGGTATATCTGCGTACTCGATAGTACCATGTGGTTGTCATACCTCATTAAGCCAGGCTGAATGCATACTATTTTTGCAGCCCCGTGTACATAAATGCCTTTGGGAACAAGACATGCCTGCCACCATAACCAATCGAATTTCCTGATGCAATATGAATAGCCATTCTCAAATGAATGTATTTAACATTTGTGATCTGCTGAAAGCAAGCAAGTCTCTCGGGAGTAGCACAAAATGCACATAAACACATGAACTCACATTGCCACATATGTAACAGTTCTTGGGGACAAAAGGACAATGCGTTAGGGAGCATAATGTGAGAGTTGAAGACTTCCACCAAATGACCCTTCATTTTGCCCTTCAAAAAGCCATTATTAGTTTGATATACATTTTTGACTAATTTCCAACATAACTGGCACTGAAGGGCCTTGTAGAGGAGGGGGTGGAGTGCAGTTGTAACCTTCCACAAAGAGAAGGGGGGGAGACATATAAGAGAGGGCAGGTTAGAGGGAGAGAGGGATGCAGAGAGACTGAGGGACAGGATTGAACATATTGAACATGAATATTTTAGACGCTCTGCCTCCATTTGTCTTCCTCCTATATTCCTCGGATTTTATCATCTCCAAAGACAAGGGAGAATGGGCTCCCTGCAATAATGCACACCTTTCTATAGAGAGAATGAAAGTACTTATGAGAGTACTTATATAGAATGCAGGGTCTTTGGGAGGGCTCTTGCATTGCAAAGAGTGACGGTGGAAATATAATTCTCAATCACACTCCCGTTATCATCCCACTCTTCCCAGAAAGGCCACTGGCTGTTGGTCTGCCATGATATGTACTGAAAGTGGCGATGTTTACAACGTGACGGACAGAATACTGGTTATGGCCAACCGAAAACCTAACAAAGATGTTAACAACACTGTCCCCAATTTGAAGTGGTGGGGGAAAAAAACTCAGATGCTTAGTGGCCACAAAAGGCAAAGACTACAAGAGCAGCAATACATTGATTTTAACAACCCCCCCCAAAAAAAAAATCAATCTGAAGCTGTCCACTGTGGAGGCGTGGAGTGTGAGTTAAGGAGAGCATGGCCTTGTAGAGATAGAATCAGGCCCTGAGGAGACAGATATGCAGAAAACAAGGATTACATTCTGCCCCATGTCGGACACTCCAACATCTCCCATCTGATCTGTACATGGGCCAAGGGAATAGTCTTCCCATACATCCGCTATGAGAGACTGGATTTTTGGAGTGTCTGCCGTCGCCCTTCCACAGCCCTCTGGCAGCACTGCCAACCCCTGTGCTGCTAGGATAGGATCACAGACTGATGCTCATCTTTGAATTAAACTGGCCTAAAACAATAAATGCTGTCTGCAGTTCATAGTACACATGTGCTTAATGTCTGTGTGTTTGAGAGGACAGAAAGTGTCTCTTCATGCCTGTTTATCCATATGGGAAAAGAAAGTTTGTGCTTGCTCAGGGTGTTCTGAGGAAGTTAAGAATGTATGTTAAGTATGTTAAGTTAACAAAAGTTAAGAGAGAAAGTTCAACAATATGGAACCAATAGCCGACTTCTCTATTCAAAGGACAGCAATTACAGGCATTTTCTAGCATGCCATTTAAACATGAATTTTCTCATACTCTTGTACTACTGAAAGAAGGTTTTTGAAATATTTATATGTATCTTGCCTACTAGTAAAGCAATTGATTGTGTTACTTTCTGAACACTCCTCCCTCTCCATCCTCCTACTCCATCTCTAGAAATTTCAGTCAGAAGAAGTTGAGAAATCGTGGTAATTAGCATAGCTTTGGAGAAATGCATTGGTCATGAAATGATGGCATTTGATTAGACAGTGGAGAGACAAATAAATGAGAGGGAATCTAATGTGGCATTAAAGCCAATTTCCCAACGCCGTAGCCCTACTGGGCTGAAACAATTACAGGAACAGACAGTTACAATTACACAACTTATGCCTTGACAACCACGATAACTATGGAGAGAACGGGTTGACAGAAAATTCCGGCTTCTGCAGTATAAGATAGCAAGTTCCCTGCGGATCAATGCCCCGGAGAAGGTACAGTTTGTGGGGAAAATGGGAGGAGAGGAAGGAAGTTGTTGAAAAGGGTAGTGAGGAGCTATGCTTCAGTCAGAGACCCAACGCTGAACTTCAAATGACTTGAAATTCATAAAGCTGCATTTTATACCAAAACGGATGGGTTCTGTTAGGCGGCACTGACATATCAATGGAGGGCTGAACAAATCGGTTTGACGTGAAACGGAAAACATGACGATCTTTCTTCTTGCTGTAATCAACTGACTGCGTACCCTTGGTGCAGCATGGTACGAGCATGGTTTTACAATGTGGTCACATTTCAAATGTACTGTTTGTTCTATTCCAGTGACCCAACTTTGTGTGACATCATCATTTACTGTACATGCAGTGTAGCAGTCATGAAATGGTACTAAACATATCTCAAAATCGAATCCTTCTTGTGCAGCTGTGTTCAGCTGATGTGTGGAACTAAAGGTTGTAGGAGATCTGAGTGATAATAAGACACTGCATGTCCGATTCCTTCCTTCCTTCCTTCCTCCTTCTTTCCCGCCTGCCTTTTAATAAGGAGGTGTAAGGTTGTTAGACAATTACAGTATTTAGGCGCCAGCCTCCCATCCAAGCATCATCCCAAGCGTGCCCATGTCACCAGTTGCTATGATACCCATCCTTTTCAAATGCTGTGTAATCAAAGCACAGGGTCCCAGTGACGATGGAAGGCAGCCTCAGAGCTGTGTAGAGATAGAATCAAAAGCTCTATTGAACAGCGCTCTGTTGCTTTTTACTTCCCCTCATCACCAGTCACGGTGCCACACTGAGATTTCAACACTATCTCTATCAGCCTCACGCACAAGATAAGGAGACTTTGCACACCGCAGCCAAAAAGTAGGTCACCACTCCCCCCCAAAAAGATAACTGAAGAAATATAGTCATGTCTGCTGTTCTATTTTTAACAATATAACATAAGTGACAGAAGGGCATTTGTTTGTTGTTCCTTTCATGCGTATTTTAATGTGTGTTTTTTTGTTTTTGTTTTGTTTTTTGGGGGGTCCTGTAGGCCAGATGGAGAAAGTTTGGTTCCTTTTCTTTCACAACACAACACGTCATGCCTCAGGTCTGGTGGTGGTATGCATGTGAGGACCACATTCAAATAGGAAGGGCTCCCCCTGCAGTTCTTTGAGAAAACTTTGCCATTTAGCCACAGATATTGAACGTCATTCTTAGATGACTATCTCATTTCTGACATGGGATGTTGCTATTTTAGCACCTACCTTTCATGAATGTAAAAGGAGACCACAATCTGACACTCCATTATTTCTGTGTCTCTCTCTCTCCCTCTATCTACCTGTCTCTCTCCCTCTCGCGGCTGAAGCAGGCCATTGACTGACCCACCCCCATTGTCCTCTACATATTGGGGTTATTTAACAATTTGCTTGCACAAGGAGGAGGGGTCACATCAGGGCCAAATGGTCTGAACTTTACCTTCACCCTGGAGTAACCTCACACAATGCTCAGCTTTCATTAGCAGGACCAAAGGTGAAGGGGGTATATGGGGGTCAGTAGAAATGAATGAGAAATGAAATATCCCCTCTCCTGCACAAGCTTCCTCCCTCTTTTTTTCTCACTGCCTCAAATAGTACTAAAATAGGCTTTTACTTTGATCCAAATAGTGGATTATCTTCTTTTTTTTTCTTCACCACAGCTAACTTTAAATCTTTCCTTTCAGAGCCTAACAGGTCGATTTGAATTCAACTTGAAACTGTGAAAACCACTGACACGTCTTACTTTATTGGAATGCGAGGAGAGAGAGCAAAGAGGAAAGATGTCCACCCTTCAACTCTCATTAAAATGAAAAACATGTACGGCTTGACTGGCTAATCCGTTTCTGAGCCCTAAGTCCTACCTTTGACACTCCCTCTTAAAATGGGAGGACAAAGCAGGAGACCAAAGTGAGAGACTGTGTGAAAAGCTAGTGTTCCTGAGCAAGGGCAGAGGGGGGCTTCTTCTCAGCCTCCTGGTGGCCTACTGGCCCAGGCTGAAGTGCAATGAGAGATAGTTAGCCACCTTCCCCTCTTGTCACACAAAAGAGTACCGGGTGGATTAGGGCAGGAAGTGAAGTTAGCATGGCTTCCCTTTCAACAGAAGACCATTAAAGACCACTCCATAGGGTCACAACAGGACAATGGCTCTCACCTCATCCTGGGCTTTGCAAGGCCACACTCCCATGACCCCTGACCCCCTCGGCCCGCTGCACCTGTGAGGCAGATGGAGAGGCTACCCCGTTTGACACGGGGCATTGTGACATCATGGGACCAGCGCTCAGCTGACGACCTATGGAATCTCGACACTGGGTATCCTTCTGCTCGGTGGGAGAGGGGAATGCTGAAAGAATTTCCAGAATGGTTCCAAAGGCTAAAGCTTGCATAGTTGGTTATGGTAATTGTCATTGACACAGAGTACGAAATTATATTTATCAACCTTGTTATGCAACTGTTCAATCTTGTTCCCAGTGTGGAGCTAATGAGGCTGGCTGAAAGTTAGCGATATAATAATAATGCTCTGATTATATGGTAAATTAAAATTAATGTGACTATGTCTATGAAATATGAAAAACAAATAAATTATAGATCTCAGCTGTGTCAGAACATTTGGCAGGCTGTTATGTTTGTCCAACATAAGCGACAATAGAGTAAAATATTCAGTTACACTCAGATAAAATAAACCAGTACTGTGAAACTTCTTTAAAAAAATCTGAAATCATCTATATAGCTAAGCAAAATGAATGAAATGCAAGACAAAGTATCACATACGTATCATTTATGTCACCTGTAGCTTAACCTCTATTCAAGACATTAAGTGCAAAATTGCCCTGATTTTCCCTTCTGAGTTTTGTATTCTGCATTTGCATCTGTGACTCTTGGGCTGGGGACGTTGTGGCCAACTTTAAATGTCACAGTACTAGAGTTTGAGATCAGGTTCCACTTCACCCTGCTCAGCTGTGTGGATCCGTGCTCCTGTCTCTTCACAGACATTTTATCCAACTCCTTCCCAAGGACATCCTGACAATGGGCTTATCTAGAGACCAAACAAACAAGAGTTGCCAAGCACATTTCATGGTCTGGGAGGTTTTGCCAAACACTTATCTCTTCAATAAAGGGATATTTTTCTCAGCCCATTGATTTGGGCATAGATGATGTTCCTTCTATGAAGTAATCCACAACTTTATAGCCTCAACTACTGTAGCATTGCAATGTTTTCCAATTTCAAAGCAACAATCATAAGGTGCACACTATGTAACAAACGCAGTCATTTATACTTGAGTCGATTCAAATGAACTGAGGGAACAACCACCATCCTCCAATGGTTCCCAGGAGAAGTTGAGATGCACTGGGCCATTCAAGGCTACTGCGTGGCTGCTCCACATTCCTGTCACGTTGTGCTTGACATGGCCCCGCCTGCAGAAGATTGCCTAGCTTCCTCTATATGAGGCCCATATTGCCTCATGGGACCTCAGCACTACCGCCCGAGCACTGGGTCGTTTCCTGAGGGCTCTGGGGCCATGCTAAATGAACCCTGGGTCCCATGTGGCATAGAGAGGGCAGCCATTTTGGCTGAAGGCCATGGGCTGCAGATAGAAAGCAGGTCTTGCTAGCTAGTTGTGGGAGTGGCAGATCAGGGTTGCTGGTTAATGGTCAGGAACAGTAGGAATTCCCCACAGAGACCAAGGAGGCCTTCGAGATGTGGATAGGCCTGCTCGACAGAGAGTTGGTGTGTGTTGGTGTGTGTTGGTGCGAGTGTGTTGAACCAATCTGTTCCCTATTACTCGATCACAATCAGGGTAGACAGTCCTCAGTGTCATATCATATCATGAGCAGCCCCTATATCAATCATGATCTTCTCACTCCAAGGACCCCATTCTGAGCTATCTACAACAATTTCAGATACATTTTCATTCCTATATCAATTCTACTTTTCTTGTTTCCCTGGCATCCTGTAAGTTGTTTTGTTTTTTTTCTTCTTCTTTCTCATGATATCCTGTGGAAAGTAATGACTTGCTTGTGGCCAGAAGCAACTCCCATCTAATAATTAAAATCTAGTATTAAAACATGACTAGTAAAGAGAAAATATTGGTCATTTGCAATGTCGGATTAGGAGATGGAAGAAGGCCACTTAATGTGAAGCTTCTAATGAGGAAGGAATGCTAAGTATTGTGAGCCCCTCACCAATAAAAGGCTCTTAGATGGATTTTGTCCTTAATATGCATCTGCTCTCACTATGGGTGGCTGGCAAATGGGGCTAGCACCACCGTGACATGGTCAGGAACATGCAAGGATCTGTAAATTGTATTAATCAAATCCATAAGGTAAAGCTAGATAAGACATTCCATTACTTTGCAACCGCAGCCTCAAATACAGAAAGTATTTGCCTCGGAAGCTGTCATTTGAGACAAACGTTGTGCTTATGTCATTATGTTACTTTGTATTCAATCATTTGCATCTCTGCTGTAGTGAGGATTTTACAGCAGTCTTTCACACTCACGGGTCAATATGCCACGCATGCATTATTGTATTGGCTGCCTGGATGGAAAGGTCAGGCAGAAAGACAGATCACTATCTGAAAGGAAATGCTCTTTATTTGCCAAAAACCTTCTATCTCTTTTCTCAGTTCTAGAGAAATAATGGCTTGATAAGATTCCGTTCTTGGACTGAGAAAAAGTGGGAGTTTAAAGCACATATATCAGACATCAAATCCTTTCTCATTCTCCCACAGGAAGAAAAACAAGGCTAAGAGAGAGCAAGTCTTTAGGATTTGAAATACTGTTCAAAGCCCAGGCATCCAGACTAGCACAGCCACTGCCAAGAGGCCTGCGTATTTGATACGTCCTTCTTGGGTGACTTAACAAAGATCTATTGAAAGCAAAGGGGCTCGATTGTGAAAAACTCCAAGTCCGTGACAGGCATCCGGCTAGAGGATCATTCCGATTCACCCTCCGTCTTCCTAAACATTCCCTTGTTGCCTGGCATGGTTCCAAATGGCTCAGGAAACCATGGAGGTGTCTGTGGCCATGCCGGAGGGAAAATATCTAGCATCCCCTGAGTTGGGTTTCCTCTCCAACAGAGAGGACTAACTGCTCCACGATTCAGGTATTTCACCTCTGTGCTGATAAAGGTTATCAGAGCAATTTGGTTCTGGCAATATTACATTATGGAAGACTTAAGAGGGAGAAATCAAATGTTCCTCCTGGTAACAGCAGAGAGAGGTGGGGGTGTGACTGCCCTGTGATTATATGATGTGACTTGTTGGGGGGGGGGGTTGGCAAACACACACCTCACTGTGGTGTGTGTCCTATCCAAAATAAAACTTGATTTGTACCACCCAAGTGCCTGCAACTACAGTGTTCTCCTGTTGGCTCTTATGACAGGGTGATCTTCTCTTCCTAACAGAATGGACATTTATAGTCACACCTTCACGCTTTTGTCATATTTTGCACATCGTTATGTTCACAGTTTTCTTATCACCTCTCATTGGGAGCAGCAATATGTTGGTGCGCATTCAGTGTGAGAGGTTGTCATGGCAACTAGATTATTTTTGCAGTTGTTGCTGTCGGTGAAGGGAGTTCCTTGCTTCATATGCATACTTGCTCTTAGACCGGCGATTAGAACCGTTCCAATTGTGTGGTTCACACAATAAGTGTACATCTTCTTGCCATACTGCTGCAAAGGTTGATGGCGGGAATGCAGTTACCGTTGGTGCTCGAGCAAAGCCTCTGATGTAGTACCAGTTAGTCTTGGAAATGTAAGTGATATGAATGGTCATTAATACTGTGGAGCTCTTTCTTGAACCTTGTTATTTTACCAATATAGCTGTATCCATATAAAGACAAATCAAATATGTAGTGACATTTCATAGTAAAGAGCACCACCAGGGGCAGCGATGAATCACAACACTTATTTCCTATGTTGACAGGCGCCATGTCTATTTGTGTCTAGCTCCAGTCTAAGATAGCTAATTGGAAATATTGATGCTATTAACCTGATAGAGAGTAAATTAGGGGGATGATTCTACGACAGCCCTTGAACCTCCTACTGATGAATAAGTGAATGTGCACTGCACATTTAAATGCAATATTTGTGACTTTGATGAACAGACCCATTTGACTTTTGTTGGAGAGAACACGTCTGCTGCAAGGTAGAGTACACTGCCCTTAGTATAATGAGCATTAACAAGGTTAAGATAAATCAATACTGAGTCTCAACAGTACTACACTGAAATTGTTCATTCAAATGCTTGTCTCACTGTTGTTCATTCAAAGGCTTGTCTCCCAAAAATCTATGAGCTGAAAATCTGAATCATGCCTGATTGCTCTTAGAGTAAGCGAGATGTTGTGAAACACATCAGAACAGCTACAAGAGGTAACAAATGCTGGGTCGACAAACGATGACATCTCATTTCCTGTGGAACAGGAAGAAAGGCAACAGTCTAATTATACTGCGTGGCCTTCGACACTGAGAGAATGTGTTACTTGTTGACACGTACGGGATGTCACCAGCCAGGCATCCTCTCAGCAACATCCAGCAACATCCCAACCCCATGACACGTCAGAAAAAGATCAAGGGACATCTGTAACACTGCAGCCTCCAACATGCATATCTGACACAATCAGTACAGCAGATAATAGACCACAGCACATGCACGTCATCATGACCATCACACCAATCATTGTGGCTTCTTTTCTATCTATTCTATTGGCTATTTGTGTCCCGTTTATATTGGTGAGTCAGTAGCAGTGCGCCCTCCGTGCAGATAGAGAGTGGTTCAACGTGGGGTGCCTGGGGAACAAAGCTTGGCTGTGTCTTTAGGTGTTCATAAAACACCAGCAATGTAGACTTGCTACCTGTATCCAGCAGAGAGAGTATGTGCCCACGAGCCAGTAATAGAGGAAGCCTGCAGACCAAGCTCTTTCCTTTAATACATTTTAACGAGAGACTTTGGCATTCCACAGACGCAAACAGTCCAAACTCTGTCTTGGGAAGACTGGGTCGCAGTTCTTCTCTAAAGTCATGTTTACACCGTTAAATGAAGCACTTAAAGTGAGATTAGGCATGTTTACTTAATGAATAAACACACTTGATTTATTCTTTAATTTAAGAGGGGATATGACTACACCCTGGATCCTCTTGCTGTTAGGATCCGTGGATATTTTCACTCTAATCTGTTAACATGATGGATACCATTAAGTTTGTATGGCAAGACCGGTGTGCAAAGGGAAATGGGTAATTTCTGTCGATTTGTGAGGAAGTTTAACTGAATAACAGCAACTTTGTGCTTACAAATCTAGGTGTGTGTCTTAGGATGTGGATTACCAGTTTGCAGGCTATACTTGGAAACGAGGTATTCAGCAGATAAAAATGGAAAGGTGCCTCAGCTTGAATTACAGATAGGGAAGCAATGAAAACGAATTGCTTCCCAGCCAAATGGCTGTTGTTGTCATGCCATTAAGCAAAAAGGATAAGGACGATTAGAACATTTATTCAGCTTCTGAAGTGAATCAAGTTCAAGATACATAATAAAATAATAAAGAATACAACTACTATAAAAATTGTCCACCATAAAAAAGAAAATATTGTATCTGTGCAATACAGAGGCCTCATGCTGTGTTAGTAATACACACACCATTAATCATAAGATGACTGCATCAAAAGCAGAGTTGTCACAACGTCTTACCCCTGCCTTGTGACCTGAACGGATTGTGATTGCTGTGTATCCTGACCTGATGTAACTGAACTCTCGGCAGGGTAATTGTACCTAGAGCCCAATCAGAGGCCAGGATGTTCTCATTAGTCTCAACCTGGCAATGATCAGGAGCTAGGTCTATATTATTATGGGGGACGTCAGTGGAGAGAGAGGTAGAAGACAGGCATTTAAATAATAGGTTAAACTTCCTGCATGCTCCATCTGACCTGCAGTAATGACCGTACATACCCGGCTCATAATTGGACTAACTGGCTTCTGAGTCCTCCATTATAGTTTAGAGAGGCTCTCTGGTTGGAGTATCAAAGTGTGTGTTGCAGATGTATGCAGCTTTTATTACAGGGCATGCCATACTCCGCTTCCTTCCTCAGCTCAGGGCTGGCTGGGGCAGTCACTTTAGGTTACTGTAACTTGAGACAGACACTATTTTGTTTGTGTCTCACTATCGCTCTCTTTCCCTATCAACTTTCTTTTTCTTCCGTTTCGTTAATTTAACCCTCCCCTCACTGTGTTGTCGGCTTTCCTGCTAAACAATTGCACGAGGCCGTGTTTTATATTGATCTCACGCACTCATAAACACAGACACACACACACACACACACACCTGTTTAGTTTGATGCTAAACACTGTAAACTGGGGGACTCCAGATAGAGGAACTGAGCCCTCACTTTAATCCTCAGTAAGCATCAGTAAGCTCTCATCTCTCCTCCATCTATGTTTCATCAGTGGCTTCAGCATGGAGGTGCTCATTTTGGAGATGTCGGCGCGGCGGTGGGCTTTGAACAGTCAGAATGGAGTCTTGTCAGGTACCTCTTTTTGCCTGAAACCCAAAGACTCTGCATGGGTTGCTTCCTCGGCAATCTCTTTTTATCTTGTGAGTGGAAAGATGGAAAAACGCGAGAGGGGGGGAGAGAAAAAGAGTGGGACAGCTGTTCCTTGTATGGTTCAGGAAGCAGGGTTTGAAGTATGGCTTCAGGGTTATTTTGGGATGGCAGGGGCCCAGCAGTGAAGACAGGAAACACAGCTGAAGTCAGGGGGGATTGGAGAGGGGGCAGTCCTGTTCCTTAATTTTTTTTAAGGATCATTTGTGTGTGTGTGTGTGTGTGTGTGTGTGTGTGTGTGTGTGTGTGTGTGTGTGTGTGTGTGTGTGTGTGTGTGTGTGTGTGTGTGTGTGTGTGTGTGTGTGTGTGTGTGTGTGTGTGTGTGTTAGGATGTATGTGAGGGGGTGGGGAGTAGAGGGGTGGGATATTGTTATTGACCGCATTTGAAACAGAGCATCCTAAGTGTCCTCTCCTCTCCTTCTTACCCCTCTCCCCTTCCTTCCTCTCTCTCTCCCAAGGCTGACAACATTTGGAGCAGGGAATCTGGGCCCATAGAGCAGTGGGAGTCCCAGCCAGACAATAGGCCTGTCACTTACCTTTTCCCTGAATGGGAGGCCCTAACAATGCTCCCCCTCAGCTGGAGGTCACAGTGTCTCAAGCTAGTTGGGAACGCTCCCAGCACAGTGAGCCATTCATCACTATAGCAATCATACCTTGACCACTTTCTATTTCACCAGCCTAAATGCAACGTGCATCTCTCTCTCTCTCTCTCTCTCTCTCTCTCTCTCTCTCTCTCTCTCTCTCATGCTCAGTCTCTATGAATTTAAAGCTGGAATTTGGCTTTATATCCTTAAATGCAGACCTCTTTTTTTGTCAACTTCATAAGCAGTCATGAGTCAAGTTGTTTTGTGTCATTTTCTACATGGAGAGAACCAGGTCCATGTGTTTAAGGTGATTATGTTAGTGAGAGGGGGGACTGGCATTTGCTTTGATGAACGTGAACACAAATGAGTCAACAGCAGATATCTATATCACCTACAATATGGCTACAATAAATGGCCCTAAGGCACTTACCACACAATACACACCAATAACCAATCACAGACAACTACATTTATTCCTTACCATCGGTGTTTGGAACATGTCAGTCTTCTAGATTGTACTGTGCTAGGTGTCTGTAGGCCATAAGAGGGCACTGCTTTCCAAATATCCCCACAGAGTTGTATTGTAATGCAGATGTTAGTGAATTCATTAGTCCCTTTTCTCTATCTTTGCATTGATTTTAACACATTAATATCTATGGGTTCTTTTGCAAAGTGCTTGCAGTAAGCATGTGAATAGAGCGACTTGCAGTCAAACCAAATACCAACCATAGATCAAAACAATGTAATTTGGCCACCTCTTGTTAATTTTTTGTATTTTTGACAGCACTATATTACAAATTATGGAAGTGTGCAATAATGTGGTTTTATGCATTGTGTAATGTGCTGGCTGCCTCAAGCTATGTGACCTTTGTCCATAAATGACCATGTGTGTCCATTAAAGGTGTTGCTTTGTCACTTGCAAGATATCTGATTTTTAAACAAATTGTAAACAGTGGTCCTAAGGGAAGAAGGCCTATGATGCTGTAAGACAAACACTAAATGGTAGTTCTGGTTGACTTAACTGTTTCTTTACATAGTGTAGAAAGTGGGGGAGAGTGTTATAGCCGTTGAGCACATTGTGCTTATTGGGTGTTTTGTCATTAGGAATGTCTCCTGTCCCCCTGCAGTTGGGAACAGTTGATAGCGCAGGGTGTGAATGCGAGTCCTGCACAGCCAATGAGGTAGGACCGGATACGAGATATCCTCTGAAACAACAACTGCCCTGTTCCCCCTCACTTCCACATGACGCCATTTACAGCATAAACCCGACCTCTTCTCCGGAAAGAGGAAAAAACAAGACGAGAAAAACTTGAAAGCAGCTCACTGCTCAATGCAACCATATATTCATCAAGTATAGCGACGAATTCTGAGAACTATTCTAACAGCTTTGGGGTGCGTTTTTGAAAACTTTGAAAGCAACTCACTCGTGTTCTCTTGTTTTCTATTTCTCAAAAAAGTGGAGCGCCTGCAAGAAACGGTGATTGATAAGTTTTTGGCCGTCTTTCGCCTCGTGTTCTCGCGGTGGGATTTACTCTTTCCCTCTCTTGAAATGATCTTGACTCAGGACTATTAGGCCTACTGTAAACTACATGATCGCAGCTTTGGATTTAACAGATGGAATTTTTAAATTATTTTATGTAGGAATAAACATTCAGAATTTGGATTCTTTTACGCAAAAGGAGGTTGAATTGTTGAGAAGACGGTGAGTTGTGCTTAGCATAACGTTGACGTTGTTTTTTTAGGTACGATTCAAAGTTTGAAGATTACTTAACTTTGCACATGAGACCGAGTTAGTAATCTGTCTCGAATCAGCCCGCCTGCTCCCGACCAGACCCGACTAATGCCCCCAAAGTTATCCTCCTCATCCTCTCTAGGATGTCATGCTACCCGCGCAATTCAATTATTTTCTTATCAGCGCGATTTTCCTCTTGAGGTTAAAGTTGCATTTATGAAAAGTGTCACATTTGGGTAGTCTGTAGTCCCCAAGTCCTTTAGAATGTTATAGGTTTGCAGCGTTAAAATGACGCGCAACAGATAGCTTTTAGATTTATACTGTGACTGAACTGACGGTTGAGTATTGAGTTTGAGGTTTTAGCCTACAAAAACAAACCATCTTTAGGCTATACCGCTGTGGGCATTGGGCCATGTTACCCTGTCAGTTGGTCTCGATGCCAGTCCATTCACATTCGCCACTTGGTGACGACCACATGGCAGATAAAGTAATGTGTCATCTTTGAAAGGACAACCCGTTGTTTACTTTTCCACACCTGGGCTTCGTCAACAACTTCTTAAGTTTGTAAACGCCACAGAAAGTATCTTAACTCAAAAACATCCTAAAGTTCTAAGAAGTTGACAAGCTGAACAAGGTGATATGTAAAGTAAAAGTGACAGAATTGTGCCATGAAAGTGAATGATGATTTAAGGAAATCATTGCAAGCAATAGTTGGTTTTATTATATGTGGAAGGATTTTACAAGTATTCCGATACCCATGGCTTGTTAAAGTGTTATAGAAAAGTAATAAACAATTATGGAGTTTGACATATGGGAAATACTGTTACATCTTGTCTCACCATTTGTCTATTAGAAGCCCCACCCAATGACTGTTGTTGCTCGTGTTTTCTGTAACACACACTTGCAAAGAACGGTGAAGGCATTAAAGGTTGTGCACTGATGAAAGCTCATGGCGTCTGACAAATGTAATTTGTTAATAAACACCACAATGACAGCCTCTGCTTTGTCTCGGGATGGCTCCCAAACCTCCCTACTCACCATCACATTGCTTTCATGTTCTCTTCTTTCCCTTCACATCTCCCATCATGAAAGTACTTGTGGCTTCCCAATGGAAAACTCTGCTGAAAGCCATTTGTCATGTTAAATGATGCCACCATTGTGTTAAGAGTGAGGGACACCGACTTGCTCATGCACACCTTTTGGGGGTTTTCAACTTCTTGTAGTCAGTGTGTCTATCAGTACAATGTGATTTGTAGCCTGGGGCCTTGGAAATGGCTAATGTCTTTGTTGGGAAAGTTTGACATTTTCACTTTTGGTTGTTACTAACAGTAGGGATGACTCAAACTGAACTGTGCCACCCCTCTGCTAATACATTTGAGCATTGTTCTAGGGATTGCTTTCTAATTGAAATGTATCATTTAACTTTCTATCAATGTCACCCTGGGCAAAATAAGTTAGTGGGTCAACTTTCCAGTTCTGTGGTTGAATAGGCCCAACCCAACTCTGAATGCAAATATCAGTGGGTGGTGTGTTGACATTTGCATAGGCCTACCCAATGTGTGTGCCATGCCGTTGTACTATCAGTTATGATTTACATAGAGAAGCTTTTATTTTAATTCAACTGGGTTTTATAGATATTGGCTTGTCTCTCCTGTAGGACTTCAGATGTGTTCAATGCCAGCCGGAGGGGTCCTTCTTCAGAGCCAAGATGGAGACCACATCACAAAATGGCAACAACAGCGATGGCGGTGGTGGAGGGTCGACCAGTTTGCTGCCCACTCTGCATGACACTGGGAGGCTGCATCAGCCTTCTCATGCCCAGGATGGGCCTCCTGATCCTGGGGAAAGCCCCGGCCAACAAGCCCTTGTTCTTTCACTGGACCAGATCCGACTAACCAGGTGTAGCAATGAGTACACGGACGGACCTACTGTGGCTCCCAGGCCTCCTGTGTCCCAGCCCAGCCAGCAGAAGAACGACCTGTTGACCCAAGGACTGGTGAACAATGAACAGTCGGAGAATCAGGGGCTGAACCAGAGGAACTTACTCTCCCCAAACCAACTCAACACCACACACTCCATCACTTCCAGAGACACACTCTCGCGTTCCCTTAACTCAGTGGACTCCGGAAGCTGCATTAGGACCAGTATCACAGCCTCCGGCCAGAGGCTTCTGGGCAGCCCTGTGGTGGGTGGTGAGCGTATAATCCGCACCCAGCCCAAGCGGCTGGAGCAGGAGGAGGACGAGCTGAAGCCTCTGACCACGCCCGTGCCTGGCGGAGACAAAACGGGCGACGGCGCCCCGGGGAAGCACGCCTACCGCTGTGAGACCTGCGGCAGGTGCAAGTGCAAAGAGTGCGCGTGCCCCCGTGCCCTCCCCTCCTTCTGGATGTGCAACCGGCGCTGCGTGTGCTCCGCCCAGAACGTGGTGGAGTACGGCAGCTGCGTGTGCTGCATCAAGGGCCTCTTCTACCACTGCTCCAGCGACGACGAGGACACGTGCGCCGACAAGCCCTTCTCCTGCAGCCAGTCCCACTGCTGCCTTCGCTGGTCGGCTATCGGAGGCCTCTCGCTGTGCCTCCCCTGCCTGCTGTGCTACCTCCCGGGCAGAGGGTGTCTTGCTGTGTGCCAGAGCTGCTACGACCGTGTCAAGCGCCCGGGGTGCCGGTGTAAGAACACTAATATAGTTCACTGTTGGCGTTAAGCGTGGGGGGGTGTCTGGGGTTCATGGATGAGGATGACAGCTCCTGTCGACTGAAACTTTCTTCTGTAATCAGACGTTTATGGGGGAATTGGCAAGGCTGTCTACTGTGCCTTGTGTAGTGTTCTTTATTTCCATGAATGGTTCTTACAAGGGATGCTGTTTCCCCAAGTGCCCTCATTTTGTATTGTTGTAATCAAACTCCCAAGTGTTAGCCCCTTTGACATTTAATACAACTGATATGCTATGGACAGACACTCCTGACTAACTGTATGTGTATAGTAATTGCAAAGTATGTAAATTAGCAAATGACTTTCTCAGAGATATTTTATTTTTGTATATATAATATTTCAACTGTGAAAAAAATATTTTGCCAAACCAGAGGCACCTTGATAAATCCATATATATGAATTATAATACATGTATAATGTTGTACATTCATTTGGAATGTATATCAATCATTTTATATAATTGCCTTACAAGAGACAAAATTTACAAAATTCTTATCCCTTCAACTCTACTTGTAAATTGTACAGTGACTCTATAAGAAAATCTTTATTTTCTAATGTCAACATTGTTTAGTGTAAAGAATATTTATTTGAAGGTTTATTATTTTATAATGAAATATTTATTTTGAGAAGCATCATAAGGACATCACCCTGTTATTGTTGTTGCTGCAAAGTAGGATGACTTGTAGGGTGTAAAGATGGATGCAAATGTTCACTATGAATTAGAAAAAAATATATTAACGTTTGAAATTAAAACATGACTGGTCCGTTTTTGTGTGAGTGTATGTGAGATCTCCTTTAGTCTCTAAGGAGACCAATCTGGTATGGTTCTAGTATTCACCTAGTTTCTGATGAAATGATTGACTTGTGGAGTCCAGGGGCAACATATCCCATCTCTTATTTGGAAAGTACATTGTGAGAAATGTTGACAGCATTAATCAGAATCCGATTTTACCAAAAGTTTGACTTAAGACGTAAATTTGAATTGTTGACTGCTTTCCTTTCAATGCAGTCCTGTTTTTTTTTTTTGGGGGGGGGGGGGGGTGACGGTGAAGGCCTCCTCTGAGGCATGTTGTTAGGGGGTAGAGCAGTAACTAACTGGTCCATGTTTCCTGTGGACCAGATGCTATGAATGCACACAACCATACAGGGTTGCCCTGACTGGCCCCACGTTTCATTGCTTAAAAACCCCAGGATGTCAAGCTTGTGATGGAGAACCAGGATTTTTCTAGTTTCATTCTGATCTAACACTTATTTGTAGCTTTGGCAACATTGGTCACAAATGTATGAAATGTAAGCGCTGTAAGTTCACTGTATGTAAAATAAGAAATGCAAACATGAGTTCACACAAATGTAAATGGGGCAAAGCTTTTCTATAAGACTGCTAACCTACTAAATCTTGTACTAGAGTTTGGGCCATTTGTTCACAGTGATTACAGATATTGAATAAGGAAAGAGCAAAAGGAGTTTACCTCCTTCAGGCCCTAGTGGGTAACATCTGGCTTTGGTTTAATCATTTAGGCCTGTGAGTTGCAGTTGCTCTGCATTACGAGAAACATCAATTGTAGCTTTGGCAACACTTTGTTTGCTGTGGTCGTCTTCTCGAAATTCAAAGGGGATGAAGGCTCATCACACATGCAAGTTCCGTACATCTGATGTTGTCATCAAACGCTAACACAGATACAGGGCTTAAGATTTTGACCTCTGTGAACCAGCAAAAGCCAGAAGAAAAGGATTTACTCTTGTTTTTCCATCAAAGTTTTGCAGGAATTCTTGGGTTTTGAATGTTCCTGCAGGCGAAGTGTGTGAAACACAAGCCTTGTCACTTGTTGACAGCACATGTAACATAGCAGGCATTGTAAAAAAAAGAAAAAAAGAATTTGATTGACAGGCAGAGTCCGACCTGCACACACTTGTTTGTTATCCGTCTCTGGGCTTGAGTGACAGTTCACCATACCTTTGTACAATTACACCCTGCCCCTAAATAATCAGTAAAGAAAAAAACGATCCCATTTTAGCATTTTCTATTCTTTTTTCAAGTCACAGCTCTCCCATCTTATTGTCTTAATGGTGAATAGAGGAAAAGGCAGTTTGGGGTGGTTGGGAAGAGGGGCTGCAAAGGGTTAAAGACATCACTTTGAATGACAAAGGCATAACAGTTTACCCCGTATTCAGCCTCTTGTGTATTCATCCTATTTTCAATGGTCGGAGCTATTTAGGCTCTCCAATCCCTCTCAACTACCTGCCCCTACTTGGTATTCTCATAGGGTGATGTTCTTGTCTGTGTGTGTGTGTGCGCGCGTGTGCGTGCAAATGTGTTTGTGTACAAAGGCCTCGCCTGTTAATGTTTGTTCGCACTAATACATAGGTGAAAACACATCAGTGTTGGTCTATTTCAGTAAACGTCAATTATTTTCAAATCTACAACTTCGCATTTACCTCCAAACCTTTTACCACTAGGTAGCCACACAGCAACTTCCACAACAAGCAAACCAACCCTCACGCAACATCTTGCAGATGCTCACTCGTCCAGAGAGAGAGTTTGTTTGTTTGTCCATCAGAGCAATGACTTGGCAGAGGGAGCAATTGGAAAAGGCCCCAGAATGGCCCTTTGTTGGTTTTAGCCAGTCCCCCCGCGCTCCACCGTTGCTGTGAAGCGAAGTGCTATTGAATCTGCTCACCAAGGCAGAACACTCGACAGGAAGGAAGGAAGCGGCTATTCTTTCTGCCCGCATTGTCTGACCACTGGGCTTAAGCAATCAAACAGCTATGCAGAGAGAGAGAGAGCAGATAGAGAGACCAGGGAAAGAGGAGGGAGACATACACATCCACAAACATGCACACAATCCTCTGTCAGAAAGTTTGGTGGCAGAATTTAATAACAGCATTTCAAATCAATCCTCTGCAGGAAGTGAGGTGTGCTGGCGAGTCATTACAAAGTAGCACTGACGGGTTTAAATCACTTCAGCTCTCAGCTTAGGTGAAGTATTTATACTTTTTTTTGCAAAATTGTATTTGCTAGATAGGGACTGAAGTATCCTTGAACAAATTAGTGCATATAAGGATTTGGATGTTTTTAGTTTTTGTTTGCACTGGACTTTTCTCTCAAACATATACCTTGTTTTCACTTAGTTTCTTGTGGTTTTCCATCTGAAGGCAAAAAACGTAGCTATGGTAACACTGGTTCAAGTGACAGTAAATGCACAAGTGTCTCGCAGGAAGTAGCGCAGTGAGCTTACACTGGTGTCAGAAGTTGTGGGTTTTATCGTCACAAATGAATGTACTTACAGAGAAATGTTGCTCTTAGCGAGATTGCCTGCCAGATTTGTGACACAGTGGCTCAACATGTTAAGAGCTCCTTTTTCCTGTGTATGATCAAAACAAGCACAACAACCATTCAAAGCCCCACCATTCATAACAAACAGTCATTAACAGACCGCGACCATGAACACATCGTTTATGTCATTTCCCCATTTGTAGAACGCACGATCCTAGTCACTAAGGGTGACCCAGGGACAGCCTTGCTGTGAAATCAAAGAAGAACACTGCATTGCATAAGGGGTGTCAGTCCAAATTATATCTCGGTAACACCTCCAACTGAACAACCTGCTTTGGGGCAAATGATTCTGGGGCCTGTGGAGGGCAGAGGGAGGAGAACCCTGGCTGCCTGCTCTGCTGATAGATTAGCAGGCCTGAAGGGAAGTGCTGGTTAGCCAAAGCCAGGCTAAGCTCTAATTAGTGTGGAAGAGAGGCAGACAGACATTGGAGACTGAGTGGATCTGCAGGAGAGGATGTCAGGGCAGAGGGGAGGAAATCTGGAGGTAGACTTACTGCGATCCTAATGGGAAGGGAAGGCCAAACATAAAAACACACCTTTGATGTATAAGAAGTCCTGACAGTGGGAAAGTTGTACTGACAGAGGAATCTCAAATCCTGCAATAGAACATCCTTATTTAAATGAGGTGAGGTATATTTAGATTGAAATCCCATCAAGAGGATAAAATAGGCCTTTGCCACCGAGACACACAACACAGCACATTGAAAATACCTGTCTTCAACACAATGCAGCTGGGATTTTGATGAAAGAGTAGGCGGTTCAGTCAACCACCACACCTCACCATGGCTTCCGCTCTGCAATCTTCGAGATAGCACGACTCCCCAGGCTAGCGTACAGTGTATGCTTAGTGTTTCATCCAGTAGAGAGGGAAGTCAATCATTTACAGTTGTGTGTGCTTGTATCTGTATGGGTTGGTCAGGCAGGCAGGGGTTCAGAGATACTACATAAAGTAGCAGAGCAACGATAGCCTAGCCTAGCGGCCTGATTGACACGTTGTGTAATAAAAGGCTGACTGTAGCCTTTCAAACCCTCTCTGTCCCAGTTTGCAGACAATGGCGGCTGGAGAGGCAAGACTAATAACAGCATTTAACATCAATCCTCTGCAGGAAGTGGGGCGTTGTGCTGGCAAATCATTAACCAGCGAGCATTTTATGGCGACATTTGGGCGCTGGATGTGCTTTACAGCTTAGGACCAATTGTTGTCCTAAAGCAACACTGATCCCCCCGCTCCCCAGTTAGGGAGATACAGATAAAGAGGGGACTTAGTGTGGTCATGGGGTTCTGCACTAGATTGGATTGTGTTTGTGTGTAAGAAAGACAGAGAGAGGGAGACAGGGAGAAAGAGAGAGAGGCAGGGAGAGGGAGAGATTTATGCAACAGGTGAACTTAGGTTTGCCTGAACCTAAAAACAAAGTCATTTTAATGTGTGAGAATCAAAGTCTTGTACACATTAACTTTGTTCTCAAATATGAAGCTGCAGCAGCTTTCTTGACTTTGTTCCTAGCATGTCAGCAAGAAGCATGCTTACATTATGGCATGTCTTAGCTAATATCTGGATATTGGAATGTAATTGGTGTCGCAATACAATTGGTAATACACGTTATTCCCTTGGCGTGGATGACAATAATAAACAAGAGTTCCATGGATCTAGAATGGAGGATAAGAGGGAATGTTTGGGATGTTGACTTGGAGATTTTCTGCATGCTGCCAGGTGGTACAGACAGGAACAGGTCATCAAAGTGTAGGAAAATATGTCCTCATAGTCCTGTGTACCAATTTGTTTATGTTTGCGCATTTCAGGCTTTGTTGACTAAGATGGGCCACATGTCAGTTCCACAAGCTTCAAAGATGAATGGAGCCTTTCAGACGTGGACTCATATTCAAAACCCAGCAGAGATACGGGAGGGGCATTTGCAAGTGAAAGTGACATTTCATGTACACAACTGTGGTGTTGACATCAGTCATCTGGAGACCATGCAAACATGGTGGTTAAGTTGATGCGACAGCACAGATCGATATGAAGGACAAAGCCTCTGGTTCTTTCTTTCCCAGAATAAAAACATTGTTCCTCCAGCCAACTAACCAACGAACCAATATTCATCATGGTACGCAAACATGTTATCCAAAGCAGCACACACCTTCACGAGTTGGTCTGACAGATTTCTGTCTGTAAAAAGAAACGTCTTGACAGGACAGAGATACAGTATAGTCCGTCTCAAGTCGAAGAGGTCGTGCGAGCACAGACCAGACCGGAGACAGCTGCATTGCTCTCTTGTCTGTTTACCACCCAGGCCCAGGATGACACAGACAAGAAACCACACACATGCACACAGAGATTGTGAAATCTCGAGTGGTTTCCTGCCATGTTATTTGATCAAACCAGCAATTTCCGAAAGGATTTGGAGTGGACCCTGTGAATCCCTGCTGCTGCGGAGGTCTCCCCTGGAGCAGTTGGGATGGGCTGGAGCTCAAACTGGCCCCCATATCTCCCTGCACACAAAAACATTCCTCTGTTGATTTATTTTTAGGGGGCTAATCTCAAACAGATTTCAGACATGTGGTGGTTAACCAGGACCAAAAGAGCGCTCAAGTCAAGCCAACTTAAATGGATCCGGGTTCTCACAGTATAGGGTTAGAGTTAGGATTGCTTATGTGTATGTAGTAGTAACTAATGTAATGAATATATTGTCATATCTCTTAGTGACAGGTTCATTTGAGATTCTCTGATGTGTTTAAATGGAGGTGTTGGACTACATCTAGATCTCAGCGTGTTTGTTTAGCATGTGGGTTGGATTTGCTCAGCTTTTTTTTTTCTGCTGAATATTCCGGTCTTCTCTTTCTTCTACTCTTTGTAAAGAAGGTGTTTTTATGTGGGTGTTATGTGCCTGGTGAAAGGCACAGGAAGACATAAAAAGCCAACAGCTGTGCTGCACATTCTCTTCCGATGGTGGAATGGATAAGTGAGAGGTCTGCTGCATGAACAGATGTGATGAAACCATGAACAATTAAACTCCATTAAAAACAGATTACCCCCATAACTGTGTCAGCAATAGCTTTCTTGGGGGGAGGGGGAGGGGGTTGCAGAATTGGGACTAATGTATACTGATTATACATTTTTAATCACTAGTAAACAAAGGTCTATAAAAAGGTTGTATATTCCCATCGAATAAATTCAAACTTCTGAGACTGATTTACTCAAAGAAACCTCACCAGCAACCCCTAATCCAATCTGTAATGTTTTTGAAAGTAAAGACTCTTTTCTATTTTTTTCCCCCCACATCTTCCTTAATAAGGTAAACCCCCCTAAGCTTCGCCATGTTCGAACAACGACCAATGCATATGAATCTCTGACAGGCGGAAATTGATCTCTTGAGCCTGTCACACAACTATGAGGGTTCGCGAGCCGTGGTGTCCTGTTACAGAGTGCAGGTGCAACACTGACAAGCTGCTGATGGCAGCCAAGGTGAGTTCTTGCACCCGGCCCTAAGAAAGAAATTTGTCAATGGCAGTAGAGATTGTCAGCATGCCTGAGATTCCTCTGGATTCAAAATAACCTGACAAGAGGAGGGAGAAAGGAAGCCCTTTTCTGCCAACGGAATCGTCCGAGAGGCAAACACAGGTGCAATATTTCAAGGAACAAAAGGTGTTCTGTGAGGAACATGTTTGCGAAGATTTGGATTCGGCCGTTTTATATTCCCGAATATCGGTGAATATTTGAAAAGGAACATTATCACCGTATTAATGGAGTGTGCACTAACAGATGTTTGTAAAATAAGCCACACACTTAAAATGTCATTTCAGTGAGAAGGGCCTTGAAATGGCCCTGGATCACAGCCAAAGAAAACAAAATTCCTTCTGCTTGGAATTTCGGCTTGATTAATACAGAACATAGAGGCAAACACTTCAGTTGATTGAGTGTGGATTCCACTTCCAACACTGATTGCGCCTAGATTTGTCCTTGAGCAGCGTCCTTGTTTCTATAGAGTAGATGTACAGAAAACACCGTTGGCTTGCAGTGCCTCCTGAGGAGGGCCTTCTAATCCATGTTTGAGTCAAGAGTGCATGAAAAATAAATGAGGCAGGGAAAAGCTTGTTTTTCTCAGAGAAAAACGGATTTCGTATCTCACGCTTGATATTCATTGCACAAAAAAAATCGAACCCTCAATTTTTTATGGAATTCCCAAAGACCATCGCCTCTGTAGCGATCATCACACTTAATGAGATCGTATAGGTTTGTGGACTGCAGTCTCTTTACTCATATTTTCTAACATTGATTATACGGTATCTTGAATGCATGCTGACATGTATTCCTTACATGCTCTGAGGGAGACGTGCTGGAGGGCCTGGAGCTACTGCTGCTGCTGCTGAAACGTCCCCTGCCCAAAGAGGAAGTTCCTGTGGTGAGACAGCTCCATGTGCCCAGGCTGGAAAACCTCTCAACAACTTCCTGTGGTCACCTCAGCTCCGTGACCCAGAAGAAAGGGTTCCTTAGAAACCTGCCCCACCAGAAAACCAATCTCCGCCCGGAGGAGCCAACATGTGATTTGGAGATGGAGGAATGGAGGAGGTGAGTGTTGTGGAGGTGCGGTGGTTGGAGACGGGTGGGAGGGCTTGGTTGGAGGGTTGGGGTGGGGGGTGAGGTCCATAAATAAGGTCCCAGGCAGGGGGCACTGAGCTGGCCCTGCTGCTCCTCAGAGGGCCGCCCCTCGTCGGGGGAGTGAATCAGCTTGGCTGTGCCATCTAGGGAGGGCAAGATGAATAGGGGCCTAAGAGAAAATGACAGGGCGAGGAGGGGGAGTGGGTGGTGGGGCGTGGGGTTCTCACAGGTACTTCTGTGCTTAATTACTTCTCATAGGATAAATATTGCCCCAGCGACTAGGGTTGAGTAACAAAGAAAGGGAACCTGTTTTAGAGATGATTATGCTTTCGTTTCAGGTGTGTTTGGAGTGTATTAAGCAGCCTCAGGTTTTGAGAAAATAGTTTCCACCAAACATACTGTTGGGGATAAGTGTACTTGGGCAACTGGGAGCATGTTGAAATGAATACGGTTTTACTTTTTATTTTATAAGTGTAAATCATTTTTCAGACTCCTATGTCTCTTGACTGTAGTTGGTTCCATTCTGTGAATAGTCAACGTTTCTGTACAGACATACACAAGACCTTATTTAGGTGATATGTAAACCAAGAATAATTATCAACCTCTTCAACACAACCCCCCCCCCCCCCCCCCCTTAGCACTTACTGGTTCCTGGATGGCAGTTGTGCTGGTTATTATAACTCTCTGAACGTTAGGTAAAAGTTCAAGTGTCGTTACAGGAATCCCTAGAGGGGTCTAATAACATTGAGTCTAATAGAGCCATTTTAATTCATCCTTTCTCAACACAGTTGAAACTGAATATACGAGCCATAATACACCAGCTATGTCATCATTAGCCCTCAGGGTGGT
This sequence comes from Hypomesus nipponensis, assembly GCF_054491055.1. Classification (NCBI taxonomy): domain Eukaryota; kingdom Metazoa; phylum Chordata; class Actinopteri; order Osmeriformes; family Osmeridae; genus Hypomesus; species Hypomesus nipponensis. Next base: position 9,989,280 of record NC_140372.1, on the reverse strand, counting down.
TGGGAACTTGAAATACCACCAGTAGTAGAATCCTGGGAGCTCTATAATCCTGTTAAAAAATATTCAAACGTGGTTTGATATCTGCATACAACATGTATCTGTGTTTCATGAGTGAGCCAAACGAAAACACCAAAGTGGACATCCAAACACTTTAGTAAGGGTTTCAGGGTTGCTGTTCGATGGTGAAGCTGACCATTGTGGAGACTCTCCCTGTCGTGTCACTGGAGACCTAACGTGACCGAAAGATAGAAACCAAAGTAATTCTCCTAACATGCGTACTCACATAAAATGGGTGCACCAGATTCCAGAACAATCCAGACAGTGAGAGTGTTCTAACAATGATGTGGATTGTTAATGTCCTTGTGGCTAGTGACAAGGCCTGAACTCTGCCAAGTGACATGCCTGCCAAGTGTTGGTCCAATGGGCCTGGGTTGGACGGCGCTAGTCACAGTGGGGGGTGGAGAGACAGTTACAATACACAGATTGACATTTTAGGCCTGTGCATTGATCAGTGTGTGCTAATGCAAGGCCAGCTTAGGAGGCCTGAGGCGGTTGTTCAATTGGCCATCCGTGATATTCCCTTGGCAACTGTCGGTCTATAAAGACTAATCTGGTTCTGGGTTCGTAGATTACATAAAGAATGACAGACTGATCCAACTGAAAACAAAAACGGCAACTCAATCTCGCACCGCAGATCGGCTTCACAGCCATATTATAGTCACAATATTGACATTCCGGAACTTCTAATGCCACATGAGGATGCAAAGTATTGTTTTTGTTTCGAGTTTACATTCATGAATACTTTAGTAAGGGATATTTTTCTTTGTCCAGAGTTTTATCATACCTGTCTTTACTTAGGCTACCACAAGCCTCTGTGGAAAGGAAGCTACTTATCAAGAATCCACTCTGCTGGTGCCAAGTTCAGCTTTCTTGTCCCGCTTCTTTTAGCATTTCAATATCCAGGCAGTCTTAGCTGGCTTCTTGGAAAGGATGCAAAGGAGGGGCTACTTGTGCATGCCTAGAATATTAGTGTGCACACTATTCACTTTAGTGGTTTTGGGGAATGGGGGAAAAAATGCCAGCAAATGGGCTTGATGCTAGATCACATTAATGCACTAGACTTGGGTATGGGGTGAGGGCAAATGATTGAAAGTTCTACCAGAGAGTTTGCCGTTGCTATCGACAAAGCAGGCTCTGTTCTTCTTTAGCAACCCCCTGATCCCCCATCCTTCCCCCATGAAACCCCCAGCCCTGGCCCCTCCCCCATTTCATGGTCTCCCCCCTCTCTTCTCACCTCCCCCCCCCCTCCTTCCCTCTTTCTCCCCCTCTCCCTCTTTTTTCGGATGCAGGGCAGGAAGAGGGAACACTGCCAAGCTCTGTCCGAATGAGCGGAGGGATTCAGATTGGGGCCGGAGCCAGGGGGACCATTTGGATGCAAGAGGACAGGGGAAATGAAGCATACATGAGTCGGAAGGGGCGCAGAGAAGGATGGGGAAGAGGGAGGGGGGGGGGGGGTGGAGTGAGAGGTAGAGGGGGGGAGATAAGGCCGAAACAAGTTGGAGGTAGAGGGAGCTGGGAAATGCAGAGGGGGGATGAGGCGTGGGAGGAAGGTAGACACTTGAAGGACAAATCAGAGAGTACAGTATGTGGGAGAGATGGGAAGGAGAGGATGGGTCTGAATGAAGGAGACGGCGAGGGGTGAAGGAGGGATGAGCGGGAGATTGCAGGTCAGGGCATGGAGTTGGAATACATGAGGTTCTCTGGAGGTACAGAATGGCACATTGTCAACATGAACAGACAGAGGAAGAACAAGACCCGCTTTGTGTTCAATGGCAGAAGCTTACATACCACCTCTCTTTCTATCTTTCTTTCGCTCCGTGTGTGTGTGTCAAATATATCTTACCCTCTATGTGCAGATCCATTAGGTAACAATGTTAATAATAAGACATTTTATTTAACAACCAAAGCATGCAAACAAGTAGACTGTAATATTTCACACAATGGTAAATGTAAATGTAGACACACAACTGTTTTACATGCTCTGTTTGCATAATGCAAACTAGGGTACCCAGTAGTGCCTTTAGGCGTTCAGTTACCAATGACTTTCAGTGCGATTTGCTCAGAACAGTTGACTCATAGTTGATGTTGACTGCCACGAAAAAGCAGAAGTACAATCTATGTAGCTGTTTTTTCTAAGAGACTGATATTCAGGAAATGTTTCATTCTACCCTTCTAAAAAGCTTGCATTTAGGCTTAACATCAGTGCTGGGATTTAATCGGGGTATTAAAAAAAGGAACACTGTCATTGCCTGAAAAATAATTATCTGATCCGGTCACACGTCTAAGACACAGAGTACATGCTGAAATACAACAACTCAAACTAAGCCCTGATACATTAACGTCCATGAATCTTTAATGGTATCAGTTGTTTCAGTCTGTTTTGACAGTGGCAGTATTCCTACACAAGTAGGAATATTAGCACAAGTCCGTTATTCCTAAATATTCAAAATATGATCCCAAGCTACCACTCAGCTATTGGGGTATGAGTCTTATTAGCTGTTTGTATCAATTGTCTTCCTCACTTTTTAATTGCAGACTTGTAGGCCACCTTGAGAGAACAAGTTTGCTGTAGATGAGCTAAATTAATTTAGGAAAACCGGATCATGTATGGAGCACGAATATGCAGTCACTTCCATTATACATGTACGAATAAAGACGAATGGGTCTAGTATTCTAACTCAGTCAGCGTATAGAGCACTGGGATTGGGAATGACCAAAGTTAAACAATGTGGTGATCTGGGATTCCATACTTATATACAGCATGTAAATCATGTGTACATGTTGTGTCTGACTATACTTCTGGTGTTTGGGATTTCTGTGAAGTTGTAACACCATGGATCATAGAGCTATTCAATCTTTTTTGGAAGTCCATAAACGTACTTCAGTTTTTGGCCATTGATGGATGCTAGATATATATTTAATAAGGACATTTTGGTCATCCCTGGGCAAATGAGTTGACATTCTTATTTTATTTGTCATTCATTTTTCTGAACAAGGCTCTGATATTCAAGAGATAAGGAGCAAATTATTTCTCATGTATTGAGAAAAATGGTCTGTTTATGTATGGTATAAACATTTTGACTTATTGTTTCCTAAATAAACAATGTGAAGTATAATTTCAACAACAATCAAAGGTCATTATGTGCACAGTTACGGACAGGATCATTACCATTAACCCTAGACACCAGCAGATTTAATGTCATTCCGAAGGAAGACAGGGTGTGTTTGTTAGAGCTTAGTGATATTGAGAATGAGGTAAAAATTGATATAAGGGATGTCCTTTTTTTGTAAAATGTCCTCCATTCATGTCAATAAATTTTGGCTTGATGATTCTGAAAAACGTTGTGCTTTAGGAAGGGAACCTTTTTAGTAGGAGATTTTATTTGCCAAACTTGGGAGAGAAGGAAGAATATTCAGATTAAGAGCTGTAAGATAACCGTCATGTTGTAATGGAATAACATGTTTGACGATTACAAAAGGAATTCTGGTATTTTGTACTTTGTGCGCATGACACGAAAATGAAATCTATCAAACACCGTAATTTTTTAAAATAATTATCATCAAAATATGTGCTAACTTTCTGTGAAACAAAAAGTAGATATCATCAAACTGTTTTGGGGCACATGTCATGTTTTTTTCTGGTTCCATGGAGGACTGAGTTGAGCCTTTGACCATGTCTGACATATTTGGTTACCCTGGTCACTGGAGGTCAGAGGGTCAGTTGGGGGGCAATGAGGAAACCCTGTCTGTCCTTACTTCCTGTTTATTGTCTTAGACCCTTGGTCTATTGTGAGCTTAACAACATGGCCATTAGCCATTTGTGTTTGTTTTTTTTATTTTCTTCACTTTCCTTGCCACTCGTTTTTTTACTGCATTGTCTTGCACTCACACACACACACACACACGTGCACATTTGTGGAACAACTGGGGAGATTTACTGAGGCAATAGAAGCCTCCTCGGTGGGGCTGTTTAAGTGTCAGCAGAGTTGTGACGTCCAGCCTGTTGGCTAAAGGCCCCATAATGAGACACAGCAGAGGAGGAAGACAGGAGGGAAGGAGGGATGGCAGGATGGGGGAAGGTAAGCAGGAACACATGGACTGTATGGAGAGGATGGTGTGAAAGGGATCAGCACAGGATAAAGAAACACCAGTGGTGCAGAAAGGGAGAGCTTGGCATTCACAAGGTATTCTTCTAACATTCAATATCCGTCACTCAGCAGTTCATCCTGTATGTTGCCTTTCACTCATTGACTCATGTCAGAACTACATGTGAAAAACTGCATTCATAAAAAAAAATAAGACTAATCTGTTGTCCTCGGTAATCAAGAAAAATCCTGTTGGCCAGTGGAACAAAATATAAAATAATACAAATTAGTATAACACAAGTCTTTTTTCAGCCCAGCATGCTGTGTGGACATCCATGTGCCGGACCCTAGAGTCGGGCCTGGTTGGGGGACTAGCAGGTGGCTCTTATCTCCGTCCCTCCAGCCATAGGGACACTGACTTCTTTGTGCTCCAGCTGGCCAGCTGATTAACAGGCCCCGGCTGGGAGGAGGGGGGAAGAATCCAAACTTCCCAGTGGGGATGTAGGGGTCACTAACTGCACCGTGTACGCAATATATGATTCACAACCTCTAATTGTGGTCCCACAGTTAGGTCATTGCATAAAAGAATGGCTGAGAACAAAACCACGAACACGTTCATGTTTTAGAAGACAGGAAGTGTGTTCATGCTGGCGAGGAGCATGTCTAGCTGTCTCGCGTGACACATGGGAACCAAGCGATGCATCACACTGACTAACTCTGCTCCCATTAGCGTTATGATAAGTGGAAAATTAGCAAGGAAATGGAGCCTGAGTTGGTTTATGGAGTTTTTGGCCACAAATAATCGCACCCCAGTGCTTACTGCAATTAATCTTTGAGAAAACTTGTCAAATTATTAATAGGCCCTTAAGTGATGCGACTCAAAGCCTGCCACTGTTCAGACACGGAGAGAACGCGGAGAGGGGCTGTTTACTGAGAAAATATGGAAGGGTAGCTCACTAACACATGCTAGTGCTCTCTAAACGTGAAAGAGTTAAAGAAAGTCTCTCTCTCTCCCTCCCACCCACCTTCCCTCTTTCTGTCCCCCCCCCCACCCACCCACTCTCTCTTCCTCCTCCCTCATCCTTCATACCCCCTCCCTCTGGCCCCAGGCTGTGAGTGAAAGGCGGTGATTGAGGCCTTTCATGCCACGCTAACACTGCTGTCCACTGTGTGGCCTAGACGGAACATTCAGGCCAAAATGGCCGACACATGGTAGATGATTGGCCAGCGCCATTTAAAACAGGTAAACTACAGCAAACATCACCTGACAGCTATGCATGCCCTCTGATTTTCCATTTGTGAACCACTGAGCAAAGGAGAGAAAACTTCAGGCTTTTGCCTCCAGTTTACAATATTGATAGGGTAACTTAATTAATAGTGCACAACTACCTATGTGTGAGGTTCTCTCGTTGTAGGGGGTGGGGGTAGATTAAATATTAAATCACTGAAGCGCAGGTGGAAAGAAAGACAGAAACACTGCACTGTTCAAACTTCAGAGAAGGTTAATTATAATCAGCACAATTTCCTCCTTTGGACTCCAACTGCCACAAGCATCAACAGATTTGAACGTGATGTTCTGTTCTGTTGTTTCACTATGCTCTGTGGTGGCTGCAGAAAAACTTCAATAAAATGTTTGACCCCCGAAGGGAGTATGAGCTTCGCACCATTGATCAGTAACAGAATGTCAAAAAGTGTAAGAAAGCAATCAAATGCTCTCTCTCAAACCTGCAGTCCTCCAAACCTTTCCTTGGAGTGCTTTGTGGCCAGAAGAGGGTGATTGGGAGTGGGGAAATACACTGTACGGTCTGGCCAGGAGGCATCTTCCAAAGAATGTCAATATTTGCAGACGTTGAGCTCATATCTCGCTTTGCTGCTCTTGGAGAGACACGTTGCTCGACTTACAGGAGGTAAATGACATGGAAGACAAACAAGAAAGAGGACATATTTTATATTGGGGATCCGGAACCACAATTAGACCTCGGTTCACGGACCCGTCCTCAAGACGACCCGATGGAACGATCCGGCGTCTGTTTCCTGAGTTTTTCCCCGAGACAGCTGTGTGTAATGTTGTGTACTCTAGGACCCTGAGAGCTAGGACGGTCTGTATCATGTGTCTCTCGCACGTCCTAATACAAATATTGTGTGGCAGTTGCCACGGCGACTGCTCTGCAACAGCTGCTTTGATTCACTTCACCTAGAACCTGTTCCTGGTGGCACTATGCCAGACAGTCTACACTTGAACTTTTCTACAGGGAGTTTGAGGTGCTACATAATAAGAGTTTGGGAAAGGAAAGAAACAAGTGTATTTTATGTGTGCTTCTGCAATCGGGCGTTGTGATGTTCCTTTCTTGATCGTTTCCTATAAGTTTCAACAACCTGATTGTTTCACCAACATAAGATGAAGACTTACATGTTCTTTTCTATCCTCACACAATGAAAAGAAGTTCCACAGTAACATAAATTCAAAGTAATCTGGCAGACAGAAACTTGTCCTCCTTGGCTAAAATACACAGCTACTACAGGGAAGGTCAACTGGCTATTGTCAGGATGTCAATTACAGAATGTAAATCATTTTAATCAGAAGATACAAACTCATGTAAAACAACATTCCTTCTAGTTCTGCCTTTTCCGGGTTTCCTATCGCACCAGAGTTCATGTTACGGTTATCGGAAGGAATCTATGAGGACCAGAGCCAAGCACAACTGCACATCATCAGAGCAGATTAACCTTGTCAAGCAGGGAGCTTGGGGAAGTGAGCACCATTTACTCCCTGCCAGGTCCACACCACAGAAACATATCTTTCTTCTGGGCCACTGTCTGCCATTGACAACTGACCCAACGCCAGTCTTCTCTCACAGGGCCTGAACTGTTCAAATGGATGGGCAACCAACCATAATCACCTCCAGATTAGTTGTGGTCTTCACTCTTCAAACCAAGCCCAGTCACACCCATGCCCTATACACACACGCACACACATACAGACACACATTTTATCCATCTGGATAGGTGTTACACATAGTTCTCCTCATCCATAAGAGTTTACGTTTGTTGGTTTATTTCGCTCTATCCTTGGCCCTACCCTGTGAACAAAACAGCATGGCTGTTGGGAGCTTGGCTCATAGTTCCAGAAGAGCTGGCATTGAAATAGGTTTCTGCAGCCAGGTGTTAAATTCCTCTCTTCTTATAGAGATAATCATGGGGTCATGTTGTGGAGGATTTTCCAAAGCTCAAAGATGTGTGAAATAACCAACAAGTTGCCGTGTGTGTCTAAACCTACGTGAAGACAAAGCCTCTCTTTGTCCTACGGCCGTACGAACACACAGCACGCACACACCCTGTTGCACTGACACAGTCTCATCTTTTCGCCCTTTCATTAAACTCAAGATGTGTGCAGATGGGGCAGATATCTTGCACTAGAAATAGCATTGTCTTCCTGAAAAGGACACTCTGTTCCCTCGGAAAATGTCTGAGTACATGCCTAGAATAAACCCAGTGTGTGTGCGTGAAATGAATTTCATGTCCAACTAAGCCAGACACTATTGTCTGTGCTTCTAAGCCTGAACAATTAATACCAGACACAACTATTATTGTCATATGTTATGAGCCGTAACCCTCTAGGGATTTCAAATACCTGTACGCTTGAGTAGTCGTGCATGTGTTCGTGACACGTCATAGCAGCCAGTTTCACTGAACACAGGCTTGTATTTAGATCCTCGGAAACCCTTCCACAGCTGGAAAAGCCCAAGGCTCTACCATTTGTGGTTAGTTCTCAATGAGAGGCATGAGTCTGCCTGCCAAACCAACAGGGGAGCCAGACTGTTCTTCCTCAGCGGCTTACCCACTTAAAAGACCGGCTTCCTTGTTCTATGGCACAGATTACATATTTCTCCCGTTTGTGCCGCAAGGTCAAGTAGCTTGTGGTGCTTTTGATGAGTGTGTGCTGATGCATGTGTAGTCCTTCACTTGCATGTAGTGTGTGCGTATATATCTTCACAAACAAACTTCTTTGGGACCCGTCAGCTCATTTGCTTTGGCTCTCTCTCTCATATTTAGGGACGTCCACTTCTCAAGTCATCAGGAACCACTCACAGAGGTGAGAAAACACACTGGGCCCCCTATGACTGTCAACCCTTCCCCCAGGAGTCCCCTGAGGGTGGCCTGTCATCTTTAGAGTCAACCGGCTCTGAGAGGAGCCCTGTTGACTTAAAAACCCCAGAAGCTTCCACACCAGGCATATGAGGGGTGGTGGTGGGGGGTCCTGTGGGTGGGGGGGGGGACATACTTAGTTTGGCCGTAGCCAGTCACCGGGCCTCAGACACGCTGCTGACAGCGATTGTCAGCGCTGTTGCCTCTCTGTACGCGTGACAGGGTTTACTTTGGACCCTTCCTGCTCACTCCAGTTCGAGGCAGGAAAGAAAGGGGAGGGGGGGGGGGGGGGTAAGAAGGGTGTGAGAAGTAAGCAATCCCTGCCTGACACAAAAAGTTGGGGGGGGGGGGGGGGGGGTGTGTTGGGTTGGGTTGGGTGGGGGGGGAGCCCTCATAAAAGAGAACATTTGCCGACCGGAAGGTAGTTATGTAAATGGGTCACTCATTAACAGTTTATAAAGAGTCTGGATTGAGGACGGGAGCAGGGAGGGCGTGGGGGGGTTGCTCATAGCAGCACAGAAAACTCTTGCAAGGGAGACTCCTGTTCTAGTTTTCACAGGGAATCTCTCTGGTTTGTAAACCTGGATAGAAACACAACAGAACACAGAACATCCATACCATTTTTGGACCCACGCAGAATTAAGAAACGAATGTCACAGCAATGATGATATAGAAGTCGTACTGACATACTTTTGAAGGCATTCTGCCCTCAGGGGCTTCCATGTTATTCCACTCTAGATAGAATCCCAAATGGGCCAGTCACAAGGGTGCATTTTGAACTTTATTGCATTGTGCAAGACTTCATGAGTTTATACGAGTTAACAAGCACACATGATCATTGCTCAACAGATGTTAAGAGAATCACTTTTGACAAATAAAATGTTTGGTTGTCAAACATAGAATACTAAGATTGCTGCTCTACCAAACTAATTGGCTTGTCTAGTCATGCATTACCGTTTCCAATTGAAGGTTGTCATATTGCTGAAGAGGCATTCGTGGAACATAATTGAATTAGAAAGGCATCATCCAAGCTTGGCATAACTTACAAATGTCACAGTTTAGGCTAATTTTGACAATTAAAACAAAAGGACTGACAATTACATTATCTTTAAGTAAAAAGTGCAAAAGGCAGATATCCTTTTGGGACAAATACAAATTCCAGTTCCAACTGATTGACAGTAAAACGTATCAGTCTAACTACAACAATAATTAAGCAATTCACAACTCAGATTTTTGAAAAGTGCAAATGTTATAAATTGGCATTAGCTGGATCAAAATAATCATTAAACAGCAGATTCTTATTCCAGACACGATGAAATCTGGATACTAAGTAAAGGTAAAACAGACTAAAACAACCTCTAATAGATTCTGAAAGCTGATTCTGAATTATTCTGATCCCTAGTGCTTAAGCAGACAGGATATTACTAAACCATGCATATCATGGATCGCAAAAATACCACCTGACATCCACTTTAGGGGAAGGATCCATTGCATAAAACATCTTGAATGCATACCATATCCTCCCACTCTGCCTCTACAGTTCAAGATGGCCTATAACAGGTACCACATTAGCACCTTGGGGTAAGACTCACAGTTTGTACAATACTTGGGGAAATCAAGCACACAGACAATATCAAGGGCAGATGGAAAGCAATTGAAATGTTAAGAGCCAAATAAAGCTGGTAAGAATATTGAATACACTGACAGTTTATAACATACATTTATTCCATTCTAAAAGAGGCGAGTCCATTATTAGTTTTTGTTTTTATTTATTAAAAGAGGCCAGACTTTGGGAACGATTGAGCTGTCCTTCCTTGTGTGTTTTGTTTAACCTCTTCTCAGGATGGGTGTGCATCCTGGTCATTTGAGGAGTGGCAAATCGTCTAGGAATTTCACATTTAGGAAGAATTTTTGGTCTGACGGCCTGAAGTAAATGACGCGAGACATTGAATGAGAATAAGAATAACAAATAAACTCAAATCTAATTTTATAACACCATTCTGATTGCTGAAGTTGGTGTCTTTTTATAGAAATAGGCTAAAAACACAGTCTAGATACATTTCGATGGTAGGTGTTACCCCTGGAGCCTGTGTGTGCACATCTTACCTCACTTCACCTCTAATAGAGAAAGAAGAAGCGGGTTCTGTGAGAAGTAGCCATGCTTTCTGACATGTTGCGCACTTTCAGATAGTTCACAAATCCTCTGAAGAACAGCAGAAGACCTGGCAAGGGAAGAAGAAATATGAGCACAAAGAAGACTCATATCTCGCGCTCTGCACTGTACAAGGGTGTATTTCAATGTTCTTCAAATGACTCGGTGGCTGTATGTTAACGATACGAGCAAAGCCACTTTACAAATCAAAGCCTGACGTGAAGGTTTGTGATTTTGAAAATGTTGAGGAGGAACATGAGCAGTTAATTGACTCGGCCACCAGATGACATTAGTGTGCTATACACATTTACATTTGCAACTGTACCTCGTTTTAGCGCCTTCAGTGCAAGAAAGGCACATTACAAATAAAATGGACTATTATCATCATTAGTATGATTATAATTATTAGACGGAATGTTATTTGAGGAGGTTAGTGTGCTAAATATGTTAATTAACCAGCAAGCGTGAAGAAATTGCTGGTCTGTCCTACAGACTCACCAAGAATCAGGAAGATCCACCACAGCCAGTACTGTCCATTGAAGTATCCAGTAAAATAGTCAGAGAACTGTGAATACAAAAGAAACAAAGCATTGATGCAAAAAAGGTTGGATTAAATCTTAACAGTTTCACCAAACTAAAAGTACCTCTCGGTATTTGGCATAGGATACAACTGTACACAATGTAGGCTGCAACAAAACCCATTTTTTAAGATAACTAGAAACAGCGGGAGATTTGACACTTGAAGCAATGAATTCTACGTTTCCAAAGTTTCACACTGTGAAACCGCATTCCCGGGGACAAGATGCCAGTGATATACTTGCTAATTAGTATTTTTACTGCCAGTGAGGTAGGCACTGCCGAGGCCTGAACTCCAGTTGCGCAACACTCACAGTGGGAGTGTCTCAGCCTCTCATCACTTGACCCCTCCCTCCCCCCTCTACCCCACCCCTTGCTGCTATGGATCCAGCCCGGGGCTATGAACTAGATCTCTCCCTGCTGACAGGGGAGGGTCAGGTGTTCCTCTTCCTGTGTGTAAATGACACAGGGGGTTTTGATTAATGCCAGAAAACCGTGGCTCTGGTTCGAGCTGTCCTTCTCACCCTGTCATGTGTCCCGGCAACACGCCTGGGCATGTGTCTGCTTCCTGACCCAGCCACGCTAGGGCTGAGGCTGTGATATAACCACGCACAGTAGTCGCTATCTTATTCCTCAGACTCTTAAGGTCAGGTTCGACTCGTTCTTTGGCTCCACGCACATTCCATACAGAGAGGAATAGTGGATTGGGTTTTGTGACAGCGTGTTGATATTTTTTTTTGTCTCTGAAGCAGCAGCTCGTTGTCCTACACGACATATTTGGGATTGACAATTTCCGAATATCTTGGGCCTGCTAGCCCGTACCCTGACGATGAGAATCCACTTGATGAGAGAGAGGCCGAAGCCGCATATGGCCCCGTATCGCCCGGCGATGGTGTTGGTCAGGCAGAAGGACAGGCAGAACCCGATCCAATTGAACAGGAAGGCCACTGTAGGAAGACACACACAGACACACTGAGTACGTTTCACACTGTAAAACTCATTCTGCAAACACACACATGACCTTAAGAAGAAGAGAAAAAAAAGTATGGAAGCAAATGTCAACCATATGGCCTTTACATGTAAATTATGGCTTAGGCACCCCAACACTCGTTTCTTGCGTTCATCATCAACAGCAAAGATAGAAACCTTTTTTTTTTTTACTCATCAAAACAGTCTAAATGTTGCCACCTAGTGGTAAAACTATAGAAAAACAGCAACTACAGATCATTTTCATCCACACAATTCAAAGTAATTACAGTGTTTCCCACACTTAGACTATTTTGTGGCGGTGCGCCACACAAATCAACACTGGTCGCCACATATTGCGTTTCATTAAAAAAAATATGTTTTCACAATATTTAGGTAAAACACGCAGCGTATTCGTTCAGCTGCATTTCCTTTCCCTGCTCTCCCTCCGTCTCTCTGTCACTCACGAGTCTTTCTCAAATACGCACACATTCACAACGTCAGCACACGTTATGCTACCTGCATATGCAGAAATAATGTGTTTGTTGTTGTTGATTTTTGTGAAGGTGTGAATCACTTTGGATTAATATTTAATATAATAAAGTTCTAGATTGGAAAACAGCTTTCCAATCTGTGGGAAACACCGAATGAGATACTGCTGGCTATGAATGTTTTAGATTTTTAGAGCCTAAATGATCACATTCAGCTCATATTCAGTGACTGTCAGATATGTTTAGGGATCACTGATCATCAGTGCTATAGTGATTTTGGCTGATCTACTCACTGAAAAAGGCCAGCATGAAGATGCCATCGTTGCCAACTCTCAACTGGTCTGCATCACTGAAATCATCCCTGGGAGGGAAGTCATCATCCTGCAAAACAGACACACGGTTGTATATGATGTTGCTACGCAAAAACAGCATTAAAGACATTTCTCTTATGGGACTTCAGACAACATCAACGTGCCCGCAGAATCATCTTTTTTCATCTTCTCCCAGGTCCAACTGTGTCAAATGAGAACAAGGGCAAATGTAATGCCTACTTAAGTGGGGTGTCCTTGGAACTCTAGCTGTTCCTCCTGAGGCAGGATGCCCTAAAACAGACTTTCGTATGTCGGCCTGTGTGTGTGTGTGTGTGTGTGTATTTTACTTCCATCCTACCCGGGGGATCACTTCCACAGCTGAGGCAGCCAAGGATGCTGCCTTGGCCTTCTCCGCCTCATCGTAGGTGGGCAAAGAGGTGGCAACACTGTAGGGAGGCGGCACTGGGAAGTCTCCCTGGAAACTGCTCTCTGCAGGAAGGCAACAAGAGGAGAGGGCTGGTTGGTCAGGATGGTGAGGTGAGGTGAGTTAAAGTGAGGAGCTGATGAAGTACCAGCAGCAGTAGCTCCCAGAGCAATACTGGTGTAGGGGGGAGGAGGGGCCTCGGCATCGCCCCCTTGCAGCATGGGCTCTGGTGTCACACTGGCCTGGGCTGAGGTGGACGGCTGGGCACTGGTGGAGGCCTCCGACAGGTCGTCCTCATTGTGTAACTGGGGCGGTAGGGGACACAAGACTGAGATTGAGCTGCTGATTGGCTAACCTCAACAAAAAAAAAACTCGCTTCTACACACAGACCCACTCACACCATTGGTTGTGTAACATAAATCAATGAGAATGTAAGAGTCAGTGGGACAACGCAAAAACATTTAAATAAATCTATACATCAAAAGATGTATTGCTCAACATGGTCTGACCTAAATGCAGGGGTGGGAGAGCATGTGGGAGAGGCCATATTCTCTTTAAATATGGCTCCAGTTCAGCAAATTACAGACAACCACCCTATGAAATAGGCCACGGCTAAATGATTAGACTGCCTGTCAGCGGTGACTTTTTCAAACAACATGGTCATGAGACGAGGATCAAGAGAGGCGTCGGTAATGAGATACAAGAGGAGCCCACTGCACCTGTCCAAAACACGCAGACCCATCAGAGGCATCTCAAACAGCAGAATAACACACTGCTTCCAGGCCTTTACACAATGTGGATTGGTGAAGCCTCGTGTGTGAATAACTAGTGAAACAAACATCAGTGGAGGAGCTGCCCAAAGTGTTTCGGCTATTTGGTCAAGCAGCGTATAAAAGCAATATGTCTATAGTATCTATACACACTGGTCACGATTCTGGGTGAGTGTCGTGGGGCTTAGCAGGTTCATGTTTAGCCAGCCTCCTGCTCATTAATAATAAGTAGCCTATGTAGAAGGGGTCAATGTGCAAGAAGAATGAATGGTGCGTATGCCTATATTGAAAAGCATACTCTCATATCTTGTAAGGGATGTCTCCCTTACCCTTGTCTCCCTTCTAATGTCTTGTAAGAGAGAACTACAACTCAAAACTCAATTGGCAGTTTATAAAGCAGTCAGCATTACCTTTCGCTTCAAACTCTGCTAGTGCTTTGCTATGTGTGTGTGTGGGGGGGGGGGGGGGGGGTGAGAGAGAGAGAGAGAGAGAGAGAGAGAGAGAGAGAGAGAGAGAGAGAGAGATTTTTTCTAAAAGTCTAAATCTAAAATGCAGTTTTCAATTGGGTGCATCTAAATCTAGATTAATTTCAATATGGTAAACCTGACAAGTGATGACATATTAACGCAAAAAAACAGAGTTGCCTAGCGACTGACTAGTGAAATGGCTAGATCGAAACTGTCTTGTGGTTGTGGCTGACAGTTCTGGCGAAGGAGAAAATATGAACATAAATTTCCATTGCTCGATGTCATAGTTAGAATTGGCTTGAGTTACTTCCCGAAAATATGACATATCCAGCTTGAAAAGAGGTAGATCTAGTTTAGCTGGTAAGACTGTTCGTCTTCAACTAGCAAATGTAGCTACTAACTAACTGTAGTCAGTAGCAGTGTGCTAACAGTACCGTACTGAACGTTAGTTCTAGCTAGACTAATAGTCTAAGTCTCTTGAATGTTTAGAATGTCACTTATTAGCTTACCATTTCAATTGAATGATATACATAAGTTGGTTGGCAACGTTAATAAATGTACGTTCATGTATACCCTCGGGAGGTAGCCTAGCGATCTAACGGCTTACAGTAACATGTATTTAGCTAGCAACCACGGCCTGGTTGTAGATGCTTCAGCATCTGGCTCTCGCTTGCCAGATGCGGAAGTGACAGCAAGACAACTGCTTAGCTAGCTAGCTGGTTAGCTCCACACTCATATCTAAGTAGCTAGAATTACAAATATTAGGCAATAATACCAGTTCTGGCAAAAGACAAACTAATAAAAGCTTGCAAACTAAACAGTTAATTAAGTTTAGAAGGGAACATCTTTCTTGTGTTTAAGTCTAGAGAACTAGTATAGTGTAAACTCGCAGGTGTCAAGCTATGTTTATATTAGCCTAGGCCATGTCGATTGTTTTGACTCACCACTTGATATCGGCTTGCTGCCTGGTCCATCTCGACGTTAGACTCAGCTGGCAAGCTGACCAGCCAGGAAACAGTCAGTAATCTTGCTATATATAGCTCTAACGAAACTTGATGTGACTTTCCAAGCCAAGGAAGCTAAACGTACTATCTACACGTACAGATGTAACAGAAACGACGTCCCTCCATTGGCTTTAATTCAATTGACGCAAAATTCGGTAAGACTGAGTGGGTTCTTTCAATTTGTGACGCAATTTGTAATTTGAAGTGTGTTCACTAGGGGACGCTGTTGTCTAGAACAAAATCTGGTAGTACGGATTTCCATTACAGTGTTCCGGAGAATTTAGTTCCCTTGCGCGTGTACGAAATCATGATTTTTCTCTACTTGGTTGAGCTGAATATGAATGATATAATCGCGTGTGTTTGTTTATAGTGTACTCTACCTACTTTCCATGAGCATAAGGTACATTTCTTGATATACATCAGTCTTTTACACTGAGGACACAGGGGAACAGATTTCCCTGGGGGCCCGAGGAAAGTGGTCCCCCCCTGTATATTACAGTCTGGCCATTTATAAAGCAATACAGTGATGCTGGTGATGTATGTTACTGTGATACTTATGTATAACAAGTGTCATCTATAAATCAGTCTTTTACCCTGAGGACAGAGGAAAACAGATTTCCCTGGAGGCCCGAAGTGGTTCCCCCCTGTATATTAGAGTCTGATGATTTTGGACGCATGATGTATAGATGAACCTTAATAAAATGTGGTTTTCATTACAGTTAGTTTAGTCTTCTAAATTAAATACACGGCATAAGGTCTGCTAGTATTGCCTTGGAATACCTGATTGAGCAGTTGTATTGCCATATAATTACTTGCTCATAGCCTATGTTTCTAAAATATGTGTGCGTGTGCTCGAGAGGGGGTTATGATATGGTCAGTCCGTGCACATTTCAGAAGTCCCATATTCTCCCTTTCATGAGGATGTTATGAACTTAAAAACACTGGTACTCGCTGCAACCCAAACCATTGAAATAATTCGTACATAAACACGAATATAGACACCGAGAATACAAAAGACATTCTCCAGCTGACAAACGCAAATCATTTTGATGATGAAATGACACAAATGAGATGCGCACGTTTCTCTGACATCACTGGACTTGTGTTGTTGTTGGACTCTTCCAACAAGCTTTGCTGTTCTGGGGTAGCTAGCAATTGGAGCCAGCTTGCTGGCTGTTGGTTACATTTGGTCGTCGTTGAACAAATCAGTCGTCTAAAACGAGTATGTTCTGTTTTTAGGTTTGAGCTATAGAATAGGTTGCATCATTGCCAATTTGTATAAATCTCGTAGGAGCGTTATTAAGTGTTGGGCCTCTGTATCTGGGGCCCTGGACTCAACTAAACTTCGAAGCGGACCGTAAACTTACTTCCTCAAACAGAACTGTCAGCCAGGCCCGGGGCTCCATCGGCCCTGTGGATGAGGAAGTAACGGAATAAAACACACCCAGGTAATGTCGGACACATAGCTAATCGTTTAATTCAGTATTGAATAAATCGGAACTTAGCTACTTGTGTCCAACCTTGCTATCTTGACAATGTTGGTTTGTTTCTGGCTAACGCTAAGTAGCTAGAATGTGCTAGCTAAACTTGAGCTTGCCGAGAGCGAGTTATGATGATGGACAGGAGCTAACACGCGTTAACTAGCTTGACAGACATAACTTTCTCTACTGCCCGCATCAACAATCCTGGTGAGTAAATGTTGACCAGGCACCTTGTCAAACTGTTCGAATGTCACCTTGACGCTAATATACACCATATCAATGCGAACATTATTGACACTCGGGAGATAACATGCTATTAGCAATGAAATGCTAGCTGTCAGTGTCATTGTCTATGAGTATGACCCAATCCGCTCTAGCTAACATTTGAAAAGTGAATGAATTTTCTGGCGTAGTTGTACGGTGTAGCACATTTTAAAATTATGATTTGCGAGAGGGTCTACAGTATGATACGATCAGGTACTATATCAGTTTGGACTGGCTAACTAAACACATGGTATTGATCTGCGGTCACCAACGTATTGACCCTTGAAGCTTAATAAACTGATACATTCGCATCAATTTGTCACAGTTATATTAAAACAGGGATACCGTGCCTTATACTTATAGTAGGACGTTGACGTGATTGGCCCCTAAAGCTAACCTCTAACATGACTGACAATTAGACCAAGTGACATTAAAAATGGCTTAGAATCGACAACCAAGGAAAGGATCATTATGCATTCATGCTGCAATTATACCTGTGATTTGTGCAATCCTTTGTTGTTTCAGGAGATAGGAGCCCCTTTGATGGGAGAATCCTCTGTCCTGGACTCCTGGGTGAATCAAAGTGCCATGATGATGGGTAGCTATGATTTTCTTTTATTGAAATGTTAAGTTATATTGGTGGAATCCTAATGATATATTTGACAATTGTGCATTATTGAAGGGTTTTCATCGAGTGAGTTTTCCTGATGCTTACAGATGAAAAGGAGGCGGCACTGAACTCTATCATGCAGGACTTGGCCGAACTGCAACGCTCCTGCCGCCCTGCCATGTCTCTGTCTGACCTGGGCAAACCCAAGACCTCCTCCCCAAAGAACCAGGTGGGCTCTTGCACGCGCACAACCCAATAAGTAGTAGCACTCTGTTGGTAACGTTCCCAAGTCCCCCCATGACCTGAAGTGTGTGAATGTGCGCGTTCATCTTACAGAACGATGTACGAGTGAAGTTCGAGTTCAAAGGGGAGAAAAGGTGAGATGGGCAGCATTCAGGTTTTTGTATTAGGATCACTCAATAACATATTTACTGATAGGTAGTATTATGGTTTTTAAATGGAAAGGAACACTTCTTTGAAATCCAGCGTTGCCAAATAGACATACCAATTGCTCTAATCACTCATGATTTTGATATATACATATCGGGTTTGCTACAAATGTTTCCTCCTTGTGATAACATTTTTAATGAGTGTAGTATTCTCTAACAGGATCTTGCAGTTTCCTCGCCCAGTCAAACTAGATGACCTGGAGCAAAAGGCCAAGGCGGCCTTTGGTCAAGCAATGGACCTTCATTACACCAACAATGAGGTAGGCTAGATATCATTTAATAGCCTTCTATATCATTTTCTTTTTTTCTACTATTACTGGAATCTCAAGACTTCCTAAGAAGGATTGGATCTTCCTGGAAAGTTGTGTTTCTTTTACGTGTAGCGAGGGGAAACAATTCTCACCCAAATTGTATTTTTCCTTTCGACGCACCAGTTGGTGATTCCCCTGACCACTCAAGATGACCTGGACAAGGCTGTCGAGCTGCTGGATCGCAGTGTCCACATGAAGAGCCTCAAGATCCTTCTGGTGCTCCAGGCCTCATCTCAGGTCAGGACCAGGCACAGCAGACCACTGAAGAGCTCATTCTCATCACTCTGATGCAACAAAGCGTTTTCTGGTATAACTGTAAATATACTTCTTGTCCGCTTATTTTTGCATGTAATGGTGATGTACGTTCTCCATTCCAGTCGTCTTCATCGAGCCTGGATCGGCCGTCCTTTGAAGACCTGGACAACACAGGCTTCAGAGGCGCAGAGATAACAAAGAACATGTTGGCTTTGTTAGGTAGGCCTCTTCTCTGCTCTTAAAACGTCAATGCCTTCCATGCTACTTAGTGAAGCTGTACAGTGCTGGCCTGATCAATCACCCACCATGATGAATCAGGAAGTTGTGTAGGCCTCTACAACACAGATTGGGTTGGCGCACGAGTGTAAGCGGGCTGGCCTTGTGGTCCGACTTGGTGATTAGATTTTCCTTGTCTTCCCAGGGTCCCACTCCACGGATCGCAGCTCCCCACCTCCAGGCTACATTCCCGATGCCCTCCAGCAGGTGGCCAGGAACGGGTCCTTCACCAGCATCTACAGCGAGGGCGAGTTCATTCCAGAGAGCATGGACCAGGTAGCTAGCTCTGGAAGCCCCTTTGTAATACGGATGTGGGCAGTAGACAGGCAGCGTACAGTGACAAACAGCATTCATGTGTAGATTTTGAAGATCACAAGAGAGACTCGTAAACCTCGTCTCATCTCTCTCTCTCTCTCTTTAAAGCAACGAAAAAAGATAAAAGCGGAAGACTTAAGTGAATGAACCCCCTATTTGATTTGTTCTCCAGATGCTGGACCCGCTGTCCATGAGCAGCCCAGAGAACTCTGCATCGGGGAGCTGTCCTTCGCTCGACAGTCCTCTAGACAGGTGAGCTGTGCACAGTCAGTCAGACATTCAAGACCTCGTCCATTAGTATTAACGTAAGACTAACTCGATTTTTTTGTCCACGTGCCTTGCAGCGATTATCCCAAGTCCCGTATGCCCAGAGCACAGAGCTACCCAGACAATCACCAAGACTTCACGGGTAAACTGCTGCCCCCTTTTAGAAGTGGCATTATACAAACAATATGTTTGATTGGTATCTCACTTTTCTAAGTACTCTAAGACACTTTACAAAGCATGCACACAGGGTCAAATGATGTTCCGAGTACATTTAAGAATGAAAGACAAAGGGGTGAGACAAGTGTTTGGAGAGGAGGTTGTTAACTGCCGCCTGTCCCGTTCTCACCCCCCCGGCCTCCTGCAGAATGTGACATCCCCGTGTTTGAGAAGTCGGGAAAAGGGGGGACGTACCCGCGGCGGTACCACGTCCCCTTCGGCTTCCAGGACTACAGCGACGGTGAGGTGGCCCGCACGTTGCCGTCACAGCGGCCCGCGATCCCTCCTCCTCTCCCCGCCCCGGTCAACTCATCCTCCTCCCCCTCTCCCCGCAGGCCGCAAGACCTTCCCTCGCGCCCGCCGGACCCAGGTCCACGGCTTCCGCTCCCCGGTCAATTTCAGCCCCACGGAGCAGTCCCCCAGCACCAGCAGCGGCAGCAGCATCTTCACCCCAGAACTGGAGGAGCCGGGGCGCAGGCGCAGGGGCAGCGACATCGAGCCCACCCCCACGCCCACCCTCTCCGTCATGGACATCAGTCCCCCCAGCCGCTGTGAGTCTGACTGGGGGAGGGGGGAGGAAAGAGAGAGAAATTCAAGGCTTTGCATGCAAAGAACTGGACATGGAAGGTTGAAACTGTGACAGGGAGCCAGATAAAGTGGGGGAGGAAAGACTGCAAATGAGGAGACTGCAAGCCACCAAGGTGCCCTTGCACTCGCTGTTCCAGCGAGCTACTTGCACCAGTCTCGTTATCTGCCTCAGTTCTTCAAAGCGCTTTTCCGGCCTGTACGATTTGAACATGTTCAGCGCCTTCTGTAGCCGTTCTCTGGGCTAATCCTCTCGAAACTCCTCCGACAGCTCCGCGCGCGCCCACCAACTGGCGCCTGGGCAAGCTGCTGGGCCAGGGGGCGTTCGGCCGGGTGTTCCTGTGCTACGACGCCGACACCGGACGAGAGCTGGCCGTCAAGCAGGTCCAGTTCGACCCGGAGAGCCCGGAGACCAGCAAGGTGGGGGCCGACCGGGGGGGAGTCCGTTGCCACGTTCGCCACGGCCGCGTGGGCCGGGGATCTCGCCGCGTGATCGGGGCTGCTCGCCGCTCACGCCCCCGCCTGTGCTGTGCTGTCTCCCCCAGGAGGTGAGCGCTCTGGAGTGCGAGATCCAGCTGCTGAAGAACCTGTGTCACGAGCGCATCGTCCAGTACTACGGCTGCCTCCGCGACTCCAACGAGAGGACCCTGTCCATCTTCATGGAGTACATGCCGGGGGTGAGTGTGTTTATTTTTCTCCCCAGAGGCCGCTAGCACAGGCCCCCCCCCCTCCCTCCTTGTTGCTATCCCCATTTCGGAAGCTCCACCACGGCATGACACGAAACCGCTGCGGCCCGCAGGGCTCCATCAAGGACCAGCTGAAGTCGTACGGCGCCCTGACCGAAAACGTCACACGCCGCTACACCCGCCAGATCCTGGAGGGCGTCTCCTACCTGCACAGCAACATGATCGTCCACCGGGACATCAAAGGTGCGCACCCGACGGGGCTACGTTAGGGGGACCTCCCAGGACGGGGGGGGGGGTGGGGGGGTGACGCAACATTTTGAGCGAAACACAAGAAGGTTTCTTCGTGTCACCTTGTCCCCCCCTGGGGTTTTCTCTAGGGGCCAACATCCTGAGGGACTCGGTGGGGAACGTGAAGCTGGGGGACTTTGGGGCGAGCCGGCGGCTGCAGACCATCTGCCTGTCGGGGACAGGGATCAAGTCTGTGACCGGCACCCCCTACTGGATGAGCCCGGAGGTGATCAGCGGAGAGGGCTACGGCAGGAAGGCCGACATCTGGTGAGACGGGAACGACGAGAGGTTCCGAGCGCTCGGTGTCCCTCTAACTGGCCACAGACTAAAAGTCGCCTGACTGTCTTTTCATACCCTTTATAATTCTTTCTTTTCTCTTTTTTGAAAGTCTTAAGAGTGGTCAGGAATGAGAGGGGGGGGTGGGGGGCGCGCAGCTGGTCATGGTTAGTGAACAGGGCTGGTCTGCTCTTTTACAGGAGTGTGGGTTGCACCATCGTGGAGATGCTGACCCAGCGCCCGCCCTGGGCCGAGTTCGAGGCCATGGCGGCCATCTTTAAGATCGCCACACAGCCCACCAACCCCGTGCTGCCCGTGTACGTGTCGGACCACTGCCGTGACTTCCTCAAGCGCATCTTCGTGGACACCAAACAGAGGCCATGGGCCGACGACCTGCTGAGGCACATCTTCGTTCACTAGCCCCCCACCACCACCACCCCCGATCCCCCCCCGATCCCCCTGAACTGCCAGAGATGGCCTTATCCACTCGGTCTCTCTGACCCCCTTCCTCTTCAGCATCGCGCAGAGACTCCCATGTGACCACACAGACATTCTGGGAGAATCTGTGGGCAGGAGGAGGGAGAAGGTTGCTGTGAGACAGGACTTACGTAGTCTCTGTTTGACAGAGTCTGCCATGTATGAAAATTCAAAAATCGAAAGAACGTTGCACCTTAATTTCACAAATGGGGGGTAAGTGCCCTGTAATGAACTGAACTTCAAAAGCGTGTCTTTTTTTAAAATGTTTGTACCGTTGCCTCCTGCGATGTTGTGAGCGTGCGTGCTCTGGATCTCAACGGAGATCGGAAACGACCTGGAGTGTTCCGTACCCCGACCCAGAATGTACCGCCAAAACCCCCCCCCCCCCCCGGAGTGCTTGGCTCCTGGGACACGCTGCTATCGAACAACTCACCCACCACCTGGAAACACAGTGGTGTCGGAGAACACTCCCCCACACACACACAGGCGCTTCTTAGGCTCGGGTCCGTCATTCCCTGGCTCTGCCGCCGTCGCCCGACAAAGCCCCCAGCAGAAGGTACCCCCCTCACCCCCCCCCCCCCAGACCACACAGTTCTTTACTGTAAAATTGCCTATGCTCAACATGGAACTGCGTCCACACATGGATTTGTTTCCGCAACTCGTGCGTCTGTCTGTTTTGTCTGAGGTTTCTGCCAGGTAGTCTGTCACCCCCTCCCTCCCTCCCCTACACTCCTCATGTCCTCATTCTTTGCCGTGTGCCTTTTTAAGTCGAAAAATCTTGTCCTGGGTTCGAAACCTGCCTACGTTGTTGTTGTTGTTGTTCGGTGCGCGTGTCCGTGTGTCGGAACCGGTTGAGACCGGTCCGCCAGAGGATCCCGTCCAGGTGGTTCTCTGGTGCCCAGCCAGGAGCCGACACAACACAGCTTCCTTCTGGCTCTGCTGCTCTGCTCAGCTGCCTCTCACCTCCCTCTGCTGTCCCGGCAGACTGGTCTCAGATCAGCTCCGACGCTGCTGTCTGCTCGCTCAGAGGCCCAACCCCCCTCCCGAACAGGTCCCAGACCAGCTCAGTTACTTACAGCCTCAGAACACGCCAGAGCAACAGTGGCCCAGCCCTGACTCTGTGATTGGCCAGAGGTCGACGACGTGATTCGTTACTGAAGAGTAACAGATAAAAGATGGTGATCAGTGAATATTCTTCTCGGCCCATCACTATCAGGTACACATTACCATAAAGGTTCTATGAGTGACACCAAGAAAAATTCTGATTGCTGATATCAATGAGGTATAAAGGAAACGCAGTCAGTACCGCTGTATGCAGAAAGGCGAAGGAAAAGAATCCGACGGACGTTGGCTCGTCATATGCAGTGCCCCTATCCTTTCCTCCTGTGCACTCCACAGTGTGTTTACGTGTACAATGTACCGCTGCGCTGAGCAGTTCCCTTGAGATTCCCCGTTCCGAGAGGAAAACGCAGTTCCACAACGCCACTCCATATTGTAGGACAGTGTTCCGCCTCGTGTCCACACACTCCCTCACACACTCCTTGCCTGCGTTACTCAGCAGAGAATGCACCTCCGCTGGGCTTTTAAAATGTTTCTTTCAGAGGTCACTATGACCACTTGACCCTTGTGTTATCTTCGGGTCATTGTGACCCACCGTCGTACTGTGACAACTTTACCACATACAAAAACAAAGTGAAGCATTTTCTTTTAACCGTTGGGCTGTCTCAGACCCCCCCCCCCCACATTGTAAAGGTTAAAAGAAAATATGTTGTATTTGTTTTTGAATTGGGTAAACACAACAATGGTTCGTTATGAACCTTTGACCCGAAGGCAGCACAAAGGTTAGAACAGTTGTTGAATGTTTGGCGGCGTATCACCATCATAGTCCTTCCCTACCCTGAAACTAGAGGAGAAAACAATACTGATAGGATCAAGATTGACTCGTACTTAATGAATTCACAGGCTCTATTGGAAGGTGCAAGGCACCAGTCCCGAGGCTATGTTGGCTGTTGCTATGACACCCCGGAGGCAAACATGGTTACGTTCACTAAAACAAAGTTGAAGTCAAGTAGGTATGTTCAGGAGGGCCTCTCAGCACACCATGTATGACGTCCAGAATGCTAGCATGGGTACATCCAGCAGAAGCTCTTTATTTGGCACCATGCTGTATATGTTCCTGCATCAACAGTATACTGCCACCAATATGGCTCCAAGCCTGTTTGTACAGATTTCTGTTAGCTAGAGGACAGATATTGGACTACTGTTTGAAGACGTTGGTGTTCTCTGCCTCGCTGGTCACCAAGCAGTAAGGACTCCTCTTCCTGCCTTTTCAGTCCTGGTGACTCTTACAAACCAAGCAACATTCTATTCATATTGGGACTCGCAGAGTTTCCCATGAAAGCACTATCTAAAAGGTACATGCATTTTGTTTTTGTTTGGACGTTGGACACACTCCGTTGAGCTTATTGTTTATGTCCATTTTCTTTTCTTTTTTTTTGTTGTTGTTCTCAATGACCCTTTGCACATTTTAAGACTTATTTGAATTTTAATGCAGCTGTGTGTGTGTGTGTGTGTGTGTGTGTGTGTGTGTGTGTGTGTGTGTGTGTGTGTGTGTGTGTGTGCGCGAGAGAGAGAGTCAGTCAGTGAATGAGACTGAATGTTTTGAGTTGCCCACGGTTCTCACAGGAATGTAATGTTTAATTTACACCACCAGGTGCCCTCATTCACCATTGTGGATTAACACTTCCTTATGACAAGGCCCTGTTTTCTGAACAGAGGGTGGCTGTCCAATCCAGAACTCCCTCACTGCCCTCTGTGTTGGGGACAGACATGATGCTACAAACAGGGAGGGGGCTGGGCCACTGTATGCCATTCTTCCCCCTGTGAAATGCAATCTTTAGGATATGGCTAGCCACAACAATGTTTGGTGCAAGTTTGTGCTTCGATAGCCACTCTTGCCGTGCGGGTGTGTGTGTGTGCGTGTGTGCGTGCATGTGTGTGTGTGTGTATGTATGTATATTTGTGTGTAAGTACATGCATTTTAGCAATTAGTGATCAGTGGAAACTGCGCCCAAAATGCCTTGCGCATTCTGACTGTAATAGGAAAAAAGACAAATAAAGAACATGTACAAATGTATACAATTGAAATGTACCCTTTTTAGATGGAAAAAGACACGTATATCCCTCACGTTTGGTCTCTGTGTAAAAGTAAATTGTAAAAGAAGCCATGTTTGATTCTAATTGGTTTGTGACCAATAAGCCTGTTTATATCAGATCTGTATATCAGTGGTACGCATAATTTTTTAATATATTTTTTTTATTTGTTGTTTTTTTTATGGGATGTTCTCTGCATGGTTGGAGCCTGAGAGACACTGCGTGCCTGTTGGCCTGTCATAAATGAATGCAGATTTGGATGGAAAAGGTTGGGCAACTATTGGAACAGCTGACACTTCTATGTGTTGATAATCTTCACCATGGTGATAATAAAAAGATATTTATTTCACATGTTTTTGTTACTCATTTAAAGCATTGAAAACATCATTTTGATGTATAGATGTCGACGACAAAAACTTTTAATTATCACAGTTGTCACAGTGATATCTCAATTCAGATCAAATGTTCAGCAACAACGTGATCAACCACAACAAATCTTAAGCAAATAAACACATTTTTTTTGTGGGGGAGAGGATTTTTATGCTGGTGTTGGGTAGCTCTTGGATACCTAAATGTTTACAAACATTCTACAGAAGCATAGCTATAGAACAAGGGCTTTCTTGTCTGGAAAGGCAGGTCTGTCCACCAAGAGGCAGTGCATGCGCGTTCACGCGTAGGAGTGGAATTTTGGCAAGGGGTACAGTAGGCCTACAGTTGCGAAAATGTCCTTTCTTTCCCAAGAACATTGTAACTTAGTTGTAACGCACTTACGGGAAATGGACCTTAAGACCAATAGACTATTCGATTGTGTCATTGTGGACTACTTAAATAGCATCGGCGATGTGCGGGCTATGGATTCGTGGTGATAAACAATGGGCGTTTTTTGGGGGTTGGTGAATGGATAGAATCGGCAGTGTAATATCACAACAGGGAGCGCTTCAAGTATCCACAACATGGGCAGCCCCGTTGCAGTCAGATCATATCGATTTGTATCTCTGCGATGCATGCAATCTCTTAGCAAACAGAAATCCGGAACTTCTGATCAGATAGAGACAACAACCCATGGGAAGCACAAAACGATTGACGATCTTCCCGGACCTTCTTTGGCAACCACTGTTTACTGGTTATTTGTGAAGGGCTACGCAGACAAAAGCCATGCCATGCAGGTGAGACCAAATATATTGACAATTCTGAACTTTCCCCAACTTTGTATAGCTCTCGGGCATTTACTTGTTGGAAGTATTTGTGGTGATTAGAAGCAGTGAATGAAATCTTTCTGTGAGTGAGATCAGACTCACGCACAGAAACAGTTACATTTTGTAGTCTCACTACATTAGGGATATACATTAGGTTTAGGATTTCAGAAGTAATATCCAGTTTTATTGCATTGATTTAAGGTTAGAAAGCAGACAAGCGTTCATCATTTGAAATCAATTTGAAGGGAACTGTCAAGGCTACAAATAAGTCTCATTATAACTTTTTCTCTGGCCATGGATTCTCACACATCAGGCGATAACATTGTATTATCTTAAAACACAGCAAAGAGCACAATTCTTATCATGTGTTTCCCATTCTGTTGTATTGGATTATCTAATGCATATGTACACTCCAAACCATTCTTCCCCATTATCCAGATTGAAAACAAACGTTTGTACGGACCAATCTGGCGCTCGCAGTTTGGACCCTTCGACATAGTCAACGTGGCGTCTCCGGAGCTGATAGCACAGGTGATCCAACAGGAGGGCCGTTATCCAGTCCGGACAGAACTCCCCCACTGGAAGGAATACCGGGATCTGCGAGGTCAGGCCTATGGTCTCCATGTGGAGTAAGAGCCCTATTTACACTTGGCACCTTATAGTATGACAACCCAGTGTTGAATCGATCTGTTTCTCCTCCCTGCTCCTAACCTGTGGTTCTGTCTGCTCGTGTCCTACAGTAAGGGCTCTGAGTGGTACCGTGTACGTAGCGTCCTCAACCCAAAGATGCTAAAGCTGCAAGAAGTGTCGACGTACGCTCCCATCATTCACCAGGTTGTCGGTGACCTTCTGCAGCGCATTGAGAGCCTGCGGCTGCGCAGCCAGGACCAGGCCTTGGTCCCAGACCTCACGGCCGAACTCTACAAGTTTGGCTTCGAAGGTGTGCATGGTGGTCGATGACATTGTCGTGCGTGGGCTCCTCCTCTCCATGTCGCGTCTCTCTTCAAGCCTCTCTTAGGCTTATTTCTGGTTTTGACAGGCGTAGGACACCTGAAGCAACACTTAGCAGTTGACTTTTTTGGATACTTGTGACTTCAATTGTCCCTTTCCTGAACTTTGTGATCCTGTTACTGTTTCTGGCAAGAAACAACACCCAATAGTAGTTGATGTTGCACTTCAGATACATCGATGTTTCTACTGAACTGTACTAGGCACAACTTAAGTCGACTTGTCATCGAAAAACTATAATTGAGGTGCCGTTATTGCACTGTTCACCATACATGGATGAGCTAACTTCTGCAATCGTGATGTTAATGTTGCAGTGTATATGTATTTTAACTTATTACTGTAGAACTACTGTATGCCTTTCTGATTATTGCTTTTCTGCTGCACTTTCTATAGTATGCACTATGTGTATGTTGCTTTGCATCAAAGCATCTTCTATATGAATAAAATGTCAAATGTGAAGTACTAAACTCGCTCCACTTATTTGTATCCCAATCCCACTCGTTTGCATGTCCTCTATAAGTTTAAAGGAGTATTTCTAACTGATTCTAACATCTTTCCAGGCATCTCATCCATCCTGTTTGAGACCCGTCTGGGCTGCCTGAAAGAGGAGATCCCAGAGGATACGCTTCGTTTCATAGCCGCAGCCAGCACCATGTTGACCCTGTCAGAGACAGTCCTGTTCTTCCCCCGCTGGAGTCGCAGAGTGCTGCCCTTCTGGAGGCACTTCGTCCAGGCCTGGGATGACCTCTATGATGTTGGTAGGCAGGCAAAAACATGGACTTCATGTAAACTTAGGCTTACATTGGCTAGTTAAGTTGAGGTCTGTGTTTAGGTAGAGGCCTCTAGATACCTTGTTTTGAGGTGATGATCCCACTCTGTTAAATGTTGAGAAGATTTAAGTGTGTGTCTTCAGTGTGTGTGTGTGTGTCTGTGTTTTCCTGCATGTAGCTCGCCACCTGATTGACATGAAGGTGAAACAGATCAGTGCCCAGGTGGCAGCTGGGAAGCCAGTGGAGGGGATGTACCTGACACACTTGTTGTCATGTGACAAGCTCACCCTGCCCGAAGTCTATATCAGCATTACAGAGCTGCTGCTGGGGGGAGTCGACACGGTGAGGGGGAGGGGGGGGGCAAGGGAGCTCATGAAGATCGGGGGAAGTTGGATATTGGACATTTGGTTTGTTTGTGTGTGTGTGTGTGTGGAGGGGGGATTCCAAGTCTTACCTTTTAAAGTATCGTTTCTTCAGAGTATTCCATGTTTTTTTTTTTTTCGAACATTGTTTAGATGTCTTCATATGAACATTCTTTCAGATTCTGCAATCTGAAAACACACACACACACAGCGCAAAGGACCTGCTTGGCCGCATTCCCAGGTGCGGCCTCGTCAGGGCTTGCCTTGGTTTATCACCTCGGTGAAATCTGGAGTTGAAGCTGCCAACTGTCTCATCTCTCATTATTCTTTTGAATTACCTGATGAGTCCATATATTGCACTCTTCTCAAACCTATCTCTCTCTCTCTCTCTCTCTCTCTCTCTCTCTCTCTCTCTGTGTGTGTCTCACATATCAGACATCTAACACATTGTCTTGGTCGCTGTACCATTTGGCTGGGGACAGTAGCGCCCAGGACAGGCTGTACAGAGAGGTCACTTCTGTGTGTCCAGGCAGACAGCTGCCCACCTCCGATGACCTGACCAGGATGCCCTATCTGAAGGCCGTCATCAAAGAGACTCTTCGGTGAGCTTCAGTCCTGTGCATAGTGGTTAGATCTTGATTTTTGTTTTTGGTTCAGCTGGTGATTTGAACCTCTGATATATCTGTTGTACTGAATTTACTCTCCAAAGGTATAGGAGTTGCGATGATGGCAAATGTATACCAACCGAGAAAGAATAGAGAATGTTTGGTCAGCTTGATGGTGCACATAAATGGAGATAGTGTCTATGTAGCATTGTCTAAATTATTCTAAATATCAATAGGGAAAGGTTCTGCTGGCTTAAGACTATTTCATAAGGTATTCCAAGACATTGGTGCAGAGTACATTAAAGCCCTTAAATCAAATTCAGTTTGATTTGATTTGACTTTTGCAACAGTTAGCAAGATGAGGTCTTACGTATGATTAGAGGACCCAATGAGAATCAGCTTCAACTGACACAAGGTACATTGAACAGCATGAATATAAACTGGAATGTCAGAGAAATGTTCATTTACCATTACATTAATGCTTTCAAGTGGGTTTAATGGAGTATGCTAGCTTTTCTAAGGCACAATGTCACTCTGTTGTTAATATTTATGCAACAAAACCTAGGTTTTACGGTGATTCTTTTTGTGGTAAGTGTGATTCTACTGATTCCAACTATCTTCCATTATTTTATTGTCATTGAAGGTTATACCCCGTTGTTTCTGGAAATGGTCGTCTGGCAGCTGAAAATGATGTTGTGGTGGACAACTTTTGGTTTCCCAAAAAGGTCAGAACAAATGATAAGAAAACATTTTGAAACCCCACCATGATGCTTCTGATTATTTCCACTGATTATTTCTATAACTATACTTCATCCCATGTCATTTTATAAGCAACCTAAATGGAAACTTGGGTCCAAGGTTCACTCCATAATGCACAATAATAAACTGTTTATCTTGGACTGCATTTAATGATTAATAACCATCAGCAAATAATGTTCCATCTATGCCACACTGCTATTTTCATCTACAGTATGTCTCTGTTGACCTACCTCAGACTCAGTTTCATCTCTGCCACTATGCAACAAGCCATGATGAGAAACAGTTTGTGGATGCAGAGCGCTTTGCCCCAGAGCGCTGGCTGAGGGGGGGGGCTGCGGGGTTCCAACACCACCCATACAGCTCCATCCCTTTTGGGGTTGGTGTGCGTGCCTGCGTGGGCAAGAGAGTGGCAGAGCTGGAGATGCACTTTGCCCTGTCCAGGGTGAGTGTTAGAGATCTCTCATGATGAACGTCCCGAAAGCATTAAAACACCTTAAACTAGTCTCACCTGACATGGACCCTCTACTTTGATGTGTTGACCCTGTCTATCTTCTACAGTTACTGCAGCATTATGAGATCCTGCCTGAGAAAGGGGCTCAACCCGTGGAGCCGAAAACAAGAACGTTAATGATTCCCTCCAAACCCATCAACCTGCGCTTCCTACCCAGGGCCTGAAGGAAGTGCCAGAGACTAAAAAGATGATTTGTCTGATCATTAAACGTTGCCAGACACAAAATGATCATGGTCGATGGTCAAAGTCAATATTATAATTTACTTTTTTGCTAGTAAATAATAATAATTTCCTTAAACAGCCTGTTTTCAGTATGCATGTGTTAGTTACAAATATAGAATATTAAATCTTATTCCCAAAGATAAATGTTTTACCTTCCATACATATGGAGTTAGTATGACTCCATAATTTATATGTATTTCTTCCTAATGGAAATGATAACAATGCCTGCCTGATCTAATAAACAAAATAAAGTGAGTACCTTGCAGGAGTTCTTATTAAAACACCAAATTTGTTTTTGTCATCCTTGCTTATTGCCTGTCCATCAAATCAATTCAAAGTAAACTGTATTTGTTCTCCGAGAGAAAATTGAAAGTCCTTTAGAGAGGAGTGAGGGATCCTCTCTTCCAGAGATGGTTCGTAATGCCCAAAGCTGGAGACCATATGCTGGAGACATGGTTCTATAAGTTAAAAAAACAAACAAAGACAAATTGTGAGTCTAGGCTATAATTGTGCAGGTGCAAATATGATTCCATTATACTATGCATTCAGGTCTGTGATAAGTTTAAATAACTTAAAGACCAAAAAACAGTTGCACTGAATAAACACTGTATTGGGAGACAGCGTTCTTGCATTGTAGTATTAGGCAATTGTTATTATTTTTGTTCAACGTGCCTGTTCCTTGGGGACTTGACCACCGAAAAAGGCTACAATAAAATAGGTAATGTAATTTAAGCATGTAACCTATTTAACATATTCTGTGTCCTTTGATGCCAATTTAAACTTGAAATATTGTTCATGCCATTTCGCTCGCTCCCGACGCTGAACTGTAGCCCTGCACGTTCCTGCAAAGTGGTATGCTCCAATGTGAACGTATTGAGCGTGCTGCTGATGCGATGCCGCCCCAACTGCTTCCATACATTTTCCTCTGAACCCAGCAAACACTGACTTTGAGATGTATCATTGGACTGAAGCAACATCCCATAGGCTATACATTGATACAATATAAAATTCCATTATATAGGGTTCTCGTATTTAAAGCAAGAACAGAATAGACGACGCTATAATACAACCTGACGCATAATCGCTATCAGACAGGTTAACCATTGAAAAGGCGAGCTTTCGATCGCATTTGAAAGAAGTGGGGTTCGAACTGAAAGATGGTGAGCGATTCCATGATGTCCATTTTGGGTGAGATGCAGGCAGATGTCCAGGGTTGGCAGTGCGGATGAAGCTTCTCACGGACCTATTTGTAGGATGCTGAGACTTGGCGATGGTGAGTAGGGTACAGCTCGCCTCTTTGTTCGCGGCGATCGTTTGAACTGACAACTACTGCTGCAGGTTCTTTAGACAACACGTTTTTAAATAGCACGTCAAAACAAATAGCTATAACTAAACAATAGTAAGTTTGAGCATGATTTTTCAGCCTGACAGAATCGTCTAAAATGAGGTCTGGATCTCAATTACACAGGATCCTCTTCAACATGTAGGCCACTTGTCATGATGGTATTTTTTAATCCGGCAAAATGAGGGCGTTCACATGTCAGCTAATTTATTTAGGTCAGATGTGGCATTGTAGTGTAGTAGGCCCTAGATGACTTGTATTTATTCCTTCTGTCTGATCACAGCGATTTTGTCATTAGATAGGCTATTCGTAGGGCTACGTAGCCTACTGGCCTATCTCTCTTCTAAGACCATCGCTGGAAACAATGTATTGTGCAATTTCCATATGCCAAATTGCGTTCTCCAAAACACCGTTGTGTTCAGCGAAAGCAGTGCAACTATGCTTGTTATTTATGGGCGCAATTTGTCACATTAACCTGATACCCCTTTCTTACTGTAACATGCCCCATGTCGTTGTCCCAGCCAAACGATTAAGTTACATTGTGCCAGTCTTTGCAAAGGTAAAGACTTGCTTAAACCATGTGCTGTACAAGATATACTTCTCTTATGAAGTATCAGTATTTCTATGGGCCTTTCAGTTACTGCTGTGTTGCATTGTCTTTTCATGTTGTATTACACTGGCAGTGGCAAACTTCAGTTATTCAGACATCAGGAGATAGCCTGTTGGTGCGCTGTCCTGAATCTTGGTGGAAAACAAACGCAGGCAACATGTAGCAGTTTGTTGACAATGATCTGGCACTTGCCCCCTCCTCCCTCTCTGGCTCTGTGTGCCAGTAGGGTAAACATTATGTCACTGGATTTGATTCTCCAAAGTCTCACCTTGATTCCACTGTGTCCTCAGTCCTTTCCAAGTACACATAAGAAGTTCAACGTTTGTTTCATCTTCCAAGTAACTTTGAAAAGAAGGCAAGAATA
The DNA here is from genome assembly GCF_054491055.1 of Hypomesus nipponensis. NCBI lineage: Eukaryota > Metazoa > Chordata > Actinopteri > Osmeriformes > Osmeridae > Hypomesus > Hypomesus nipponensis. The sequence continues at coordinate 9,956,170 of NC_140372.1, read as the reverse complement.
GAAGAAGCGAGGAAAAGAGGAAACGTGAGAGACTCAACAAACGCGCCTCCCTTCCGTCAATCAACACATTCACTTGTCATTTTTCTCCTCCTGTGGCTGGCACACGGCCCAACTCTCCCAGGAACCCCAGGCGTTAGATTGGGGGTTGGGAGGAGAGAAGTAGAGCAAGGCCAGGCGATCGATCTCTGTGGCAGCGATGGAACAACAGTTTTCTGACACTGATCCCAGTGGCAATCTACCAAACAAGCCCTGAGCATGTCCCTGACCTGTGCCTCTCTGGTTCTGCTCCGGCCACTCTCAGTAAACACCCACGTGAATGGAAACATAAGAGGCTAGACCAGGATGCATATTGATATGACTTCCACGAACTGATGCTGTTGGTTTGTCCGACCCTGGATGCTTCTGCCAAGGTAGTTAGATTCTCTAATGACTTTGCTGATTGGAGCATGTGATGGTGTCCGCCTGAGGGTGATCATTAAAACGATTGTTCTTCTCATGGTTGTCACATTGGCTACATTATCATTGGCTGTTTTCCACTTTGACTTATTAAATGGTTATTGTCCAAAAGGCCTGTCTAGCACGTGTATGCTGGGTTTAGCAGTGCCAGTGTATAATTACAGTACATACAGCCTCAGATATCACAGGATGCGTTTTATCCAAACCATTAAGGTGGCTTATTACGTGAATGTTTTGTAGGTTCATATCTTCCACGCAGCTGTCATAAAATCCAGTTTGGCGCTGGATTCTGCCGCATATGGTAAAGTTGCAGTATGGCGATGGCTGTTTGTCCGGTCCCATCTTCAGCGAGGGACGGCGTGAGGGGAATATTGAGTGAGCTTCCCCAGATGTTTTGAATAAGGAGCCTCTGTTGTTGCACGGTGACTTGCGTAAGAGCGACAGGAACGTGGACGCAAATGGGGCATTTTGTTGGTGCTCAGAGGAGTTTGGGACCATGCTGCCGCCGACCACCTGGACCTCGTGTCCGGTGAGGTGGGGGAACGGAAGGGACAGCGTGGCGACGTACCGTGCGGAAAAGGGTTGCCGGAGGGAGAGATAGACAGAAGTCGCGGCATGCCGATAGAGGAGGCTGGGGGACGGAGTGTTGTGATAAAGGAAGGCGTACTTAGGAGAAAAGAGTGTGTGTGATGTGTGACTGAGAGAGAATTTAACAGCATCTAATCCACCCAGCCCTCTGGTGTCCTTCCCCCCCGGTCACCGAATGGATCTAGATGAATCTCATTATCTGGATATGCACAGTGACAGTCCACACAAATACCGGGATTAACACCAGGGCGCCAAAGCACCATTGCATTGGAGAGGCTAGACCGAGAGGACGGCATGAGATTTATGCGCTGAAATCACTAAAAGACACGTGGTCTAGGATTTTCGAGGCGTTGTCTATGACACGGTGTGGTATTTGTGTGTAACGTGACCTTGGAGCTCTTAAAAGCATTTGCGTTTCCTCGAAATTCACTGAGACCATACCACTCCAGATGGTCAGAAATGAGAAGGATGAAAGCGTTCCTTGGCACCCTATTTTGGAACAAAGTGCTACATTATAAAAGGCACTGTTACAGTACTGTGTTGTCCTGGACAGAATGAATGAATGCGGCTGAGTAGAGGACCGGTGAAGAGGAGTCTTAAGAGTCAAAACCAGAACAACTGCAGCTGTCCCCCTCCCCCTCCTCATCCTCCTCCCCCTCCTCCTCCTCCCCCTCCTCCTCCTCCTCCTCCTCCTCCTCCTCCTCCTCCTCCTCCTCCTCCTCCTCCTCCTCCTCCTCCTCCTCCCCCTCCTCCTCCTCCTCATCCTCCCCCTCCCCCTCATCCTCCCCCTCCCCCTCCTCCTCATCCTCCTCCCCCTCCTCCTCCATTTCCTCCTCCTCCCCCTCCTCCTCATCCTCCTCCCCCTCCTCCTCCTCCTCCTCCTCCTCCCCCTCCCCCTCATCCTCCTCCTCCCCCTCCCCCTCCTCCTCCTCCCCCTCCCCCTCCTCCTCATCCTCCTCCCCCTCCCCCTCCTCCTCCTCCTCCTCCCCCTCCCCCTCCTCCTCATCCTCCTCATCCTCCTCCTCCCCCTCCCCCTCATCCTCCTCCTCCTCCTCCTCCGTACATTCAGAAGATGTGCGAAACGCCTCAATACCACAAATGTGCGTTTGGACGCAGGACCAGTTTAATCGCTGATGTTGGAGTTGCAGCTTCTGCATTCTGGGTGTAAACAAAGACCGGTATTCATGGTCCTGGCCTGCTCAAAGACAAAGCCCACATTGTGCCATCACACTTCTGCTTATCAGGGATTCCCATTCTCGTCACGCTCGATGTACAACACAATACAAATGTATTTATAAAACCCATTTCAAAACAGCCCACATTGACCACAGTGCTGTACAGACAAGAGTAATGTAGACACCTACTCTTATGAACAGTTAACAGTCAGAAGTAATTCTGCTGTTTGACTTGTGCCAGGAGAGCTGTCTCAGTCCTAGCCTGGCTGGACCATAACAAGGTCCGTGCTTCTGTAGTCATGGTGTCTCCATAGTGGAGCTTGGCTTCACAAGCAAACATAGATGGCCGACAGAGTGGACAACTAAGCCTGTGTGTCTAAAAGGTCTCTGCCGCGCCGTTCGGATCTGTGATGGAAAACCTCTTCTCTCCCATGGTGTCACTGTGTGTATGCATGTTCGTTTTATCGAAAACACGTGCGTCTTCTTCCAGTCCAGATTGCCGTGGTGTTGATACACACCCATGCCCCTGTCACAGCTGTCCTCGTAGCCATGGCAACTCAGCGGGTGACGCAGAGCCAGACACGTTTCCACAGCAACCACAGACAGCTGCAACCGTTATTGATTGGCACATGCATTGCACGGGGAAGGTCATTTGAGTTATTGACGGCACAGATTCAAAGTGTCTCCAAACTCACCCACACAGTCAAACTTATCTTCATTTGGTGTACGCCATGTCAAATACACATACACCGTCATGTGGCTTGGAACTATTTATAACCATGGCAGAAGACCACAGTGAGGTTAACTTGTGCACAGATTCAGAGTGGGGAATCGAGCCACTGCTGTTTATCTGCAGTGAGTGGGAGAGATTAAGAGGGCAGGAGATTGCGGCAGGCAACGTGTGACAGCCCCCGATTTTGCACACGTGAAGTGGAATTGTCTATCTGCATATTTGTCCTCAAAAGCGGCAAGAGCAAATCTTCCCAACGGGAAGACATTTGCTACGGAACGGAAGCAGAGTGAGTAATGCATTATGAAGCAGTTACATAAGGCAGCACCGGGGAGACCAATGACATTGGCACATGCAGCCCGTTTTCTTCTCTTCTTTCCGTTCTCTCTCACATTCCCCCCTTTTTTCTTTGCACTCGGGCATTCCACGACCAAACGTGACCCTCTTTTTTTCGAGTAGGAAAGGTGATAAGTTGTGTTAAAAAGCACTGGCTTTTTAGGGTCGTGGCGGGGGGGGGGGGGGGGGCGGTGGTGAGAGTGTGCCGTTGGACTCGCCCCCGAGATGACGTCCTTACCGTCGCAGTGGCATGAGGCGAGAGGTGACAGGCCTGTCCCCCTCTTGGTTCACGGGCACCTGGGGTGGAGCGGGACAATATGAGTGACACAGAGGGGGGGGGGGGGGGCTGAGAGATAAAGAAGATGAAGATTTGTGTCCTCCGCTGTAGTGACACATTTGTTTGTACGGTAGAGCATCACGGAGTGCGGTGACGGTGACGAGATCCGATCGAGCGGTCTGCTAAGGAAGCGAGAGCCAGGCCCCCACGCGCACACACGCCTACCCACGCGCTCCACGTTAAGATTTGTGGAGCCTTCGCGCGCGCGCGTGTCAGCGAAGTGCGTTGGAGGAGGATGAGTGTGCGGTGCGCGGTGGTGTTTGTGGAGCTGTTCCCCTGGTGGGCCGTGTTAGTCAAGAGTCACCAGTCAGGGGGGTTGTTGCATCGTAGCCAGACTGAGCAGGACGGCGGCAGGGGGACAGATTGCAGGAGGAGGCTTGAGTGGGTCTGCGCCGGTCGGGAGGATTCAGCTTCAGCGGTCTCTCTTCTCATTCACCACTCACTTGGCAGTCACTTGGGCGCTCGTCACGACTGAAACACTGTGACATTCACTCATACATTTGACCACCGCGGTAGCCGAGGCCAACGGCATTTTGAAGGAGGGTTGACAGACTTTGTGTGTGCCTGCCCGTGCGTGCGTGCGTGCGTGTGTGTGTGTGTGGGGGAATGCATGTTGTTTTTGACTTGCCTCTCACAGTCACGAACAGCAGATCGGGTCACAGACTGATGGAGTCCGTGAATCAGTCTTACGGCATAAGCACCTGCATGCAGACACACACACACACACACACACACACACACACACACACACACACACACACTGACAAACAAACACCTTACCGGTGCAACTGAGGCGCTCAACAAGATGAAAGCTCTGTTCTTTCTCTTGTCCGTAACCCCTCCCCCTTTCAATAAGGCTGGACAGGCTATTGTGAGTCAGAGAATCCTCTCCATTTCACTGCCATCGCACAGCCATGCAAATAGCCCCCCACACACACATGCACACACGCAAAACCAACCAACCAGTGCACGCGTGCACACGAGCACAATGGTCCTTTATTAAAGCTCTCTGCTTGTGGTCTGAGGTGATCTATCTTTTCCTCTTATCACTGCTGGGGAAGATGGACAACCTCTGTTGCTCAGTGTAAACTCGACAATAAGCTTCCAGTCGGCCAGCACTCCAGTCTACCATTTCTCAGAGTAGTGTTCGTGTTTTAACTGTATGTTTGTGCGTCTGTGTGCTTGTGTACTGTTGTATACCTGTAAAGTTGACACGTTCTAGACGGTCAAATCCTGTTACCGCGCATCAACACGACTGAGAACTGTCATGGAGGAACAGCATGGTGACGACTAGATTATCACTCAGAGCCTCGGGTGAATGTTTCCCGGAAACCCGTGTCCCCGTGTGCTTAACCCAAGCCTCAAATCCTGCCCTGCGTCAACCAGGGTAACTGTCTGAGCAGGTAAGAAGAGACCTTCAAAGCACCCTCCGTTGAGAACATTGAGCGGTTGTACGCTGGGATGCCACGGGCTGCCGGCGGCGCCTGGAATACAGCTCTCTGAGTTCCTGTCAGCTCAGTGAGTCAGCGGAGGTTAGCAGGCCCTGGCTGTCTGCTGCCCGACAGGCGGGAAGACCGGAGCAGCACAGACGCTGAGGCTTCTGGGGGATTAACACAGCTGGACGTCTGATAGCGAGCGGCGGCGCCCATCCGTCTGACGTAACAGGAGGCTAGTACGCTACGCATCACTTGTCAGTCCAATAACCCCCCCCCACCTGGGGCTTAGAAAGCTGCTTTCAGTGTACGACGGCCGTCCATCAATCCTGCAGTGGGTTTGTTCCGTATTTTCACGGGAGCGTTTTCCCACAGTTGACTGGTTAGTTTCCGTTCATGCTTTATTTATTTTTAGCTGCAAGGTTTTTACATCTGTTGTATTGTTAATGAGCTGACACTTCTCGGCGCTGTTGCGATATTTGAGAACGGAAGACGGTGCCTGACACACGAACAGTCGTAAACGCGGAGAGACACGGCCGGGATGTCACCCCCTCAGTGACGGTCTGAAGCTGCATCACGCCTCCCTCCGCTGTGCTGCCTCTCTCACACCACCTAGCCTGTCTCACTCTTCCATTCCTGTCTTCCTTCAACAATAGGTCTGCCTTTTTTTTACCGTCGAACCCCCCCCCCCCCCCCCTGCTGCTTTTACTTCTAGACAGACATTTTGTGTCTGTCTAGACGTGGGCAGTTTGTGTATTTCGAGTCATTGTTTACATCTGGCGTGATGGGGGAGTGGCCAGAGGGAGACAGCTAAACAACCACACAGAGCGATGTGAACAGAGAGGAACCGGCATGCAGGCATACGGATTGGCTCACACGCTGTTGCTATGGGGGTTTAGTCTGCTCTGCCATTGGTCAGACCGCCGTTGGACTGGGGCCCAACTCACCATCCAGCAGCATCCGCCCATCGTCATGACAACAGACAGGAAGTAGCAGGGTGTTTTTGTAGATGCCTGAAGAATGCATAGCCCTGTTTTCCTAAGATGATCTCTACTGAACATAGAGACTGCATTCTAACAGGGCAGGGAAACGGCTTAGGGCCTGGCCTGCGCTTTCGGTTGTTCAGTTTGGACAAGATAATCCCTGTGCTGAGATGAGATTGGCGACATGCTCGGGTCATGTTAGGATGGTTGCAGGTCCGCTGAGGGGATGTGGGGCATTCTTCATTTGGCTTTAAATGAAATAGACTGAATTGCTGCATTCCGGAGGAGATAAAACAGGAATTGATTGTCTCTACGCACACAAATAACCCCCTTCCCAGTCCACTGTTATGTCCTTGAAGTCATAGCCTTCATAATCTCCAACAAAACAATGATATCCTGGGAACTACGTGTACGACCCAAACCACCACAGAAAATCCAAGACCATGGCCTGGTCTTATCTGAGCTTTAGGAACATACAGATATACTGTGTGGTCCTCGTGCAGCTACTGCACATGGGGATGCAGACCTCTGGTACACTTCAAACCCAGAGTTTGGTGTGGGTTTCTTGTCTCCAGAGCCTTCCCTTTCTCCCCTCTCCTCTCATCCCGTATGAAGGGAGGAGACCACAGATGCAGTTGTCCCACAAGGGCCACTGTCTCCTGTTCATCCACTTTTTGACATACTGGACGTGTTTGCTGTGGCGTAGCTCAGTGGGAGAGCGAGTGACTGCAAACCTAAAGGTGTCAGGTACAAATCCCCCCCTTCCACGTGGCTTTGGATGACATTGTCGGCCACATGAACGCATTATTTCTGTCCGACGTGCTCCGCCGTGTCACCTCCCTGCATATTCAGGTGCAGTGGTTCACAGGCGCAGGGCACCGTTCACACCTGCTGTGCTCAACTCAAACCCGACATTTGCAACCGTCACCACCGTAATGATATTAAACTCTGCTGTGCTGCGTTCAGATACCTAAGCGCGCGCGTGCAATCCCACAGTTCATTAGACTCGCCTGCGGATAGAGAGAGGGAAAACAAGAAGCTGGGAGGGAGGGAGGGAGGGAGGGGTGCCGTTCAGGTGAGGGAATGAGGGAAGGTGTGGTGGGAGTCTGTGGAGTTCATGAATATCTCACCAGTAGCTCCAGTCAGACAGGCACGCCTGCTCCTCCACCCCTCCCCTCCCTCCCTCCAGACTTGCGTAACCCAGCGCCTGACCCAGAAACCTGGCCTGGCCACACACGGAACGCCCGGGTTCACACAACACACAAAGACAAAAGACGAGATGAAGACACACAGCATGGCGTGAGAGAATGTGGTTGGCAGGCGCTGAGCTGCACCACAAGGATACCTCTCTCTCCCCTCTCTCTCTCTATCTATCTCTCTCTCTCCCCCCTCTCTCCCCTCTCTCTATCTCTCTCTCTATCTCCCCTCTCTCTCTATCTCTCTCTCTCCCCCTCTCTCCCCTCTCTCTTTATCTCTCTCCCCCTCTCTCTCTATCTCTCTCCCTCTCTCTCTCTATCTCCCCTCTCTCTCTATCTCTCTCTCTCCCCCTCTCTCCCTCTCTCTTTATCTCTCTCCCCCTCTCTCTCTATCTCTCTCCCTCTCTCTCTCTATCTCTCTCCCCCTTCTCTCTGCCCCCCCCCCCCCTCTCTCTGTGTGCTTTCACTGTTGACTGTTCTAAAAGAGGTTCCCTGCTTCGTCAGAACAGAGCGCTCCCACGGATGGTTTCCTGTTCCCGGGCCCCTGTGGAGAGGATTTGCATCTCTGAAGGCTCAATCTGAAAGGAAGAGAGAGTCAGTTGTAGGCCTTTTCATGACTGCCGTGTCTGTTTTAGATGGGTGTAGAGTGCAAACCAGTTACCACTTTGATGACTGCCGTGGCTCCCGGTTGCAATAGCGCAGTGCAAACCCCGTTTCTAACCTCAAAATGCTTTTAAAATGATTTTTCCATTATTGATTAATTTTAATGACCTTCTCTCTCTCTTTCCCTTCATCTATCCCTCTCTCTCTCTCTTCCCTCCCTGTCTCCCTGTCACCCTCCCTCTTCCTCTCCCTCCCTCAATAGGTGGATCCTTGTCGATGGGATCTTAGCCTTCCCTGCCCCTCTCCTCCCCGGCCCCTCTCCTGAGAGAGAACCCTCTACCCTCTCTCTGCCCCCCGCCCCGTCGCCATGACGTCCACGTTGGAGACGCTGGCCTTGAAGCTGGCCCCGCCCCCTCAGGACCTGAGCCCCGAGCGATTGGACGGGTGCGAGGAGACGGGCCGGCGCTACAAGGTGGTCCCCTCCGTGGTCTGCTCTATGTGCTGTCTCTTCGGCATCATCTACTGTTTCTTCGGTGAGTCTCCGCTGATACCTCTGATTGCCTCTCTCTCTCTGTTCGTCTAGTCTTTTTCTCTATCTCTCCGTCTCTGTCCATCTGCCTCTGTCCTCTGTCCTTCTAATAATCAGAAGGTTGCCGATTCGATTCCCCGGCCGTGCAAAATGAAGTTTGTCCTTTGGCACTTCACCCTACTTGCCTCGGGGGGAATGTCCCTGTACTTACTGTAAGTCGCTCTGGATAAGAGCGTCCGCTAAATGACTAAATGTAAATCTGACCCTCCCTCTATCCTTCTCCCTCCCGTCCACCCCAGGCTACCGCTGCTTCAAGGCGGTGATGTTCCTGACGGGCCTGATGTTCGGCTCCGTGGTCATCTTCATGCTGTGCTACAAGGAGCGCGTGCTGGACACGCAGCTGAGCGCCGAGGCCAGCGTGGGCATCGGCCTGGGCATTGGCACGCTGTGCGGCCTGGTCACCATGCTGGTGCGCAGCGTGGGCCTCTTCATGGTGGGCCTGCTGCTGGGCCTGCTGGTGGCCTTGGCCACCCTGGTGGGCATGGAGGAGCTGTCCGACAGCCCGCCGCGCTCCGTCTGGGTGCCCCTGGGCGTGCTGCTGGGCCTGGGCATGCTGTTCGCCGTGCTCACCCTGCAGTGGCAGCGCCTGTTCACCACGCTGTCCACGGCCGTGTTCGGCGCGGCCGTCATCACCGTGGCGCTGGACTACTTTGTGGAGCTGTTTGCCCTGGTGCTGTACGTGTACGAGCGGGTCAAGGCGGCGCCGCCGCGGCCCGTGTGCTGGGTCACCTGGGTGGTCCTGGGGGTGTGGCCCGCCCTCACCCTGCTGGGGGTGCTCGTCCAGTGGAAGGTGACGGCCGAGGGGTACTCCCACACGAAGGGTGAGGCTGGGCTGGGACTCAGGGCTGGGCTGGGACTCAGGGCTGGGCTGGGACTCAGGGCTGGGCTGGGACTCAGGGCTGGGCTGGGACTCAGGGCTGGGCTGGGACTCAGGGCTGGGCTGGGACTCAGGGTTGGGCTGGGACTCAGGGCTGGGCTGGGACTCAGGGCTGGGCTGGGACTCAGGGCTGGGCTGGGACTCAGGGTTGGGCTGGGACTCAAGGCTGGGCTGGGACTCAGGGCTGGGACTCAGGGCTGGGCTGGGACTCAGGGCTGGGCTGGGACTCAGGGCTGGGCTGGGACTCAGGGCTGGGCTGGGACTCAGGGCTGGGCTGGGACTCAGGGCTGGGACTCAGGGCTGGGCTGGGACTCAGGGCTGGGCTGGGACTCAGGGCTGGGCTGGGACTCAGGGTTGGGCTGGGACTCAGGGCTGGGCTGGGACTCAGGGTTGGGCTGGGACTCAGGGCTGGGCTGGGACTCAGGGCTGGGCTGGGACTCAGGGCTGGGCTGGGACTCAGGGTTGCATCGAGGGGATTTAGCATGCGAGCAACTGAGCTTTTACTCGATGGGGAGATATGGAGTGTGTGTGTGTGTGAGGGCGGGAGAGAAAGACAGCATGTTGTTTTAGGGAAAATAGAAAGATGGGTAGGTAGCGTAAAGACAGAGAGACAGAGAAAGAGAGACAGAGGGAGAGAGAGAGACAGAGGGAGAGATGCTGAGCAGAGGAGCAGATTATTCCTGGGTGAGCGGCCTGACAGATGGTGGCTGGCGCTCCTTGTCTGCCCTAATATAGAGATGATTACAATCATAGTAGTAATAAAACAAAGCCACAGGGCAGTGAAAGGGCGCGCCTGCCCGCAGACTCACAGCTGTGCGTCCAGAGATACGGGATCAATAAATGTTAGTGCTCTGTCATTAGTAGTGGATCTTGTGGGTATACTACAAACCCGTGTGTGTGTGTGTGTGTGTGTATAAACCCTCTCTCTCTCCGTCCGCCCCTCCGCCAGTGATCATCAGCCGGCAGCAGAGGCGGGTGCAGCTGATGCGTATCCGTCAGAAGGAGGAGCGGAGGGACTACAGCCGCAAGAAGAAGAAGAAGCAGCCCAGCGCGCACCACGCCAGCCAGGCCAAGCCGCTCCACCCCGAGCCCGCCTACCGCCGCAAGCCCAACCCCATACGCCGCTTCGACGGGGACGTCCTCTCCCCCGTGAGTGGCCCCTCCCTCCTCCGCCTTGCCGTGTTTCCTTCCCCCAGCCCCCCCGTCGTGTGTCCTGTGTCGCCCCCTGCTGCAGTATCTTAGCCTCAAATGCCATAGCATTGAACAGACTTGTACTTACATGGACAAAATGGTCTGTTTTCTCTCTCTTTCTCAGTCCTGTGTCTTAACTTTTTGTCGTTCTCTCTCTCTCTCTCTCTGTCCCTCTCAGAGCTACATCCAGAGTTTCCGGGAGAGGCAGGTTGAGGCCCGGCCATACCCCCCCCAGGGCAGGCTGGGTGGCGGGCCTCACACCATGGTAGACGTGGACTATGACTGCGGTTCCACAACACCCCTTACTGCAGCTGCAGGGCCCTCACTAAGGCTGTAACCACGACCCCCAGACTCGGTCGAATCTCTCGAACCACGCGGCCAGTTGCCTCGAGAAGGAGGCCACTCCGAGACTAATCCCCCCCCCCCCCCCCCCCCATCCCCACGCTACAAATGCTGGAGCAATCAGTGTGATGCAAGAACGGCAAGACGAACACACCCCGGTTCTCTGCCTTGGCGCCCGCACGGAAACACACACACACTCGCCAACACGCACGCACTCGCAACACTTTCACAAGCACCGCGGCCGCACTTTCACTTTCTTGAGCTACCCCCCCCCTTCCCCCACCCCCTTCCCCCACCCCCTTCCCCACCCCCCCTCAGGAACTGCTAACCCGGCGTTCAGGGGACACGGCTGGCACCGTGACAGGGATGATCAGGGACGATCAGGGACCCCGGAGAAGTTTGGCTCGGCTCAGGTTTCAACAGAGTCTTTGTGTCACCACAGCGGGACAAGGAAATCGTATCTCCTCGTCGTTTGAACTCACCGCGTGTCTCTCGTCTCTGCTGCAGTCGCTCTTTGCTCGCGTACTGTACATGGACATGTCCGCCCACCTTTACATGTTGACAGGGGAACCGACGGACTCTTTTGCTGTGTGTGCCATCCTGACCACTTTTCACTTTGAAGACCATGTCATGTCTTTTTTGGGGGTGGATTTTTTCCGCACCCTTGGTGCTGGACAGTACACTTCTTACTAAAGAACATTCAACTCACCTGTCCCTCTTAAAAGGTGGATCGTTCCCGTCTGTGAGGGAGGAAGATCCATTTTTATGGGTGCCTTGCTCCTCCTTAGACTCTACCATTCAGCAATACCCAGGAGGGATGCTACTGGGGGTGCTCTTCAATCTTAAAACGAAAGACGAGTGACAAGTTATTGTTGTAGCAATTGGGTTACTACCAGCATGCAGAGTGTGGACGCAGGGTCAAAGGTTACGGCGGAACATGCCCTTGGATTTACGATCGCCTCAGGAAGTCAGCTAGGGCTCAGCGATAGGTCAAAGACGGAACGGGTCAGTGTAGGGTTTGACCGAGGGGACCACTGACCACACCAACATGTAGTTAGACACGGTCAACATTTCCCTACGATCATGTGCATTCGATTTTTTGGTATGGCTCATAACATTGTGTCTGTAGTGTATCATAGTGCAGCCTGGTGTGGTTTGTTATTGTCTTAAGAGTCTGATTGTGGAAGAGCGTCTGGCTGTGTATGTGTAGGTGGCCGTTCGTGCTCCAGTTGATCTAGGCAGCCTCGAAGAGTGTCTTTCTAGAATCCTCCAGACCTGGCCATAGCTCCTGCATGACTCTGTGGTTCTCTCTCTCTCTGTCTCTGTCTCTCTCTCTCGCTCTCGTGTGGTTTGGTCGAGTACACCCCCAGAGAAGGACTTCCCAGTGTGCCCCTTGTACATTCTTGTGACCCGCGATCTGTACATAAACACTTGCACAGTGACTGTACTGCTACTTCTGCCATTTTAAATGTTGTTTCCTGATTTGCTACATTTCGAATAGTTTGTTTTTCTTACAAAATTGTTAAGGAACGTTATAATTTAAATTGAGATGTGTCCTTGCAGTGGGATGTATTTATCAGGTTATTTATTTATATTATGAAAATCCATATAATCCAAGAGTGCAACCTCTTAACTGTAGGCCATTAAGTCCATGCTTTAAGAAATTATATTATTATTATTATTGAGTTATTAAAGCATGTGTTTGTATGGGCCTGTATATGATAAACAATGTGATTCTACATAGTCTTTGGTGTTTTCTGTTTACACAAGCACACACATACACACAAGCAATTATGTGAGAACACTGTGTGTCACTATTTGTTTTATTTAAACATGACTTTATGTATCCGACCCCAGTTTTGAACACCAAAAATCGACTATCCTCTTTGGTTAAAAGCTTTGATCTCCCCTCCATCGGCTTCCGCCTCTTCCTCTCTCTCCTTGTAAGTCACTTCCCTCTAGACAACTTTTATCTTATTTCGTATCTTATCTGTACGCATGTCCTTCCCTGAGGTCCCTACCACCCTAACACTGGCAACACCCTGGTGTGACCTCCAGACAAGCGACCTAGTGGCGTAATCGTGTGTTGACTTATGTGTAGGAAGGGAAGATGTGAAGCCTGAACAAACGTGTCCAAATGAATCACACATGAGCTTCAACACACCTACACACCCTGTGATTCACAGGAACGGATATCAAAAATAAAAAAATCATTTTCACAAACGTATCATCGTGTTACCTTTCCAACACTAATTGTGACTTAACCTTCTAACACTTATGAATAAATTATGAATAAACCATGTCATGGACGTTTTTCAAATAAGAACAACTTAAGGCCAAGAGGATAAGTTTTAAGAGTCCTTCTTGTTTTATTTGGTTCCTCATCTTGTCTTCTGTGTGCATGTTACATGACGTCCTGTTGGTGCTGTGTTGATTCACTGACTACCTATAGAACACAAGAAATATTTATAACATATGAATATGCCGTGGATATTTATAACATCACAGGGTAAAGGAAAAAAGTCACAGAACAGTAGGCCAAAATGGTGCTTTGACAATTCTGAGATGTCGTTATCAATTAACTGAATCCTCTAAGTATTGGTTAAGAGGATATGAAGAGTAAATGAAGGCCATAGGTTGAGTTCAGTTGAACCTCATGCCTGTTGGGGCTTGACATAAAAATCAAAACATGGCAGGTTATATACTAGGCTGTGAGGGAGAGAATTTGGGTTATGTCCTCTGACTCAACAAGTCTCAGCACGTGTGTGCGTGACACTGTTGAAAACCCCAAACAGACAGATTGTTCTGCTCTGTCAGGTATGTGTGTGTGTGTTTACCTCCCCGTCGCGCGTCTCGATGGTCTTGATGAGGACCGTTTTCTTGGAGTGCATCTCTGAGGCAGATGCGCGGGAATGCTCTGGGCTGGTCTCTGCACGCACACCAGTTATACAACATGTGAAAATCTTGTACATCTATCTCCAATTAAAATGTTTTTCTTTTTTGGGGGGAGAAAGACTGTCACAGCACTGTGTGAGTGCCTGTGAGATGTGTATAGAGACCTCGTGTGGTGAAATATGTAATAGCGCCAGAAGTGTAAAACATTGTAGGGTGTGTTGGAACTAACCCCGGAAACTCATGGTGGCACGACTCTGAATGGGCAGGGAAATCCTACAAAAGGAGGAATAAACATGACATCCTAAACATCACATAGGCACCTTTTCTTTTTGGGGGATCATTTCTGAGATATACGACAGGCATTATCCTTGCTGTCATCTGCATTTCTTATCTTTCTCCCCTCCTCCTCTTTCCCCTTTCCGATACCGCCCCCCCCCCCCCCCACCTCACCTGCTCTCCTCTCCTTCCAGCAGCTTCCTGTAGGTGGCGATCTCTACGTCCAGTGCCATCTTGACGTTGAGCAGGTCCTGGTACTCTCTCAGGTGACGGGCCATCTCGTCCTTCATGTTGGCGATCTCTGCCTCCAGGCGGGCGATGTTGTCCTGGAAACCTCCTGCCTCGCGGCCGTAGCGGTCCTCCATCTCACGCATCTGTCTCATCAGGGACTCGTTCTAGAGAGAGAGAGAGAGAGAGAGAGAGAGAGAGAGAGAGAGAGAGAGAGAGAGAGAGGAGAGAGAAAGGGAGAACATAATTTAACGTCAGTTTGGGTGTATTCTGTGGCGGGAAACGTGTAGGAGACGGAGAGACTTACGGTGCCTTTGAGGGAGTCGATCTCGCAGGTGTAGGACTGGATCTGGTGTCTGAACTCCATGGTCTCCATCTTGGACTGCTTCAGAGCCTCGTTGTTTTTGCTCACCGCCTGGTTCAGGTCTGTCACCTGAACCAGCAGCAGAGAAAGAAGGTCGGCGTCTATTTATCTATCTATCTATCTATCTATCTATCTCTCTCTCTCTCTCTCTCTCTCTCTCTCTTTCTCTCTCTCTCTCTCTCTCTCTCTCTCTCTCTCTCTCTCTCTCTCTCTCTCTCTCTCTCTCTCTCTCCCTCTCCCTCTCCGTCTCTCGCTCTCCCTCCCTCCTTCCCTCCTTCCCTCCGTCTCCCTCTCCCTCTCTCTCTCTCCCTCTCTCCCTCTCTCTCTCTCTCTCTCTCTCTCTCTCTCCCTCTCCCTCTCTCCCTCTCTCTTCCCCTCTGTCTCTCTCCCTCTCTCCCTTTCTCCCCTCTCTCTCTCTCTCTCTCTCTCTCTGTCTCTCTATCTCTGTCTCTCTCTCTCTCTCTATCTTCGACTCCCACCTTGGATTTGTACCACTCCTCGGCCTCTGCGATGTTCTTGGCAGCGATGCCCTCGTACTGGGTCCTGATGTCCCTCAGCGCAGAGGTCAGGTCAGGCTTGGACATGTCCATCTGGATCTGGACCTGGGTCTCCTGCATCTGGGCCTGCAGCTCACGGATCTCCTGCAGGGGGTGTAGGAGCGGGGGGCGGGGGAGTGGAGGGTGGTGGGTGGGATTTGGTTCAAGTTGGCAGAAGAAATGTATTGCGTTTGAATTTTATGCAGCATAACCCAGCTTGACTTATCTCCTTTAGCAGAGGGCATTTAGTGCTCTCGCTCTCTCTCTCGCTCTGGTTCCCCCCCCCCCCATCTCACAGTGGCCACGCATGCAGAAACAAGCACCTGCAGTGATTACAGGTTTACCCAGGTCGAGTGAATTTGTACTTCTCCACACTTGTCTCGGTGAGTAATTATAGCGCTGCATCTGTTGCAGGAGATTACATGGGCCTATTACAGCGGAGAACAGGCTGGGAGCCAGGTGCCTGTGCGCGTGTGTGTGTTCGTGTGCACAGACAGATGTGCTCTGAGTACGTACATGCAAGCAGGCGCACGCACGGCCTGCACATCTGTCCGTGAACGAGCGTGTGTGGTGTGTGTATCCATGTTGCTCTACAAATGTCTGTGAACCCCCCCCCCCCCCCCCAAGGTTGTGCGTTTGCCCCTGGGGACAAGCAGATGTGACGGGAGCGTTGCGACAGACAGACAGGCAGGAAGGCTGGACTGACTGACCTCCTCGTGTATCTTCTTCAGGAAGGCGATCTCCTCCTGCAGGGTCTCAATGCGTCTCTCCAGGTCAAGGCGCGCCAAAGTGGCTGCGTCCACATCCTGCAGCACACAGACGGGACGTCAAACTGGGCTCCCAACCCAACACAGCTGGCATGGGAGTACGTCGGAGAACGCAATGGGCCAATGCAGCTGTTGGTTGACCCATTTCTGTCAATTTCAAAAATGTGCGGTTTGACGTGTTATAAACTCACGGCTCTGAATGCAGCCAAGTTGTTTTCTGCATCCTCCCTTTGAAGAATCTCCTCCTGGAGCCTGGACAGAGAAAGGCGGCCATGAGTTTAGGGAATGTGATTGTGAGACAGTAAAACCGAATGAGAAGACATGAGGAGATCGAGTCAGAGAGACAGTAGGAAGACTTGCTTCCTTTCCTTTTATAGAGGCAGAGAGTCCGTATCATAAACAGCCTGCCTCTGGGGTAGCACCTTCTGACAGATATGCCCTAATGCGAGGAGGAGGAGGAGGAGGGGGAGGGGGGGGAGGAGGAGAAGGAGGAGGCTAGCTCTGCTCTTCGGGGGAGAGTTATATCGCTGTAAACAACTGCAACCCACGTCCTCACTTGACTCATTCACATCCATCACATCCCCCTCCCGTTAGCAATAACTACCTCATAATAATTTGGGATTATCTCACAAAGGTCCAGCCAATCTACCGCCATGCTCCTCAGTTTGTCCTTGTCTTCTTCTCCCTGGTATGTTTTCACGGTAGATTGAAGCTGTACTAATCACAAAACAGACCCCTTTGTCTTTCTGTACCAAACATTACAGAGCTAAATTTACGAAAGTGGTATGCTCTGATAAATGTGGCACTGACTGTTTCATGGTCTGGAAAGCATGGGTTGTTGTGTTCACATATAGATGTGTACTGAATGCAGTCTGGCATTGTGCATCTAGATATACATAGCCATTGTTTGACAGTCTTGTATTCATCTTCCTCGTTTACTAATTCATGTGATGTGGGATGCCACACAACACAGACGCTCCACTCATTTCCCATAATGCACCCTGCTTGGAAGATGAGGAGCTTTGAGTCGGGGGGAAAAGGCATGGATGATTTGGAGCAGCCATTATCCCCTGCAGCCAGGGGGTGTTATGCAACAATCCACATTTCATCAGCATTGAAGGAAAGGGGAGAGGGGTATGAGGAACTTGTGATGAGAAAAGATTGACACTTCATAGCATCGACAGACGGTCTGGAGTTGTTTTCAAAACAAAGTCAACAACAGCCCTTTTATATCAGCTTGTGTTCATCATCCGTCCAGAGCAAAGGAAACAGTACAGCCATGATTTATAAATATCTCCTGTTACCACAACAAACAGCTGATATGTTCAGGCTCTCTGCTCTCAAGGGGCCTGTTGAAATCTGTCAGCTATGATATCAGCACTGTTCTGGGATGCTGAAATGTCAAGCTTTCGGCATCAGAGCATATCTCATTTACAATTCTACTTGGATCCTCTCTATCTTCCAGTCACAACCCTAACATCGGTTCATTCCACCCTCCACCAAACCACCCTCTCTCCCCCCTCCCGTCACCCTCCCCCCCCCCTCACCTCAGCTTCAGCTTGTCCACGTCGTCTGCCAGGTTGTCTCGCTCGACCTCCACCCGGGACCTCTGATTGGTCAGCCCCTCCACCTGGAGCCTCAGGTCCCTCATCTCCTCCTCGTAGAGGTCGGCGATGCGCGTGGGCTCGCGGCCGCGGAGCCGCTCGATCTCCACCACCAGCGTGGCGTTCTGCTGCTCCAGGAAGCGCACCTTCTCGATGTAGCTGGCGAAGCGGTCGTTCAGGTGCTGCAGCTCCACCTTCTCGTTGGTGCGCGTGTGCAGGAACTCCTGGTTGAGAGCGTCGGCCAGGCTGAAGTCCAGCGTCTCGCCCATGCCGCCGTACGACCGGGCCGCCTTCGACGACATCACGGGCCCGCCGAAGCTGGTGGAGGCGTGGTAGCCGGAGTAGACGGGCGCGGTGGAGGTCTTGGTGACCTCGTAGACCCGGGAAGACACTCGGTTGCCCCCGGAGCCGGAGCCCCGCCCGTAGAGGGAGCGGGACATGGCCGGGGTGCTGTAGCCCTGGCCGCCGAAGGTACGGCGGTAAGAGGAGCCAGACTGGGCGGAGGAGTAAGAGTGGCTCATGGCGAGAGGCGACGTCTGGGGCTGTGGGAGGCTGGAGCAGGCTGGAGCTGTGGGACTGAGCACACGCCACTATCCTGGGCTATTTGTAGCAGTACCCCCCCCCCCCCCTCCCCAGCCCCCTCCACACACACACACACACACACCTCTTTTTGTCCCCCTGCTGCAGGTCCTCTGTCCTCCCTCCCCTCCATACTTTTTGTCTCAGCGTCGCTCTCTCCCACTGCCTCTCACACACCCAGGCCTCTCTCCCTCTTCCCTCCCCCGGTCCTCTCCAGGGTCGGCTGCCACAGGTTTCGGCATGGGATCTGGTATTCGCTAAATGATTGTGTGCCAATGTGCCAAGACGTGGATATGGAAGACCCAGTGACTGTGAGTTCATCAGGCTCTCCGGGGTGGTCTGATGATACTGCAAACAGTAAGGCAGCACACATTTTAAAACTACACTCTGGTGAGGAGATGAGAGGTCATTAGGGTCAAAACACAACAGGTTTTCTTCCTAGCGAAATACCTAAACTAGAAAAGAGTTTGTGGACCTGGCAGCCTAATATTTTTATTTTGATGGGGTGGATTCAGAATAGTCTTGAGTATTATTAATACATTAAATGTATTCAATTACCAGTAGACATGTGCTGTATAGGCTGTAGGGGAGGAGAAAAGAACACAAGGACAACATTTGTAAACACCTACCTTCCAGCTAAGACTGACATTAACAATGACACCCTCACATCACTGAATACATAACAAAACAATTAAAGGTTGCGGAGGAGGGATCTGAAACGCAGCATCGTCCTCACATGGATCGACTGCGTCGTGGTTTAGTCATCATGCCGGAGGTTTGGCCGACCTGCCTTAAAAAGGAAAAGCATTCTGGGGAAGAGAGAGGGGGTATGTGCCTGCACTCTGGGCCGGAGCACAGAGTGATCACTGTGCTCCAACGCTTGGCCTAAACAAAGCGTGCGTTTAATGATGATGTCATAAACACGTGTCGGAGTGGCTTCACAGCCCTGTCCTCAGCCAGGCTCCATTCCTGGAACTCAACCTACCTATGCGGACTGTGCTGCCTATGGATAAAATATGCTCACTAAGAGGTCTTCTGTTCCCTTATATCTTTTATCTGATGGAAATGTTGGATAACAACCCAGACCTGTCTGCACCAGTCTCTGTTATGTGAAAGACCCATGATCTACCTGCTCTAGCACCAGTTGACTGGCTACCGGAATCTAAATGTAAGATTAAAGTTATCATCCACACCATCTGGATGAAGGCTATAACCTCTGCCTTCATATCATAACACACTTCAATGTCTACATAGATGTATATAGTTCTTTTGAAATATGATAAACTATTAAATAATCACACCTATGTTGTTGTCATGCAATACAAAGAGTTTAGGGTCTTCAGTGTCTTATTTGGGAAGAAAGTTTACCTATAGACAGTATACATAGGTAAAGACTCACACAAAGACATGACTATAATTTTTGCTTTACGCAGGCAAACATGAGTGCACTTTCTTATTCTTTCCTTCTCTATCTTACACACACACACACACACACACACATCTACACTTTTTTGGTTCAAGGAGGGGTTCAGTGGTTCTCCTCCGCAGGACTGATGATGTCAGCCCTATAAATAGACGTCTGAGCCAAACTGTGTCCTCTCAGTCATCTCCCTGGACTTCCTCTAAACGGGATGAGAGACGCAAGTTGACAAGACATGTAAACACACCTCCCTTTCTCCTTCTCTTCAGTTCTCTCCTCCTAGCCCTCCTGCTCTCTATCTTGCTCTGCTTCTCACAGCTATATATGGATGGGTACTGCAATGATTAATAGTGTTTCATAGGAAAGGAAGGAGCGAGACAGAGCAGGGGAGTCTAGTGGATGAGAACCTCCTGTGCTTTGTTTGAGTACCACAGTCCCAACTTTCAATTATTTCAGATTCTCCTCTCGTTAATCTATAAGGTAATTTAATCTGACACTTTTTTCTCTGATAAATTATCTTTAGCCTGGGTTAGTTGTAAAGACTGAAAAAATAAAATTAGCCATTTTACAGTGCCCTGAATGCTGTTGCCAGTCAGTGCATGTTGCTCATTTCAGTCCAAAGGCCCTTGGGAGATAAGCAACCTCAGAACCTGTGCCAGCCAACAACTTTGTTTCTTGGCCTTGGCATTACCACAGTCATCACTTTGAGGTTAACACTTGATGAGGTTAACTAACCCTTGAGATTTGACTGACTTTTTGAAATGGTTGTGGGGTTTAAGGATTACGAGGAAGTTGAGAAGCATTACTTATGACAATATGACAATAATCGTTGAGGGCTTTTTTAAACACATACCGGTATCCATTGTAATATGTTCTCTAAAGACAAGAACTAGAATAAACGAAAGCACTAGGTTACTCTTCACACCACTCTCAAGCTTCATATCATTCTTTTGATTTAGCTTCTTTTGATTCAGAGCGTCAGTTTTTCACTTAACACCTCTTTCTTTCACTCTCTCTCTCTACCCTTTCTCTCTCTCGACACACACACTGTTTTCTTCTCTCACTCTCTAGAATGAACATGCAGCCATATGGAAACAAAAGACACTTCTGCAATTCCAGGAGGCATTCCATGTCAGGAGGTGAGACCACAAGGGAGTCTAAGAAGCTTGCATACGTCTGAAAAACACAAAAAGACAATACAGAAATATTTGGTTTAAAGAGATTAGAAAAATAATTCTAAGAAAAAACTACAGACTGTAGTAGTCTACAGTTGGCTATGTACTTAATTTAACATTGGACAGGGTATTCTTGTGCACTCATTCTGACATACACGATTTTCTTTTATAAATACCTCCTCGACGAAAGAGGGCGATATAACCCCTTCAACCGGTAGTTTATCCTTTGTTGCTGTCAATCGGTGGTCGTATTTCGGTTTCTGTCTGTCACGTTTTGCACAATCAGCGGGTACAGAGTTTGAAAGTCCTGTACATTTATGCAGGTAAGTGCCATAAATGCTCCTTATGTTGCCAGGCTATGTGGAGGTGTTGTTGTCACTTACTACCAGACTCAGACAAGGTTGGTTGGACTTTTGCAGGCTGATAGCGACCTACTCATTGAAAAAGTCTGCTTGCTAGCTCTGTCACGTTACCGGATTAGCAAGATAAATATATTCTTGTGTATAGGACTACGACTAAAACTGCATTGATTATTTAGCCTATTTATATCGAAATATCTTGCTTAGTCTCTGATCATGAAGAGTTCGAAGGACGCCGTGCAGTCAGCTGCCAAAGAGTTTCTCCAATTCGTGAATAGAGGGGTGTCACCATACCATGGTAAGTAATTGTAGTTTTTTATAGCTAGCTTAGTTGAACATCAAGTGAGCTGGGAATTACACTCATCTAAGGTTAGAATATCAGCATGATGGAAACGTGATTGGAAATTACTCACATTTAGAAACATAATGCATGCTTGTAACGTGTTTGCTCAACTGTCGAACTGTTGCAGTGTTTTCCAGCCTGCTTTCCATGAACCTTGATCTTGAGATATGATATAGTGCGAGATCTTGATAACGGATTGTGTTTCTCTAATCCTAATTATCTCACTGTACCTTTGCACTCTGACCTATTTGTTCTTGCTAACTTCTTAGAAGTCCAAGTGTAGGCCTACTATTTTCAAAACCTACCAAGCTATGTTGCACCATGCACAAGGGCCTCGGTAATCAAGCAGGTCTAATTTGATGATAAAGATGTTTGTTGATTTGCCAAAGACCAATTTATAGTCTATGCAGTGGGCACAGCTTTGGTTGGAGATCTATTTAGAGAACCCACATTCCTCCTACAGGCAAAACAAAATTATAGACTGTAATCTTTCATTTAGGTAATTTACCGACGGCTGTGGACTCAGTGGCATGCTCTGTTTACTGGGTCTCTTTCTAAACAATGAAGTAGAAAGCAGTGACAGAAATCTCTCTCCTTCCCCTTTTTCTTTTGACCCTAACCCTTGCAGTGGTGGAGGAGTGTAAGAGTCGGCTGCTTAAGGCCGGCTTCATTGAGCTGAAGGAGGCCGAAAGCTGGGACATCAAACCTGCCAGTAAGGTCTGTAACAGTACTACTGTAACAATACTTTAAGATCCATGAGCTGGTATTTTGATGGCAGCAACTGTCGGTGAATATATTATCTACATTAGAACTGCTTTTCTCTCTCCCCTTCAACAGTATTTTGTGACCAGAAACTACTCCAGCATCATAGCCTTTGCTGTCGGTGGGAAATTCCTGCCAGGAAATGGTTTCTCTATGATTGGAGCCCATACAGACAGCCCCTGCCTTAGGGTGAGTATGTGGGCTGGGGGTCCTTCCCATATCTGATGGAAGCACTGGGGCACGTTTTAAGCTCTGGCTTAAAAATAGCATATACTGGGATAGTGCAAGTACTTTTCATAGCAGGGCGAGAACTCAGACTTTTGTTTGTAACATACCACAGCGTTGACCCTCCATGCTCTGGTGGTTCAGGTCAAACCCAGGTCTAAGAAGACCCGTCTAGGGTGTCTGCAGGTTGGGGTGGAGTGCTACGGAGGGGGGATCTGGAACACCTGGTTCGACCGTGATCTGACCATCGCCGGCCGCGTTATGGTCAAGGTAACTCATTTCATAACCACCGTTCATGTGACCTGTTCACTTATTTGCGGACGCGTTTACGTGCGAGTGCGTGTGGGCACGACGCGCGTGGGATTTGTAGGAGGGTCCTCCGCTAACTTGTCCGGTTGTTTCTGGTGCTTTGCCTCAGAGTGGGGATAAGCTGAGCCATAGGCTCATCCACGTGCCCAGGCCTCTCCTCAGGATCCCTCACCTGGCCATCCACCTGCAGAGGGACATCAACGACTCCTTTGGCCCCAACAAGGAGAACCACCTGTGAGTCGTGGAGGAAAGGAGGACGATCAGGAGGGGAATGAAGAGAAAATGTTAGCTGTTATTAATGTCTGTGTCTGTGTGTCTCTCAGTGTGCCCATTTTAGCCAGTGCTGTGCAGGAGGAGCTGGAGACTGGCTGTGCTTCCTGTGGAGATGCCTGCAACGCTACCACCACTGTAAAAAAACCCAGTTGTTTAGTTTTTTTGCCTTTCTTTCCAGTGAAAAACACACACACACACATTAAACTCACTCAACTCAACTATAGTAACCCACCCCCTCCTCCTCCGATGCCCTTCACCCTACCCCAGGTGGAGAAGCACCACCCAGCCCTGGTCAATGTGCTGTGTTCAGAGCTGGGGGTGCAGCCTGAGGCTCTGCTGGACTTTGAGCTGTGCCTGGCAGACACCCAACCTGGGGTGAGTCCCCTGTCATCCTGCGGGCTCCCTCTCTCTGCATGTTAGCCCACCTTGTCATGGGGGACATGCTGGCTGCAAGGTTTTCACATTTGAAAGTGTGTGTCTAGGTTCTAGGGGGTGTGTACGAAGAGTTCATCTACTCTCCTCGTCTGGATAACCTCCACAGCTGCTACTGCTCCCTGCAGGTGAGTCTGGACCCTGTCGACACCCAGCCTCCATTACCTCAAGGCCCCATGACAAGGCCACCCTGAAGGGGCACATCACTAAATTGGTTTCCTTTGAGTATTTATTATCAGTTCACCATGCACATGGGAAGTATGAAAAGCGCTGGTTTGGAAATGATCATGTATGTAATCACAGTTTAGGGGTTTCTGAAAGTGAATACAACTTATCCACTGAATCCCTTTTTTTTTCCCTCAATATTTGTATTATTATTATACCCCATTTGTATTATAAACATAGTGGAAAATCGAGATTTTGCCAACCTTTTAATACTTCCTTCTTTCCCTGTCCCACTCGCTCCCTGCCTTCCAGGCTCTTATTGACTCTGGAGCCTCACTGGCCGGAGACACCAACATCCGGATGGTGACTCTTTACGACAACGAAGAGGTGACACACTTCCACCTGTCGGTTCCAATCCCGTTCCCCTGATCGGCGTGCCGGACACCTGACACGTGCACTTCTCCCTGTGGCCTGCAGGTGGGCTCAGAGAGCGCTCAGGGTGCCCAGTCCAACCTGACGGAGCTGATTCTCAGCCGCCTGTCCTCCACGTCCAGCAACCTCACTGCCTTCCAGCAGGCCGCGCCCGTCTCCTTCATGATCAGCGCGGACATGGCACATGCTGCGCACCCCAACTACCAGTCAGTGGCCCCCAATTATTAGAACCTAACCCTTTTCATATCTCAACTACCCGTTAGTCATTATTTGTTATGATGTTTGTCTAATGTTGTTTTCTAGCACCAACTGTAGCACTGTTTTAATGTATTGTGTTGATTTGTCTCCTGTCGCTGCCTGTTGGTTAGGTTGTCTTTGGAAATGAGAATTGCTTCCCTTTGACCTCTCTGGTTTAATAAAGGCTAAATAAGTCTGTCCCCCCTTTGCTAGAGCCACACCCTTTTAATACCCCAACGACCAGTCTGTCCTGCCCCCTTAGTTACTGTAGAAACCACACCCATTCATCCCAACCCGCCGGTCACAATTTTGCAGAACTGCCAGCACAGCCACATTCAAATCGATGGGCTGACACTCCTGGGTATTGACTTTCATCCCCCCCCCCCCCAGAGAGAAGCACGATGAGAACCACCGTCCTGCCTTCCACAAGGTAGGAATACTGCTGCTGGTTTCCTTCAGGCTCGCTGAATATTTCATCGGGAGGACTCATCTTGTTGATGAACACTGTTCTGTTAACGCCGTTTTTGAATGCGCTCTCAGGGCCCCGTCTTGAAGTTCAATAGCAATCAGCGCTACGCCACAACTGCTGTGACCGCCGCCATCGTCCGAGAAATCGCAGGACGGGTCAACGTGCCTCTACAGGTGTGTGTGTGTGTGTGTGTGTGTGAGTGAGTGCACTGATGTTCTAGTTCAGACGGTCTGTCTCTTCCATCACCTGCCTCTTGGTCGACCACCCTGCACCTGGTAAGTCTCCTAGCAACACAGAAATCCAATACAGTGGCGTAGCTAACAAAAGAGACGGATTATGGCACGACACAAAAGGACACGGAGCTGAGGTTTACGTTCATGAGCTCTGCTTGGTTCTGCGTGCCAGAGTCTGTGGCTGATAAAAGAAGAGGTCAAGGCCATTGGAATAAATCACCGTTCTCAGCTGGAACACAGGGATTGTCTGTTGTATTGACGTTTGCTCTTCCCCTTCTGCCGCGCCCCGACCCCGATCCCCTCTCTGGCGGCTAGGATGTGATGGTGCGCAACGACAGCCCTTGCGGGACCACCATTGGGCCAATCCTGGCTTCCCGCCTGGGGATCCCAGTTGTGGATATCGGGGCCCCCCAGCTGTCCATGCACTCCATCAGGGAGATGTGCTGCACTTCCGGAGTGCTCCAGACCATCACCCTCTTCAAGGTACTGTATCCTCCGGAAGCTTGGTCTACTTCTGGTTGGTCGGTGGTTTTACTCATGCAGTAGAGACACGAAAAAAGAATATTTTGCAAATGGTATTTATACTTGCATTTACATGCCAGTTTTTTTTTTTTTTAGGTTCATCAAGTGTGACTATAATTGAATGTGTATTTGTGTTTACTAGGGATTCTTTGAGTTGTTCCCAACTGTGAGAAGCATGGTGACTGTGGATTAGAAGGATGGGAGCTACCACAAGCAGACAGAAAGACAGAGGCACACACTGACAAGTGTATTGTGTTTGTACCCTCGCACACAGCTGCATATGCCACATGTTAGCAATTGATCAAATCCTGTAAAAGACAAAAAAAAGAGGTAAATGATCTGTCGTGCTTTATAAAAAATAAAACTATTGACATTCTCATTTTTGGTTTCATTTTTAACCTATATACCAAGCACGTTTTGTATTTAGTGTGCGTATCTTTTAGAAATGATACAATTGACATAATTCTGTATTTTTTCTGTGCATGGATATGACGTAATTGCAGTGCTAGTGTGTTCAACACAAACAACCTGTCTCTGCTCCGGATCCGTAGCGCTCTGCTCTCCGGGTTTTCTACATTACCAACCCTCTCTTACACACTTGCGTTCACAGACTATCGGCGCACCTCCACTGTAGATTCCCATCCACGGACCCTGTCCCTCCGATAGTTGCCAGAGATCATGAGGGTTTAAAACGGGGACTGTTTAACAGCTTTGGCTGCCTTCACTCGGGGATAACATGAGATATCCGCGACTATGGCGCGTGCTGTGTCTGATGACTGTATGTTATCAAATGGGGATGTCAAGCCGATACGGTAAGAGTCCAAAAAATTAAGTCACGGATGCATGTGAAAAGACTCCGTGCAGAGCTCACAACTGTCGGTAAAGCCAGTTATTGCTTTATTAATCACTAAATCAAATCGATTACGCTATCAAGCTATCGAATGGCTTTCTTCTGCTTTAACTCTAGGATTTAACATCAAATATTGAGAGTGAAATTACATGAGATGTATCCTATTTAAGGGGGCATTTATAATTGCCCACCCAAGTTAATTGTTAAGAAAAAAAAAATCTGGAATGTTTGGCATTGAATTAAAATTATATAGGTATAATGCGTGTACAGTTACGTCATTGTCAATTATTTGGGTGGACAGAATTGTCGGTTTTGGAGTATGATTCATAGGCTTCCTATCCGCAATAACACTGAAAACAAGGCTGGATTGCCTGCGGACTGCTGTCCCACTCTTGAGAAATAAACCTAACATTTGTAACGAAACAATGCTATGTTGTATGAGTTTTTTTACGAAATGTGATTTTCCACATCCAACATTTTCCAATCTATACCTTTTTACATGCAGGAAAATCATGAAGGGGAGAACGGGAACTAGTAAAACAGCAATTTAAAGCTATTTCCTTTGGTTCATTGTATTGAGTAGGCAGTATCTGTGATTAACTACGCTACTTGTTTCCGTTAATTGTTTATGGTTACTTAAGAGTATTTTACTGTGTACTGTGTAGGCCATGCACTCTGCACTTATGACCCGCAGCTCGTTTGCTTCAGCACCATGGACAGCTCTGTTACGGCTCCCCGTCCAATTCTTGTAAATGAAGGGAGCCTGAAAAAATGAGTGAATTATAGAGAAGCGTTGTTGTTGAACAAGGCCTACACTTGTCAGCCATTTGCTGTCAGTTCAATAGTGTAAATAAGAGTCATGGCGTAGTGACATTTAGAGGTAGCAGTGAGACATTTGTCACATCTAGTTAAGTCTAAAGGAATCACCCTCCAGCTGGGATATGTATAACTGTGTTGTGTGTGGGTGTTATTCAGTGGGCATGGGGTCGTCATTTTGTTTGTAGATATTGAATATTAGCTATTTATTGTTGGATGACATGGGATCCTAACATGTGTTGGTAGGCTAATAAATGTAGCTTTTGACTCACCAGTGCATTGGTATTCTGTGGCTATTTGCCTGGCTGACTCATCCATGACAAGCTACCCTACGTCAACATTTGAGCTGGTTCATTCTGCTTCCCCCTCGTTGTGAAGGCTGAAGGCTTTCAAGCTTGATGCACACACACACACACATCATATTTCAATAAACAAATTAATTATGTAGTAAACTGTTGACGGGACTTTGAGATTCTTGGTGAATGTATTGCACTATTTTACACAACATGAAATTTCATAACATTTCAATAACATAATAGTAATATACCATATCATATTTAATTTTCATATCTGTGTCCCTCCTGTCTCCGTTAATACCGTTTGTTTGGCTCACAGGCTCCACAACGAGGTCTGCTCAGCAGAACACCCTCATCCCGTCCCATAAACACCCATTATTTCATTGCCATTTCATTTGGAAAGGGTATGATTTCAGTAGCAACGGCGTGGGCAAAAAATAGCCCTTGTTTGTATGTCGAGCGCTCCCCCCTCCTACATCCGGCCCCTCTGTTCCAAAGCCAGAGCAAGGGTGGGTGGAGGCATGGAGGGAGAAAGGTTGGAAGGGTAAAAGAGTGTCCATGCAAGCGTCACTTCATGGCAACGGAAACACCCACTCGCATGATTAGGCTTTGCCCTGGAAAGTATGGCATATCTGCGTGTGGGTTCTGTATCATTCAAATTCGAAGAATTAAATTTTTTGGATGAAGTTTGCCGACATTTATTTCTATAAATATGACCCTGGACGTCAGACTGTGGTCATTCTAGTGTAGTCCTGTAGTAGTGTGGGAGACACCTTTGCAGCAAGCAGCTGGCAGCCACTGTTGCTATGACACAGTCCTGGAGTCGTTGACTGTTACAACATTGATTTATTAATTGGTAGGGGAACACAGACAACAGTAAATCCCCGCTGGAGACAAAGAAGAATGCTGCTGTTATGCTTCTAATTACTATGTCCAGACTCCCGACCTGGAACTCACTCAGTATTGAATACTCGGTAATGGATTTTATTAGAAAAAGCAAGCTGCTGTATGTTAACGGATGTGGTGTGATTGACAGGGCCTGTGGCTAATCGGTGTGCTTTGGTGGTCTGTGACAGACGCTGAGGAGATAGTCCAGTCAGTGGGTGAGGGAATAGGAGAGTTTAGGAAAGAAGCAAAGACAGGGCGAGGGGAATGGAGACAGGAAGAGAGTGGTGGTGCGTGTGAACATGAGCTTGAGAAAGATGGGATGGAAGAAAGGAGATTAGTCATGCAGATACTAGTTTTTGGATCATAGGTCTCCACATTCATAGAAAGGTATTATGTTTCTGAGTATAGTCCACAAGGCTATTCTGCCTAGTTGCTGGGTAACAGACTCTGGCGTGTTACCCATGCATCGATGTCCACTCTTAATAAACACACATGCAGCCGGATTCACATATTGAAGGCCAGTAAAAGGTCACCCGTTCGCAGAAATTGTAATGAGATATGACGCCATCTTGCCACCTGGTATAATTACCTGCCACGTTCAAAGACTGTGATGGTGATGGGCTCTCTCCCCTCCCCTCCCTGTGTTCCTAGGCTGTCTCTTTGAGAAGAAGCTCTGCCCCAGTGACCAACCCTGCGTCGATGGTCAGTATTATCTCTAGAAGGGACCTGGTCTAATGTACAGCCCTATCTGCCTGCCGAACAGTACGCTGCTGTGCATCATCTATCTCTCTTTATCTGTCTCTGACTTTATCTGTTTTTTCTCTGTCTGTCGCCAGACAGAGCTCATTTTAATAGTTTGTGCTACGTACAGTTCTAGATGATTCCCTGCATGTCCTGTTAAGTTGACAAAGTATGGTCCTCACTTCATCAATCTCCCTCTTGAACACACTGACTGCCTGTGTTTGTTTCAAGCTGTTTTTAAAGGGGTGCTGCTGGTTTGCATGTGCATGTGGAGTCTATAAGTCATTTAATGTGTGTTTGGCTGCCTGTGTGAATGAGGTGCCCGCTATCTCCTCTCTTGACATCTGTGTGAGAACAGTGTAAACACATCCCCAGTGCTTCGACCGCGGCCGACCAATCCCATCTCTCCCTCGCCCTCTCCATGGCAACAGTGACATCACCGGGCTGACGGCAGTGTCTCCCTCATGTGTACGTCTGAGGGAGAGGGAGAGATGGCGAGATAGCGAGGTGACGATGACTCACCCCGACCTACTCTCTCTCTCTCTCTCTCGCTCTCTCTCTCTCTCTCTCACACACACAACCTACAGACGCTCATTATTGTGTTTGTGTGAATTGGTGTGTGTGTGTGTATCCACTCTATGCTCTGCAGATGGTCTGTTTGGGCAGTGCCAGGATCCACAGCAGCAGCGTGTTAAGTACCAGGTCTCAGTGTCCGTGCTGCATAGATTGCAGGAGGTGCTCAAGGAACTCATGATGCAAGGTGATGGATGTCACACACACCTGAGCAAACACATATAGCCACTTACATGACTCCCCCAGGGTTTGCAATGGGGCTGTTAAAGTCAACAGTTTCCATAGTGATGGTGATAAAGATAAGTCGCTGTGGAAACTAAATTATGGGACATTATCTGGTTCTTTGGGGGAGTTTATGGGGATAGGACTTGCATAATAAAGTTGCACTCCACCTCTGACTAATGTGATTGACATTCGCATTGGCCCATGGTTATGCAGGTCTCACTTGGCAGGACGACATCACCCAGTATGTAATTGGTAAGGAGATGAGTCGTGTTCCACAGCTCCGCCCCTCACCTGGACAACCGGACAAACCCATGCCTCAGTAAGACATCTAAAACAGTGTCCTTTAATTCCCCACAACTTTGACTGGTACAGGGTGTGTAGTGTGTACTTATTCATGTCTGTCCTTTAGGTCCTCCGAGGACCCTGGTAACGCTCTTTCAAGACTGCAGAACCCCAGCTCCAGGACCAGGGCTGAGGGAGGCCAGCCCAACCCAGACCTGATGCAGAAATACCTGGATTACATGATCGTCGATCCACCCCAATCCTCTCTGCACATGCAAACTCCCCTAATGGACCCTTACTCCTACCGCCAGGTGGAACTACACTCTACACACACATTAATACACACACCCTTTAAAGCACAAACATACATACATGTATACCTCACACTGAAAAGCAGCCCGTTTTTATACATAAACTTAAAAATCAATGATCCAGTACAAGCATACTTCACAATATGTATTTTCGTTTTGTGATTGATTGCTTATCTGTGTGTGTGTGTGTGTCTGTTTCTTGCAGCAAAACTATGGTTACCAGGATGAAGAGGAGCGCTCCCTCAACTCTCTGGAGGGGGACAACTTCCACCGGACCTCCTCCCGCTCCGGGGGGAAGGGGACACGCCCCCGGGACAGAGACCGCCAGATGCTGCAGGACCTGGTCTCACTGTACCTGTCCTCCCCCACCCAGCCAGCCTCCCGCCACAGGGGAGCAGCACCTCTCTCTGCCTCACCCTTCTACCAAGAACTGGACTTCCCTCTGGACTACACCGAGGACTACATTTCCCAGGACGTAGAAGTCAGCAAGCAGCAGCAGCGGCAGAAGCAGGAGCCGAAGAAACCTCAGAAGGACTATGACTCTTTGTCTGGATTCAGCGGTGAGTCTGTGTCTCTGTGTGGGTCTGTGTGTGTTTGTGGGCTAATGTGCTTCTGTGTATTTCAGTGTGACTGGGGGCGTGTGACTGTGTGTGTGTGATGATTCACGTCAAGTCTGGTGTCCTAACATGCCGGTTGTTCACTGTCCTTGTCTGCGCAGAGGACTCCCTGCAGAAGCTGGCTCTGCTTCTAAACCACTACGGTATCAACATGAAGGACTTGACTCCAGAACAGCTAGACAACCTGCCTGCAGCCCTCAAACAGCTTCAGATGGAAAGCCCCAACATAGGTTTCTAGTATTGATATGCCATATCATCTTTAGGGGGGGGGTTGTCTCAATAATCACTTTAGGTGATGCATCTCATCGTTTGTGTTGTTTGTCATTTAGATAAATACCGGAACAGTGATGTCACAAGAAAGAAGGTAATTTTTTGGACAATCTTGTGTTTTCATGAAACTTCATTTAATTAAAAATGTTAACCCTATGACACCCTATGAGGCTTTATGTTATTTTAACTTATGACCAGTAGATGTCAGCATGTGAGCTTTATCTTACTGGGCTGATAGGAAACATGTCATTCAACATTACTACCATCCCCATTGTGTAACAAAAGCGTTTTGAGGATTTATGTGATTCATCTGTAACACTACATGGATCTGAGAATAGCATCCTCCTGCAGATTCTTTGAAGAGCAATGTACAGTCAACAGCACTTTAATTCCTATATACCAACCATTACCTTCAGTATTTATTGAACATTGGCAGAGTATGTATGTGTATGGCATTGTGCTGCTTTACATCCTCCATGTGATCTTTGGGAGACTATCTGCTATAAGCGCCATTGCTTGTGTTATTGTTTCATAAGATCACTGAGGGGGCTATGACACACAAGGTGGAGAAGGGCCCTGTCGGAGCCCCCTCCACCCCCCCGGTCCTGGGCCCTGGGCCTCCAGCCTCCCCAGCACACAAGGGGCCAACCCCGGGCCCCTCTGCCCCCCATGGCACCGAGGGCGCCAGTATGAAAGAGAAGACAGCCGCAGTCCCGGTGAGAGGAGGAAAACAGGGGAAGGACGAACCAGGGGCCTCCCAAGGGCGCGACCAATACGGATACATCGTCACAAACCAGAGGTGACCTCCTTTATCTCAAACGGCCATTTCCATGACGCCTTCAAATCCTTGGTGCGCACGGATGAGTGGGAGCCCGTTTGGCGTGCGCACGTGTGTGTGTGCGTGTCTGCTTGGCGTGTGCGTACCAGTGTGCATGCGGGTGTGGATGTTTGTCGATGAATGTGTGTGTATCTCTCTGCAGCCCACTCAGTCTGTACGACGGGGTGCGTCTGCTGGAGATCCTGGCTGAGAGGATACACCTCTCCACTGGCTCTTTCATCAACATCAGGTAGGCCCTCTGGCAGGCGGAACAGGGCAGAGGAGAGCCCATGGAGAGGTCGCCCCACAGGGGGGCCACACTCTACCTCCGCTAACCATGGAGACGTGTGGTGTAAAATCTCCACGGCCCCAAATCAAAAGCCAAGGCACGCCCCTCTCCCACTCGACCAACGATCCCCGAACCCTCCTCCTGATCCGACCTCCCGAACCTGACCTCACCCTCTACTCCCTGCCTGCCATCCTGACCCCCTCCCCTAGATACAGGTCCAATGGGGAGGTGTCCAGCCACCATCTCCCCACCCACGGTAGCAGACAGAGAGGGTCTTTATGGGCTTTGTAAAGGTGGGATTCGTTCCCTCTCGTTTCCACAAGCACGCCTACTCCCGCTCGGCATCACTAGTCCCCTCATTCCCTCTTCCTGACCAGGCTACAGATCCAGCCGTCCATTCTAAGCTCCTGTGTGTTCTTCCCTTGCAGTGTGGTGGGCCCCGCATTGACCTTTCGAATCCGACCCAACAATCAGAACCTGAGTGCTGAGGATGTGGCTGATAAAGCTGGTGAGCTGCATAAACCGTATGGAGTCAGACTGGTGCGATCATCCCACTGGGAATCGATTCAAACCAATCCTCTGTGTGCTGTTATTTAGTTGCAGAGAAGAACTTCCTGGAGTCGGAGACCAACTTGAAGATCGTTCAGACAGGTGTTGGTGAGGTGAGCTTGTGCTGCTGTCAGACACCGTTTGTTCGTGCCTTTGTGTGTGCCTCTTCAAATGTGAGTGCATGTGGCTCCTCAATCTTTCTTCTCGAATCAGTCAATCAATCAATCACTATTGTCTATTCATGCCTCCGTTGTCTCCATGGCTACTTCACCATGACAAACTCGTGGGGAATGTACCAACCACATGTGCAAGCCCCAAGAGGACTCCATCTCCCTCCTCCTGTCTCCATGTCATGCGCGCAGCGTGCCCCATTTCATTGTACCTCAAATTTCCTTGCAGTAATGCTGCCGCCAAAATTAAATCAAACATTTTATTCGCTCAGTCTCCATCCGATTCTGAAAGGAACCGAAACGAAGTCAGTGCTTATCGTTTGTCGTCTAATAATATACCGGACAGTCTAATGTAAGTGTCACCGATCTACTTTAATTGGCAAATATGCCTACCGTCAAATGCCAACACGTTTGTTTATTAATTCTGTTCGTTTAAATGTTTAATTCAAATCTAGTCTGTATTTGCGTTTCACACATAGACTGACGGATAGTAGATTATTTCTCAAATTGAAAATTGTGATTTGTGTACAGAAATGCATTGTGAAAACAAAGTAGCTCTTTTTTCTTTGCGGTGTCGCTCACACAACCCGGGATGCTCCGTCAGTTGCCCGGGGAGTCGCATGATCCGCAGTTGACGTGTTTGTGAATGGCTATTCACCACGAAACAATATAATCAAGCATTTTAAATAGGCTTCGGTTATGCTAGAATAGCCTGTCGAAAGAATTTACTAGCCACACTTGACTGGTTAATGTTTTAGAGACTTATTTCTAAAACTCACTGTTATGCAAAGTGCAGTTTATGTTTTACCACCCACATTCAGTCATCAAAATCTATGTCCAAGTAGTGACAAGATCTCTTACGCTGCTTTTTAATGCTCCCCATACTGCACAAGTACCAAACATTAGGCTACACCCCTAATCACCATCCCACCAAACCCACACCCATGCCATCCCCTGTGTTCGAATATGTATTCAGTGTCATTCATTTTATTTAAAATGTTTTCTTCCCCAACCTTCTATTTGAACTCACATTATTTCCCTTTTGGGTGCCCAGTTTGAATAACAGGTGAGACACCTCCTCACCAGCCCCACTGTCCCCAGCCCCAATGTCTTCCGACTAGCTACCCCTCCTTCACCCCAATCCCCCAGCACATTCCTGGGGCCTCTGAGGAGGGGAAAGAGGTCAGCAGGGCAAGACAAGCAACTGTTCTACCACGAAGGAGGAGGAGAGATGAAAGACTGCAGGAATAATTGGGCGGTCAGACTAAAGAAGGTTTTTTTTTTTTTTTTTGTCACACAAGATCTT
The DNA here is from genome assembly GCF_054491055.1 of Hypomesus nipponensis. Lineage (NCBI taxonomy): Eukaryota > Metazoa > Chordata > Actinopteri > Osmeriformes > Osmeridae > Hypomesus > Hypomesus nipponensis. The sequence continues at coordinate 9,921,729 of NC_140372.1, read as the reverse complement.
TGTTCCTCCACTTCTCTCCTCTTACCCGTGTTGAGTACAGAGATTAGGGTCAGGGTGCGGAGGGGTTACTGTCACCACGGCAGCAGCAAGGCGCTTCCTTCCTTTGGATTGACCTCCTCTCGATTCTCGCCACTTGCTGTGACGCGCGGTGAGGACGAACGCACGTTCTGCGTTCCCTGTGCTCAAACGTTCCTTTTCTCCCCTTCCTTCTCGTTCCCTCTCTATTGCTTCTTCTAGAGAAATGATGGACAGGGACTGCCCCAGGCCACCCGGGTCCCTGAGGGCTCCAGAGGAGTGTTCCTCACGCTGGTCAGCGTGGCCTGTGTGGGCGGCGTTCTTGTCGCTGCCGTGACCATCACCTGCCTGCGTCACCACGCCCACCGCTTGGCCTCGGAGAAGCTGGGCTTGGGGCCGGAGGGAGGCAGTGTCACGCACCAGGAATACCAGGTTGGCCACGCCCCCCATAGAAAAAAACACACACAACAGGCATTCTATCAACCTGTGTCACTTTGTTGTGCCGGCCCAGACTGTTCACATGGCACCGTTTCAGCAACAATGATGGGTGCCCTGCCCCGTGGGAATCCCCCTTACGAACACTTCCGTCAGCACCCGTGACTGATTTGAACCCATTCCGTCAGGACCTGTGTCGCCAGCATATGGCATCCAAGGGAGCCTTCAGCCGTTTGGAGGGAGCTGGAGGTGGTGGGGGAGGAGGAGGGGCTGGAGGGGCCGGCTCTGCTGGAGGAGGAGGCGGAGGTGGCGGCGCGCCGGGGGGAGGAGGTACGGACACCTCCCGGGTGAGCAGCGTGTCGTCCCAGTTCAGCGACGCGCCCCAGCCCAGCCCCAGCTCGCACAGTTCCACCCCCTCCTGGTGTGAGGAGCCAGCCCAGTCCAACATGGACATCTCCACTGGTCACATGATCCTGGTGAGTGACCCTTCCATAGGCCTTCTAGCCTTGTGCCCACAGTGTGGACCTACAGTATATCCTACGTATGTTTCTTGGCAGAGAGTGCAAGCATATAGGCTTAAAGATAGGTATTCCCACAGCTCAGACAATATTAACAGTTCGACTACAGTAGACTGTCATGATGTACTCAGAGATGTGCATCTTCAAGTAATGACCGTCTGTGAACTGTGAATGTCTCAGCGGGGGTTGGGGGTTTAATGGAGAGCCTGTGGTGTCCCTTAGGCCTACATGGAGGATCATCTGAAGAACAAGGACCGTCTGATGAAGGAGTGGGATGCGCTGTGCTCCTACCAGGCCGAGCCCAGCACGGTGTCCGTGGCCCAGAGCGAGGGCAACCTGAAGAAGAACCGCTGCCCAGATGCCGTTCCCTGTGAGTTACCTCTCGTCTCGCCCCTGGTATTCCCCCACCTTCCTCGAACCTTGCTCGGATTGGATGTCAACTCAATCATAACGCGTTCCCTGCCGCTTGAGTAAGATGATGTTCTGTTCTGCAGATGACCACTCCAGAGTGAAGCTGAAGGTTGAGACTAACCCTTCCAGGACTGACTACATCAATGCCAGTACTATAGTAAGCCACCCAGACCCCCCCCCCCCTTTGAGTCACGTACCATGCCACATAGCAACCCCCCACTTATCTAGCGACATCTAATGGCACAACCCCCTCCCCACCCCCACAAATGACTGTGTGTGGGTGAATGGAGCTGTCACCATGGAGATTAGTGTCCATGGTGTCCCTCCATTGTAGGGTTGTGGGTGTTGACCCCTGACCTTTGCCCTCTGATACCTTAGATTGAGCACGACCCCCGGATGCCGGCTTACATCGCTACCCAGGGACCTCTGTCACACACCATCTCAGACTTCTGGCAGGTCAGGTCGACTCGATGTTTTGGACATGAGGATTGTGACCATGGCTTTTAGTCCGTTGGCTCTTGTTCAAATTCTACAATCTACAGTCCCTGGAATAAAAAAAAAAGAGCTTTGCTTCTACCGTACAATCCTTGTGTAGATGGTGTGGGAGAATGGCTGCACTGTGATAGTTATGATGACTGCACTTGTCGAGGATGGAGAGAAGCAGTGTGACCGTTACTGGCCGGATGAGGGTTCGTCCCTGTACCACATCTATGAGGTCAGCGCTCTTTCTTCTACCGTGTGTTCACGTGCGCGCGCGTGTCATTGCGTGTGTGCACGCCCCCTCATCCTTTGTTCTTGACGTGGGCCCTTCAGGTGAATCTGGTTTCAGAGCACATCTGGTGTAACGACTTCCTGGTGCGTAGCTTCTACCTGAAGAACGTGCAGACCCAAGAAACGCGCACGCTCACCCAGTTCCACTTCCTCAGCTGGCCTGCTCAGGGCATCCCCAACTCCACACGCCCTCTACTGGACTTCCGCAGGTACTGCTTCAACAGCGATCGTGCCGTTTCAGTGCTGGATATTTGGAACACTCTCTATTGTACATTATGCATCTCACTCTTCAATTGTACCATGAATGTATTGTATGTATACATGTATTGTACATTTATCACATATGATCATTTGATGACAGATGGATAATAGAAAGTGCTCCAGCCCAATTAATACGTGCTTTTATGTTTCCGCCCTCACGATTCCTCTCTCTCTGTTCACTACATCTCATTCATCCACACCATGAGTCTCCTCCAAGCCTTCCTATATCCTTTACACACTCTCTGTTACTCCTTATATGTTCTCCTCCTCCCCGACCCCCATCATTCTTGCTCTGTCTTTCTCAGACTCTCTCTGTCCCTCCTCTTATTTGCTCTCCCTTGTGCGATGGAGGTCAGCAGGGCCCATGGTTTTTTACATATCTGTCGGTGTCATCTTTGTGATTTGCAGCTAGTAGTCTGGGTCCAGTTGCATAGTCACAAAAATGATCATGGACAGATGTGGCTGCAGCAAGAGGTCCATCGCCGAATCCTTGCTCATTATTTATCCCCCGTGTTCTGGTTCTTTCTCTCTCTCTCTCGCTCGACTTCTTTCTCTCACTCCTGCCATTTTCTGTCATTCGTCTAAAGGTCATGAACCTACGTTTTCATAGTCTGTCCAATAGTCCTTTTTCATTCTAGGGTGAGTGTTGAACTCCTGACAGATTTGTAAGTGGGAAGTAAGACTGTCAACGACTAGCATTGGTTCTTCTCATACCTATGTTCTAACCTGAGATACGCAACTGCCTTAACTGGGTTGCATGTTTACATTTAGAGGAAACTGGCAATGTTATCCCTTATGACAGTTAAGAGAAGGCCATTTATTGCCGGCTTAAAATTCTTCCCCATGCATTGCAAAACTACTTTCCATGACAAACGTTGTGTCTTACATATTGAAACCTCTCTCCATTCTCAGCAGGAATATATGAATCGATGATGTTGTATGTCCTTGTAGAGAGTAGTAGAGAATTTATATTGTCTTCGATCTCTCGCTCTCTCTCTCTCTCTCTCTCTTTCTGCGTCTGTATGTTCACAGAAAGGTGAATAAATGCTACCGAGGGCGATCCTGCCCCATCATTGTGCACTGCAGGTAAACCATCACATGCAGTACCACTTCCCTCCAGGGTGTGGTACACATGCACCATGTGTCATGATGACGTTCATCACGGCTGGCTGTATGACCCGTCGCTGTGACGTATTCGCTTGCCCACTGTTACAATATGAAACATTCTAACCCTAAGTCTAAACTCTCACACAGTGATGGTACTGGTCGGACCGGCACCTACATCCTGATTGATATGGTTCTGAACCGCATGGCTAAGGGTGAGGACTATGCAGTAGTCATGCAGTGCTTTTTCTCCCACTCATGGGAAGGTTGTGGACTCTAAAGAATATGTCTCATGATTACATCTTATTCCAGGAGTGAAGGAGATTGACATTGCGGCTACACTGGAGCATGTTCGTGACCAAAGACCGGGAATGGTGCGCACCAAGGTATCGTCATTTTTCAATTTTTAAATCTTTGCACCGAAAAGGTCTCAAACATTGCATTCCTTTTTGCTTACATCTTGTATGTATCTCATGCATACTGTAGTAAACAGCTGTTTCTCTTTACAGGATCAGTTTGAATTTGCCCTGACAGCTGTTGCGGAGGAGGTGAATGCGATCCTGAAAGCCCTGCCCCAGTGACTCTGACTGGATCCAGACCTGCTTGCCTGTACCTCACACTCCCAACTCAGTACACCTCCTTTGCACACGGAATTGTATTTGAAATCATCAATTGTGTCTTACCTTGCCTTTTTGTCTAGAACCTGATGACGAATGACCCTGTGCTTCTTTCGTTTTAGATGATGTCTTTGATTTATACTGCTGTCTGTGATGATGCCAATGGCCTAGATTCCTCTTTCTCTCATTTCCTTCTGAAAAGTGTTGTTGAGAATAGTTTGAACTCTGGTTGGAGTAGACTTGGAATACTCAGTCTTTCACGGAACATTAATGTCAACATTTATATCAACTACCTACTGTATGGGGCGAGCCACCACAATGGTTCAAGAGAAGGTGGAGATGGAAGGGTTGCCAGTCAGCACTCTCTCTGACTCTTCCTGTCTCTTTGAGTGTGATTGTTTACATAAACAACTCTCAAATTCATCCCATTCACTTTACTTGTTCTTTCATTTGACTAACCCTTGACAAAATTACAAACCTTCGTGTCCACGTCTTCTCATGTGCCATTGAGATAATTGTAAAAGATTTATGCGATTATTGTTGTATACCTCAAGCAAATCAGAAAAACAAATAAAAAATTTCAAAGTATGAAAATTGCCTATTTTGTAACTGTAATATGATTAATAAACGTTTTCGTGTTAAGTGCTGCAATTGCGAGTACACTGTCTTTCTCTGATCACTCACTCATTTAGTCATTGGAAAAGCTTGTTAGAGACGTTGACGGATGTGCGCGAAAATAATGGTTCCAGGGTGCCGGAATACACGTAATCGACCAATTTAAGTTCCTGGAAACAAAACAGCAACGCGGGCCAATGTGAGGTATGTTTGTCATCTCAATATGACATATGACCAATGTTTGATTACCATTTGTCCGTTTATGTAGTCCAGTAGGTAAACCAGAATTGCACTGGTTGTCTACGGAGCGAAGTTAGTTGTTTTATTTAAACGGGTCATGTCACAAAAGCGATATGAAGTAGGCAGTTGGGGAAAACAGTTACCCAGTTTGGCAGATATGAGACTCAACTGTCTGCCATATCTTACACTTGCAGTATTTTGTATCAGATCACATCTTCTGCTTTAACATTCAAGACAGACGTGGCTCTTAAAGATTATGGAGAAAAAAAGTAAGACTTTGAAACCCATGATGGTCAACATTGCGCTATAGGCTTATTAACTGAGCATTTTATCAAACGATATTTGAAAATGTTCGTGTGCATGTTGAGGAAAATATTGAGCCACATGGTAAAGCCATGAACAGTTTTGTTGTTACCCCTATAATTTGGGTATTAAACTAACTTGCTGACATGTCATTCATGTTTCCCTATATAGTCTAGTAGCCTTTGCAAGGACTTTCTGAAACGACTCACTTCACTATGTGTGATCCAGTCTGTTACTGTTAAATCCTGTATTAGGGTTATATGCTTCTGTTAGTATGCCAGCACCATAGAGATTGCATTTTGTGGAAGAAAAATCAAGACAGTTTTTTTTTTTTTTACAGTTTTATTGCAAAAGGTTTGATGGTTTTCGTGATGGGGCAGGGAGGTTTTCGTAGCGCAATGGCATGTGCTTAGCCTACTTCATTGAATGATTCCAATGTTGCTAGTCCATTTAACCCTTTGTATTATCAGGGACTTGTAGCTAGTTATGGAGCATCAGCAAGGTGGAGTTGTTTTTAACATTTTCAATACTCCTCTCCTTCTTCATCCTCATCTCCAACGCTGTCGGTTCCCACTTCTTCATAATCCTTCTCCAGAGCAGCCATGTCTTCTCTGGCTTCAGAGAACTCTCCCTCCTCCATGCCCTCTCCCACATACCAGTGCACGAAGGCTCTCTTGGCGTACATCAGGTCGAACTTGTGGTCCAGCCTGGCCCAGGCCTCAGCGATGGCGGTGGTGTTGCTCAGCATGCACACGGCCCTCTGCACCTTGGCCAGGTCTCCTCCAGGAACCACGGTGGGGGGCTGGTAGTTGATGCCCACCTTGAAGCCAGTGGGACACCAGTCCACAAACTGGATGGTACGTTTGGTCTTGATGGTGGCGATGGCAGAGTTGACATCTTTGGGCACCACGTCACCACGGTACAGCAGGCAGCAGGCCATGTATTTGCCATGACGGGGGTCACACTTTACCATCTGGTTGGCGGGCTCGAAGCAGGCATTGGTGATGTCAGCAACAGACAGCTGCTCATGGTAGGCCTTCTCAGCAGAGATGACTGGAGCATAGGTGGCCAGAGGGAAGTGGATACGAGGGTAGGGCACCAAGTTGGTCTGGAACTCTGTCAGATCTACATTCAAAGCACCATCGAAGCGCAGGGAGGCAGTGATGGAGGAGACAATCTGGCCGATGAGCCTGTTGAGGTTGGTGTAGGTTGGACGCTCAATGTCAAGGTTTCTACGGCAGATGTCGTAGATGGCTTCATTATCTACCATGAAGGCACAGTCAGAGTGCTCCAGGGTGGTGTGGGTGGTCAGGATGGAGTTGTAGGGCTCCACCACAGCAGTGGACACTTGAGGAGCCGGGTAAACAGCAAACTCAAGCTTAGACTTCTTTCCATAGTCAACAGAAAGACGCTCCATCAGCAGGGAGGTGAAGCCAGAGCCAGTGCCTCCACCGAAGGAGTGGAAGATGAGGAAACCTTGAAGCCCAGTGCACTGGTCAGCCTGAATGAGAGGAATAAATATATGAGTCATGTTTTTGCAATTAAGTCAGATATATTTTGTAAGTAGCAATGTGTAGGCCAATACCAGTTAACTGTGCATTTTCTTACCAGTTTACGCGTCCTATCTAGTACCAGATCGATGATCTCCTTGCCAATGGTGTAGTGCCCACGGGCATAGTTGTTGGCAGCATCTTCTTTGCCTGTGATCAGCTGCTCAGGATGGAACAGCTGGCGGTAGGTTCCTGTGCGCACCTCATCTGTGGATTAAAAGGGTAGAAACAGGTTCAAATCAAAGCAGAATTTGCTAATCTATGGGCAATAGAAAGAACATTTTAAAATATTAACCTTAAAAAATAACTATAAAAAAATTCCTTTAGTGTTACCTATGACAGTGGGCTCCAGGTCAACAAAGACGGCACGAGGCACATGTTTTCCAGCTCCAGTCTCACTGAAGAAGGTGTTGAAGGAGTCGTCCCCTCCTCCAATGGTCTTATCACTGGGCATCTGACCATCAGGCTGGATCCCATGCTCCAGACAGTAGAGCTCCCAGCAGGCATTTCCCATCTGGGCTCCGGCTTGGCCGACATGCATGGAAATACACTCACGCTGCAGAAAATAAAGAGTTGAGCGTTAGTGTACACAAACCATAAAACATATTTATTCTAATTCAGTAATTACATTAAATGGTTAGTTTTCTTGTTTCACATCGTCTTGATCTGATGATAAAGTGTCATGCCAAGGAGGACTACGGATGTGTATAGTAGAGACAAATGTTTTTTTTCTCTCCCAGAAAATGTAACCTTCTGAAGGTGAATCTTAGACTGGACCTGCCCCTCCCTAAAACAATGCATGGCCCAGCCTTCTGTACAGTTCAAATTTAGTTGAGATAATTGTGATATTTAAAATATCCCTCTGAGATTCAGTACTAAGTGATACTTTGCTTCATGTTGCTTTATGGACTTTGCTTAACCTAAAATGAACCCTATCCCATCTCCATTGGTGTAACCCTGTTAATCAATAGCGATGAGAGGTTGCTGTCCTACTCAGCATATGGCTAGAGTGCTGAGTCACAGAGGGCTTTTACTGCAGCCTTCAGAGAAAGGATCTGACCCCCTCCCCCATGAAAACCAGAAGCAGCCTCTCAGAGTCCAACTCTAGAGGGAAAAATCCAAAGAGCGGGCCACTCCCTACCCCCTCCCTGCCCTCAGCAGCGGAGCACGCTGCTTTGTGTAACACACAGACAGATATCAGATTGCGCCTTTTGAGGACAGACAAACTACAATGTCTGGACAATATTAGGAATTTCCAAAAGACTTTAGTTGAACAAATATCCATTAGACACATTTCATTTATCTCTTTTTTTTTCAAGCCGATCCTTTTTTTGGTCCTTTTTTACTCTTTCCTCTGGAATTAATGAAATACTGCTGACTACAACATGCTTTTTTTCCCCATAGGCTAAGGAAACTGCGCCAGTACTATGGCGTCAGTCAGACATGCTCTCAATCCTCATCTTCACAATGCAGTCCTCACTGCTCATTTGAAAAGAGCCCCCCCCCACCCCCAAAAGAAAATCTCAAAATCTCAATAATGCTGCTGTACATGCAATCAGTATACTTTAACTCTCCAGTCGTAGTTTATCAAATAAGCATTGATATGATGTTTATATTCCTGTATTGTTAGTACCGTTTGTACAAAATTCAAGCACCCCTTTCTGCTCTATTGAAGCCAGAGCTGGATATCATCTCTGAACTCTAGATCATAAGCACTTACCATTTTGTCAGATTTTTCCTTCTTGCCGACGTTGAGGATTCGGAGAATGAAGGCTGTAATGGAGGAGGGAGGCCAAGGCGGGGTTTTTATAGTGAGTCTGGTGTGTGTGTGGGGGGGGGGGGAGACAGGAAGCTGTATTTTCACAGTTGGCGGGAGCACAGAGTTCTATGGGCGGGATTAACTGTTAGTACAAAAAAAGGGCGGGCCCTGAGCCAGCCAGCTTGCCTGAAACTGAGTCAGAGGGAAATAACCTACTTCTAATATGAGCACCACCCACATAGAGTACTCTCACACCAATTACTCCTTTATATCCCTGAGTTTAACCTATTGAATGCATGGAAACAACGGTGCTACAATTGACACTTTACAAAATACAATGTTTTAAGAATATCCTTGTGAAAAACTGGGAGGGGAAGTCAGTTAACGGGAGATAAAAGCAGAAATGTTGGGCCCTCTGGGAGAGAATGTGTGCATACAGTCAAACCAGGTACTATGAGCCACTATGAGTAAGACAAGTGAAGTGGGAGGAATCTCTCTGTATACAGTATATACTATATTTAATCATTTGTATTCAGACTGTAGGCCATACAAAGTGATAGTAATTTAAAAGTTAGGTATCTGAAGTCACTATACCAACCTTGTGCAAACTTTCACATATCAGTTCTTTCGTTTTTTTATATTACTGTGAAAATGATGGATTGTATCATCTTTCAAAATATGTACTTTCTTCAACCAATTGCCATTTTTTGATAATCATAGCATTTGTAACTGTGGCGTCTGATAGACTTAGCTAATCACAATGCAAAATAGAGGAAGAAATGCCATTCAATGTCCGCCTCAATTTCATGATAAAAAATGTATCAAAAAGGTTTTTCCCCAATAACTCGTGCAGACACTTGAAACAATTTATTGAAAAGGTTTATTTAACATATATTAATTTGGTAAAATTGAAAGTGTAATGTTTAAACTCCGATATCCGCAGTATACATACTAAGACTGCACACATGGGTGCTTATTAGCTTGCTATTGTCTAAAGCCTTAGTAGTCATGGTTGCAGTTTACTGTGGCTGTAGTGTGAAAATGTTCTAGAAACAGAAGTTGATGGCAATAAACAGGAATGCAAATTGCAAAAATGACCCACAAGTGACCCACAACAATAATAGGTTTCACTGAGCATCACATTGTATTTAAAAACGGACAATGGATATTGTAGACGTAGAGATAATCTAATTGTCGAGACTTTATTTATACAGATGTTGTGTTGTACTATGATTCTCTCTAGTACTCCTCTCCCTCCTCCTCGCCTTCATCTCCAACACTGTCGGTTCCCACTTCTTCATAATCCTTCTCCAGAGCAGCCATGTCTTCTCTGGCCTCAGAGAACTCTCCCTCCTCCATGCCCTCTCCCACATACCAGTGCACAAAGGCTCTCTTCGCGTACATCAGGTCGAACTTGTGGTCCAGCCTGGCCCAGGCCTCAGCGATGGCAGTGGTGTTGCTCAGCATGCACACGGCCCTCTGCACCTTGGCCAGGTCTCCTCCAGGAACCACGGTGGGGGGCTGGTAGTTGATGCCCACCTTGAAGCCTGTGGGACACCAGTCCACAAACTGGATGGTACGTTTGGTCTTGATGGTGGCGATGGCAGAGTTGACATCTTTGGGCACCACGTCACCACGGTACAGCAGGCAGCAGGCCATGTATTTGCCATGACGGGGGTCACACTTTACCATCTGGTTGGCGGGCTCGAAGCAGGCATTGGTGATCTCAGCAACAGACAGCTGCTCATGGTAGGCCTTCTCAGCAGAGATGACTGGAGCATAGGTGGCTAGAGGGAAGTGGATACGAGGGTAGGGCACCAAGTTGGTCTGGAACTCTGTCAGATCTACATTCAAAGCACCATCGAAGCGCAGGGAGGCAGTGATGGAGGAGACAATCTGGCCGATGAGCCTGTTGAGGTTGGTGTAGGTTGGACGCTCAATGTCCAGGTTTCTACGGCAGATGTCGTAGATGGCTTCGTTATCTACCATGAAGGCACAGTCAGAGTGCTCCAGGGTGGTGTGGGTGGTCAGGATGGAGTTGTAGGGCTCCACCACAGCAGTGGACACCTGAGGGGCTGGATAGATGGCAAACTCAAGCTTAGACTTCTTTCCATAGTCAACAGAGAGACGCTCCATCAGCAGGGAGGTAAAGCCAGAGCCAGTGCCTCCACCGAAGGAGTGGAAGATGAGGAAACCTTGAAGCCCAGTGCACTGGTCAGCCTGAATGAGAGGAAGAGATCATTGAGTTATGCGTTTTCAATCAAATAAGTCAGGAACATACTATAAGTAGCTGTAGTGTAATACTAAGTGAAATGTGAAGTTGCTTACCAGTTTGCGCGTCCTATCAAGTACCAGATCGATGATCTCCTTGCCAATGGTGTAGTGCCCACGGGCATAGTTGTTGGCAGCATCTTCTTTGCCTGTGATCAGCTGCTCAGGATGGAACAGCTGGCGGTAGGTTCCTGTGCGCACCTCATCTGTAGGGAGGCATAGTTTACCTGTGTATCATAACCTTTGGTTTCAAATTTAATTGGAACCACACTGAGATTTTTTATTTACCTATGACAGTGGGCTCCAGGTCAACAAAGACGGCACGAGGCACATGTTTGCCAGCTCCAGTCTCACTGAAGAAGGTGTTGAAGGAGTCGTCCCCTCCTCCAATGGTCTTATCACTGGGCATCTGACCATCAGGCTGGATCCCATGCTCCAGACAGTAGAGCTCCCAGCAGGCATTTCCAATCTGCGCCCCAGCTTGGCCAACATGGATAGAGATGCATTCACGCTTGAACAGAAAGGAATCACTTGGGTCACACGCCTGCTTACTTAAATTCCATAAATGTTTCTAGAAAGCGGCTTACAATAAAGCTTTGTTGCTTAGGTACAGTAGAACAAGCTGGATGAGGCAGTTCAGTAAAATATGTCCAACAGTTCTCCAATTTTAAGTTCATTAGAAATGGCATGTTGAATTCATGTTTTTTTCCTTGTATGTGATGACACACAACAGCACCTTTTTGTAATTCCAGGACAGCAAACAAAGTCTCCTCAGTTTAGGCCTACTCTGTTATTTAACTTTTTTATGTAGGGCCAATAAAACTGTCTTAGACCTTGCATTAATGAGGGTTGTCCACATGATCAATATATATATATATATATATAAAGAAATTGTCCTCACCATGTTTAATTCTCTTGAAGCGGCTGGTTGTTCAGATCTGGAATATGCAGTTGAGGATTTGGTGCCAGGTAGAAGTGCCTGGAGCTGCTTTATAGCTTTTCAGGATTGCTAGGCAACGGTTGTGCATGTTGTGGTAGCTTGAGATGTTGGATAAGCCGATACCATTTTAGTTTCTTAACTGAAAGACGGGCGCAAGAACAAAAAGAACCCCCGTTTGTATGTAACCCTGCACAGTCAAGGAAGGGTACCTGTCGTAAGACAGATGGGTAACCAACAACAATGAACCAACTGCTGTGAAATATGACCCACATTAAGTCAATCTTTGGCTTTTACAATCCCTTTTTGTCTGATCTGTTAATTAATTTCGCATCACTCAGATTTTAAAAGTCAAGTATCTTAGACCTCAAATGTATTTTGTACTCTAGTGACTTTGAGTTACACTATAAAAAAATGTGCTGCATTGGACAATTTATGCATTTACATTGTCATTTAGCAGACGTCCTATCCAGAGCATTGTGTAGATACTCTTAAACTTTGTTCACTAAGTGCAGTATACAAATATACAGCACAGACTTCTCTTCAGGATCCATTTTCTTTAGCTCATGTTGTCTTTTTGTCCTGAGGAAAGAAAATGGATACCTCCCCCGAGTGACCTGAATGGGCTATTGTTACGGAAGATCTGGTTGCATCACCATAGTAGTTGCATTTCATTTACAATGCAAATGTCCCCATAGGTGCAAGATTATCAGGGGACAACCTTAGTGGCTGGCTTTGTTATAATCCAGTCTTTTATTAAAACCTAAATGCCTTTTAACATAATCTTCTTCGGCCTGCAATGTTTTATATACTTTTAAAACAGCACCGTCTTTAAAATATATGTTTACGGGTTTGTATTCCCTTCAAATATAAAACCCATCCGCATCGTGTTTGAAAATGGGCAAACAAAGTAGACGCACAAGGACTAATATCTCTTCTTTTTTTGATACATTGAGACTTTCCAAGGGATCCAATGCTTGGAATAGGGTGTCACCTAACCCTTGTGACATGTTTAATATAAAGCCAGGCCCTTAGATTTGGTAGCCATCCATAGCATGGCACTTGCAGTCAAAGTGAATTGTTTGTAACAGTTACCATTTTAACAAAACACTCAATCTGGAGGAGTCAGGCAAAATAGTTTAAAGTCTAGATTACAATAGTTCACACTTGTGTAAATTATCGAATTATGGTATCTCGCCTGGTGGTATAGTATTCCTTAAAGATGTACATAATTTAATGCTCACTATTATATTACCAACAATTGATAGAGAATGTATATTTGGTGCATTTGTTTAATTTCCTAAAGATTAGAATTTTGTGTGAGTGGAAAATAAATGATAAATCCGTTTTTCTAAGATCTATTTTATTAAGTGAAGTGTTACAACATCAAAACTGCATGATTTAAATGGTCACAGTTATGTTTAACGTGAAAGTGGACGTACAGTATGGTTCTCAAATTAGTCTAACACTCAGCCTTCGGGTTGTGTACGTAATTCTTCAAATCTGAAACCTTCTAGTACTCCTCTCCCTCCTCCTCGCCTTCATCTCCAACACTGTCGGTTCCCACTTCTTCATAATCCTTCTCCAGAGCAGCCATGTCTTCTCTGGCCTCAGAGAACTCTCCCTCCTCCATGCCCTCTCCCACATACCAGTGCACAAAGGCTCTCTTGGCGTACATCAGGTCGAACTTGTGGTCCAGCCTGGCCCAGGCCTCAGCGATGGCGGTGGTGTTGCTCAGCATGCACACAGCCCTCTGCACCTTGGCCAGGTCTCCTCCAGGAACCACGGTGGGGGGCTGGTAGTTGATGCCCACCTTGAAGCCAGTGGGACACCAGTCCACAAACTGGATGGTACGTTTGGTCTTGATGGTGGCGATGGCAGAGTTGACATCTTTGGGCACCACGTCACCACGGTACAGCAGGCAGCACGCCATGTATTTGCCATGACGGGGGTCACACTTTACCATCTGGTTGGCGGGCTCGAAGCAGGCATTGGTGATCTCAGCAACAGACAGCTGCTCATGGTAGGCCTTCTCAGCAGAGATGACTGGAGCATAGGTGGCTAGAGGGAAGTGGATACGAGGGTAGGGCACCAAGTTGGTCTGGAACTCTGTCAGATCTACATTCAAAGCACCATCGAAGCGCAGGGAGGCAGTGATGGAGGAGACAATCTGGCCGATGAGCCTGTTGAGGTTGGTGTAGGTTGGACGCTCAATGTCCAGGTTTCTACGGCAGATGTCATAGATGGCTTCGTTATCTACCATGAAGGCACAGTCAGAGTGCTCCAGGGTGGTGTGGGTGGTCAGGATGGAGTTGTAGGGTTCCACCACAGCAGTGGACACCTGAGGGGCTGGATAGATGGCAAACTCAAGCTTAGACTTCTTTCCATAGTCAACAGAGAGACGCTCCATCAGCAGGGAAGTGAAGCCAGAGCCAGTGCCTCCACCGAAGGAGTGGAAGATGAGGAAACCTTGAAGCCCAGTGCACTGGTCAGCCTGAATGAGAGGAATAAATATATGAGTCATGTTTTTGCAATTAAGTCAGATATATTTTGTAAGTAGCAATGTGAAGGCCAATACCAGTTAACTGTGCATTTTCTTACCAGTTTACGCGTCCTATCTAGTACCAGATCGATGATCTCCTTGCCAATGGTGTAGTGCCCACGGGCATAGTTGTTGGCAGCATCTTCTTTGCCTGTGATCAGCTGCTCAGGATGGAACAGCTGGCGGTAGGTTCCTGTGCGCACCTCATCTGTGGATTAAAAGGGTAGAAACAGGTTCAAATCAAAGCAGAATTTGCTAATCTATGGGCGATAGGAAGAACATTTTAAAATATTAACCTTAAAAAATAACTATTAAAAAATTCCTTTAGTGTTACCTATGACAGTGGGCTCCAGGTCAACAAAGACGGCACGAGGCACATGTTTTCCAGCTCCAGTCTCACTGAAGAAGGTGTTGAAGGAGTCGTCCCCTCCTCCAATGGTCTTGTCACTGGGCATCTGACCATCAGGCTGGATCCCATGCTCCAGACAGTAGAGCTCCCAGCAGGCATTTCCCATCTGGACTCCAGCTTGGCCAACATGGACAGAGATGCACTCACGCTACAGAGAGAGAGAGATAGGACCGAATCCAACATACGTTTCTATTTTAAAACATTAAAAATGAACTGCCAATTAAGAGCCATACACATTTTAGGCTCATTAGAAATGTTATCAATGAATTGAGTATTGATTCAAAATATTTGACAATTACACCTTTTCCAGTAAAGAAATATTTCTCTCTAAATACACAAAATGTTGAATATAATAATAAGTATACACACATTTAGTAAAACTGTAACTTCTGTTAATATTTGACACAGAGAATGATTCCCGTTAGAACAAGGAAACAAAGAGCAGACAAAAGGCATGATGTGAGAAGCTTACCATGGTTGTAGTTTCTTCAGGCTGACGTTAAGGATCTGCTGGAGAAATCTTGAGTGTGAGTCTTCTGTAGCAGGTCCGCTGTATTTATAGCTCTAGTGGACACCGTGGTAACAAGGCTTGTTGGTGGTTACAGAGGGGTTAACTCTGTTTGGATGATTGAGTCCCTGGTTGCAGAGAGAAAAGCCAATAGCTCAGCTCCAGAGCACACTGTGCAAACAAACCTCGTCACACACCAACAACTATCTAATATGCACAGAGATAATGAGTAACCACGACGATCCAAACAACTCCACCCAATACTCGACAAAAGGTTGCTACGGCGACTTCTATCAGGCTATACTCAACAACAAACGTAGGAGAAGTAGATGCTCCCGGTAAGATTACCAAAAACCCTCCTGAAATGAAGAATGCGCAACAGATTTCCTCCCCCGAGCTGTGCTTCCTGAGCCATTGTTATTGCAAAGCCACCGTTCCCCTCCCCCTGTCCCCGAGGCCTGCTTGTTCTCTTGTGTTTAACGCCTGGTTGAGTGTATCCTTTGGTAACAGAAACACCATTGTAACCCTTTCTCGCTCTAAAGCAGATCTCCGTTTGCATGATTTATTTGCAGCAACAAATCCCTGATGTGCACCTTTTAATTTACGTTATCTGAAAAATAAAAACAACGCACGCAATACATACTCACCAGACAAAGGGGCTAGTTGAATGCGAGAGCCGAATGTGAGCGGTTCCTCCCAAAACTGGCAGCCATTAAAATGTGCTTTGCAGCTCGCCAGGCTTAGGCAAGTCACTCTGCCACCTAGTGTTGTAAACAGAATAAAGAAACGTTTATCATGCAGCAGGGCGCGGCAATGTGGAGGATACACATGCGCATGCTGAAGTGTCTATCGATGACATTTTCCCTCTATATACCCATCCTGTTGCCCTTCCTCTGAGGACCGTCAGATGCAGTGATCAGCCACATCCATTTGGGTTGTATTCACCTCCTGCCAGGTCAGGAACATGGACAGGAGAGCGATCTGTTATGCATGTTTTTATTTGGGTCATTTGTGGAGGAAACCCTTGTGAGCACAGGGAGAACATGTCAACTCCACACAGAACTGCCAGGGAGATGGGGCACCGTAAGGTGCTCTGGTGGGCGAAGTGGGAGTCGAACCCAAGACCTTTTTGCTGTGTGGGGACACGGCAAGGCATTATGGGTCCCAGGAAAGGGAACTAGGGCAGATGTTTTTATGGTTGACGTCACTACAGGATACAGTCTAAAATGGTTAACAGTTAGAATGCACAACAGCTGAGCTGAAGGACCTTCTCACTCCATTCGAATTTAAAGTCGGTAGAGATGTCTATCTAAAATGACAATAAAATGGTAAGGAGTGGTATACAAAATTGTTCTGCTGGTTTCGTGCCAGACTGCTCACATGGTTCTTCTAATATATCACTGGAACTGGCTCAGCCAACTGTGCAGCAAACATATCTGCCATGAGAAATAAAGTCTGCACAATTTATGGTGTGTCAAATCTGTCTTTATTGTTTCAGGCTTTACCACAGACATATTCTCCATTGACACGCAGTAACATACTGTAACAACAGGAAGACCCAATGTTAATTTCCAGCAACATTCAATAGTAGTTTGAACAGGTCTGTCTTTGGTATTCAGCAAGATATAAAATGGGTGTTCAATATTCTGATTTTTAATATTTATTTTTTGTTGAGTAGGCTACTATTTGTATGACATGGATAGTTACTCTCACTTCTAGAAAAAAGACGTAGTAGTTACCATCCATCAAATTATGTTTTCATATGAACACTTTCCAGACAGATATGTTAAGATCTTGATTTTCAGCAATACAACAGACTCCTCATATTAGAATGAGGCCCTGACCTGAGATCTAATGGAAACAAACACCACAGAGAGCCTGCTCGTGCCTAGTGATCCAGTGTTTCACCAAGGCTGACCACACAGCTTGTCCAGGGATCCCCTCTATTGTTTACTAGCAGGGAGAAGCCTAATGTGTGTCCTCCTCATTTGAGGTTATACAAGTATGCAGAGAGAATCAGAGAGACGGCTCACTCAGCTGCACTGACCTACAGCCCACACAGGCCAATGAGACAGTAAACAGGTCACATATAAGGTCACACGGAATATGAAGAGCCAGTTTTTTGCATTATGATAGGGCAATATAGAAATAGAACAATAGCCAACAGCTCAACGTCTACACAATCTGCCATAGTAGGCCTCTTTTATACAGGCAAATGTGTTTAGCTACATCAGTATACAACAATACTTTTCAGAAATTCTTACATGTGTTTTTAGCTCTGTTTCCAACAACTGTGTTCTTACTACCTCCAAAACAAATGATAAACAATAATAAAATCGGAAATAGCTGATCAATACCACACATATCACCAACAACTCCCTAACCGATTAATGGCCACAGAAAATGTATCATGTAGACAAACCAATGTTCCCTAATAACATTTGAAATTCAGTCAAGACAAGGGCCAGGGACATATCTATAAATCCCTGACCTTGAAACCATGTATTTTCATATTGTTCACAGACAGAACTGCAACAACAAGAGCCGATACCAGAGCATGCCCAATCTCCGGCTCTGTGAATGACAGGTTACAACAAAGTAAACAGCTCTAAAATAAACCATGCAAACAACTCTGGCAGAATCTCATAGGCTAATTAAAAGTCAAAATGTAAACTGGCATCCATACACTACAGCTATTGTTGTACATTCCCTTCTTTCTATTGTTAATTTGAATTTGGTTTCCAAGGACCACATTCACAGAGTGTAAAAACAAACAATCAAAATAAAAGCGTGCTGATCAGTTAAAATTGAAGATTGCTCAAAGACCTTTCAGAGGTGGTGGTGCTTTGGTAGTGTAATACATTGTTCTTCATTTCACCCTTGAACCCTTGAAGTCAGGCGTAGGTACAGAAGTCATAAAGGGATGAAGTGGGTGCCAAAAGTTACATTCAGTAATCTGTGTGTGTTTAGGCAGATCGTTGATTAGGTATGTATTTCTATAAATTCTTCACTGGCACAGTTCTAACCCCACTCAATGAGGAAAATGTAAACACACAAATAAAAAATGTAACCATGAAATCCACTCTGTAATGCTCAATTATTACCGTATGGGTTTTCCAGCACATTTTAAACAAACATCCTTGCATTGAGATGATGGTGTGCAGGTTCAATGGGACAGCCAGCTCACAACCTCTCGGTAAAGTTCTCAGGGAAGACCCCTTTGATTGACATGTTCTTATGCTGAAGCCAATGATCTTCTTTCACCCCCATGAGCCAGCCGTCATCCTGCACAAAGAGACGATAGCCTATACTTAGAGGCGGATTCAAGATGGAGTCAATGATAGATTTGTGAACTCAATGTACATGATGTACAATAGCTCTTATCTCCTTTCTTAATGTATTGTTCATTATGTAGAATAGATTATACAGTATACATATTCAGATAATACAGCTTGTATTGTAAGTGTCCCTTCTATACAATAATGTGTAGGGGTGGGGGGAAAATCGATTCACAATGAATCGCGATTCAGTCTTCTCACAATGTATGCTTCATGTTTTGGCTACCCGCAATGTTTTGAGGCAATCTCGTTGTTTATGATCATTGACCTATGCACTTTTGTAAAGCTCTCTCTTGGAAGTGCTTTGGATACAAGTGTCTGCTAAATGAATACATATAAATGTAAATATATGGAATCGAAATCTGATAAAAAATTGTGAATAGATTTTTTATCGAATTGTGACCCCGAAGAATCGATTTGAATCGTGAGGTACCAAAAGATTCCCAGCCCTAATAATGTACATTGTTTATTGATAGTAAATCTACTTCAAATGCATTCAAAGTGATTTAGAACGGACCTGTTCATCCGGGTTGTCGAAAGCTATGACCAGCACCACATCTCCAGCCTTCATGTCCAGCTCGTCCCCATCAGTGGCTGCATAGTCATGCATAGCTTTCACCTGGAAAAACAGGCAAACCAATCAGTAGGTACCTGGCCCTTTCCCTCTACCCTACTACTTAGTTGGTCTCCATGGTCACAGATCTCGGCTGTGTAACAACATCCCCCACCTTGAAGGTAAATCCGTCAGGCATGTCTACCCCATCAGAACCATTGGTCACCGGACTCTGGGAATGCAAATCAACAAGAAACCAACACTTATGAGACAAAGAGAACCATCCAACAAGCACAATGTACAGCTAAGACGACAAGGAGGGCTTTGCATTTTCATTCTTCTGGCTACAGGCTCATTGTGCTTTCTCATTGTACTCACCCCAGCAGTGTCTGCTACAGCTTCTGCTGAGTCAGTCTGTGTGTAACAGAGAGTAGGAAAAAAAGGAGAAGAAGAAAGAGTCCATTAGTGACTCATGAAAAGATGGGAATGACCAGTAGGTGTGTACTTCCCCCGACACAACATGAATAACCAGCCACAAACATGAATAACACGACACACAACACACACACAGAAAGACATGACATGCACACGCACGTCCAAACATACGGTGCAACCACTAAGCTGAGTCCTACCACCTCCACATCGTTTACTTTGTCCTACAAATGAGAGACTGAAACTTGAAGAACCTCCAGAGCGAGCCATTGGTCAGCATGTTTTTTTTTGTGTTTTTTTTTTTTTTTTTACTGCCAAGATCCCGGTCAACGATCAACTCAGCTGTCCATCATGGTGTTTGTGAAGCCTTAGTCTCTCATCTCTACCAGGCTCGTACCCTAGGGCACAGGCTCTCTCCTAGGTCGTCTCTCCTCCTACTCACACTGGCCAGCTCCCCTTCCCCGTCTGCGATCTGCTCCCACTGCGGCTGCCCCTCAGCATTAGCCCAGCCCGTCTGGCCCTCCTCAGCCCAGCCCGTCTGCCCCTCCTCAGCCCAGCCCGTCTGGCCCTCCTCAGCCCAGCCCGTCTGCCCCTCCTCAGCCCAGCCCGTCTGGCCCTCCTCAGCCCAGCCCGTCTGGCCCTCCTCAGCCCAGCCCGTCTGGCCCTCCTCAGCCCAGCCCGTAGCCCCGTCCTCCTCCCCCAACCCTACCTGGGCCCCTCCATCATCTCCCCAGCCACCCTCGGACTGCAACGCCTGGGGCCTGTCCTCTCCCCAGCCCGTCGGGGCACCCTGGCCTCCTTCAACCTCATCCCAGGAGGGCTGGGTGTACGACTGGGGGGCAGCAGGTCCGTCGGCATCCCAGCCTGGCTCGCTGTCCCAGCTGGGCTGGGTGAAGGGAGGGGCAGCCTGGGTAGCTTCCTCCTCCAAGCCTGTCTCCTGGACGTAGTCGTGGGGCTCCTCTGTGGCTGGGGGTTGCTCTCCCTTGGGGTGGAGGGGCAGAACGGCATGGCAGGTAGGAGGGGGGCGGCAAAGGGTGGAGTGGGAGAAACGCGGGGGTGTTGCGGGTGGACCAGAGGGTTCATTGACGCCGCATCCAAGGGTTACATAGGTTTTGAGGACATGGGTTCACAGGTTGGGTGGGAGTCATGGGGCAGTGTTTGAGGATCAGGGACAGCATGGGACCAAGCGGGGGGGGTGGGGGGGGTTGGAAGAGAGACCGGTGATTGCTGATATGTGACATGATGAAATGGTCCGAATGTCTTACATCTCGGACCCCCATTTTCCCCCTCCCTTCTCTCCTCCCTCAAAGTCCAGGTTCCTTCATTTCAGCATGAACACAATCCCTCTCCTCGTACTGAAGCCAGTCCCATAGACAGCTTAGTCTGATTTGCGTATAGATAACAGAGTGTATTGGGGGAAAAGTCTGTTGACCCTTAGGGGAACAAGCAGGATAAAGAGATCAGGAAGAACTTACCTCCCACGATTCCAAAGATGGCGCCTTCCGTGAGGCATTAAGAGATTGAGAGACCGGGTGAGATAAATGAGAGTGCAGATCAGTGAAGTCTATCCCGACACCCTGGCGTAAAGAACTTGCCACTCAACACCTTTCATCCACCAGACACAAAGACTCGGTCTGCCTGTTCTGCTGCTCTGCGAAGCGGCATTGTATGGAGGGCTTGAAGGATCATCCCTCTCCGTGCTTAGAGAGAGTCCATGCATACAAAGGCCATGCATCAAACCAGGGGGTGCGAAGGGAACCACAAACAAGACCCAGATCCTGTTGTAAATGAACACAGACACCGAGAGACAAAGGGTCTGGTTCCTGTTTGTGATGACGACACACCTCTTGGTATGCTACTATTTTACAACAGCGAGTTCCTCCGACGGCAGCCAGCGTTTGACCCCCTGAACCTTGACCCCCTGTCCTCTCCTGTCCTTGTCTGACCTTGGGGAGACCCACCTGGGGGGCGTGGTAGGGTGCAGCCTGTAATACATCCAGGTCCATATCCAGTAGACTAGCCCCTACTGAGGGCACACAATGCTACACACACACACAGACACACAAACACGCATGGGAGGGAGAGAAGCATCAGGTTTACTGGTAGAAGCAACAGGGAATTTGACTGGTTGTCGAGGTACAAGAGAGAGGGGTGGGGAGGGAGTGAGGACATGGTTTACAGGGCAGCCATAGGATAGTGGAGACTGGCTGGCTAGGGATTGGCTGACAGCAACATTTGTTCAGGAACGTTCCGGCGAAAGGGGTGGTGGTGACAGGAAAAGGTCAAGATGGAGAGAATAAAAAGCCTCCTGGCCTCGATGAAGGGCTGCGAAGTAAGAGAAGAGCTTGAGCGGCGCGTTGAGAGGAGCAGGAGGTGCTGTCTGACCTGTGGTGTGGTGTCTGGGATAGCGTCAGGCACCATGGCCTCTTCAAACAGGTTGATGATGTTCTCCTGTTTCAAGTCCTGAGTCGGCGTGACCCGGGGCGGAGGGCGTGAAGGAGGTCCGGGCCTCAACTGGGGAGGCTGATTATCGGGGCATGCACACACACACACACACACACACACGAGGTAGTGGAAGACACAGGCACAGCACAGGTTAGTAAACACACGGGCTTACTGGACATACATGTTGTGACACTATGGTTGGTATATGTATCGTTATATTCAATCCTCTCATACAAAAGTATGAGAGAAACCTCAAACTACCAGTGTATATTCCTCATTCAACATTACAAACACACACACACACACTTTACTGGAAGAGACACATAAATAGCAGACTTTACCTTGGTTGGAGAGTCAGAGGTTGCATTGTGATTGGCTCCCTCACTAAGAAAGAAAGAGGGGAAATTACTTGGGGAAATTAAAGGGACATTTGTGTGCAGTGGCATATCATGACCAGATGAGGGCAGCAATCCCATGCACTTAACTGCGAGCACATACCATGGAATCAAGAGCTTAGTCCATAACAAACAGGTTACAATGGGATCTTACAACAATAACAATGGGCTCTCTGACCAACGACTTATACAAGCAACTTCCAAACAAAACGTACTGCTGAACATCCCAGCAGAGCGCCCCCAGGCCCACATGCACAAACCTTCCACACATTCCTTCAACAACCTCAACAAGACCCAACAACAAACGCCAGGTCAGCGACGTGGGTCCGTTGGGCCTCGTCACCCCACACACAACTCGAGGGCGGAGCCCCCCTACAGAGGGGCTCTGGCCAAGCGTGTGACATGTGACCACACAGAGGAAGGAAGGCTCAAACACACAGCAGCTCGTATGTGTATTGTTATCTGCAGTCGTGACCAAAGCTGTTACCTCTTCACGGGGGTTCCAGTCTTCGCGCCCTTTCTGCAGGGGGGGGGGGAGTGGGGAGTGGGAGTTTGAGGTCTACTATGAACTTGTACAGTTTGAACCTCAGTCAATGGACTGGGCATGCATTCGACATTGATCGCGTCGCGGAGCTTTGTTGTGTTTATTTTTGGCTGGTACGTGTAGAGTGGTCGTGTACACACACAGCGTGGGGAAACGTCATTCGAAAGAAAAAGGCTGAAATGCATTGACTCACTTGACCAGTCGCTGTTCGTCCAGTTTGGTCATGATGTCATTCAGGTTCACGTTGAGCTGAACACCAAGAAAGAAGAGCAGAAGGTCAACCAATCAAATCAGTCGGCAGGCTCGATCAGTCCATGCGGTCATGCAGATCTGCCATTTCACCTTGGCCATCTCTTTGTGGAACTTCTCCTGGTATCCAGCCATACTCTGGAATGTGTTAACGTAGAAGCCAACACGACTGCAGAGAGAAGAGAGAAAGAGAGAGAGAGAGAGTGTGCATGTGTCTCGTGAGGACATTCAGGTGGTGGTTTTCCGTTGGGTGTAGTCCCCCCTCACCTGTTCCATAATGCTGGGAGTTCCTCTTGTAGATCCACATTGATCTCGTCAAACACTTTCTGAGACCTCGCTAGCTCCTCCTCCGCCTGCACACACCACACCAAACGCAAGAGGTTCAAAACAAACAAACGGATTGTGGACATCCAGCATAGCGTCACCATCATTTCACTCGAATGAACCTCATGATTGAGAAAGGGTGGGATTACTGGTTGAGAGTGAGTTTTGGGGGGGGGGGTGGGGGAAGAGTAGGGCAGGACAGGGGTAAGCAGGGCAGGACATGGGTAAGCAGGGTAGAGCAGGGGTTTGTAAGGCCGAACAGGGCATGGGATAAGTAAGGCACGGCTGAGTTGTTTAGGGCAGAGCAGGCGAGAGGGTTTGTCAGTACCTGGCTTCTGGACAGGTTAGTTTGAGCGACATGATGAGCTGAGAGCATCCCTTGAGCCCAGCCAGGAGCAGCCTTCTCCAGGACAGACATGGGCTAGCCGTGCGCACACACACACACGCAGAAGAAGAGGCAGGCACAGATAGGAGAGACCGATAGGGTGGAGAGAGAGAGAACGGAAGTAGGACTGACGGACAATTTTTATTTAGAGAACAAACATTCTGTTAAACACAAGCACATGTTATTGATGTCTGGCTATTCAGCAGCTGCCAGACTTACAAATAACCAACGGGAAACCTCTAACTATCATACAGGCCTCATTCAGTACACTTCCGTTCAGCGGGATGCCCAATTTCGTTTGGCTACCTTAGCCATCTTGACGTCATCCTTCTTTTTGCCCTTCTGTAGGGAGGCAAAGTGATGTCTTGCACTGTCATAGTCCACAAGTTTCCTGTCACGCTTGGCAATGCGTGCCTGGGTTCCACAAAAGAGGGGATCACAAAAGGGAACCACAGACATAGAAGTGTCAGAAGTGATACCTCATCGCATTTAAACGACACAGCAGATTCAGAGGCTGCAGTATAGGAACATACTACATCAACATTGGTGATTTCAAAAGGTCAAAACATTTACCGCATAAGTTACAAATAAACACAAGTCATGTAAATATAGGTTTCCAAGCGGCACATACACACCTTGACGTCGGGGAACTGCGCCAAGTATGTATCCATGGAGATTAGAGACTGGTCCACGAGCTTCTGATAGTAGTCTGTCCACAGAGAATCTGTGTCCTACAACATTCACACATGGATAGGTGCCCGCACGCACACACACAAATATATTTATATACACAGCGTCACAACCCCATAGGTCGACGGACAACAGGGATGATAATGTCACCGATTCAGTTGGAGATGTGTACCTAGCTCTACTGGGTAACATTAGGGATCTATTGGACCACTACAGACAGACCAGACCTAAAGCTCCTGTTCTTTACCTCCAGGTTATTGTCCATCTCCTTTTCTATCATCTCCTTCTCAGGTGGAAGGATGAGAGGAGAAAGACATGCGGTTAAGAAAAGGAAGGAGGGGGAGAGCGTGTGGGGCAAGGAGGATAACTGACTTGGATGCTTCGGGGGGGAACAAAACAGGTATTGAAAAGTTGGAGATAAGAACCCTGTGGGTGATTCAAACCTTTCTTTTTAGCAGGGCAACTGTTCTTTTTGAAACCTGCTTCAATGAAGACCAGACACATGAACTCCCCCACCCACACCAAGGTGTCAGGTCTACCCACCTCTGCCATTGCGTCCACTTCTTCCTTGCCAAACCAGTCTGGTTCGTACATGTCTGCCAGACAGTCCTGCAGTCGCCTGGACGCCTCATGCATGGCTGGGGAGACAGACACACAGACAGGCAGACAGACAGACAGACAGACAGACAGACAGACAGACACACAGGCAGACAGACACACAGGCAGACACACAGGCAGACAGACAGACACACACACACACAGGCAGGCAGACAGGCAGACAGACAAACATGCAGGCAGAGAGGCAGACACACAGGCAGACACTCAGGCAGACAGACAGACAGGCAGACAGAAACACGTGACAGAGTTAAGACTCATATTTTCTGTTTTAGGACTACAACACACGAAAAGAAACTGATTGGAGCAGGGCAGGCTTCTTACTTTTTACTGCTACTAGGTAGGCCTTCAAGTCTTTCTGCAGTTTGCTGCCCTCTAACTGGAAAAGAAAAGAAAATCTAATGGTGATGGTGTGTGGGCTTGTGTGACGAGGGTCTAGGAGAGGGGACATCCATAGAAGAGGGAGGGGTTTTGAGAGGTAGGCTGATCTCACCATCTGCTTGTTGAAGTTTGTGACGCCCTCCTCGAACGCAGTGTCCCTGGTCTCATCTGCTTTCCCCAGCTTCTGAAGGACCTGAAAGAACAACCAACAGCCATGCCATAAATATCTCCACCAAACCTCAGACAGACAGACAGACAGACAGACAGACAAAGACTAGCACTGAGAGGAGCGATCACATTCACAACGTGACCCTTGATTATCATCCCATGAGGAGGAAATCAACAATAGTCAAAAATGGATTCTATTGGAGCAGCCTTTAGCTGGTCCTGAGGACTATTTTAGGCCTGCTGTCAAAGCCATGTGTCTCCACTGTGTCTCCTGGAGACCAGCTGACACCAGGGGTGGGAGTGTCCACCAGCGTAATGTCACTCTCTGTCACTAGGCCATTTCCCCTATGCCCAAGTTTCAATTCTGCATTCTTGTTAACCTCAGACTAGGCAGAATGTGAAGTCATCAAAAAAAAGCTCAACGGCACACATTCAGAAAAGCCTGATAGCAGAGCGGAGGCATAAGACATACAAGGACAGAGAGTGCTAGAAAGGGCACATTGTTGTAAATACGAAAGCTACCGGTTTGGGCCGTCTTTGTGTCAAGAGAGGATGTTACCAAGGTCAACAGCTAATCTGGTCAGCTGACAGCTCCTCCACACAGCTCTAACACCCCGGCCACCTGGTTTCCTAATCCTGGCCGGGTCGGGCCCCCGGGCCCCTGGCCCCCGCCTACAGACGGCCCGGGACTTCCCCTGTAACCTACACCAACGTCAACACCACAAACTCATTTTGGCTGGGTATTACACACAAGCCTGTTCCTTTTCTGCTCAGAGACCTTTGACCGATGCCACTATTGTTTGAGCAGATCTAAAATAGCTGGTTTAGTGATAGTGGTTGTTTCATGACAAGACATGATTTCACAAAATGACTCGAGCATATTTTATCATCAGTGAATGGGGACGAGGCCATGGCGAGAGACAGCAACAAAACAGACAGTTTAGCATTGAAAGACACACAGGGTCTGTAGTCCACAATGGGACCTTGAAGAACATAAAATATCTACTGGACCACTATTGTAGCCTGAAACAGACTGAGCATGTTTTCAGTTCAGACACACCCCCATTGTTAGACTTTACTGTATAGAGACTACTACTACTACTACCTTACCCCGCCTATGTCTGCCCATGCCATGGAGGTCAGATGTCAGGAACTACAACCTTCACAGAAGAATGTCTGCTGGTATGAGTAGGGAAAGGGTGGGGGGGTCTGGAGGGATAGCAGAACGGTGCTGCGAAACTCTATCCAACCCCCCCCCCCCCCCTCCCCCTCAACACTTCCATCTTTTTATGGCACACGGGACAGGGGGAGATGCTCCAGCCCCTCACCAGGAACCTCGAAGAACTCGAGCTGTGACTTAACACTCCGGTCCAAAGTTTCTCTGCGCCTTAAACCAGGTCGCAAGAGGCCTCGCTGTACACATGGAAAGGACCGCTTTCTGCTCCATTTTGTTGCGTACGCTCCGAGTTGTCATATGCTCGTGTGTCACTCGGCATTGAATGAACAGTTTAACAGTGGTGAGTCACACAGGTTCTGAGAGGAGTGAATACCATTACAGTCTATTCTTGGACATTGAAGACTATGAACACCCATAAAGTATGTCACCAACTACCAAGTGCTGAAGGCACATTCTCTAGCGCTTTCTATTAGACACTTTGTGTCCCTGTTCATATTCCATAGTGATTCCTTGCTTATCCCTTGTGTTCTCTTCGGGTCATTCTGACCCATCAGTCATTGTGACCCACCATCGTGACATTGCGACAACTTTACAGCATACAAAAACAAAGTGAAGCATTTCCTTTATCCATTGGACTGTCTCAAACCTCCCACATTGCGAAGGATAAAAGAAAATTATTTTTATTTGTTTTTGTATTGGGTAAAATTGGGTAAACACAACGATGGTTCGTTATGTGACCCGAAGGCAGTACAAGGGTTAACTAGTATTTCATATTATATAAGGTATCTAGGTATAGCCACCATGTCAGAGTGGTATGTTTGAGAGGGCTGTTGACAAGCTCAGTGTGCATTCCCAGAAGCATCTCTCATTTGACTTTCACTGATGACGGCGACTGGCCTTTTAGCGCCGTTACAGCCCCCTGAACTCCTGTGATTATGTCACACTGTTCAGAACACACACACGCATAAGGACCCTGTTTGACAGGCGAACTCCCTTTAGTTACCTGTCTTTGGCTTTACTTGGTCAACAACTAAAGACACGAGGGCTTCAGGAAATGACAGGAGATTTTCCAGGAGCCAGACAGGTTTACGTGTGGGACTGTATGAGCGTGCGTTTTTCCTCCCTCTCCCTCTCCCTCTCCCTCTCCCTCTCCCTCTCCCTCTCCCTCTCCCTCTCTCTCTCTCTATGTACCGTCCATTAGTGTGCATCACAGAAGCCTGAGCAATGGTCGCTCACAGGTCACACTGGTGTTGAATTTCAGCACCTAAAATACCCCTACATACCCCCCAGGGCTGCCAACCCCACCCACCACTAATCCAAACCTCTCTCTCTCTCTCTCTCTCACACATGGGTTCTGGGGTATTCATGAGAGGAAGGAGGCCTGTGATCTATTCATAGATAACCCATGGTCCAACACTGAGGCATGCTGGAACAGGACAGGTGTGCGGGCAGGGCTGAGGGGAGGGCGGTGCTGGCCTCTGGGTATCCAGGGAGTGGGAGGGAAGCCAGGGGCTGGGCCGGTCACCTCTTGGGGGAGTCGTTGTTTGGGTTGTCAATGACATAGGGTCAGACCTACGCTGGTGAAGGCCCAGAGGTCAGTGTCAGAGGTGTGTGTGTGTATCCATACAGCGGACGGGGCCAATGAGCCTCATCCGGTACCCCCTGGAGGAGTTCTCCCATCATGCTGTGCACACAGACCACCTCCTGGTCTGGTCTCTAGGTCTCCCACAGCAGGTACTGACATTTACATCACTATGACAACCATGGTAGCACTCAGTGTTCTCAACATTTCTCCAACCAATGGTCAACCTTTGTTGAAACCTTAAGGGAGGGATCGATGTGGCATAAGCCAATAGCTGGCGGCGCTGACTTGGCAGGGCAGAAGCTGGGGGTTAGGGGCTCCATGCCAACATAGGCTGTGTAACACTCCTCAACTGGTTTGGGTTCCAGAGGGAAGAGGAGACATTGACCTTCCCACTGAAGCAATCAAAATAATAGGGCCTAGGTGGTAATTAACCAGGGGGCTAACTATACTATTCACCTCTTGAAAACATGCTATATGCTAAGTGCAGCACATTCAGTAGGTTAAGTCTACAGCTGTATTTGAGTCATACAACCCATGGGATCCATCCAAATGGTTGATGTCAGTTCCTGACTCAATGGGATGACATCTTGAAGTCGTTTTTACTCTCTGACACACACACCCTTCTCTATCCCTCATCCTGTAAAGTAAAATGATCCATGTCGAACATTTTAGACAAACTAAGAATTATGTAAGGAAAATCGAAAATATTTGTCCCTGCCCAACTGCATGTTCTTGGCATCCTGTTGTTTGCAGTCGAGCGATTAGAATGTCGTGGTTAATACCTTACGGCTTAAGCAAGGAGAGTGATTAGAATAGACAATAGCGGGGCTGCTTCGGAACCTGGGATGAGCTTGTAGGTAGAGTGTTGACATGTCGCAATCAGACTTGGTGTAGATACATCATATTCACAATAAAACGACACTGCGAAAGTATACGTTTGTCATATTCATACCAAGAGCGAATTGAAAGACGGATTGTTATCAATTTTGTCTTGACAAAGTTGCAGACAAAATAGATTAATGCCCTGGGTGACACAAAAATTACCTAAATGTGCCGTTATAGTTTCGTGACATAAAAAAATACTTGGTGCGTGTTATAATTTACTATGGCAGGGTCTTATGACTTTGTCGCGCATCCACAGCTGTCAAAATGTATAAGATATAAACCTAATAGAAATAACGGTGAAGGTGTTTTGACATTTGCACCGATTGAAAGGGAGGTAGGCTATTGAAAACCACAACACGGACTGTCAAGCCAAGCAAGATGTATTGAATACCAAAAGTTTAAAAGCAACATATGCCTCATGTCTATGTAACTTTATAGCCTACCCCTTACCTTTTCTTGAGCTCTGGTGAGCTTTTTCTGTACATTGCTTGCCAGTTTCCCGGCGGTGACCCCTTTCCCCATCTCAGCCATTTTACACTCCTTGTGTAACGGATCCCCAATGCTTGGACAGTTGATGATATGTAAAAATGGGTAAAGAAAGGGCTACAACTTGTCGAGTGAGGGAGTGTTTAAGAAGGAGGTACTCCCCAAGACTCTGTGCTGCGTAAAACCCTCCTCAAGACCGATGTGGGTTGCGCGTAATTATAATCCCGATGACAACGTCTTAAAGGTGCAAAACAAAACCTAACGGTGAAGTTGACTAACAAAACAAAGTCACGTGTAAAACAAAGACAAAATAAAACGTAGACAATATGAGTCAAAAAGCGTATGTATAGGTTGCAGGTTCAGATATCCTGTGCCCTCCGTTAATTGCTGAAGCTTCCAGCCCGATATGGAGCGATTGGGTTTCCCTTCTTCTCTCTGTCCATCCCCTTAAAGGCACAGTTATCGCTGTTATTATTAGCCGACAACTGTTTCACTACATGCAACTGGTGTCTGTGTTACTTCTTATAAACTGTGGCGCATTTGGGTAAGGACTGCATGTTGTTTTAAACTGCTATATCCCTGGGTTCATATCTAATCATTTTCAACGTTTATAACACGCGAGTAATTGTCAGAGAAAACTATGATTTTAAGTATAAAAATCCTGCCTTCTTTTCAAATTGACAAAAATACCGGTAGATGGCAGCAATGCAATCATTTTCACAGTCAAACCAGGAACATTTCCGTAATATTTAATTTAAAAAATAAATCTTTAAATATATCATCATCAGTTTTAAACATTTTAGATATCTCTCTTTTACAAATAATACAAAGATTTACACACTGTTCTAAAATATATAAATATGTTCAATTTTTATCCTACATTTATTTTGTTCGACTGGAAGTGTGAGTTTTTTTATGACAAAATCTTTCTCCAAGGTGATCTTTAAGAAAATACAGATTTTCTTTATGATACTACTTTGATTTCAATTTGATCACACTCCTTTAAGCAAAAGGTTGCATATCCATAACAAAACACAATTCAGCTTTTCACAAGACGATTGTGAGTGTCCTTATTAATATATACTTTTCATATTGGCAAACAGTCTGTTGTCAGCAATGTAAAAGAGCATCTATTGTCATTCTTCAGAAATGTTCATAGTTCATCCCCACCCCCACCCCCCTCCCTCCTGGTTTAAACTTCCATGACAGTCTGTCCAGCCTCACTGACTCCCTTGTGTGCCTTGATGAAGTTCAGACCCCGTTGGCCCCTCCAGCCAATTAAATGTCCTGATCTGTTTGCATCTCTCTTATTTAACCAATCCTGACACTTCTCCTCCCCTCCCCTTAAGGTTTCACTTTCCAGGCTCATCCATTCCCCAGGGGTGGAAGTGTTCAGAGTCCAGTACCAGGGTGCCCAGCCAATAGAGGATCTGGGAATACCAATGGAGTCCATCTCCATGATGACCGGTGGTGCCTGTCCATCGATGCAACAAGCGGAGCGGGTAGAATGCCCAGTGGGCCAGAGTCTGGTGATCCACTACCGCATAGCACGACACCACCGCCCCGTCCACCACCACAGTCCCCTGCCTCGTGAGGGGTGCATATGCACCCCTGTCCTCCATGACTTCGACCTGGGTGATCCGAGAGAGACGGGCTGCGCTGTGTCTCGCTCCCTCCTGAGTCTCTGCGGTTATCAAGCACTGTCCTGGTTGAGCTTCGCTGGCAAATATTGTCCTCAAAGCACCAGGAGGGGGCACTGTCCCCTCGGTGCAGTTTCCTTCTGAGACAAACAGAAGATGGGCTGCTGTGAGAGACAGGCCGACACCCCCTTCTGTCCTGATCATGTAGAACTGCTTCCAGGTTAAGGGGTCACGGTCCAGGAAGGTGAGGACCTCGCTGTATGCCAGATCCCCGCTGCCGTCGCTGCCAGACGAAACAAGCACTCGCTCACTCAGTTGCAGGTCCCGCATCGCCCTTTGACCCCCATCCTCTAAGGTCACCATCGCCCCCCCGGGGAAACAGCCTCCTGACTTGGCAGCCACCGAATGCTCTGAGAGTGAAAGAAGAAAGGAAGGGAAAAAAAGAAAATGTTAAACAATACTTTCAAGTGGGGTCCGGTACTCAATAGCAGATTGGCTACTCCCTTAAACAAAATATTTACTTATTTTACCTTCTAAAAGTACAATAAAGAACAAAACAAATCTTGAAGATTAAAGGTATTTTTTTCAAGATCAGTAAAAGTGTGCATTTGAAGAGGTCTGCTGGGACAGTCTCAAGTCTGTCTAATCCAACACAAATATTTGGGGAAGGTGGAAACCAAGGCCAGGTGATAAGATTAGTGATCTTAGAAACAGGAAGGAGGGAAGAGAATAAATGTACAGGTTAATCATCTCAGGACTCAAATGTAACCTTGTGTTCTGAACACACATAAGAGCCAACAGTGTCTAGAACTGAAATCATGTAAAGGGGGTAATACAATAGCTCTATCCCACTGACTTATTAGAGGGAGTGCCTCAATGCTTGCTTCTGTTCCATCTGATTAGTCCTGTACCTGTCCTTCCCCCTCCCTCCCTCTACTATGGAAGGGCCGTGCTCATTGGACTCTACTTCTCCCGGCCATCACTTGAGGTCCAATGAGGAGGTCCAATGAAGAGGTCCAATGAGGAGG
Source organism: Hypomesus nipponensis (assembly GCF_054491055.1). Lineage (NCBI taxonomy): Eukaryota > Metazoa > Chordata > Actinopteri > Osmeriformes > Osmeridae > Hypomesus > Hypomesus nipponensis. Next base: position 9,889,143 of record NC_140372.1, on the reverse strand, counting down.
TCCTATGAGGTGGTCCTATGAGGTGGTCCTATGAGGTGGTCCTATGAGGTGGTCCTATGTGCTGGGCTCCAGAGGACTTGAAAGTGAGGCCGAACTTCAAGGTGCCCCATTGTTTCAGTAGTGTAAATTGAGTCATTACTCGACTTTCACCCCTAGGTCTTGCATTTAGCAGGGGCCTGGTATGACAGCGCCCCCTAGTGGCTTCTTCCTCTTGGTCTCCTTTGCTGGGTATCAAATTTGCTAATGGTACAAATCGTGTTCACAGAAAAGGAAAATCGAACAATGTCAGTAGTCCCAAAGACACAGTTGGTTTTACAGCTGGCTTGACGAGTTGCCTTGAGTGAATGTCTTTGCCTTTCAGTTTGTTTTTCAGTTGTAAAATAAAAAATGACGCTTTGGGGCTGTCTTCCGATCAAGTCAAGGACTGGTAGCTGGCAACCCGATCTGGGTAGGGAGGAGAGAGAAGCAGAAGAATAGGGGAAAGGAAGAAGGAAGCAGAAAAGGGGAGAGAAAGTCAGAATCTCAGTTACCACTCAGAGAACAATTGGAAAAACGGGCAGGAAGTGGGTAAGGGGCTCTCAAAGTCTGAAGTATACTTGCTCAGTTTAAAGTAACTAACACTGGACTGGTTACTGTGTCTTGACTGGCCAAATGAAGGATGATACAATAAGAAAGAGCTGAAAACACTGAACTAAAAGAAGCAATGCTGCGTATGAACACAATGACATAGGACATTCTGTCATTTCCTGAGAAGGGGGAGGTGGGCAGGGCTGGGGCGGGTGAGATTTTAGGAGTGGCATGAGAAAGAGTGAGTGACCCCACAATGGTTCGCACGCACTTGAAAGTGAAGCACCAAGCAACCGCAGACTGGGAAGGTGAAGGCCAGATGGAGCGTTAGGAGAGGCAAGAAGAAAAGCGTGTGGGAGAAACAGCCAAAGCACCAGCTGAGATCTAAAACCAGCTGTGACCAGAAGTAGAACGTCTTAGTGCAGGGCGATGAGGTGACTGGAACTTGCTTTAGTTGCGTGGTCTTCAGTGGGACGTTGTTAGAGATGCATGGCCTGTCCGCTCTTAGTGGGAGTCCCCTGAGGGACACGGACAGGTCCTCTCCCGGGAGAGAACACTACGCCTGACCCAAACTGCCCCGCTGAAGCCAAGGTGAGAGGTTTCTGTGTTAGTGGGGGTTAAAATGAAGAAAGGGACATCCATGCACTCAAACGATCTTTTCTCTAACTTCTTTCAAATCCACGTTCTCTTGGACTTGACCTCCCCCCCTCCCCCCCCCCTCCTTCCCTCCCTCCTTCTCTCCCTCCCATCTCACCTGACTTGACGCTGCAGTGCACGTGGGCCTTGGACTCGTAGTAGACCCAGTCGAAGCCGGCCTCCACCGCCAGCCGGGCCAGCATGGCGTATTTGTTGCGGTCGCGGTCTGACGTGGTGATGTCCACGGCCCGGCCCTCGTAGTGCAGGGACTCCTCCGAGTGGTGGCCGTCCTCGTCCCAGCCCTCGGTGACCCGCAGGCGCACGCCGGGCCACAGGTTCATCACTGAGATGGCCAGCGAGTTGAGCTTATCCTTACAGCGCTGTGAAGGGAGGAGGGCGACGGAAGGGAGCGTGAGAGAGAGGGGGCGTGGTTAGCGATGAACGCACCTACATGACTGGAGCACACATCGTAGGAACAATCTGGCTCTATGTGAGACATCCATTTGTAGCACGGACGGACAGTACCCCCCTCCCCCCCTCATCCATCCATCGACCACAGACAGGCTCACACTCCCTAACCCAATGGTTTGGGAGAGTCTCCTGTCTCCCAAACCCACTCGCGGATCTCCCCCACAATGCACCACGGCAGTCACCAGCACCCACATGTTTGCTTTCTGTGGTGAGCGAGGGAGCCATGGGGCTAACTTAAGGCCTGGAGAAAGGTTGGAGGGATGGAGGGATGGAGCAATGGAGGAGTGAGGTTATGGAGGTGGGGGTGAAAGGGAGACCGAACTGGGGTCTGGTGAGGGTGAGCAAACAGAGGGTGAGAGGACCCATTGAGGACCCTTAAGACGCCCCCTTCTCTCTCTCTCTCTCTCTCTCTCTCTCTCTCTCTCTCTCTCTCTCTCTCTCGCTAGCTCCTTCTCTCTCTCTCTCTCTCTCTCTCTCTCTCTCTCTCTCTCTCTCTCACACACACACACACACACACACACACACACTTGAATGACACTGAGACTGTGAGAGATTACAGAGACAAACATGAACTGTTTGACACTTTAGCCTATTTATTGTGTGGTAAGCATCTCTGAGCCTGTGCAACAGTCTGCACCAGTTAGAATACGTCCAGCAGTCCCCGTGACAGTGAGTCCATGCATCACTGCTATAGTAAATCAACCTATATGATTAATATTGGGGCTTTTATGTTGGGTTTATGGCTTTTTATTCATGCTAAGTGAAACGACGAGCGTGAATGAATTCTTTCTTGAATGAATAATTCTATGAATGAACAGTTTTCCAGGTTGGAACTCTGGGTCGAGGATAAGAATAGCCCATTGCGGAGTTGCCATAGATGCCTTTTCACAGAGTAGTGTGGATTTTAACATCTTTTTTTCTCTCTGCGGTCACAGAAACGATCTGGAGTTCATAAATCAGACGATGAATTTTGTTAGTTTTCCTTTCAAGGTACAGATCGACGGGGTTTCTGTAGGAGCGGTTTAGCACTAACCACGAGCTACACAAACATTCGATGCGGAGTTGACAACACGCGCCTATGCACACCTATGGCTTTGCTACAGAACAGTCAAGTCAGTATGAGCGCCCCAGTGCCACTCGCGGGCAGGAAAGTCACCACTGAATCAAAAATAAGAGGCGAAAAAATGTGTATAATTAAGGCTTAAACGCAAGTGAAGTGGACTATTTTTGCACATGTGTGCTGCAAAAACAAACAGAAAAATAACACAAAATAGTAAAAAACAAACAGGAGGTTGTCTCCTGCGGCTGGCGGCAGCGGTCGCGCTTGGAGCTCATAAATTGTGCGCAGGTCAAGTTAAGCGCGCAACACCGACAGCGCGGACCGAGGTGACAGCTAAAGACGGAGTGGGCACTTTTATTCCCACGTGGGTCTGTGGGACATAAACGCTGGTGCTTAGAGAGGAAACCCGTGGTCACAAGAGGCAGATATAAATACTTTATTCCTAGGGAATTGAAGTCAAATAAATTCCACTCGGAACCACATCAATGACCGTGTCGTAAAATTTCTGACAGTCCAGAAGGCGACCGTTAACTCTGGCCAGTCAGTCTGAAACTAACGGTAAACATTTGTACATGCGCGACTCAGGCTCTGGCCAAATAAGACGATTGGGTGTTCCCCCTCCCCCCTAAAAACGATGTAGGCTAAAACAGAGGGGATGGTGTTTTAATTAAACGTTACCACGTTTCCATAGCCAACGCTACCTTTTTTTGACACGGTGTTGCCTACAACTAAGGGTCAACTATTCCCATCTTTTCACGCATGCCCAACGGTTTCACTTGATTGAGGCAGTGCCGTTTTGACCCCATTTGACATGTCAACACACAGTCGATGTCATGTGGTAGCAAACATACTCGGGGGCCACCCCACTGACGAACCAAAGCAACACTGAGTCAAACTGCATATCAATATTTTAGACAACTATAGGTATTTGAATTGCGTGACCGTAGAGCGAGTTGTGCAAATATGCACTGCCCGTAATCAGCGCTCTCCACTGCGTTGAGACATATGCAACCCAAGTCAATAACATGGAATCGATAACGCAGGTCCACGAGTTTAAAGGCTGAGCAAAGTACAAGAGGTAGCTTTAATACCCAACCCGATCTTAAAGCCAAGGTCTCAAGTGCAGGGGAGCCTCCAGAGAACATGTTATCATTGAGCTTTGGATCTCTCCTAGGAAGTCTTACCTGAGTCATCATGCGGTCAGCACCTGTCTTCTCTTCATCTTTGAAAATGATGTCCGGATTGTAATTCGGAGCGAGCTCCTTGAAGCGCTCCGAGTTCCGAGTAATTTTCCCTTCATATCTGCCACTCGCTCCTAAAGTCTTCTCGGCGACATTAGGGCTGAACTGCTTCAACGAAAGTGGTGCGAGTTTTCTTGGGGACCGCCTCTTGCCATATCCCCTTCCCGGTCCGCAGCTCTCACCGACCGGCGAGAGAATCAGGGCGCACCAGGCGAGGCACGTCACCAGCAAAGGGAGCCGCATTCCACTCGCGTTGGCGGCCACCCCGGCTGGTGTCAAACTTTCACTAATATATTTAAACACCTCCTCCCCCTGGTCGCTTCTTTTCTACCGTTTCTTAGTGTCAAGGGGGAGGAGGACAGATTCCTTACGAATGAATCACTAAGTCCCCAAAATTCGCCATTCCAGGCGCGCAAAAGGACAGTGCGTAATTGGAGTCGTCTTATCACGCCGGCGTCTTTTTCAACCAAAAATATCTTAAACTGGTAGTACTCTCAGCTCCTTTCACCGTGTAGCTCTCGTATTCCCAGTCCCGGCAGAAGCAGAGGCATAAATAGGCTAAGTCAGTTTATCTTGGCAAACAGGTTCAAAGCAGTCTATATAGTTGTGAGAAGCGGTCACAGACAGGCCCAGTGCGCAGACTGTGCTTTTGGGTAGCGGTCAAAGGGTGTCCCCGCAGCGGTTTCTGCCACTCGGGCCGGTTCTCAATGCGTCCCTGTGGCGCAAGGCTCTCAGCTGAAATGGAAATGGAAGAGATCCGACAGATGAGATGCCGTGGAGGAGACCGCGCCCTGCCAGTCCTGCCCTCTGTCCCAGCCTACCTCTCCTCCCATCGGGTCAGCCCGGATGAGTCTTCGCTTTATTGCCACACGCTCCGCTCTCTCCTCAACACCACTGTGTGTATGCCAAAAGGCTAGACAAACATCAGTGTGCGGCGGTCTAGACTCGCGCACACTGACACTGTCCTTTGGACCCTTGAGACTATCTTGAACTCAAATGTGGTAAAATGAGGAAGAAAGCACGCATGTTCGCAGGAACACACACGCGCGCGCGCACGCACTCTCCCTCTCTTACACACACACACACACACTATCGGCCCTTGCATTGGAGATCATGCACAAAGAATTGAGTAGATCGGTGAGAAGCGCGGTGAATTGTGCAGGGCAGGTCCGGTTTCACTGACAGAGACAGGACATACAACACCAGGCGACTGCTGGACCCCATCACGGCGACTCTGCCCGAACCCATTAAAGTCCTATTGAGACAATGTGCTCACACTGTCGTCGGATATCCCCTTTCACATATTTATTGGATTAGTAGCGTAACAGACACCTAATTAGCGCAAATGGTTACAATAACAAGTTACGGTTTCTCAATAATAGGCAATTTCATTTAAGACGCGTTTTTTATAGCGTACGTTTTAGATTTTAAAGCTTTTAGAAGAAGGAATAAAACGGAAAAATAGAATTAGGAGTTTCAATAACCCAATGCTACACAACTTCAATAGCATTCTTGAGACGCTCCAACACCTTGAGTCAATATCGCACTCTTCCTCGAGAAGCAGCGATCAGTCGTCTGGAGCCTCCGTCACCCAGTCACACAGTCTATCGACCAGCGTCCACTAGATTTTCCGTTTACACTGACTAAAGTAATCATTACTCAACACGCATAACACTACTCACCTGATGAGGTCTGATTCAAAATAAACTGTATGTATTATATTAACAATATCCACAGTTGATGCAAAAACAGAACATGAACAACCAGGTAGAATTGACCTAATCCAGATCCATATTTGACCCCCATTTGTGAAACGTATTTCTTTATTGGTAATAAGACACTGAAGCATTTAAAAACAGTAAAAATACAAAAATGCCTTAAGCATACCTAAAAAGAATAGTTAAAACAGGATTTCATTTTAAAGTATTGCTAATTAAAAACGTATATGACATAGCCAATTTCTCTAGTCCAAGTTAAGCTACATGACCATAGTATGTCAGCAGTGTGGATTTCCTGTCTGTGGTCACCTAAACAGCCCGACCGCCTTCTTCTTCCTGGGTCTGGAGGCGGGTCTGTCTGAACTAGCAGACACATCAGATCCAGTCTGCAAGGTAGTGGAGGAGAAAGACACAGGTCAACCACACTCAACGACCTTAGAAACCTCCGGTATGACCGCACGTGACCCATGTTGGCCCTGTACCTGTGGTGCTGTAGGTCCGGTGGGTTCCGTGGCTCCAGCTTGGGCCCCCAGGCCGGTGGGGGGGTTCTCCCCCAGACTGGGTTCACAGCTCCCAGCCTCTCTCTCTACAAGACAGCAGCAGATACACACCTTGGCAGGCAACACCTCTATCCCCATGGAGATAAGCCCATGGGTGACCACAGTGATCAGACACCTTCTGTGCCTGACGATACCCGCTGATGTTTGCTTGAGATAGTGTGTGTGTGCACCCGTGGAAGTGGATGACGGCCTAACCGGCCACTGGCAATGGTTGATAACATGGAGTAAGACAGCACAGAGGGACAGGGGCCGTGAGCGGTCCGAGGAGAGGGGATCCGACCTGGGGGTGGGGTGAAGCTGGGGCCGGGGGCTGGGTCCTGGCTCTGAGCGGGGGGGTCACCCCGGTCCTGGGCGCTCTGCTCAGACAGCTTCCTCTTGCGGGCGTTGGCGTGTGTGGTGACGGCCGTGTAGAGCTGCTGGAGGTCTGGGTCGAACCCGAACCCATCTTGGGGGAGCCGCAGCTGGGGAAGAGCCTGGGGGAGGGGAGGGCGAGGAACACATAAACACCTTTGGGGAGTGGGGGGACTATCTGCTTCAACAAATATTTCACTTCATTGACGGCTGGGTGTGGTTTTGGGGCAGGAGTGTATTAAAGAAGACTGACTCAAGAAGCTGTCAAAAACAGACACTATCACCAAGCACCAAGAAATATCACGGAAAGAAAAGGAAGGAAAGCTTTAGGGAAACATGACGTCTTGGTGTCGGGCCCTGGCCTGGATCTCTCGGTCACATGTCGGAGTTTCTGACCCCGCATGATTGAGGTGTGACCGAGGGCCTGATAAGAGTCTAATCACAGCCCTGTTACTGCCACCACGAGCCATAGGTAGCCACGCACACAGGAACAACACCACAGGAGGCAGGAAACGCACACACACATCCATGGGCACACAAGCACACACACACACACACACACATCCAGGTACACACAGATCCGTGCACGCACAGGCACGCACATACACGACCATGAGCGCACATAGATTTTCTTTCTTTTTTTCTGGAACCGCCGACCTAGCCACACGTCTGACAGATAAGAACTTATGCAAACGTATCCAACATATGCGTATGCACGATTGGCACATATAAAAACACACTATTCATTCTGCTCCCGTTTTTTTTCTTTTTCTAATCCTTTTTCAAACGGAGAGGACAAACTCTCCAAATTAGCTCTTCAAATATTGACCGGGTAAAATTGGTGGTCTCTCGCTGCTGTCAGTGAGAGAGGGGCTCCTAAACATACTCGGTCAGGTTTAGAGGTTTGCATTGATTTATTTTTGTTATTTGTTTGTTTAAATATCGTAAAAATAAATGTATGCTCTGGTGAGCTTTGGTTCTCCTTTGGGCACAGAGAAACCAATGTGCTCCATTGAAAGTCATTCGAGTAAACGCTCCTTCTCTTCACTTGCTCCATTCTCCCATTTGGTGATCTTTGCCTTATTTTTCCACTTTTATTTCATCCTTTGCCTCAGCGCAACCCATATCAATGACCAAGGATATCTATTAGTTAGCTTGTTTCAATCTGAAGTCATAGCTAGGATGAGTATCTGAGAGAAGAGCATAGCGCCGTAGATATCACAGTGCCGTCAACTGCACGATCCTGTCCTACCTCACTGTGTGTGGAAAGAGAATGGAACGACAATTGACATATAAAAAGAGAGAAAGGTGACTGGCGTGGGTCAGTAACCCCTGTCACAGTTAATATTCTTCTGGAACTTTCCTTTGGCCCCTCTTAACACTGAAACGCTCTCATAACAGACCAAAGTCCTCCAGCCCCATGAGAGAGAGAGAAAGAGAGAGGGAGGGTGGGGTGGCTGCAGTCAGGGCAGCTCACCTGGGTGCCAAACCCGTCCATCCATCCACCCCCCCCACCCCCTCTCACCTGCTCACCTCTCAACCCTGTCCACCGTGGGTTGGCAGGCCGGTGGGCATCTCCATATAAAAATTGGCAACGCTCTCTACCCGCAGAGCAACCGAGAGATGGAGGCGGAGGGGAGGATGAGAGGAAGAGGGCAAGAGAGATGGCATGGCGTGTTGACGTTTGCCCTATTATTAGTCGGTAAACAGCTCTGTTTATAGCTGTGGGTGTTTTCCCTGATAACCAAGTCTCTATGGCCAGTGTTCTGTAGCTGGGGCGACAGGCAGCCCGGCCCATGTTGACTTCTTCCATTTTGTTGACCTCAACTTCCCCCCCCCCCCCCCCATACCTGACACATCACTTCCTGGAGGGGCCCTGGGCCTTGGCCACCTGCAGGCTCCCAAACCTGATCTCCAAAACACTGGGATCCTCTGCTACTGTCGGGCCCCTTCGCTCAGCTGGGCTCTGCTAGCCTAGCGCAGCAACACGCCCGGCGACACAACCGTCGTTGGTACCGCCACCGTCACACAGACCAGCTCCGTGCGTGCATGTCTACTAGGCCTGATCAACGCTGGTGAATATGAGGGAGGTGGCAGAGTAGGGCTGACGTTTTCTGGGGTCTAAGATGACCCCCAAACTGATGCACACAAATCTCCAGCAGTGGACACACGTGTTGTTGGATTTATATGCAGATGGTGTTGATGGATTCTAGAAGACTGTGTGAGGATGATGGGTGTGAGGACAGCCAGCCAGAGGGATGGGGGGGGGGGGGCAGGGTTTGGGACAGCGAGGGGCGGAGGACTGTGTGCTCTGCAGGGGGATTAGGGCAGCCACAGCTGGGTACACACACACACACACACACACAGCAGAGGGCCGGAGACCGCGCTAGGCCAGGGGAGGAGGCAGGAGGGAGCGAGCATCCTCACCTCACCCCACCTCCCTGAGGAGAATACCCACTGCTCCTGTGGAGGGGAAGGCGCATCACAGGAAACAGCGCCTTTGCCCCGCACGCACCACTTCCTGTCCGAGGGAGAATGGGTTCATGGGTAACAGACAGAGGTATAGATGGGTACGTAGTCGAGGCCACATGCTCTTTTAGGAAAGAGGAGGGAGGAAGAAAAAAAATGTAAGCATCTCTACTTAAGTTGCCACCTCTTCCCTTTGTTAAGCATCAAAACCTCCAGCCCCCTAACAAGTTATTTGTGTGAGGGATGACAGTCCGGTGTGCTCTGTTCAAACGTACTGGATCCCCTTGCCTGCCTGCCTGCCTGCCTGCCCCGCCATCTTGCCTGCCTGTGTGCCTGTGTACGATGGAGTCGCTGTGATGTCTTGCGGGACACCACACTCGCCCCGTCCAGGCGGTGCTGCCCAGCTGAAGGGCTCGCAAGGAGCGGGCCGGGCCAGGCCACAGAGGTCCTAATTACAGGCTCGGGGGCTGGGGAGAGCCCGGTGGAAACTGTGTGCAACTCCACGGCAGAGGAGAGAAAGGAGAGGAGAGGACAGGAGGGAGGACAGGAGGGAGGACGAGAGGGCGGAGGCCAGTCAGCCCCCCCCCCCCCCCCCCCCCCAAAAAAAAAGGGGGCCTCCAGGATGACATGGTTATCAGTTAGGGATGATTACTGGAGGCCTGGAGCCTGGGGGTTCAATTTCAGCTTGACCCCCCCCCCCCACACACACACACACGCACATCTCACCTCAGAAGGGAGGGGCAGTTATGCAGCTTATACCCAGCCCAGAATGACACCAGTGACAAGCTCCAGTTCGCTCTTTATCACCTGCTGCCAATAAAACACTGAGAAAGCAACGGGCCGTCAACAGTAGCCCTGTCAAACACATCTTTAAGTGTCCATGGATATAGTCACACACAGATACCACCAGCACCCACAGCTCTACCTGGGCCGGGGGGGGGGGGGGGGGGGTCACCTGACCACTTAGGGGTGTCGATTCACCCAAGTTCTCTATCATGATTGGTGCGTTATTTCAAAAACACAGGAAGTTCATCCTCCCAATACGTGGTGCTTTTAAATAGAAAAAAAGTCTAACACTGGAGCCGTCACTCAGGCAAAGAGCCCATACCTTGCCAGTGTGCCCACCGTGCCCGGTGGTGGCTGAGACGTGGACGCCGTCACAGACGCCAGACAGTTGTCCGAGCTTTACCGGACCCCACCTACTTATCACACAGGCCGTGAATTCCTCAGGGCTGTGTGATAAGAGCCTCTCACTCGTGTTTCTATGGGTGGATGTAAATGATTTACAGGGAGAGGGGGAGGAAGAGAGGGAGAAGGAAAGAGGCAGGGACGCAAGGGAAGAAACAGAGACAGAGGCGAGGGGGTTGGCACAGAGAGAGAGAGAGAGAGGACGACACATACAGAGAGAGAGAGCGAGCACATACAGAGACACAGACAGAGAGAGGGCACAGACAGAGAGAGGGCACAGACAGAGAGAGGGCACAGACAGAGACACAGACAGACAGAGAGAGAGATCACATACAGAGACACAGACAGAGAGAGAGAGAGCACATACAGAGACACAGACAGACAGAGAGAGGGCACAGACAGAGACACAGACAGACAGACAGAGAGAGAGGGCACAGACAGAGACACAGACAGACAGACAGACAGACAGACAGAGAGAGAGAGCACATACAGAGCCACAGACAGACAGACAGACTGACAGAGAGAGAGTGAGGTGGGGGGCGGCACAGTGCGGGAGCAGCAGCAGAAAGAGGCATCCCACTGTCCTTGAGGTGCAGAGAGCTTCTGATGGATGGCTTCTCCTCCACCTGCACCTCAAGAACCCCCCCCCCCCCCACCACCACCACCTCAGTTCTCCACATCCCACCCCACGTCAACCCAGAGGGGCCCCCAGCACGGCCAAACCCACAGCGCTGCCAGCCCGCAGCCCCGGCAAACTGCCTCGCCTCCTTCACTCCCTCACACTGGTCTTCTCCTTTCAGGACTGAACCAAAAACCAAAAGCGTGCGTCACTGCTGCATGGACTAGACAAACGCACCCGAAAACACGGACTCTCACAAAGAGCGAGAGAGAGTGAGAGAGAGAGAGCGAGCGATGAAGAAACACTGACCCTCACACACACCCTCAGCTCTAAAACCAAAGGCATGCGTCACTGCCTGAGCCCTGTGCTCAAACAGAGACACTCCCCTGACCAGGTCCCAGTCCCAGCCCACAACACCGACACCCAAATCTGGGTGCCGTTGGTGGAATGTTAAAGGATGGATGAAATTGTGTATTTACCCACACGCCACAGAATAATTGTTCCCCCGAAGAATTTGTATTCGATTCCTTTGCTTACGGTTGTGTGTGTCTGTGTAACAGTGGCACTCGTACATCCGCCACCACCCCAGGTAAATGTTGACTGGTGGTGGGTGGGGCTGTCGTGTGGCTGAAGGGGCTCCCATGGAAAGCTGGGGTGGAGAAGAGCAGCTCTTTCTAGTCCTCTCTCTCTCTCTCTCTCTCTCTCTCTCTCTCTCCTTCCGGCATGTCTACCTCCTCCCTTCTCTCCCCACAGTTCCATCTCATCCCTCCATCGCAAAGAGGTTCGAATGGAGGAGAAGACCGAGAGAGAAAGAAGAAAGGCACCAGTGTGGCGATGGTGAGGGGGGAAGGAGGAGTGTGGAAGGGTAGGGACGTGGGACAAACAGAGAGGGCGAGGAAACCCCTCCCCTTTCTCCAATCCTTTGATTTTCTGGAAAATAATTCACCCAAAATACCCCCGTGCTTTGCTTTGATGGCGAGCTGTGTCATCTCAGATGTATTTACCCACAGATAAAGGCATCTTTCACTGAGCCACAGAGCTCCCAAAAGGCAGGGCCATGTTTGCAGAGGAGAGTGGAGAATGATGTAGCATGGCCGACCAATCACTGACTCAGTCTTCCTTATAGCTCTGGGCAGTAAAGGCGACTCACAAGGAAAGATGAGTAGCAAGGAAACAGAAATCTAAACAGAGCGAGTGACACACAGGGGAATGTTTCCTTCAAGGGGTAAACATTAACAGACACACACGCTCCTGCACAGATAAATACTGTGCTCTCACACTGCCCTACACCCCGTTTTCTGTCTTAGCCAGCCCACGATGGGCATTCTCCCTCACCCTAGTTTGTGTGGGAGGGTGGATTTGGCCATCTGTCTACGCAATGTTCGTTTGACACTTCCAGGTGAAATTCTTTCCAGACACATTTTATTTCAGTTTGGACTTTGGTCCGAGGCGCCCTGTCGAACCGGAGTGGAATTTGCCACAGTGAGGAGAAAGGGGGGATGGGGGAGACAGAGACAGAGAGAGCTCTTTGATCCCAGACAAGTTTTCTACAAACCACCATCTTTTTCTCCCAGCCCTTCTGTCTCACGAATGGCATTTCTCACACCATCACAGTGGGCAGATATATGGGCATAGGCTGGCCCACAGACGAATGCCCAACCAGGGCAGGGCTTCGGGGGCAGTGGTCGACTAAGGTAGTGGGCCACGTCCTCTAACTGCTGCAGACACACGCACACACACGAGCGCACACACACACACACACACACACACACACACAACCACACACACACACACACAACCACACACACACACACACACACACACACACACACACACACACACACACACCTCCAAATTCCTCAGGACACTTTCAAATACCCAAACACAGACACAGGTCAGAGACGGGGGTCAACAAAAGTCATCCCTGAGAAATTCCACATCATCATACAGTAAACAAAGACTCCTAACACACATTGACACAACACACACTGAGGATGAACGCTAACATGTACCGCTCCACAGGAAGGAAAAAACACCCCTCACAGAGTAGTACCCTGGCACAATGCTCATCGAAGCGTGGGTACTGTAGTTCCTCAGTCGCTCTCTCTCTTATTTCTGTGACAGAGGGCATTCCTGTGGGCTGGGCATTTTACCACGTGGTCAGAACCGTGCTTACCGCAGCAACCACAACCATTTTACATTTGGGGACAGAGTGGTGACCGGGGTAAAAACAGGCATAACACCCCTGCTGTGTAGCGTGACAGAGGAGACCTCTCTCTCTCTCTCTTTCTCCCTGCACACACTGTCTATACTGTCACACAAGCACACGTCAATGGAGTGGAGGCTCGGCCAGGGGGGGATCTTGTTCCTGGCTGGGTCTGGTTTGGGGAGCGCAGGCCAGCAAGGACTCACCTGTGTGAAGAAGTTCTCTCTGTAGCTTCGCTCCTCAAAGGCTTCGGTCTGTAAACGTTCTGACCAACCCACACACACACACACACACACACACCTGTAAACATCAGGATGTGATTTGAATTGTGTGTGTAGAGGGGAAACTTTTATAGTGTGTGTGTGTGTGTGTGTACCTCTGCTTAACACGGCTCCATTCTCCCTGTAATCCTGGATCTCCATGTCTTTCCTGACCAGCAGGTCTCCCAGCTGGCCCACCTGCCTCTGCAGTAGCCTGGTCATCAGCAACAGGGGGCGCACCAGCTGACTGCACACCTGGCAGCACACGCGCCAACAACACCACACGTCACTGTCGGCCCCCGCCGCCATTGTGTACACAGGACGAGCACAAACAAAAAAGAGGAGAGAAGGAGGAAAATTGAGACGTTTCGGAGCGTACCAATGCCAGGGGGGCGGGGGTGCAGCGGAACTCCCAGTAGAAGGGCAGGCCGGCGAGCTCACTCTTCAGCTTCATGCGGATGTCACCGGCGTGGCGCGTGAGAGCAATGTGCGCCCCTTCGGGTCTCTTTACGTCCTCCTCCTCCTCCACCCCGGCACCCTGCTCACCAGACAGGCAGGGCAGGGCCACCTTGCACAGGTGGGAGAAGAAGGCCTGCACTGGGGCACGCAGCCGCCGGTTCAGCTCCTGGGGGGGGGGGGGGGGGGGGGAGAAAGACCAGGAGAAAACACACAGCTGTCGATGGCACTGGGCTTTCACCACATACAGAACGTCACATTTGTGTCATGCTGTCACAGACATTTGTGTTGACCTGCGCTCTGTCCTGAATAGCTACGCTGTCCATGGTCTCCTCCCACACACTGTGCAGGTCGGTCAGCAGAATGTGGTAGGCGGTGTCCCCAAACCAGGTCTTGGCCAAGAGACATGATCCACTGATGTACACCGGGGTCCACAGACATCCGAGGAGATCACTGCGATTTCTAGCTTCTCTCTCCATAGTCAGCAATAACCAGGCAGCAAGCCACACTAGATGGTGAGGGTTTCGTGTTATGAGCAGGACCGAGTTTTACAATACAACTTCTCGTAATGCATGTGGCCGGTAGGCTTCTTCCGATCTAAATGTATGCCAACACCTACACATGGTAACAGTATGGTTACTTCAACAGGCACCGGGACACTCACCTCTAAAGAATTCTCGAAGGCTGGACACAGATCTGTTAAAACCGTGTTACAGACGCCGTCTTCACCGCGTAATCACCATCCCTCTGCCTACTGACCACACTGACAGCTACTGTGGGTTTCTTGTGACCTGTAATGGGGTTGTTTTCGGGAAAACGTGGTATTTCTTGTCAGTGTCATTACAATAATACAGTGCACGTTTGAGAGGTTAATCATACCAATTTGGAGGACGCCAGCTAAGTGTACTAACTATAGTTAATTAACATTAACAAGCAAGTAGTAACCATTAGCTAGGTCGCTAACGTTTGTTTGCAAAGTGTAGAAAATTGTATGTGTTCACTGTCAAACGGCTCTTCCAGTACATTTGCACCATTGTTTCTCCGCGAACTAAAATATTGTGGTAGCTTTAACCAAAACGTTAAAATACGTGCTTTCAATGAAATAACACTCAAAGACAAACTCACCAAGCTACACAGAGGCGTTTCCGCCATCAAAATAATTCCTGGTCAACACAACACCCATGCTATAAAGGTTCCGCCTTTCCATTCAAAACAATCAGACAAAAACTCAAGGTTGTTTTGTTTCATAAAAATTTTTTAACAACTATTTTTTTAAACACAGGCAACTTGGCCATCCAAAAATAGGCAAAAAGACTTTTTAGGTCTACATTTTCCCAAAGTAATCTTTGTCTTGGATGGGTCTTTGGTAGGGGGATGACCTATGGGGGGAATCGACAGTCTTGGGCCTCTCTTTGCCTGCCTTGTAAGCTTTGACTCCTCCATGGGAGGTGGTGGCTCGCCTAGAGGGACTGGCGGGTGGGATAGAGATGGGATCGAGAGGAGAGAACACCAAGCTGCTGTGTGGAGATGGAATATTAACCTCAGGGCGAAGGGACCACGGTCTTGAACTAGCAGTGCCTGTCGTATGATCAGTGCCCAGCCAGGAGAAGAGAGATGGATACTCATTACTGGTGCTTGATGTCCCAAGCCTAGGGCCCAGCCTGTCAGTCCTGCTGCTGCCAAGACCACTGCTGCTCTCCCCCAATTGCAGAGATGGGTGGTTGGTTCCATCTATCCAGGGAGAGGGCGCCAAGGTCCGGGTCTTGATGTCAGGAGATCCAGCTGAAGCACCAAGAGATAGGGGGGGGAGTTGACGGCCGCTCTGGAAGTTGCTGCTCCAGGGGTGCGAAGGTGGGGTGGTTGGGGGCGAGACCAGCGTGATGGGGGGTGAAAGCAGCTGGTGAAGGGTGGAGCCGGGCCGCAGGGCAGCTGGCAGAGCCCTGTCTGGTCTCCCCATGGGGCTGGGCTCAGTGGAGGGGTTCTCAGTCCAAGCTCCCAGCAGCAGTGGAGGGGCCACCTCCCTCTCTCTCGGCTGGAGGACCTCTCTGCAGTGAGGATGGTCTTCTCTCTCAGCGGACTTCACCAAGGGGAGCCGTCTCACCTCTTTCCATTTACCGCCGGCCTTCCGAGTGCTGCTCGTGCCAACAGCCTCCGTCTGGGTCCAGAGGTCTCCATCGCTCGGCCTCCCAGCAGGGCTCTCCTGCCTGGACACTGCAGGGTCAGACTGGGGCTTGCCCTCTTCCCGCACATGCTTCCGTGTGGGTGCATGGATGAGAGCCGACACTGGAGCCATCACCTCCCTCTGCTTCACCAAGTCCTCCTCCTCCTCTTCCTCTTCCACGGCAGTGAGATCGTACAGAGAGGTGGGGTGGGTAGGGAGGAAGGTCACCACGGCGGGGCTGCAGGTCTCGTCGGTAGGTGCCTGGATGGCAACGGGCTTCTCAGAAGATGTGGACTGGGGAGGGTCTGGGGCCACGGCACTTTGGAGAGCTGGTTTAGGGGTCACACTGAGAGGACTCATGCTGGGAGGGGTCACACTGGGAGGGGTCACACTTGGGGGCTTCTTTGTCATCTCTTCTGTTGTGGCTCCTGGTGGAGAGTCTTGTCTCTCATCCTCCCAGGATACAGATGCATCCTGCTGGGATATACCAGTAAGTTAAATATGTATCATCCACATGGTCGTATCGTCATGGTTTAATGAGCCTTTGCATTTCAGTAGCTTGCCTGTGAAACAGGGACACTCTTGATCAGAGTTGGAACTGTCATGGGGATTTGATCTGAAAATGATATTCATATAATTACTGCCTTGGTGGATGATAGACACTCCCAACCAGTGGGGTGGAGCCACAGAAATGTCTTTAGTTTTCTGTAGTTTCAATTTTAAAGCTTTTAAAGAGTTAAGAATAAG
Source organism: Hypomesus nipponensis (assembly GCF_054491055.1). Lineage (NCBI taxonomy): Eukaryota > Metazoa > Chordata > Actinopteri > Osmeriformes > Osmeridae > Hypomesus > Hypomesus nipponensis. The sequence continues at coordinate 9,872,433 of NC_140372.1, read as the reverse complement.
ATAAGAATATAACGCCCACCGTCAGGCATGTCCTGTTTGGCAGAGTGAGCAAAACTCATCACGTTAGAAATCTTGGAGGGTGGTGACTTCCATTTGGAGAGACCCTGGAGGGAGAAGCACATCCAGTATTATGACCCTTTCACCCGCAGCATGCAGACAAACACAAACTAAAATGCACCCCCCCCTTTTTACTTTGCCTGTCTTGTTCATCCTCCAGGTGGATTCAGATGGAGGTCCTTTCCTCATCACCAGCTTCTCCAGGAACTTGACTTCCTCCTCTGATGACTGACAGGCCTCCATAGCTTCATGCAGCTGTAAAATCCTAGGGAGGTTTTTGGCGACGCGTGGAAGACCGATTTATTCTAGCTGTGGTTCGAAACGCTCACACACATGCTGATAGAGAGAGAACGACTTTGTTTCTCTTAAGTCCCCATTATTGCCTTTTCAAACGTGACCCATTAAAATGACACCTCGTGGATCCTGGATCCTTATTCGAAGCGCGACCGCAGAAGTGACTCACCTGCCCCTCTTCTCCAGCATCTCCATGATGAGGGGAGGGACTCCAGGCAGGCCGATGGACGTCTTTGAGAAACCAGCGGCGTCTCTTTTCAACAAGGCCCCTACGAAGTCAATGTATGGCACTGGTATCGGGGTGATCACATTACTGCGGGCAGAGAAAGTGGAGGGAGCGCGTTTTGACGTGCCAACGCAACAATGAGGGATCAGTCGAGCAAAGGCAACAAAGAGTCCCTTTCAGAAAGATGTCTTGTAAGTGTGTCAGGTAAGGTCTCTAAACGAGAATGACGGACAATCTGTTTGAGAGAGTTTCTCACAAGTGGGAATCTTTGCGATGGTCTGGAGGGAGACAGCGTAGAAAGATGGACCGCTCCACAACTCCTTCCAAGTTCTTCTTTGGGTGAATCAACTACAAGTGTACCAAGTAGAAGAACGGCTCTCAATATAAACCACCCGTATTCTCTTTCGGTCATTTAAATAACTGAATCTCAGTTGCTCTAACCTGATGGGAGTATCCATAACCCAGGCTTCCATAGAGCATCACCAAATCCAACTCAAGCTTACATATGACCTAAACCGTAAATTCAAAGACACTGGTGTACACAAACGAACAAACATTTTAATAAATGATAGGAATCTTATTTCGATTTTACCTGTCGTTTGTGTCTCAGTTCCACCTGCTGAGGCACTGCTGTTTTCTAAGGCGAGAACATCAATCAAGATATGAGTTGTTTGACAAAGGTGCATTCTGGCTCTAAATATGGAATGAGTTCTGCCTTCAGCGGGGTTGATAGTTGGGTTTCCAACTTCACTCACATTGAGGATATCCACTAACTTAATGAAGTTCTTGCCTATAAGTTTGGGCAAGCGGGTGTCTTGCTCAAAGAAAATCAGCTCAAAAATAAGCTGCTGAACATCACTGGCCCCAGAGGAGTTTTCGATGTCACATGGAATCTTCCCAACCCCCCCCAAGAAAGTTCATATGTTGAGGGTACACACACAGGACTGTTGTAGAATGTTGTCTTAATGACAACGCTGGCATCCATTTAAACATTGATTATACACTATCAATGTGTAGGCCATACTGGGACAGGCCATGTGAAAGTAAATGTCAAAGATGATGAATAATCACTTCCACTCAAACACAACAAGTTGAAGGCCTACAGTACCTTTATGGAGAAGTACTTCCACTCATTGAAGCTGAGGGGGAACGGTGAGTTTTCGGCCTTGGGGTCCTTGTAGAGTTGCAGCATGGTGCACTTCATTGTTAACCCTATACTCAACCTGACAATGCCCCGGGTGCCTTTCTTTATAAAAGTAGCTGAAGACATACCTACCGTTAAGAAAACAAATTATGTTCTTGTATCAATAACCATATTGTTGTTTTAATTCCATATTAATGTTAAGAATAAAGGATACAGCTCTTGAAATCCCAGCAGTGTTTGACATGAATTGTTAAACACCCCGCCTGTGGATCAAATGAGATGCTCTACATGCTATTAATCATTACCTTTTTACTAACAGGGCAAATATCAAATCCAATTTTCATCTCTAAATCCTAGCTAAAGCCTAAAGCTCAAAATCACCGGTGCGCAATTGGGAGTCGGGTGTGATTGAATATCCGCAGATGTGTCGTCGTCATCATCCTCTTCTTTCTCAGTTTGTCTGCCCTTTGTCCAAAGCTGGAAGAGTGGACAATAATTTTGAACAGTAGCCTACTGTATGCCTAGTACTCTATCAGTTTAAACATTTAAGTACAGAGATATGATGCGTGCGTCTAACGAAAACAAAAAAAACATTCTTTTTGAACGGTATTAACCTTCGCAAAGCCACGGGTTGCGAGTGAAATATCATGTCCAGATGTTGAGAAAGAAAGTGATTTATCGGTGACCGGAGCGATATCCATCACAAAAAATTCCCCAAATTATTGACCCCCAAACATTTTGGTAATGCGGCATCAATAATTTCAACTTTTCTGATGCAAGTACGTTTGACGCGTTAAGTGTTTCAGAGTGGGCTACTTTGGGGAATCTAGCAAGTGAAGAAGCTCAAGGTAGCACTCAAACAAAAACAATTCCATTTAATGTGCGAAACGTTTCTCGCGCACTTGGTCTTTTGATTGTCAAGGTTGTTTGTGACACCTAGTGGCCGTGGAAAAACATGACTACGTCCATTTATCTCCAAGTTCACAACACTAAATATCACTTTCACCAACCACAACACTGAATTATTAAATTGACAAGACTTTAATGATCATATTCCACTTGTATACAAAGCAGTTTGTCTGTACAGACCAGGGAGACATTTAAAACAATTTAGTACCTGGAAAGTGCAAAAAAGTACATTTCAAATACACTGAAATAAAAATCATGCTGTACATTATATTTGTATTATAAATAATCACAGATATACACACATCAATTTGGTGACAGTCACAGAAAAAAAGCAGCTAAGTTAAGACACAAAATAGTATTTTCTGATTTATTCAATTTTGTTTCAAAGTCCTTAATTCATGGTTCCCATAGAAACTAGAGTATGATTGTGGAATGCTGCAGGTTTGACGTCCTGACCGGATACAGGGTTACATAAGGCAAAGGCACTCCATTAGTTTCAGTGGTGGAAGTTTTAAAACATTTTGACAGTGGTCTTGTCTGATAGACAAAACAGGTTGGACAAACAACGGCTCTTTAAACATCCTTAAAAACCCTCACGTATGCATTTGAACATTCCACCCCCCCCCCCCCAAAAAAAAAAGAAACATTTTTTAAACAAGTAAAGGACACATGTTGGTCAACTGCCAGCTCAAGGGAGATAGTTGAAAACGGGCACTTTAAAAGAGAGGAACAAACCAACAAGCCAAATTAAACAACCCTACTGATCAGCTGTGTGAATCTACACCTGGCTTTGAGTCACTGGCGACAAGATGCTGCACTAAATTCTAAAAGACCAGGACCACCTTGCCTTAAACGTTGGTTCATCCTGACATCATAAACAACGACAATGTAATAAAGAATTTGGCATAAAACCCAACACAAGCGCACACACACAAGTATGCACTGAAACCTCGCAAGGCCATACGCTGTAGGATGTGTGTTTATTTTGTAATACAACTAAACTAAATGGTACTCTCAAAAATCAAACTCTGAAATGGTAGCATGTGGCCAATCATGAGTCAGGAGAGAAACACTTGAGAGGTGGTAGTCGTATTTGAAGGCAGCTGATAGGTGTCCCATGACTGACTGTCTTATCCTCCAATCATATTGTCCCTGTCAGAAACTAGGAAGACTAATGTGTTGGTCAGCCTCAGTAAGAGAGGCTGGAATGTACCATTCAGTCACTACTGTATTGCTGTAACACTGACATCTCAGAAAGCCCTTAAAAAAATCCCCCCACCTGTTTTGGGTAGATGGTCCCAACCGTCAGTAGAGTTTGTCAGGAGGTGTACACCACAGAAATATTTGCATGCAGCTACCAAATAAACGCAACTGTCCAAACCGACCCATCGTTCTCCATAAATAAACACAGATTCAAGTACAGTCATGTGAAACATTCTAGGATGAATCTACTGAGTTCGACCATAGCCTCGCCCATCCGGGTGACGACACAAATGTAGTGATCCTCTACGCTGCCTAGCTCGCAGTATATGACGGCGTTGTGTTCGTGTCAGTGAGCGACGGCCCGTGTGCTGCCCCTAGTGACGGCAGCAGCACCGAGTCATCTCTCGTGTGGGGTCCCACTGCACCAGCGGCTGTCTGAAAACACACGGAGGAGGGGGGGGGCCTGCCTGTGACCCAGTGCTACCGTGAGAGATGGCGGGTTTTTACGTGCGCCACGCGTGTTCTCGATCCGCGGCCTCTCCAACGGTGGTTTCCCCATCTCACGACTCGCTAGCCAACGAGACGGGATGACCGACAGGACACAGGCTACAAAAGCTACGGCCTGTGGCCAAAAATGCCATGTGAATGCAACAGACCTCACCAGGCACACCCACACACTGGTGACGACAAAGCTGTATTCACCAGTAACAGAAGTACACACGGAGCAGAAAAAAAAACCAAAAAAAAAAACCATAAAAACACATGGCTAAGAACCCAGAGAGCCCGCCAGTAGGGTTAAGCACAACCCTACTACTGCATACTGCGGCATGTCTCCAGGCTGCACTGGCAGACTGACAAGACTGGAAGGCAAACCAAGGACAAAAAAGGGCAAAACAAAAAAGGCCACAATGTGAAACAACAAACACGGAGAGTGCAACAAAAACACGCATGCACACACACTGCAGGGGGCCAAAACACAACCCCCCCCCCCCCCTCACCTCTCAGGATATCCTCCTCCAGTAATTTAGCTTGAGGACCAGGAGAGGCAGGGCTCTGTAAGGGCCTGTGAGGTGAAGGGGGACTGCAGCACCTGTGTGTGTGTGTGTGTTTTGTCTCTGGATAAGGGCCTGGCTTCTCAGTGAGAGCCTGTGACCTGGCCAGAGGTGATGGTGATGATGGTCAGGAGGAAGGTGCTAGAAGGACAGGGGTGACCATGAGTGGTAGTGTGGAGGGGTGAGGAGAGTGTGTGTGTGGACAGGTTGGGAAGTGAAAGTACAAAAGGGGTAGTGGTGGAGGTGGTGAAGGAGGCAGGAGGGGGGGGGAGGGGGTCAGAACCTCAGCGCCCGCGCCGGTCGGTTTGTCCTCGCCTGCTCCCATACAGCCGCACTAACCCTGACACACACAAAATTACACACACACACACACATATATACACACACACACACTTACATGCAAACCTTTCCTATTCCCGGCAGACTCTTGCTCTTTGGAACAGGTCAAAGAAGGGAAGAGAGGAGGAGGTTCCGGAAACAGTCATCAGTCAATTGAACGAGGCATGACCCAATCTGATTGGGCAGAATGTGGTGAGTGACAGGGCCACTCAGGCAGGGGCGGGGGTGGGGGACGGGAGGAGGTTGGAGTATGACAGGACGGGGGGGGCGGGTCAGTTCTGGTTGCGGGTGTGGTACTCTGTCTCCCCTGAGGAGATCTGGGTCAGGCGCTTACTGGAGCCCCACAGCTTACGAGTGATCTGGCCCGAACGCATCTGAGAGGAGAGGAGAGCAGGGAGAAGAGGGAGAGGAGGGAGAGGAGAGAGAGGAGGGAGAGGAGGAGGAGGAGAGGAGGCAGAGGAGGGAGAGGAGGGAGCGGAGGAGGAGGAGAGGAGGAGAAGAGGAGGGAGAGGAGAGAGAGGAGGGAGAGGAGGGAGAGGAGGAGATGAGGAGGAAAAGGGGAGGGAGAAGAGAGGAGGAGGGAGAGGAGGAAGTGAGGAGAAGAGTGGAGGAGAGAAAAGGAGAGGAAGAAGTAAAGAGGTAGAGAGGAGGAGAAGAGGAGAGAGCCAAAGTGTGAAGTCAAAAGACAAAGGAAGAGGAGAAAGGGGAGATGATTGATGAGTGATTGGTTAGTGCTTGATTGAGCTTGTGAGGTGAGTCAATTCCAAATCAAAAGCTCAAAATCGGTTACAAGTGAGTCACTTTCAAACAGAAACGGTGAAAGTCAGGGTGCATAAAGCCATTCCATCGCTGGGCGGGAAACATATCCTCATCCTGTAAACTGTACTGGCTGATCCTGGAGCTGCCAAATGTAAGTTTGAGTGTGGGAGGGACCATCAATCCCGGCTGATACATCTTGACTTGGGAGCAAGGAGTTAGATCCCGGTGTTACTTGCATATGGACTGGGACTACGATACGGTAGATATCATGGCTCGGCTTTGCAGAGACGGTCGTTTGTTGGTTATTTACAGCGTCGGTTACAAACACACACAACATAATCCAGACAGACGATGATTATAGTAATTACACTTCAGGTAAACAACATGGGATATTGCCATCCCCAAGGCAACAGCTGCAAATGAGTCAGTGTGATTAGTGTCCCAGCGGAATGAGGTCAACACAACATGTTTCCATCTCACTGTACTGTTAGGGAAGCAGAGTGGTGAGAAAGACGGAGGGGGGGGGGGGGGGGGGGGGCAAACTCATACTGCTCATTATCGGATAGACAGAACCAACCTGAGGAAAAGAACTGTGTGTGGGTATACAGCCAGGGGCAGGTTAAGGGCTTTCAATAAGAAGGACCGAGGCTACACATCACATTGAGAGGACATAGATGGGTTACGCTCGTTATCGAGGCTCAGGGCCGCGCTGGCTCATGGCTGGGCGGGGTTAGGGTTGGGGGGTTACTCTGAGGGGCTGAACATGAACTTGTCCCGCAGGTGCAGCAGGCGCGCCGGCGAGCGCACCCTGAGGGGCGCCAGCAGGGGCGTGGCCATGAGGGGCGAGCCCTCCAGGGATTGGGCGATGTAGTTGCGGAGGGAGCTCTTTACCTCGGCCGGCTTGCCCACGCCCACGATGATGAGCTTCCCGTCCTGCAGGCCCACCAGGGCGTGGCTCTGCTCCTTGGTGACCGACACGCAGCGCACGGGCACGCGCATCGCCATGGGCGCCGAGCACAGCGCCAAGCTGCGGGGCGGGGAGCAGAAACACAGGGGGATTTACAGCTTTGTACACAGGGAATACGCATACACACAGAGATGTACGCAGACAGACACACACACAGTACACAGACTGACATACAGACAAACAGACACAGACAGACAGACAGTACACAGACTGACATACAGACAGACAGACAGACTGACATACAAACAGACAGACAGACAGACAGACAGACACAGTACACAGACTGACAGACAGACAGACACAGTGTATGTGTGTGCGAAGGAGAGTGTTCACCTGTACAGGTCTCTGATAGACAGGTAGCCCTGCTCGCTGCCAAGGACCACGTACTCCCCAGACACACACATGTCTGTCACCTGCTCCTTCAGGGGCTCAGTACACAGGTGCTTCCCATTGACTGAGTACAGGTGCAGGGCATTCTTATCCTGGAGGGAGACAACATGGAGTGTGTGTGTGTAAACATGTGTTGAGCAGGTGAGCAAATCTATCATTTAGAAATGTGTACAAATGACTACAATTTCTATGCGTCGATCTCAAATGAGTATTTGGTTTTGTGATGTCATAACGAGTCTGATAGGAGTGTGTGTGTGTGTGTGCGCGCGCGGGCGTCACCTTGAGCGTGGCCTTGCCCTCCACGCAGGTGTGGACGACCAGGTGTCCCTCCCAGGACACGGCCAGGTGCAGGATGGACACGGCCAGGGAACTGTGGCACGGCGGACGCAGGCTCCGCAGGTACTGACCCCGCCCCACCGCGTGGATGATCACCGTGCCGTCCTGACGGGGGGAGGGGGCAAGAGGCACACACACACACACAGACAGACAGACACACACATGCATATACACACATAGGAACACACACACAGCGTTACGATGACATGACACGACCCATGACCACGCCCATCTTCCCCTGAGCCCCGGTGTCCCGGTGTGAGCGCGGTGCCGGGAGCCTCACCCTGGAGCCGGACACAGCCATGTCCAGCTCTGTGCTGATGCTGACGCTCACCACCTCGTCCGTGTGTCCGTGCAGGACCTGCACGGGCTTGGGGCACAGGCCCGCCGGAGCCCCGCCCTGGCCGAGGGACACAGACAGTGAGGAGCGGTTCTGACTGAGCCCTGCTTGGGAGTTCCCTGTGCTCTTAGACACGTGCTTTCTGAGAACACACAGACAGACAGACACGTACCTGCTGCAGAACCTGCCACACCATGCAGGTGGTGTCTCTGGATCCAGAGATCAGGTGGATCCCACAGTGGTCTGTCGCCAGGCAGGTCACGATGTCTGCACGCACACACACACACACACACACGTTACTATGTGGCATAAACCCAGAGAGACACACCGGGAAACACAGATTCAACTGGATGTTACTGCTATCTGCACAGGCTGTACAGAGCGAGGCATAAGACATTCCTGAGCAGTGAGGGAATAGTTTCTGGTACAGCCCGGAAAACTCTGTGTGTGTGGTCCTACCCATGTGTCTGATGTGCTGTCCCACGGTCTTGCCCTTGACCAGCGAGGTGACCCTCAGGCTGTTGTCCCAGTGGCCCCCGCTGAACAGCAGCTTGCCGTCGTGGGAGACCACAAACAGGCCCGCCGTCAGCTCCACGCCCGGGGAGAAGGGCCCGCCCAGGAACCTCTGGGTCCTAGAGAGAGACGGACGAGAGGGGAGAAGACGTGAGGAGGTAGGAGGAGAGAGGGAGACAAACACAAACACCGTGCTTTCAGTCTTCTGTCTCCCTAACAGTTTAATAATGGTGTGCACGTGTGCGTGTGTGTGAAAATGTTGTGACTCACTTGGAGTTGGCGACGGTGGGGTCTTTGATGAAGGTGAAGTAGTTTGAGATGTTCTTGTCGTATGGCAGCCAGCCATGCATTCCCATCAGGCAGTTCTGACTCAGGGTGACCTGGGAAATGTAGTACGCCATATGACATCATCCATATTTACAGAACGAGTCTCAGCTCAAAGCGAGGCGCACAGGCGGCAAGTTCTTCCGGATGGTTCTGGCCCGGCCCCTGACTCACCATGGTGTCTGGGCTGCCCTGGGTGATGAAGGAGTGGGACTGGTTCCTGGGGACCACGGCCTTCACCAGGGCCACGTTGTCACTGATCCCCTGTCACACATCCATACAGGACGCTGGTTATTAGGAAGCACTGGCTCTGAGGGAGGTCAGGAGACCCTCACCATGACAGTAATGTGCATGTGTGTTATGATGTCTGTCTGTCTGTGTGTCTGTGTGTCTGTGTGTGTGTGTGTCTGACCTCGACAAAGAAGGACTTGAGCTCGGTCAGGTGCTCAAACATGCTGAGGGGAGAAGTGTCCAGACGAGCCTTTCTCTTCTCAGACTCCTCCAGAGTCAGACGCACGGGGTGGGGCTCCTGCACACACACACACACACACACACGATTCATTTATCAAGACGCTTCTATCCAGAGACGTACAAACAGCACATACGGCGAGAACAGCAGATCACCAGTGTCGTAATGACGCCTCCCTCCCTCCCTCCCTCCCTCCCTCCCTCCCTCCCTCCCTCCCTCCCTCCCTCCCTCCCTCCCTCCCTCCCTCCCTCCCTCCCTCCCTCCCTCCCTCCCTCCCTCCCTCCCTCCCTCCCTCCCTCCCTCCCTCCCTCCCTCCCTCCCTCCCTCCCTCCCTCCCTCCCTCCCTCCCTCCCTCCCTCCCTCCCTCCCTCCCTCCCTCCCTCCCTCCCTCCCTCCCTCCCTCCCTCCCTCCCTCCCTCCCTCCCTCCCTCCCTCCCTCCCTGTACCTTGAGCAGCTGGCAGGGCGTCTGGCCAAAGTTGCTGATCATGCCCTCCACGGCCTTGCGCTCCTTCTCGTCCGTGATGGCGTCCAGATCCACGGCCCCTGCACACAGAGACGCAAACCCTCAACGTCGGACGCTTCGCAGCACGGGGCGCCGCGTCAGCATCGACGCTCCCAAACACAGTCTGCTTCCGGGAAGCATCCGCGAGCACGTGCATCGGCCGTTATTGTGTGACGGCAGGTTAGGGTTAGGGTCAGGTGCAGTAGTGTTAGCGTGTGTTGGCGTAGCTACCTTCGTAGGTGCAGTGGTGTTAGCGTGTGTTGGCGTAGCTACCTTCGTAGGTGCAGTGGTGTTAGCGTGTGTTGGCGTAGCTACCTTCGTAGGTGCAGTGGTGTTAGCGTGTGTTGGCGTAGCTACCTTCGTAGGTGCAGTGGTGTTAGCGTGTGTTGGCGTAGCTACCTTCGTAGGTGCAGTAGTGTTAGCGTGTGTTGGCGTAGCTACCTTCGTAGGTGCAGTAGTAGAACACGTTGAGGGCCTCCACCGCTGCAGGGCCCCTCTGCTTGTAGCCGAAGATCAGATCGATCCACTCTTGGAGGTGGGCCGAGACGTGCTCTGACTCCTACACACACACACACACATGATATATCAATTTACAAAGCTGACTCTCCAGGAAGGTCATTTACTGCATTGTCAAAATACAAAATGAGTGACTACAGAGACAGGCAGACAGACAGATAGACAGACAGACAGATAGACAGGCAGAGACAGACAGACAGACAGGCAGAGACAGACAGACAGACAGACAAACAGACAGGCAGAGACAGACAGACAGGTCTCACCAGGGCTTTCCTGTGCTTGTAGATGAAGTCCTCTGGAGATTTGGCCCATTTTGGCAGAATCACATCATTTACCCTCTCCTTAGAGATCTGGAGGCGACCTAGATCAAAGCCTGGGGGAAAAGAGAGAGGATACATTTTTTATTTTTTTTTTTTAGATAATGGATACTTACAATAGCACAACCTAAACTAGTTTAGTGTGTGTGTGTGTCTGTGTGGCTCACCATTCTGGTTCTCTAAGAACTCAGGGAAGTAGAAGAACTCAGGGATGAGCTCCTTGACGTCGTTGGGGTTGTCCATGAGGGTCTGCCAGGTGGCCGGGATGGAGTGGAACTGGCGGTCGGCACAGTCGAACCTGGAGAGAGAGACAGAGAGAGAGAGAGAGACACAGAGACAGAGAGAGAGAGAGAGACAGAGAGAGAGAGACAGAGACAGAGACAGAGAGAGAGACACAGAGAGAGAGACAGAGAGAGAAAGAGACGGGGAGAGAGAGACACAGAGAGAGAGACAGAGACACAGAGCGAGAGACAGAGAGAAAGAGACGGGGAGAGAGAGAGACAGAGAGAGGGAGACAGAGAGAGAGACAGAGAGAGGTGACACACACAGCGTAAGTACCATCCACACACGGACACCAGCGTACGCTGGACCAAGCGCGGGGCGGTCCATCTCACCGTCCGCTCTGCAGCTGGATGTGCAGGGAGGTGAAGGGCTCCACGCGGATCAGGTAGTGCATGACCCCGGCTGCGTTGGAGTAATGGGTGCCGTAGTGGAAGCGGTCGATGGTTCCTGTGGGGTCCTCGAAAGTGTCATACCTGCGACCGCAAGCGACAAACGCACATGGTTACGCGGCCGCGCTGGGAGCAGGGTTGAGCCACTTGACACGGGACGCGCCGCTTGGCTTGGGAGGGGGATGTCGTGGATGTTTTGGTGTGAGGTTATTGGTGTGGGAGCGCGAGGGGGAGGAGGGTTCGAGGACGGGGGCGTACTTCTCTCTGACAGCCTTGGCGTTGCGCTCGTTCAGAACGGCCACGGGCTTGGACAGGTCCCTGAAGACCCGCGGGTCAGAGAGGTCCAGTTCCTCGGAGGTGTAGTCCGTGAGGATCCAGGGGAACTGCAGGGAAACAGAGAGAACGCGGTCAACTTTATACTGCTAACGGATGAATGATGACAATATTTGCGGCCCAAAAGAAATGGTACAGTCCAACCCTGCCTCCGATGAGAATGGCGGAAGGAACGTACCACTGGGTACTGGGCCAGGTTGTTGTAGGTCCGGCCAGCGATGGTGTTTAGCTGAATCAGGTAGTCAAAGTTGGAGATTTCTCGGTTCACCCATTTCTGCACAACACACCCCCACCCAAAACAAGATACATTTCAATATCACCAGACTTACACCAGCCCTCCATTGGCTGAGATCATCATGTAACCTTTGACCCCTGAGGGCCCCCGTAGTGTCTGACCTGAGTGAGTCCCGAGGCCTTGAGCAGCTCCTGGGGTGAGCGCGTGCCGTGCAGACTGAGGGGTCGCAGGAGCAGCATCCTGCTGTACACCTTGTTCCTCACCTGCAGGTGGCGCCAAACACACACAGCTCAGCACCTCAGATACCCCCCCCTGCATCGGCACGGCGATTCCTCAAGGCCAGCGGAGTGCAAATACAGTAAACACAGCAGAGCCCGGGTTTGGAAAACCCTCCCCCCCCCCCCCCCCTCACCTCTTTCTTGAAGTTCAGGAAGTAGTTGGTCTGGTCGATGAGGAAGATCTCCAGGGCGGAGCGGCGGAGGTTGTACCGGCGCAGGTGGATCTCTCGGATCTGGGACAGGGGCCACTTGAAGTCGTGGCCCACACCTGAGGGACAAGCCACAGACCGCACAGCGCCTGTGACTCAGCAAGCTAGTCGACGTCGCGGCCTCCCTCCCTCCCTCCCTCCCTCCCTCCCTCCCTCCCTCCCTCCCTCCCTCCCTCCCTCCCTCCCTCCCTCCCTCCCTCCCTCCCTCCCTCCCTCCCTCCCTCCCTCCCTCCCTCCCTCCCTCCCTCCCTCCACCCCACCCCTCCCCCTTCCTCACCCTCCTCCTTCTCCTGGCTGCTGTCGTAGAAGTAGATGTGCTGGGTGGTGAGCTCCAGGCGTCCAGGGATCACGTCCACCACCGTCACCAGCTCACAGTCCTCAAACAGCACCATCTTCTCCTTCTGACCTGCCTCCTCCGCCTCCCCCCTTCAGACAGGAGAGAGAGGGGTTAGAAATCCCCGGTGCATGTGTAAGTGTATAAAACGTGTGTGTGTGTGTGTGCATCGCTGGGCTCACTGGTTGTTGTTCCCGGAGGCGTCCTCCTCGGGAAGCTCCAGGACGTCGTCCTCCAGGTCGCTGACCTTCACCTGCTTGACGGCCTCCAGCAGCAGGGACTGGGGGTGGACGCGCTGCTGCTGGAGGCCTGGGGAGACGGGGAAGGTCAAAGGTCAAGACACACAGGGTTAGGCCCTGACCGGAGAGCGATGCCTTCCTTTGATGAGGCAACGGTGTAACAGTCAGGTCAAGGTCACTGAGAGGATAAGGAAGCATGCCGTGTGTGTGTGTGTGTGTGTGTGTGTGTGTGTGGGGGGGGGGTGGTGAGTCTCACCTAGGTTGTCCCGGAGGGCGCTGGCATCGCGGTGCTGGTCGAAGTTGTAGTTGCGGATCAGCTTGAGTCTCATGCGGGAGTAGTTCTCAGCACTGGATAACCTCCAGTGCATCTCACTCTGTTGCCTGGGGAACAGATATACAGGTCAGATGACCTGTAACACACACACACACACACCACCCCGTACTCACAGAGACACACACAAACACCCCACCCCACATACACAAAGACACACACGCACACCACCCCACAGAGAGACACACGCAGCCACCCCACTTCACACAACAGTGCGACTCACCAAGCAACACACACACACACACACCAAGGTGTCCTCACCTGTCCGCCCAGGGTCCTCTCTCACACACCAGGCTGCGGCGCGCTGCCTTCCACTGCCTCAGGGTGGCGCCGTGCTGGCTGTGCAGCTGTTTCAGCATGCTGTTGTAGCGCAGGTTCTCCTGGCGGCCGCGGCGAGAGAACGGCTCCACAAACTGCTCCTGAACGGCCGGGGGGGGGGGGGGGGGGTAAATCGGGGACAAGCATTTGTTTACGGCGTCGAACGCCACAGCATCAACTCTCTCATGCCGACTCGTGTGAATGCGAGGGGGGGGGGGGGGTGGGGGGGCGTTCTCACCTGGAAGCGGATCTTGCTCTCTCCCCTCTCCCGCTCCCTCCTGTGCAGGTTGACCATGAAGGCCTCGTAGCACTCCTTCCAGAAGAGAGCCATGTTCTCGTGGCCGTGGCTGAAGGTCTCGATCTCGTACTGCTTCATGTAGGGGATGATCTGCAGAGAGGAACCACGGGGGGGGGGGGGGTGGGAGACATCACTTTGCGTCAACCAAGAAACAGAAACAATCCAAATGGGGAAGTTCTAGGAAAAAAGACTAGATCAAATTGATTTTATCGAATGTATTCGCTTGCGATTTTGCCACAGAAGAGCTGGGGAAAAACGTCTTGCATTTTGACGTCAAACATCGAAGGAAAAAAACAAAACAACATCTACATCCCAATAGCCCACTCACGTATTTGTCCAGGTAGACCCTCCACTCGGGCGAGTTGCAGTACAGCTGGAAGTCCTCGAAGAAGGAGGGGCTGCCGTTGGTGTCGGGCAGCGAGGGCAGGTGCAGCTCCATGTACAGCAGCTTGTGCACCTTGGACAGCAGCGTGCGCAGCAGGGGCACCAGGAAGGAATAGGTCTCGTCCGCCTGCTCCCTGGCCAGCGCCCGCCGCAGGATGCCCTCCACGCGGCCCAGCAGGTAGCACGCCTCGTCCTGGGTCTCCACCGGCTTGGTCTGGAGGATGCCGTTCAGCTTGGCCGTGGCCAGGGCACACACCTGGGGGAGGGCGGGAGGGGGGCGGGAAGGCGGGTTAGGACGACATCGAGGTGGGTTCCCGCTTTAATGAAAAGCTGGAAAGTTGGGGTTCGAGAGTGAGATTTTAAAAACGACTAGTGGGCTCCGAAAGGCGATACGGCCCACAGTTAGGGCTCGGTCTGGGGGGTACGGGAGCAGGGAAGCCCCTGGACAGAGGGAGGGCAGCAGGCCCTGGAGCCTGGTCTCACCTGGGGGTCCTCCTGGGCCATGAAGCCCAGCAGCAGACGGAGCCCCACCTGGGACAGCTGCAGCCACTGGCTGCCCGAGGAGTACCACACCATCAGGCTGTCCATGAGCGTGACCGTCTCCTCCAGCACCTTCTCCGTCCACAGGCAGGGGCTGACCAGGCCCTCGGCCTGCAGGAAGTCCTGCACCACGTGCAGCAGGCGCACGGCGTTCTCCGTGTGCTGGGGCAGCATGGCCGCCGTGGCCTCGCGGTTGTCGCTCACCGCCCACTCCAGCATTCGCTCCATTAGGCTGGGAGGGGGGGAGGGAGGAGAGGGGGGGGAGGGAGGAGAGGGAGGAGAAATGGAAAGCAAAACGAAAAGGTAAAAAAATCCAGATATAATTGTCTGAGATGTGACCCAAATAGCATGGGTTAACCTTAATATCTGAAATATCAACTCTGCACGTGTTCCTGCGGCACGCGCCTCCTCACTGTCCTGTGGGCCGGGCCAGGGGGCCGGGCCAGGGGGCCGGGCCAGGGGGCCGGGACAGGGGGCCGGGCCAGGGGGCCGGGACAGGGGGCCGGGCCAGGGGGCCGGGCCAGGGGGCCGGGACAGGGGGCCGGGACAGGGGGCCGGGACAGGGGGGCTCACCTGAGCTTGATGTGGTCGACGGGCAGCAGCAGCTCGTTGGCGGTGCCCAGCTTGGTGAGGGCGGAGAACACCTGGCCCCTCTCCACCCACGCAGAGTCGTCCGAGCCCTCCACGCCGCGCCACATGACGCACAGCACTATCTCCAGCAGCATCCGCGACAGCTCCTCCTCCAGCCTCTAGGGGGCGACCGAGAGGGCGGCTCAGGGTGAGGCCAACACAGACAGACCCAGGAGAGGGAACGTCTCCCTTCCTCCCACAGACCCCCCCCCCCCCCCCCCAGCCTCCCTGGTGCGATCTGACGCTTGTCGTGACGCCAGAGAGAAAGAGATGAAAGGGTGGTGCTGGGGGGGCGGGGGTTGGCTGGCTGGCAGCCCAGGGACCGGGTGACATTTCTGGGGAAGAGAGACGCAGTATCAAAGGCTCACCTCCGCGCAGCTGAACGACTCTCCCAGAGACATGTCGTCGCTGAACAGGAAGCTGTCCTCCGTCAAGGAGGACGAGGCCTCGCGCTCCACCGCCGGGCCCCCTGGGAAGGCCTTGGCCGTCTCCAGCGGCGACGGCGTGCTGGGCATACTCCCAGGGGTCTGGCTCCCGCTGTCCCCCTGCTCGTAGGCCTGCACGTGGGACAGGTCCAAACTCAAGCCCCCGGCTTTGCCCGGCCCGGCCCAGGGCTTGGGGAGCTGGGCGTCCCCAGGGGTGTCCGGGAGGGAGACGAAGTCCCCGTTCTCCAGGCTGTCGAGGGAGCGGCTGTCCCCGACGCTTAGGCGGTCCTCCTCCAGCCTGCTGGGGCTGCTGGGCCGGCCCCTCCTCTCCGCGGGCAGCTCCAGGCGCTGGCCCGAGCCCCGGCTGAGGTCCAGGCTGCAGGCGCTGGCTGTGTCGCCGCGGCCCGCCCCCCCGTCGGCCCCGGGGCTCCGGAGGAAGAGCTTCATCAGGGTCTCTTGCCAGCACAGCTGCTTGGAGATCTGAAGCGCCGCGTCCTGCTGGGACTGGAGGAGCTGGTACAGCTGAGAAGGAGGGAGGGAGGGAGGGAGGGAGGGAGGGAGGGAGGGAGGGAGGGAGGGAGGGAGGGAGGGAGGGAGGGAGGGAGGGAGGGAGGGAGGGAGGGAGGGAGGGAGAAGTGGGGAAGGAGGAGGGAAGTGGGGGGTTTGGGAGGAAGAGGATTCAGTACATTTAGGGCCTGCTATCAGGCAGCAATCTGAGCACCGTTTAACAGACCAATGAAACAAGTTTTCGTGTTGGAGACAAGTGCTGTGTTGTGTGTTTGCTCCCTCACCCTCTTGCATATGAGCAGGCGTACGCTGGGTCCAGCCCGGTGCGTCAGCTGGACCAGCGCCATCAGGTCCTTGTAGTTCACTACAAGATCTGGACGGGGCAAAGGTCAAAATGCTAATGAGAGGGCTCACCGCAACCGCACAATGCGGATTTATGACATCCCTCCATCCAGTCGGAGGACTAAAAACAACACCCCTCCGCAGCAACGACGACAAACAACAGATATGGATCGATCCCCTTCCACCTCCTTCTGCTTACACAAGCTTAAGCTTAACGATGGCCACTTGATGCCGTGAGAGAGCTGTTCGCTACCCACTTCCCGCCTTCAGCCTCCAAGCCAATCAATTTGTCCTAAAGGCCTTATCGACTGGCCAGGAAATCGCCCTCCTGAGACAGCCATTACTCTCAGGAAGACAGGGCCCTGGGCCAGCTGACAGAGAAAGGCCTGCTCTCACTTCTTCAAACAGCTAAATCGTGCGTGCAGGAGACAGTGGAGCGGGCCCGGGTCATCAGCTAATTGACTTTATGAAACAAACGACCAGCCGACGAATGGGACGGCTTCCCCTTTGAAATAGGGGCAGTGCGCCAGAGGGGTCTGAGCCTGCGCGCTGGTTTGGTTTGCTTCACACATGACGGCTCATTCAAGCACGTTCCGTCAGCGAAAAAAGGTCACCCCCCCCCAGCGGATAACAGGAGGAGAGGGAGAAAGCTAGGGAGGTCGCGGAAGGGTGGAGGGCAGGTGAGAGGGGTGAAGCGGGGGAGAGAGATAGAGAAAGAGATAGAGAGAGAGGGGGGGGGGGGTGTGTGGAGGCTTACCGGTGTGCAGCACCTGGTTGAGCAGAGAGCGCACCAGGGTGGGGGTGACGTGGAGGTCGGAGAACAGGAGGGTGAGGCCGGAGTAGCCCACCTCCCTCAGCCTCAGCCTCTGCTTGCTCTTCTCGTACACACGGTCACACGCAAGCATGCGCTCAAACAGCTGCAGACACAGCACACCCCAAAAAAACCACGTCAGATCATCAGAGAACCTTCCAGAAGGTTCACATTCGAGGTGATAACGAGAGCCGACGTGTGCGCGTCGTGTTAGGAGCCGGCGGCGGCGCCCACCTTGAAGACGAGCTCGCGGAGGCGGTCCGAGTATTTGCTGTTGAGCAGCAGGGCGTAGCAGGAGTCGGCCGCTCCCGGCTCAAACAGCAGCAGGAAGAGCTGGTCCCGGGCCGCGCTGCTGTGGAGAAGGCTGAGCAGCAGCTCCAACACCCCGCACAGCTGGGGGGAGGAGCACACACACACCACACACACACACGCAAACACAGACACACATACACCACACACACACACATATCCTCAAAGTCAGCAGCAGCTCCGGAATATCACAGCAGACACAGCCCTAACACACAGCCCAACGCACACTTGTGGTCGCCGAGTTCCGTTTGCACATATAAGATGAGGTCAGTGGCTGTATTTATAGGCCAGGGTAAGAGGATATGAGAAAGAGAGAGAGACCGGGACAGAGAGACAGGAGGAAACGGAGCAAGGACAAATGCGATGGAACGACTGGAGGGAGAGGGGGAAGGAAAGGGAAACAGATAGTGGGTGACCAGGAGCGGGAGATCCATGCTGCTTCAGGGGGAGGGGGGGGGTGCCCTGGCCCGGAGCGCGGGGCAGATCGAGGGAGACATTGAGGCCTGGCTCAGTCAATGAGAGAGAGCAGTGGTCGATGGCTGCTGCCAGCCTCGTGTACGCAAACCTGGATCGGTCCTAAGAAGGACGGACAAAGGCTCCACACGATTTGGACGCTTTTTCCGATCGCTCTGGGTGTTGTTGGTCTTCAGTGTTGTTCTTCTGTTGATTTTCACTAAACGGTTTCCGTCTAGACCGGCCAGTCCCCTCACAAAGCCCCGCCCACACCCCCCCTCCCCCTCACCTGCTCCTCGTCGCCGATGGCGGCGATGTATCCCAGGACGCTGTGCATCTCCTCCTGGGTCATGCCCTTGCTGATGTAGTACTTGAGGAGCCCGCAGAGCGACGCCCGGACGGTGCGGACGTCGTCCTCCGTCAGGTCGCCCTCCGTCCTGCTGCTACACCTGCTGATGACATCGCACAGCACGGGCGAGGGATATCAACAACAACAACAACAAAACGTGGCCGTCGTTCGGGTTTCCCAACACGACCTGGGCACTATATCCAGTGGTCCTAGTCAGTCATGCATAAGAGGCGTGCACCCCACAGTACAGATAGAGCGAAGGTACAGGGAATGAAAATGGGTCATAAAACCAGACGCAGAGCATTCTGGGAGATCCAAAATGGAGTCCCACCCGTAATAGAGACGAATGGTGTCCAGCAGGAATTGAACTCCATATTTTTTCCTGAACTGCTTCCTGTTGTCTTTGATGACGGTGGACATGTACTGGATGTGACCTTCACCACAGAAAACACAAGAGCGGCTCAGCACAGGTTCACGGTGTCACACACACACACACGGACGCACACGCAAAAACACAAACACTTACAAAGAGCAACAGAGACACATTTCGATTGGTTAAAGAAGTGATGACAAAGCTTAGGCTGTGTACTGTGCAAAGCGCCAGTGGATGTGCAGTGTGACCCATCACACACACGCACACACACACACGCACACACACACCTACCTATGCGCAGAGGGAAGTCCCCCTGGTTCCAGATGCTGAAGTTGAACAGCAGGTGTGTGTGGAGCTGCAGGAGGAGCTGCTGGTTCTTCTCATAGGTCACCTGCTCCACCAGGAGCTGGGCTGCAACCAGAACACTCACATCCACCTGACTGGCAGGCATCTGCACACACACACACACACATTCACACACACACATTCACACAAAGCAATATCAGAGTGTCAGAGTCTGTGAGTCAGTATGTGAGTGAGTGAGTGAGTATGCGTGTGTGAGTGTGTGTGTGTGTGTGAGTGACAGAGCCAGGCTCAGCTCTGACCTTGTGCAGCAGAGCTCCCAGGGTGACCACACCGTGGGAGTGAAGCAGACTCTCCTGGTTGATGGGGTGTCTCTGCAGGAAGTGCTTAAGCACCAACAGGAAGGTGGCCACCAAGTTCTTCTCCAGACGAGCCTCTGAAACACAAACACGAATCATCAACAACCAGTCGACATTAGTCTAGTATTAGTACTACTGTACTAATATAGTATGGCTACTATAGTAATATTATGATGGAGTATATCTGTGATGGTACCGACTGTGTTTATGTGATGTCATCAGACTGAGGAGATTGTGACTCACCAGAGGCCCTGTTGGAAGGCAGGATAACCCAGTCTCCGTCGGCGGGGGTGGCGAGGTCAGGGGTGATGAACTCCGACCCCGAGGGCTCGGCGTGGTTCTCGGGCGTCAGCAGGGTGAGCTGCTCCAGGATGGGGAAGAGGACGGGAACACCCCCCACCGAGTTGATCACGTCCTGAGCAGGAGGGCAGGAGAGCAGGAGAGCAGGAGAGCAGGAGGGCAGGAGGGCAGGAGGGCAGGAGAGCAGGAGGGCAGGAGGGCAGGAGGGCAGGAGGGCAGGAGAGCAGGAGGGCAGGAGGGCAGGAGGGCAGGAGGGCAGGAGAGCAGGAGGGCAGGAGGGCAGGAGGGCAGGAGAGCAGGAGGGCAGGAGGGCAGGAGGGCAGGAGAGCAGGAGGGCAGGAGGGCAGGAGGGCAGGAGAGCAGGAGGGCAGGAGGGCAGGAGAGCAGGAGGGCAGGAGGGCAGGAGGGCAGGAGAGCAGGAGGGCAGGAGGGCAGGAGGGCAGGAGGGCAGGAGGGCAGGAGAGCAGGAGAGCAGGAGGGCAGGAGGGCAGGAGGGCAGGAGGGCAGGAGGGCAGGAGAGCAGGAGGGCAGGAGGGCAGGAGGGCAGGAGAGCAGGAGGGCAGGAGAGCAGGAGGGCAGGAGGGCAGGAGGGCAGGAGAGCAGGAGGGCAGGAGAGCAGGAGGGCAGGAGGGCAGGAGGGCAGGAGAGCAGGAGAGCAGGAGAGCAGGAGGGCAGGAGGGCAGGAGGGCAGGAGGGCAGGAGACAACACAGGAAATCACATCCGTTCAAATTAAGAAGCGCAGACTGACGAGTGAAAACGTTTCCAAACATTGCATACAACGACTCATCACATATTGTCATGGTGTAGGCCCACCGGAACACTGTCACAGGCCTACAAGGGAGAGGGCAGCACATATTATTCCGTTACAGGATGTGATGTCGTTCCCGGCTGTCCTACCTTGATGTCCCAGTTGACGACCTTGTTCCCCGTGAGGCGCCCGTGCAGCAGGTTAGGGGACAGGTCCAGACAGATGGGGTTCCTGCAGGCCTGCAGCAGCCACAGAACAACACAGTCTATGGTCACCACCTGGCGTCGTCTGAAACTGAATGGCGTCAACGTGCACCGCCCACGGACATGCGTGGACAGTGATTGGGTGTTTGGATGATTGACGGTGGCCACGTCCAGTCACCTTTGGGGAGTAGTGCAGCAGGAGTTTGCTGGAGAGGTCTCCGAGCTCCGCCTCCAGGGTTTTGAAAGGGGAAATGCAGTTGGGACCTGAAATTGAAGGGACATAAGAATCCATCTTCCCTATACTCATCTTTGCTCCCCCACTTCCTCTTTCGCTCACCCCCTACTTCTCTCTCCCCCCCAGCCACATCCCTCCCCCTCTCCCCCCCAATCCCCCTTCCCTCCCTCCCTCACCGGTGCTGCAGAGGGCCTTGACGTGGCTGGGCTGCAGCTGCTCGTGGAACACCATGACGCTGCCCAGCTGCCCCTGCAGGGAGGTGGGGCTGCCCCACTCGCTGTCCTGGGTCCCCGCCGAGATCAGCTTGGTGACGGACTCGGGCTTGCTCCCCAGCAGGCCCCCCCAGCCCTGGGACGACAGGATCCCCCCCAGGGAGGAGCGGCCGGACGGCGGGGCGGCCGAGAAGGGCGGGTCGGGGATCTGGGAGGGGGGCGGCGTGGTGGTCCTGTGGCCGGCCGAGCCGATGCAGCAGGAGGTGAAAGGCTAAGGGGGGGGGGGAGCGTGAGGAGGCGCGGCTCAACACACACACACACGTGGGATCAAACGAGGGCGGTGCTCACCTCCGTCATGGTGGGGTACTTGAGAGGAGCAGACAGTTTCTGCTGCCCGTCTACGTAGATGTAGACCAGACTCTGGCCAAACGGCCTCTTCCCTGGCACGTGGACCACACCTATACTGTGCTGTGGGGGCAGGGGAACAACCCAAAGACTCAATCCCCCATCATCCCCCTTTTCACAGACCACAGAAAGCGACGAAAATGACGCCGCCAGTTGACGCCGGCGTGCCGCTGTTCCTCACCCAGAGCGAGTCGCAGAAGCTGTAGTCGGGCAGCGTGACGGTGACGTACTCCTTCTTGGTGCACACGGCCACCACCAGGCCCCCCGCTGAGCTGATGAAGGCCTCGAACCCGGTCCCTCCTGGGGTGAAGAAGCTGCGGAGAGAGGAGGGAGAGGCGAGCTCAGCTTGGACCACCATCGCCATCTCTCAAGTTCTGCTCGTTCCGCCTCACTCCATCTCTCTCTCTCCATCTCTCTTCCCCCCCCCCCCCCCATCTCTCACTTCATTTCTCTCTCTCTCGCTCCCCCCTCTCTCTCTCCCCATCTCTCTCTCCCCCCATCTCTCTCTCCATCTCTCTCCCCATCTCTCTCTCCCCCCATCTCTCTCTCTCTCCATCTCTCTCTCCACAGTATTCCCTCCTCACCTGTACAGCTGTTTCCTCTTGTCTCCTTTGCCGGGCGGGCCCTGCTGGTCCTGGTCCAGCGACAGCCAGGCCAGGAAGCTGAAGGCGTACCCGGGCCAGCGCAGGATGGTCGGCACGGCCACGCCGGCCATGCTGGGCGACAGGTCGAAATACTGCATGGCGCTCTCCAGGCCCTGCTTCCGCACCATGCCCAGGATGGCCCTGAGCACGGGCCCCACGTAGGGGTGGGCCCGCCCGGCCTCCTGGGGCCTCAGCAGGCGGAGCAGCTGCAGCAGCTCGCCCCCGCTCAGGGACTGGCTCCCCAGGGCCCCCAGGAGCCCCACCAGGCTCTCGGCGCAGGCCCGGTGCAGCCGCCCGTGGCGCTCCAGGGCGGCCAGCACGCGCACCGCCATGGCGGCGTTGACGCAGGTGGCGCGCGTCTGCCGGTTGATGCAGCACAGGCGGCGGAGCCAGTCGGCGGTGGAGACCTGCAGCTCGGCCGAGTCCATCTCAGGCAGCCACTGGATGAGCAGGAGCAGGGGCTCCACGTTGCTGATGCCCAGGATGCCCACCGACGTGTGCTCCCCCTCCACGGCCTGGGGGACGGGGGGCACAGGGAGGGGAGGAGGGAGGAAGGGGCAAGGAGGGGGGAGAGGAGAACAGGGAGGGGGGAGAGGGGCAGGGAGGGGGGTAGAGGGGGAGGGAGGTCTTATAACGCATGGACACAACAGCGTGGAAAGGGAGGAACTGCGGATGCATTGGAATTGGACGAGGCAGACACACAATGGGGACCGGCTGGCTGGCTGGGTAATTAGCGGAGTGAAAGAATTGAAAGAAACTGAAAGAAAAGCTGACAGAATCTCACCATGTTCATCAGTTCCTTCAGCAGGTGTCTGGACGGCTGTCCCAGAGAGACCAGCACCTCGTAGAGGTGAGTATATCCAATCCTCTCCTTGAACACCTCCTGTATAGATGCATCCATGAGCATTACAGCTCCTGAGCGAGCACACTGTATAGGGTCGTGGTGGCTACGAACCTTGATCAAATTGATGTTTATTTATTTTTATTCTATTTTGTTTTGTTAATAAATTATGTTGATCCTCTCTGTGTTTTTACCTTTGCAGCTGGTGATTTATGCATCACCGTTGTCAGGGCTTTGATGGTTGCCACGGCAAGTGAGTCCAATCTCCCCTGGAACACCTGGGAGGACACAACACCTGTCAATCGAACACCAGGACCAATCCCAGTTCCCTTCACCTCTCGGTGGGGCGTGACCATAGCGACAGCTCCTTTTATTCTGGCAGACACACTCAAAAGGGTGGGCACGTGCAAAAACAGCAAATAATAACAATGATACATGATTTCACTCTCCACTAAATACAGCATGCTCGTCATTTGCCAGAATAAAAAGAGGTTGGGACAAGGGATGTGTGTGCTGGTGTGTGTGTGTGTGTGGGGGATCACCACAGCAGATTTTTGGTGATTATTGATTAATTGTTGTGATGGTCAGGACCCGACAACGTAGCTCTTACTGCGGGGTCACAGGAGCAGGGGCCACAGGAGTAGGGGAAACAGGAGCAGGGAAAAGCACACTGTGGCTTCCTGCTCCAGAGCATCCCGCTAGCAGGCTACAGTCTGAAGCAGGAAGCTCACAGCGCTGGCTGGCTGTCCCCGTCTCCTCCAGACAAGCGAAACAAGCGCACAGGAAACACCCACATATGTCACACACCCCACAAAGGAGCGCTCTCCGGCAAACACCCTCACACATATACACACACACACACATCTCCATCCAGCAATATCCTTTGACAAACGGTTTTCTCTTGTCATTGAACAGAGTCCTGTTTGCTACAGGACCAGCTGGAGAGAGACTGTGGCCGTACAAAGCAGTAACTTCAAAAAAAGAACGACAACACTGGAATCACGCGGGCAGTTTAGCCCTGTCCAAACCACCTCATTTAACATGACGGACACGAGAGAGACTGTTTGTGACCGTCTCTCACAAGCCAGCCAGGTGACAGCATTCCAATGGAACCCAAAAAACACCACCGGGCATGTGGGGAGGGGGGGTGGGGGAGGAGGGGGGGTGGGGAGGGGTGAAAGAAGAAGGGTGGCAGAAGATGTTGAAGTTGAACTGAAGAGAGAACAAAAAGGAAAAAAATCAATAAATAACGACTCATAGGCAAAATGAGAATGTCAATGACCACTCCACAACAAGCTAGGCCATTGGCTGGTTCAGGAGGTTGTTGGTTTTTGGTCGTCAACTTGTGAAGTTAATCTAGGGCTGCCTGTAGTCGGGTTGCCAGGCGACCGGCAGAATGCGGTGATAATACTGTGTGTCTGCTGTACCTGAGAATCAGATTACAGGTGCTTCACTCTGCCTCACTACAAAGGACTGGGTGTGTGTGTGTGTGTGTGTGTGCACCTGCCTTTATATAAACCAGACCGACAGCTGTGTGTCTGACTAGTGAGGACTGTCTGCAGGTGGGGGTCTTTGTTTACAAGAGTGTCTGTGAAAAAAACTCTGTCTGCATGCTAACGAGGCCACAGACCTCCGTCATGGCCACAGTCAACAGACCTGACGACCCCACAGGTATGCTGATCCTGGGGGAGACATCTACCTGAACACCGTACTGTACCCACAAGAGCCGGGGGGAGGGGTCTTGCTGTGGAGTGGTCATCTCGGTGGCATTTGAGCGCGACGATGGTGACAGGGCGCGAGGTGAGAGCGGGCGGGGCAGACGGTGGAGGTGGTGGGTATGGGTGAGGGAGGGGGGGGAAGTACCTGAGTGTCACTTTCTCCTGTCAGTAACCTGTTGGTTATATCTTTCTGGTCCTTGTCTGCTCCTGTGCATCTAGCATTAACCAGCTGCAGGGGCGGACCACAGAGAGAGTCAGGGCAGGGGGGGAAGAGGGAGAGGGAGGGGGGAGTGTGGGGGGAGACAGAGAGCAAGACAGGAGGAGAGGTGCGGGATGGGAGAGAGAGTGTGTGTGTGTGTGGGGGGGTCAAGTTACAGGTTGACAGGTCGTGTGACCCGTGGGGTTGGGTGGGGGGGGCCGGGTCAGTGTGGTGCCTGGTGGCTGAACACAACCGCAGGAGGTCAAACATGCACCACACCCTCTCAATACAACGTTTAGAAAAGAGGGGTTAAACCACTGTGCAGCCAGGGTGTGGGCCGGCCTACCTTGCTGTTCTGCAGGAGTCGGGTCAGGTGCTCGAAACAGTTGCTGTTGAGGAAGATGGCCTGGAGGACGGGTCTGTCTGAACACAAGAACATGTCCCTGATGGTGTCTGAGCCAGGGTCCACGGTCCGGGAGCGAGAGAAGGAAAGACGGGGTGGAGGAAGCGAGGGAAGGGTAGGAAGAAAAGAAAAAGAGATAGAGGGTCACGACACAGTTCCGTTCAGGCTGCTTTGGACAAACGATGCGCCCTGTGAGAGAGAGAGAGAGAGAGAGAGAGAGAGAGAGAAAGGGAGAACGGCCATTTCCTGTGAGCACGCTCCTCACCCAGCATGTGCACCTGCAGCGCCACAAAGCGGCTCTCCCAGTGGCGGCCCGGCGCGCGACCCTTGACCTGCAGGGCGGCGGCCGGGTCCGAGTTCAGCAGCTTGAAGTAGTTCTCCAGCACCGAGCCGATCTCCACCTGCCGCTGGTCCGAGCTGCTGGCCAGCAGCCTGTGGACCACCTCCCTCAGGCAGCCCAGCGTCAGCAGGGCCTTCCTGTCGGGCGCCTCGCTGTCCCAGTCCTCGCCGTCGCCCGCGCCGCCCTCGCAGTCGCCCAGCACGCGCATGAGCACCTCCATGGTCGCCGGGGAGATGGCCAGAAGGGCGTTGTGCTATCGAGCGGGGAGGGAGGGAGGGAGGGTCAAAGGGAGGATATACGTGTCATTCAAATACTGTGTTTGATGTGTGTGTGCGCGTGTGTGTGTGAGGCCTGTTCTCACCTGTCCTCCTGCTACGATGGCCCCAAACAGGTGGAGCAGGCAGCATTTCAGACTGTCCTTCAGGTGCTCGCTCTCTTGGAAGCACTCTGAGAACACACACACACACACACACACACACACGCCATCCAGAGTGAATAATGCTGTGGGCGTTGTGTTAGCTATGCAAACATCACCCAACCACAACATCAGGCTCGGTCCAGAGCTGCTCCAATGGTCTATTTAATGGTCCCTGTCTCGCTGTCGTACAAACAGTACCTTCATTCACTTGTGCGCGCACACACACATGTCAGTAACCTTTAGGGCAGCGTGTTATCAGTCATATATTAACTCATCTGTCAACACGTTCCTCCGAGTGCTGAAGCAGGAGCTTTGTTCAGTGACAAATCAATCCCAGAGGGCTAAGAACGAGTAAACGATTGGATCACAGAGGGGGGCATGGCCATATTCTTCCCTCACACATCAAGCCCCCCACACCCAACATGCACACACACACACACTGTCTCTCTCTCTCACACACACACCCTCTGACAGGTTGTTGTGGTAAGGCCTGGGGGAGTCTGTCTGGGCCAGGGGACAGTTATCTCTGAGGTGTTGATATAAAACCTCAGCCGCACAGAGGCCATTTGTGCAAAATGGCCGCTGTCGACGGGAGCCAGACAGCCTCCATTCACTATCAGCCCATCTCAACACCAGGCAAACAGACCGAGCACACAAAGAGCAGATTCATGTGGGCCCAGAGGTGGTGGGGGGCGCGGGAGAGAGATAGATAGTCTGAAAGAGAGAGAGAGAGAGAGAGAGAGAGACAGAGACAGAGACAGAGAGAGAGAGAGAGAGAGAGAGAGAGAGAGAGAGAGAGAGAGAGAGAGAGAGAGAGAGAGAGAGAGAGAGAGAGAGAGAGAGAGAGAGAGAGAGAGAGAGAGAGAGAGAGAGAGAGAGAGAGAGAAGGAGGAGGAAGGAGTCACAGATATGCCTGTTCACCTGCCCACAGGAGAGAGTTTGAATAAAACAGGTTCCAGTGTAGTCAAACACAACAGAGAGAGAGAGAGAAAGAAAGGGAGAGAGAGAGAGAGAGAAAGAAAGGGAGAGCAGGCAGTGAGGCACTCAAGGGAAAGCTGTTGAGGGAAGCAGTGGGAGAGAGAAGAGGGCTTCTGTTTTTTTTTCGGGAACAAGCTGGTGCCGCTTTTCATTGACTTGAGAACATGGCTTTATCCTCAACTCAATCACTGCCTAAGAGAGGCGGGGGGCGGCTCACTCTGGAATGACCACACCAAGAGAGAGACAGAGAGAGAGAAACACAGAGACTCAGAGAGAGACAAAGAGAGACACAGAGACTCAGAGAGAGAGACACAGAGACTCAGAGATAGAGAGACAGAGAGAGAGACACAGAGACTCAGAGATAGAGAGACAGAGAGAGAGACACAGAGACTCAGAGACACTGAGAGACAGAGACATAGAGAGAGACTCAGAGAGAGAGAGAGACTAAGAGAGAGACACACAGAGAGACAGAGAGAGAGACACAGAGAGAGAGAGACACAGAGACTCAGAGACACAGAGAGCGAGACACAGAGAGAGCGAGACACAGAGACTCAGAGACACAGAGAGCGAGACACAGAGACAGACAGAGAGAGAGACACAGAGAGAGAGAGAGACAGAGAGCGAGACACAGAGAGACAGAGAGAGAGACACAGAGAGAGAGAGAGAGAGACACAGAGACTCAGAGACACAGAGAGCGAGACACAGAGAGACAGAGAGAGAGACACAGAGAGAGAGAGAGAGAGACACAGAGACTCAGAGACACAGAGAGCGAGACACAGAGAGAAAGAGAGAGAGACAGAGAGAGAGAGGGGATGAGGAGACACTCACGGTAGAAAAAGGGGACAAACTCCACGGTGAGCGGAGCTGCCTTGTGTTTCTGCCTGCTCTTCTCCACCGTGCTCCGCTGCTCCCTGGGGACGAGACACACAAAGAGACACACATGCTGTCACACACGGCCTCAGCTATCACACACGGCCTCAGCTATCACACACGGCCTCAGCTATCACACAGCCTTAGCCTATCTCCCTGAGTGTGTGCGTGCGTGTGTGTGAGAGAAAGCAGGCGTGTGCAAGTGTGGGTTTGCGTGTGTGTCTGCATGTTATTGGTGGAAAAAACAGGGAGCTTTAGCACTGGATTATGGGAACACCATTCAATCTTGCATATGGAGTGTGTCAGCGGGCACTGAGGAACACTAGAAGGACTGTCCTGATCTGAGCCTGGAATTAGCACCAGAAAGGGCAGGATTACCTCAGGCACGACTTGGTGGCTCCATGACAAATTAGTTCTTAATGCCCTTTATTCAACTACTTAGCTAGCTGCCATCTAACATAGCATTGCCAAACTTTCCCTAGTAGATAACAAGGAAGGGCTGGAAAACACCCGAGTAGATGTAGCTGAAAGAGCCTTCAACGCTGCACACGTGTAGCTAGCTAGTTAGCATTAGCGGCTAGTTAGCATTAGCGGCTAGCTAGCGTACCCGAGGGTGCGATGCCTCCAGTTGCGGTAGGGGTCGTACAGGCTCTCACAGAAGGCCAGGGCGTGACGGACAAACTCCTCAGCCTGGGTCTGGTCAGCCATCTCCTTTTCCTTGGTCCTGCTCTTGAGCTGCAGGGAGAACACACACACACACAAATAAGGGAAATATATCCAATATACCTTACTGGGCAAGGATTACAGAATACCAAAATACAGCAGGGAGGATGGAAAGAACATTGACGTCTCCACACCTGCTGGATGTAGAGCGTCGTCATGGTGATGACGTGGTTGATGTAGGAGCAGGTGCCGACCTCCTCTACATTGGACAGGTTCCTGAGGGAAGAGAGACAGACATTCTAACGACACAGGGGGTCTGGTCTACCCAGCATCCTCACACCTCCCCATACTTCCCCAACATGCCCTCCTCCTCAGCCCCTGGTGGGCCCCTGGTGGGCACCTGGTGGAGGACTGACCTGCAGATCACGATGAGGAACTTGACCAGGAGCAGGGCCAGGTTCTGCTGCTCTGGCTCCAGGCCGTCGGAGGCCTTCTGGACACACTGCAGCAGCTGGTGACGCAGCACTTGCAGGATGTTGTCTGGGAGCATGGTCATCACTGGAGGCACCTCTTCCAGCCTGGATGCACACACACACACACACACAAACACACGCGCACACACACACAGTGAGTTATGCTCCATTCGATTTTTTAGCAAAGAGAGAAAGCTCAACAGAAGAAAAAAAGAGGCAGTCATGCATGATTGCTAGAAGCGGGCTTTTATGTCGGTGGGGACAAGTAGGTGTTTAGGACGGTGCGTGTGTGTTTTGACTGTGGAGGGGGACCTGTCAGGGCTGAGCCGAGCCAGATGAGCCTCACCAAATGGGGAGAGAGGCGTGACGGTGGGAAAGCTGGACAGCTGTGGCAGTGCTGGACGAGGGGGGGGGGGGGGGCTAGAGCGGGACAGAGCTGACCTAATGGGATTTAATCTGCTTTACCCTAGCACGGCACTTCACCCTCCCTCCCTCCCTCCCTCCGATCCCACACACTTTTATCTTACGTAACGTCATGTGACTGACCGTTGCGGGCTTTATGAGGCTGGTCATGTGACCACAGCTGGGACTTTGCAGAGCGCAGCGTGGCATGTCTTTCTAGCGTCCTCTCTGTCAGGGATGCACAGACTCTCTCCCTCTCTTCCTTTCTCTCTCCCCCCTTCTCTCTCTCTCTCCCCCCCTCTCTCTCCCCCCCCCCCCTCTCTCTCTCTCTCTCTCCCCCCCCCCTCTCTCTCTCTCCCCCCCTCTCTCTCTATCTCTCTCTCTCCCCCCTCTCTCTCTCTCCCCCCTCTCTCTCTCTATCTCTCTCTCTCTCCCCCCTCTCTCTCTCTATCTCTCTATCTCTCCCCCCTCTCTCTTTCTCTCTCTCTCTCCTCTCCACGCTGTCAAAGACAGAAAGCAGCTATGCAAAAGGACACACACACGCACCAGCACACTCACATGTGCTCCATCACACACGTTTACACAACGCCAGAAGAGGCATCCTTGCCTCTCACTTGCATCACAAACCTGACCTCAGCACTCGAGCATCCTGCAAAGCTATGTTAGGCACAGATGCGACACACATGCGGACACACGCACACTGTCACACATCTCGATAATCCACATTGTCGCAGTCCAGCGGGGAAACAGAGGGCTGAGTGGAGCTCGTGTGTTTCTGCGGAGGAACCGTCTTACCTGGAAGGTGGCTTCTCGAAGTCCACGTCCAGGCATCTCTCATAGGAGCTGATGAAGGTCTCCAGCCACAGCTTCAGGTAGTCTGGGTCCCTCTGGTAGACAGAGAGAGAAAAGAGAACGAGAGATAGAGGGGGAAGAATAAAGGGAATTAAAGGAGGATACGTTTGTTGATTGATTGTATCGTAAGAAAGTTACGTCTCAGTCTATGATTATGAATTATGAAGCCAAGCATCTTGACTCTCCTGGCCCCCACTTCCTGTCAAACCGCACGGTCACAGCACAACCCCCACAAACAAAGGTCACGGTGGACTGAGGCCACGCTGCCCAGCACAGTCCTGCCACCACCGCCCTCCTCAGACAAGCGTGGAGGGAGAGAGAGCGCACCTGACTGGGAACCGGCTTGTCCGCATTACTCTACCCCCCCACCACCCCCACCCCCCCAGGGAGGGGAGCCAGCAGCTGGCCAGCAGGCATTCAACGCTTCTGGGAACAATGCCTGGGACCAGGGGGGAGAGAAACAGGAACGGGGGGGGGGGTTGGATGCCTGGAGCTTCTGACATAGCAGCGTCGAGGGCCTGTCCTCAGTCAATAGCAGCCATACCACTGGTTCTGACAGCCATCCTCAACACATCCACACACACACTGTGCCCTCCTCTCAGAATGCCAGTCATCTGCCCTTCTCTAATCTCCCAGCACTTAGCCCTGGCTGGGGGGATTCCGCCCTCGTCCCTGGAGACTGATTCAGGTCAAGAAGAGCTGAGAAAACAGGCAGAGCGGATTACTGTATTATTGAGCTATTATGTTGATTATCATCGCAGGGCAATAGCCTGAGTTGGCTGATACTGTGGTCGTCAGACCATGCTGTTTTGACAGAACACGGAGTAGTTCTAGAGTCAGAGTTAAGTTCAGGTTCTAATGTCAGGGTGGCTCCAGCCAGGGCTGAACTATGTGGTGCAGAACAGTGAGGCTGCGCATGCTGGCTCGGGGGCTAGGAGGCTACTGCCTGCGTGTCACAGTGGGAATCATCCAGAACAGGAAGCAAACTCTCGAGAATTCCAAGTGAGGTCTTCAAAACAGACTGTACGTGTATGTGTGTGTGAGGTCCAAGGAAGAGGGAAGCTATCGACTTCCTCCCACTGGAGAGCCATAGTCACTCTCCCTCTCAGCACTCAGAAGCCTTCTTCTCTAGTCTCCCTTGCGGTGTCACACAGTTCGTCCTCTATGGAGAGTCATGTGTCACAACGACGCGAAGATAGAGGGAGCAGACCTACACAATCTCTCTCAAGTGAGCGGGCCCTGTTTGTGCCCTGGCCCTATTGCTCTGTCCCTAGGAGTGGGGGAGTGGGGGAGAATGCCCTCATTCACTGGGCAGCCTTGGAGGACAGATGCCCATTGAGGACTGGGAAGGGCCAGGGAGGAACACACCCTGCTCTGAATGTGGCTCTGTTTATTTTTGGGCAGTGCTGCTGACCTAACACACACACACACACACATACAAGGGAATCATCTCAACTCGAAATCACCACGCTTGACTCAACAGGCATCGCCCTTTCCGTTTGACTGTATCGCAGAAACTCAGAAATGACTGTGAGGGTTGGAGCTAAGTATGTTGATAAGCTGGTTTTGGGGGTTGATCTGAAACAGAACTGATCATCCCTCCTCGTGACGTCAGACCCTTGTACTAACTCCCCCCTGGCTCTCATAACACCCTGACATCCCTTTGACCTCAAGGTCTTAACCAGCAAACCAAGGTAAGGGCGTTCGTCCTCCAGCTCCATGGAGACACACCGAGAGAGGGCCGAGTCCTGCAGGTTTTTCGAAACCCCCCCGGCCCAGAGACAGGCGTGGCCGGCTTGGTGACCGAGTTCCACTGCGACAGGAAGTGCTGGCAGACGCCGCGTGACCACAGCATCTAAAGAGGGTCATTCAGTCAGCTGCCGTTCTGCCAAGCCGTTGCCACGGCAGTCCAGTAGAGCCACGATCACCTCCTTCTTTTTCGACACTCCTCGTCTAGTCTCCTGTCCTGAGCCGGGATTGGCTATGATGTCATTGCCCGGTCTGTATTTATAGTGCACTTGTGGGAGGGGCTAAACCACACAAGGCATGGCTGATTCCGAATCTTTATGACATCACTGTGTTTTCCCTAGTGTTATTCATAGCAGAGAGAGGAGCGAGACGAAAAGAAAAAAAAACATGAGAGAGGAATATGAAAGACAAAAAAGGAGAGGGGATATTGCAGCCCAAAGGAACAAACTTTTCCAGCGAAACAGAGTGAGAGTGCGCTTCTCTCCCTCTGTGCGAGCATCTTCAGATTAGACCGGTTTGCCGGGAAACAGGGAGCAGGGCCGGAAAAAGTCCCGGCTAATCTACTTGAGTAAATAAGTGAAACCACAGCTCTCTTTCTCTCCTCCCCAGTCCCAGCCACTCCTGACTGTTGCCCTCTCATACACTCTCCTAATCACTGGGTTGGTTTTTATAGCAGGGCCAAATGACAATGTAATCTCGGAGCGGTTCAGTCATTCTGTGAATCGGGAAACGATGATCTGGCCCAACGTATCCGGACCAGTACCCCCTCACTCTGAGTAGGAGCGGATCAGCTGCCGAATGCATCTTCCGGACAACATATCATGAGCAGAGGCTGAGCCAATCACATGGTCGCGTCAACGGTTCTGTCGGCGCTACCGAGGCATACTGTCATGCTGTTGAGAACAAGAGGGATGTCCTTGACGCTGCAGAGCCTGTAGCCAGGGAGGAGGAGGGGCAGACAGTGTTGTGATGTTGTGCTGTGCTGCTGTTGTGCTGGAAACAACGCAGCGTGGTTGGCTTAGGGACAGCCTGCTACCTCCAGCTGACGACAAGAGCCGAGGAGGGGGTAAGCGGATCCTTATGTAACCGTCTTAACGATTGTCTGTGACCTCTCACCCCCCACCCCCACACACACCCGCGGTGAGTGGAAGACGCCGGACGTGTTCAGGGCCTGCTTTTCCTGGGGTTTCCCTTTTTCCACAGAGAAGGAAGAGAAGACATTCCATTTGGGTGATTACCTATAACCCGTCCATTCGCAATGTGATGTGCCAAGACAGGTCTGAGGTTAGACTAACCTGTGTGTGTGTGTCAGAACTCGAAAGCGGCCTGCTGCCACAAACATGGCCTCGCGGAGCTGGCCAAACAAGTTTTCCGAGCACTGCTCACCACACTTCCTGAAACCTTCAACTGAAAAAGGTCTCACTCCGCCTGGCGTGCCATTGTCAACCTCTGGCCTCGTGATGTTGACAGCTCACCCGCGGGGGTTAATCATTACAGTCATCAACCGTTCACTCTCCCAAAGATGAGTGGGCGAACGACAACAGCAACCGGGATGAGAGCGGTACTGGAGGTCACCCTGCCTGGGCACCAATAACCTGTGACATTGTTGTGTGTGTGTGTGTGTGTGTGTGGTGGTGGAGGGGGGTTCCTCAGAGGTCGTGTGGGGGAGATGGGCCTCCCATCCAAACATTCCTGAGCTGAATCTGCACACGTGACTACGAGGTCTCCTTACTTCAAATGCATCCTGGCAACCTGCTCTCTCTTTCTCTCTCCAAAACACACAAACAGGACGAACCCCCCCCCCCCCAAACAAAATGGGCTATGCTAAATACTCTAATAATTTGGGTAAACGTACTACAGTCTTTCGACAGCTGTGAGAATTATAGGTATGCCTTGGGGAGTCAGTGTGACTAACCTATATACACTCCATGCAAATACACACTCAGAGTAACACAAAGCCACTGTGTATACCCTATGCAATGACTGGCATTTTAACAAGAGATTGCCAGAAGTATGTGCAAGCAAAGGGGTGTTTACACCCTACTGCTATATCCCACAACCCTAAGACACTACCTGTGGTATTACATTGTTTTGAACACTTATCAGCAGTTGAGAGTGTGAAATATAAAGCTTTTGGTACGCCATAAACACTTCATTTGTGTAGGATCATGTTGGCTAAACATTGGGGTGATTCATGCCTGTGTATTGTACGCAAACAGCCTTGTCCTCATGAGGTGGATTTTGGAGAGGGCTGTTTTAGAGGGGGATTAATGTGGGAAATGTGTGTGACTGCAGATGAGACTCACGTGAGGAGAGGCTTAGGCGGGGGGATTTGATTGGTCAATAGAATATTGAACATGCTCACCGCTAAGTGAATTAAACCCTAGTATGTTTATGAACAGCTGACTCAAGGCTGGTGTGGATTGTACTCTGGCTACTGTTCTCCAACATGGTCTAGTAAAGAATGCATTTGAATAGTGTGCTCTATCGACAGTAGATCACAGTATCGTCGGCGCAGAAAAACAAACATACAGCATTTAACTCGTCTCCATCTCCCCAGTCGTACGCACCTGCTGTTAGTGTTGGACTAACAGAACACAGAAATAATGACATCCATTACGTCACCTCATCACGATCCCTTACTGGTGCCCAAATGCCAAAGCATTCGAAAATAATATTCACCTTGTTGCAATACAGCATCCACACCTCGTACAATCTTTCGTTTGATGCCATTCTGCCCGATGCGTGGTGGGCTTCCACAGCATAGGCTGTTTTGCCTTTTTACAGAGGTCAGTTCTCCGCATTCTTCATAGCTGCTCGATCTTCTACGGCTCACATCGCTCGTGATCTTTACTATTTGGAATGTAGAAAAATACCACTATCCTTCCGATCGAAAAATTGCCTTTGTACAGGGAAAGGGGTGGTTATATGCCTTTAAAAGAATCCCGTTGCAGTGTTGATAAACAGAACTTCCTAATGTTATTCCGTCGTAAATGATGCATCCCAGGATGAGTCGATCATAGTCAGGCTCGTCTTTCGTGTGGGTTTCTCCAATACACAGGAACTGCACTTCGTCCTCCAGTCAGGAGTGCCACTTTGACTCTTCCTCTCTGCTCCCGTAGGCTGTCGACAGAACGTGTAATAAGCACAAGACAATGTACACACATTACTCTCATGCTGGAAATACGTCTAGCTACTTATTAAAGACTAGCGCCACTAGCTTTAAAGTCTAGCTGGTCTGTAGGCTACAGCAGCCAGATCAGCCCACTTGCCTTAGCAGACTGGCAAGAAAACCCACCCACTAAATGAAACGCATACCCTTTTTTTTCTTATCAAACTGCTAGAAAATATGTATATAAAGCGATAAGTTTTCGACCACCAAGAGGTCACTAGAAAATGTATAGCTAACTGTTAAGAAGAATTGTCTTACCAGGCTCGTGTCTGTCAGAATGACAAATTCTCCTCTCCTTCTCATGTGACACACAACGCATTCGTAGATTTGCTTGACCCAGCCCAGTGACAACAATTCAAAGAACTAATCTACTTCTCAAGTTGCACAATAACAAAATGTTACAACTTTTATATACACCAAGTGTAAGACCACCTGAGACAACAATCCACTCCTGAACCGAGATGGAAATAAACAACTCACTCTGACGTTAGGAGTCTAGTGACAGTCTTCGTGGCTGTGACAGTCGTGAATACAGTCCAGTCAACCTAAATCCTCAACGATTTAAAAATAAAAGTCTCTCAAATAATAATTTTGTTGAATGTGTATGCCATTGTTGCATCGCAACTAAATCAAACGAAATGGTAATGTTTACTCAACTGTAATGTATGATAAAACAGCCATGTATAACTAGATATAAAGACATAGACTTGTGTTAAATAATGCTTCAGTTTTATTTTGAAATGCAAATCGGCATGAAGACACATTTTCTTTTTTTTCTGAGGTACAATGCTGCTGCTTTAACAAATAGATTTTAAACTTAGCAGGTCACAACTTTGTGACAGTTGTTCTGGTAGTGACTTTTAACCTGGAACGTTGCTTTATTTTATGAGAGTATATATGTGCACGATCTTGAGGCTATGAAGTTGGTTGTAGTTTAGTTGTTGGGCTGCAGGTTTTACGACCGTTATTGTTCCTTTACGTTGCCGATGTGGAGCACGGGTCGTTAAGGGCGGGGCTTGGTTGCGAAGGACCCCAGCCCAAGTTTGGTCGTCACTTGACTGACACCACTTAATATACAGACTATTAATTACGTTATTCCCTTAAATTAGTCAGATTTCATACAAGTAGTGTGAAACAATATATCCATTCTATGCTTAGCTGTTCGTCCATTCTTTATGCTCAATATTTTGTCTTTCGCAATTAAATCACATTGCACCCAAAATATAACCCATGGTAGACAGGCTTTACCAAGAAATGCATTCAAATTAACAAAACATCAAAACTGATTGTGTGGAGAGTGGCCCAGGCTAACTGGTTGTGTGCTTCTTCTGCTGGTGGAACCGAGGGGGACCAGCGCCAGCCTGCTGGGGTTTAGATGCCTTTGGCTCCCCCTGGTGGGGTAGTAGGTCCTGCATAACGCCGTTCTTGAAATCCTTCCAGTGACCACGCTCCATGAAAAAGGTGCAGAGCTCCTCATCACTGTAAGCGCAAAGATCCACACGCTTGACTGCATGTTTCTGGCAGAACGGTGCGCTGCCGTTTCTGTGATGGCAGGAATGCGTCGTCTCTCACCTCGGGTAGGTCTTCTGAAGAGCCTCCAGTTTTTTCAGGGTGGTGTCATCCACATGCTCATCAAAGCGTGTCTTCTCCATTCGCAGGATCTCCACACTGCGACTAACTAGAACGAACCTGCGGCAGTCTCTCTGCTTCTGGGGCATCAGGTACTGATTCAAGCCCTACTCCACACACACACACACACACACAAGATATGTCATGCTATAAATCGACCAGATTTTCTCCAAATGTTCCTGAGACAATGCATCTTACAAATGTGCTGCCCTGGCAGAGGTTGTCAACAAGGAAACAAGCAACTTTAGGCACATCCTCTGGGAGGCCTCTGGAGGGAGATGGGAAGTTTTTCATGACTGTGTTGTCGGAGAGGCTGAGGAACAAGAAGAGAAACAAAAGCATCGTATATCTCCCTTTCAGCTGTGGAAAAAAGCTCTGTGAAAGATCTGATTAGCTCAGAGCACGGGAGGGCAGAGGGCACCGGGCACCGTGGGTTCCCAGGATGGAGTAGGATGTTACCACTGCTGCGTCTGTACGTCCTTAGGGTGGCCAGGCCGTCGGTTACATTTAGCTTGGTTCTCGCGCACTGCAGTTCTCAAAGGGAAAATCAATTAGCTCTCTTCCTGTTGACCATTTGTCAATGTGTCTTCCCGTCAGTGTGTGTGTGTGTGTGTGTTCCATTTCCATACTTGTCTGTTGGTGCTGTTTGAGAAGCTGTCTGTAGGTACTGCAGGACTTGAGATCCACCATTCTCAGCACATCACACTGGCCCTTAAACAGGTAGCACAACACTACAATACCTCTCCCATAGATACTATATGAATACAATACTTGACTGCAAATAACTCCTCTATTACCTTGCCAATGAAAATGATGTCGCCCAAGTCATTAGTGTCCTTGACAATCACACGACCATAACGGATCTGTTGTGTTTTGGAGTGGTCTGCCATCATCTCAATGAGAGAGGATGACCAGGAAGACACAAGCTCGACTGACCTGTTTGTGTGTGTGTGTGTGTGTTTGTGTGTGTGTAAAAGAGCAATAGCATCAGATGGAAAGACAAATGAACGAGAGCAAAAGTGCCTTTGAAACAAATTGCCTAACTCGTGCCCTATAAATATTCGACAACTCCTCATGGCTCGTTCGCCCGAACCTGAAGTAGCTGAAGCGATAGTCAAACTCCCTCTTGAGCTCCACGTCCATTTTGTTCGCAAAGAAGTCCTCCTTGTCGATCACCATGAGCTCCGTCTCCTCCATGCACACCACCGTGGCGTTCCTCCTCAGGCCTTTGATCAAGGCCACGTCCTAAAACGTGCATCCCGTTAAGCTCAATCCACGGCTGAGACCAGAGCGACACCGCCACAGGATTCGTTGTGACATCTCACCCCAAAGCTCATGCCCTTCCTTATCAGTATGGGCTCCTTGGTCAAGAAGGCACTGGTGCCGTCCTTGTCTTTGGTGACGGCCAGCAGGCCGGTGAAGATGAAGTAGAAGCTCTGTCCAAGATGGCCAATCCTGATCACCACCCTGCTGCGCTCCAGCCTGCAGGAACACACATGGCCGAATGACTTTCACTGGAAAGGAGAGAGGAGGGAAGAGAAGAGGAAAGGAGAGGACAGAGAAAAGATAATAGAACAAAGGACATGAGAAGAGGCGGGGGTAAAAAAGATCAAAGGAAAACAGAAGAGAAGAAAAAAAAATGGAAGAGATGAGCACACGAACGCGTGTGCTCCAGTGGTGTGACCAGGCCAGACCTCTGGTAGCGGACCACCCTGGCCAGGAGAAGCTGCAGGGTGACGCTGTAGCGCCTGTAGAACTCCAACTCGCTCAGCATGTTGTGCAGCAGAGACACCTCGGCAACAGTACGGTGTTCCGGGGGCTTCCGCATGATCTCCACCAGCCTGACTGGAATCCTGTCCTGGAGGGGCCCAGACCCAACACACAGTAGAGACATCAGGGCAGTCACAGGAGCGACATGGCTGTGCTTAAGAAGTGCTTCTTCTCAGGCCAAACTGTACCTCTTTCACTTTGAAGTGGTTCAGGTCAAAAACAAGGTTTTTACCCTGCAGATAAAGACATGAACTTGTTACATGAACGTTCACCATCCCCTGAGACCCTTGACTGACGCCCACACACACACACACCGTTCCTATGGACGGTCGATTGGTGAGGCTGTCAAAGAAGCTGAACTCCATGTTGTAGCGGAAGTTGGAGTGCGCCATGAAGTAGCGACACACGCGGCACATGAGGAGGATGGTCCTCACTGCACGCTTGAAGCGCATCAGGTTGGGGCCCTGAGCGTGGGGGGACTGGCGGGACGCTGGCTTCCCCGCATGCTGGAACCGTGTGAAACCTGTCGGCTGGGTAGGACGGAAGGATTGAGGGAGGAAAGATAACCACATAAGCTACCTGCTTTACTACCAAGCCCCAAAATACACACTTCTTTGTCATTTTGTAGGTCAGGGATGAGCTACAAAGTTTTTGGATATAAAGCTCATTTGAGCTGATTGTGTGAATGACTGTGTGCATGTGTGCATATCCAAGGAGAGTTGACCTCAGCTTTACCTCATCTTGGTTCTCTTGCTGGGGGGTTTCTGCAAACTCAGACACTAATTAATGATGGTAACAATATGAAACACATCTGTCTCCAGATGTAAATAACTAGCATTCACTAAAGAATGGTTCCCTTGAAGGTCTTACCTTGAGGAGAGTTCTCCATAGTGCAATGATATACAGTACAGCTCTTCAGTCAAATCAAAACAAATCTGGAATCCAACATTCTACAAGAGTCTATGACGTCACTAACTAATTTGTAAGGGCAACAGCAGTAAACTGTTGATAAGGCGGTACCAACAACGCCTGATGATGTCACCTAAAACTAAGTGTTTCCACTAAGTGTTCTTATTTCCTACGTATTGCGTGTTATTACTGACATTTCACACACTTCTCAAATCAGAGGAAAAGGGTTCTTTAAATCAAACACCAATAATTATAGAAATATAATGAATATACTGTATTTACAATGCTGCTTCTAAGGCTCATAAAGCTAACATGTTTGATATGTACTCATACACAGTATAACCACAGTCACAGATCAACATTGTCATGGACATTACACAGGTTTCAGTACAAATAATACATGTTCAGTCCCATACATGAATTACTAAGAGGCAGTGTTGGATAGGTTGGTCACAAAGCACAGTATGGTAGTGTTCTTATCTAGGAGAACAGGCGTGTCACTGGTACCAAGGAGAGGGAGAGTATCTTTACCTTAGGAAGAACGTATTGTACATATAATACTCACGTTTAACATATCAGCCCTCGTGTCTGCATTTCTTCTTTTAATCAAACCCTTTTTCTCCCCTCCCCCGTTAACTCCCTCCCCTAACTCTCAAGGTACCCCACTTTCACAGTCTTATAACACATCATGTTTCACATTACACGTTGTTATTCAGATATGCGCAGGGAGTGTTTATTAAGAGTCCAGTGATTGGTTTTCTTCCTCTAAGGGGGGTGTGTCCCACCAGGTGATTATTGTTTTCATCATTGTTATTGATTGGCAGACATGCCCCCTGGCACGGAGATCCTCATTGGACGATCCAGGCAGAGCTGGATCTTGTTTCCAGTGCTCCTCGTCACCCTGGCAATCCAAACAGTATATCTGTGTTTCAAAACAAATACAAAAAAACTACAAAACTAGTAGAAAGGCTCAGAGTGGTGGGTATACGGTCAGTTTTAAACACAGTAGAAAGGTTTGGGCTCGCTGTTTTTGATTGTCTTGACATAGGCTCAGTTATCAGGTGTCAGAGACTTCCGGAAGGGGGATGGGGGTCCTGCTGGCATTTAGGAGAAATCCCACACCCCTTCTGTGGGGTCGGTTGTGGGGACGGTCGGGGTGTGGCAGGATGGGGTGGGGGGGCAGGAGACTGGGGGCTCGTCCGGGCTGGAGAGGGGCACGGCGGGGTACATGAGACTGAGGAAGGAGTCACGGGTATGCCTCTTCACCTGCACACAGGAAACAGAGAGCCAGGAGAGAGTTTGAATAAAACAGGTTCCAGTGACACAACAGAGAGAGAGAGAGAGAGAGAGAGAGAGAGAGAGAGAGAGAGAGAGAGAGAGAGAGAGAGAGAGAGAGAGAGAGAGAGAGAGAGAGAGAGAGAGAGAGAGAGAGAAAGAGACAGAGAGACAGAGAGACAGAGAGACAGAGAGAGAGAGAGAGAGAGAGAGAGAGAGAGAGAGAGAGAGAGAGAGAAAGTGTATGTGGTGAGACCCACCTGCTTGAAGAAGGCATGGGACAACAGTGCGGAGGCAGAGGGTCTATGGAACACAAAAACACCACACACACAAATCATATATGGGCTTGGAACTGTCACATAAAACAGTACTGTCGATCAGTATAATTCCATGGGTCTGAGCGTGTGTGTTTCTGTGCATCTCTGTGTGTGTGTGTGTGCCAAGCTTACCTGCGTTCAGGCTGCTGCTGCAGACACAGCTGAACCAGGTTGTGCAGTGTGGCTGAGTGGTTCTTGGGCGCAGGGCTCTGGGGTCTCTCTGGGGCCGTGCGGGTCAGGCTACCCGTGGCGACGCTCTCCCCGATACCAGAGTCCACCCCGGAGCGGGACACCTTCAGTCCCCCCAGCTCCCCCAGGGGGAAGGGAGCCACGTCCAGCAGACAGCAGTGGGACCCCCTCAGCTTCTGGAGCAACATCTGAGCCCCCGACACACATCTATCAGACGGGTTCGAACCAAGCTGCTATACTACTTTGGCAAGGCCTTCATTCAGTCGGGATCGAATGCTATCATATCATACGATTGGCTGGTATCATTACCTGAGTTGGGGGCATGTCCTGGAATGGCACCCTGCCACTCACCAGCTCACAGACCACGATGCCCAGACTGTAGATGTCTGACTTCACCCCGTAACCATGGAGATCCTGGGGGGGGAGGAGGGGGGGGGGCGAGTGTGAGGGTGAGGACGGCATGCGGGAGAGGTCAGTCCTCATCGTACTCTCGCTGTACAAGACAAAGTCCCCTTCGCGAAAAAAGGTCAAACGAAGCGGCACGGAGCCGTCGCGCTGTTACAGACCTGTCTGAGCAGCTCCGGGCTGAGCCAGGGCAGCAGGGCGGGGCTGTGGTGAGGCATGTCGAACACGGCCCGCACCCTCTTCCCATCCCGCATCATACTGTAAACACTGTGCAGCCCCGAGAGGTAGACACGCCCCTCACCAGACAGCAGGATGTGACTGGCCTTCAAGCCTCTGAGAGACAGAGAAAGACGGGGGGGGGGGGGGGGGATTATGCACTTCTTAACAACTCCTGTGTAATGCATTGTATTCATTTAATAGAAGCTTTTATCCAAAGTGACATGGGGGCGGGGGGGAGATTTTATCCTGCAACCTCATTATCTGTAGGCCAATCTCATTACCGCTGAGCTGTACCCATGCCATGTGTCTCTCTAACTGGGCCATTGCTCGCTGCCTGCGCTCACCTGTGGACGTAACCCATGTGGTGCATGTACTCCAGAGCCTTCAGGACTCCGTAGAGGAGGTACGCTATCAGGGACTCACTCATCCCATCAGGGAAGCATGTCCTCAGCAGCGCGTCTGCAGAACCTGAGAGAGACAGAGAATGGGAGAGAGAGACAGAGACAGAGAGAGAGACAGAGAGAGAGAGAAGAGCCGTAAAGGAGACGGTTGATGAGAGGAGCAGGAGCGTGACAGAGCAGGAGCAGAGACTGACCGTAGCTCATGAGCGGTGTGAGGACCCAGAGCTGACAGCAGGAGCTGAAGACCAGG
Source organism: Hypomesus nipponensis (assembly GCF_054491055.1). Classification (NCBI taxonomy): domain Eukaryota; kingdom Metazoa; phylum Chordata; class Actinopteri; order Osmeriformes; family Osmeridae; genus Hypomesus; species Hypomesus nipponensis. The sequence goes on along the minus strand of NC_140372.1, from coordinate 9,829,554 downwards.
CGCGAGGTCAGCAGGTTGGGGTGGCGGAACAGTCTGGAGAGAAGCACCTCGTTCTGAGGAAAGATCAAAGGGGTTGGTGTCACACTGTCGAATTTGAAGAACAGGCCGTGTGGATTAACAGTACAGCTGGACTGATTTTTTTTTAAATTGCAAATATATTGTTTTAGGTTTGCTTTCAAATGTGTCTGACCCTAGAAGTTCCTACATACTCACCATCAGCTGCAGGAGTTCATCCTCGGTACACTCGTCCAGGTTGGTGTGCTTGACTGCCACCAGCTGGCCGGAGGGGGTGTGGCGTGCCATACTAACCTGGCTCATGTTATTGAAGCCTTTCCCTGCAGACATGTTAAGTTGGAAAATACTAGGTTCACTACAAGTAAATATAAATGATAGCTGGTGTACTAAGAGAGAGAACAGGTTTGTATTGCACCAGCCAGTGAGATGTGCTGTGGTGACAAGAGACTTGGGTTCCCACCGAGTTCGGACAGCATTTGATAGTGGGAGGGTTCAGCAGAGAGGCCTGTGAGGTCATCGCAGCCTGTGGCCACAGTGACAGTGCAGTCTGAGACATCAGAGCTCTGTGAAGTAACACACACACACTCTTACCGCACCGTCATGAAGCCACAAACACAGCCTCCGTGTCTTCAATATTTACTGGGATATTGCATACAGAAAGAGCTACATTGAAGCTACAGTTATTATGTTTTCAGCAGTGAAAAGAGATGATTGGCAGGTTTACAAATGAGACTAGATGAGTGTGTCTTTTGGACTTTTAGACTATAGCCACCCACTTGAATGGGTGGGTGGGTGTAACTCCGAGGTAGAACATTTCAGAAGAAGAGGTCACAGGTTAGCTGCACGTAGCTTTGGCACCTGCTAAACGAATACATGACTATTGGTGTTGTGACGACTGAGGTGAGATATCTGTGTCTGCCAGTGGATGGCGCTGTGGCACTGATGACAAAAAAGAAGGTGATGTTGAGGACACTCCTGTGATGACGGGTGTTGAGGTTGGGGAGGCTGTGGGATGTGAAGGGGGTTGGGATGTGAAGGGGACTGACTGCGGTAGATTGCTCCAGGGTCAGCTGACGAAGCGGCTTTCTAAAAAGAATGCTGTTGTGCAGCATGAATGCAATTTAGGCTTGCTGGAATGAGATGATGTTGTCAGCAACAATGACCATGTTGTAGTTTAAGACAAAAGGTCCATCCTTCCCCCCCGATGAAGCCCTGAATGGTTCAGTCCTGTTGACCTCTACCATAGTGTTGGCCACACCAGCCCATAAACGAAGAGAAAAGGGGGTCTTGCTAAGTGGACACAGCACTGTACTGACCAGGAATTGATGGCTGATGTCCTCATACTGGTCCTCTAAGCTGATTGGCCGGACCTGAGAGTGGGAGATGCAGGAGCAGTCCTGAGGGAGAGGGGGAGGAGGGGTGAGACATGCCCAAAAGAGGAGGGTGGGAGAGAGGGATGGGGCACTTCAGCTCCCCATGGGGAGGAAAGAGGAGCCCAGTACCCACAGATGAAACAGGAGAGTGAGAGAGGTGCTGGTTGAAAGCAGGACGAGAACACAGCAGAAAAACTGAATGTGGTTTGTGAAACAAGGATGGGGAGGCACTTTGTAAACAATGACAGCGCTGTGTCTGTGTGGATGCAGAGTGGATGGGACAGGAACGACAGGGTGATGTCTGGTACTGATGGATAAGGGATTAGCCACACTCATGATTTCCCAACAGATAGATTAAAATGTAGTTGGATCCATATTCCCGGCAGCTGATAATAAAATACGGCTAATTATAACACAGACAGTGTTATATGGACACGACCGGCTAATGATAAAACGGGTTTAGACTATACACAGTTCGAATGCAGTTGCAATCTTCTTGGAGGCCGGCTAAAATCAGCAATTTTTATAAAGCATAATCTCCTCGTCATCTTGAACCACTATCCAAATTCCATGCTGAGCAAATAATAAAATCCTTACCAAGAAAGACATGGAGTCCTCTTTGCGGGGGTAGCGCTTCAAGAGAGGGCATTTATCCCTTCCACGACACGCGCTAGAAAATGATCAAGTCAGAAAAAGAGCAAACAAATAAAGACATTGTAACGTGTAATACCAGCTCTGGTAGTGTTTCGTGTATTAAAATCTCTTTAAGCATTTCCAGGACAACGATCCCCCCATCAGCGGTTTAGCACTCGTGCGCAGTGTAACTACCTGGTACCGTCTCGGGTTCCACTCAACTGGCATCCGACATCAAAACCCCCCAAAAACGATCCTCCACCGACTCACTACGGAAAAAAATTCGGATGCTCAGATCTCATTTAATTGTGTACCAAATGTGTCTGACTCTTGCAACACAATTCATGTTGCTTTAAAGATGTGTTCTAGTCAAGTCCTGCGCAAAGCGGGCAAGCCAACTGCAAATAGTCTATTTACTGCAAATAACGTCCGACAGAGAAGGAGACTTTGAGGGCAGAGTCGTTATTTCAAGGACAGACTTAAAGCCATATGGGACGTGGACGGAGATTGCTTTATTAGGCGTTGGGAACTTGTAGACTAACCTGCAGAACAAATTTAATTTCTGACGACATTTCAAGATTAGTCAAACAATATTCTAAATGCCAAGGGAGCTCACCGTACAGACCACCAGGAAAACGTAACCATTTATTCAGTATGCAGCGATTTTTAAATCAAGAATGACATTTTATTAATACTCATCTCCTAATCCAAGCCACACAAAACACGCCAAACAGTAACAGAAAAACAGTCCCAAATTTTGGCTAAATAAAGTTTTGAGTAGCCAGAAGTATAATGACAACGTAATTATATTCAGGTCCTAAAACTTAGTTTATTCAAAAATAATCGTTACAGACTATTTTGTTATGAGCAGAACCTATAGAATGTTTGCCTTTCAGTTCGTTTAGGCGTCTGATTTATAGTAAAAGTACATAAACGTAAAAATTGCAACAACATACTGCACCCACATTTTGCTCCACTCCCAGCTGTTTTGACGTACTAACGTAGCTGAGAAGGAACGAGAGTAAAAGTCTGGATTTTAAGAATACATTTTTTAAATCCGTAAAATATTTTACTCGTGACTTTTATGTCGCTTTCATAATGCAGTAGTTGATTCATCTACGTTCAATAAGGTAGAACAGCTCAGCACATCAAATTAATCTCTAAGAACAGTATTATGATATATGTAAATATGTTCACCAGTAACGGACTTTTATTTTGACACATAAGGTTGTCACACAAATTATCCGTAATCCTTTTTCTACAATCGCGTTGTAATGACGTGATGAAGTCAAAGCCCAAACTGTCTGCCCTCGAATTCTCTTCCTTCTCTCCTCCTCGTCCATTGTTTAAGATTGTGGATTGACGGGGACCACATGTTTCCCGTGATTTATCTGAACTGGTTAGAAATTGTAACATTCTGAAGGTAAACCATATATTCTTTTCACATTATTGAGAGAATAAATTATGACGATGTCTCGAAAGAAAGTGCCATGGTCCAGTGTAAGAAGAGAAAGGATATGCATTCAGAATTATGTTTATCATGATGGGAGAATGTGTTGCTAGTTAGCTTAGCCTATTTCTGTAAACTGTTTGCCACCTAATGTTATCTTTTTTATTTTATAAATAAACGATTTCGCTAGCACAGTCTCTTACAGTTTAGCTATCACAGCGTATTTTGTCCTGTTGCGTATGTTGCATTGCCCGCGCAAATCAGTGACATTTTTGTTGTGCTATAGTCCTTAGATTACGGAATAACTCGATTCTGATCTTCTCTGTCACAACATCCACAAATATAAACGTTTAGAAGCGCAACATTCTTTCGCTAAAGTCAAACTGCACAAATGCACATTTTGAATGTATTAATCTGTAATTTAGGTTATGGTATTTGTTAATGACCAGTTTGATATTGCGTGTTATGTTATTTACGTTATAGTTGCATCATCAGTTGCGTGCTTTGCTTTGGTTACTGTAGGCTTTTTATTCAGTGGAGACGTTCGTCCGTGCCTCTTGATAACAGCATTAACGTACAGTCTAGGCACATGATGATGTAAGTTGGTAGTGTTTCTCTTCTGCATCGGCTGTTCTAGCAGAACAGCTCAATAATCCTGTTAAGTACAAAAAATGAGCAAACGTGTTCCATGCTGCTCCCTTTTTTATTGGCACCCATAAAACCACTACATTGTGGACAGTAATATCCACAAAGTGGGATTTTGATAGTTGTTATTGAACATAAATAGGCCAAGACTCCAGCTGTTGGTATGTGACCAGATGGGATGAAACTACACAGGCAAACGTCACATGCTTCCCTTGCCCCTTCCTGACCCTGAACTGTCATGTGCAGAAGTCCGTTAGTCAGACTTATAATGGGGCTAATTGGAGACGTTCCTCTGAAGTCATCGGCCGAACAGAGAAGGAGAGATGAGAGGAAGCAGCAGACAGAGAGAGGCCTGGCCCATCAACTGTCATTTGACCTTGAGACACAGGGGCTGTCTGAAGGGAGTCCAAGAGTGGGTTATTTGTGTTTGTTTTATATGAAGGCAGAACATTTTACTTGTGCTGCAGTATAAAAGTACAACGCTGAGAAAAACAAACAAACACGTCAAGTCCATTCATTTCATGACATAGAAGGCGTGTCTTAAAGCAGTTTTGATTTACACACACTTTCTTTTTGGTATTTGTACCTAAGACTTTTGAACAGTGCTGTATGTGCAGCCTCTCCTGTTTCAAAGTGAAGTGCAGTGCTGTTTAGTAATGTGGTTTTGTGAAGCAAATGTCACTTGTGTTATGTAAGCCGAGTAAGCAGCCGTTGTGCCAGAGGGTGTAGTCGAGTCTCGGCACATAACCCTGTTGGTAGTGAACAGGAGTGCTCGCACTGTTGATATTAAAAAGGCTAAGCCTTCTGACGGATTTTGCAGCTTTGAGTATACAGAGGCTCAATTTGAGAACCTTTTGGCCTTCAGCCTGTCTTCCCCTTGTGAGAGCCCACCCCTTTAAGAACTCACATCCTGTGTCACGTCATCCCTCTAAGCCTCTGAATGGTCTCCAGAGTGTCAGACAGGATGTAGGAGGAGCCCCCACCCCCCAACCCCCCTGGCCTTTCTTTGTCTTACAGTTATGTTGTTATGGTCCCTGGCCTCTTCCTATGTAGAAGCCTATGGGAGCCTGGGTCCCTATAGAGGCCATGTGTGTGTCGTGTGTCCACCTCAGGGCAGAAGCACACGCACGGACACTCAGTGGTTAATGTGTCCCCAACCATCTCCTCCCGGGGAATGTTTTTGTCATCAGCGCTGAAATGTCACAGGGAATGAGTGGGTGGAAGATGGAGGGGAATGGCAGGGAGAGAGGAACAGGGGAACAGATGGATGGTAGGGTGAGGGAGCGAGGTAGATGGGGTAGATGGATGGCACGGTGAATGCGTTCAGAAGGCTGACTAAGAGACGCCCTCGCAGCTGTGCTCTGAGGCAGAATCGAAGGAGACGAAGCTTGTCGAGGGCTCCCACTTCTCGACTCTGCGCTCCTTTCCCGTCGTCCCCCCCCCCCCACGTGTCCTCTCAGCCCCTCCCTCCCTGACGCTGTGTGTGTTGCAGGTGCGGAGAGTGCCTCCAGTCCCGCGACCCCGCCGGCGCCCTGTAGGATGTGATGTCACAGCCGCGCTCCCCTCTTCCTGTCCTGCAGCGTGTGTGCGAGTGGGGAGCGTGTCCCACCCGCACGACAGACGCGGGACATGTTTGAAATGAAACCCCGGAGTGTTAATAAGGAGTCCAGCACCGAGACAGGTTTGTATGTGTCCCTGTGTGTGTGTATAGCGGTCCAATGTTCCTCTTGTACACTAGTATGACTCAGGGCTTCTGCCATAGTTATCCCAGTCTGTCCTACTAAACCACAAAGCTCCTGGAGCAGAAGACATTGTGTTTGCTCCAGCCAAGGGAGCTCTCAGCCTCCCCCTCGCTCGACGGATTATGAACGCACCAAGACGCGCTCGCCCTCCAACTCATCTCCCACTCCCACTCAGTCTGTGCTGAGATGCCCAATGAGTTCCAAGTTCCCGCCATTACATAAACCTGCCTATTTGACAGGCAATGCGGCTGCATTAACGTGAGACTGTACGTCGTGCCCTCTGTTGGTTAATAAAAGTATGACACCCAGTGTTATTGTTGGTTTTCACCATGACCAGTGAAGCCCTCCTTCCCTCCCTTCCTCGTCAGATGATGGCAGCAGCAGTAAGGCTCGGGGGTCCGCCTCGCTGGGGTCTGGCTCCGGCTCTGGCTCTCTCTACCTGTACGACAGCCAGGACTGGGTCATCTCTCCCAGCTGCTCCCCAGACGAGCCCACCCACGCCATCTCCCCAATGCTGGCGGAGGAGACCTTCCGCTACATGAGTAAGTGTGTGTGTGTGTCATTGAGGGCGTGCGAAGAGTTGACTTCTATAAATGTCCTGTTTATGCCCGTGTGTCTCACTGTCAACTTGCACAACGAGAGAGGAAACATTCTCCTCTGCGCGAATGCAACTGCTAGCTCTCTCTCTCTCTCTCTCTCTCTCTCTCTCTCTCTCTCTCTCTCTCTCTCTCTCTCTCTCTCTCTCTCTCTCTCTCTCTCTCTCTCTCTGTCTCTGTCTCTGTCTCTGTCTCTGTCTCTCTCTCTCTCTCTCTCTCTCTCTCTCTCTCGTGTCTCTGTGTCTCTCTCCCTTCCCCCAACTTTTATGCTTTCAGTACTCTCTCCTCTCCACAATGTGATTGGCATGAGATAAGATCAGGGTAGCAGATGTGTGTGTGTGTGTGTGTGGATACATGCACGCGTGCTCAACTGAGCATGTGCATATTGGAACAGCTGGGCTAGTCTGTGTTTATGTTAGTGTAGCTTACCATGCTTGTTGCTCTACATTGGTTGAGAATATCTTGGCTATTTTCAGGTTTTATTTTTGTGTTGACTCAACAATACTGTTCCCTTGTGTGTGTGTGTGTGTGTGGAGTTTGTGGTGAGTGTGTGTGGTGTGGTGTGTGTGTTTGCTCGTGCACGTACCAGTGTGGTCTCTGGCAAGGACAGAGGCATCCACTGATCTGGTCATTAAAGTGCAGCTGAGTGCAGAGGGAGAGGGAGAGGGAGGTCAGCGTCACGGGACAGACAGACAGAAAGACTGAGGGAGGGAGGGGGACAGAGAGAGAGAGAGAGAGAGAGAGAGAGAGAGAGGGACAGCAGGATCTCAGGGAGAAAGCAGAAACGCCATGCCGGTGTTAAACATCCACAATGAGGAGCTTTATGAGAACCCGGCTGTGGAAGGTGAGCAAGCGCCAAGGGATTTAGATGGAGCTGTGTGTGTGCGTGTGTGTGTGTGTGTCACAGCTCTACATGCTCCACCGGTGTCTGCAAGGTCATTGAAAATAGAACCGCTGAATGCAGGAGAGGAGTGTGTGTGAGTGCGACTGTGTCCGACTTTCCTCTGCTCACATCTCAGTGCCTGCACACTGCACAGCGCCGTGAGACTGCCGGTGCAGGTCCAGGCAGCGGGATGCGTCTTAGCACACGGCATGTTTGCACGTCCAAAACAAGGGAAGGAGGATGGTGGTGAATGCGTGCTTTGGGGGCCAGTCCTGCACATGCTGCTGGTGTGTGAAAGCCATTAGCATGCATTCCAGCCCACAGGATGATCCTGTGTGACTGGCTTAACTGCCTGCTGGAGGGATTTCATCTTCAGGTGCCAGTTTGTCTCTGCCAGTGTAAGGAGACCTAATATGTGTGTGTGTGTGTGTGTGTGTGTAGACACACAAAAACACGCAGTTTATGCAGACATATCATATCACTATTGTCTTTGGGCTGGTCTAGGCTGTTAAGGGTATTGCAGGTGACTGTGCTGTTTTACGGAAAGGTTTATGGAAGGTCGTTTATTGCAAGGATTGGAATAACCTTTATACGTGTGCGTGTTTCTGTCTTTGGGATAGGCTCTGCTCTGTACATGGAAGGCACCATGTGTGTTCATGACAGTGAGCGTTACCACACAGCGAGGATCCTAGTGATGACGGAGGGATGTGTGAGTCCACTTCTCAGAGTAGGGTGAGGGCCAGGAGGGGTGGGGTGGGGGCCAGGGGGGGTGGGGTGGGGGCCAGGAGGGGGCCAGGAGAGGGAGGGGTAGGGGACAGGAGGGGTAGGGGACAGGAGGGGTAGGGGACAGGAGGGGTAGGGGACAGGAGGGGTAGGGTGAGGGGCAGGAGAGGTAGGGTGGGGGTCAGGAGGGGTAGGGTGGGGGTCAGGAGGGGTAGGGGACAGGAGGGGTAAGGGACAGAAGGGGTAGGGTGAGGGTCAGGAGGGGTAGGGTGAGGGTCAGGAGGGGTAGGGTGGGGGTCAGGAGGAGTAGGGTGGGGGGCAGGGGGGGTAGGGTGGGGGGCAGGGGGGGTAGGGTGGGGGGCAGGGGGGGTAGGGTGGGCGGCAGCGGCATTTGCCCCACTTCAGAGTTCTAAAATTAGAGCCCAAGGAAGCCAGAGAGAGATAGCATGTTAATATTTTAATTTGGGGGCTCTCCAGCAACGCGCCCCCCCCCCCCCCACTCCCTCCTGTGGCTGTCCCTCCCACAGACTGCAGGTCAGCAGAGAGAGTTAGTTAGTGTCCTGTGGTACATCCCTGTGGTCTAAGGCTGGATGACTTGTACAAATCCTCTCAGTAACTTGATCTGTGCTCGTGTGGCATAACAGATCCTGTGGGCTGTTTCCGAAACACTGCTCGCCCGTCCACAGGACCCCTAAGCAGCCCACACGACGAGGTTCCGCACAGGCTCAAGCGGCGTAAACACACGCGGCTGGAAGAAGAACCCACTCGCCCGTTTCACTCATTCAGAACCTTCCAGCCCTCCCCCCCTCCCAGAGGAAACAATGTTGTTTATTGCATTTAGTCATTTAGCAGACGCTCTTATCAGAGGCAAGGTTGTTGGAGGCAAAGGTTCACCTCCGCTTATCTGCTGGTTGAGAAGTCACTGCTGGAGCAGGTGGAGGGCTCAGTCCGGTGGATGTACAGTGTTGAGTGTAGTCAGGAGGGCGAAAGGACATGAGCATGTAGTCTGAGGTGGAACCGTGGTCGTTCGGGGGGAAGATGGCGGCCGCCCGCCGCCGAAGTGTGTCGATGGAATACGGTGCTAGCCTTGGCATGCAGCAACACACAGAAGAATATGTATTCTTCCCCGAAGGTAATAGGTGTGTGTGTGTGTGGTTGTGTTGAGGGAAGGGCTCACGTGTCACTTCCTGTCAGGGTGTACATTTACATGGTGTTTGGGTCTGAGTGTGTGTGTGCTGTGGGTATACAGTTGTGGTGTGTGTGTGTGTGTGTGTGTGTGCAGGCATACTGATGAGGGCCACGCGGTGTCTCTTGGTATCTCTGTGGCCGGTGTTATTTTTAACTGTGGGAGCCGGTTTTGGGAGGAGAGGGAGAGAGCGACCAGGTCTAGAGGTCAGCAAGGGCTTCAGATTACTGGAAGGTAGCTCGCCTAATCCTTCCGCCTCACTGCTCCCTGCTGCCCGGCCATGCAACGTGTCACTTCCTGTCAGAGTGAAAGATCCCACTGTAGCCTGTAGCCACACACACACAAGCCACCCTTGTCTGTGTGTGGCTTGGTGTAGCTTTTTAATGTGTGTGTGCGGGGTGTATGTGTGTGTGTCAAACAGTAGGTGAGAGTCTCTGCATGGACAGGACTCTGAGTCGACCTTAACCACAGGGGCTCGTCTCTACCCAGGTGGCAGTGCGGCGGCGTCGGAGCGCCCAGGCAGGTGCCGACCCCAGCTCTTAACCCCGAGCCTGGCGTAGCCATAGCTGTCTGTAGGACGTCCGTTTTTCTTCTGCTGCGAGCTTCTTCTCTCTGGGTCTGTCTCTGTCTCTGTCTCTGTCTCTGTCTCTGTCTCTGTCTCTGTCTCTGTCTCTGTCTCTGTCTCTGTCTCTGTCTCTCTCTCTCTCTCTCTCTCTCTCTCTCTCTCTCTCTCTCTCTCTCTCTAGTTCTCTAGTTCTCTCTCTATCTAGCTCTTGTCTCGAGCAGTTCGTAACTGACTTTCTAACATTTTTCTTCCCTCTCCTCCCCCCTCCGCCCCTCGCTTCCTCTCTCGTCCTCCAGCCTATCTCGCTCTGGAGCCCTCCTCCTTCTCCCACCCTGCTTCTCACGGCCTCTCCAAAGGTAAACCACTGGAAACCTCCCTCCCTCCCTCCCCACATCCCCACTTCCCCTCTCCTCTCTCTTCGGCGCCCTTTCTCCACTGCTCCAGAGTGCGAGGGGGGTCCCTCCTCGAGCGTGCCCGCCGAGGGGCTCTCTTCCCTGCGTTGCACCAGGCCCAGCGGGCCCCGCGGGGTCCGGAGCTCCTCTCTCCCCTCTCTCTCTGGCGTCGCGTGTAGGTCTGCTGGCGCGCTAGGCGCCATCTCGTAGCCCCGCTAGCGCGTAGACGCGGTACAAGCCGCAGTAGGAGTGACCACAGGGGTTGTTCGTCTGTTGTGTTTGCATGCCGAAGCACGCCTTGTCATTGGAGTTGGAGTGTTTCTTTTTTGGTAGGGGGGGCGGGTTTTGCACGACGCATGGTGTTTTTGTGCATGCGTGTATGCGTGCACATGCCGGCACGCTCCTCCTCTAACCGACCCCCCCCCCCCCCTCCTCCAGTCCTGAGCGGAGAGCGAGTGGAGCAGATGACCAGGACCTACGATGACATCGACGTGGTCACGCACCTGCTGGGCGAGGTGAGCAAGTCGGCGCCGCCGCCGCAACCACTCACACGGCCAGACTGGGATGGCCTCGATTCGATGGGGTGGCTTACCGTGTTCCCGTTGTCTCTCCATTGGACAGCGCGACCGGGACCTGGAGCTGGCGGCTCGGATTGGTCAGTCCCTGCTCCAGAGGAACCAGCTGCTCCAGGAACGCAACGATTCCCTGGAGGAGCAGCTCGCGCAGGCCCTGGACCAGGTACACACACACACACACACACACGAAACCCACACAGACACACACTATAAAGGTGCTAGACCCAAGCAACATGCAAACACACACCCGACGAGCCAATGACGTGTTCCGCGGCGTGCGCTCTCCCCGGGCCCAGGCGCACCAGCTGCAGCACGAGCTGGGGCAGAAGGAGGAGCTGCTGCGCATGGTGGCCAGCGGGGAGGAGGAGAGCGACACCGACTCCAGCTGCTCCACGCCGCTGCGCCACCGCCAGCCACCGGGGGGCGCCCCGGTGCTCAGCCAGCTGGAGAGCCTGCAGGGGAAGCTGTCCGAGCTGGAGGAGGAGAACATGACCCTGCGCTCCGAGGTACAGTAGGCGCGCGCACGCGGCCACGCGCCCAGGTCGTGTGGTCCCGTGCTCGTGTGTGTGACGCTGGTTTTCCGCGTCCGCAGGCATGTCACCTGAAGAACGAGACCGTCACCTACGAGGAGAAGGAGCAGCAACTGGTCAGCGACTGCGTCAGGGAGCTCCGTGAGTCTCACACACACACAGGCCATAAATATGGACAGACTTTATAGGAGCGTAGAGGGGATCTTAGGTTGATGGGAACAGGATGTGTTCCTGAAATCTGCCTGCCTGTGTGTGTGTGTGTGTGTGTGTGTGTTTTGTAGGCGAGTCCAACAGTCAGATGGTGGGCCTGTCGGACGAGCTGTCCAAGAAGAACGAGGAGGTGCTGAGGCACCAGGAGGAGATCTCTGGCCTGCTCTCCCAGATGGTGGACCTGCAGCACCGCGTCAAAGAGGTGCGGAGCAGGAGCAGCAGGAGGGAGGGGCTTAGGGATGGAGAGGAAGGGACAGGGGGATGGAAGGAGATGGGGGGGGGGGGAAGGGTGTTGGTTGTGATAAGTGATGTGTGTGTGTGTGTGTGTGTGTTTCCACAGTTGGCTCTGGAGAAGGAGGAGCTGAGGATTCACCTGCAGGCCTCCAAAGATGCCCAGAGACAGCTGACTGCTGAGGTGAGCCCCACTCACACCAGTACTGCACACACACACACACACAACAGTGCTGCACCCACACACACACACACACACCAGTGCTGCACACACACACCAGTACTGCACACACACCAGTACTGCACACACACACACACACCAGTGCTGCACACACACACCAGTACTGCACACACACCAGTACTGCACACACACACACACACCAGTACTGCACACACACACCTCCTAATGTTTCCTGGTCTGTGAGCATGAGTGTGGGTTCATGCACTTAATCTGCTGTGCCCAGCATGTGAAAGCAATGTCCAAACCGCAGAGTGGCATGGATTGATAACAAGGGAGCTTGTGTAACAGTGTCATAAACTCTGGTTTTTATTCCAGGGAACTATCATTTCTGCCTCCCTTATCTGTTTACCAAGGAAACAGCAATCTCATACCTCAATTACCCTGCACACTGCTGAACAAAACAACGTTTGATGGCCAGGACAGCAGTATAACGTGTGTGTGTGTGTGTGTGTGTGCAGCTGAACGAGCTGGCTGACAGGAATGCAGAGTGTGTGGGCATGCTGCAGGAGGCCCAGGAGGAGATCAGGGAGCTGCGGAACAAGAACACCCCAGCTGCTGGCCTGCGCAGACACCTGCCCTACGGCCTCTTCCCCATGGTGAGCACACACACACACACACGCTCTCTCCCGACTGACGCCGTTGTGATGACTAGCTGAAGAGTGTGTGTGTGTGTTGCAGGACTCTCTGGCTGCGGAGATCGAGGGCAGCATGAGGAGAGAGATGAGCGTGGAGGAGGAGACTGCTTTTCAGGACCAGAAGTCAGTCCCTACCCCCCCCCCCCCCACCCCCCTCTACATATACTCAAACACACATACACGCCCCTCAGCATCCACTACACCATATTTCATTCCCAGAATTCACCTCTCTCCCTCCCCCCACTCCTCCAGGGTCTCCCAGAAGCGCGTGTTTAAGACCGTGCGCTCCGTCAACGAGTCCGTGGAGCGTCTGGCGGGGATGGCCACGCCCCCCATCCCGGGCTCTGGACGCAGCTGCCTAGTGATGACCGCCCAGCCCTTCCAGTCCAGCCAATCGCAAGACGGCGACCGGTAAGTGAGCACCCGTACGACTGGGTCGGTTCAGTCGGCGTCAGGTGAAAAGTGCGACGGTTTTTGAGTCTGGTCTCCCCGCGCCCAGAGAGGAGGTGAGGCTCGGCCAACCTGGCGCCCCGGGGGGGAACGACCTCGTCTCCGCCCTGCACCGCCTGTCCCTGCGCAGGCAGAACTTCCTGTGCGAGCGCCACTTCTTCCAATCGGAGCGGGACAGGAAGTTGCAGGCCATGGGGGCGGAGTCGGACGCGGAGGGCAGCGGCTTCAGCTCCCCGATGGGCAGCTTCGTGTCCTCCTTCACCAACCTGTCAGAGTTCTCCGCGTCCTCCAGCTGCTTCAAGACCTTCCTGCCGGAGAAGCTGCAGATCGTCAAACCCATGGAGGGTGAGGACACAGCACGGTGGAGACCCACTGTTGAGGCCTTGATTCCCATAGGATCTGGGGGCTGACTTGGGTTGATTAGATCAAATTACACATGTCACATGTAAGCTGGCTGGATGGTGTGGGTGGGGTTAGGTGCAGTTACATGGGGTTGGATGTGAGCAGTCTGACCTCTGACCCCCCAGGCTCCCTGACGCTGCACCACTGGCAGCAGCTGGCCAAGCCCCACCTGGGCACCATCCTGGACCCCCACCCTGGCGTGGTCACCAAGGGCTTCCGCCCGCTGGCCCAGGACGCCGAGTACCGCCTGACCGACCTGGAGGAGGACGAGGAGGACGAGGAGAAGAAGAAGGAGCCCTGGGAGGAGGAGAAGGGAGAGGAGGAGGAGGAGGAGGAGGAAGGAGGGATCACCTTCAGAGTGCAGAGTTCGTCCACGCCGGAGGACAAGCGGGAGAGAAAGCGCTCTCTCTCCCCCGTCCCCGCCCCTCGCCTGACCCCGCCCCTGGCTCCTCCTCCTCCCCCCCCGCCGGCCTGCCTCAACCTCCCCACCTCTGACCTCACGGTGACCCCTGCCGACATCCTGAGGACCTCCACCGCCCTCTCGCCTCAGTGCGTGCCCGCAACGACCCTCGCCTGCGTCCAGTCACAGAGTGTGATGACCACGTCGATGACGACGACGACGACATACTCGGGTGAGCTTCGTCGCGGCGCGTCCTCGTGTTGAAGGCTCCACCGTTCAGCTGTGGTCAGCTCAAGTCGCGTTTGTTTTGATGAGTGATTGTGTGTGTGTGTGTGTGTGTTTGTCTGCTCCAGGTCAACACCCGGGGAAATGCCAGAGCTCCACATCCTCCACCTACACAGTCACCACCTGTCGCATCCTGCACCCCACTGACATCACCCAGGTCACCTCCAGGTACGGCCCTCTCCCTCCACTCTGATTGGCCGCTTGGTTATGGCTTCCTGTGTGTGTGTGTGTGTGTGTGTGGTGTGTCTGAGCCGCACCGTGTTCACGCGTGTCTCCTCCCCCCCAGCTCCCACTGTCAGCCCTCGTTGTTGGACCACACCCCCAGCTCCCTGAGGACCGGGCCCAGCACCCCAGTGACCCCCTGCAGGCTGAGCCTGGGCGAGTCCTTCCCCCCTCGCCGCCCCCCCGCCGCCCCCCCCGGCGGCCTGGCCAAGCTCGTGCTGGAGAAAGGTATCTCCGCCCAGGTCTCCGCCGACGGCCCCCGAGCCCCAGCCGGCTCCGCCCCCCCCGCGCCCTCCCTCCCCGGCACCCCTCCCAACTCGCCCTCCCGCTCCCCCCCGCGCTCCCCCGCGCCCCTCCGGCCCCGCCCCGTCCCCGCCGACAACTTCCTTGCGTCGCGCCCGGCGGAGCTCTTCCTCCAGGACGTGTACGGCCTGCGGCTGGGCCGCGCCCCTCGCCCCGACCTGCCCAGCCCCTCCGCCGACCCGCCCGCCCTCGGCCACGCCCCCCACGCGCCCGGGGCCAAGCCCGACCCCATCAACCTGGTGGAGAGGCTGCGCCGGCTGGGATTGGTCAAGGTGCTCCGGGGGCGGGTTCCGGAGGGCCCGCCCCGCCAGGACTCGTCCACCTTCGTGGCGGCCGGTGGAGGCAGCCTGCTGGACGGCCTGAGGAGGAACCAGAGCCTCCCGGCCATGATCGGAGGGCGGGGGGCGTCCGTCGGCAGCCCCACCCAATCGGGGGCGCCGCCGCCCCACCCCACCTCCCTCGCCATCCCCCCTCCCTCCTGGGGCAGCCCGAGGGAGCCTCGCTCTGTCCGCCGGCCAGCCTCCCTCTCCCACGTCCCTCCCACGTCGCCCGACCCGCTCAAACGCTGACGAGTGAGACTGAACAGTCATCACCCTCCCTCCCTTCAGACTGACGGGGCGAGGGCCGCAAAAGGAGGAGCTTTAAACGACCTTGTTTCTTTTTTGAAAGCACAACATGGGTGGACTTGAGGTTTGCATCAATGCCAGGGTGTGTGTAATGTACACGTGTGTGTGTGTGCATGTGTGAAGACTTTTACAAAGCCTTAGCTTGCCTGTTTAGGGATAACTCTACTGTTCCCAACTCCCCTGCGCCCTGGGAGGCCGTCTCCCTGTCGGTCTAGCCTGGTCGGTCTAGCCTGGTCGGTCTAGCCTGGTCGGTCTAGCCTGGTCGGTCTAGCCTAGTCGGTCTAGCCTGGTCGGTCTAGCCTGGTCGGTCTAGCCTGGTCGGTCTAGCCTGGTCTTCACTGAGGCTCTGGAAGCTCTGGAGGGATTTGAGATGGAGGGAGGAGGAGAAGGGATCAAAGCAAGTTGAAGAAGGTTTGAGAAAGGAAGAATTGGAGTGAGAGGAGGAGGGAGGAGGACAGTCACGGCAGGTGTGTTATTCCAGGAAGAGAGACGGAGGGAGGGAGGGAGAGAGAGAGAGAGAGAGAGAGAGAGCTGAGAGGGAGCATCCAGAGCCTCACTACTTTAAGGGCTTATCCTCTGTGCCGAATAGAAGCTCGTTTTGGAGCCGATCGAAGCCCCTACTCTCCATCAACCTGTCCAGACCTGATCTGATTGGTGGATACACTGGGGGTGTCGGCCCTAACTCACCCCTCTGATTTGACTGACTTATAAGTGCTTCCATATTGTGCACACCCATCCAATCCAGTTAGATCTCCCCAAGTGCATTTTGAGGATTGGTCTTAGATGGGGATCTTAGAGCGTCCTGTAGTTGTTAGCTAGCATCAGTAGTAGTCTGTTATCTCCAACCTACTGTAGGAACCAGGCTGGTACCCATGCACCTTATTGCCGGGACAGAGTAAGATTTGGTGAACCCTTTGCTTTGCTGTTGTCAAGTGACTTTGCAATACCCCCCCTACCATGAGTGTCCCCCGTGGCATGTTCGAAACTGCCTGCTTCTTGCCTACAGGTCCCAGCATGCAGCTGCATCCTCTGCCAGGAAGTGGGGCCGTGCTGAATGCAAAGCGGGGGAATGAAACCTGTTGCGACTTAGTTGGGTGTTGTAGTCCTCGTCTGACTTGACAGGTCCTCTCCTTTCCTTCAGGTCTTTTTAAGGAAGTGGTGTAAGCCTTAAAGGGGAAGCCAGCACTGTTTATACGGGATGTTTTTTTTAAAGCCATGTTTGTATTTGAAATTACAGGCACTTAGTAGGATTTGTAAGCTCATTTGTGGTTTTGGAGGAAGTGCAAGTGGGGATTTCCCTCTGACTTTGGACCTATCTGTTAAAGGGAAGTGCCACAGTTTTTTCCATTGCCAGTCAGTCACCTTATCTCAGGCCCCTGGCATGTTCAGGTGCAGTCACATGCAGTCACATGCAGTGTCATCCAGGGAGAACGGCCTCGGTTCTGATCTTGTGCTCCGTTCTTATGGGAGGGTCACTTCAAGGACACGTGTGCTACTCACAGTTACCACTAGAGGGAGGAGACGGGTTTGAGATTTGGCTGGAGCAGCAACAAGATGAAGAGGAGGTTGGATTCAGGCTATGCCAGCGACCTTGACCTTCAACCCCGGTTTGACCTCCCTCTCTGATGCTCTGTGCTGACTGGGCCTTTCCTGTCATCGACTGCACTATTTATTAACTTACCTAGATACCATTTACTGCTTACACATAGGTATATTACTGACAAATGTTACTATAAGGCTAATTTAGCATCACTTAATGTAGCTTATAGTTTATAACCATGAATGCCATTTAGCATTTCATTTGGAGATTTTAATATATTATGGTTTTGTGTTTGTTTGGAGACTATCTGTCAAAAAGGGATTCCATGACTACATTTCTTAGTCATCAGTTCAAACCAAAACTCTCCAGACAATTTTTAGGAAATGAAATGCTTTTTTGGTTGGTTTGTGTGTACAGTATATGTGTTGTAATAATAGCACTGACTTATTTAATGAATATAAGCTTCCTGTTTGATAATGAGTGATATTTTTGGAGAGGCAGGGAGGGGATGGGATATGTGGCCTCTGTTTATACCACTGAACAGCACGGTCCATTCATACGGGTGTTTAGCACCCAGTCTTGGTTGATGACGCCACACGGTGGTGAAGAATGGATGTTCGGTGTTCGGTGGAGAACGTTATGACTTCATGCCTCCACCTCTTGTCTGCCCTTTGTAAAATAGTCACATGACTGTCCTTTTGTTGCTTCTTTTTTATTAAAGTAAATAAAAACAATATGGTGGCGTTTGTTTTACATTTATTCTATCCTATAACCCAACACAAAATCTGGATTTCCAAGAGTTGTTCAAATGAAAAGTGGGCCTAACTTTTTAGACTCTCAGTGCCAATGTTCTACATACTAACCCTATATGGTTTAAATAGTCGTGCAGTCCTTGGGGTCTCTCATTGTAAGCCTGAAGTTAACACCACAGTTAATGTCAATGGACGGACTAGCTGTGTGAACATGTCATAGACCCACAGGTTGCCTTCTCCAGTACAGTAACCTCCAGTGGACCAGGTCACATCCTCACATGGGGCAGATTTTGACGCTGTCCGAGTGGGAGCTGAACTGACCCAGAGCAAAGTCCAGGCCCACCCCCACCCCGCTGCCCACCCCGAAGGCCGCGTACAGGGGCTGGGTGAAGTTGGCGCGGAAGGTGTGCAGGTGCTCCATGCTCTCGGCCACGGCGTAGAAGGAGAGCGTTCCCACCGCGGCGTCCAGGAACAGGCCCACGCGGGGCGAGTAGGCCACGGGGATGTCCTTCTTCTCGTTGTCGTGCATGGCCGAGCAGCAGGTGTCCGACAGCTCCAGGCTCCACGACTGGGCGTTGTAGCCCAGCCCCGCCTTCGAGTCGGACCCTTTTCTCTTCAGGGCGCCGTAGGCCACGCCTATGGCGGAGCCCCGCCCCCTCCACTCCACCTCCCAGTAGCAGCGCTGGGCGGAGAGGGGGTTGAGGCACAGCACCTGGGTCCAGCTGTCGAAGCGCTGGGGGATGTCGGGGTAGGGCTGCGCCGCCCCCTGGAGGGTGGCCTTGGTGTTGCCCTCCGACAGGCTGAGGCGGCGGTGGGCCGTGTTGGAGTCCAGGACCAGGTTACAGACGTCTGAGGGGGGGGGGGGGGGGGGGAGACGGTCAGGTGGAGAGAACTGGGGGGGGAAATCTCAAGATTTGTTGGTGATCGTATGTGAGATGCTATGGTTTTTGTCCGACTCACATTGCAGGAACTCTTCTCTGGTCCTGGGTTCTGGGGCCTGGATACAGTCTATGCTGATCTCCCTCACTGCACAAGAGGAATGATCACAAACCAGGTTAATGGATTCTAAACAGACACCATCCTCAGGCAAAGACGGGACTAAGAGGAGGTGGAGACCAGAATAACTTACATCCAGGAAAGGATGGGGTGTTTTCCAGGAAAGGGCTGTTGACTGGAGAATCCAAGAAAAGGCCGGGATTAACTGTTAATCAAAGAAAAATGTTTGAGATCGTTAACACACAACATGCTTATGACACAGAGCAGTTGCTGAAGACTTGCAGAAATGAACTGAATAATCCAGTTGACAAAATACTGCCTTGTATCACTCACCTTCGGTTGGTGTTTCAACCACAGTGCCCATTCCCCCTGTAGAGAGTTCAGATAACTATCATAAGACAATGTTCCTAAATCATCTGCAATGTGCTTAAAAGGCAAGTTAAACTTTTGGACACCAATGTCCTGTAATGTAAGTGTAAAAGGAAAAGTTGCTTTGAATAAAAGCGTCTGCAAAATTAATTAGATGTAAAATGTAGCATTTAGACTTGAGACTCATTTTGAGGGTCAGGACTCACAGGAGTTGGCTGCAGGGGTGCTGGCTGCAGGCTGCGCTGGTGTGGCCGTGCGGCGATGGGAGCGGAACAGACTCGTTATGGAGGCCATCCGACTGAAACCTGTGGAGATGTGACGGCAACATGAGTGACTCGAGAAATTAAAAGTGAGGTTGGTTGTCAAATTGTCATCTGAAATGTCTCAAAAATGTATGAATATCCATGCAATTTGCGATTTTGTATCCATTCTCACCTGATGAGGCCTGAGGTGCTGGGGTCGGGGCTGGGGTCGGGGCTGGGGCAGGATCAGGTGTGTGGAAGACCTGGGTAGGCTCAGGTCGGTTCCACAGAGAATGTGACTCTCTGCGGCTGGGGGTGGGGCTAGGCCTAGGGCTGGGGCTAGGCCTAGGGGTGGGCCTGGGGCTGGGGCTAGGGCTAGGGCTAGGGCTAGGCCTAGGCCTAGGGGTGGGCCTGGGGCTGGGGCTGGGGGCTGCTGGCAATGAGGAAACAGAAAGGAGAAAATGATGTTGGCTACACAGTATGATGAAGTAATAATAAATATGTTGTGTGTGTGCGTATGTTGCTACCTGGCTCTTTCTCTTCTCTCCTCTGCTTGTCTCTGGTACCTGGTGGACTTTTGTTTCCTCTGTCAGCTTTAGAACAGGACACAGGAGAGTAGATCCACATGAACAACAATGTACAATGCACAACCATTCACAGTAATCCTTATTTTATAATATTAGTCATACTACAGACGACATATTTGTCAGCTTGTGGGTGTGCGATGTCTGTGGGTGTGTGATGTGATCATTTGGAATTGGCCCCAACATGGGTTCTCACCTCTCG
Organism: Hypomesus nipponensis; assembly: GCF_054491055.1. Lineage (NCBI taxonomy): Eukaryota > Metazoa > Chordata > Actinopteri > Osmeriformes > Osmeridae > Hypomesus > Hypomesus nipponensis. Next base: position 9,809,556 of record NC_140372.1, on the reverse strand, counting down.
GCGGGTCACGGGATCGGACATCTTGGGCTCTCCGACCCACACCTGGAAGAGAAGAGAGCAGTCCGATGAGAAACACAGAACAGTCTGGAATGTCTCTGTTTCATAATACTGGAAATGTTACTACTAGCTGCATAGTCCTATCTGGTCAGTGCAAGTTCCTTCCTATATGCTGTGGCCGTGTGTACAGTACCTTGCCCCCGCCTCTCTGGCCCCCGAACCCCAACAGAAACACTTGGTGTCGGAGCTGCAACACACAATGATATGCTCATATAGTGTTGACAGGATATGACACGTGATTGAGAACAAAGGGAGGGGCAGTAGAGATGCTGACTGGCAGACAGTACATACCTTGAGGACGGCTGTTGTTTGTGTTCCGAGTGCCCAGGCCAGACAGCACTGGGGGTAAACATCCATGTGAATATACATTGTACTGTTGTACTAAAGAAGGTCAATTGCAATGGTTAACCATCATGCTGTATTCATGTAGATGCGGTTGAGTGAGTGGACACTTACATTTTAAGAAACCTCCCATTTTCTGATCCCCATTCTTGGCTGTGATGAAATAGATTGACAGTGAGTACAGGTTTGTCACGTTTACGCTAACAACCTCGTATTAGCTTTCATTGAGAAACCCCAGATTGTGGACCTGAACCTGAATTGTGAATTTGTACTCACCGCCGTCTCCCAAAGTGAACAGTGTTGTGTCATTCACTGCGGAAAGAAATGACATCAACACAGTGGTAAACATTCGGACAACTATTGTGTGTGTGTACTCCTGACAGACCTGTCTTGGTGATCTTGTCCAGCTCCTGGTTACACAAGTCTTCCACCTTTTCTCTCAGGTCCAGGATGAAGTCACGCACGGGCTCGTAGGAAGCCTCGGGATTGGCCAGCACACTGGGGAGATGTCCCGCCTCCAACGGACTGCTGAGGGACTCAAACGTCTACAGAGAAGGATCAGCACACTGGACTCTTCATGACATTCTCGTCTGCTTGACTTTAAATACAGCAGTGTCTGAGTACAGTAGATTGACGTACAGAGAGGAGAAGATCATCTATTTATGAGTGTGTATCTGACAGTACTGGACATGAATACTTCCAAACCAAATCTGTGAAAGAAACCCACCTCCAGGAAGTAGATGTTGTCCTCGCACCTGACCAGGTCCTTCATCTCCACGTCCCTCCTCTTCCGCTCGGTGATCTCATCCTCCAGCTTGTCCACCACCTCCTGGGCCTCCACGACCTTCTCCTGCCCGGTGGAGTCCATCACCTCCTCCACCAGCTCCTGCAGCTTCTCCAGGGAGCGCTGGAGGTCCGACAGGGTGAGCTCCGTGTCCTCGTGGACCCTCGCTGCCGAGCGCTGAACACACACACACGCGAGCTCATGGGTGAAGTGGACGATGGGTGGACGTGACCGGTCTGTGGGAAGTGCGTGTTCTTTGAGCTGACCTTCATGGCTTCCACAGTCTTCTTCATCTCCTTTAGCTCCGCCTCTCTCTCCTTCAGCCTCTGGTGGTTCTCAGTCTGCACCCCCGACAGCTCTTTCTGAACAGGGGAAACCTCTGCCATGTTACACACAGTGTTGACATTACAACACACACACACACGGCTGAACAACAATAGAAGAAAAGGTATAAATAGAGTGGTTGCTAAAAGAGACGGACAGAAAGGGTGGAGCTGTTAGGATGGACTGGAATGCTGTTTGGTTTGCTGTCATTGTACATGCTTACATGATTTCCCACATGGAACACAACAGAAAATATGGCATTACCACCTCTGATAGAACACCACTGCCAGCACACACACACACACACACACACACACTGTGTGTTCCTGGGAATAAGAAGTCTTCACAATAGGGAAAACACTCCATTATCACCGCAAATGAGACACTGTCTCAAACACCCCCACACACACACACACTCATGCTGGAACACTTCAACGTGAACAATGAGTCGTCACCACAGCGACTGAAGGAATTGCAGTTTCTGGGTGTGAATGGATCACCTGCATCAGGCCAGTTCAACTGGAAACTGTTTGTGTCCACATCTAAAGTCGTATCACCTGTATGCTGGCTGGATTCAGTGACGACCATGGGATCGTTTGTTATGGCTCATGTGTGGTGCAGCAGGTGTGCCTGCCTGCGTCAGAGGTGGAGGCTGCGGCCCGGGGCTCACCTGTCTCTCCATGCGCACGGCCTTGGTGGAGGCGCAGTCGTGCCCCTTGTGCTCGTTACTGGTGCACAGCCAGCACACGTACATCTTACACTCGCGACAGTAGAACTCCTGGAGGTACTTGTGCTGGGTGCAGATCTTCTGGGCCAGCTGACCCATGGGAGGGATCAGCTCATGGTTCTTCAGCGCCGCCTTGGTCCGGTGCGGCTTCAGGTGGGCCTCGCAGTACGAGCTCATGCACGCCAGGCAGCTCTTCACGGCGGCGCGCCGCTCGCCGTGGCACATGTCGCAGGGCACCTCCGAGGGCGACAGCCCGGCGGAGCGCGCGCGCCCCCCCCGGCCTCCGGAGGAGGCTCCGGACGGCGGGCGGAGGGTGCTCCTCAGGGACTCGCGCAGGGCGGAGCTCAGGGAGCCCTTGCGGAGCTGCTCCACGGCCTCGGCCAGCATGGTGTTCCTGGAGAGCGAGGGCTTGGGGCTGAAGGACTGCCGGCACTGGGGGCAGCTGTAGGGGCCCTTGGGGTCGTCCTTGCTCCAGTAGTCCTTGATGCAGCCCATGCAGTAGCTGTGGCCACAGGGGATGGTGACGGGGTCCCTGGGCAGGTCCAGGCACACGGGGCAGTTGAACTGCTCGTCTGTCCACAGCTTGCTCATCCTGACACGGCGGAGAGGAGGGGGAGAGGAAGAGAAATGGAGGTCGAGATCGATCCGGGCAGAAGTGGGAGGATGAGGGATCTCCAAGGAGATTTTCACAGAGAAGGGAAAAGTTAGAGAGAAACCGAGAGAGACAGAGTAAGTTCTGCAGCCTTTCCCAGAGGTTCAGAGAGGTGTAGGCATCTCCAGAGACTGAGCCCAGCTCTTTTAGGTGAAGATCAAGACAGGTATTGGAGGGGCGGAGTCACAGCCTACGGAGCAGGTTTGGCGGGAAAAACAGGTGAGAATGGGAGTTTCCATCTGACTGTGACTTTGACCAGGAAGACACTACCGCATACCTAAGCTCTGTCACACACACACACATACACACACACACACACACACACACGCACAGGAGCCCAGAAGTGGCAACTTTAACAGTCACCTCAGACGGTTGGAGTCACATGCCATGTGTGATGGCTGGTAACGTCACATCAATCTTTTGAGATTCACGCCTGAGCTGTTGAAGCTTAGACCAGGTGTTCTCTCAGTCTTGAACACACACACACACACATAACTTAGATAGGAAGTGAATTAACATGACGTCGAGATAGAATACGGGGCTTGTTGTTTGCAACATTCTGAAAGCATGCCAAATCCTTCACGTATGCATGTGACAGTGAATATTCCAATGCAATTGAAAAAGGGTCTATTATATTGTGTTCGTCCAGAGTTAGTGATGCTTCTTAACTTCTGGGCGGCAAAGTGCTTTGTTATCTTGATTAGCATAGAGCTGGAGAGCCAGATGTGGTTTCTATGTCAGTGAGCCAAGAGCTAATGACTTCATCACAGGATTGACCTTGAAGGGGCTGGCTGGCACTGGTGATTTAGAGGTTTAGATGCGATAAGGTTTTCAGTATTTGGGGTAGGGAGATATGCTCAAAAACACTCACAGACACACACACAATTTCAAAAATGAAACCATGCATGTGCCAGCAGTTGGGTTGGTTATTTCCTGACTGCATTATTTGTTTTCCCCTGAAGAGGTCCCACTCCACCTCAAGAAACTGAACCTTCTCATGCGAGTCCAGTTTAGTTAGTGTCGAACTTTGATTAATCTCCTCAGCAACAAGATTATTCAAATCATGAAAGACTAATTTTGAATCCAATTAGACCGTTCAGTCTCAATGCTCTGTTGGAGTGGTGAGCTTTTTCTTGATGAGATTCCAGTCAAAAGGCACAGAGAAATATACTCTTTGGTTAAGATATCGGCAAAAAATATACACAAATGATTAAGTTAAGTTATTTAATGAGAGAAAAAGATCTGTATTTGAGGGTCTTCGAACCCTCCGCAAGTGCATTGCGTGTGTGTAATGTCCTGCGGTTCCATCGCGAAGGAGAACAGGTGAGTGTTGTTCTCGGTCCTGGGTGGAGGGCGGCGGGCAGGACGAGGACAGATACAGGGTTTGGGTTCCATCTGGGGGGGGAAACTTGGTCAGCGTCCCTGACTGTGTGTGTCACGGTGGTGACGGAGATGATGGCGGCCTCCCTGAGGGGCTGCGGGGGCCCACAATGTCTGCTGTGTCTGGCCTCCTCACTGGGCTCTTTGTGAGGCCTGGCCTCCCTGTTGGCATGGCTTCAGACACCCCAATGGAGGGACACAGACAGACAGACAGACAGACAGACAGACAGACAGACAGACAGACAGACAGAAAAAGTAATCCCCTGCTCTCCTCTTTCTGACAGAACACCGGTCTGTGTGTGTGTGTGAGAGAGAGAGAGAGAGAGACAGTGTCTGAGAGACACAGTTGCATACGAGCTAGTCTAGGAGCTGAGGACATTTCAGCAAGTCTTATCTCGTGAACGGACCCTGCAGCACTTTGGCACTCTGCCCCCACTAGAGCAAAGCCTCAACCCCCCACCTCCCTCCTCCATCCCTCCGTCCCTCAATCCCTCTCCACCGTTCGGCTGTTTCTTCTGCACCTGAATCTCATGAAACGATTCCTTGTCACTCTGGACTAAGTATCCAGAAAAAACACCCGTCACTGTGTGACCAATGGCTTGTGCTGCTACAGGCAGAGCCCTACAACAGGGTTCGATAACGGTTTGTCTACGTTTGGGAAATAAGAAGAAAACGTTTTGTTTCATTGAAGATGTATTTTACATTGACAGTGGTCCATGTCACAAATATGTTCTCTGTGCATCGCCTGCCATGTGTTCACACCGTGATGTGATTGGACCGGGTGCTATATCTGCATGTGACTGGGGAGCCGGCCATCTTCATGATCCACATCTGCGATGAACTGCGATCGGGGCGGAAACACATGGAACAGTTGTCCTGTGTAGTGTCACACACATCAGCTAAGAGCTACCCCCCCCCCCCCCCCCACAGCCAGCCACTCAGGTGTGATGCAGCTTCAAATGGCTACCTCCAGTAATTACAGCCAAACTATTTTCATCGGGACAAATGGGCCTCGTTATTTCTGTGTGTTTGCTAGCCTTGTTTCTGCTGCTTTACCCAGAGTTTCATTAAATAGAAGTTTGTGAAGGTTGAGGCTGAAATCGCCATGAGCACTTTTCAGAGTTAAGACTCTTTGAGAAACACTGGCACAAGCGTAAAACACCAATCTACTTGCTGGAGATTAACGAGGTTGGTGGAACTCACAGCCCCCTGCAGTGCTTCCTCCACAAAGCACAAGCATGACTATGAATCTCACTTCCCAGTCATTCCCAGTCTAAACATAGTGGCGCACACAGGACATGAGGTAACACGCTCACCTCTTAAGGGGAGATACACAAACTTGCCAGTTGTTGGCTGAAAGTAAAAGAAGCGGCCTTCTGCACCCCCCTCCGCCCCCTCCCTCTCTCCACACACCCCTAATCCATAACAGCTGGTAGAAAATTGATGACCTCCGCCTGTTTAATGCAAAAACTTACAAACAGTAGAGCTCGTTAAAACACGATCATAATTCATCCATTAATCTTTAACACAAACACCATCAATCATAACAGTTGTTCCCATGAGGAAAGGATTTGGTGACTTTGAATGACGAGGCTTCAAGGAAGCACATAGGGTGTTTGTGGATGCGTGCGTGTGTATGTGTGTGTGTGAATGTCTGTGTCCGACCCACTGAAACCAACTTTTTGTCCTCCACATCGAAGGCCGGTTTCTATTTAGGAGATTCACTAAAAGCAGGAGACATTTATTATGAATGTTTGGCCCAAGGGTTTGAAAAGGTGATAAGAATGACAGACAGAAAAGGTTAAAAGCCTGTCGTAAAAGTTTAATGTTTTGGTCCCATCCATTTGAAACATTCCCATCTCAGGTATCTGGGCACATTTTCACAGGAAACAGCGTGACCAGTCTCCTTGAGGTTCCTGGAATTATAAACGTCTCATCTGAAAGTTAACTGCTTTAGTAATCATTCCTATCTTTTTGAATACATATTTTTTTGAATGTATTTCAAAATTTCTGTACATCCAGTTCATATTGGAGCAATGTTAACATGTTAACATGTAGTGATGGGATTTGGTATTCCCATATAGGTAAATGGAGAGGTGGTCCCTCAAGTGTTTCCTTACACGCACGCACACACACGTACGACTCCAACCTTGTGCTCTGGCTGGCTGATGGGATGCCTCTCTAGCTAACAGACTGTGGTGTGGCTTGAAGAGCACTTTACAACCAAAGACACAAATCAAGCATGAGCTCAGGCAAGGCCGCCTGGGTAAAAAGCACATCTGAGATCTCGCTGACAGGCCGAAGGATCGGAGGATCAATGGTGTGTGTCCCAGCAGTAATAACCAACCAACACCCATCGAGATAGCTGGACAAGACCAGGCAAGGAAGACAGGCTGGGGCAGACAGGGAGACAGAGAAGCCTACTGTTCTGCTGAAACAATGTATGGCCATGTGCCTCCACTTCCCTCTGCACCTTCCTGTAAGAGAACACGGCTGCTCACGGAGGCTCGGAGGAGCAGCGGTAACGTGCCAGCGCAGAGAGTAGTGCATGTTTGGCACCAGTTCCTTTTTTATTTCTTTTGTTTCTTTGACAATGTACAATATACAAAAATAGAGCATACAAAAAATTCACAGTGTCTAAAAGGCAGTATTCAGTCAAAGTCATGGATTTGACGGCCGGGGGAGTGGAAGGGGGGGGGGTTCTGATTTATATATTTTTGTTTGCGGCTCTGTCAATCTTGGGGATAGGGTCACATGTTACTGTAGTCGGGCACCACTTGGATTGCATAGATAGGTGGTGAGCCCCCTGTCGGGTATGTACCAACATGCAACAACCAGGCCGTCCGAACACAACCATCCAGCATGGTGAGAGTGGTCGACACTGAAGACCGAGATCTGCCATTTTCAATTCATCCGTCTTTTGCCCCCATCGATCAATACAGTTTCACAGAAAAGGATGCATGTTTGATCTGGTAAGACGCACCCACACCATCGAACCCTCCGAGAGAAGAGTGGAACAGGGACAGACACGTCATAGCTTAACGTGTGTGGCTACTTTGTATACTACATGACTGGGTTCTGCTACATCACAGGGCATCAACACAACAACACACGAGTACCAAAACACCCATGTCTTGGTCTCGGTCTGATATTTACAAAATGGATGCTTCTTTTGACAACTTTTAAGAAAGCTATACAATAAATCACTTTACAGCATACAAACATGAGATTGGACACGTTCATAGAATAACACCTTTGAACAAATAAGTCTTGGTTTGAACAGTTCACAAACACGAAACACATTAATCAAAAATGAAGCGTGAAGATTTTGACAGCCTGCACATGTTAAGGTTCAGCATCAGTTAGTAGAGGTTCATTGTACCATATAGCTTGCATTTGGCTTGTAACCTAACAACAGTTGGAATACATCTATGGGAGATTGGGGATAATCCTCATTTAATTCTCTCCCCCCTCCGCTTTCTCTCTCTCTCCATATCTCTCTATCCATATCTGTCTCTCTCACACACACACACACACACACATGCACGCCTACATTTGAATACCTGAAAGCTGTTGAAAAAAAGGATAAAATACAGTTAAGTGTATTTCAACATTTTACAGACTGTGAAATATAATAAGGGGTTACAGGGGAGCAGAAAGTGAGATCCAGGATTAACATGAAGTACTGGTGACCTTCTCATCATCTATCGAACTTCTTCCAGGCTTTGACAGGTACATGCACACAGTCCTGGGTAAACGTATACATCAAAAATCAACAACCACACTTCCCTTTGATTATAAAGAAGTGGCCACTGACAGACGTTGTCGGGCCTCAGTGAGGCGGACCCATAGATTGTGTCAGCCTATCAGAATGCATGCTAGACTGTAAGCATCCAATCACCTGCAGCGGGGTTATATCACTTCTCTTGGATGATGGAACGCTTTTTTTTTCTCCATGATAGACCCCCATTCTCCTCTTCCGTGGACTGTTCATTCTCATCCCCTGCTGCAGGTAGTTAAGGGATTTAAACCCATGTAGGGGCCAATGTGAGTTCATGAGCAGCTCAACTGAAATCAATACCCGACCCACGTTATCAGGCTGAGGAATCCTATACGGAGGGCGAAACCCATGCAGCGTTTCAAAATAAAAGCAAGGGAAAACAGTGTTTGAACTTGACAAAACTGCTGGACATGGTGCTCTGAAATATGCTGACTGAGTTCTGACTGACTGTTCAAAAACAAAGTTTTCACGCCGAAACTTGACATCCAAGGTTCGGATCAGTATGTATGAAGCATTTTTTAAAAGTTTAAATCTGTAATTCAGATGTAGAAACTGGCCACAGCATGCTCCCATTCCTCCTGAATCACGGATGTAGTCTCTGGAACCAACCACGGATCACTGTGGTGCTTTTAGCACCACATGATTCTTGGACTGGCACTGTGATTAGACCAAGAACTGTACAGTTTATTCTTGTGGAATTGAAAATCACAGTTATGAAATGGCACAGTCATTATCATAAAACTGAAACATACAATAAAAGTCAGACTGGTGTTGAGAGTCCTTCTCATAATGGTTGGAGTGTGAGCAATTCAGGTCCTTGAGGAGGGTGTGTGTGCACGCGTGTGTGTGTGCGTGTGCAGAAGTAGAGGGTCGGTGTTGAAGGTTTTCCAGCGTACTGGATCTCTGCTGGGCCAGACCCTCCGAAACTCGCTCATCCACCCCCAAGGCCATCAGCTGGGTGTCCAGAGGGGCGGCCAGAGAGGGGCTGGTGATGGTTGGAGCACCAGTCTGGGTGGAGGTGACTCAGCTGTGCATGTAGTTCCTGCAGGGGGAGTCGGGGTGGAAGTCGTATTTGCCCAGGGGTGTGGGGTAGTAGGTAGTGGTGTAAACATTACTGGAGGGGAGTGGCGAGTTGAAGAAGTGACAAGTCTCATCTGGGAGAAGGTTGTTCTTGTTCAGTGTCTGTGAGGGAAAAAAGGGGAATAACAAGAGATTTTGGGGAGCTTGTTTGCTGGTTCAGACAAGTACACTTACACAACACCTACTGTATCATCTGAAAGGCTGTCTGGATTTAGTCATCCACTAATGGCCTCCTTCATGTATTATGTGACCTTGAAGATGGTTTGCTTGACTGTGACAGAACAAATCACTGACTGTCATCTTTAACAGTCTCCCTTCCCCTCCACTCTCTCCTTTCCCTTCCCCAGCTATACCCCCTGTCGAGTGACCCCCATCCCTGTTTGCTCTGTCTCCACACCTTCCCTGGCAGACAGCGGCGCCCTGCACACACACAGTCTGATCAATCGCACCCAGACAAACTGATGAGCTCAGAGACGGGGTTCGAAACCACGCAGGGGTGAGCGGTCGATGGTAACCATGGCGAGAGACTCTCGAGTAGGCGAGGCAGGAAGGACATGAGGGAAAACAAGGGGGGGAGAGGGGGATGGGGGAGGGGATGGCAGTGGCGTGAGCTAATTGGCGCAGAGATAGCATTAATAAGGAACAGCTGGGGGAGTTGTGACCCATCTTCTGCAGGTTAAACAGGCTAATGGAGGACATTAATAAAAGCAGAGACAGGCAGAGACGCCCTCTTAAAATGTGTCAACTCACAGGAGGCGTTCGTTCAATACATCATACGAATGATCTAGGCCTGGGCAGCAAACTTCTCTTTGTCTTGGGTTTGTGTTGTGTGTCAGGTAGGTGGGGTTTGCTTATTTGGGAATAGCCAATTGGTTCCATTGTTCCTGGCAGGATTAATCGTGTACAGAAATTGGAATTATGATTCCATTTGTATTTTGACCCCAAGCCTGCAGTAAACACAGTTAGGTATTGGAGAGGAGCTGGGATGGGGGGGTGGGGAGGGGCAGGGTTCACCCACCTTGAACTCCATGGGGGTGTACTTCTCGTTCTTTGGCGTGGTGTTGTCCTTGTAGCTCAGGTGGTTGGGCGTGCTGGGGTGGATGACGGCCGACTCCTGGGAGGGCTTGTGGAGCCTCTGGCAGTAGGCGTACACCATGGCGGACAACAGGACCGCCGTGAAGAAACTGGCCACACCCACACCCACCAGGTGGATGAGAGAGAAGGCTGGAGGAACAGAGAGAGAGATAGAGAGACAGAGCAAGAGAGAGAGAGAGAGAACAAAAGAGAGATACAAACAGACAAGTCTTTTAGTTACGGATGCGTACACGCTCTCCAACTTCTTTCAACCACCACGAATATAGTGTCTTTGTCATGGGGTGCGAAGTGCTTATCGAGAAGGCTGTGAACCATGATGGGGTAAGGACATTAAGAAGTGACAGCGCCCGCGTTTAATCAGCCTGGCGTTGATTCAGCTGTGGTGCAATGGGAGTGTCAGGGCATGAAACCAAGGCGCCTCTAAAAGCAGATTCAATTTTGGAGTACGTGTGTGCGCGCATGCATGAGTGTGAGCTTGGGGGGAGGAGGATCCGTGTCTCTATGGGGTGGTGTGCATGCGTGTGTGTGTGTGGGAAGGAATAGGGGGTCTTTGTTTACTCACCTCCACATTGCTTGTCCTTATCCGGTCCTGGCAGAATGACTGGGGAGTGAATGAGCGAGAGAGAAAGAGAGAGAGAGAGATGAAGAGAGCATTATCACACTAAATCAAATCACAACGTCTAGCGACGACATCTCAACGTAACTCAAAGACACTGCGGAACGTTGTCGACACTTTCACACAAGAGACGGACGCGCTGGCGTCGTCTAGGCACTGCCCGCCCCCCTGCGTGGCTGGTGTCAGAGGCTGACCTGGCGCTTCGCGAGGCTGGCACGGCCGCTGCTCGGTGGCGTTGCCTTGGCACAGCCTGGCATCGGCCTCCGCATCGCCGCAGTCCTGGGCTCGATGCTGGAGCCCTTCCTCGTCACACTCCCCCCAGTCAGACCAACCAGTCCAGCCTGCCGGGAGAGAGGAGGAGGGGAGAGGAGGAGGAAGAGAGTGGAGGAGAGAGGAGGAGGAGAGCAGAGAAGAGCAGAGGAGGAGAGCAGAGGAAGAGGAGAGCGGAGGAGGACAGTGGAGGAGGACAGCAGAGGAGGAGAGAGGAGGAGAGCAGAGGAGGAGGAGAGAGGAGGAGGAGAGAGGAGGAGGAGAGAGGAGGAGGAGAGAGGAGGAGGAGAGAGGAGGAGGAGAGAGGAGGAGGAGAGAGGAGGAGGAGAGAGGAGGAGGAGAGCGGAGGAGGACAGTGGAGGAGGACAGCAGAGGAGGAGAGAGGAGGAGGAGAGAGGAGGAGGAGAGAGGAGGAGGAGAGAGGAGGAGGAGAGAGGAGGAGGAGAGAGGAGGAGGAGAGAGGAGGAGGAGAGAGGAGGAGGAGAGCGGAGGAGGACAGTGGAGGAGGACAGCAGAGGAGGAGGAGAGAGGAGGAGGAGAGAGGAGGAGGAGAGAGGAGGAGGAGAGAGGAGGAGGAGAGAGGAGGAGGAGAGAGGAGGAGGAGAGAGGAGGAGGAGAGAGGAGGAGGAGAGCGGAGGAGAGCAGAGGAGGAGAGCGGAGGAGTAGAGCAGAGGAGGACAGAGGAGGAGGAGAGCGGGAAAGAGGGGGTTGGTAAGACAGAGAGAGGAAAGGCCAGTTGAGAAAGGGCGCAGAGGATGTCCAGTTACGTAACTGAAAATCCTGTTATTTTTGCTCTGTGATGAGCAGAACATTCAGATTCGGCTGTGTCAACCTTCACAGGTGTGTGTGTTGCACAAGGCCTCCTCAGTGTGCAGGCCGATGCAGATGTCGCCGTCGTTGGCGGGGGCGGGGTTACTGCAGGTACGCGTGCGCTGATAGTGCCCCCCCCACAGGTGCTGGAGCACTGAGACCAGGATGACCAGCACGACCACGCCCCCCTCACTGAACCAACACACACACACACACACACACACACAGGGTAGGCTTAAGAAAATGACACACACAGTCCCTGAGGGTCAGATCTGGGGCTTATAGTGTGACTGTAGTGCTTCTGGGACTTGTAGTGTCTGCGAGTGCAGTACCTGGGCAGGGCTGGACGTTGCAGTCCTGGTACTCCACAGGGGAGCCTGCGCAGACACCAGGGGCGCTGCTGCCAGCCGGGGTGGCACAGGTGCGCTTGCGGGTGCGGAAGCCCTTGGCACACTCCTGGGAGCAGGTGGACCATGTCTCCCACGGCGACCACCTGATGCCCTGAGGTAGGGTCAAAGGTCGGCCAGTCTTCACTAAGTCTTCAACCAGAGCTGTGGTGCGCACACATACACAAACACACGCACACAAAGAGGTCACAGACCCACATCTCTTCATTAGCCACAGTCCTTTGTGGGGTACAGATTGGCAAAGATGGAAAAATGAGTTTCCCTTTGAAGGAAGAAAAACACTGAAGTCAATAATTCATTGGAAAAGTCATCTCTGCATGTCTTCAAATCAGGGCAGCACAAATATTTCATTGGGGCCGCGTGGCGGAGCTGCTGCTAGGCCAGACGTGAAGACCTCGCCGAGGGGGACTGCTGCATGTGTGGAACATGGCGTGACAACCAGCAGCCAGACGGTTTACACTCTCCTACCCTTACAAATCAACCCCCCACCTAACCCCAACCCCCATCCTACTCTAGTAACCTCTGAACACCCCCACCTCCACCCGCTCCCATCTGACATCTGCATTAGATGCAGCCTGCCCTTTGAATATCAGTACACGCCTGTCTCTCTCTCTCTTTTTCATTCTCTCTGTATGTGCATGCCTGTAGCGTGCGTGCGACTCACGGTCCGTCTCGCAGCCGGCCGTGCCGTCGTTGGGGCAGAGCCGGGTCTCCACCTTGCGCTTGCCCAGCTGCAGCTGGTGGGGGTCGGGCAGCAGGGCCCGGCAGCTGTAGCGGCTCCTCTGCTCCTGGCGGGCTCCCTCCTGGCTCACGTTCACCGGCATCCACGGTGTCCACGGCGTGTTCCTGCGCACCTCCGGACACGCCTCCAGGTTACAGCTCTTGTATTCCTGGGGGGGTGTGGAGGGAGGAGATAGCCGGTGGAGGTTGAGTGGAGAAAAGGAGAGAAGGGAGGAGGGATTTAGGGATGTAAGGGAGGCAATATCGAACATCGTTGACTGTCGGTCAAATAGTCCGGCTGTCAGCAGTGGCTAGGGGTTGTGTGTGAAGGTGTGTGTGCGTGCTGTACCAGGGAGCATCCAGGGCAGCTGGTCCCCTTCTCACAGGTGCGGACCCTGGAATGGACCCCCCCTCCACACTCAGCACTGCACTTGGTCCAGGACCCCCAGGTTGACCACATAACCAGCTGGGGGCACTGAATCTTCTCATTACACAACCTGGACACAAACACACATTTGTAGGTTTATAGATGAAAAAAAAAAAAAACACGGATGGAGAGCTTGAGTAAACCATGAGGGGGTTGCGTTTCCCCTGAGGGCTCACCTCTCCTCTCGGCCCTGTCCCACACACACGCGGCCCCCGTGACGCGGCGACGGGTTGTTGCAGGAGCGCTGCCGCACCTCAAAGCCGATACCACAGCTGGTGCTGCACTGGCCCCAGGACGACCAGGGGGTCCAGCCACCGTTCCTGAGGGGGCGAACAAGACACAGAGGGAGAGAGGGAGAGAGAGGGCTTCAGAACCGCTGAAACAGTACGTCAGAAGTGGTACCTACACTGTACGCACACAGGCAAAGACAGGCCCTGAACTCCACCCTGCCCTCTTCTCCTCTGCGTGCAGCAGCAGAAAACCTCACTCAATTATTCAAAGTGCTTTAAACAGGAGCTCCCCCTCTAATTCAATTTGGCGCATCCTGTGAGACAATTCAATCTGGGTGCTTGTTGCCCTCCTGAGAGCAGGGAGGTAAATAAGGATGCAGACAGTCATCAGTGAAGACCTCGGCAATCTCCCTAACAGGCTGTGTAAACCAGGAAAGATGTTATGCCTCGGTGCTGTGGATAATTGTACTTTGGACTAATGACAGAATACAGTGTACAATCATTTCAGGATGCGTCAGTGTCTATATAGTCTGGACCAATCGTACTGAAGGAGCTAGCTGGTTGAGGTGCTACCATGTCTGTTTTTGGTCACCTGGAGCAGTTGGCGACCTGCATGGTAGGGCCTTTACAGGCCCCGCCCCCACACTGGGGCAGGGGGCTGTCACATGCCCGAGAGCGACACACGCATCTACTGGTGCCCTCCCCGTCGTCGTGGTTACAGGGTTGCCATGGGTCCCAGGGACCAAAGGCACCATCCTGGGTCAGATTTCGCACCTGTGGGAAAGGTGAGAAATGAAATGGAGTGCAATATGTTTGATCTTTCACAATCTACAAACGTGGCCTAGCGCGTGTGTGCGTGTGTGTGTCACTCACTGGACACTCGGTGATGTTCTGGCTCCACTGGCTCATGTTGGAGCTGTCCTCAATGGTGGTGCAGCGCCTCTGCTTGCGGTCCCAGCCACAGTAGGGGTCTCGGGCGTCCAGGCAGAGCCTACAGGCCCCCAGCACAGAGACAGCAGTCAGCTAGGGCCCCCATGGAAAATCTTTAGCTGTTGAACTACTTGTATCACAACATGTTCACAGGATACAGGCCTGTACAGAGTAGTACGACTGTATGTAGGCCTGTTTGTATTTGGTTAAGAAGTGTCAACACTGAAAACAGTAGGCACTCCTGTTAGCCTTGTGCTACGGTCCGTCAACAGCGAAATGTTTAGAAAGGTCTAGAAACCCCCCCCAGCTAATTGCAAAGTCATGAAACGCCGCCCTTCTGAATGAGAGGAAGCTGTCACAGGTGAGGGAACCCCCCTCCCCCCCCCCCCCCCCAGTGGTGAGGTTCCAGGAATGCTGGGCGAACGGAAACCAGGCCCAGGTCAGGGCAGCCCCACTCTCCCGCACGGCCCAGTGAAAGGGGTCCTCTCTGTGGCTGAACTCTGTGGCTGTTTGTTTATCAGAGGCCACGGCCAAGAAAACAGGTTAGCCAGATGCAGGAGGAGAGGGCTGTGGAAGACTGGAGCACGGGGCATGAGTAGGAGGCTGGGGGGAGGGAGGGAGGGGGGAACACAAGCTGCTCCCTGTCAGATCCACGTGAGTCAAGGGTTTAAGGGCTTGGTGGGGGTCTTGGAGGGGGGGGGGGGTGAAAGGATCTTTTCTGAGCGCCGTCTCCCAACAGCACCATCCTGCTGCTGGGCTGTGGGGAGAACATGACGCACGGCCCCGCGGCCTGTCAATCACACCAACCCCCCCCCCCCCCGCTGAGATACCCCCACTGTGGAAACAGCCTATCGCAGAGGAGCTGAAGTCTGCTGAAAACACTCAACTCCGAGTCAGGGGACACGCATCAGAGAGAATATAAGAGGGAGGGAGGGAGGGAGGGAGGGAGGGAGGGAGGGAGGGAGGGAGGGAGGGAGGGAGGGAGGGAGGGAGGGAGGGAGGGAGGGAGGGAGGGAGGGAGGGAGGGAGGGAGGGAGGGAGGGAGGGAGGGAGGGAGGGAGGGAGGGAGGGAGGGAGGGAGGGAGGGAGGGAGGGAGAAAGTTGAGGTGGGATTGGAAAATCTCAAAGCTGCACAATAGCAAGCAGACAATCAATATATCTTTCTTGCTCAGGGTCTGGGAGAAGATGATAGCGAGCAGTACACAAGGTAAAAAATAACTCCCCGACACACAACAGAGACAAATGGTCTATGGACACCTGCAGAATCTAAACAGCGCATCTTTTGTAGTTTGCCAAGCAATTTCGGGAACGAAACTCCCCTACAGCATTGTTGGTGTGTGAACCAGAGGGAGTTGGCCGTGCCTGGATTTTCAGGCTGACAGTTGATAATGACATCTAGAGAGGATACAATACTGGGCCCAGCCAGTCATTCCCAATAACTCTTGTAGCACAGACTTGCAAATCTTTCACACTGGTCTGTGTGTGTGTGAGAGAGATAGAGAGAGAGATAGAGAGAGAGAGATAGAGAGAGAGAGAGAGAGAGAGACAGAGAGAGAGATAGAGAGAGAGATAGAGAGAGACAGAGTGAGGGGGGAGAGAGAGACCAGAAGAGGAGCATCTCTCTATAAAACACTCATCTGAGAACAGACACCTCTCTCCTTAAAAAGACAGGACTTCCTACGAGAGCGTTATTATTAAGTGTAATCTGTGTTTCCAGGCAGCACCTGCTCCAGAGCCTGTTCCAGTGCATCCTTGCAGTGATCACTGGGAGATAGGTGGCTGGGCTGTTTCCCTGGCTCTGTCTTCCACCCCAGTCCTCCCTCTATCTGTGGTCTTATCAGCAGTGTTTGCAACGTGAAGACAGGAATACAAATGCACTGAGGACCAGGACGGTACTGATTAGCATTCTGCGCAAGTAGGGAAGGCCAATGCACAGGCCAGCAATAAATACCCCCAGCGATCAGTTCCTGATAATCAGGGTTAATATCAGCTCAGGCAGCAGGGAAGGGGCCGCCTACCCACTGTGTTACACAGCCCCACGCTGGCCGGCTGGAGACACACCCCCATAAATACCAGGATAAGGGCGGGGGGGAGGAGGCTGGAGGCCACAAACACCCCAATAAAAGCCCCTTCCTTTTGGGGGATGGGGGAAGTACTACCCCAACCCCCCACTCCCACCCTCCTACCCCCGCCCCCCCCCATCCACTTCCTAATCCTACTCCGTAGTGAATTTAACTACAGAAAGCAACAAAGCGCTCTTTGAGCCATTAGAGGGGTACACAAGTAAACGGACTTGGCTGGTAACTACCGTGGATTATGGGATTATTCTGGATGGTTACCACACTGGTCCCGCTGGGCCTCGCTCCCTTGTTGCATTTATTATGCCATGCGGTACAGGGTGAGACTCAGGCAACAGTAACCTGGTTCTGATAGATTCATTACTGGGATTATTAGTTCTGGAGGGGTGGGGGTGCGCTGTGTTTCTCTCAAACCATTAGACAAAAACCTGCAGTTCATAAATCTAAATTGGACTACGTCAGAGTCTGGCTGCGGAGGTAGAAAAGCCTCCAGAAACACACACACACACACTATAATTACAGAGAACAAAAACCTAGAGGCACACTGGAGCCTTTTACAGGTTTGTGAGGGCCTCACTACGTAGCTCTTGAGGCGGGTGTTGAACTTCCTGTGTTGAAAGTTCCTGTCGGAGACCGCCAGAGGTGGAGTCCCGTGGACAACACATCCATCAACGTGAAACGGGCCGTCACAGAACCCGTTCCGTCGCGAGCAAAGACACATTTCATCACAGACAGCACTCCAACCGACCCTCCACTCCTGCACTCTCCAAAACAACCCCAACACCCCCTTCACCTACCCCCCCCCCCTCGGTCCACCTCCCTCTTCTCTCCCTCCCGGCCCTTGACAAGACGTTGCGTTTCCTTTCTTCTGTTCCGGGGGCCTGCCAGGTGGGTGTGATGGACGGCAGAAAGACGAGGCGGACGGTGCTGCAATGCGCCAGCCGTCACAACGCCACCACTCATCAGAGAAGCGGAGAGACGCGCTCCCCCCCTCCGGCTCTCGGAGAGAGAGGACCGAAGAGAAGGGCGAGCGGCGTTCCGACAGGAGCGAGCGGGAGCGCGCGCCGTCCGGGAGGTCAAATGTAATTACGGTTTGGCTACCCGGGATTGGCTGCTCGCGCGCGCGCGGGGGGGCGGGGAGGGGGTGGCGTCCGGGACGCCTGGAATTCTGCATGAGGAGCGCGTAAGAAGTGATGCTCGTCTTCGACAGCGGGAGTGATGCAGCTCTCTGCTGTTTGAAGTATCGTAGCAGCGTCTTAGGTTTGACTGTACGGAACCTGTAGGGCTACAATGTTTCACTGGTAGTTTGTTCCCTACCAGGTACAAATACTCCAAGCTGGATTTAACCACCTAGCCCCCAAAGGGAATTAGCATATGTAAATGCAAAACAGGACAGGCTTAGGGTAAGTTTAAAGTATGTATTAATCCAGGTTTAGGGAGAGTTTAGAGAAACAATATAGGAGTTGGTGAAGCGGTGTAGGGGGAGGAGTCTTACCGTTCAGTCTTGTAACTGGAGCACCTCTCCAGCGGGATCTTCAACACCCTGTCATTCAGCCCCACGAATAAGGACCTATCGCTGTGCAGGATTTGCAGGCTCTTGATTGGCTCGCTCACACCCTCAGGCAGGAGCCTCATTTCCTCCAGGTAACACCCCCGCAGGCTCTTATTGGATGTGGAGAGAGCCTTCAGGATCGTTCCGTATTCTAATTGGACAGAGAAAAAGTCAAGAGTCTTTGTACTCTGTCTTTGTACTCGGTACATTTCCCTCCTTTTCTCCTCTGCTCAGTCATCCCCAACTTCCCCCACCCCCCTGTCAGAAATATT
Source organism: Hypomesus nipponensis (assembly GCF_054491055.1). Taxonomy (NCBI): domain Eukaryota; kingdom Metazoa; phylum Chordata; class Actinopteri; order Osmeriformes; family Osmeridae; genus Hypomesus; species Hypomesus nipponensis. Next base: position 9,791,022 of record NC_140372.1, on the reverse strand, counting down.
CAATTTTCCCAACACCCCCGGTGACTGACCGGTGCCAATGTACATGACGTGGTACAGGGTGTCCTGGCCCTGGACGATGTCCACCACCAGCTTGGAGAAGCGGATGTTGTCCTGGGTGAGCAGAGGGTCCACGGAGACGGGCTGGACCACGTCGTTCATGAGGAAAAGGCGCTGGGCATCCTGCAGGCTGCGCTCCGTCAGGTTCTCCCCTGGACCGTGCTCCTCCAGGGTCCCACACTGAGCGAGAGAGAGCGAGCGAGCCAGAGCGAGAGAGAGCGAGAGAGAGCGAGAGAGAGAGAGCGAGAGAGAGAGAGAGAGAGAGAGAGAGAGAGAGAGAGAGAGAGAGATTGACAAGAGTGTGTGAGAGAGAGTGAGAGAAATAACACAGAGAGGCAAGAGAGACAGGAGGAGAGGGTTTTCTAACATGAGCAGTTTCTCTGTAAATGCTCTGCTAGCTTTACTGAAATGGGTGGGAGGGAGGTAGGGGTAGGGGGGGCTTGAATGAGGGCCTACCTGGAAGTTGGGGATGGGGTTGGGGGTGGACAGCCAGCTGGTGCGGGGGTTCTCCTGGTAGCGGAAGGGTCCGTTGAAGGCCTGGGTGATGGAGCTGAGGTTGTAGGCACACACAGCCGAGGCAGAGATACTGTTGCTGGGAGGACAGAGAGAAGGACTCATTTAAAAATTAACCGCATTTGGCACCCCTTTCATGTACTTCCATGGAAACAATCATCAAATGTGCTGCGACGTCCTGATTTTTTTTCTTTAACGGAGCCTCATGATAACGCTAAGAGCTAAGGCCTTTCAGCATTTCCCTGGGATATTCCGGTTTCTTAGCCTTCTTACAAGCGTGACTTGACACATGCGCAGGCACGCACGCACGCAGACACACACCCACAAAGACTGATTAGGGCTGGACAGGTTTTGCAATCACCCGTGTGCATCGGGCCGCTACACCTTAAGTGTTTGGCAGTCCCGGGGAAACATCCGGGTCGTCCTCCAGGCCTACCCCATCCCAGAGGACCGGCTCTTCCCTGAGGTACTGTTCTGCTCCGTCGCTCCTCCAAGGGCACAGACACAGGGCCGGCAGACAGGCTGGTTTTCACTTCCTCCCCCCCCCCCTCAACATTTGGGCAGACAGCTTGAAATTACTCAAGAGGATTGCTTCGCCAGCTTGTACTTCCTCCGTAATACGTTTCACAGTATGAATGAAAGCGCCAAGCCCAGTGGGCTGTAGGTTGGCCGGTGTGTAAATAAAGGGATGGAGGGTGAGGGCAGTGTAGGGAGGAGAGTGGAAGGGCTGGCAGTGGAACTGTGGCTCTAGTGAATTGGCTTGCTTATAGCTTGCTGTAAATATGATATATCGTTGCTGCTCTTGACAGTCACACATGGGTGCAGCATGAAAACAGATGTTTTTACACCTGGGAGCTTATGCGCTTGTGTGAGAGATTGCGTGTGTGTGTGTGTGTTTGGGACTGTGTGTGTGTGTGAGTGAGCATGTGCCACGACTCACACGTTGGTGGTGAAGATGCCGTAGATGAGGTCCTGCTCGGGCAGGTAGAAGGTGCTCTGCAGCTCGTCGTAGTAGAAGGGGATCTCCCCGGAGCGCGAGCAGTTGAGCCGGGCCTTCATGAAGGTGGTCCACGTGTCCTCCAGTAGGAAGCGGCCGCCCACGTCGTTCTTGCAGACGCGAGCCACCCGCGAGAACACCGTCCTGCCGCAGTCGTGCTCCACGGCGTTCTCCCTCAGGAAGAAGTAGGTGAACAGACCCACCTCGTAGACGGAGACAAAGTGAGGCTCTGGGCCCGGGCAGAGCAGGTGGAAGTGGAGGAGGAGGAGGCAGAGATGGAGGAAGAGGAGGGGAGGAGGAAGAGGAGGAGTTGGGAGGGGAGGCAGAGGTTGAAGATGAAGTGGAGAAGAAAGAGTGTATGTTAGACTTAAGGTATACCTAATAATGCTGATAAAGAGAGAAACTTCAAATGCCTACGTATGTTTTGTAAGTACATTCCGCACTCAAGAGTCCTGTAGTGTAGACCATTAGCAATTATGTTAACGGGTTAAAAGTGGAACCCATTAGTACTACATAATTTTACATCATGACCATAATCATCCGACCCAACAGTTGTTGCCTGTTGCCGGGGAGATTGCTTTATTTACCGTTCAGCCATTTAGAGTTGTACTGGGCGGTGCGGAGAGGAGGCATGTTGCCAAGGCTACGGTAGATGACAGGGTCTCGACCGGAGAAGTCGATGACAGTGGCAGCGTACAGCTCGCCCTTGTCCGTCACCATGGCTGTGGAGTTGTGGCGTGGGTCGTAGGGACACCGTGCCACCCCGTTGACTGTGTCTACCACCCTGCTGATGTTGCCGATCTGAGGGACAGAGACAAGGTAGATGGAGAGAGAGGTTCCAGTAAAGAAGGGAATTGGGCTTTCTTGGGATGTTGTCTACCTTCCTCCTGCATCTAACCTCAACAGTCTCACCCCCCCTACCCACCTCACACCCCAAACCACCCAAACCCCAACACCCACCTAGCTCAACCCTTACCAACCCCACACCCCCAACCACCCAAACCCCAACACCCATCTAGCTCAACCCTTACCAACCCCACACCCCCAACCACCCAAACCCCAACACCCACCTAGCTCAACCCTTACCAACCCCACACCCCCAACCACCCAAACCCCAACACCTAACCAGCCCAATACCCACAGGCCCAAACCCCATCCTCCTCCCTCCCCATCCTGCACCCTCCCCAACCCCATCCTCCACCCTCTCCCTCCCTATCCTACACCCTCTCCATCCCCATCCTCCACCCTCTCCATCCCCATCCTCCACCCTCTCCATCCCCATCCCCCAGACCCTACCTGTCGGGTGGTGCAGACGGGCGTGAAGGCGTTGGTTCCACAGGTGAACAGTCTCCTTCCACTGACGAGCAGAACCCGGATGTAGTTCTGACACTCATCCTGCGGACGGGATCCAGGAGGTCAACAAAACAGCGCTAGCAGCCCCAGACGGCTACACCCGCACCGGGAGCGCACACGGGGGACACCACAGCGCTGGTCCTTACCTCAGCTTTCCCTTTACTCTGACACGAACGCCTGGTGTCTTCGTCGGGACGCCATTCCGTCGCCTGAGACACAAAGATGAACGGAGAGGTAAGGCAGCTGGGAGACGTAAAGCCGCTGTCGCTGTGATGAAGTGGATCCAGCTTCATCAGGTGAGTCCGAATGAGTCAGCCTGTAAAAGGCTGGACGATCCTCGTCGTAGACACATGGTGAGAGTGCGCATTGACTTGTTTACTTCTACACAACAGAGAGACAGGCTATAGCGCCGAGGGCCGAGGGCCGGGCTTAAGGGTCAGAGAATTACCCTGTTCAAACAAAAACAGTTCACTTGGAACAACGTCATTTGCATATGAATGTAATCACAGTTTCTTGTATTATTTGTCAGCAATGCTGCGACCTTCCCCTGGCCCCATTAACAAATGACAGCACGGCTGATCCTTTCAGCTCACTCACTTGGAACTAATACCTATGGATACTGCAGTAGAGTCTGCACCAAAGAGGCAGACTCAGACGCAGTTTCTATGTACCTAGTGTTGTCCTGTCAGCAACCTCTGACGTTTACAGCCTTTCAGGGACTAAGTGATCCACCATTAAAATAAACGGTGAGTAACAAAGTTGGAGTTTTGGTTGACTGACATCATAACTGCTATTTTTTATCAAAGGGAGAAAAAAAACTGTCAGAGTTTATGTTGTCGGCAGAACATCAAATCCTTTGAGGGATTTTAAAACAACGGGACTATAAACTGAATAAAAAGTCTGCATTTCTGAAAGTTCCACAATAAAGCAATATTATTTGACTTATTTCCCACATAAAAAAAATAATACTGCCAGTTAATGCCAAATTTGTAATAAGTATCAATTTAATTGAAAGTAAAAATCTGACATGCCTGAATAAATATCAAGATGCTAAACTCTTTCCACAACCCCATTCTTTTGGTACCAAATGCACCGTTGGTGACTATGGTGTGGAGAGTGTGTGACTGTGCCTTCTCCTTCTTATTCAAACTCCTCTGAGAGTCAGCGCCCACCCTCACTCCCACTCACGCCTTCCCTTGGTCACCCTTGACAACGCAGCTCCCTTTCAGACAGGTCAGCACAAAGCGAGAATGAGTGAACAAACTGAAAAGCTGGTTTGCATATCAGCATTGTGCCCTTTTTTTGCCTTTTTTGTGTGATTAAGGTGTCTTTTCTTCCACGATTCCTTGGCTCTGATAGGCCCGAAAGTAACACCCGCCAAAATGTGTTGCTAGTCACCAGAACAAAGCTGCAGATCACATTCCACACCTGATCCCCCCCCCTCAACCCCACCATATCCCGATCAATGTTCTGAATCGTTCAGAGAGCCTTGAGTTGAAGAGAAACACGCTACTCCAAAATCCTGGTTACACATCAAGAACCACAACTCCTCCCTCTCTCTCTCCCTCTCTCTCTCTCTCTCCCTCGCTCTCTCCCTCGCTCTCTCCCTCGCTCTCTCCCTCGCTCTCTCCCTCGCTCTCTCCCTCGCTCTCTCCCTCGCTCTCTCCCTCACTCTCTCCCTCGCTCTCTCCCTCACTCTCTCTCTCCCCCTCTCTCCCCCTCTTTCTACAGAGTCAATCTAGCATGGATCCAATGACCCCAGCTAAATGACTAGGTCATTCTCAGGGTTGCATTTTCAAGGTCCCAGCAAGGGGAGAGAGAGACTTGGAGATTTGGGTCTGCAGATGTTGTTGTCTGATGTCAGAAATAAATAGTGATAAAGTAGAGCACAAAGTGGATCTCTCAGGGGAATGATGCATTTTTTACGTCTGTGACATTTTTGACATGTTCAAGAGTTGAATGATCACATTTATTATAGATCTGTGAAAGTACATCATGTGGTGTTCTTAAATGAGGCGCTATACACAGTGACATATACTGGAGTTGAAATTCAGTCAAAGTACATCATGACCTTTCATTTAAAAGCATCAGAAATGCTGCACTTTTTTTTAAGACCCAGAGGGCCAATGAGAGTGCATTAAAAATCCATTACAGACATCAAACTGGTGACATATGTTTGAGGTCAGGGAATGAGTGTTGAGGGCTGATGTTAGAGGAAAGATAGAGAGAAGAGGAGAAGAGTGCTGGGGGTTAGAGGGAGCAGAGGAGAGCCAGGTTAAGTTGTCTAAATCCCGTCCATGTGTGATGTTACTCCGGGCAAACACCAATCAGCTCTTGCAAACCCAAACTTTGTTTACATTCCAGCCTGCTGACCTGGTAAGAGCCCCTCTCCCCTTCCCCCCTCACTCTCCCTCCCTCCCCGACTGCCCTCTTGCTTCATTCCCACTCCCTCTGTCCATTACCCTCTTCGTCAAGCCCTGCCTCTCCCCTTTCAGCCCCCGAGCTCCCCTCTCTCTCCTCCCTCCACACCCCCTCCTGTGTCTCCCAGATGACCCTGTAGTGACAGTAACCTTCACACGGTCCTGTCTGGTCATCCTCCCCTCCCCATGTAGACACAAGCCCCTCCACATTCACCATTTGCCAACAACCACATGTGAGAATGAAAGCGGGAGTATGTCCTCTGAGAATATGTGTGGCATTATGTCCTCAGAATGTAAAGAGAGATGACTCAGTAGGGATGAGCTCACCTGTAGAAGGGAAGCGTTGCTCAGGCTCAGCCTGAAGAGATAATTTCTATTTTGGGAGAGAAAGAAAGGACAAGTATTATGTCCGCTGCTGTTCATTTCAAGTTTAAAGTAGAAGGAGGAAATAAGTCAGTTACCTGGCTCCCACGATGAGCTGGTTCCTGGTGAGGTCCAGGGCCAGCTGGGAGAAATCCTTTACACCAGGACGGGAGAACCCGGAGATCCAGGGACTCAACGCTGGAGGAGAGAAGGTGGTGAGAAGGAGGGTGGGGAAACGGGGGGGAGGGGGGTTAGGCAAGAAAAACAACACTTGGGATTAGGCAAGAACAACAACAACCAAGCAAACGGCCGCTGGCTCGGGTCCTCATCCCAGCTCTGCTCTCACTGTGTTTTCACAGATGTGTGCAATATCTCTCCCCTGAAGTTCTACCTGGCCTGGGATGGCGGCCAACCCAACCCTGTGCACGGCGACGGTGATCCTCTGAGCCCGGCTGGGACTTGGCTGAGAGCAGCCTAGTTTAGTCAAGAGCTATCAGATGAGAGGCCCCCCGAGGAGCCAATAATCTCCGGCTTCACCAGAGCTGCCGAACGCTTCAACCGATACCGATGCTATTGACACATCTGCATCGTATTGACACATCTGTGGTACATCATTGAGATAAGTAGGGCTCTACTACTGCGCGGCGCGAGCGCTAAATCAAAGGCCGCCTCTGCCCCGCGCCCCGCGCTGCAACATGTGGCGGCCATGTTTTCAGAGGCTACTCTAGGATAACGCTAGCCTGTTTGGCAGAGAAGGGGCGTAGGGTCTGGGATGGACGGATCCTGTAAAAAGAGGGGCCTCGCATACACGGGCTGAGCTTAATGTAACCCGACAGCCAGTCAAAATAAGCCGTCTCCCGGGCCCTCATCCAATCAGGCCGTTTGACTGGCAAACCATAACAGTTTAGGCTGGCACTGCCTTCACAGACGCTTACCGAGACGATGGCAGAGATGAAGACCTATTGGGGGGCAAACCTAACAATTCCAGTCTCAAACTAAGCCGTAGGATCACGGTAACAGAGTCCCATTCCCACAATCCAGTTCAGCACATTGACACGAGCAAGAAAGTGATAGAGTTTGACTCAAATCCGAAGTGCCATCTACACAGAGTGCTTTACCATCTAGTTAGCATTTCATTGTTGTTGCACAAACGCAACAGTCCAAAGGTTATCGTCGGGTAGGTGTGCCCACGGTATGACCTTTACAGAAGTGAGAAGCTATTAGTCAGCAGGACAATTATTGTCATTCTGACACATGTCAAAGAGAGCTTTGGCTCAGCGTCCATAAAATTGTCCCAACTGAGCCTTAAGAATGAACAGTTACACATCGTCAATCTCCCCCAAAATGGGAAATTACAGCCTGCAAAAGGTCAGAGCCACTAAACGTTTTTGATAATGCCTATATAAAAAATGAAAAAGGGAATAGGAAATATCTGAGGAGAAGATTTATCGTACTTTATAGACACCCGCCACCAAGTCTGCTTTCACTTTTTCAGACTTTGTGCCGTTGGACTGTTAATTACTTGTCTATATTTATGAGCAGACAGGACGATAGGGTGTATTTCAGAATCACAAGCCTACTGGCCACTTTGGGATGACAGCTTTCAAGACCCGAACATTTGATTGGCAGTTTCCTGACAGGAAGTTTCAGCAAGCTGACAGTGGCAGTCATTTCCTTTCTCCTCACCCTTTGACCTTCTCAGAAAACCATGGGGAACAGAGGTCTGAAGTCCTCACTCTCACTTCGAGACATATCCAGATGGTCTCTGTTTCCTCATCTTTCTCTCTCCCTCTCTCTCTTTCTTCCTCTCTTTCTCTGATAACAGTGAAGTCATTTTCCCCATCTAAAAGGCTCTCCATTTCAGTCCAGCTGGGGCCCTGTAGTATATCCCTGGCCATTTTCTCGTAGAGTGCTTCATACCCATCAATCTGTCCCACAAGTGCCCTCTGACAATGGAGACAGGACAAAGGGATACTGATAGAGAAACGCCAACGCTAGAGAAAAAAGGAAGGAGATCCGGGATGGATGAAGAAATTGCAGCGAATGAGTGAAAGAGAACGAACAGCTCTCATGAAGAAGGGCACCTGACGTACAGTTATGGCTACAGAACACTTCCTGCCACAGAACACTTCCTGCTACAGAGCACTTCCTGCCACAGAACACTTCCTGCCACAGAACACTTCCTGCCACAGAACACTTCCTGCTACAGAACAGTTTGGGTGTGGGCTTACCTTGGAAGGAGACGACGGGGTGCTCTCTCCTGGTACAGTGAGGCGGGGGTGAGGGGGGGAGTCGGGACCGGGCCCGGGCAGAGGCTGCTGGCACAGACACAGGGGCAGGGAGATGAGGAGCAGGAGCCCGGAGGGGGGAGAAACAGTGTCTCCCACAGAGTTGTCGCCATGGTTGTGGGACGGACCACACTCACACCTCTAACTGCTCCTTGGGACAGACCTGTGTGGACAAGGGACAACATTTGAATTCAGAGAGCCAACGAAACACCATCAATACAGGCAACCAATCGTTTTTCGACAAGGAAAACAGGACACTTGACGTAACAGACATCCATAAAATGGATTTCGGCTTAAGACACTTTTTACTCTGAGTGCGCGAGATAAGGACATCAACAGGAGAAGAAGCCCTATCAAATCACAACAAATCACAACTCTAGAAGATGACTATAAACCTTTTAGTGACATAAAGACTCTGACCTCTGGCCCAATGGCCTTTGACTTCAGTGTTGGCCATTGGGGTGTGACCTGGCTTGTGGGACTGACACAGAGCAGACTAGTAGTAAGTGATGACCAGAGCTACACCCACGGCGATGGGAGATTATTTAACAAAGGGTCAAAAGGTTACGACAATACGGTCAACCATAACCCCAAACCCAAACAACTAGTCAGCACCGATAAGCAACAATGATTATTTAGATGTAGACGGACAGGGGTTAAGGGCACCATATGTGGTCAATAGTTAACGATTCCCCTAACTTCAAGACCACAGACTACCTGCAAAATGAAGCAATCTGTGGCTCCTCAACCATCTCCTTCTCCCTCATTCCCTCGGAGTAGTCGCAGATGTCAAACCGTTCCTCCCTTTTTCATGTGAGGATAAAAAAAAAACAATGAAAAAGAGAGTGACTGTGAAGAGGTCCTGAACAGCTGCCGTTGCCGTGGCAGCATCCCCTGAGCCAAGCAGAGCTGGCACAGGCCCATCTCTGCCAACAGCTGTGTGCCCAACGCACTGCGACCACCACGGGCCACCATCAGCCCTGGTAGACACAGTCTGGCACAGGCGTTCACACAGACTCTCTTTTACACACCCGCACGCACGCACGCACTTCTCCTTCTTCCACACACACACACTCTTTTTCTACCTCTCTCTCTTTGAAACACCAACACACACACACGGTGTTCCCTCTGCAATGCGTCCTTGTTACAAACGGCTGACAACTTTTGACCAAAGTAAAGTTCATCACTGATGTTGGCAGTGAACCACAGAAGGTGCACCAGCCCTGGGTGAGATTAGCTAGTGTTCAGGGGCCGAGCACCTGGTGCTTGGTAGGTGTGCGTGCGTTACAGTGTGACAGAAAGTGTGTGTGTATGTGGGGAGTGGCTTGCTTACATTTACATTTTACATTTAGAAGACGCTCTTATCCAGAGCGACTTACAGTAAGTACAAGGACATTCCCCCCGAGGCAAGTAGGGTGAAGTGCCTTGCCCAAGGACACAACATAATTTGGCATGGTGAGGAATCGATCCGGCAACCTTCTGATTACTAGCCTGACTCCCTCACTGCTCAGCCATCTGACTCCATGTGCTTGACTGTAAGAGATTGTAAAGTCAGACAATCACACTCAAAAGATTTAGGGGAGCAGACGGATCGTCATGGAAGCGGCAACTGTCACTGATGAAGTCAGTGTCAGGCAGAGCAGAGAATAACACAGATTTGTGTTCCATGTTTTTTACACACACAGACACACACAGACACACCAAGCTGCTTATACGTATGTCCGTCTGTGAATGAGACTCTTTAAAGTGAATCTACGATAAAGAAGCAGAGGCCTAAATCTCTTGCATAAGCCGTCCTGTAACATTTACTGGACATGAAAGGGATTGGCTAAAGGTTGTGGTGACTAGAGCACTCCTGGCCTCTTTCAGTCCATGTTGTTCCATGGCCTTGCAGGCCAACCATGAACAAAGCTGTCTTTAATTGAGCGGCTTGCCTGGTCAGGATTTAGAAGCCGAAGCCAATTAGGCCCAACCGTGGTGTTTTGGAGTAAAGCCTGTAATCGGTGTTGTGTGCATGATTGATTTGTTATTGCTGGGTGGTGGATGTGGCGGACAGGGTGGGGGAGGGGTGGTCTGGAGAGTGTCTGCCTCCTGCCTCTACCCCCTTTGGGGGAGGGGGGGGGGGGGAGTTCGGGAAGGGGGATGAGGTTCCTAAGTGGGGTCTGCCTGTCAATCTCTGCACAGTCAACAATCCGATTGTTGATATCGGAAGGTTCGGGTTAGTGTTTCGTGTGTGTTTGTGAGGGGAAGGGGAAGAAGGTGTCCCCCTCCACACACACGCACACACACACGCACACACACACACACACACACAATGATTGACTGCAGACAGGGAGAGTTAAGGGCAGGGTTGATGGCCTGAGGGGTTCTGAGACAGACGTGGGCCTCAAAAGAGAGGGGGGGGGGTGTCTGGAGCTCTATCTCAAACACACACACACACACACACATAGCATAGGGCTTTCTAATTAACGGTGCCATTCTCCTCTGGCCTGGCCCAGTTCCCCCACTGCTGCCTCATTCTGTTTGCTCTCAGCCCAGGCCCCCTAAAGTCAGGCCTGTATTGACCATGGCTAATCACACTCAATGGCCCTGAACCACCAAATCTCTCTAATGCCTACTTCCAGACCAGGGGTGGCATGAGAGTTGGCCCTTTATGACCAACACCCCATACAGCTAGGAGCCTCGGCTGGGGACGGGGTACGAGAGGGCCTCAAGAAAAGACCAGAACAAAGCGCCCAAATGTGGAACTATAGAGCACAGAAAGGGCCTTTTCTAATGGTGCCAAATCCCTTTGTGCGAGTATCAAATCTGATCATCTGTGAAAAATGACGTGGGGAGTGGAGGGGATGATGCAAAGGGTCCGATCCCTGATGAAAAGCCCCTTGGGAGGGAGAGAGGAGAGGAGAGGAGGAAGGGATGACACCCAGCAGAGGTGGCCTGAGTCTGGCAGGACTATGGGAACAAGAAGGGATATGAAGGAAGAGATGACAGGTTTTCTGGAGAAACTCCCATTACTCGAGGGAAGAACAGGCAAAGTCTTCCATGGCAGTGGGCTTCACCGTCATTTTGTACTTTACTCTATTTTTGTCATTGATTTGGCAAGAAGACAGTTTAAATGCAGTGTCAGGAGATGCCCCTGGTTGAACAGTACGGAGCAGCATGACCACCTTTCTGTGTGAAAATGGAGGGTCCTGAAAAGAAAAAAATAACATTGATTGGTGGTGATTCCAGGAAATGGGCCTCGTAGAATAGTTCAATCACTATCTCAACAATTTCAGTCAAGACTGATTCTTGGGGAAGTGTGGTATTTTTCACTACAATTTGAACAATGGCGGTCCAATGTTTACAGTAGACTTTCAGTACAGATAAACATCCCTTTGAAAGATCAAATGAGTGTGTAATGGACTTTACTCAATGCAATTTAATCTAAAATAACAAAGAATGGACCCGAGGTGACCTTAAATGAAAAGAAACATGTTTGCTCCTTCTAGCAGTGCACCAGTTCTGATCAGCCAGACAAAATATCCAGGAGAAATGTAAACAATAAACCCAGCTCAGTTTCTTTATCTTATTTGGAACCTGTTGTCACTTGACTAGACTTGTCATAGGTGTCATAGGTGATTAAATAATATTTCTTATTTTTTCATACAGTATTGTAACTAAGTGCAAATATACATTCAGTAAGTGAGGGAAATCTTATGATTTTTTGTTTTGCTCTGTCAAAATCATCATACAGGTAACCCTGGCCCAAAGCTTTCAAACAAACAACATTTTCAACCTTTTGTATTTCGTCAGGCCCCTGTTCACTCAGAGAGAAGTGTGTTCTTGGTGTTTACTTTCCTCTCCAATCTATGGATAGTCCCTGAGTCCCTGCGCATGGGCTTAGGCCATTTTCTTTGGTTAAAACAACATTTTTCACTGAAGAAAACTTGTTTTCTTTTGAAAGCTTGTTAATATCTGTTTTCTACCCAGTAGCAGACTGACAGGAGGCTACATCAGGGCAGAAGAGTGGAGATAATGGGTCAATAGTGACTAATGGCTGCAATAGTGCAGAATGGACTTGCGTTTGGCCCGACTCAGGCTATTTCCCCCTTGTATCACCCCATGGGGGGCTACGATCTCACTGAACCATCGCCAGTGAGCGCAGCCGTGGCACCAAGCCCTCTCCCTGTGGGACCAACCTCTCTGATGGGCTGCAACTCATCAGCAGGGGAGTGGGCAGACGTGAAGCCCTTTTCTATTGTGCTGCACTATTTCCGTATTCACCTTGACCTTAAACACAAAAAACGATTTCCTTGATCGAAGTGTACCCTTGCTTTGGTAAGTTACGCTATGATGGCACCCTCGGTGAACATGATCAGATTTTTACCATCCTATCAGGAGGAAATTTCGTTTTGATTAGCCGAGAGAGTGAACCGTACAGTCAAGTGATGGTGGACGTACATGTGCGTAGGGTAGCCTGTGTGTGCATGTATCTAGTGTGTGTGTGTCTGTAAGTGCTACTATTTCATGATTGGAGCCCCCCTCCCAATCCCTCCCACTTGGCCTGACGTAGCGGGTTAATGAAGCAGCACAGCCTCCACTGCTGCCCTGCCTTTGTGCCCGTGCAGCTCTGGCTGTGCGAGGGCAGGCATGGAGACGGGCCCAGCGTTCCCTGGGCTTTGTGCTGCTCTATAGAAAAGGAGAACAGGTGTCAGGCTCCCTCTCCCTTTCTGAAACGGCGGTTGATGTTGACGGCCGCACTCTCCTAACGTGCGCTGACGCGCTACAGGGAGACTCCTGCTCTGTAATTGGACAGGAGATTGACAGCCCGGGTCCAATCCGGGTGGAATGATTAAGAGAGCTCTGCATGGGATTATGGGAGCTGCTTACAGGTCGGTGGGGGCAGCCTCTGTTTTCCCAGACTTCCTAGAGAGGCGGCCCTTACATGATATACACATGAACTGTCCTGAACTTGTTTTCAATTGACCGTTGAACGCCAATCCGACCCCCCCTTCAACACGTCTGCAGCGTGTGTGTGTGTGTGTGTGTGCGCGCATATGAGTGTGTGTGTGCACGCGTATGAGTGTGTGTGTATACTCGGGTGGGCACGTGTAAGCATGCATATTAGTGTGTGAGTCTGTGTACACTTTAGTGCTCACCCTACCGTGTAATGACTTCACGGAGCCAATAAACACAAGATAATATTTTAAGTTAATCATGTGTGTGTGCGATTTAAGGTTTAGGTCCTCATCCTGGCCAATCGCAGACGTTCCCAACTTGCACCGTCCGATAAGCACTTCATTTGAATACAACTCATCTATTGTTGAAAGGGATAAACAGTTCGATTTAATATGAGTACTAAATGTTAATCCCTAAATAGAAGATTAGACGTTGCTTTAGCTTAAATGTCAATGGATTCTGTTTTGGGAGGGTAGACATTTTAAAGACTGGCCTGAGCTTTACCCTACAAAACAGTGCTACAGTGAGAGGCACCACAAAGCCTCCTAAAACAAAGCTGTATTATTTGAGTTGGTTGAGAAAGTGGTCAGTTTGGTTCTCACACACCCAGTTAGCCTGAGCCTGTTAACCATCACATCCATGTGATGCCTACACATGCCTGGGACTCCAGTTTTGACCTGCCCCCAAACACATTTCTTTAGCCATTATTACGTACACCATTATCCTTCACAATATATATATATATATATATATATATATATATATATATATATCTTGTATCCTTTATTACCATAATGCAAATTTTCGCTGGAAGTTTCTTGGGGCACGTCGTGTCGACGTTGTGTCATGTGTAAAAGCGGAAGTAGGCGGTAAGCACCATTCGGTCATGGCTCCCCCTCTTTGTGACCGTGGCACAACCATTGTGGCTGAACTTGAATACACTGAAAAAGGCCTGCCTGAGATGATCGATCTGGGGTTAACTGAACTTCCTCGAAATTCTGACAACCCAACCACTGCTAATGTGATCCACAGAAGTCCAACCAAGTGTAATAACTCTCTATTGTGAAAAGGAGAGTCATTGGGGGTTGGAGCTTTCCCTCGTTGAGAAGTACTGCCTTAAAATATCTGACATTACAAACAGCAAGAAAGGAAAGGAAACTGTCCATCCAGCAGATCTGGACTCCATCCAAACATCATTAAAAGAAATAGGGTAGGACCCCTTTGCTCCCTAACCCCCAAATTCCTCCCATAACAAAGTGGGTTGCAGAAACAACAGCCTTCCTTCTCAATGTGTCGGCCATGCTAACAGTCCAGCAGGTCTACACTGTATTCTGTACCGGCTGCAACAGAAGACCCCTTAAAATACAAAAGTTTGAAATGCAACCTGTTAGTTTAGCTAAATTGTTTCACACAAATGTGTCAGGTCAGGCAAAAGGGACACTTGTTGAAAGGGGGACACATAAATTCTCCCATTAAAATATTCAGAGAGAATGTTCCACCATTTCCTACGCTGTGTCTCCAACTCCCTCCTATGGTGTGAATAGCTTCTCTGTTTGACCTGCCAACTATCTGCCAATGGTTCCTCTCTTTTACAAGTGAATAGACCGAGTTTAGCCACAGTTAAAAGACACACTAACGTGCCATGGCTGGACCACAATAGCGGTGTGGGTAATTTGCCAAAGCTAATGATGCTGCTTTGGCCTGGCTAGTGGAGGAAGATAGCAGAATCTTAACCAGGCACACAGCTGCACACAGTGCCTATCTGGGAGACTGTCCACATTCAACTCTTCCACATCCCTTCATTACGAAGAGCATGCAAGACAAAAGAGAAGAGATGTTCTTTTCAAAAAGAAGAATGTTAAATGACAGTAGAGCATAGTATGTTGTCATTAGTTTGTAGATACTTTAGAATCTAAGACAAAACATACTAGTGTTACTGTACTTACAGCTTTTCATGAAGAAAGAACAGGTGATGAATTAACAGGTTATTAGTATTACTATTATTCCGATTATTTGCATATTGGTCAGGGGTTTAAATCGGTGATTGTAATTAAGACACATTGGAAACCATTTCTGAGTATTACTGGTGCCTGTAATTACTACAAGTATATTAAATGCTATTTGAAAATATGTTGTCAATTTACCCCCCTCCAAATTGAAAGAAATTAAATGAAAAGCACACAGATCACTTCTATCAACAGCCTCTCTACATCAGAGCCACAAGGTTAACATGTGGCTCCCCCTTTGGCAAAATACATATTTATCGGAAATGAAAAAAAGAAAATGATGCCCGTCTTTTCAGACTACAGACAGGAGCCATCGATCTGATACTGGTAGTCCCCCCTTCAATCCCCTCACAATTCCAGCACACACACCATGCCCCAGACCGACACACAGGGAGAACAAAGAGGGCATCCTCCACACAATAGACCACCCCTGGGGGGGCCCCACAAGGGCTCAATCAAAACGGTTACTGTGTGACACACGTGTGTCCATTCCATCCGCCCCGACAACACGGGTGGGGGGGTGGGGGAGGGGAAGGTGCTACCATGTCCATTAAAAGGAGAGATGGACTAAAGTGCTGTCGAACCCTGCAGCAATGCTGAGAGGGAGAGAGAGGGAGAGAGAGGGAGAGAGAGAGAGGCAGAGAGACAGATAATGTGACAGTGGGAAAGAAGTAAGAGAAAAAAAATCCAGAACGGACAAAAGAAAAAATCCACAGACCAGCACATGAGATGCAAGAGATGGATCCACTACCCACTGGAAGAAGACAGAAAGGGGGGAATGAGAAATCAAAAGAACTCACCAGCAGAGCTTCACCCAACGGTCATTCTGAAAGCAACAGGGTGGCACCAATCCTCCAGAATCCTTGAATTAGTGAGAGAGAGAGAAAGACCTTGTTACCCATCAGCAAACACATTGGCTAGCCGCTCCCAGTGTGTGAAGGGGGTGGAGTAGTGTGTGGGGGCAGCAGAGAGGTGGTGTTGCGAGCTGCAAAGCATTCCATTTGGTGAAAAACAAACCGGTAACTTCCTCAATAGAGATTGGGTGCGAGTTGGCGGATGTGTGTGTGTGTCTGTAGGACAGTCGGAAGGGGGGCACTGGGCAGTCAGATCGTGCCCATTCCAGGCCAGACAGGAGGGATTGGAGAAAGGAGGGTGGAGGGAATGGGGGAGATGAGGGGGGGTGTTCATTCAGAGAACTACGTCCCCCACCCCCCCCCCCCCCTCTCCTTCTCACACTCTGAAGAACTACTCTACCCAGTGTATGAGGGTCATTATCGTGGGTGAATATACACAGTGGTACAAAAAAACACTGAAAGAGAATGAGTGATGAAAGAGGAAAAAAATACACAATTTGTCATTTTCAAGAACACAGCTTGAGAGACAAATGGACTGCAATGGAGAGCTCGAGGCGGCGACGTAATCTTAATTAGTCTCATTTGCGGGCGTGGCAGGGCGGAGGGCTGGGCGGAGTGGGAGGGGGTGTAATTGGAAAATCACCGAGTGTGTTCACATGACAGGGCCACTCATCACCACCACCACCCTCACAGGAGATGGAGCCTCCACTCACCCTCTGCTGTACAGCTGAGTATTCACTCTTATGAGTATTCACTCTTATGAGTATTCACTCTCCTGAGTATTCACTCTTCTGAGTACTCACTCACCTGAGTACTCACTCTCCTGAGTATTCACTCTCCTGAGTATTCACTCTCCTGAGTATTCACTCTCCTGAGTATTCACTCTCCTGAGTACTCACTCTTCTGAGTATTCACTCTCCTGAGTATTCACTCTCCTGTGTATTCACTCTCCTGAGTATTCACTCTCCTGAGTACTCACTCTCCTGAGTATTCACTCTCCTGAGTATTCACTCTCCTGAGTACTCACTCTCCTGAGTATTCACTCTCCTGAGTATTCACTCTCCTGAGTACTCACTCTTCTGAGTACTCACTCACCTGAGTACTCACTCTTCTGAGTATTCACTCTCCTGAGTACTCACTCACCTGAGTACTCACTCTTCTGAGTACTCACTCTCCTGAGTATTCACTCTCCTGTGTACTCACTCTCCTGAGTATTCACTCTCCTGAGTACTCACTCTCCTGAGTATTCACTCTCCTGAGTACTCACTCTTCTGAGTACTCACTCTTCTGAGTATTCACTCTTCTGAGTACTCACTCTCCTGAGTATTCACTCTTCTCAAAGGGCCAAACCAAAGATTCATCACAAACACGCAGTAGACAAATCCAGAACAGCCACATTCAGCTAAAAGCAAGAACGACCGACAGATGATGAGACTAAATTGAGAAACGTGTGTCCGGAGTGTCCTTGAAGGATGACCCCCCCCCCCCCCCCCCCCTCGCCCATGTCTCTCACCCATGTCTGAGCTGAGGGGACATATGTTTGACCTGTGTTTTTTTGGTCAAGAGGACCCCCCAAAGCCTGACTACCACCTAGCCAGTAGCAACTCCCCCCCCTCTTCCTCCCCCATTGAGACCCACACATTGGTGTCAACAATATGGGTGGAGATTAACCAGGAGAGGTGGAATGGGAGGGCTTAGATCAACATAACCACTGTGTCCCCCCTAAAGCCCAGAGGAAGGTCAGTTAACATGCCCCCAACAGAGCACAGGAGACAACAGGGAGAAAGCTGTATGCCAACAAACAATGGGATCCATACACGCGTGTGTGTGTGTGTGTGTGTGTGTGTGCGTGCATGTGTGTGGAGGGGGAGGCTACATCACGGGCCTAGAATAAATAGGTGTACACTGAAACTCTTGAGGGATCACAAGCTAATATTGACTCTACTATTTTTGGGTGGCTAATCACGTTGAATTCAGCATGTCAAATTTAATATGTAGGCCAACACCAATGTTATATATTCAAAGATAAACACATACATTACTAGCTATTTCAGGGAGCAACAGTCAACCTTTACTGCCATAAAAACAAGACTTTCAGTCGGAGATAGCAGGTCAGGAATGCACTTGCAGCTGTCATTCAGCTGAGTGCTATCTCTCAAAGATTTGAGGAGGATTTCTGAGGTTTAAAACAGACAAGGATGGTACCATCCATCTGATGTACCTGGCATCTGTGTCCATCTTAGAGATGTACTGATATCTAAGTGGAACACCTTGTTTTAGTCAAACAGTGGAGAGGTTCAGGGTCAGAGGTTAGTCAAGTCTGGGGAGAGGGAAAAGAAAACAGAACAAGCAAGAGAAACTAACTGCAACTGAAATGCTCAGGTAGTTTGAAGGTCTAAGTGTTTGGTGTGTGTGTATTGTGTGATAAAACAAAGTCTTCAGAGAGACCGCTGGATGGAGGGAGCAACCTGGTAATGTAACACAAATACAGCATAAACCTGAAGATAGATAGATAGATAGATAGAGAGAGAGAGAGAGAGAGAGAGAGAGAGAGAGAGAGAGAGAGACTGAAAGAGCGCGCGAGAGAGACTGAAAGAGCGCGCGAGAGAGACTGAAAGAGCGCGCGAGAGAGACTGAAAGAGCGCGCGAGAGAGAGAGAGAGAGAGAGAGAGAGAGAGAGAGAGAGAGAGAGAGAGAGAGAGAGAGAGACTTTCGTCCATATTTAATCACAGGAGAGAATGGTGAAAAGGTTGATCTGTTTACAAGCTGGGTTCCACGGTCATCCATCAGCCAATTTCAGCACACAGAGATAGTATGTGACCTGCTCCCCGCATCAGAGCCCACACTACAGAAACGAGGGCAACACGAAGTCTAAAAACCAGCAC
The DNA here is from genome assembly GCF_054491055.1 of Hypomesus nipponensis. Classification (NCBI taxonomy): domain Eukaryota; kingdom Metazoa; phylum Chordata; class Actinopteri; order Osmeriformes; family Osmeridae; genus Hypomesus; species Hypomesus nipponensis. The sequence continues at coordinate 9,772,345 of NC_140372.1, read as the reverse complement.
ACTTGGAATTAAACGCATCATAAATTGAGTGGGAGCTTTTTTATTAAATGTCATAGTAAACTTTGACAAAGCATTAGGATGCAGTAATGAAGATTGCCATACAGGCGAACGGCTAGGGTTAATTTCCGACCATAATATGCTACCTAACTGCATAACGTCATCTGAATCGGGCCATGTCTATTCTGTTAAATTACCAGTATTAATTATAGCCATTTCCAAAGGTAGACATTTAATTTAAGAATGGAAATGAGTCTCGGTTCCCAGAGGAGGTAAAAAATAGCCTCATTAAAGTGTAAATGAAGGTAAGCGAGAGAAAGTAAACACTTGGTCTGATTAAGCCGGACAAATATTATTAGTTTACTTTCCTCATCAACAAATCAGTGATCAGACAGCTTGGGCCCCAGAGAAGGTCAAGTTTTCCATCTGACTCTGCATGTACAGGCCCCAATCAGAGGTGAGGAACCAGGAGTGTGACAGGGCAGTGACAGTAAGCCCAGAGAGAGAGAGACAGAGAGAGAGAGACAGAGAGCGAGAGAGAGAGAGAGAGAGAGAGAGAGAGAGAGAACACTGACGACTGGCTGCTACGCCAGGAGACAGGCACGCGTCGAGCTAGCTAGTTTACAGCCGGGGGAATTAAAACGCCAATCCCAGCGGAGGCTGTCGAAGGTGGGGAAAGCAGCAAGGACATCGAGGATGACCTTTTACTCCAACACACATAACAGCAATTAATGGTAACCATAAATCATGTGCACAGAGGTAAAAAAAAAAAAAGAAAAGATGAAAAAATGACTTGTGATCTGTGTGACCAACGGAGCATAGGAGACAAATAGGCCGTCCCCTGCGACTCGCCACTAACCTTTACACACCCAGGGAGGCAGGCTATTCATCCCTCTTAGTGTTTACATTCACATTTAGTCATTTAGCAGACGCTCTTATCCAGAGCGACTTACAGTAGGTAAAGGGACATTCCCCCGAGGTAAGTTGGCTGAAGTGCCTTGCCCAAGGACAAAACATCATTTGGCACGGCCGGGTATCGAACCAGCAACCTTCAGATTACGGGCACATTTCCCTAACCGCTAAGCTCTGGAGAATAGGGGGTTCCAAACTTGTGCAAACTTTCAGCTGGTCTTACAGGAGCCTCTCTTAGCTGACAGAAGTAAGCTCTTAGTTCTGCTGCCACTGAGAGACATAGCAAATACAAACAACCATAACAAGACTCAAGGAATAGGGATAGAAATCTAAGTTAATATGATTTGTTTACAGGACAGGTGATTATTTGTGCCACCAATGCAAATTATATGGATACTTCCCTTGAGATTTAAACTTTTAAAAAGTTTTCTTCTGTAGCTATTTGTTAGCCAGTCGAAATGTTATCATACTAGATAAGCCACAATTATCTGCTTATCTGAGGTGGATCAAAGAACCAATGATTAGTGTGAGATATACTACTTCAAAAGAAATATTTCCTCAAAACACATTTTCAGTCATCGGTACCTGGCTCCTAACATGAAAGCCCATTTTTCCGAGCACATTCCTAACCCATACCTTAATACTTGAACTGCCAAGTTCTCGTCCTCCTCAGAATGGGGTCTGCCGTCTGTGAACCCTCAGATGTACTGGTAGAGTAGAAGTGAGACATACATACGACACGTGTGATATTTTAGCCCATAAATGAACAAGCTGTACAGCCGGAACATAAACACTTGATAACATGTTCTGGCTTGAGCGTGTTTTTTGTCAACAAGCACACATGTGAGGTTCTCTTGTAGGGCACACGTCTGTCTGGATTTCTAGACCTCATCGATCAAACAAGTCCACGATTGGTCCCTCAAGCGTGATCTTAACATCTATTCAATCTGATGGGCCTGCTAAACAAACATGACGCGCAGGGAGCTTCAAAAACTCACTCAACATTCTACTTTTGGAAAGTAAAACGAGAGTATTTTAGCATACCATGACCATGGCGACAATATGCTGTCATAAAAGAAAGTAGGTAGCCAGGAGCCTGTCACGATGATTGAATGCTGATCCTTCCATCCATAATAATACTAGCACTCCATCTCCCACTCTCCCTCTCTCTCATGTATGTGCGTCATCATGCAGAGAGAGCGAGCGAGAGAGCGAGAGAGAGAGAGAGAGAGAGAGAGAGAGAGAGAGAGAGAGCGAGAGAGAGAGAGAGAGTACCTGCCAGGGCTCTTGCCAGGCTGCTGCATAACATAACACAGGGAGTGTCAGGGCCAGGTCAGAGAGGAGAACAGGGCTGGCAGTCCCAGGGTATTGACACAGTGTTGACCCCTAGCCCCAGAGTCTTAACTCCATCAGCTGGGGGCCCAGCAGTTTTCAACCATTTAAAAAAGGTACACGAGGGGCATGGTAAGATCGGACAGTGAACAAAGCCACACATCCTAGAAGACGATGAGACCAACCCTACCCATGTGATGAACTCCAGAGGGCAATGGCAGATCTCATTTCTGACGTAATCTGTAATATATAACAAGGTATTGACATATGGATATCCGAGCCACGGAATAAGACAATCAACGCTGCCAGAGAGCTATATTAGCGTAACACTAGCTAGCATGAGAGCAGCTCGCCAGGGCGGGTCTCCATAGAGTCCACTGCTGGCCAGACGACTCTGGGGAGCATCCATGGTGAACCTCCCCTGACTTTCCTCTCCGCAGGCATCAATGGGGTCCTTGTCCACCACATAGCACTCCACTGTGAGCCAGGGAGGGGGGCCTTGCACGCAGAAATATTGACTCAGAAACATCAAACATTTGGCTGACCCGTTTTCAACAAGCGTGGTTGTGTTGCTGTTTGCCTCTCCTGTGGGTGTTTTGGGGTTTACCTTCTTACTCTGGCCATCAACAACAACAAAAACGGTACTTTTGAATGATTCCAAACATACTTGCACAAGCACGTGCATACACATACACACACACACGGTCACTTATTGAATGACAGGGTTTGTGAAAAGTGACCACATATTCGGACCCCCTTCGGACCCTGACCAAAGATGAAGCGTCCACTATTGCCTCTACCTAGCCCCCTACTCCTCCACCCACTCTCTATCTCAGTCTCACCTCAGCCAGCGAGACAGATAGCAGCAAAAAGGGGTAGGATGTGGTCTTCAGGTTTGTACCTGTCTACCAGGCACTAAAATGATTTAATGCTGCTTCCATTTTTAGCCACACATTAGATGCTGGTGCCTATACATTAGCCCTTGGACACTCCAGTGCCACAGGAGTGTGGCAGCATGCGTCAACCTCCAAGTGTACGCAGTGAACCCCTGATGGTAGGTTTAGTTAGGCTGAGAGCATGCAATTTACATAATGCTGCAAACAAGAAGATGAGGAACGAACAGAGGTAGTAGCCCAGTGGTGGTAGTGGTGGTGGAGGGAGGGGTGGTGGGACAGTGGGGAGGGGGCATGGCATCAAGCCATTAAACATCTAAAGCGTACTTTCTGAAAGCCCCGGAGGAACATTTGAGTTGTTGGGACAGGAGCTGAAGCACTTGAGCTGGAGAGGAGGGGACCGGAGAACCCGGGGAGAACCCAGGGAGAACAGACAGATCTCTGGACAACCCAGACCCCCTCAGGTCCCGAGCGCTAAATCAATGCTCTTACTCTCCGATAGCTTTAACATGCACAAACATGCATCCTTCCCAACTACCTCCCTCTCTTCCTCCATCAATCAGTCCTGTTCTAGTCGACAACACGCGAGAACATGTCAACTGGTCTGTTTTAATGTTTCAACTGACCCTGTTTTAATTCATTTTATATAATATAATGAGGGTTGAGGGCTAATAAAACAATAAGATTTTTGGTATAAACGGTTGGAATTCATGAATTACTCAACTCTATCGATCTTTAAAAAAATAGTACATTTAAGGAAATGCAAAGTTGAAGATGCGTCTGGGACGGACAAATTAGAAATGACTTATTTTTACACAGAGAAACTAATCCTAAATAGTCAACAGCTGAGCCATATCTGCAAAATCGGTGCATACTACATAATAATGCAATAGGCTAAGTGAAGAGAAATATATATATACATATATATTTTATATATCTAAATCGGTGCTGGTGACATCCGCGAACACTATAGTGATCCGTATCAATAGAAACTTGAACAAGTAATATCCATTGCACAGTCTTTTAATCTCACTTAAAAGAAGCCAAGTCAAAGTTTTTGATCATACCAACAAAACAACCAATGATCTGTTGCTCAATATGTAAACCAATTACAGCCAAAACATATAACTTACCTTAGAATATTCGTGCATACGTATTTGTTGAGAAAAGTTGTTTGCCCTACGGTTGTCGCGGACTTCGCACTATAATAATGCGATAGTGAATGAATGCCAGTGACGTTCCCCACCCTCTCTCATTAAACTCCTTCTGCCTGCCTGCTCCGCCAGTCCACCGGTATAGGCTCTGTGAAGTTGCGGGCTCAACACAATTCGTGATGACGAAAGGGATGTTGCTCCGCGAGGAATTGGTCGTCGTATTTTTTAAAGGAACGATATTGTACTCAAAACGATCAGTTTTATGGCATAAGTTCCCACAAAACTCAAATTTTATATTTATTATATATTTTCGCGTAAAACTTGTATTTAACTGTCCTATACTCATGATTGGTCATTCACACACCCCTATCACAAGTTAGATAGGATGGTCGGTATCTGAAGATAAAACTAACTGGACTCTCATAAACAGGGTTCAATAACAATTCACCCAAGGCAATACAGAAGGTAACGTTTATAAACATTTAAAATCTCTTCATAATTATTAGGATTCCTAGAATTGTGTTTGTTAGTATTCTTTTCCAAGTAACCTATTATGCCCAATAACTCGAGATCTCTTTGGTAAAAAGTTTTGAAATTTGGCACTTGTGCTTTGTGGACCTGCAAATACAAAAGAGCTGAATCCTCAAGTAGCAGCCAGTACAAAGCTCTCCCAGGTTTGGGAGGAATTCCTCTCTCGAGCATCAGGGAAGTCTCAGTACAATACCACCGCAATGCCCCTCAATGCCCTCTATTAGGTGGATGAACAATATATACTGTATTTGATGACCTATACTCACGATTGGTAATTCACACACCCCTGTCACAAGTTAGTTAGGATGGTCGGTATCTGAAGATAAAACTAACTGGATTCCCACAAACAGGGTGCAATGGGCAAAGGGTGCAAGGCAGCCTTTGATTGGATAACAAACAAGCAAACTCAAAAGGGGACATCCCACTCTCATCTCCATTTCCCACTCATGTATGACTCATTCCTGGTCCTGGCTACCCATAAATATGCAGCGAGTGGCAGTTTATAATCCCTTGCTGCTGACTCGACAAACAGCAGTTGTGAGTGTGTATTATGCCAGACCCAAAGGAATACTGTTAAACAGTTATATCAAAAACGGTGACAGTTGTAGCTCTGGATACTTGGCTCTTCTGTCATCCTCAAAAATCAGAAACAGTCACGTTGCCAGGGTCTGGACCCATTTGGGGAAATACATATTTTATTCATCTCCTCTAATACAGGTTCTTTTGCATTAACTAATTGCATCTGTATCACGTCTTTTCAAATGTACTTTCTGAACATGTCTTTCAAATGATCTTTTTTATTGTTATCTACAGTTAGCGAATCACTGGTTAGCCATTTTACGAAACATAATTTGGTTAACATTTGTGGCACAACAACAGCAAACAAGTACCACTGGTGTAGCTTCCTCATTGGAACACAAGCCTACAGGACACCTCTGAGCTTTTGTCCACAAGGTCTCTGTCTCACTGCAGTAGGACCCAAGGCCCAACCATGCAGGAAACCCTTGGGGATGTTAAGATATTCTCATTGCCTTTGAAGAAGGAAATCATATTTGGGCTGGTTTCATCCCTGTCCTCATTGCTCAGTTCTAGGGGTGCAAGCAAGCAAGCTCTAATTGTAGCTCAGTTACCGTCTATTGCATCACCTTGCTGTGGCTTCATCTGTCTATCCGTCCGTCAATCTGTCTACCCTGTTCCACTACACCTTGTACATCAGAGGATATGAAGTCGACCTGATAGAGCGGTTGTACTCCTCTTATGCTCAACTTGTTGAACGCTCTTTCTGATCTGGTTCAAATGGAAGATAAACTCCACATCGCTCTCACCGATCTGTTGCAGGGCCGATTAAATCGCACGTTAAAGTGTCACTTTAACGTATTCACAAGTAAAGACTTCAGAGAAAATCAACTGATTGGGCTGATGGATGATAAAAACACACCAACCCCTATGTCCCAATGTCCACCCTCTTTAAGTGCACTGTAAACAGAATTTTGTGTAGGTGTTTCCAAACAGATGAGTGTAGAGAATCTGACATTGGAGGCTTTGGCATTGATTTTGTCTCCACAGTAGACAGTAAAACAGGCACAGTCGGATTCTGCCAAGTGGAAACTGACTGGCCCCTCACGTGACCAGCACTTAATGTTGTATCATGGCCATTGACCAAAATCCAACATTATAGTCACTCTTTTATGAATAATCCTGTTAACCCTGTTATTCAACAGGGTTTGCGTTCGGGTGAGAAACGAGACATTTAGTCATTAATTTAGCTAATGACGGTCTGATGGGGATGACACATTGTAGAACCACAAACTGCCAGACTGAAACTGCAGAAAGTATACCAAGAATGGCTGTCTCCACGAGTCTGCTGTTGTCTGCAGCAGCTTATACTGTTATCTACTCCATCCGACTGTGGGGTTATGTGCACATCATGAGCATGCACAAACCTGAGTGTATGCTTCCTTATTTTCATTCACTCCTTGTGTTGAAAACAAATTCTGCCCTGGATAGTTTCTACATGGATGGTTACTGTTCACTCACCTGAATTAGATTGACTGAGAGAGTGTGAGGACAGAGCTTGCTCCATTTTAAGTGAGTCCCCCCCCCCCCCCATCCCTCTACTCTTTAATAATTTACACATCTGAAGAAGAGGTCTTAGGTCCAAGTGAGCCATCCAATGGCTTTGCATTCAACATTGTGTTTAAGAATGTTTGTATTTATTATTTATAAGGCAGTGACAGGGATGTTTATTTGTGAATTATTGACCGGTTCACTCAACAATCAACCCTACAAAGTTTCAGAAGATGATGCAAATACAGCGTGTCATGTAAAATAATAGTTTTATTTTTCTCAGAATGCATGTTGTACTCTTAACTAATCAATTTAACAATATAGAAAGCCTGAATATGAAGCTTGATACTTGATGTTTTATTAATTGAGAAAGGAGAAATGGATAGTAGGTTAAACATGGACACAACTGCCCTGGAAATCTCTCACAGAAGTGCTATGTTTGAGATCTTTTTTTCTTCCGTTCAAAGATCTGTTATTTCACAGAATTACAGTGAACAAGTCCTTAATGAAGTTCATCACACTGGCATAAAGTTATCGGAGCCTGACGCTGCCAATGGAATTAGCACTCCCGTGGGATAAAAGAGAATGTCAGGCTTGATTCTTGGAAATTGAGCTCTCAGTGGACAAGGCCCTAATCCACTGTTTGTGTTTCCCATAGACACATGGGCAGGTGGCTTAGAGGTTCCAGCCGGACATGCTCAAACGGACTGCCTCCCACTGTAGGTCTGGCCTGCATTACTGACTCACATAACCCTGCTCTGCTATCAGTGATACACAAAGGCCAGGACTCCAGCTTTCAAGCCCAGCTCTCAACTACAGTAAAGTGACAGTGGAGTACTTTCCTGTTTGGGAAATGAGAAATAATTGATATAAAACTAACAAGATAATCTGGATGTAACTGTTGGTCCCCGGCCAGAATTGACATTTTTGGAAAACTTACTGCTGTTTTTGTTTGGCAGTGTTTAGTCATGGTCGTGTCCCTCAGCATTGGAGCATTCCATGGGGCTGGCATGGCACTACATTATTTTCCAGAGGAAGCTTTGAGTGGTCACATGTTGTTTTAGCATTCTCATCTTTCCCTCCAAAAAAACATGGACACACACACAAACAAACAGACACACTTTTATCTACCGGCATGTAACTTATTTTGTCTGCTTTATTTATAGATGAAGTTGGATAGAAAGACAGGAAACAGGGAGAGAGAGAGGGGAACGGGGAAGACATGCAGGAAAGGATCCTGGCCGAAATTGAACCCGGGGCCCTGCGGTAAGAATTTAAGATTTTATTTGGATCCAGAACATTCACACTTCCTGGGTTCCACACAAAACATAAAAACATGACCAAACATGACATGAGCAGATGAGAAAATCACAGACAAAATAACCACAGGAAATAAAAATCAGACAATATTCTTTCAAACATATTACCGAACGTATTCTCATTCATAAATATGTATATACGTTCATACACACTAAATTCATAAGCACTGACGATATATACAAAGTGAAATCTTATAACAAATTCACAGACACATTCACATCCATGCAACCATGACTCGATGCAAAACTGTTCAGGCCTCAGCGCTCTAACAAGGCAAGCCATCTGGGAATCCTAAGTCTGATATCAAAAGATCAGAACAAACAAAAACCTTAGTGTGAATCATCCTTTCTCCTGTACATCTGAGATCCCTTCTTAATAAACTCCAGATCGCTCTGTGCCAGACTAACACTGGGAGCTCAGAACTTTCTAGAAGGCACCGGTGGAAGGTCAGAGAGTTGGACCAAGTTCCATTTGATCGTTCTCAATATCCATTAAGTAAACAATGGGACCAGACCACGTTCTGATCACTTGGCAGTGAGTATTACAGGCTTAATGGGTTTTCTATTTACAGCGCTCAAGCAATTAGCCCCTCTAATTACCTGGTAAATGGAATGGGAGGGTGTTTGAATGGGCTTGGCAGAGGGAGACCAGGACCTCAGGGTACTTCGCCAATGACATCAGTTGGACAACAAGGCCGTCCAAGATGCTGGTGATCCAACTCTTGCAGGCCAACACCCCTTGTTTACAATGGATCATTGCATTTAAAGCTGTCTGGTACTGGTATAATTAATAGAATCGGAGCTCTTTTGTGTGTTTGCATATGTGTTTCTGTGAACATGCATGTATGTGTGTTTGCGACTAACCGTACACGTTCATGTCAAAAGTCAGAACTGTAGTAGGAAGACATGTCACTACAGTTCAAAGCTGGATTGCACAAGGCTCATTTACAAGTACACATCCAACCCTCTTCTTCATCTCCTGGCTTTCGGCACTCAAGTTCAAACTGGAGCACAAGGCCATAAATATTCAACTGGGGTTGAAGGATGCACTCACGCGCACTGAAAGGGTTGTTCATTCAGGTTTTTGCCCATACATTCAAAAACACTTGTCTACAGGGACAGAAGACTTCCCAAGCTTCTGAATGGACTGTTGCTCCATGGCCATGGAAAAAAGTAATCTCAAGGTTTTTTTTTCTCTTCTATATTTCTACATGTATCATTTAGCATAAAGTTTAGGACACACATTAAAAGCTACTGATGAATGAATTTGAATGAAGTCTGATGTTAAAATCATCAGAAGCGAGGAGTTGATAACCTTTTAGTGAGGGTGAATCGCGTACCCTCCAATGACACAATCCCTTATTGTACCCTGTATGCTGACCATCAGCATGGTGTTGATGAAGTCGTGCCTGTGTTACACAGCAGCCTTGCAATGTGTTGAGGCGACAGGCTCACCCAGCTGCTTGTGGGTGAAACATTATGAGTGATTACCAGCATGTTATGGTGCCAATATTAAGTGCACAGGATGAGCCAGCAGTGTCCTTTATTAAATCACATTTTTTTTCTTTTCATGAGGTCATTGTGGACAGTGGGCATGGACATAGGTTGGGTTGCAGTCTGACTGGTTAAAGCTTTGCTACTGGTTAGACTCAATTCTCAGGTTTGGCTCTTTGTACAACACTGAACATAGAGCAGACATTCTGGTTGGTTGATAAAACATGGTGACACGATAACATGAGTAACCCCACTGAAATAAAATAGAGCAAAAACAACTTAATCCTCCCTTTTAAACTCTGCTAATCCGCTCCTCAGCATCCGCTTGTTAACGGATTTGGGTGATCAAACTTTCTCTTAACTTGTGAAGACATAATTCCTCAAGACAATATGTGAATTGTAGTAAGGAGTCTTTTTTCTTTGCTGAATAATTACAACCATATTACATGTAAAGGTATCACTTAAAGGCAGCTCTGTCTGGGGGCTTTATCCCCTTACCACATATTCCATGACATGTCATTAGGTGCTCACTTGGGATTTGAGATCAAATTCTGTTAATTAGATGAAAAAGCTTAATAAATGGTGTTTCTGTGATGTTTGGCTCTACTGTGAATGTATTTCCTGTGGATTATCTATTCAATAATCTCTTATGGTGTGCTCTGACAGAGCGTTTGGCTCTATTTTGCCTTTGCAGATAGGGTCACACGGAGAGAGAGAGTGGTAGAGTGACAGAGAAAATGAGCAAGAGTGTGTGAGAGAGAGAGAGAGAGAGAGAGAGAGAGAGAGAGAGAGAGAGAGAGAGAGAGAGAGAGAGAGATTCAGAAAGTATCAGGACACAGCTCTTCCAGCCTTAGTTCCAGAGCAAGAGTGAGGCTGTGGGGCGGAACACAAAGACAGCTGCTTTGTTCCCCTTCATCAGGACTTGGAAGTGACCAGAGTCACGATCACACTCTGCAACCCCTGTCTGGAGGGCTGTAATGACAGTAGGGAGGTGGTGAGATGCCTGTAGTTTTTATGGTGTGATTTTAATTTCCTGCAAAAGGTCATCAACATGAATCAGAATGCAGTAAAAGAATAGGACTAAAGAAGAGGCAGGTGTAAAAAAGAGTGAGTGAAGGAGATAGAGTGAGAGAGAGAGACAAGATAGAGCAGTGGAGAGGGAGAGAGTGTGAGAGAGAGCAAGAGCCAGAGAGAGAGAGAGAGAGAGAGAGAGAGAGAGAGAGAGAGAGAGAGAGAGAGAGAGAGAGAGAGAGAGAGAGAGAGAGAGAGAGAGAGAGAGGGTCTTTTACCAGATACAAGGTAAATGAGTCCACTGTGTTATGTTTCAATGCTGCCAAAGTCCTTGCTCATAGAGATGCTGTCTGAGATTCAGCTCAGGGCTCTGTGGCTATAGTGTTTTGTTAGGGACAGATTCCTTTGCATGCCAGCAAAATTGTGTTAACCAGTACTTTTTTTGTCTGTGGAGAAGGTGTCAATACCTTTCAATGTGCTTTTCAGCAGCTTAGAGATCACGTCAGAAGAACCATGGAATGCATCAACTAAAACCGGTCTGTGACCCCTTGAAATCTTTGTCACGATGACACTTATTGAGGGACTTGTTGCACTTGTTTGTTAGTTGCAACTGATTGTTCATGATCATTGACCTATGCACTTGAAAAACTCTTTCTTGTAAGTCGCTTTGGATAAAAGCGTCTTCTAAATGAATAAATGTCAAATGTAAATCTAATGTCACCGCTATGACATTTTCAACTCATCCTCTACCACATTACAGGTCACTGTTGTCTTCAGCCAATGTTTGAGTTCAACAGGTTACTCATGCTTCTGGAGCCATAAATACACCATTTCCTTCACAGTCACAAAACACGAGCATACCAAACCATGTCAATGGACCATGACATAGTTGCAGATGTTTGTGAGGTTACGGTAAAGGAGGAAGGGATGAGAAGAAAGGAGGGAGAGAAAGAAAGAGAGAGAGATAAAGGGAGAGCAACTTGGCAAGTGTTTGAGGACTGGTAATGGAGGAAGAAATGGAAGGAGAGTGGAAGATTCTTCTTATAAATAGGATACACTCAACACCTGTTAACCGCTCAGGTAAGCTCAGATTTTAAGTGAAATTGTGTGCGTGTGTGTGTGACAGAGAGAGAGAGAGAGAGAGAGAGAGAGAGAGAGAGAGAGAGAGAGAGAGAGAGAGAGAGAGAGAGAGAGAGAGAGAGAGAGAGAGAGAGAGAGAGAGAGAGAGAGAGAGAGAGAGAGAGAGAGGGGGGGAGGGGGGGGGAGAGAGAGCTGGTTCACTAATGGGGTGCAATCAACAAAGTACAAAGTGCTTTTTGTCCAACATTAAAGTTGCAGAAGAAAAGGTTCTGCTATGAATAGTTCACTTTAAGTCCACCGTCTTTCCAGGTGGTCTTCCCATGTGAACACTGAGTTGAGGAGAAGCTGTGTATTTGTAGTGAACCTCCAAGTTCTCCACAAGAGTATATTGGTCTCAAAATAAACTAAGGTATCCTAAATGCAGAACCATTGCTGGAAAAACATTGTCTTATTTTGGGACAAAAGTCTCTACTCTCATACTGTGGAGCTACAGCTCTCCAGGCTACAAGACAAGCCCTATCACACTTGCTCTCCTTGCGATATCTCTGTTTTTCAGTAGTCGCATATTTTTTCTCAAACTGAGATGGACGAAAGAATCACTGTCAGAGAGTGATTTATTGGTATTTTGATAAGGTGGAGGATAGATGAAATCCTAAGGAGGTTAGGTGACTGAAGTTGACAGACCACATGCTGGATGCCAAAGAGTAATTTTCATCCTCTGACGCCATCTACTGATGTAAATGTTAATTACACTTTAACTTTCAAAATAAACACACTGTATAGACGCAGTAGGCTACGTAGCAAGAGAGCGACCTCCTCTGGTGACAGGCAGTCCTTCTTTAAAGTGCAAAAGTTATTTTTACATTAAAATATATTTACATTTAAATATATGATAAACTAACCTCAACCATTGTTATTAAATGCCTTTGAAGAAACAGAGGTTTTTCTCTGAATTGTCAACGTTGCATAACATTTGTATCTTCTCACTGTAGACAGATTAACTTCTTAAACACTCAATGCCCTCAATATTCACGATTTTTGTGTCATTGTTGCCCTACATCTGAAAATGCCCCACAGGATACAGACAGAGTGATTTAATCTCAAGAGACTGCAGGAGAACAATCGGCGCAGCTCCTTTCACATGTTTTCTGAGTGGCACGAGCAGTACGCACATCGGACCGCCGTGCGCGCTGTGAACACCTGTCACAAGGTAATGAGCAAGGGAACAGTACTATTCGCGGAGTAGTGCAGAAGCACTCTTGTTCAGAGGCTATATCCAGGTGATTGAAGCTGGAGCAAGCAGTTCGGAACCCGCCGCACTTCCATTGGGCTGGTCCAGAGAGGCAACCACCCCTTTGGACCGATGTCCTGGCCGAAATGTCTCGACACATCTACATTCGGAACAAGATCGGCGAAGGCATCCAAGCGCCCATCTTTCAGGTAGGTCAAATCTGAGGGTAATAGATGCGCATATGAGTTGTTTGTTTTAGTCAACATATTGACACTTTATAACAGATAGTTAATGCAAGTTTCTCGTCATTTTCACGGTGCTAAAGAAAATTCAAGGTTTATCTGTAGCTTGCTTTATAAACTACATTGCATGCTCTCAGAAACCACGCTTTTCGATGTTGGAAAGGCAACATGTGTAATGCTTATCATATCATTTATATTTAAGTTAATCTTAATTTGTTTTATTGATGATAACATTTTCAGAAGTAGTGCTGTGGCAGTTTTGTGATATTTTAATTCCCAGAAGAGAATACTCATATACATAGCCTATAGGGTTTCGTTTTTGGCGAGGTGCTTACACGTATTGGATAATAGCTGATGCCACAAACAGATGTTGAGAAGAAAAGGGGCACCTAGTGAGAAGGGTGACCTAGTTAATGTGGCCCTGTTTAATAGATTCAGAGAAGTAGGTTCTGACATTAAAACAGTGACATTGTCACTAACTCAGGAGACTTGGTCATAAATGGAACACATCACTGTTAGATAATTAACCCAACTCTCAAAGGATTGGTTATGCTATATTTGGCTATGTTGCATGTCTTAATATCATTAAAACAGAAAAAGACCCGTAGGCCAATCCTATATTTGCCACAGCTACAGAATCTGAAAACTTCCATATGAAATCTGACAATTTCACAAACTCTTGGTACACCCCCAACTGCCAAATGAAACCTTACCTTACCTCTTCCATTTATGATGGGAGTTGGCATTGTCCAGTTGGCCATGGGGGAAGGGTTTTCAGGCCCTCTCCCCAGGCCCTCTGCAGGCAACAACCACAGCTAACCAGCACCACAGGTTCCTAGTCTGCACAGCATCCCAACCTACTGGGCTGTACAGCCATCTGCACATGAAGGGTGTTAGGGTGGATCTGAACTTCTTGGTTCTCTTGCCTACTGGTCTTAAAAATGCCGGAGTCTATAAGGGGGTCATTTGAATGAGAAGTGGGCATGTTTCGTTGATGTTTTCTGGGAGGGTTTTCCTCCTGGGTAGGGAGAGGGATGGATGTCCTTCATAAGGCTGCTTGTTGTCCCCCACAGGTGAACAGAGGGACTTACTCCAGGAGGAGCCGACTGAAGAGATCCGACGGCAGCACCACCTCCACCAGCTTCATTCTCAGACAGGTGCAGCCCTGCCACTTCCATCCACCCATCCGTGGGGAAACACTTCACATGACTGTAAAACATGTCAACTATCATGCACTTCCATATCGATAGCCGTGCTAACAACAGCTTTAACAGGTTTAGCGGTGCAGAGTTCACCGGTGCAATTTGGTATCTGGGTGGTTGGGATTTTCAGAGGTAAGTGGATGTTACAGTAACGTCATACTTGTTCTTGTAATGTGACCTTCAACTGTCCCTTTACAACATCCCCTAACAACCATTATACCCCTCCCCCATGCGGTGCCTTCTTACATATTTGTAATAAACTAAACAGTTAACACTTAATTACATAGCAATTCCTATGTACCTACATTTTTTTTTTACGACATAGTTACATGGTAGTTCATGTAACCTTACTCTAAAGGGGTGACTCGATTGGAAAAGGCCCTCTTTCATTAAATACTTGGCTGATGAACTTTGGTGCTGTAACCCACTGCCACAACCCAAGAGCTCTGTCACTCTAAGTAACATTCATCCACCTCTGTCTCTAGGTCTTCAATATGCTTTCACTGTCTTTTGCCTGTTCCCATTCGTTATACCTTCTGCATTCAACCTGCTGCCTTACACAGGAACACTCGCACCCAGATGAAGCCATTCGGTGATCCGGGTAATATTACCAAGGGAGCTGGTTCACTGTCTTCTTTGTACGTTATCGACCCAAGATGTCCATGCAAGTCAGTAAATGACAGAGTATGATTATTGTATTTTAGCTCAGAATTCTTCCACTGGTTAGCAAATAAATGTTTTTTCTTCTTCCTTGAAGTAGGTACCTAAGCTGTAGTTGAGTGCTCTCCAACATTGTCCTTGGCAGGCCACCATCCTGGTTTGCTTCAACCATAATCCAGCATACTTGATTCAAATAATGATTTGATTACAGTCAGAGTGTTAGGGTCAGGGCTGGGGTAAACTGAATCAGGCATATCTCCTAGAACTGTGTTGAAAAGCCCTGGTTTATTTAGATTACATATCACATACTATATCATAGTATTTATGTGTCTTCACTTTAAACAGTGTTGATTATATCATTACAAAAGGGTAGGGATGGAAAGACACATTCCAAATTATGATATGGTATGTGTTCTGTATATATGCATTCATCCTCCTCCTGTCTAGCATTACAGTAATATATACTAGGCATATACTATACTTGAATATATATATATATATATATATATATATATATATATATATATATATATATATATATATATATATATATATATATATATATATATATATACATCTATATATATAGATATATAGAGAGATAGATAGATAAGATAGATAAGATAAGTGATCATTGACATGATCATCATGACATATCTAACATTAGTAGTGTATGAACCTCGTTTGTAAAAAGGATATTCGTGTCCCCTCGCATTAAGGAGAAGAAGCAGATGGCTAGAGAGAAAAAGAGAGGCACAGAGACAGAGAGAGCTAGAAAGAGGGGGAGAGTGATGCTGTTCCCAGCACAGTCATCCCCCTCTTCCTTTACCCCCAGTCAAGGAGAGGAGAGTGTGCATCCATGCTGAGTGGAGGGCTGGCTAGCCAATCAGCAGCCGGCACATTGGCTTTGTCATCAGGCTGATATTGAGGAAGGATTCTCTGTGCTGCTTCGCTCTGCTCTGCTCGGTGTATTTGGAAGGCTGATGAAATGTCAGGATTGGGCTGCCTTAAGGGAGAGCTGCACTGCCCTATAATGTGAGCCAGCAGCATATAGGCTTGGGGCAAACACACATCCATCGAACATCAGGCCTTTGGATCACCAGCGAGGGCCTGTTCTCTTTCTCTATCGGAAGGGATTTTTATTTTTTTATTTATTTTTGAGCTGTGGAGAGAGGGGATCGTCATCCCCATCCGTCCCTTTTTCTGTGGTGGCTCCCTCCTCCTCCTCCCTCTCTTCCCGCACTCTTTTTTTTTCTTCCACTCTCTATTCTTCTAGAGGTGCTTTTGGAATAGCAAACCTCCATGTATGACAATTTGTACCTGCATGGATTTGAAGACTCGGAGGCGGTGAGTGGGGGGGGGGGGGCAGGTGAGGGGGGGAGGGGTGGGGGTGGCAGCAGCCTCAGATATATGGCATTTGTGCGCGTGTGTGTGTGCGTGTACGTGCGTGTGTGTACAGGCGTATGTTTGTCGATGGAGGTGGCTCAGCTGTGATGCACACACTTCCACGAAGCCTCCGGAGCGCTAGCTGGCGGCTTGTTACGGAGCGATCGTGGGGGGGATCAGCTCCGCGGTTGGGGGTGGGGTGGCGGGGGGTTGCACTGGAGGGAGATGGAGACTGACGTGTGTGGGCACATTCGTGAGCGTGTGATCCATGATTACGTGTGTGTCGGTGTCCGCTAAATATCCTGAATTGAGGTGCATTCTCGCACAAGCCAATATGAATCGCCTCGACCACGTTATAGACAGGAGGAGCCATTTAACACATCACACCGTGAAAATGGACCCTTGGTTTATGTTGTGAGAGAATGACAGAACGATGTGTATATGTACATTTCTATAACCCCCCCCCCTCCCAGGCCCATTGTTCCGTCCCCGTATAAGGTTGTGACTGCATAATGAATTCTCGCACATCATATTTGAGAGAAGAAAGGTGCATTTATTGCCTTAGATTCAAGGGGACAATGTCTTTTTTTTCTCACAATCATCAGTATGTTATATATCACTGGCCGAGACAGAGAGAAACGTGCATCGTGATGTCATACACTGGAGTCTGATGTAGATGAGTCACATGTCGAAGGTGCTCTGGTGGATGCCTGTCTTAAAACATGGCGCTGACTACTCAAAAGGAACCGTCAAACTACCCATTCATCGTCACAATTAAACACATTTGGTTTGGTCATTCCCTAAGGATTAATCATTCCCTAAGGACTAACCCTAACCCAGACACATAGTGTACTCATTAGGACTGACAGAATTGTTTTGTGAGAGAATTTTGGGGGGCCGTGAAAATAAAAATGCTTACTGAAACACTGAACCAGAATAACTGGATGAAGAACAGTTTTTGTTTGTGTGTGTGTGCTAAAAGACATCTAATTCTGGGAGGCTTCAGATGCTTGTGTTCAAAATAATGCTGTGTTGAGCTAGCACATACCCAGGGTGACCTCATACCTATTCCCAAACCCATGAGATGCCTAATTCCATGCTCTAAGTGTATATTGTATTAAGAAACTCAATTTAATCTTCAAATTAAGCAAAGCTCTACAGTTTTGTTTCCTAAACCCTGCACTTTGTGATTGAATACACACAATCCAATAGAGCCTCTCGAAAGCCCAAGAGATAGCTGTGGTAAAAAAAGTGCTTAGCTTTGACTAGCGTGTTCGTTTTTTAGCCGACTGTGAGACTTCCTCTTCTTCAGTATTGACTACAAACCACTTCCCTGACTTGAGTTCATGTTGTTCCCCAATTGGATTATCATTAGGAGGCATCCCCCACAGACCAAACTTAAGCACAGTGCAACTGTAGCATGTATGACCAAGCTAAGTTTCAGCAAACAGTTCTGCTGACACTACCCGTAACACATGATGGTCTGTGGTAAGACACAAACTTCCATGAAGGCTTAGGGTTTCACATTGTGTTATGTGAGCTGTTCCTGTCCCCTCAGGCATTGTAAACGTCAGGTGTATTCAATTTGGGGGTTTTCATCTCTGGTGTTTTCTTGGCTGCGTTCTGGGGTACAGAAGTTGCAGCTGTGCAGGTTTGGGGCTGCTGATGGTTGACCCTGTCTCCTCTTTCCAGGGCTCAGCTGATTCCTACACAAGCAGACCATCGGACTCGGATGTCTCCCTGGAGGAGGACCGGGAGGTGCAGGGCCAGGTCCAAGGCCCGGGCCAGGGTCAGGGTCAAAGTCTGGGACAGGGCCCTGGCCAAAGCCAGGGCCAGGGCCAGGGCCAGGGCCAGGGCCAGAGCAGGCAGGAGAGAGAGCAGCAGGCCGCCTTACAGCTGGAGAGAGCTAAGGTGAGCGAGCACCAGTCATCATTCCTTTTAATGCCCTCATAGCCATTCAGTACTTATAGCCATATAGCTTCTGTGTACGGCATGCTAATGTAGGTAGTAAGCGCAGAGCACCATGATGGTGTAATCACATATTCAATACGTGGATGATTGTACAATTCCACAGGCAAAAGCTGTTGCCTTTGCTGTGAAGACCAACGTCAGCTACTGTGGAGCTTTGGATGAAGATGTGCCTGTACCTGCCACTGCCATCTCCTTTGATGCTAAGGACTTCCTTCACATAAAGGAGGTATACACCTTCGGGTTGGGTGATGTGTGGGACATTTATGGTCTGGCAGCATAAACATTTCGATATGTTAATGAGAATGAGTATTGTGAAATGGCCCGGTGTGCAGAGCTCTCATTGCTTGAGTTAGCTTAAGTTTGTAGCTAAAAGGAGTCCTGGTCTGGTCTTTTCATAAAAGTGTGTGTATCCCGGGCCCCCTGGTCACCCTCTCTCTAAAACGTGCAGAAGTTCAACAACGACTGGTGGATCGGTCGTCTGGTGAAGGAGGGCTGTGAGATAGGCTTCATCCCCAGCCCCCTGAAGCTGGAGAACATCCGCATCCAGCAGGAGCAGAAGAGAGGCCGAGTCCAAGGGTAAGAGAGCCCAGCCTAGGACCTCCAGCAGGGGACGCTTTCCCAGCCCACCCCCTTCTCCCTCCCCTCTCTGCTCTTACCTGATTCCCCTTCTCTTCATACGGAATAGACATACTCAAATGATTCCAGGCCTTATTGGTTTAATGAGTAGATCTTTCAGCCCCAGCTTTGCAGTCACGGCTGTCTAATCAATTTTCAAGCCGCTGTCGCCCACAGTTTGTGTAACTTGTAACAGTTAAAGCTTGTGCCATGCACTACGCCGGGCTGTTCACTTTTAAAGCTAATGCATATGATTAGATGTAGAATCTTGGGTTGATTGATGTGTCGTCACGTTACACCTTGACCCTCAGAAAACCGGAGTGTGTCGTTTTCCACATTAATGCTGTGATTTGTTCTGTTTTTTTCTTGTTATCCCCTCTTGTCTTTTCCAGTAAGTCTGGCGGGAACTCGTCTTCAAGTGTAGAGGATGAGGTGTCGGCTTCTATCAGACCCCTCATCTCCTCGGCAGGTGAGGGCCTGCTCACGGGGAGGGGACGTCCACTAACTGGGCCCTCCGCTAGTTTAGAGCCAAGCTAGAATGTCTGCAACCAAGACTATGTAGAGAGACAGACAGAAAGAGAGAGACAGAGAGAGATAACGAGCTGTTTTAAGCCTTCCCATGTCTCCGCTAAGGGCTAAGGGTGTTGATGCGTAGAGCACAGAATGATTGTGGATCCATAGTGTCCATTCTCCCATCCTCCTCTTCCTCCAGTTGAGGACTGCAGGCGTTCTGAGACTGGGCTTACCACAGGGTGAAACCAACAACAAGACGTTGAGCCCCATGAACTTCCCTCATGTGACTTTGTGAATATGCCATAGGACAGCACTGTTTCCATTGTGTTCCGTCATGCTAACTGCTGATACAGTATATATTGATTGTACGTGTCGAAGCTAGTTCATGTTTTAATTGTCTGTCGTCGATGAATAACAACATGATGTTTCTGACTTTAAATATCGTTGGCGACGGTTAACCAGAGTCCAGATATTGACGACTCTGTTCTCTTTCGTCTTCACAGGAAAGCAGAAACAGAAAGTGGTAAGTTGGTGATGGTAATACTTGATCATCTTCATCACTGAGACCTCTGACCGTCAACATGACTTGGAATCTCCACATAGCTAATAGATAACAGTTTCAACTCCATACCGGTCTGTTGCCATAAGTTTCTTTCGATATCAGACATCCTTCATCCCCATCTGGCATTTCCAACGACTGCTGTTTCAATTTCTATGATCAAACCGGATCCCGCAACCCATTTGAATCATCCTATCTCGACCTCCCTCTTACGTGCAGTTCTAAACACATCCTGAATGTTACTGTCCGTTTTGTGATTGCTCTACTGCTGACCACTGATTTTCCACACAGACTGAACACATCCCGCCCTACGACGTGGTCCCCTCCATGAGGCCTGTGGTGCTGGTCGGACCTTCCCTCAAGGGTTACGAGGTGGGAAACAGCAGACATGTCTGAGACACGTGACCCATCCCATGGGGCTGACCCCAGATCACATGACTTCTCCTCTCCCTTTGATTGGCGCACCAATTGAACTATAGTGAAATGATTGGTGGCGGAGGAGGATCGGGTCTCCTCCAGGGGAAGCTCCTCTCACGCCTGGATGGCGTTCCAGTGTGAATCTACCATCTTTGTTTCCTTCTTCAGCATTGCAGTGTTACTGAATAGGCTCTGTGTTTTGGTAGTGACGATTCCCTTATGTTTTTCAAGGCATTCTAAGCCTGGCAGAATGATCGCAGGGAGACTACTATTTCAAGCCATAAAAATGCCCTTTTTATTTGAAAGTATCCCATACCATTCAACCACATCCTCTCCTCCTTCCCATTCTCCCTCCTTCTCTCCCATTCCCTCCCCCCCCCCTTCTCTCTCTTCCTCCTCCCCTTTCTCTCCTCGCACGGAGGGAACGCAATCACTCGCCTCATCCCCCAGTGTGCTCTGTTGCCGCGGTAACAACCTTCTGGGTGCAAACGCGTCAGCATCAGAAGTAGAGCAAGGTTTGAAATTAGAAAGAGAAAAAAGGAGAGGAGAGCCCCTGGAAGCGTTGCTTTGTGTGTCTAGACTGTTCTCCAGTCAGCCCCGATGCAGGACTTTTGGACACACCATATCACAAAACCCTTCTGAATTTAATTCTATTCACTTGAAATATTTGATGGTGTGATTATGCTTAGACTGCAGAATCACCTATTGCCTTCCTGTGTTTTTCATGTCATTTTAGAATATGCCAGTAGTGTGTTTAGTTTTTCCCTGAGGCTGAATGTGGAAATACCAAAAGCATGTTTATGAACAAGCAATGTTTAAGATACCATCGGAAATGAGCACCTAGCCACAGCAAGTGTATCACTGAACCAGAGTTCAGGGGATCTTTCCATGACCCACTTAATACATCTCAAGTATATATTTGCAAGTTAAGACGCCCTCATTCTGTCGTTCCCTTCCCATAATGCTCTCTTCCTCTGTCCCCCTGTGTGTGTCCTCTGGCTCCCCGGTGTCTCGTTCAGGTGACAGACATGATGCAGAAAGCACTCTTCGACTTCCTCAAGCATCGATTCGACGGAAGGTAAGATGAAAGCCTCTCCCCCCATCCTTCCTGCCGCTGCGGCGGTTTGATTTGGATCTTGGTTACGCTCAGATGCCAATGCTTATTAAAACCTTTCGAGGTATGCCTGGAGAGCGCCCAGAGAAACATTCCATTCGTTTATTTCCTTAAAACTCTGTTTTACACTGAATGGCTAAACATATCAGAATCTTTTAATCGTTTCAGGATATCGATCACACGAGTTACAGCAGACATATCCTTGGCCAAGAGGTCTGTTCTGAACAATCCTAGCAAGAGGGCCATCATTGAGAGATCCAACACCAGATCCAGCTTGGGTATATGATTATTCCCGAGACATCCAGAATTTGGACATCACTTTGTGATTATGGCTTGTCCGGTAACCATCATCCTGTCCGCCTCTCACCCTCCAGCTGAGGTACAGAGTGAGATCGAGAGGATATTCGAGCTGGCCAGGTCTCTCCAGTTGGTCATCCTGGATGCAGACACCATCAACCACCCAGCCCAGCTGCTGAAGACTTCACTGGCACCCATCATTGTCCATGTCAAGGTCTCATCACCAAAGGTGAGTGGGCAAGACACACTTGTGAATATGTATGGCAGCATTAGATGGCCTGTTAGCTGACGTGTGTCTCTATACAGCCCTGGTTGGTATGCTATAGCAGTGGATGGTATTGGATGTTTCCAAACAGGTGCTGCAGAGGCTGGTCAAATCCAGAGGAAAGTCTCAGAGCAAGCACCTGAACGTGCAGCTAGTAGCTGCTGACAAACTGGCTCAGTGTCCGCCGGTGAGTTCACAAACCTTCTAATAGAATTGTGTTAGCACACACCATTTGTTTGAAAGCAAACATTGACATTGTCTCTTACTTTACCTGTCTCGGTCCCGCCTCCCTCCCTTTCCGCTTTTCTTTGATTTCTCCCCCTACAGGAGATGTTTGACATCATCCTGGATGAGAATCAGCTGGAGGATGCGTGTGAACACCTGGCTGAGTACCTGGAGGCCTACTGGAAGGCCACACACACATCTCTGGCCACGCCCCTCAACCCCCTGCTGGGGCGCAACCTGGGCCCCACTGCCCTCTCTCCGTACCCCACCACCATCTCTGGACTGCAGGTCAGTCAGGTAAAACTGCGTTCATTTGAGCATGAGAATGATATCTGCCTCGTGGAGCAAAGGGCTTACATTACATTTACATGTATTCATTTAGCAGATGCTTTTATCCAAAGCGACTTCACAGAGAGAGCTTTACCTTCGTGTTGACGTTGAGAGTTGGCCATGTAAGAAAAAGCTGGTATGCAGTTCAACAGTTTAAGAGCGTAAACGCTGTGTTGTGTGCTTTTTATCAGCAGACCCAAAGAATTAAACAGAGCAACCACACCGGAGACCACTCCACCCCCAACGAACGGCGCAACCTGATGACCTCAGACGAGAACTACCACAACGAGCGCGCGCACAAGGGACGTAACCGCATGTCGTCAGGCTCCCAGCAGAGTCGGGAGCAAGACCCATACCAGGATTACCAGGACCCCTACCAGGACGCCTACAAGCCCCACCGCAACCGTAGCTCTCCAGGCAGCTACAGTCATGACACCAGGCACCGGCTCTGAGCTCTCCTCTCCCCTGACCTAGGCCTAACCCCTCCCCACCGTTCCGGTGCAGCATAGCCACAAGATGGCTGTCTCTTGAGAAATTGTGCCATCATGTTTTTTTTTTTTCTTAAATATGTTTTACTCAGGCATTGGCTTTTTTTCTTTCAGGAATTCTGAATCCAACATATTGGCCTCTCACCATTTCATCTTTGGCCTCTCAAATGTCTTGGGTGCCCCTATCAATCAACACTTGATCAGTCCGCATGAGCAAAAGGTTAACAATGCTAAGTACGCTAATGCTACAACGACCGAATCTTTGTTTTGGGACATTTGCCATTTGTGTGCCCAAACAACACATCATTCAGTGGTTGTATAGTATCTGGTAGTTTGTTTCTTTGTCAACATACTTATTTGCTTAAATGGTTACAGATGGATGATGTGTTATGGAACATGTGTGGAGGGCTCTAAATGATGGAGCGGTCCCTGTATTGGATAGAGACCATAGAACATGAAGCCACTGCTGAAATGATGCCTGTTTTCGCGGGTTCCTAAGAGCTGTTTAAAAACATCAACAAACATTTCAGTTGGTTGCATGCTGACAGAGCACTAATGACATCATCAGATTACATATCTAAATGATCAAAATCTGTAATAGACGTTTCTGCACCTTTAACAAAAATATTGCTTTGGATCCCTTTGAGTTCATATCAAATGATTTTTGGGGGGAGGGGATGAGAGGACATTGTTGGTTTGGTGGCCAGTGCTTCCCGCTGGTTCATATATTCGAAGTCACAAGACGGCCAGTCTTCCCTTAGTGTAGCGTTTTTTGGTTGTTTTTTGGTTGTTTGTTATTTTTCTTTGGAGTTGACGCTCTTAGCATGAGCTTAGTTGAGATCTCAGTCTCAGACAAGGAGATGTCCCAGCCCGCTGCTAGTTGTACCTCTAGGATCTCCTTTTCCCGAGGAAAAGTAGCATATCACAACAGATGCTGAGTGGCAGCAGTAGCAGGGCTGGGGCTAGCAGACACTGTAGGGACAGTGGTCCAGAGGAGGAACACTGCAGAGCTGCATCTTGAGGTCCCGGCCCAGCCATGAAATGTTGATTTACATCCAGAGAAACCGACGGCACCCCCTCACCTTATTACTCGCTCAGGTCACACGAGCAGTTTGGAACCAGCCTTAGAACAGTATTGGGTTTATTTGACATTGATAAGCATAGAGGCAAAGCCCTGTGGAGGCGCTACTATGACAACGCCTGGACAGCAGGCGTGTTCCTTTTTCTCGGGTCTGGCTTCTAGGACCCTTTTCTGCTGCTTCCTGTGTTCCAGTTTAAAGCACTTGACTGATGTGGGATTGTTTTCCTGCCAGGGTCCTTTGCATCATGTTCATTCTCTGATGGCATGTTTCCTACTGCAAAGCATGCTCCCTTCAGTAGTGATATCCCAGTGTTTAATGTAAAGGAGATTACCTTTTATGATGGACAGTCAGACATACATTGGTCCCAACAGTGACTTAAGATTGCCCTGAAGTATGTAATGGAAAATAGTATTGAAGCAGCAATCAAGACTGGTTTATGAAAGAACCCCAAGTGTTGGTTGGATGCATGATTAAACAGATGAAAGCAGGTTTTCTGTTTTAGGCATCTATGTTTTCTCCCCTTAGATGTTTGGCTCCTGAGTTCAGAGGTACCAGATGGTGTCTCTCCATTGCTATTCCCAGGACCCAGACATCGTCACACCCCTAGCCGTTTTGAAGGCACCACTTTATGTCCTACGGTGTGTTTCAAACATATGGTTTGTTCTGGACGAGCAGGTTAACAGTCAAACTGGAACCTGGTTCCCAGGTGGCAAACAGTCAGGCCAGTGATCCAGGGGATAGCCAGGCCCTTACACCTTCAGATAGAGGGCGCCACTGAGTTGCCCTCTGGACAGCTAGAGCTAGAAGAGAGAAATGCAAACAACTCCAGGACCACTGTCTTCTCTGCTACAGGCTGCATGGGTGTTTGGTCAAGGAAATGGGGTCCCCTCTGCTAATGCTTACTGTATGCAGAACAATGCATACTGGGAGAATGAGTTCCTAAGCAGAGTATTCTTAGGCATGGTTAGAGATGTGCAGTTACCTTGTTAGCTGTCTTGTATTTAATTCCTTCAAATAGAGTTGATGTACTGTAGTGACTTTTGTAGCACCAGAGGAAGGTGGTGCCTTAAAAACAAGAATGAACCTCGAAACGATAGGGTTTGTGATATAACTCCAAATATATAAGTCTGGTCAGGGCACTGATTTTTCCAGAACCAGTTGATTTCCTTGCCCATGTCAATGTCTCTTTCTAGTTTGTTCACTGACTGAAAAACAAAAGATTGCAGAAAAAAATAATACAATTACATATGCTGTTGTTTATGAGCATGCTTCTCTGTAATATTGTGACTCATGCCAAAATAGCATTGGTTGACTGATTGAATGGGGAGCCACCGTTCATTAAAAAAAACACAAAAAAAAAACAAATGAACCAAGATTCCGCTCGGCTGCTTCAGACAATCAGAGGGATTTTAGACCGACTTCCACCTCTTCCAGACCAGGTGATTAGAGTGGGCTGGACAGAGAGGTGAACACAGTGTCACCCAGTGCAACCTTTAGGTCAGCTCCCTCTCTTTATTCCAATAAAAGGGAATATTGTCCACCATTTTCTATTAGGGAACTATTCTACTGAATTCATGAATTCAATTTTCACTTCATCTTGAGCTTGAATTGAAACAAAATTGACCCCCAATCCTTTCCCTGAATATGGAACATTAAGGTAAAATACATGTTTTTTGAATTGTGTAGATATCATTTTCCATTCCTAAAATGGTTCTAAATAAGTGTTTGTTCCTGTATTTTTATTTAGACTTATTATAAAAAGTAAGAGGCCAAAGTTTTGTCTCTCAATTAAGTTTCATGATTAATAGATTTTTTTCAGAAACATGGGTTCCTTCCTGACCAGAGACCAGAAAACATTTTAAAAGATTTTTCTTTGGAGAAAAAAATGTACAAAAAAGACAAACATTTATCCCAATATAGAAAAAGTAATAGACAAATCTTTGCTGGTGATTATTTTTATAATAAATACATAAATGTAAATAATGTCTTTGAGAGATGCTATTTGCTGTATACTTGTGCTCGCATTGAAATGACGATAACCCTTGTGGGACACTTGAGACAACACAAAGTTTCAGTATACAAAGTTTCAGTAATGTGCAATACAAAAGGCATGCTGTTTTAAATGAGGAAATCCATGTACTATGCAACCGCAACCGTGTACATCGCTTCATGCTGTGGCTTGTCCCACCGTCCACCCTTTTCCAAGCAGCTTCATCAGAACTCTAAGGGAATTTGTGTTATTTTTCTTTTTTTGTGGAAGATGAAAACTAAACGGCTAATGCGGTATTGCATGCATAATGTTCCATTTTAATTTATAAAACAAATTAAAGAAAAAAAATTAAAATGGGAGATGATTGTGTCAAAGGCAAAACTAGAAGTGACTTAAAGTTTTCTTTTACAAAATAAAAAGAGTCGTTCTACAAATGAGCCTCTCAGCTTGTTCCATTTTTTTTGATTGTGTTCATTCTAGAGCATTCTCTGCCACGTGTCATCAAACTTTGTTAGGACCACAGACGTGACACAATGACAGTAACTCATAGTAGCCCTGATTATACACCAAAACCTATTTTTAGAGTTACTATGGCCAATCCTCACACACAGCTTAACTAATACCCTGGTCTTGATTCCCAAATCTTAAAAAAAGGGTCATTTTTGTCAATTGGTGGTAAATCTTTCTTCCTTCTGCTGCTAGTGATTGAAACACTTGTGCCTATACTCAGGATTAAATGTTTTTTGTTTGGTTTGTGGTTCCTCGCACAGGCAGAAACCACCCACACGATGGCGCTGTTTATCAGTAAAGAAACCTTAACATTGACCCTCTGAAATAAATATGCTTGTTTCTTTAGATGTTGGAGGGTAAAAGATAGGAAGAATTAATAATAATTTATTTTTTACATATTAGGGTAACTATAGCTCTGTGTTAGAGCATTTGACAGCAGATGCAGATGTAGGTCCAAATACCGCATTTCATGGAAAAAAGCTATAATTGTGCATATGTTTATGATACATAAACCCAGTTTCCCAGACATGAATTAAGCGTAGTTCTAGACCAAAATATTTTTCATTGGAGATCTTCATTGAATTGTTCTCTTACTTTAAGACTAGGCTTAATCCATGTCTGGGAAATTGGGCCATATTGTCTTCAGCAGAACATCCTTTCTGTATTGAACCTAGTGCAGGATCGTCTTTTCAGTGCTGTGTTTTTTTGACAGTGAGATCAAAAAATTAGGTTCATGACCTCGGTAAAAGGTGTGAACTTTTGATGTGTGAAGGTGAAGATTCTTCCATCACCTTTCTTCCCCTGATCCAAAGAAGGTGTTTGTCGTCAGACAAATGTGTAGCATATCCTGTCCAGATGACCTAATCCAGCTAGTGAGTACACTATTCCAAGTGAGTCACCTGAATCGGTAACCAGATCAGTATATTGTGTGCGCGTGTATGTCTTGGGGAGGGGATTGTCCGTTTCCATGTTGACGTTTCCATGATGACGTTCGGCCAAGTGCTCATAGTGTGTTCACTGTGTTCTGGCTAAGTAGATCAGGATCATCAGCAGGGTTTTACAGTTAATACCCCACTGACAGTGACCAGGCAGAGAAGGCAGAGGAGTGCAGGAGGAAAGGAACAGCTCTCTCTTTCAGTCCCGTGAAGGAATTAGGTTAGTTCTTGGCCACACAGGGAATTTAATATAATCTCCTGCTCAATTCAATGGGCTTTATTAGCATTCACAAATGTTCATATTGCCAAAGCAACAGTGGAATTACAGAAATAGTTTATATTATTTTTATTATTATTATTATGGAGGAGTGTGACCCACTTACAGAAGTGTAGCTACTGCTCTGATTGTCATTCCAGTAACATTGCTTCAGTTATCCAGTAACATTGCTTCTGTTATCAAGATGAAGTGCAAGGTAAAGCTTTTTTATTTATGTTGTCCATCTCGAATTATGAAAATGGAACTCAACAAGGAAGAAATTAAAGTAGTAATAATACTTTATTGTATCCAGTAAAGATCAAAGCAGTGGAAGGCACACATTAGAGTTTGGGGCAGATGTCACAAAAAGTGCCGGTAAGCCTCAACATGGGGATCACATCCGTAAGACAGACAATTATATCAAAATTTAGCAGTACATAAGCACCAGCCACCACTGACTCAATATGGGAGGGCTCCTCTCCATCCAACACTAAACCCAGAAATGAACGACACAAGTTCTCAGCTTATTACATGTTGAACAAATGCATACTCTGCAAAAATATATTCATATACTGATTTCTTTTTTTTTCTTTCTTTTTTTTAGATTCACTTCCATTACAAACTATACAAAAAGCAGAAATGTTGTCTGAGCAATAGATTGGTACAGCCATTTGTAGGAAAAAACATGCAAGGAGGAGAAGTATCTCCCTGTCAGCTTAATATTGGCAGTATTACAGTGTGGGGGGGGGGGGGGGGGAGAGTTACAGCTGTACAATAGCAGTAACCTTTGTTATAGGACACAGTAAAAAAATACACAGGACAAATAGTGCCAAAAAATCCAAGCTTAGCTAAGACGCAAGAAACATTTTACAGAAGTTACAGTAATATACACTTTGTATAGAAAGTCAAAGCTTTAGGACAAAAATACTGTTTTGTATCCCTTTAACATGTTACATGAAATGTACAAAAAGGAAAAACAGACAGATAATTTGATATAATTTGAGGCCATATGCAAGAGCATCATGAAAGGTGTTTTTGGTGAGAAACAGTTCCCAGAGTTAGAACTGAACGAAAGAGGGAGGGTGATGCTGACTGTGTGGGTGATAAGTCCTTAAGAGTGGTTGCTGGACTCACCACACACTGATCACACAGGGAAATAATGCTCAATGAACCTCCTAAAAACCTGAGCCTCTAAAGGATCTAGACATTTACGAGGACTAAACCCCTTTAACAGTCAGTTTCCCTGCCTTTGTATTCCAATGAATGGGCAAAGAACACTACATAACAATCATGTTGTTAAGTTGTGAAATATGTTTGGGTGCACGCGTGTCTGTATTTGGGATACAGCCGTTTAACAGATCTAAAAGGACAACTAGTGCCTTAAGATCCTTATCCTACTAACTAATTAGAACAAGTTAGAGGAAACTGCACTGCTACCAGTTCTTGCGCACTCTGGACTTGCTCAACTCCATGACACCCGCGGCTTACCCAGAGTTCACTCGGTCCGCCTGGACAACCTCATTAACCCAGTCCCAGTTCAAAGGTGAGTGACGGCCTGGTGACAGAGACAAGATGGCGCTTGAGTGTTTCACCTCCTTCCCAGTGGCTGGGTAGGATCTCAAAATCCCAATAGCAGGTGGCAATGGAGGGGGGGGGGGGGGGGGGGGTGTTAAGAGTTGAGAGGGGCCGAAGACATCCAAATCCGCGCAGCAGTTTGGGCTCCCTGGGAGGGGGGGGGGGGGGGGTGTGTGGTTGTGTTATGTTTACACCTGCAGCAGGGTCAATAAGGGTAGCTGTCTGGGAACGCCAGTCCGGAGACACACTGCTCCCCCCGTCAGCCAGATAGGGCCGGCCCCCCTCCTCGTAGTGAGCCAGGGGGACGGTGTCGTCTTCCGTCAAGGGGAGGCCGTCTGGCTCCGACTTCAGGCTGGGCCGCTGGTTGTCGGGGAACGCCATGGAGAACAGCGCCTCGGGATCGCACACAAACTTGTAGACGTACCTCTCCCCGGCCACCTAGACACAGACACGCCAGGGTTACATACGGTGCGTGGCTGGTCAAGCCGAGTTTGGAAACAGACCAAGGAGCTAATTAACCCTTTCAATTTTGTTGAAAGGGTTTATCCATGTAGATTAGAGGAAGGGAATTGGAACGTAACCTGCCTTTACCTTCTGCATGATCCCCTTCTCGTAGTAGTAGCGTAGGGAGCGGCTCAGCTTGTCGTAGTTCATGGCCGGACGGTTCTTCTGGATTCCCCAGCGCCGGGCCACCTGGCACAGGAAGACAGACACGTAAACATAAAAGGACGGTACACGTGATCGATGGCACCCGCGCGTCCAGAACGACACAGCCCTTTGTGGGTTTGTAAACACCCAAAATGCCCGGGTGCATAGGTCACGACGCACGAGTGGAAGAACTCGTTTTGCACGGGTACCCGCCCTGTATCAGTAACCGGTACTGACCTCCTCGGGTTCTATCAGTTTGAACTCCATGCCGCGGCCGGTCCAGGCGATGAAGTGACCGTTGGCCGGGTCGTCCAGCAGGGTGACCAGGAACTGCCACAGCTGCAGGGAGCCGCGGCGCTGGTAGGGGGGGCCGTCACGGAACACTAGCCCTGAACCCGGCTCCTGCTTCACCTTCCCTGGGAACACACGACAGAAAGCAAAGGGGGTCAGTTATGCTGGTGATTATGCTAAAGTAACCGTTTGCATTAAAACATCGGACATTTGTCTATAACCGAGCTGAGGTTGGAGGATGGCAGATTCACATCCGACTTCACGGCAACTTGTGATTATCAGACGTGTCTGTCAGAGGGAGGGTTGGCCGGTGAGACAGACGAGGGAGTGTGGGGACTCTCTTACCCTCTAGTCTGTCTGGCACCACGCACGTGTCGTCATAGTAGAGGTGGGGCTCGCCGTCGTACACAAATCCTGTTGACCAAGGAGTACACATACTCGGCTTAGTAAGAAGCACAGCTTGACAATGTAGAAGAAAAACTTTTCAAATGACCAAAATGGACCCAGTCAAAAGCACTCACCTTCATTGTTTTGGTAGAAGTTCGACTTCCTGAAAGAAGACTGGCAATTCTGGACTTCTGGAAGATATGAAAATGAGAATAACAGATTTATGCTAATATCTTAATACTTTGTACAGGCAATACAGCTCCAGGTTGAACGTTCTCCTATCTCAAGCTTTGGGATTTGGAGGCAATCTATAGTCCTTTATCGTACACTCTCACATGCACTTAACTGAGAGGTGATAAGAGGATTGGACGTTACATCACTGACCTCGCTACCAGAAAGTGGGCCAGAAAAAGTGAGCAGTAAGTAGAACGACTTCCAACGAGGATCATTTATCCTACACCTATCCACACTCAGCATGGCTTTGTGGTAATCCAATTTGCCTGACAACAGTACCAAAGTATCCCCTCGTTTAAGCATATCGATTCGAGCATCGCCGTTTACCCGAGTCATAGCAGAAATCCCTGGGCTCCTGTTTGATGCTGAGGGGGGCGAAGGGCGTACGTGGCGGACCCATGGTAGGGACCCCCTTCTCCGGGTAGCGGGGGTCCACCAGCTCCTGCTTGTAGCCCTGGGGCGGCTCAGACATGTGGCGCTGGTAGAGAGGGCGTCCGTCGCGGGACAGAGTGTGGTGGGGCGGGAAGGGCGTGTGTGCCGGACTGTCAGGTGGAGGGAAAGGCAGACAGGGCTCAGACAGCTGCCTCTGGAACCTGGGCGACAGAGGAATGGAGGATATCAGTTTGGCCCCATTTGAGAACAAACGCCTTCTCGTCCTGTCACACAGGAGTCACGAGGGTTAGCGACCCAAATGTCCCGCGAGCCCACCTGTGTTCTGCGCTGTAGGACGCCTCCGGATGACCGACAGGGAGGCGAGGCATGGCGAACGGCTGACTCTGGCCGGCGTGAGGCAGCGTCCGAGGGTGCGAAGGGCTCAGGGAAGGGCCGTGGCCGTGAGCGGGGCGACTGCGGTGACCCTGCAGATGGACGGGCGGGGCGATCTGTAAGGAGTGCGTCCCCAGGGTTGTGGAGGGGCTGCACGGTGAGGCAGGTGTGGAGGGAGGAGTCAGTGGCTTGATCCCGTGGGGTTTCCTTTCATAGGCACTGTCAAGAGGAGGGGATGGTTAGTCCAATCAAAATCACGTCCTCAAAATCATTGTGTGTGCGCGAGTGTGTGTGTGTGTGCGCGCACGTGTGTACCTGTAGCTGTAGAGGCACTTGTCTGAGTAGGGAGTGAGTCTCTGCTCCTGGCTGCAGGGGGACAGGTCTTTGGGAGTGGGCTCTCTCTTCACTTTACCGGACGGCGGGCCATGGAACATTACTGCAACACAAAAAGCAAGCAAACATGAACTGAAAACCCCTGTGAGCTTTGATAAGACGCCATTTTGCCTGGCTGCTAAATGTTTTGTCACAGGAAACGAGAAGCAAAGCAGTCCACCAGCTCGATGTTCCCTTTCACATCAGTAAAAACTGTATTCCTTCCAGTTTGAAATCAAAGACACTCGGGAGTGTGCTATTGCAGGGACTTCTTTTAAGAAAGGGGCAGGTCATAGCTTTCCCTTCCTCCCATCTTCTGATAATAAGCCATCTTCTGAGCCATGAAATGTAAACAGTGTTCCCCTTCCCTGAGCCATCACCATTGTTCTGCTGGCACCCAGGAGGAACACAGAGGCGCCTTTGTTAGCAGCCAGAGTCAGTGGAGAATAGAACAAGCCAATATTTTCCTAAGTCCTTCTCTCGTCTGTAAAGGCTGCCATTGTGAGTATATAGATGGACTTTAATTCTGGGCTTTGTTGGCATTGGTAGTTCCCACCATTTCCTGTGCCACATAACTGCCACCAGGCAGATGGCAATGTGCCACTGCAGCGTCGTAAATCACAGAGCAACAGGGTCTCAGCCACACACAACCTTTGGTTTGTTGGAAATCCTACATTGTCACGACACTGCGTACTACTACAGAGAAATGATTATAATTATTTTTTCTTTTTTTTTAAGGGCTTGGGGGGGGGGGGGGATATGCGATTCCCACGGTAACTGCTCCTTTACCCAGCTGCACAGTCCACACAAGACTACTGAATGAAGACTGTGTGAGACAGGTTGGGTCTGGGCCAAACCACGGTGGCCAACCACCCCCCTCTGCACGCAGGTTAACACGCACGGCGCTCCTGCAAACCTAGCAGCGCCACGAGCCGTGCGCTAGCACAATCCAGTCAGTGTGCGCTGCGAATATACTCCCAGACGAAGCTGAAATGTCACTGCGCCAGCCGAGGGTGGCGATGAATTACAACACTGCAGCGCAGCCTGCCAGATCAGCTTTCTTCCTCCTCCAACTCACAGCGGTTTGAGCGTTGACTCTTCCACACTGGGTAGAAGGCCTGTGCTGCACCAGAACTCCTAGAGCTAAACACACTTCCGTTGAGCCTAATTATATAGATAGCATCATATGAAGAGAAAATAGAGACGGAAACAGCATAAGTAGCACCGTGCAGAGTAGGTAAATCATCCCCATAGTCACGTTTGACGACTGCTCACACAACATGCTAGCCTGCCAACCCTACAAAAAAGCATAGGTTGGATGGGTGCTAGCATAGTAATTTTACAGAATGAGGAATCCTGCTACCAAGAAGCCTTTCTGTAGAAAGGTTTCTCTGTTCTGACGCTTGTAGGTTATTACAACACATAGGCTCTGGGAGTTTTGGAGTAAATAAAAGGTCCGTGTGACTGCGTAGGCGTCGACACGGTTGAATCCTCCCCGCATCAATATTAAAAGAGAAATGTGGCTACTTACAGTTATCCGACTGGAAATCTGGAACAAACTGTTCATCATCAGGCACCTGGGCTGCAGGAGGGGAACAAGAATGAAAGCAATCACATCACAACGAATAAATCTTGATATACATCCTGGCCTTGGGACAGGTAAATACAGCAGTTGGAAAACAGAACTGCTCAGTGATATATAAACTCACCTTCTGCAATCCAAATCTCCTGAAGTTGACTAAGGTCTTGAAAGAGTTCTGGAAAAGAGACAGGGGATACGTCAGTGAGAAAAAAAAAAAAGAATCTTCCTTTCCAAGAAAGCACGCCACTCTGTACACAGTTCATATCACAAACACATTCAAATATGGTAAAGTGCCACTTCCCTAATGTATCAGTTTTCAATTGCATTACCTTCAGTGTCCTGGGCAAGCTCTGTCTCAACGAACTTCCTTTTCCTCTCGTTGAACAGTCGATTCACTGGTTCTTCTATGTGAGATTCCTGCTGTAAAGTAGTCACATTACTGAGTTCACAATGCTTTTGGCAAGTGATCACATGACGTATACAATGTAGCTGATCTTTAATACCTATAAGCCCATTTAGATACATTAATTTGAAGTTGCTTCAGAAGCTGCTTAGTGTAGATCAGAGAAGATTCTTGGGTTAATAACTCACGCTGGGTGGGATCATGAAGGGGACTTGCTGGTCATAAAAGCCATCCATGTTGCCTGAGTCTTCTCTCCTTCTCTCCACTGGAGGACAAGGGAAGCAGGGGGCTGGAGGGCTTAGGAGTCAGCCTGGGAGATCCTCGCCTCTCTGGTCTTCCTAAGAGGAGAGAAAAGTGGCGCGCAAGGCAGCACCCCCCTTAACAGTTAGAAAAGTCACCTGTCACTCAAAGTCAACACAGGCTGCTTGTCTTGTCTTGCTCTGCTCACAAAGCAGTAGTTTCTTTCATCTCTCACGAGTGTTTGTTTGTGCAACCTCCTTGTGTTCTTGGTGAGTTTTCCCAAGGCAGTAAGAGCGTTCTCACTGGGCAGGGAGTGAGAGCCTTATGTAAGCTAGTGTCAGCAAACTGGGGCTGAGCCTAAACATGGACTTAGTCAAGCTAAGAGGGTGCCACTTATATAAATAAAAAGCACTACACAGTTCAAGTGGTGATAAATGCTCCACAGCCCAGTGGTGGAGTTCATGTCATCTAGTGAAAATGTACACTGTGCAGACTAACGAAAAACGTTGTAGATCGAGTTTGAAAAAAACAAAGTTTTAACCCTGTTTGAATTCAATCGTGCCCGTCTTCATGACAACAATGCAAAGAGTTAACTTCTGTAAAGAAATATTGTCCAAAATCTAAATCCCTGCCCAGTGCCCCTCCTCGTCCCCCCCCCCCCCCCGTCCCCTTTCCTTCCCTACTGTGGCCCCTTGTTTTTCTCAATGAAGTGAAATTTGATCCCTTGCCCATAGAGCTCAGAAGGGGGGAGGGGAGAGCGACAGGAGGGGGGCACGACCGAACCATTCATAAATTCTCAAGCGCTGATAAAGAATCTACATGCACACAAACAACTAATCTAATGTACATCTCCATGCCAAAGTCACACGACTAGCCGACAAATTATAAAATGGTGGCCATAATAAAAGGTTCATCCTCATGAAATGGCGTTCACATCCCTCCTCCCTCACTAGAAAAAAATCCGAACGGGAATGCAAGTCGGTCAAAGTAGATGCTACAGCATAAACGCAAATAATAAGTGTCCGTATACATGCATGAGCTTTAGATGCCGTTAATAAATGTAATAAAATTATGCTACTCGCCTTTAGTTCTTCAATTCCAAAGCAGTGGTGAAAATAAATGCCGTTTAGTTCCACGCTGTGAGTAACCTTGCTTCACGCTCAAGATTGTCTGCTGAGTCCCTCACACAAAACTTGACTGTGGTTTTCTCAATGGAATCGTCTGGTTTTCCCTGAAGCCAAAATAAGTCTCCGTGATGTACGTCCATTGGTTGTTCTGTTTTGTCATTCAAACGACTTTCCATTTCGACTGGCCAATAGACTTTCACATAGCTCTTTATTCCTCACTAGCCAATTGCAGACGAGCTCGACTTGTTTTTATGAATGGCTGCGTTTCAT
Organism: Hypomesus nipponensis; assembly: GCF_054491055.1. Taxonomy (NCBI): domain Eukaryota; kingdom Metazoa; phylum Chordata; class Actinopteri; order Osmeriformes; family Osmeridae; genus Hypomesus; species Hypomesus nipponensis. The sequence continues at coordinate 9,736,373 of NC_140372.1, read as the reverse complement.
TCATGTCTCTGTCCTAATGGTATGTACTTTTAAAGGGACAGTTGCAAGACTCAATACAGAGGCAAAATATTTACAATTTTTGGATAGTGAGTTATGTTAACCCCTCTAAATGTATCTGTATTGCAATAGTTACTCAGTTGCCTGTAGTGTTTTCTCCAGGAAATAGTTGAGAAATGCAATGTGAATCACAATTCTGCCATCAGTAATTTGTGATATCAGCACATCCAAAACAAGAATTTGCTGAGGGCAGCAAACATTATTACATCAACTAAAAGCTAGGGTGAAGAGTTATACCTTGTACCAAGAATGCCCATCTTGCTCAGCCTGACTGTAGCAAACTATGATTAAGTGATTGCGCAAACAGCAGGCAAAGTCTTGCAGCCCAATGAATTGGAGCAATCTTGAATCTTGGACAAGGCTGTTAAACATTATCTGACTTGACCTAGGAGGTTAATAATATCAAATATGAATATCTCACAATTTCCTATTACGTGTTTTACACTAAAGGGTAACATTGTGTGCAAAGGCCTTGGTGTCTGAGTAGGATATAACATCAGTCCCAAAAGCTCAAATGGAACACATTTAATACATTTATTGTACGTCATCATAGTTTAATCACTTAATTGTTTCAATTGTACATTTTTGTCATTCTGATCATGCATAAAATCCTGCATTCAACGCTACCAACAGTGGTGGTGGTGATGATGGCCATATACAGTATGTGGATCTTTCTCACTACTCACAACCTAATTATGAAAATCTTGAAGAACCTCCCATCACTCTCCACCAAAGGGAGGATGAGAGAGTGACACGTCCCTTCATGTGGTCTCTGCCGTGTGCGAGTGGGGCCCCTTGCATAATGGATGAGTCTGCCTGTGTTTTATCTCTGTTTGGGGCCGCGGGACTCTGGAGGGAACTGAACCTGGCTGAGAGATGCTGCTTGGCCACAGATCCATTATTCATGCCTGGTCTTCAAAGGGGCCAGGACATTGCGGACTCCCCTCCTGGACAGAGCTGAGAACACTGGCCTGGTGTGCTGTGGCTCAATCTCCCTGCTCTCCAATCACACATGGGTCCTAGATGTCAGCCATGTCTCGGACATCATCTGAAATATATAAGAAGTATTTGCAAGAGTCTGCCTGCCAGCAGTTGTTGTTGAGGGTGTCATACTCTGGTTCCAATGCATTGGTTCCAGTGCATCAGACAAGCTCAACGAAGCCAAGTTAAACAGTTACTTTGTGACTCAGTTCAATTAAGCACCGTGGTCAGTCTGGAACCTTCCGTTCAGACAAGGGGGATACACCACCTGGAGAAGCCCAAAGCTCTAACCGTCTGCTGATGGAATACTGCTCTCTTTGTCCACCTTGGCTCCAGTCCCGGTCTGGACATCTTTTACAGTTTCATAACTTCTCCTGGCTCTTTGATAGTATTTACGATAGAGTGTCACACATGACTGCTTCAAAGACCATTCATCTGCATCACTGCCATACAGGCTGCCAGGAGCAGCCCATTACTCTCTAATTCCCCCTTTCATCTTATTCTGCTTCGATACCACTCCCATTGTTTCAGAGAAAGCACGAGTTTAGTCCACCATAATGATGCTCAACTTAATGGAGTTCCAGTCTGTGAAGCCCAGACTGACCATTGCCCAGAATTCCTATTGTCACGTATTGCCGACAGTGATTAGTAAGAGCTTGCTTGTTAATTTTGTGACTCTGTGACTGGAATGGTTTTCAACACATTGTTTTTCGTTCACTATTTTTTGAATGATTACCTTTACTTTACAACATGAGCCTGTATGACTGTACTCAACAGACGCACATTACAATATGAACTCACTTCATCAGTTTTCTCCCTCCCCCTACTTTGTCTCATTCCGCTAATGAGCACATTTCCCTGCTGAGAGTCGATCCATCCAACATAACCTTACACCCAAACTAATCATAGTCACCCAGTGAGCCTGTAAATTGCTTGGAGAATTTCATTTGCTTTCATTGCATCTCTCTCTCTCTCTCTCTGCTTTGCACAGTCTTTCTCTGCGGCCACACTAAAAATAGAACCCAAAATGGCCTCTTACATAATTCTGCCAGGATGCTCAGTGTTGAACTCTACAGCAGCACACTTCATTGCATTGCTTCTCTCTCTCTCTCTCTCTCTCTCTCTCTCTCTCTCTCTCTCTCTCTCTCTCTCTCTCTCTCTCTCTCTCTCTCTCTCTCTCTCTCTCTCTCTCCATCTCCATCTCCATCTCTTTCTCCCCCTCTGTCTCCCTCTCCCTCTATGTGTCCCCCAACCTCTCTCTCTCTTTCTCTCTTTAGCCCTATCAATCTCCCTCTTTCACCTGCTGACTCTGTTCTACCATGAGGATGGCGACACAACACAGACCATGTCCAGACTTGTCCTTACAGCTCTGAAATAGGTCAAACAAAGAGCATGAGAGAGAGAAACAGAGGAGACAGACAGGTTTTGAGTTTTTGATTAGGTTTGCAGGGTCAACGATCTGGTAACCAGCAGGTGCATTGAGTAGTGCTGCTCTGAGAGTATATAATTCAATTCTTCTTCTTCTTCTTCAGTGCCAGTCTCTTTTTCATGTCACTGAACACCTTTTTTAGAATTATTTCAAGTGCTTTGTAGTTCAACCTACGTCACCATCACCGATGCGTCACCCAGTCTTTGGAAAACCTCCCTGAGGGCACATATTCAAGGCTGTATTTATAAGATTGAGTGCCATTTCAAAAACAAATGCATTCTCTCTCTCTCTCTCTCTCTCTCTTATTCTAAAATTAAAGTGCATTGCCTATATCTATTTTCACCAGTTTTAGTACTAGATTGTGAGTGTGTGAGTGTGAGAGAGGTAATTGCATGATTTATATTCACAACGACTCATATGACTCACCTCCTTAGCACATTGCTCTAGTATAGACTGATAAAGAGCGAGACAGGCAGTCATTATAAACTATGTCAATCAAAATAACAAGCCAGGGAGAGAGAGCAGTGCAGAAATACTGGATGGGGAATTCATCAGTGTCCTGAGAGAGCTCACACCTTCAGTACACTGCTTTATTCTAAGAATGTTGTGATCAAATCAACATCTAATCTGCTCATTGAAGTGTAAATGAAGATCCTTTTCTAATCCCTATAGAGTTATGTTTCTCTGCTTGGTCTTCGATCTAAACTATGCTTTATAGGAGGCAGTGACCTCAATACACTTGCACTATGAGCCTTATACTACATAGAGGAAACCTTCCAAGGATATTCAAGCAGGCTTTGATGTCTGTGTGCTGACAAGGCTCTTCCACTCCCAACACAAATCAAGTATCACAACAGCATTGCTGAGTGATTTGGACATTGAAACAGAAGTGAATATCAATATGGCATGATCGGGGAGTAGGTTCTCAAGAAGGTCATCTGATATGCTCATTTGAGGAGTGAGACCAAATGGATCCATGAAGGCTGCACCTTTCCCTGTAGGCAGATCGGAGGGTTCTAGATCAGCTTCACTTGATTCCCAGGCTGAGCATTGGAGTTGAGAGTCTTACACAACAAAAACCTGTGGGCATTGAGCTAAAGGAAGAATCTCTGTCACGCCATCTATGGCAAACGCTTCTCATCTGGTGTCTTTGTGTTGTTTCACTATGTGTCTTCACTCGGCTCTCAACGAACGGTTTTGCAATGCTTTCTTATGTAAGAGTCTCATGCATTGTGGTGTTATTTTGCTGTCACTTGTTGTAGACCTAGGGGATAAAAGCACAAGTTGTTGGAGAGCCATGCAACAGACAGATCCAGACACATTCAGTCAAGCCGAGGGTTTCTTTGGAATCCACCATGCTGTTGTTGCATTGCACGACCATGTACCACTGAATGTTAACTGCATCTGACTGATTGATAGGCATGCGAGTTTGTGTGTGGGAGCTCAGGTTGAGTCGGACATTCACACCGTAACACTGATGTGTCCTGTGCAGGCACCCACTCTCTCACCTTCCATGTGATGACCTGTTCGCTGGCCCAATCTTCACTCCTGAATCAGGCCAGCTGCCAGGTTGATGTGTCTCATCGGCCTGCCCGCATGGCTGCAGAGTGGCACTAACTGGAGCATGATGGTGCTTAGAGCTCCACACATCGGCCACCTCTCACGGCCTCCGGTACAACCTCCTCCAGTCCACCCCCTATGGAAGAAAGACACAGGGTAGTTTAGTTTGTATACAACCTGAACAGCAGTAACCCCAGGGGGTCAATATGAAAATGATAGACCCCTGGAGTTGAGAAAAATAAATTGGCACTGTAATAAGTGGTGACCTGAACTGAAATGTAGGGCTGAGCTGTGAGTCATTACACACACTATTTCCCTCTTTTCTCCCTCTCTACCCCTCCCCTCTCTCTCTCTCTCTCTCTCTCTCTCTCTCTCTCTCTCTCTCTCTCTCTCTCTCTCTCTCTCTCTCTCTCTCTCTCTCTCTCTCTCTCTCTCTCTCTCTCTCTCTCTCTCTCTCTCTCTCTCTCTCTCTCTCTCTCTCTCTCTCTCTCTCTCTCTGAATAAGGAGTGATTCATCCATTGGCCTAGAGGTAATGAAATTATTCGCAATCAACTGTCATTTACAGAGGGGCTCTAATGCTTTGCCGGTTTCACTCGTGATGTCCAGCTTTTGTCCACATGCTTTCTAGGTGCTGAAATCTGACTGCTGAGTATTAGGACAAGTCCTTTCAACACACTACGGAGCACTTTCCTGTTCGACAAATTGTAACATGAATTATCGACAACGTGCTTATTGATGTGGCACGTCTGCCAGAAATCAGTTTTGTTGTTTGTAGAGATACACACGTTTCCCCATTAAATTGTTTTCAGGTGAACAGCTTTGTCAAAGTTGAGAAAGGGACAGCTAAATTTAAGTGGTGATAATAAAGTCCCAATGATGTCAAACGCAGAATTATACTACTGTGTGCAAAGAGGAGAGGAAACAAGGGATGAGAGTTCAGTGGGGTCATGTTAAATCAGTAAAAGTGATTGGCTGTGCAATCAAAGTTTGGAAAAGGCTCAACTACCTTGTGCTTGCTTTATGATTGCAATGCTCCAGGATATATGGAACCAGATTCAGCCTGATAACCAGGTGAAATTGATTAAATGATCATCTGGTCACAATGCCTAGTTTGTGCCTTCGAATCGGTTCCAAACAACATGGGCCTTGGTGACATCTCTATCACGTTCTGGAATTTGGCGTTCTATACAAGGCTGGAATAATGCTTGTTTGTGTGCTCACTCGCCTGTGTCTGGTTGTTTTGTACAGTGCACCAATCCACGCCAATAAGATAAGAGTCCTGTCTGCTTGATGGCTTTACTGGAGAGTTCCATTCTATCAGCTGATGTAAGCAAATGTATCCGACTTGGCTGTTATTGATTAGCCAACACTCTTGTCAGTAGTGTTCTCTCTACCTGGCTGTAATGCACCTATAACAGCTCTATAAAACCATCTGTCATCCATTATCGCAGAATATATCCGGTGGACGTTTTATATCAGATCATAATGGGACTGCTGTACACGGGCACAGAGTATCTGTGCTTTGGTCACGTAGTCTGTCACTTCACAGAAAAAAATCTCTGAGCTGGCACCTCGACCAAAACAATGAACCTGTGAACTGTGACCTGTGAATATTTCTGTCAGAAATATACTATGGCGCTGAAACATAAAAGACTGTGGAACAATGGAAAAAGTGTATAAAAAATCATTTAAGAAGCACATCTGGAGTTCAAGAGCAATTGTTTTAAGAAGCTTCTGAGGTTTTAAGAGCTGATTCCAGTGGATCTGGTGAGGTGTCAAAGGAGTGAGTCAGGCTACTTCTCAGTAAGCACCGTGGCAACCGACATCTATGACCATCTGTCACCTCATCCGGAATGAACTCAGCTGCCATCAGAAGAGACCAAAATATCACACTCTAAATAATAGTGTTCTTTTCAACCAGGGAGGGAAGAGAGATGGAAGAAGGGAATTGTCTGGGTACATGAAATAGAGGAATGTGTAATACAGTGCTGAGGGGACTGAGGGTAGCAGTGGACAGCAACAGACTGTAGACCAGGACAACAGAGAGAGGGCTCATGGTGCTGACTCCCTCTGTGACCTGGCTACGTCGTGTACTGGTCACAGAGAGGCCATTGTTCTCCCATTTCCTCCCTGTGACCCTCAACACCTTCCCTCCCTCCACTTTCTCCCGAACACAACGACAACAAACAAGACCACGCCAAGAGCAGCAGTATACTGTATGCAGCCAAGGTGTCGTTTATATCAAAACCAACCCCTGTCTTATTCATAATTCATAATCTTCCTACCATTTAAACCTATTAAGGTAGTATTGCATGTGTGGGTGGATGTGTGGGCGCCCATTGGGTGACATACTGTTACCTTACATAACCTGATGCAAGAACCTGGCCCCAATTTGAAACAACATGCAATACTGTAGCACCATTAGCACAGTGTAGATCGCACTGTTATATAAAACTGATGAGAGTATTTGAGTGGCCCAGATCTATCTGCCTTTGAGTTAAGATGACAAAAGGAAGATGGCAGCCCTGTCTCAGATTCGGTGGGAGGATGTTTTTACATAATAGTTATAATGTACTTCCTCCATCCATAAAGTAGAAGGCACCATGCCGGTAATCCTCCATGCATCCCTCTCCCTCAGGGTAGGCGTCTCTTATGATGGCCTACTTATAGAAGACGTTGGATGTATTTCCAGTGTTCTCAGAATGTCGCCTGTGGATCGTAACAAAAGATATAAATAACAGCAAATCTCTATTTACCAACAGGGAGACTTTTGTATAGCCTCTTACATGTGGACTGGAAAACCGTGTTAATTGCTTAGCATGTCTCATTTCCTCATATCTATATCAAAAGGCCACATGGAGCTTAAGAATGTGGGGCCCAGCAATTTCTTACCAGACAAGTTAATGAAATCATCTCATGACCGGATGTGTGGTGAGAAATTGTGTGAGGCTTTTCATGGTAAAAGCTTGCTGTCGACGACAGAGAGCATGGAGAGATGAATACTGTGCTTCAGAAGCCTCCCTGTAGTAGATGCTTTAATCTAGTGTTTGTTTGTGTGTGTGCGTGTGTGTGTGTGTGTGTGTAGGTCTGAAACCTTTCCTTATCTTCACACTTACCGCCACACGGCCTCTTATTTTTGACCATACCCTGTTGAATACTGCCCTCTGCTGATTACTTTTTACACGTGCAGCACTGTCTATGGGAATAATGACTTGTCAAGTAATCAAATGTGTCCTCTATTGAATGGTACTGGTATTGAGGTGAGTAAAATGCTGGCAAGCGCAACAGGATATTAGAATGAGAATGAAATCCAACCAAGCGTAACATTTTGCAAACCAGTTCTTCTCAAGAGGTTTCTTTATACAGTTCCTGGCAATGTGCAAAGGTGTGCTCAAATATGCACCATCGGCACTGCATTCATTTTCTACATTTTAACAGTGTGGACGCTCATGGTGTCATGTTGTGATCTGCATCTGCATCTGCTAAGCTACTGCCCTGGTGCAGGCTGGGTAACGTCAGGGCCCGCCAGGTCATGGCATGCTAGATTTGGCTATGTAGTCCAGCTGCTCCTCTTTGATAAAGCACCATGTTATTCCAGCCTTCCCTGGCACAGGCTGCCACCTCAGCACAATACCCACTGGCATACTGTGGATCCTTATTGGCAAATTCCCCCTGAATCATCACTGGGGTTTACATTGCTATTGTTCAGGGGGTTGGGGCTGGTGGTCAATGGACCGTGCCCATTGGACCGTGCCCATTGACCACCAGCTGCATGCTGCCCATCCCTCACCCACCCCCACTTCTATCAAACATCAACCCCCTTCCCCTTGTCCCGTCAACCCCCCCCCCCCCTCCACCTCCCCCATCCATCACCCTCTGCATTGATGTTGGGAATCATCGGGTAGCTTTATAACAAAAGACAGAGTGATACTGTATATTGTGTCGACCATGAAGCCATTTCACAGCGGCTTTGGGAAATGGCACAGTTGCTTTCACAATCACAAACTCTGTTTCATGCCTTGAATTATAGACAGGGTGAGCTATGGAGGAGTTTGAATGGTCTCATCTGATATCTAATCTCATCTCCAGCAGGGGTTTCTCTCAGAGATGTACCTTTCACCTGAGTGTGCCGTACTGACATGTCTGATTAGCCGGCAGGACCTGATGGTGTCATTTTAGCCCATCCAGCGCTGGTAGTCTGGGTTCAGTTTATTTTGACTATAAGTATGAATGTTTGTCACATATTCTGAGATATTCTACATTTGAAAGAAGCTCTAAAGAAAAATGATACCAAAAAAAAGAACAAAGTAGGATATCTTTTGAAAGCATCTTTATTTTCCTTTCCCAGACATGGTAGCGGACAGCAGCCTGCAGTGATGTGTTTAAAAGTCCTTCACACGGCGAACAGAGCCCACGTTGCCATTCATGCCTCCCCACTCAGTGTGGCGTCTGTACTCTCCCCTTTCCAGCAGCCACTGGCGCCCCCTGTAGTTGGGGTGTTCGTAGAAGACCCAGGCTCCCTCGAACACCTTGCAGGAGTGGACTTCCCGATTGTGCCAGCGCTCATGGAACGACGGCATGTTGTCTGCTAGTTCAATGTTCTGGCCCTCAAAGTTAGGCTTCTCCCACACTTTCATTCTCCAGACGTTTCCCACCTGAAGTAACACAGACAAAATCAAACAGACAATGAATGACATTTCATGCAATGGAGCATTTGAGGCAGAACTAAAACATGTCTACGCCTCGTTTATGGGAACCAACATTCGTGGGTGGGACCCCGGTCTCTAACAGACAACCTCACGGTTTTGACAGGGCAACACCATGGTGCAAAGCCATTTGTGTGTATATAATAAGAACACAGAATTAGCTAAAGAAATGTACTGAATGGTCCAAGTATGATGTATTTTGGATGTCCTTGTATGCCTCACAAGCTCTTGTGTATGTCTCACGCACTGTGTCCTCTATACTCACATTTCTGATCACCCGACAGGACCTGATGGTGTCGTTGAAGGCCATCCAGTGTTGGTAGTCAGGGTACTCCCCTGGGGTAAGGACATACTGGTAGCCTATGTAGTTAGGTCTTTCATAGACCACCCAGAATCCACCCTCCACCCTGATGGAGTTGCAGCGGCTGAAGTAAGTGTGCAGGTCACTGGAGTCGCTGCTGCACTCATGGAAGCGTCCCTGGAAGTTCCTGTCCTCATAGAAGATGAGCTGGAACACCAAACATATCACTTAGTCTCTTCATGGAATGTATTCAAGTTTCACATGATGAATCTTGTCATTCATTTTTACAGCGCTTACCTTCTCCATGGTCACTGTCAGTAGCGGTCAGAATTTATACATACTAAACTAGACTGCACCAATATTCTATTTATACAGACCAAGAACAATAAAAGCAAGCACATGGTTCACACTGTTTGAATTAGATAATTCAATCAGCAATTCAAATATTTATCCAGGCTCATCACATTGTGTTATTGCACTGAATCCCTGATCCCCAAACAAAGGCTTATGAAAGGTTCAAAGCATCGCTACTCACTGGTTGCAGTACAGCTTGCTGACCAATACAAGGGCACTAGAGGACATTCATTTGATTTGAAGCATTTTGGGTCTGAGCCCACTTTCCTTTTTTGTGTTGTAGTCCTAAAGATATTTATTAACAGTGATCATGTATAGCACTATGCATTGAAGCAAAACTTTTTTTAGATGTTATCTAGTTTTTGCGCGTATTAGGGAGTCACATAAGGAGGCTGATCTTATGAACAGTTTAGCACTAGCCATCTCACTAATGAAAATATTGGATGGTATACTGTAAAGCACAACTCTTCAACTCTTCATACATTAGAATAGTTTGGTCTGACAGTCTAAGTAGTAATATCAGCCATTTCAGTGATTGTTTATTTTATTCTATTGCCAAGCAATTATAAGATGCTGCATAAACCAGGAAACATTCAAGCCATTTTCAAAATGTACATGTTGCTAAAAATATATTATAGACCATTTTAGGATGCAAGTGACTCACTGTGTAGTTGTCTTAAGAATTCACTGCAGTAAAAATTGGCTCTTGACAAACACACTCAATCTCTATTCCCATAGATATAATACCGATTGCTCTGGATTCAAATGTACATGTTAGGAACCATCATAAACATTTATTTTCTTTAATGATTTATTGATTCAGACAGGGGGAGTCTTGGAAAACAGTGAGCTGACTTTAGAACGTTTATTGATGCTTCCACTGTTAGGCCTAGTTCCAGTTGACATGACTCTAAAACTCAGTGATCTTGCGGAAGGAGCCCACCCCAGGCGAGGCTGCTTCCCAGTCAGTGTGCTTGCGGAATTCCCCCCGTTCCAGGAAGTACTGGCGCCCCCTGTAATTGGGGAGCTCGTAGAAGCCCCAGGCGCCATGAGTCACAATGCAGGAGTAGACCTCCTGGAACTTGAAGGCCTCATAGACCGATGGACAGTCCTCTACGCACTCCACCATCTGCCCCCCAAAGTCAGGTCTTTCATACAGCCTCAGCTTCCACACATTACCGTGGACCTAAAGGGTTAGGCACAAGAAGACATGTCAATGTAGATGCATCACCTCAAATATCATGATTGTAGTAACATACAGACATGCTTGCGTTTCTCACATTTTTCACCCAGCGGCAAGACTTAATGCTTTCATTGAAGCCCATCCAGTGCTGGTAGTCAGGATACTCCCCAGGGCTCATGATATACTGGAAACCCTTGTAGTTGGGTTTCTCATACAGCACCCAGCAGCCACTGTCCACCTTGATGGAGTTGCAGCGGGTGAAGTAGGAGTGCAGGTCCGCACAGTCACTGCTGCAGTCATAACAGCGACCCTGGAAATTCTTCTCCTCAAAAAATGTGATCTGAGGTTATGGGGGAGAAGAAAAACATGGTGAGCTGTAGAAAACCACTTGAATACAATTAATCAAGTACATAAAGTACAGTATTATCAGTTATTTATGTTAATATAAATATTTTCTTTGTTAATTGAACAACTAAACGTCTTCAAATTGCCAAGGTTCAAATGTGATTATGTTGCCACCATCAGCTACATACTCATTTCACCCCTTTTCATTTGTATTCTACTTTACAACTTCCCAAAGTTGATTACCTACAGCAGACCCTTCCCGTACCTTTCCCATTTTGATGCAGATAGCTTCTTTCCTTCACTGAAGCAGCATCAAAGTATTTATCTATAAACCAAATGTGCAGAGTGTGGAAGGCCTTTGATAACTAAATGAGTGTGATTTGCATATCAGCAAATTTTTTTGGTCTTGTTTGATTTCTCTTTGTTCCTAATGACTCTGAATCAAAGAATTGCTGGAACAGTGAACAGAATGTTATAAAGGCCTACAGACAGCAATCTAGCAATGCATTTGTTACTTTCCATGACATATCATGACATGTGGAATAAGTACATAATCTCATTTTTTTATTTTAATTTTACATTTTTTCATTTGTATGAATTGTTTTCAGTTTAAGTTAATGATTTTTAAATTCTGGCGCTGACAACCTGCAGCAGGAAAGTTTGTAAGTTCATGTTTTAGGCTGACGTTTTGTCTCTTTTTTGCAATATACTGTACACCACATGTATTTATTTAACTTTGTGTGTTGGAATCATGATAAGCACATGTTGTTGAACATTTTACATCCAATTTTATTTCTAGTTAGTTTTATTTGCCAATCTGGATCGGACAGCGTCACTGAAACATTTGCTTATATTAACAGTTGCATTCAGTGCAGAAAATGCACCTAGATGCGTTCCCCAAAAAGCAATACTTTTTTGGAATGTTTTTTATCTGACAATAGGAAGTGTGGCAGATGACATGTGGCTCGTTTGAGTGCATGTGATCATTTGGCGCACAAACTTCATTGAGCTTGACTCTTCAACATCCAAATGTGTTTTTTTACAGTACAGTTAACTTGCGTCATAAATTATGTCCAAAGCAAAAAGTCAACATTTGATCAGGGATTCAGTGCAACATGATTAGTTATGATTTAACCATGGATGTGTTTGTTTTGTTCAGTTGCTGGCTCTCCATATTGTGTGGAATACTCCCCTATTGTCTCTCAGTCCTAGTAGCTGAGTCACTGTAAGCGTAGCCATGACTTCATGACCCTGTCTGTTCCCCGGACTATTAACATCCACCTCTCATAGACTATTGCTATGGTGACAAATGTGCTATTCCAACCCAAATTCTCTTACAGAGAAATACACTCACTTTTTCTTTCTTTTGAATGTACAAAGGTTACCACATTTGATAATAAACATATAACCTGTTAAAACACATGGACAATTTATTTTTTATGATGAAATATATTGGATCAGAACTGCTGAGTCATGATTTAATACAAATGATTGAATAGAATTATTTCCAATGACAATAGTCATGACAAATGAAAAGCACATTATTCATCAATTTTCATCAAATTGATTATTGGTCGTTGAAATCACTGTGGCTTTCTTTGGAGAGGGGCTCAACAGTACAAAAAGTCAAGTTGGTCTTGCAGTTAGAATGTGATGCACGTTTTAATCAAGAAGATAAAAATGCATATCAGGACAGTCTTGTGGGTGAACTGCCTGGCTGTTTGTGACAGTCGAGGGCACACTGCTGCAAAAGATTGACAGCAAGAAGCATCCTGCTTATTCATCAGGTTCAGAAATTTAAATAACAAAAAGACATTTCAAAGCGTATAAAGTATAAAAGCTAGAGTGAACCATGACCTATTGGACAAAATCCCAGAGCTACATCAAACATGGGAAAGGTACTGTAATCTAGAGTTTGTGACTATTTTATAAAGCCTCATATTAAGTTGAGACCTTAGATTGTAAATAGTATATGTTTGTAATATTCTCAAATAACTAATGTCAAATGATTAGTTAAGTTTGATTGGTCTGTTTAAGTCTAAATAATGTTCTGATTGGTCTGGTTCTGATCTCAGTAGGAAAGTTGGGATAATTAACAACTGTATTTTCTGTGACTTTTTACTTGCTTTGAGATTTCCAAATCTGCTTTGATGTGCATTCTGTTTTAATTTGTTTCTTTCAGATCACCTTCTTCGAGGACAGGAACTTCCAAGGTCGTTCCTATGAGACCAGCAGCGACTGCCCTGAGCTCACCCCTTTTCTGAGCCGCTGCAACTCCTGCAGGGTGGAGAGTGGCTGCTTCATGGTCTATGACCGCTCCAACTTCAAGGGAAACCAGTACTTTGTGAGGAGAGGGGAATACTCTGACTGCCAGCGTATGGGCCTGACTGAATCCATCCGTTCCAGTCGCATGATCCCCCAAGTAAGCTGTATTTCTATGATGTTGTAGCCCATTCTGGAAAACAATAGAAAACAAACAGGACAATGAAAACCCTAACTTTACGTATGATATGTAACCATCAGATGGTCAAACAGGTGATTGATTGTACTGAACATTATAACGTTATATTTTTCATAATGGGAAATGTGTTGAACCCAACAGCACAGAGGATCTTACAGGATGCAACTCTTTGAGAGGGAGAACTTTGGAGGTCAGATGCACGAGCTGATGGATGATTGTGATTCCATCCAAGAGCGTTACCGCATGTCCGACTGCCAGTCCTGCAACGTGATGGACGGCCACTGGCTGATGTACGAGCAGCCCCACTACAGAGGCAGGATGATGTACCTGAGGCCTGGAGAGTACAGGAACCTCAGGGAGATGGGCATGAGCAACACAATGAGGTTCAGCTCTATGAGGCGTATTGTGGATTCCTGTGAGGGTCAACGTCATTGATTTCCCTGACACTGACAGTCAATAATTTGGCTACATTTGAAATCATCTTTACACAATAAAATCATTGATGCTTATGAATGTGTTCTGTCATGCCTTACAATATTTGTGTCTAATGAAACTGAATGCAATCTAACTCAATCGATGAACTCCATACTGCATTCCACAGTGGTCACTTGGAATAATTTTAAATTCCACAAATAAACTGTAAATACAACAAAAACTCAAATATTTTGACCTTGTTACAATTAACAAAGGCGAACTAAAGGCCTTTCAAACTTATGCAACTTCATCTCTAAGCAAACTCGCATTTAACTTGAGAGGCAAATTCAACTTCAGCTTTTGCCAAACTGTGCACATTAAGACTATTTTGCCTTTTGCTCTATCACCATCTCAATTCAGATTTCTTGGGTTGAGCCTCTGTGCTCCGCTTATTATTTTTTTCTAGAACCTACTTGACTTTCAATTCTCCATAAAGTAGTTGTTTTGTATACACGTATTATGCATGTCACAATCAACATGAAAATAAGGTTACACCATTGATATAACTCATGGAAAAGACTGGAGACCAACATTCAGTGCAAATTAAACTATTAAACTTTCAGCCTTTGTAAATATATAGCAGATGCTTTTTTGAAGCAACCTTCAATTCTATTGAATTTCAACAAGCAACCTTATTATTTGCAGTCAAATCATCTACCTTGTTGTCCCTATATATATATATATATATATATATATATATATATTTTTTACTGAGTTAGACAATATATTGTACAGTAACTTTTGGAGGGTGGATTAAGGGAAACTGACAGTTGTTACCAAAGCAAGATCTTTTACATCCACTTAGTCATTGAGAACTGGCTCTGGCTACATTGTCATACTTGTGGATCACCATAAGAAAAAGTAACCTCAGGGTCAAGTGTGATGCATGTTCACTGCAGGTGACTTGGGCTGTATTCATTTGATCTTGTTGATATTTTACAGTAGTTGCCTCTGTTTTTACTTAAACAATGTTACAATGCTTGCATAAATCAGTCAGTTACCTAATCATTTTAAATGTTCAGTACCTGCTTTCATCATGTTACCTCATACTATTGTGAATTTAAAACAAAAATGATAGAAGCAATGTTGTTATGTAAAGAGATGAGAGAAATCAAACTGTCTCAATTTGAAAAACTTTATTGACTTTAAACATTGGCGACTAACAGGAATCCACAATACGCCTCATAGAGCTGAACCTCATTGTGTTGCTCATGCCCATCTCCCTGAAGTTCCTGTACTCTCCAGGCTTCATGTACATCTGTCTGCCTCTGTAGTGGGGCTGCTCGTACATCAGCCAGTGGCCATCCATCACGTTGCAGGACTGGCAGTCGGACATGCGGTAACGCTCCATCATGTTGTCACAGTCGTCCATCAGCTCGTGCATCTGGCCTCCAAAGTCAGGCCTCTCGTAGATCCTCATCCTGAAGGAGCCTCTGTGCTGTTGGTGGAAAATAAACAAAACTGATTACTCATTCTCAGCTGCACGTGGCTCCATAACAGTTTAAATGCTGCTCTAGTGTTGTTGATATCAAGCTATCTAAATCTGCTTGGTCACTCTGTCACCTACCGTGGGAATCATGCGGCAGGATTTGATGCAGTCACCCATGCTCATGCCCATCAGGCGCTGGTTGTCAGGGTATTCTCCCCTCCTCACCAGCATCTGGTGGCCCATGAAGTTGGGCCTCTCGTAGACCATAAAGCAACCACTGTCCACCCTGCAGGAGTTGCAGCGGCTGAGGAAGGAGGTGAGCTCAGGGCAGTCGCTGCTGGTCTCATAGGAACGACCCTGGAAGTTCTTGTCCTCGTAGAAGATGATCTGCAGGCGAGCATGTCATTCGTACTTAACCATTAATTTGTCTGACTTTGCATTGCATGTTATTTTCTATAGCCATGCCTGTGTTGCTGTGTGTTCTTGTGACTGCAGACTGAAGTGAGTATTTCCGACATAGAGATGTAGATCAAATGTTGCACTTACTTTGCCCATGGTCATGTTGATGGTGAGTGATTTCCAGATGCAATGTTTCAACATCGTACCCTGTCCCTTTTATATAGCATCTCCGTATGCATTGTGCAGAAACCGATGAGTCATCATTCTATATTGTGGTACAGGGCAGCTCTGTAGGGTGGCACACTGTATGCCACTTTTTGCACTGCACAGAAGTGCATATTTGTGTATCCAGCAAGCTTATCAGTTTTTTTCTGATTTGAATTACCATTATGTTACTTTGAAACATTATGCAGTTCAAAAACTGTACCCAGTTATATTTAACTACAGCCGAATCATTCCTTCAAAAATGCAATGAGCAAATCTTTGACAATAAGCAATTATTTTATTTAAACGCACAAGTTATACAGTTTTCACCAATAAAAAATGACAACACATGGTTTCCATCAAGATGATACTTAATTGCAGAATTAACTTTTTTTTCTTCCTTCATTTAGCTTGGATCACATGTATGACCTAACATGAACATGGCAAAATGTAAAAACATGCAATGGCATTCTGATTTTCTGACGATAGCAACTCCGTAACAGTAATAGAAGTGTGCTGTGGGAAAATGAATACAGGCCCACGCGGGCCTTGTGATGACTCAGGAGGATTGAAACAAAAGGGTACAAGGTGCTCTGGGGGTGAAGGTCTATATAAAAGTGGCACTGGATAGCGTAACAAACTGTGTCACTTGGTTATCAAAAAGCTATACCATCAACATGGGCAGGGTAATGGTTTATATGCATTGAGTATTATATGAGTATATGAGTATTATAACATGATCATATAGTCTAATTTGATGAGATGGTATCATAAGTGAGGGAGCATTTAAGCACAGCTCGAACCTCTTGATAGACTACGCCTTAACAATGTAAAGTAAAATATCTCCTCAGTGAAAATGAAAGACAATTTCAAGGAACCGTTTCACTTGAGGCAGATAGCAATTAATTGCAGAAAAAGTTAAAAACGACACATACTACGTAAAGATAGATTTGTTTTTTAACAATCTCAATAATAATCTCAATGGACACCTGTCAGTTCAGTTCAAGTTCAAATACCAGTTTTCCTGAAATGATTCCTGTCCAGATTAGCAGCACTATTTGCTTATCAGAAAACCCCAAACACTGTAAGGATGCTTGTGGTTTCTTTTTGCCTGCAGATCATTTTCTACGAGGATAAAAACTTCCAGGGTCGTTCCTACGACACTAGCAGCGACTGCAATGACCTGAACAGGCACCTGAGTCGCTGCAACTCCTGCAGGGTGGACAGTGGTTGCTGTATTGTCTATGATCGCTCCAACTTCATGGGGAACCAGATGTTCCTCAAAAGGGGCGAGTACTCAGACTTCCAGTGTATGGGCAGCATGGGCATGGGCATGCTAAATGACATCCACTCCTGTCGCATGATCCCCATGGTAAGACAGGGACCACATTTAACCATATAGAAGCTGTGCACATATTTCTGTTTCAATGCATGCTAATCTTTCTCCTAAACATCACTGGGTAAAAACACAGAAAATGCAAGTTGAGCACAAACTCAAACTGATGTATTTTGAAAGCATATAGATGTTATAGCTAGTCATACCAGACCTGGCCATGCAGTAAATCAATGTATTGAATACACCGGTGAGAACACATAATTTACAAGCAATTATTAATCCATTTATTTATTTGAATTAATCAAAATATGTTATTGATTTGTATATAAACATGACAGTGACTTCACCTGTTCTTCCCCAACAGCACAGAGGATCTTACAGGATGCAACTCTTTGAGAGGGAGAACTTTGGAGGTCAGATGCACGAGCTGATGGATGATTGTGATTCCATCCAAGAGCGTTACCGCATGTCCGACTGCCAGTCCTGCAACGTGATGGACGGCCACTGGCTGATGTACGAGCAGCCCCACTACAGAGGCAGGATGATGTACCTGAGGCCTGGAGAGTACAGGAACCTCAGGGAGATGGGCATGAGCAACACAATGAGGTTCAGCTCTATGAGGCGTATTGTGGATATGTGTTAAAGTTACTTACATCAGAAGAATGTAAAATGTGCCAATAAAACTTATTTTGACATAATTATTGTACTTAGTATACATTTCTTAAAACCTGACAACTTGACATGTTCAGCAAAGGTCCCTCGTCTTAATCCCAACATTTCATTAAAAAAAAATAAACAAACCAAAACAGACATTCATTCACCTTCAAATCGACTCCAAAAAAGAGAAATGTATCAATTGAGCTGTATTTGAGTTTGAATGAGCATTTTGCTGATAGTTCTGTCAAACATTCAACCATAGACATTTGCTTATGTGTGAGCGACTTCATCAGATTGCATTTAAGTAAGCGGGTTTCCAACCTTAAAAAGGTAAGTCAACTTGGGGGCTGAGGGTTTTTGTGCCAGGAAGCCATAACTCTTCTTTCAAGTTTAGGTAGCTAATAGAGTTAGCTTTAACACTTAAAGTAAAATTGATAGTCAACTGTGAGCAACATACGGTATGATTTAGAAATAGTCAAAGCACATACTATCATCAGTTTACTTTTGATTTCCTTCAAAGCATTGTGTTAACTCCAATAATCTTTGCAAGTTTACAGTATGCTCGAGAGGTTTCTGCTCTGGCTTAATGTTTGTCTGTGTTTTCATTCTGCCTTACTGTATATCGAGAATATTCTCTTTTCCAAGTAGACAATGAGAGCTCATCAAAACAATACAGGACATGATAACTCTGCACACCAGATGATAGTGTACTGTACTGTACAGCCAAATGCTAAGTCAGGGGTTTTCACAATAGGAGGGCCCATTTCACTGGATTTAATATAAAAGAAAGGTAGGCTGAATGTTAATTGTATATTTTGTCTATTTAGGTGCACTTACTGAATAAACAAAGGTAAACATACATAAACGAAACATGAACATGATCAATTTGCAATTACTCCCTGTGTGAGTTAACAATTCATTTAAACTCTTGTCATACAGTATATAACTCAAGTATAACAAATATTTGAGCACTATATTAATGAACTTAATCCTCAAGGTACATTGATTTTGGAGTTGGGTATGAGTTACTGCACCAGGTTTTGTCATGCAGCGAGCATGGATCAGGCTGAATTTGAGAACCTTGCAAAATCCAAATTTCCACTTTGCAGATCTTTTGGTTGTTTCATAGTTTGTTTGTTTTTTAAATGAAATAAAATATTGTTTTACAAAATGTTCTGTGCCTTGTGCATCTTTGCAAAAATGTACATGCACATACACATGCATTTTACGTAAACTTGAAAGACAAAACATTGTTTTATCTTGAGTAAATACTTATCAAAAGTATGCCATGAAAGTAGTCTGCAGTTTGCATTTGATTTGATGATGAACACCCCCATTTCACCTTACAGAGCACTAAATGATAAGTTGCAATCTGCACAGCTTTGATGTATAATACAGTACTGACTGAACTCTGCTGACACAGAGATTTATACAACTGGGCAGCAAATTCTTTTGGAGCCACATCAAGCATAAAAGGCAGCGCTCCAGTTAGGAGTACAACAGAAATCAAAAAACAGTAACCATGAACGGGAAGGTAAATGAGGGATGGGGATCACCATGGGCACTCTATATTACCAAATCTTCTGAGAAAAAAAATGACTATGTTTGACAAATGAGACCGATTGCCTCTGTAAAATATCAACTAACTATGTAGACAAATGGTTGTATTAGCAGATTGAGTAGTGTGACATTAGCCTTCAGTACATAGCTCATCATCACTGTGTTGCAATCTCTTGCAAGGTCTCGCAAAGTTATTGCAAGATAGGAACAAGTTTAGCCTTGCCTGGTTTTTCCTGCAACTCAAATATCCGAATCCCGACACTGTCTGGGCATATTCTCTTATTCCGCCCAACAGATCATCTTCTACGAGGACAGGAACTTCCAGGGTCGCTCCTATGAGTGCAGCAGCGACTGCTCCGACATGTCCTCCCACCTGAGCCGCTGCAACTCCTGCAGGGTGGAGAGTGGCTGCTTCATGGTCTATGATCGCCCCAACTACATGGGTCAGCAGTACCTGCTGCGGAGAGGGGAGTACCCTGAGCACCAGCGCATTATGGGCTTCAGCGACTGCATCAGGTCCTGCCGCATGATCCCCACAGTAAGCTATGGCACGGTCCGGATTTGTGTGCACCAAATAGCAATTTCTCAAAGGGCTTGAGTCTGCCATAGGATAATTTTAGGCTGTGTTTGTGAAAATGTTTGTATGAGATTAATCAGTAAACTAGTAGACCACCTTGTTGACAGAAAATCAGATGAAAGCAATGATTTGTTGTTATGTTCCATACAGCCCAGAGGCCCCTTCAGGATGAGGATCTATGAGAGGGAGAACTTCGGAGGTCAGATGCACGAGCTGATGGATGATTGTGATTCCATCCAGGATCGTTACCGCATGTCCGACATGCAGTCCTGCAACGTGATGGAGGGTCACTGGGTCATGTACGAGCAGCCCCACTACAAGGGCAGGATGATGTACCTGAGGCCTGGAGAGTACAGGAACCTCAGGGAGATGGGAAATGATGACATGGGATTCCGTTCCATTAGACGCATCACAGATTCATATTAAATGTATTGCCTCTAAGTGCAGGCGTTTTTAATATACACTTTAAACACTTCATTTTTTTCTGTCTTATTCTTCCTTAACAAAGCATTATAAAATGAATAGCAACTGCATTAAACTGTTACAAAATCAGACCTGTTGTAGCAATTTACTTACTAGCAAATTTATGTTCATGTGCATGCTGCCAAGAAATATGGTGTGGTTTAAGCTGTTAACAATACCATAGTCCTCCAGAGCAAACTTTCTGCATAAACTACATAATAAAAATAAATTAAAATGATCCTCAGCATAGAGACCTAGTGGTCACAACCAGTAAGCCAATTACACTAACTTGACATGGATCATTCAAATCTGCCATTTAGTGTGCAACATCTTGAATAAATGCATAAGGCAGCGCTCCAGTGAGGAGTACAACAGAAATCAAAACACAGTGACCATGAACGGGAAGGTAAATGAGGGATGGGGATCACCATGGGCACTCTATAATACCCTAGAGTCTCATTGTCTCTGTAAAATATCAACTAACTATGTAGAAAAATTGTTGTATTACCAGATTGAGTAGAGTGACATTAGCTTTCAGTACATAGCTCATCACTGCATTGCAAAGTCTTGCAAGGTGCATTTGAACACTTTAAAGTTATTGCTAGAAAGGAATAGGTTTAGCATTCCCTGAAAATCGTTTGCTTTTTCTGCAACTCAATAATAAAAATAAATCTAACAGCTGCAGTGCATTTTCGAATTGTAAACAAATACAACAATAACAGATTAGTTACCATAATCAGCTTCTATAGTTAATGATAGTGTCAGCTGGACACCAATATGTAGGAAACAAGTGTTCATAGTGTAAATGTTAACATGGACACTTTTACAATGCTCCTCCCCCTACAAAGTATGATTAATGGAAATGATCCACTGTTATCAAGAGTAGGCTTCATATTTATGAGTGGACCCACACAAAAGAGTGATGTGATAATATCGTATTTTGACTTAATATTGTTACAGTATTTTATTGATTTATAACCACATGTGAAAAAACTACTTGTTTACAAACTACACTGTTTACAAACAGTGCTTTCATTTAGGTCAAAAATAGTCTGTGGCCTGTGGTATTTGAAAAAAATGTTATCGAGTCTAGGGAAATTTCTTTTTTTTTATCCATTCACAAATTACAATACAGAGTACTGACCTCTGGTCACGTACGTACACAATGATGAATGACAATTCTGTGACTGTAAATACAGTTCAAAGAGGCCCCTTTAACAATACAGCTCACTCAGTGCTTTAAACAATAGATATGTAGATTATCTGCATGTGAAGCAAGGTATAAAAGTATTCAAGGTTGGTGCATCAGATATACAAATTTATCATTTTCATACACTGTCAGAAGCCCTCTACAGATTCACCATGACCATGGGCAAGGTAAGTAAACTTCTGAAGTGCAAGTCAACATTGAAAAGTAGAATGAAAGATTGAATCGTCAAGAAACTGTACAGTAACAATAATTTGTATCATTCCACCAGATCATCTTCTACGAGGACATGAACTTCCAAGGTCGTTCCTATGAGACCAGTAGCGACTGCCCTGACCTCACCTCCTTCCTCAGTCGCTGCAACTCCTGCAAGGTGGAGAGTGGCTGCTTCATGGTCTATGACCGCTCTAACTTCATGGGTAACCAGTACATTGTGAACAGAGGGGAGTACTCTGACTACCAGCATATGTGCTTGAGTGACTGCATCAGGTCCTGCCGTGTGATTCCTATGGTAAACCCAAATTCCTATAACTATCTCAGCTAGTTGGACTCAGTTGGAAGGTGACCAGATTTGTTTGCAATGGGCCCTAATTATCTTGCTTCTCTCTCCCATTACAGCACACGGTGAAAATCAGTGAGACGGAGAACTTCGGAAGCGAGATGCACGAGCCGATGGACGACTGTAACAACATGATTGATAATCAGCCGATTGTCTGTGTTGATAAACCTTTTGTCCTACGGCCGGTAATATGTTTGGACGGGCCCTCGATGAGTGAATATAGCCAAATAATGTCACTCACTCATGCTAATCACTCTGTCATGGACTGATGGTGTGATCCAAGCTTGTCTAATAAATAAAGTGAACCCTTTTCCAATTGTGGTGCATTCCTTGGCCCTACCGTCTGACAGAAAATCATCTAACAATGATGGATCGTTACCGCATGTCCGACTGCCAGTCCTGCAATGTGATGGACGGCCACTGGCTGATGTACGAGCAGCCCCACTACAGAGGCAGACAGATGTACATGAGGCCTGGAGAATATAGGAACTTCAAGGAGATGGGAATGAACAACATGATGAGAATCAACTTTATGAGGCGTATTATGGATTAATTCACTGTTTTTTAACAGTAGATGTTTTATAAAGGCTTGTACATAAAAGCACATCTATACATTGTGATATTTAAGGGACAAAACACAAGAATCAACAACATTCTATAACATCAAAAGGTAAGTTTTAAATATTTTTTATATCAAATTATTGTAAAACTATAAACAAATACGAATGAAAGAAATTATACCACCATGCAAATCAAGGCTGATCTTCTAAAGGTTCAAAGCAAGAGGTGTGAGCAAGTTATGTCCTGTAGATAATTCATAAACAAAGACATGGTGGCAAGAAGAAAAGGAAGCACTCTCAGTCTTTCCCGATGCAGACAAGACAAGTAAACTTGACCTCCAGTCACCAGTGATCGAGTTAGTGTCTTGCACTGCCCCCTTACAGCAAGAAAACAGATCACTCTGTTTTACATGGAGGAGCACTTGGACTTGGCCCCCAGACGCCACTGATGAGGCTCACCACTGCCCTGGGAGGAGGGACAGGACGATGGGGATTCAGAGAATTTCTCTGATAGATGACCTGCATGCATGTGTGTGTATGTTCCACGATTGTGAGATTGGAAAAAGTTTTATTCTCAAATAATAACAATGGAGTCATTTTAAAACTCAATTTATGATGTACTATAGTTAGGTTACTGTTGATAAAAGATTTATGAATTAGAAAGTCCAAAAATATTACATGTTTACATTTACATTTAAGTCGTTTAGCATTTTTTTCTATCCAAAGCAACTGTCACAGAGTACATTTGTCAAGAATATATATTCTTATTTTTGAATAGTACAGCCCTCAGAGACATAACATAATTTGATTATTTAATGACTAAGCTTTGCTTTAACCTCAAATTTGTATGAGTTTAAATGTAATTGACAAACAATTATATTTTATTTCAATGCAGCATGATGTAAAAGCAAATATTACATATGTTTAGAGTTCAGCTAAATTGCTACCAGCATTAAATCTCAAACACTTTGCATTTAGAATTACAGATAAAAGTTTACCCTTTGTATGGTTTTAGTTCAGTTTACGGTAAACTACAACCTTCCTTTGTTTGGCAGGCCACTCAGTTCTTTTGTTATACCAGCGAGAGACACATGACAGTGTCCAAACATCCGAGAAATGTAATCTATAGAAAGTGCCACAATGGGAGGGTTTTGTTTCAAACAAAAGCATAAACAGAAAGAACTAGCAATGCTGACAATATTGAAATGAATAGAGGCTGAACTGTAAATATGCGCTGTATAAAAGCTGTACAGCGACACTAAATGTCTTCTATTTTGTCATGAGAGTAGACTGGGTATGGGAGGTCTCTGTCCTATTACTCTTTACTGTAAGCAGATAGACGTTTGGTAGAATGCATACCTTCTTGTCTGATACCTCAGATGACAATGTTTGGCATCACTTAAGGACAGTTAACATCTCAGTAGGGCTGAGCCCTGCAAACAACATATTATGCTTGCCATTTTTTGTTGGAAAAGTTGATCCTGCAGTGTAATACCTCACGTATGTATAAATGTGTTGAAATATTCAACTTAAACTATACTGTTTGTCTAGATGTTGAAAGGCAAGGAATGCTAATTCATGTGTATTCATTTTTGTGTATTGTTTTTTGTTGTAGCTTTTTCACTTTACTACTTTTAATTGGTTTATTTTTAGTGCAGAATCCTGTATTATGTGTTAAAGTAGTTCACAATGTTAAGAATACTTTTCTTAGATGGATCCTGAAAGTTCACAAGCATACATTGTTCTCTGTTTATCTGTATGTGTACAATGAGACATACACTGTACCATGGACCTTCACTTATTTCATTGCATTGATTGATTATGTGTTTTCCAAATAATATAAATAAAGAAATACCCTACAGGTGTACTCTGTGCTTGACAAAGACAAATTATACCCTTATTGTATTGTAGATCAATGTTATTGCATGTATCAACCTCACACTAAGTTTACAGATATGATGTGATGAGAGTATATTTAATTACAAGGTATGAGCTGTTAATATGACATTCAACCATTATACTAAAATCCAGACCAAGTTGTTGTGAGCTCACAGCATCAACTGAAAATACATTGTTTTTCAACAAAGTGACCGGCTAGGTCATCAGTTTCCATGACAATACCGCAGGTATATAAAGAGCATGCACCCCACCACAGGTGCGGTAGTGTAACTCCAACACAATGGGAAAGGTAAGACTGCTTGTTTTGCTCTGCATCATTTGTGCTTCAACATACAGTCTCCGTAGATTTTTCAACCGAAATCAATAAACGATGATGATTTGAGCCTTGGGTCTCACGTTGCAGTCTCTACAGTTTATCCTCTCTCTCTCAGTTGGGCTCACAGCTGGGGAAAGACGAGCTCCTGGATCTACAACCCTATAACACAATCCCGAAACCTTGATTGGTCTGTCTTTAGATCATCTTCTATGAAGAGAGGAACTTCCATGGTCATTTTTATGAGTGCAATGGAGGCTGTCCCAACCTGCACTCCTTCCTCATGCACTGTAACTCCTGTAAGGTAGAGAGTGGACTCTGGATGCTCTACGAACGCCCCAACTACACTGGGTACCAGTACTTCCTGAGGAGTGGAGCATACTCTGACTACCAACTCTGGATGGGTTTCAATGACTGTGTCAGATCGTGCCGTGACATCCCCATGGTAAGAGACAGGTCAAGGATCTAACCAAGGCCAGATATCTTGGTTTAATCATATCTATCAAACAATCAGGCATAGGATCACAACACTTAATGCCTCTACCTATACCTAATGATACAAATTGGTCCAGATTTTACGAGGCAATCCACTCTTTGAGGTATAAAAACATGCGCTTTTATCTCCACAGCACCAAGGGCCGCACAGAATGAAGGTATTTGAGCATGCTGAGTTTGAAGGTCAGATGATGGAGCTGACCGATGACTGCCCCTACCTCTCAGAACGTTTCCACTATAATGATGTTTACTCCTGCAACGTCATGGATGGCCACTGGATCTTCTACGAGCACCCATACTACAGGGGGTGCCAGTACCTGATCAGCCCAGGAGACTACAGAAGGTTCCACGAGTGGGGTAGCATGACTGCCAGGGTGGGCTCCATCAGACGTATCACTACAGAATTAACTTAAATGTGTTAATTACTAAATCGTTAGGGAATAAAGTCATGAACATTCCATTGCATGTACAGCATTTTTTTTTATTCACAACTCACAAAGTCCTCATACTTGAGGGAAACGTAACAATCACAAAATGTGTGTACATTGTTGAATTTTGGTTATTTTTGAGTTTCTGGAAAAACCATGCATTCGGATGGACCAAGAGTTTTTATCGTCATTATCATTCAGTTCAATAAGACTTTGGACACAATAGGTCTTTTGGGATGAGCAGTCTCCTTACTCAGCAGAATTTCATTGAAAATGATCATGTTACACCAGACTGAGTGGCTTGGAACAATTCTATACCATGGAAAGTTTGAGGCAATTCTATAGTAGCTTGGTTCAACCTTTTATCTTGGAACACTAATAGAGAACACATTTTACAATTCTACTAATAGTTCTTATCAGCTTATTTCGCTGATAATAAATCACCAGATTATAGGTTTTTCCACCGTCTAGTACTGCATATCAGTTCAGGTCTGCAGAAGATAAAGATGATAATGATGAGCATTCAATCATTCCACTGTGTCTTTGGTTTGGTGTATCAATCGCCCTCACAGTACTTCACACTGCTGCTGTCACTCCCCTGGTCGTGACACTGGTTCTGTTTCTCTTTTCCTTTGTGTTTTTCCTTTGTGTTCCCCTCCCTCCCTTTCCCTGTGTGTATATTGTTGCTACCGTAACAGTTACACCATGGAAACATCAAAAACAGCACAAGGTATTTCAAAAATGCAGGTTTATTGAGAACTGACAAAGGAAAATAATGAGCACTTCTAGTTGAAGTCGGTGATTCGTCGGATGGAGCCGACCCTGGGGCTCATGCCTCCCCAGTCGTTGTATCTCCTGTACTCTCCGGGCCTCAGGTAGTACTGCCTGCCCCTGTAGTTGGGCTGCTCGTACATCAGCCAGTGGCCGTCCGTCACGCTGCAGAGGTTGACATCCGACATGCGGAAGCGATCCTGGACGTTGGGGCAGTCTTCATTCAGCTCCATCATCTGGCCAGCCATGTCTGGCCGATCGTAAAGCTTCAACTTATAATTGCCTCGGTACTAAAACAGAGAATATCACATTTGTGAAATCCATGACAATAGATCTGTAATTGGCCAAACAATCAAACACATTTAAACAATATGACCATGAACCAATTAGCAGATTTGAGCAAACATTTTGTCAGCACAGCTGTCTTTTTTCTGGTCTAGTGTTTGGGTACTGGGGATCCTAACTGATCTCACCATTGGGATCATACGGCAGGACCTGATGCAGTCATTGATGCCAATCATCCGCTGGTTGTCAGAATACTCCCCTCTCCTTAGGAAGAACTGGTGACCTGTGTAGTTGGGCCTCTCATACACCATGAAGCAGCCACTCTCCACCCTGATGGAGTTGCAGCGGTTGAAGTAAGAGTGCAGGTCGGCAGAGTCACTCATGCACTCATGGTGATGGCCACCAAAGTTCCTGTCCTCATAGAAGATAATCTGTAGACAAGAGTTTCGACATTTTGAAAGTTACTTTTGTTTTGTAATTTTCACCACAGCTTAATGCCAATCGTTAGCATTTGATGAAATGCAATTTGATTTCACTGGAGATTAAAAAAGACAAGCGGGATGTCGGCTTACCTTTCCCATTGTCATGATTGGTGGTGGCAGATAGACACTCAATAGTGACTCGCCCTGTGCCCTTTTATAAAAAGCCGCTGTGTGATTGCGCAGCATAAAGTATTGTCATTCAAATAAGTACCATCTAGAGTAAGGGAAACCAATCTGGTTATGTATAGCAATGCTTCACTGTGTGAGGAGTTATTGTTCGTTGCCCATCACAGTTGATCAAAATGCTACCGTTCAGAGGCCGTATAGGCAGGGCTGGTCCACAGCATCAGCAAAACACAGTGAGGTCTGCATGGCACTGTCATTTTCAATATCCATGACATTTTTGATTGTCCTTTTTCAGCGCCGGTACGCAGAGGCACTTGGATTTCATCTGCCAATCTGTATTTACGTTAATTGCCAACTGAGCCAACTTATTTATGACAGATTCTATAAACAAATCCACGTTCATCCTCAATTTTCACGGTATGGATTGATATATTGAGAGCAACAAGGTTTTGACGTTCTGTGATAAAGTCAAAGACTATGGTACATGCAGGAATGAAAGAAATGGACGTGAGACTCAGAGACGCTGCAACCATTTTATTCAACGTGTGAAAAAAGGTATACAGTAGAATCTTGAAGAGGATTCTGTTGTCATTAGAGGTCCATTAGGCGTCGGATGGATCCGACCCTGGGGCTCATGCCTCCCCAGTCGTTGTACCTCCTGTACTCTCCGGGCCTCAGGTAGTACTGCCTGCCCCTGTAGTTGGGCTGCTCGTACATCAGCCAGTGGCCGTCCATCACGTTGCAGGACTGGCAGTCGGACATCTGGAAACGATCCATGACGTTGGGACAGTCGTCTGTCAGCTCCATCATCTGGCCAGCCATATCAGAACGGTCGTACATCCTCATTCTGTAGGAGCCACGATGCTGTGGAGACGTCAGAGACACCACCGTAACTTTAGATAACCAGGTGTCCAAAAACATTTCCCTGACCAGTATCTCAATAGCAGATTCACAGGGAAACCCTGCCATTTGCTAATATTAATTGAAGATCTCTATTCATACTGATTATGCTGACTTTGAGCCCACATTGTGTGATCATATCAGGCGCTTACCATGGGGATCATTCGGCAAGACCTGATGCAGTCAGTCATGCCCATCATGCGCTGGTAGTCAGAGTACTCTCCCCTCTTCAGGAAGTGCTGCTGTCCCATATAGTTAGCACGATCATACACCATGAACATGCCGCTCTCCACCCTGATTGAGTGACAGCGGTTGAAGTAAGAGTGCAGGTCGGCACAGTCACTCATGCACTCATGGTGACGGCCACCAAAGTTCCTGTCCTCATAGAAGATAATCTAAGGAGACAAAAAGCAGATGCTATGGTTCACATGATTCCCAGAAGTTCAGGTGGAATTCCTTTTTGGTCCTTCAGGAAAAGATTCAACCCCAATAAAAGTGTATCCATGCTAGGAAGTGTATGGGAATGCACATTAAAAACATATACCTTGCCCATGTTAGCTGATGGTTGAGTCACCTGCTGTGGTTTAACGCCATGCTCAGTGACATTCCTTATATGTGTTTGAGTTGTGGAAAGGTGTGATGGATGCCTTTGTCATTCAAATTAGCAAATGTTTTGAGTCAGCAGAAAGGTCACAAGTTCCATGTTCTTTGCAGTCCTCGCTGTGACATTGTAAATAATGTGACAGAACCTTCAAGTGAAGCACAATGCAACCTAATTTCATGAACACAAATATATTTACGTTTGACAGTTTTAATCTTCGCAATCATTTTGTTTAATGTTTGTTCTAATGTTCTAATATTTACTTTATTGTTATTGGTTTAATTGAGTATGCAGATATTGCATAGTGTGCCTAATTATTAATAATTATTTTAACTTCTTTCTGTTGTGAGATTAGCTTTCACATTGCAATATTGTAAAACCTCTCCTTAAATCTTCGTTAACAAGATGATTTTTGAATTTTTAGAATTGCTCTTGCCACTATACTCAACTTCCCTTCCTTTGACTGACAGTGACAGGAACCAACACAATTTGTGTTTACATGGAAGGGGAACTACTAGTCATGACATGGGATCTGTTTTCATTCTCACAGGTTTCCTCCCTGGACAATAAGCCTTTTCTTCTGTCCAATGATGCATTGTTTGTCAAATCTTTCTGGTTGGGATCTCTGCCAACGAGGCATGTTTCCACTGTGTGACCATGATCGACCCAAAGGTTTGACAACATGTACGTGTCAAGTGAACTTGGTGCAATACAACCTGGTGCAATAGAACCAGACTAGAACGATCCCTAGATAAACTTAGCTTGGCTATCTGAGAACCTGGAAAAGTTTTGTGAAAAAAAAACAACTACACTAATACCTATTTTTTACATTCTAATTGCTAACCCAGAGGCAGAAAATGAAGTACCAACAGCAGGAACCATTTGGGGTGTGAATTTATTGACTAGACAGTCGAGAGAATTTGGTTCCTAAAAGTCAGTGATCCTGCGGAAAGAACCGGTGGTGGCGCAGGTGGCTCCCCAGTCGCTGAACTTCCTGTACTCCCCAGGCCTCATGAAGTACTGGCGCCCTCTGTAGCTGGGGTGCTCATACATGGTCCAGTAGCCCTCCATCACATTGCAGGAGTAGATGTCACGGCTGCGGAAACGATCTTGGACAGAGTCGCAGTCCTCGTTAAACTCCATCATTTGGCCCTGGAAGTCGGGGCGCTCGTAGATTTTCATGCGGTAGGGTCCTCCACTCGTCTGCTGGGACAGTGGTGCAGATAACAGATAAACTGAGGCCATATGCACACTGACAATGCATAGGAATCAGAGAAGTCTACAGTTCACAAAAACAGTTGAGGCCATATGACTACTCAGATGGGATAATATTTGAGAAGTATGTGGCTTTGCTTTATGTTTTTCAGACAGATGCAGTTCTTGAACTTTGGTCTCATAACTGGGTCTGTTGTTTGACCCTAAAACTCCTAAACTGTTCTAACCACTGAATCCAAGAGCTCAGTGGACAGCGATAGATCAAAATGATATTGTCGTGCACACTGTTTGTCTAACAAAGGCCTTCAGAGACAAAAGACAGAAGCAACGGGTCCACAAATCCACAAAGTGCCCGAACAAAAATTCAACATACAAGCCTCTCACCTCCCTACTACTCACATAAGAGAAATTACGGCAGGAGCGAATGTTGTCATTGTATCCCATCCAGCGCTGGTAGTCTGGGTACTCTCCCCTGGTCAGGACATACTGGTAGCCAGTGTAGTTGGGCCTCTCATACAGCACCCAGCAGCCTCCATCCACCCTGATGGAGTTACAGCGGCTGAAGTGGGGGTGCATGTCGGGGCAGTCCGTGTCGCACTCATAGGAGCGACCCTGGAAGTTTTTATCCTCATAGAAAGTGATCTGAAATCAGTGTCGAAGTAAGAAGGGGGTCAATGTCACGCCATCTTGCCTTTCCTTGTAAGGAGTTTGAATAGGTTGAGTCAAATCAAGTTATCCATTTTCAACTCCAATTTGTACAGTATTGCATATTTCTAAGGGTTTCTAAACCTAACAAACGGACAGCTTTCCAAAAACATTATCAAGCATTCATACATTATAAAATAAGGCATATTTACAAGTACTGCCCAATTTCTCTCAGCCTTACCTTACTCATTCTGTGCTTAGAGTTGGGGCAGTTTTCCTCAATGTAATATCCGTGACAGAGAACTGTGCCTGTTTTATAAACCTCAGTAAAAGGTTGATGGATCGGACGTTTTGTTATTTTAATGAGGAGGGATTTGGTGCTTTTGCGATGCTGCCAAGGTCTTGATCCCGTCCATACAGATAAAACCCCTGATTCATCAATGCAAACATCCAAGCCCCGCATTTTATTCACTCACGTGTCTTCATACTGTAGCCTACGTTGTCTACAAAAAACTTTTATCTAGTAATCCACAATTACTGGATAATACATGAACACATGTTTACTCTTTGGAATGCTTTAGGTCATCACAATGTCAATCATTCGGGTAAAAAAACACAACTGCATATTAGAATTTAATACCCTGATCAAATTATGGAGTGGGAAGGGAGGTGGTAGGACAGTCCTTTAATTAATGGTGTGTCTTAACAATATCAGCTGTCAGTTTCAGTAGACTGGGTATTGAATGTGAGTAAGATAAACATCTGCAGAAGTATATCCTGTTCCCAATCAGCACATGATGAAGACACCTTTAAAAATCCAATAGACCGATGAGCTTGATTAGATCAATTGATTTGTCAATAAAAGCTGTTACTGACACCGCCAGGTTAAAACTTTGAGTGAAAAGAACACATTTTGTAAGCAAAAGCCTCTACTGTGTTACTGGTTGCTAGTCAGTTTGTGGTTAAAACTGTTGCCTGTCTATCTGTTTGTGGGCCCGTCTCCTATCCCACATGACATCAGGAAGCGCTGTGCGTAGTGACATCCGGATTCCAGGCGAGATGGTCATGGCGGAGGGTACAGCTGTTCTGAGGAGGAACCGACCAGGGACTAAGACAAAAGTATTGTATTTCTTAACATTCTAACGTGAAATAAGATGCTGGTACATGTTTTAAAGGTGTAGTATACTTCGGTATGCTAAAGTTACATTATTGTGGCTAACTAACAATCTGGCTAGCTAGCTATTACGCTTGTTGTCTCGCAAGCATCCAGCACTGTGACTGCTCTTGGCTACAACTAGAACTAGCTAGTTGTGTTAAACTAGCTACCAGCTAGTTAGCGACACAGCTAACATTGTCCAGCTAACTCGTTGACTGGCTCATTATTTCTAGCCTGATGGTTTTGTTATGCATTTAAACTAGTATACACAATGTGGTTCATTCGGTGGCTAATGTCGACTACGTACAGTACTTTGCTAATATGTTATTGTAGTTAGCTGTAGCTTAACTATGTTAGCAAAGTAGCTAGCCAGGCTGAAATTGTCACTGACATTGACAGCTGATCCGTCAGATACCAACAATGTCATCTAGCTAACTCAGATTTAACAGTAACCGTTCAGGCAAACTGAATTGTCGATGGCTAGTTTTCTAGCTTATCATGCAGGAGTTAGTGAAAGTTTAAGAAGTAGGCTACATTTACAACGGGCTAATAAAGGAAGGCTAACAGAATAGCCTCTGGTTTTGTAACGTCTACAGGATTTCTACAATTGGCCAGATGAGTCATTCGAGGAGATGGACAGCACTCTGGCTGTGCAGCAGGTGAGATTTTAAGCAAATAGGCAGCTATTAAAGTTAGAAGTGACTGTATTCCTAAGTCAGTTGTTGAAGGGGTCAATTATAGAACACAAGTCGGCATTGTGTTGTGGTTGGGCCTACCAATTTCAGATTGTGGGTCGCTATCATTCAAGCTGCAATTGCCTTGCAAGCGATTCTCGTCTTTTCGGTCTACAAAGGCAATTTCTTGCTTCTCCTCAGTACATTCAACAAAACATCAGGACAGACTGCTCCAACATTGAGAAAATTCTGGACCCCCCCGAGGGTCAGGATGAGGGCGTCTGGAAGTATGAACATCTCAGGTGACTGGTTAACTGACGTATTCTACTCTGGAACAGACACTGTGTACAAGGGTGTTAGGATGAATTTGAACTTGATTATCAATTGGTACATTTGTGTCAGTACACCAGCTTTTAGAGCATTGAACAATTTGTAACCACCCTCATTTCTTGTCAAATCTTCTGTGTTTCAGGCAGTTTTGTCTTGAACTGAATGGACTTGCTGTAAAGTTGCAGGTATACTATGACATCATGCTATTTGATTATCTTCATCTTCTTTGTTTTTCTACCTCTTCGAAGCGCGAACTTGCTTTTGTCAAACGCACACCTAAATCTCAAACTGGGGCTCATTGGGGATATGCTGAACACCATTTGCAACCAGTTCTCTTGCTATTCCAAAGGGAGAATGCCATCCAGATACCTGCACCCAGATGACCGCCACAGAGCAGTGGATCTTTCTCTGTGCTGCCCACAAGACTCCCAAAGAGGTGGGTACCCCCTCTGTCTCATCACAGGCTGGGCCTTCTGGGAGCAAGTGTGAACCCTTGCAATGTTTTCTTGACATTTCAGTGTCCTGCCATCGACTACACCCGACACACACTAGATGGGGCAGCCTGCCTCCTGAACAGCAACAAGTACTTCCCCAGCAGGTACAGATGATGTCTGCTCCATTCCCATAGCCCCACACTTTACACACAGCTCACTTATCTGAGCAATCGACGTTACGTCCTAATATACCTCCTTGATAACGACTGTAATTGTCTCCTCATCTTATTGTCGAGCACTTAATCAGCCTTGATTGTTACTAATTGTGCCATGGAAATCCATGTGACGTGACTCACTGTATTTTGGCTTGGTGCAGGGTGAGCATCAAAGAATCTTCTGTTGCCAAGCTGGGCTCAGTTTGCAGACGGATCTACAGGATATTCTCCCATGCCTACTTTCACCATCGCCAAATCTTTGACAAGTATGAGGTGAATAGCCGGATCATTTTCTGTTTCATTTCATACTTATCCTGTTTTGCTAACAACCCATATTATGTAAACCTTGCTACTTTCACTTGGGACTACATGTATCTCAACCAGTATATGCATCAATTAAACACATCTATGGGAAACAGTCCATAAAGTATTGAGTGCCTGTGACATTGGAAGGTGTTTTCCCCCCCTGTGCAGAACGAGACGTTCCTGTGCCATCGCTTCACACGCTTTGTGATGAAGTACAACCTGATGTCTAAGGACAACCTCATAGTGCCCATCATGGAAGAGGAGGTCCAGAACGAGGCGGAGGGAGAGAGCGAAGCCTGAACACCAGCTGCATCATGCCAAACCTACAAGGACACACACACACACACACACACACACACAGACCCTGTCCATACACAATTGTACATTATCACAGACCCAAGAGAAAACAAGCACACTAAAATCACATGCTAGTGTTAGTACAAAACTGTCATTGCTGTAATAACTGAGACGTAACATCTCAATCTAACCTGAATGTTTCAGATATAGCAGTGTTGTGGTGAAACGTTACATTCATTGTATTCCCTTGGTTGACTGTGGGATTGTGTCTTTACCTAACAACAGACTAACCTTGCCTTTCTGCTTGTTTCTTTCTTCTTAACTTCATATTCATTGTATTCTAGAATCTTTGTCAAAATCTCGGGTTGTGAGAAGTCACAGCCAAGGCAGATGAATGCCACAACCAAATGTTACAGACCGTGAAATCATGATCTTTTCCAGGTCAAGATGACAACGACACGTTGTATCTGTTTGAATGATGGGTCCCATTACAGCTACTGTCCCACTTACTCATTAAATCATTTAAGAGATACTAAAGAGTGGAGGTGTTGAAGCTCCGGGTTCCCTCATCTGACACTGCTTAAGGCTTGTTTGCTCACTGGACTAAAGATTCTGCACCTATTCTTTAAGAAAAGCCTTTTTCCAGGTTATTGGTTATATGGGGGGACGACTATTTTCATACGTCATTCAGAAAATCTGTTGATTCTATTCCTTTTGTTTTAAGAGTAATTTATTGTTTGAATTATGTGAGTAAATAATGATTGACAACTGCGTGGTGCTGTCTTAGATTTTTAAAAGCAATAGTTGGTCTTGTTCAATTTCTTCATCCCATGTTGAATTATGAACTATTGTTACTCAAACAACAAAGGCAATGTAACTCCTTTTTTGTCATTTTGTCCCTGGTGGATATCTATTCACATTTTATAAATTAAAATGTCAGATATATTTACAATCATGCATTTTTTGGTATGTTAAGATTTACACTCGTCAAATAATTTTGAGTGTAGGCTACAGTACAGATGCTGATTCAAAATCTAACTTTATTTCTCTGAACAAATTACCCCTTCCCTTTAGAAACACAAAGTTATAGTCTCACATTGAGTAAGCAAGTAAATAATTAGCAGAGGATACATGTAATGGGACATTGTGCTGGAGAGAACTATGTACCAAACATGACATTCTTTAAAGATGCTAATTTGACCCTGAGTTTTGTTCATAACACTGCTTAAGGTCTCAGTGCTTTTAAATGTAACTGGCATTACAATAACTGAACATAATGCAACATGCATATTCCTAGAAAAAAGACAGTATTTTGATACTGTTAAAGCATCCTGAGCAGACAGAACAGTAGCACAGTAAAACATCTCAAACACAAACTATTACACAATAAAATCTTCATATTTGCTAACAAATATTCTATTTCTGTTATATGACACATGCTAAACTGTTTCACACAAAGTTCCATGGTAGCTGTCATTGGCAATCTTCAGTATAAAAATTACTTGTTAAAACAATTAGTGTTTTAGCAACATTCACTACCATCATCATTTACTGCAACTGCAAAATAGTGTTCTGTTTCTGAAAATGAATGGCTATGTCCTAGTTGTTCCGATTGCAATTTAAAAGTATTTATTATAAAGGGGACATCATGAATTAAGTGAGGCATGGTAGACACATAATATGAAACCTAAAACCTCATTGTGGGGAGCAACCTCATTGAATAAATGACCAGGAGCACCAAAGATACTTTTGACATATGACAAGAAATAATAACAATGGGTATAGCGTTGACTTTTTTCCCAGTTATTGACTTAAGGTAATACATTAATTATTAATAGCTAATTAAGTGTAAAACCTGTAAAATATGAAGAAAATCAATTCCCAGAAAAGCTTATATATATTCACATGTATAAAGTATGTTAGGTCATTGAGAATGTTTTAAGATAACTGGAATATACATACCCAATAATCCCTCACACATTCATTCTTTCTGCTTTTCAAGAAAGATTGGCAACCAAAAATAAGAGGGAAAAGGCTGTGGCCATCTATCCTAACAATTAAAACAAAAGTTTAAGATGTCCATTTCACATGAGTTAAATTCTGAGCTTTTTGATGACCAAATACCATTAATAAAACTCAAATTCAGAAGACAGAGCACTCTATTCTCTTGTCTTTAATTAGGGGGGCAATGCAGACTGTTATGCACTCAAAAAGATAATAGTATGTCATCACTGCTGAAGGCACAAATACAACTGCCAATATTAAGTCATATTAATTTGAAAAAACTGGAATTTCTAGTCAGGAAGTGTTTTTCAGTGTTTTACCAACTGTAAACCAATTACTGACTGAAGTTTATTAAGGTGCTCAGGATATACTCAGATTGCCATTAGTTCCGAGAGAAATCAATGTAGAACTGTATTGATTTTCATACAGGTGTGGGAAGAGATATCAGACCCTAATGCTAATGTCTTCAGAGGTTAAGATTACAAAGAGAGCAAAGACCACAAAAAACCATAGCCCCACTA
The DNA here is from genome assembly GCF_054491055.1 of Hypomesus nipponensis. Taxonomy (NCBI): domain Eukaryota; kingdom Metazoa; phylum Chordata; class Actinopteri; order Osmeriformes; family Osmeridae; genus Hypomesus; species Hypomesus nipponensis. Next base: position 9,699,474 of record NC_140372.1, on the reverse strand, counting down.
GGAACACTCGACCTGAGATCAAAGTTGATGACTTCACACCCCGTCAGTTTCAGTTTGGCCACAGAACAGTCCAAGGCTGTATGCTCCTGTAGTGTTTTGTAGGTGGAAAGACTATGTTCAGTCATCTGACACAAAGGTCCATAACATTCTTGCTTCATTGATGGTCAGCATAATGGGCAGAGTAGAGTACTGCTAGATAATTATTAAATTAACGTCTTCAGAGCATTTAGTTGTTTTGAGAGTAACAGTAATATAATGTGGATGTTAGTGGCAGGATTGGGATTGCTGGAGGATGGATGGATGGATGGAGAAGGCTGTTGAGTGGAGAGAGAAGTGGGCTGTTGTCCCCCCCCCCCCCAAGGAGACACTATCAGAGGTGTAGGTGTGGGCGGAGTCTACTTGAGAGGCTCAGAGACGGGCTGGGGGGCAGGGTCTGTGATGTCTGGGCGGTAGTCCTTGTGCAGGTAGGCGTAGTGCGGGCTGCGGCCGTACCTGGGCTTCAGGCTGACCGCGGGCCCCCCCGCAAGGCATGGAACTTCTGCTCCTGGCGGAGGAACGGCTCAGTTAGTCATCTGAAAATGATCGCAAAACTCTCTGTGATTACGTTAAATGAACGTCCGAAAGACAGCAATTTTCTTTTCCCATACATGAGACGATCCTCGGCCGTACCTTTCCAGGGTCTTGCTGCATGATGATCGGGGCCAGTCCCCCAGGGCTCTGGGCATACATCTGATGGTAGGGAGACTGACCCATGTGATCCATGTACTGCTGCAAACACAAAGCTCCTTAAGTAGGCCACATATGACATTGTGCTAACACAGCTTATTTTTTTTTTTTCCACAGAGCTTTGCCACTGTGTTTTTGCGGGCCTCGGCAGATTGACGAGGAGCAGATGTGTCTCTGTACCTCTGGGACGGAGGCCTCCAGGAGAGGCAAGGCAGCCTGGACACAGCCCCCGTCTGCAGAGGGCTCTATGGGCTGATAGAGGAGCTCGGAGGGCTGCATGTACATCACCGGGCTGGAAGGGACCGGAGACTGAAACACACACACACCCAAACTGTTACAGAACGCACCCTGAACTCCCGTCTACCTTCATTGTCTGCTGCTGCCCATCCATGGTTTACCTGAGGGATATTCCACTGCAGGTGGCCGGGGGGGACACACTGGGTGGGGGCCTGATGCACGACACAGACATGGACAAGCGGTTCAGTGCAAGCAGTAGGCTGTGCGTGAGGCTTCACGACAATGTCCATTTGATTTGTATTATAGGAGCTATAACATATAAGGAGGCCTTGATGCGTGGCCTCATGGAGTTCTCATGGAGCTCGATTCAGACCTGGTAATGGTGGTAGGCTGCTTGTTGGTAGACTGGTTGAGGCGGGTGGGTCAGCATCACAGGAGAGCCCGACACTGACCGAGAGTGAGACTAAAGAGATCGTCAAAATGAATTATGAAGACCCACACCCACATACACGGCACACACCCACCCTCAGATTAGGACTTACAGGCCAGTGTGAAGCCAGGGGCTTGATATCTGGGCTGTGGAAGTAAGCCACTCCGTTGTGGTAGGTGTAGGGGTAGCCTGTGGGGGTGGTGAGGTACATGGTGCCACACTGAGCAGGCACGGCCATGGCAGGGTTGGGGCCGGACACAGAGAAACTGTTGGCTGGGCAGAGGGGAGAGGAAACCATCATCATCATCATCCGTTATTCTCCCCTCCATCCTATACCAGTCAGTTTAACACGTGCAAATATTCAGCAATATTTTTGAATGAAATAATTACAGCAACAGCAAAAACACAACATGATTCTACTCATGTAGTGAGTGAAACAAGTGACGTAAAACAAGTTTCTTCCTCTCACGTACAGTGCACCACCACTTGCTGCTTTCGGATGGCCTGGCCAATGTTGAGCCTCTTGTCCCTGAAGCTGAACCGATCTGCCTGAGGAACAGCAGTGTCAGACTTAGGCACAGCAGGACTCCACCTCAAGATCAATGTTTTTTTTCTGGCAGTCTATACTTACTTCATGAAGGACTTTCTGTGCATCATCTTGTGTCTCAAAGGTAACAAATCCGTATCTATAGGATGGGCATTTAGCTGATGTTTAGCCAACACAACGTAGGGTGGGACATTTGAACCAACAATGTCTTGAATTTCAGTTATACACTCTTCAATGAGTTATACATCTCCTCAAATAGATGGAAATAACCCTCCTTGGGCCTACTTTACTGTAAAACCTTTTTGACCAGTTAAATATAAATCAAAATGACAAATTAACCTTATCATCCAGCCATTTGAGCTTGACCACAGCAGTTCAATTACCCTATTTATCATAATTGGAAACTCATTCCAATCAAACTCACCCTTTTGATACCCCAGCACGGTCAGTCACAATCTTCACCTCTTTAACTGCTCCATGCTGGGAGAAGAACCGCCTCAGGTCATTCTCATTTGTCTACACACACACACACACACACACAAACACATTAGTCATTTTGTAGCAATGGAAAAAAGTGGATCAATAGACAAAAAAGGACACCAAACAAGATGAGAACTCACCTTGAAGTCAATGCCTCCTACAAAAATTCGATTAGGGATAATGGTTCCAAAACGTGGGGCATGGTGAGACTTGGTAGTGTTGCTGGGCTCAGCAGACTCAGGATCAGGGGAGGGAGACGGAGTGCTGGTCTGTGTCTGTCACATTTAAACAAAGACGGTGGTCATGGGGAGAAATGGACAACATCTAATCTCTACCTCGACACGCAGTCAAAAGTAGTAGAACAAACTTCTTTAACTTACTATATTATAATATATACAAATATTACATACAACAACATTTATATTTCGAAACAGCACTTCTTCTTTTTTTCACTTGAAAGGCACACCTCTTCCAAAGGAAAACATTTATCTTTGTATACTTTATTGTAAAATGATTTTTAAGTCCAGTTGATGACCTCTGGGACATGCAAACTCTAGGAAACGAAAATTAGCTAGCAAAGTACATAATAACTAGTTAGCTAGCAACTCATCACTGGTTAACTTAAACCCTAGTTGGGTTAATCGCAAATGGCCAACATCGATTTTTTTTTACTCAGATGACAATTTGTTGAAACAGAACTTATTTATTCTTTCAGACCAGGACGATTTCTTGGGAACCAGACAAAACAGCAAGCTCATGTTTTGGTCTGGCAATGTCAGGCAACAGAACTTCAAAGGCACACCTGCTATTAAAAAAAATACCTATCTGTAGAGCTAGGTAGGAGAACATTGTGTCACAAAATTTCATAGTGAGAACACTTAATGGAATTTTGTCAAGGAAAACTCTCGGAATCTAAAACTTGTAAAATTCGCTAGCTAACTACTTTCAGATACTTAGTTACCGTTAACTCCGGTTAGGAAACTGGTTAACACCATTGTGATCATGTACATCAAAAATCGCCAGCTACTTAACAGCTAGCTTAGCTATCACTAAGTAGCTTGTCAGTTAGCTAACCTGTTATTTATGCTTTAGCTAGCCTAGCTACTTTACTATGAATCAATATATTAACAACCAGCATGAGTATTCACAAGTCAACAGCTTACTTTAATTTGCTAAAGCCAAATTGTCTATTAAGCAGCAAAAATAAATAGCTTGCACTAGCTTTCTAGTTAGCGTCATAGACTGATCAGAATCATTGAAATGGAAGATCACTTACGGCTACTTCGCTCTCCATCGCTGAAGCCAAGGCTTGATCAGTCTTTATAAATGCGGTTAATTAAGTAATTACGTTTTATCTAAGTAGGTAGAGGCTAACGATATAAAACAAAACATACAATTTTAATGGGGTGCTAATTTGCTCATCCCCCGTCTCCTGTATCTCACCACTCCACCGCCGTTGTAGGTTTTATGAAGTTGAACTTCTAAACTCGCTCACTCGTCTCCTTTGGCTAACAATGCAGCACCCCCCTAAAATATCACAGGTGTAAACGCTCAAAATATAAATGTACAAATAGCCTCATGTTTAGTGTGTCTTTTTTGTAAACTTTTATTTTATATTACCTTCATATTAACAGTCCCCGTAAAAAAAAAAAACTATTATTATTAATATTTAAACGCGGTAGAGTATGCCGAGAGCCAGTATGCCCTATCTTCAGGAAATTGAAAATGGCACCTTCCAATTCTGACTGAAGGCGGGAGAAAAACAAATTATGTCACCAGAGGCCTTTACTGTCATTAATGATTACTTTTCATGTGTTGATACCCATTTTTCTTTATTTTTTTCTTTTGAAATGTGTCTCAATGGTAGCAGCATTAACATAATTGTATCCAGATGGCGTCAGAAACAGAAGACCGCATGTCAGTTTGTGTATTCATGCCGTGTAATGTTAGGTTTTCTGTGATATGTTGAACGACGGTGATATTAATTAAGTCTCTTTGACAAAATTATGGAGGCTGGTGATGGCTGGTGGGTCTCATCAATGACAACATCCGGAGGACGTCTTCATCAAAACTGGTTTTATTCCTAGTTAAAACTACGCCTAGACATTTACGAGAGAACAAAATCAAAATAACTTTTCGACAATAAAAACGGAATAAATTGGTCGCTGGTGCCCTTTCTTATGCAATGCTCAATAATACCCACACGGTGGCGATATTTCTTCATTCGCTCGTTGTTGTCCATATTCAGCAACGTTGCAACAGATGCATCCAATAATCATTGTCACACACGTTAGGTTTCCTAATAGTACATCTGACTTCCACAGTTTAAAGGGACAACACATAACATCTGCACGGATCACACTAATTAATCATACGCCTTCTTAATTTAGATGAAACTATTTAGAGTTTCAGACCGTTTGATGGAACCATCCAAACCAAACAGCTCAAAAATAGAATGTCTGTTTAGCAAAGGTATCTGTGTACCTGACTTTGGCTACGCATAGCGTAAAGCAGAGACAAATCTGGTGATTGCGACTGTAGCTTAGTAGAAAAGTCTAAACGAATACCCTCTCATCCTGACTAAAGTTTGACCACTGATCAGTGTGTAAAGAGGTGTGACTGGTCATCTTGTCTATGCCTGCAGAGCAATGGGTTCTGTGAGGGGGACATAATGCATGTAAAAATGCATAACCATTTGGCCTTGTTATTGGGATGAGGGACAGGGTTGCTCATTCACTTACATTTTTTTTGCCGTGTTAAAAAGAGGGAGTGTTTTGCCAGTGTAAATATAGGCAGACAGTGCTCATGTGAGCAAGATCCTGGAAAGGACATTATGAAACGCAAGTGACTTCAGCCCACCTGATGTTAAACACAATTATTACCCCTGGTCACAGTTGGGTTTGTTCTATTTTCTGAGGAAAAGGTTCTAGTTCGTAGTGTTCTTCGTCTTCCTGCCCTGTATTATGAAATATTAACCACTGTGAAAATGGCAGAACAGGGGCTTCTTAAACTTTAACAGCAAGCTACACTGACTTGTATTATATACTCATCCTTGTCGCACTGTTCATTTATGGCCAGTCAGTAGATCTGGTGTGAGACCTTTCAGAAGGTAGTTGGCTGGGTGGACGTTTAGCTGCACAGGTAGCAGCTGACTCATTAGCAACGGGGTACAATCAGGTGTTGCAGTCAGAGCACTTTGTTAATAAAGCCCCAGAAAAGTCCAAGATGTCTCCATTGCCTGACATAAGTCATCGCTGCAAAATCAGGATCTTTAAAGAGCCACTTTGACTTTGATTATAGGCGTCTTGGAGCTATAATTTCTCTCTGATTGAAGACAGATCACTCTTTAAATGAAATTCTTTAAATTGCATCTTATTATTCCCTCTCTTAACCACAACAAAGAGATGGCATGCAAGTGTTTCCAACAGTGACCAAAGTTGCACATTCACTACTATTACCTGTACTGTATTAACACCTCAGAAGGGGGGCTGACTGATGGAAAAGTTTGAGTTCCAAACTCAAACCATAGTATACATTTAGACTGGCTCAGACAGTTATGCACATGATGGCTGATGTTTTCAGTATCCAGTAGTATTTGCATAATGCTGTTGTCGTGAAAAATATTCTGTCTTCAACCAATTCTCAAAGTTTGAAACAGCACTGAAACTCAACAAGGTCTGATGCAGAGTGTTAGGGTTCGGGTATAGAATAGAATTCAGAGTGAAAGAGATTCCAACAAACTGAGTGTGTTACCGGGAGCAGACTGGAATTTTTCTCCGGATATTCCTCTTCAGTTCTGTGATTTTGCTATTGGTACATTATAGTTGGTCACAGATGCATTTATGCATTCGCACCCACTTGGTCAATTGTCATAGAATTCCCACTTTCTGGGTATCCCACTTTCTGGGTCTACGTTTGGCCTTGAAATCAAGCTGTACTGGGCTGCTGAGAGTAGGGTCATAAATCTGTTTCATGCTATCTGGGCTTTGTAGTCCATGATATCTGGGCCTTGTAGTTTTCTATGAAAGAAGCATATGCACACTCTTCTCTCGCCCTCAGCCCCTAAATATCCAGATTTGCACTTTGGGCTTAGTATCTTTTACATATCAGTGGCAATACTAATCAGTCAACAGCTTTGCATCTGGTTTTCAGTAATATAGCATATACAAGTAAAAAAGGTGATTAAGAGGCTTATTTTCAATTATATAATCCATGATCATTCTCCATCTTCATAATTACAACAACGTGATGTCTTTTCCACAATACTATGGATCAGATGTGTAATGAGCAGCATTTGGGTTTTCACCCAAGTGTGTTAAAGACCATTTTTTTTCTGTATTTTTTTTATTACATTTGATCACTTTTCGTATGCCCTTATCATAATCATAATTTTCACAATCTTCCATCTTCAACCCTAACCGATAATCTCCCCCTTCCTCACATTACACACACACAAAAACACACCTACACAAACTTGTTCATGTAGCACTTAAAGTACTGTTCCTCCTCCCTACTGTTAACTGCTGAAAGGCTCATGAAATGAGGCCTATAATGACTCCTCCTCTCTGGTTCAGTCTTCATTATTTTAACCCTTCATTTCCCTATTGTCTGTATAGTGGGGGGCTCACCACTGGAGGTACCATCACTTGTTCATTGCCACACTTAGTAAATTGGTCTCTGAATTTGCCTACGAACTCCGGCTGTGCTAAATGAGCTGAGTGCGCTTGATAATTACAGCAATCTACCAGCCCTCCCATTTATTTCACACTAAGACAGTTTTTAGATAAAACTGTGATCTACTTTACTTAGTCAGAAAAATCACGTCTGGAAACAAAAGAAAAGAAAGTCAATCAAAAGAGCTGGATGAAACCTCCTCTGTATCTGTACTTTAATGCACAAGTCTGTAAAAGTCTTTAAGTGTGTACAGGACTAAAACCTTACCTATTTTCTTTTGTTTAAAATTTGCATCATAGCACACTCACTCCCGCCTGAAAAACTGTATCTACCTTATGTAAAGGTGTTCAACACACTTTCAGAATTGTTCTTTCTCATGGCTGTCACTTGATCATTTCCATGGCGAGTCATTTCCCCAAACTAAAGTACACTACAGTGTACTCTACACTAATTTGACTTTTTGTTTATCTTAAATGACAGACTTTTCAATACTGGTAATATGAGGAGGTCTGTGTGTGTGTGTTTGCGTGCGAAGGGTGGAGGGGGTGACCAGATGCCCTTACCCAGATGATCTATGGCACTCTGCAGTCTGCGAGGGTGTATTTCAGACCCACTTCTTCCAGACAGTCTCCAGTGGCTGGCAATGCATGTCTGGCTTGTGTGCACCAGGCCACCCGGCCAATCAATTAAACCAAGACACAAACACAAACAGTAATTAATTACTGTCACTGTCACCTAGGTGTCTGGCTTATGTGAAACCACTGGTTGGTGTTATGTAGATACTGAACAATACTAAGGAGTAACACAAAGTATTGGTATAAGGGGAACTTTGTGTTTTTATATTGCTTAAATGTTGTATTTTGCTTGTATTTGATAGGCTTTTGCGTTGACAGTTGCTTGTATCCTGAAGTGTTTGGTTTTATTGTTATGTGCAGGAGTCGTGCATGAACCCAACACATGCACACACCCTCTTGTCTACTTTGCTGGATTGCACAGTTAGACTTTCTTCTTGAGAGGTTTTGGATCCTTCTCCCCTGATGGAACCTTGTACCACAAAGCCTCCCACACAGCCCATACAAAGAGGAGCAGAGATACGTGCCTTAAATACAGGGATTAACTGGAGGATAATTGACATGTAGAGAGACAGAGAGTGATTGGGAGGGCCAGGAGACAAGCTGATGTGTAATTGCACGACTCTCTAACCCTAAGATCCGAGCTTAACGAAACTCCTGGTGGCATTTTGTGATTGGCCATTCAAGATTCTCGTTTGTCAAAATGGTAGCATCTGATGACAGCAAAATTGCGAAGATTGAGCAAAAGAAAATGACTGTCGATACAATGAAGCCTTCAGCGTGCCGGGGGTTGTCCTTGAATTGGTCAGATATTTGTTTTTCAGTCCTTGGTTATGCCCGGAGATTCAAAAACTTTTCCTTTTCAAATGTGAAGCCACCACCTGTCAAACGCTAAGCAGGCACATTCATGAGGTAGAAAAAGCAGTTGAAAAGAAATAAGATACTTCCACTTGAAAGTATCTCCTTCTATCCTTATATTATATTCTACTCATCTGGAATATTGAAAAAGATCACTTCTGGGTCAAAAGTGTGTGTCCAGTTCTTAGGGGGAATACAAATGTTTCTCTCCACTCAGACAGTTGAGAGAGACATAGATTGCTGGGAAATAAACCATAAGAGAGTGGTTCATCTCCAACTATGTAATTACTTTACAAATCTCTGATTTCCCTCCTTCATCTGCACTCTGTTTTTAGACGGGACATTCCTTTGGAAAATAAAATAAGCTCCTTCAGAAAGTACAATACCAGAAATGAGGGGTTTGGATCAAAATTTGCAGAGGCGTGGTTGGGTCGACTGGCCGCTACTGTGTTACCGTGTGGTTAAGTTCCTCTTGTTTTCCCTCTTCATCTGGATGTAAGGACTATGAAAAGGTGCCCGTTCAACCATGCAAAAAAGTCATGATATGTCGAATCATTAAACAGTCTATTAAACTCTATGTTCTTGATAAGATACTTTACTACCATGTTCACAAAGTTCAGAAGAAGAAACCTTTATTGATCATGTGATCAACACACGTGTGCTGGGAGCGGCCAAACCAACACACCCACACACATTAACTAACAGACACACTCACAAACACACACACACACACACACGAACACACACACACATTCAGACCCACATGCTGGAGTGTCTTCAGATGAACCATCCCTCTGTGCTCTCTCCCATCCTGTTATCCTTCCTCAGAGGGCAGCCAGGAACAGGGATCGGTCCCATCGAGGCGACCGGGAGCCAAGTCCAAGCGCTCACCCCTTCAAAATGTGTTTTTTACATGGAAACCCATGTTAGTACTGGGATAACATGCAAACTCTTCACAAAAAGTTCCAGGAGATAGTCCACCTTAGCGCCAAATAGTGCCGCAAGTAGATATCAAACCCAGGGCCTTCTTGCTACAAGGCATTGTGCCACCGTACCAATATAGGTTTACCACCCTCCCTAAATGTCTAATCTCTCTCCTTGACAAACACACACACACAAACACACATAAGTGCATCTAGATAAAGACATCTCGTTTAACCCCTACTGACAGAGCGTCTGGGAGAGCTCAGGTGACCATCACTGTAGACCACCCTCCTCACGCTACACAATGTTTACATTACACTGACAGACTTTTATTGGTTAATACAATCAGACCAGCCCAACGTAGGCCAGTCAAGACTAACAATTCCTGATATGTGTGTGTGTGTGTGTGTGTGTGAGAGAGAGTATCCATACATGCAAGGACATGCGTGAGTGTGTGTGCATGGAGTGTTTAGGCTATCGGAGAACCATATTTAATGAGGAGTTTCCTATTGATAGTGGCTCAGTATGCTCTGAATACTAAGGAAATAAAGAACACATGTCCTTCTATCTTCTCTTCCCTGTCCACCTTCCCATGATTACACCCCAGCCTTGAAGACTTTCTGTCAGATGATCGTGCATAGCTTATCAGTGTGTGAATTCATGCTTTCCTGCGTGTGTGTAGTCAGTCTGTCCGACACGGAACCAAACAGAGCAAATGCTCCAACCTCAAGATGCAATTCCCTCATCACCCAATAGAGTGCAGTGGAGTCTGGCTGAAACGGTGGCCCCTGCGGGCCCTAGGAGTTTAAACATTGTTTGACCGCCTGAGGCCAAAAAGCATGGGTGCTCTTTACCAGAGCCACAAGGAGAAAGTTGAAGACTTTTGCACATCCCTTTGTACACAGCGTAAGTGTGAGCGTTGATATCTGTTGGAGACAGAGCTCAGTTGAAGCACGGGAATGAGAGGATGGCAGAGAAGTGCTGAGCTCACTGAGCTAGTCCTCAGGACACAGGCCAGAGGAGGGCTGGGAGGCCTCTGTCAACACCCCTGCCTACTGCCCCCAAGCTCTCTGCCAGGGTCAGCCCGGGTGCTTATACTGGGGGTAGTGTGTGTGAAGAACAGGGCTGGCACCAAGGGACTGGTGCTGGAAGAGGGGGAAGAACTGGGGCTAGGGTACATACTCTGTGATAGGTCAGAGGTGGGGAGAGTATGTGTGTGTGTGTGTGTGTGTGTGTGTGTGTATGCGCATGTGTGCGCGTGTGTGCACTGGTGGGCAGGTCTTGGTCTAAGCTGCTGGCTCAGTGTTCCAGAATGCCTGCCTTCTCTGCCCTGCTCACCACAGCTCTCGCTGCATTAAAGCTAAATGACCTCACTAAACATGCAGCAAGACAGCAAACAAGAGCCGGGCATGTCGAGAATGGCACTTTATACTGCGGCGAAAGCCACACACAGCATTACTGCTTGGTTAGGCTGTTACATGGGTGATAGTCTTTGTACTTTAGATCACATAAAAAGCAAACTGCCATCCCTCTGATCCATGTAAGAGGAGGCTGAAAGTGTTGTCTGAGGTCAATTCAGTGGTTGGTTTCATTTGATTGCTTATAAATGACAGGGAGGGTTGAGATCCTTCTCGCATGACTGGGCTGTAGCACGAAATATGAAAGATGGCCGTAAAGCTGAGAGTGATTACCCTGAAGGACAAGCTCATTAGGATGAACATACTTCGAGAGGTCAGTAGGGTTCTTTCCCCCTCCAACCACATAGTGTGTTAGCTTGAATGCCCTCACCCTGACTGAGAAGTGATCCCCAGCCACTGCAGATGGCCACACCCACACGATGGATCTCCACCCAGAAATCCCTCCTCTGATCCAGATAAGCTGGTGCACACAAGGTCACTGTCACCTGGAAATATTTATCAAAAGGCTTCACTGAGAGCTGAGTTTGTTTATTTATACATGTTTACTGTATATATCTGTCCATGTGGTCAAGTGTTGTTTCTATGTGTAGTTTATGGCACACATACACTATTTGTTGTAAAAAGAAATATAGTACCGGCCTTGACATGAAAATAACCTGTTGTAAAACCATAAACTGTATTATTGAAGAATTTGTTCCCATAAACTTTTTATTCTCTTCTGGATTTCCCTCCCTCTGCTAGAAGCCTTTCCTCTGATTGTCATGTTCCCATCTGAAGGGTGACAGCTCAGCGAGCGCTCTCCCCTGGACGGAAAAAGAGAGGATGAGAGAGTGTAAAGGCAGGTTTTTTTATGGACATACCCTTGTGTGCGTGGTGTGGCTGAGGTCCTGGTCGCTGTGAACATGCCAACATTCCCTCTGTGGGCCCAAGGCCACAGACGCCTGCGTGGGCCTGCCTCCTTTGTCTCCCACCCTGTTTGTTTGCTCTTTTGTGAAAATATTTAGCCAGAAGGATGTTTGATTGCACCATGCAGCAGCAACACCCATTTATTTCTGTAAAAGTAGACATATATTTAGGGTTTATGCTACGGCGGCTATATTTATCGGGCGCTCAGAGCCACCGTCAGAGTCAGAGAAGTGAAGTTTAACAGCCTTGATCATGGGCTAGGGAGACACATTCCTGATCACCCATAATTCCCTGTTCCATCCAGGGAGAGAAAGGGATGGAGAGAGAGGAAGCGAGAAAAAAATAGAGATTGAGAGAGCGAGAGAGGAGGGAGAGAGAGAGAGAGAGAGAGAGAGAGAGAGAGAGAGAGAGAGAGAGAGAGAGAGAGAGAGAGAGAGAGAGAGAAAGAGAGAGAGAGAAGAAATAAGGGGTCTGTTGGTCTCTTATTTACCTGTCATTTTGTACATTGGGCTCGTGAATAATGCATAGTCTTCATTGTAAGGGGAAATGCGATGAACAGGCAGACTGAGAGAATGAGGTAAAAATCTAGTGATTTGTTATAAATTGGCTCTTAGTCGCGCTCGATCCAGGATCATGAATTATTTGGTATCATAACACTAATGTTGCATTAGCTGCACGCCTGGATGCACCTGCACATTCATACTCTGTTGTTTACTCCCCCATCGCCTGTTGTTCTCTCCTCTCCTGGTGATCTCTGCTGAGAATGTGCGGTGAATATAGGTCATTTAATAGTGTGTGTCTTTGTTTGTTTGTGAGTGTGCGAGTGTGTGTGTTTGTGTGTGCGTGCATGGGGGGAGGGGGCCAGTGTGTGTGTGTGTGTGTGTGTGTGGGTCACTAGATGCAGCTATAGGTGTCCCAGCAGCATTGACACACACACATACGCAGCAGGGGCTGTGCAACGCACTGCTATTAATACAGCCTGGGCCACTTTAATATTTCATTTAGCTGATGGACTGCATCTGGGGTGCTCTGCGAGGCAAACATCATCGTACATACAAGGGACTGAGTGACTTAATTGGAATTAGAGCTGAAAATTGTATTAAGCCCAACATTATAGCGAACCCGTTGCCTTTTTAAAGTGCTCTGTTCTGTTGTCTATCTGGGTTGCTTTCACAGTCTTTGAGAAGCGCTGTATTTTCATTTAGGATTAGACAACCATCCTCTCAAACAACCCCCCACTTTAAAAGAGAGCTCCAAGAAACAGCCAATTCCGCACTTCACCTTGCTTCAGACAGATTTGTGTTGAGTGCACTGTAGGCCTCCATCCCCTGACAGTGACAAGACAACAGACACAAACAAAGAAACAAAGTAGCATTCGACGGGCAGGCACGCAAACAAGCTGTCCTGGACCATGACCCCCCCCCCCCCACACACACACACACACACACGCAAAAACACACACACGCCCAGCTGTCTGCCACGGTGAAGTCTTTGTTTTATTAATCACTGATGAGGCTTGTGCACCTCACTGTCTATGAGGTAAACAGCCTACAGTTAGGTGACATGCTTTTGCACTTTGAGTGTTGTTTCCTTCCCTCTTGTATCAGCATGTGTATCTCTGTGTGTGTGTGTGTGTGTGCGTGTTGGTGTCCGTGTGTACACAAGCGTGTACGTGTGCGATTGAGCTGTCGCAGAGTTCAGTCGACAGGCCGCCAAACAGCATTGTTTTAGAGATCGTGTGCGACTGTTCGCGGTGAACTTCCCAATTCTGGTGTCGATTTACAAATAAACTGTGACCTCGGAGATGAATTCACGACGTCCCTCTTCCTTTGCTTCTTTTTATATTCTAGTTGTTTCTTTCTTCCTTCCTTCCTTCCGTTCCCTCTCTCTGGCCGTCGTTGGTGAGTGGCGTGGTAGCCTGGGCTGTGCTGAGAGGCAGGGGAACAGGTTCTCAGTGTGGCTGCGCCGGCTCGACGCATCTGTAACGGTGAGGTCGCGTCATTAGGCAGTTGTGAGCTCTTCTGCATGACTGGGCAACTGGTCCGCTGGGGAACCCAGAGGAGGGACAAAGAGTTGCCAGCCAACGGGTCGGTGTGTTTCATTATTTATTCATGTGCTGTATATCTTTGAGTCGCAGACATACCTGTACTCTTCTCCAGTCGTATCCTTCGGTGCACCGTGGTAAGTGGTTGAATCGTGCAGTCCAGTGGCATGTAGGCATGTGTGTGCGCGGGTGTGTGTCTTCACGCTTGTGCAAATGGGTGTGTGTGTGTGGGGAGCTTGGCAGTGTGAGGAGGGGTTAATGATGTGGTTGAGTGCTACCAGGTTGTGATTAGCCCGGCATCTGCTCTCATCACACTCCATGATGTGTCTGGCCGAGGTGGCCACACGCACTCGCATCTCAAGGAATCCACAGGCCTACTCATGAAAGCACACCTCTGGACCTCAGCAAGGACCTCGTGCGACTCTCAGAGAGGTAACCATGAATCATGAACTAACCAGTATTGGACGCCTCAGCCCTGAGGCCAGAGACGACTGATCATCGTCCAACCAGTGCAAAGTCACACGGGTTAAAATGCAAATTAGTTGAATACTCTACTTTTATCTTGTGTCACTGTAAAATATCTGATGATGGGAATGTCGATCCACATTTATTGCAGGTTCAACGTTTAACCAGCAGTCAATTGACTCTGTCAATATGTTTCAATGTTTTATTGTGGCAGGCTGATGTCTTATTTTATTGCTAGTTGTTAATCATTCGGGTGTATCATCCTTGTCACCTGTTTCACCTCATAGGACCCCAAATCTTGACATCGGTCCCTCTCTAAGGATGAAACTGGATGGAGTTGCATGGAAAAGGGATTTTGTCTTTGTACACTTTTATTTGATGGAACATACTGTATGACATTCTGAAAGTATCATCAGCCTCAACAGTGTGTGTGCCTGTGTGTTTGTGTCTCTGTGGTGTGTGTGTTTAAAGAGGCATTTATGGCATAGGATTAACCTGACAGGACATTGAGGTCCAAAGTGCGTCTTTATTTGTACGTCCCTTATGTATGTACTGATCCAGCCCCTGCTTTAGCCTAATTACAGCACGTAGCACACAACTAAACTGTATGTGACATCATTTTCAGCAAGCCCCATCCCTCCCAAAATACAAACACACACACACACACACACACACACACAGAGCACTCACCCCTACTACCTACATATTACATCTGGTTAAGTTGTAGTTGTCCTTGCTATCTCCTCCTTTTCTCTCCTCTTTCCTCCCTCGTTCCCTCGCTCCCTAGCTGTGTTTGTGCAGACCAGATGCCAGTGTTGGGTAAGTTGCCTCTGGAGGCTCCCAGAAGCATATTGGTGTATAATTAATGAAATTACTGGCGTTATCTGTTGTGAAGATTCAAGCTCTGATGCAAGGCAGCCCGGGAAGATAGACGAGGACAACTCCGAAGAAAGATGCACTGAGAAAATAGAAAGAAAGAAAGAGTAAAGAAAAAAAGAAAGAGAAAGACAGAATGTCCGCTGTAATGAATCACGGAAAATGCCAAACCAGAAGGTGTTTGTCAAAATGTGACTGGGAATGCAGGGGTCCCTCCACAGTGCCCGGTCTCCCATGGCAATACTGCAACCTTTTTATTCGTTTGGTGGAAATAATGCCAAAATAAATTAATAAATAGGAATCGCGAAGCGGGGTTGGCACGGGGCCAAATCCAGCTCCCTGGACGGTGGGCTCATTACGCCGGCCTGCCCTGCCCATGTGCACTAACCTCATTTCACACACTACCTAGCCCCCCCCCCCCTTAACTAATCCAGTTAGAGCTCATCTCCAACAGCAGGACTAATAGAATAATGCCCTCCATACCCTGGCCTCCACCTGGGCTTCCTCCCTGCCTCAGTGTTTGTCTGTGGGTATACGGGTTCACATACATACAGTCTGTACTCATCACTCTCATGTAAATCTCAGAGGATGGGGCCTGTGCGTGTATGAAGTAGGAAAGCCGTATGTTCGTTCTTGTGTGTTTGGCGAATGCTTGTCCGATACATGGGTTCTAGTTTTGGTGCCCCTGTTAGTGTGGTTCAGGACGGTTGAACGTTGTAATGATTATGTAAATACGTATGGCCTCTGTAATCACATTTTAGCGTTGCTGATGAGATTAGCTGACAGATAGCGTGTGGAGGCCCACTGCTAAAGGCTGCAGCACCATGGGAGGCCAGGGCAGACCCCCACCCTGGTCTTTGAGGTCAGAGATTCCGAAAAGAAGAACAAGTCGAAGCGTCCCGCCCCGCCCATGCAGTGTTGAACCAAGCCCCGCCCCCCCGTACTCAAGTTCCAGAGTACTACCACGCTTGCCTCCTGCCTGAGAGGTTGAGAAACGGAGACAGGAGAGGGGGTTAAACCGCATAAATATCTGGTGGACACAGAATATCTATTAAAAAAAAAAGCAAAGCAGTCCCTCCCTCCCCCGTGTGCCTCGGCCAAGTCTCCCATCGCACGCCGCTCTGAGACTCACCTCAGCCCAACTCTCACTAATACTCTGAGGCAGGAGGCTGGCAGTTAGAATTTCATCTCACCAATGCATCTTGTTTCTTTCAAGGCTCCACTGTTTTGACGTTTTGTTCGATTAAATTATAAACAAGCAGCGGCCCTGGCTGGTGACTTGGAGCCACTAATTGCCCTAATTGTTAGCAGTTGTCTGGGTCTGGAAAGGACTGCAGTAGGCCAGCCCAACGCAAAGCTGCTCTGTGATTACAGGTCCTAAAGACTTCCTTTGTGTGTTTATGCCCCAGCCAGGCTTCAAAGAGGCTGATTAGATAGTTGTCAGATTGAGGAGAGGGTTGGCATCCCAGAGAGAGCCTTGAGGAGATGGGACAGGACAGAGGAGTGGTAGGGAGAGCTGGGGAGAAGGATAGAGAGCAAGAATCATTTGGGAGTGGGAAGGAGAGACAGAGGGGACGAGTTAGCGAGAGAGACAAGGAGGGAGGGATGGCTAGGGAAAGAGAAGTAGAAGATAAATGAAGTGGTTGTCCGTGAAAGGACATCAACGAAGATGAAATCGTTGTCTTTAAATTGATCCAACACAGACAGTAAACTGTAACCTGATTAAATCAACCTGCCAGTGGTATGCACAAACAGTTGCGTGTAGCTGTAGTCATCAAAACCCAGGTACTCGTCAAAGGCTTTTTTGAGTCAGAGAGGGAGAGAGACCCTCTGCTCCCGCTATGGTCTGAGGATGGTTTGGCGAGTTATGCCTCTCCCAGCAGGTTGGCTTGGGCTCCGGTCCCAGCGGGCGTGGCGCAGGAGTGGCGGAGGAACAGCCGGTGTTAACACGCTGCAGTAACGGTTCAACACGCGGCGGAGCCAGCCCACTGGAGGAGGGAAGGAGCATGAAATCCTGGGCACCTGGTGGCAGTTTCTACACAAGTGTCTGCAGCTGGTGCCCTGAGTCTGCAGTGTGGCTCAGCCAGCTGTGCTTTCCCTGTCTGTCTGTCTGTCTCTCTCTCTCTCTCTCTCTCTCTCTCTCTCTCTCTCTCTCTCTCTCTCTCTCTCTCTTCTCTGTCATCACTCTCTCTTTCTGTTTTTCCACTTCTCTCCTTTTTAATTATCTGACTCTCTCTCTCTCTCTCTCTCTCTCTCTCTCTCTCTCTCTCTCTCTCTCTCTCTCTCTCTCTCTCTCTCTCTCTCTCTCTCTCTCTCTCTCTCTCTCTCTCTCTCTCTCTGTGTCCTTCCCCCTTTTTTTTCAGAATCTCAACAATATTCTTTCAATGGTAATAAAGGGATCAAATGAGCATTAGCCAACTGGACATCTGTGCTTTCCATCTTTCTGCCTTCTTTTGCTTCAATATTTCTAGACATCTCCATCCATAAAACAACACCACTTTTCCATTTGCATGGTTAGACCTTTCTTCTCCTCTCCTCGTCTCGTCCCTCTCTTCCACCTCCACCCTCTTCACCATGTTCTCTGTTCCAGAGAGGTGTGGAGAATTAATAACCCCAGTCTTCCTGTCTTAATGACGGACACACTGGCATTAACAGGTGGCAGAGGTCAAAGGGTGCCGCCTCTTAACCAGAGCACAGCCCAGCGCTGTCACTCATTAATCTGGCCTATGAAGGAGGGGAGGTCTCGCTTCTCGAATGGACTGTTTGACTCCCCCGGGACATAAATGGAGGGATGGAGAGGAGAGCCTTGAAAGAAGGATTGGCATTAGAGTGAATGGGGGATTGGTAAACACGATGGGTTTTACAGAAAGAATCAGGGAAGAGTGATGAAAGAAGATGACAGGGCGTGCATTTGTAGCATTCTGTTTGTTTCCATAACTACCCAAAGGACTGCATGAGTCTATCAGTCATAGGCGTGATTTGGTGATTGGTAAAACAATCAACACAGGGGAAAAGGCCACATGGGAAAGAGGTAAAGAGCACGCATAATTTGTTGTGCAATGACACAATTATTTACAAAGCGTGAACCCACAGGCTTATGTAACGGCCAGGTCGCTAATGCCTAATAGCTCTCTCTCTTTCTCTCTCTCTCTCTCTGGCTAATCGCTGTCACTCTCCAGTAGAACCTGGGGCATTCATCAACTCCAGGATGCTCCTCTGAATACTGATGCTCTCCAATATTGTATTTACTCAGTGGTCAATATTTGAAAGTTACACATTGCCTCCTGAGCTGCAAATCAATTGTTTAATACGAGCAGCTCCTCCTCCTGTTGGTTAGCGAGGTGCAAGCCCACTCAGAATGGGACCCTTGCTCTGGATGACTGTCTCTTTCCATTGGAACAAATACACCCATGCCAATCAGTAACCCAACCTCTCTATCAACATCGACTCAATGAGGGGGCAATGGCTGATGGATTTGTTCATTATGTGCCGCTGTTAATATCTGAAGGGTAGCAGTGTCCTTATAGTGCTCCTCTCTGTCAATCATTCATTTCAGAAGTGTCAGATTGTCCATCTGGGGTGAGGCATACAGAAGGAGAGGAGGTCAGGGAGGACAAACAGGGAGCGAGAGAGAAAGATGACAGAGACCGAGCTCGTATGAAATCGTGGCACAAAATCGCAATCGAGACCCACTCATCGATGGGACGGCTAGTAATAAACCAGGCTCGTCAACGTTGTTTCCTAGCACGGCCAGAACATTTGGTTTTCCGTCCATATTTACATGTCACTTTAAAGCGAATTTAGCTTTTACTGTGTTAAATATGTGGACGTAAAATTATCGGGTTCCAGACTTCTAAAAGCTTCAAGCTCTATTAGTCTTTAATTGTTTTCTTTTTCCCCTTTCGGAATGCTCTTGAATGTGTTTTTATGTACAGAAAACCATTACAGGCTTGATCCAGAGCTATTTAAAGGTGCACAACAGAGCCAGCTCTACCACTGTTAATGCAGTCAAGTCAATGTAATGAAATGTTTGTTTTCCAGGCGAAGTGATGTGGTCGTTCTCGGAGTGTGTTTCATCTGGGGATACAGAAGGGTGGTTTCCCCATCTGTGTGGTGCTGAGTGCTGTTGTTAAAGGCTTCATTACACTCATGTACTTCAAGTCAGAAGATCACCAAATGAAGCACCTGTGCGCTCTCGACATCCATTTACAGGTAGGTGGGACTCTGTTCTTTAGAGGGAGGGTAAGTTTGCACCATGTTGAGACTTTCAGAAAAAAAAAAAAAAGCTTTGTTATTGAGCTGCATTTTCCCACAACCAATTGCCATCTTTTCCAGTTGATGTGTTCTATTGATATGTTCTTAGTTTAATGTTCAATGTATATGTTCCAGAACAGATGCCAATATGTTCCTTGGCAATATGGCGTGTTTTGTCATCCGTTTTCTTTGTAGTTTAGGAAGGATTAGAGGCAGGTCAGTTATAGTCTGCAGGGATTAGAGCACAGGGTACCTAATGAGTTCTGAGTGCTGAACTGTGTCATTCCTGTGTACTCTACAACCCTGCACATCATCACGTGTTAGCCTCACTGACTGTTGCGTGCTGATTGGTGTGTGTGAGTATTAGCATGTTTATCGGAGTGTGTATTAATCTGTGGGAGCAGAGGGGGGTTGTGCCAACGCGCTAGCAGGAGATCACAGGTGTGTCTGTGCACTCCACTGAGAGCCACCCCCCCTGCCCCCACCCTATGCATCCTGGGTAATATCAGCACAACGAGCACCTGCGTCTCTAACCCCCTCCCCCACTCACAAACACACGCACACAAACACACACACACACACACACACATTCACCTCTAATGGCCCCATTTGGACAGCTGTCTAGCCTAATAGTCAGATGTGGGAAACTCAAACATTCTCACACACTGAGGCAGATCATCCTGGAGTCAGACAGTAGTCATTTTGACACCACTGCTCTCCTGGCATCTACACCTCACTGTGTTGCTACAAGATCGTGTGTTTTCAAAATGTTAGTCGGGTGAAGACAGCAAGGCACGATACTGTGCCACACCATTGAGAGACCAGGAACACTCGGATGTCTATATTGTGTCCAAAACCATGTGAGCCTGCCAGTTTGAGCCTGTGGATTACTAATGTTGAACAGAACACTCCATAGGAGGGAACTTCCACCACCACCACCAACCCCCACCACATCCCACCACCAGCACAAGACAAGAAAAGAAGGGTTTATTAATGACTGAGTCAATGAGTGGGTTTGAGGGTAGGGAGGGTGGAAAGGGTGGTGGAGTCATAGCGGAAGAGTCATCAGGGAACTCTTTCATGCATTCTACCTCACAGGATCAGGACCTCTCTCTCTTCCTCCCACCCACGTGTGGACTTCCAGGAGTGCCGGCTGTCTGTCATAGTTTTACTGCACCCTTGTCGCCGTTGTCTTCCTGAAAGGCCCGTGGCATGCACCGACGGTTCCCCTTGAGTCCCCTCGCTGTGGACTTCCTGCCAAAGCTGCACAACGGAGCAGCTGCATTCCAGCCTTATGACAACCTCATCGACAGCCATATCCCAGTGCTAGTCCAGTCCCGGCCTTAGACTCCCCAAC
The DNA here is from genome assembly GCF_054491055.1 of Hypomesus nipponensis. Classification (NCBI taxonomy): domain Eukaryota; kingdom Metazoa; phylum Chordata; class Actinopteri; order Osmeriformes; family Osmeridae; genus Hypomesus; species Hypomesus nipponensis. The sequence continues at coordinate 9,678,706 of NC_140372.1, read as the reverse complement.
CACGTGACTGGTCTGACTGCCTGCCAGTTTCGTTCTAAGACTCAAATCTAATCCAATAGCAAACGGATGGGTCTGGTTCAGCCTCCTAACTGGTCCAACTGTGTCAAATCCTTCCCTGTTTATTGTGTGTGTGAAGGGGCGGAGGGTGTTTGTATGTGCGTCTCTACCATAATCCGTGCCAGCCACAGACCTAGAAAGGGGTTGCAGCTTGCCAATTGAGCGAATAACGACTTCAATTAGGAGATCCAGGGGCTTAAGCAGCATTAGGGCCTGTGGAACCTGCAAGCTGTGTCGGGTAGGGGTCCAGGGAGCCTGAGTGCATGAGGCCACAGAAGGCCAGGGTGGGTTAGCCAAGCAGGGTTAACCATGGTAGCATTAGCCAAACAGGGTTAATCCTGGTAGAGTTGGCATAGCTTAGCTTAGTTCAGTGGAGTCTAGCTGTTGTGTGGTGAGGACTCTCCAGTAGTGGATAGGACAAAACATTGGACAGGAAGCAGGCTGTGTGTCTCGTCCAGCCCGTAGACCCACAGATAAATACCTGTGTGTGTATGTGTGTGTTTGTGTGTGTATGTGAATCATTTGGTCATAGCGAGAGACCAGAGGGATGACACAGGGCGAGGAAGGAAGGGAAGAGGGAGGGAAAGAGACTGAGAGAGAGGGATAGGGGTTTGTTCCCAGACACATACTGCACACGCAGTATCATAAATAGTTTCAAATTGTTATCAGGTGGCCTGGCAGGCAAGCGACACATGAAATTGCAGAAAGTTAGCTGGCCTCATAAATAAATCTGCGTTTAATGAGCCTGCTGTGCATCCCCCACTCCTCTCCCCGAGAGAGAAAGAGAGACAAACTGACACACCAGGCAGCTCATAATTGACAGTCCATCTGTACATATCAGCTACTCATCTACTGTATATTCTGATGCAGAATCTCCAATATATTTTTGAATCGCCACAATTGTGTTCCTTGTTCTTTTTCCTCTTTGTGAAAGGGGACATGATCACAACGGGAATCTGGCTCTCATCACAGGCAACCACCATTCCTTAATTGGAGGAAAATGAGTCATTCATCTTGACCTCTGATCTGTCGCTTTAGAAAATGATGTGTCTTTCCATCTTACCATCCTTTCACTTGGCCCCCTGCACAGTTAACACAGATAAACTCTGGGCTACACCATTACAGCAACACACACACACACACACACACACACACACACACACACACACACACACAGTACAACCACACACAGACACCCACACCCTGGCATTGTAATTTGGTCAGGATGGAGCGACGATGGTGTGTGTCTCATCAGGGCTGCTTGTCTGGACTCCGGCGTGCCCTGCAGGGGTCTGACTTGTGGGGGCTGCTGGGTAGTGGAGCACAGTGGGGTCTGTGTCTCCCTCCATCACACATGTGAACAGTGACTCGCAGATGCAAAGGACAAACAAGAATACTGGGAAATAACACATTATTGTTTCACAATTTGTACCGGATTTCACTCGTCGGAATGGAAGGGAATAAACTCACTTGTTTTTGACAGGAGTTAGTATTTGACTCAATATTTAATGCCTTGAAATAAAAGCACAGACATCTGTTGCTCTCCTTCTTAGGAGAGATTGTGTTTTCTAAATATACAGTATCAGGCCTTCACAGAGGCCCTGGCTCATGGCTGTTTGAGGGGGAAGAGAGACAGCAAAAAGGTGTCCAGATCAAGAGAGCAACGTTGTGCTCAGTCAAACCAAACAGAGTTGAGCCAAATCATTAAAAACTAGGTCAACACAAATGACCAAGTTAACAATATATCTCTTATCCTCCTCTTGGCAGCTAGATTTCAAAACTTGTAATTTTCCACTCCAAAAACGTCATTGTTGTTAATCGCCCACTCACACACATATACTATCATCATTCATTAACACTGCTGTGTATCAGTTTGGCCTGGTTTGGCTGATGTCAACAATGGCAGCAACACAATGAAGGATAGATTGAGAAAAAAAGTTGATTTAGGGAATACATTTCCAGGGTTAATTTCATGTCACTTTTTCTTTTACAAACAAGTGGGGATCGATACATCTAAAAGATTTCAGCTCAGTAACAACTTCTTTTGGCAGTGTTATGTTCCCTCTCTCACATTGAAATGTTCATCGTTTCACTGATATTAAAATAGCACATCATAAGAGCATAATAGCGACCATATTGACAACAAGCTTCGATTACATAATAACAATAAATAGTCTTGATTGTAAGTGCTGGTGGGGATTGAGTGCGGAAAGAAGAGCAGATTTGGCAACATCTGAAAGAGAATGTCTAAGTAGCACTCCCAGCCCGAACACAGAGTTCCCTAAACATCTTGGGAGGCCTCTGAAGACAACCAGGAAGCCAATCCTCCAGTGAGCAGGAGCAGGACACGGTGAAAAAGCAGCCTTCTGTCCCTGAACGACCATGTCTGTCCCAGGGTGCGCTGGGCCTCTCATCCTGAGGTATTCTGTTGTCTTCTCCATGACTCTATGCCCACTGTTTCATACACCGTCCTGTTAGTCCCTCTGGTCAACCGGAGCCACCGTCTATCAGTGTGTGTGTGTGTGTGTGTGTGTGTGTGTGTGTGTGTGTATGAGTGTGTGCATGTGCGTAGTCCTCTGTTCTACACGGGGGTCAGGATGGGGGTAGGAGGTTATCTGGGATGCTCCCCTGAGTCAGAGGGGCTCCTGGGGGAGGTGTAGGGGGAAGGGGGGGTGGCCCTGGGGCTGGAGGCTTTGCTGCTCTCCTGTCCGTCCTCCCGCCGCTCCGCTAGCCCTGCCGCCTCTCTTCCCTCTCCCCTCTTCACTCCTCCTCCCTCTGTTCTGAACGCCTCCTCCGAGCCCCGCCCGTCCTCGCTGGACTCGGCCTCGTCCGAGCCGGAGAGCAGCTCCTCGTCCTGGTATTCCACCCCGTCCAGCGGCCCTGCCTCGCCGGCGCCCTCGCCACCCCCCGCCTCCCTCATCTGACTGTGGTGCTTGACGTGGTAGCGCTGGTTCTGGAAGAACTTAATGATGGTGTGTTTGGGCAGGTCCAGCTGGGCGGAGAGGGTGTGGATGGCTTCCTGGTCGGGGTACAGCCCCACGTCCCCGATGAAGCTCTGCAGGATCCCCAGCGCCTCCAGGGAGATGCGCGTGCGGGAGCGGGGCTTCTTGGCTGGCCCGCCTCCACCCGGCCCCCCACCGCTACCGCCACCCCCGACAGCACCGGCGTCCTCCTTGCACCTGGAGTTGGGCACGGGTACAGGCAGAGGCTCCTCGCGCATGGGGGACGGGTCCTTCATCGGCGGCAGAGGCTGTCTGTGCAGGGCCTGTCGAGAAAAGCAGCAGGTGCTATGAAAAAGTGGGAGGTGCGCACTGTATGGTCCATTATAGTCGTTCAAATATTTCATTAAACAACACGGGCAGACAGTATGCCCATAGAGGCGCAGGCACTCAGGCTGGTGGGGTTGGGACTGTGGTTGTGGAGCTGCATGCACCCACACAGCACTTTGACCTGGTCCCAGACTCATCAGTAGCCTTCTGGGCCTATTAGAAGGGCGGGGTGCCTAAACGCCTAAACACTGGAATGCCGGGTTATAAATCTGTGGTACATCAAAATTAAAGGACCTAAATAAAGATAATAGTAATTCTTTTTTCTCCCCCTTTCAATAATTACAGGGTATGTTTCAAATAATATTGAGGTTAGGCCAAACTGTGGCAGTATTTCTCCATGCTCTGTGGAGTGTTGGTGGGGGAAGCCTTTACAGGAAATGTGTGGGCTTGTCATTTATGTGTCCTGGTCTATTTTAACTGGGGTGTAGGACACAAACATCTTGACTGGAGAAAGAGACTGTGGAAGAAGCAGGTGGTGAGAAAGGAAGAGAAAGAGGGGTGTGAAAAGAGAGAGATTTTGCGCAGACACACCCCCCCCACCCCCCCCACCCACCCCCCCTCACACACACACACAAATGGGTGTGCCCCACAAATAAACAGCACACTCAAAAAAAGAAAAGGGATTCCAAGGGCAGCAGTGCTCTTGACATTATTTCACAACCAGTTCATCTCTTTCCTGTACAATGGCCAGCACCAAACCCCCAATTACTGTTACACATAGCATAACAGCCTTTTTTCTTGTCTGTAATTTTGTCATTACAAATGCGCTGCAGTAATCTAACTCCCATCAAGTGACGGAAGCCAAGTGACGGCAGCGGATGAAAGAAGTGTAAAGGATGCGTCTGTCCTGGTTAGGGAGGGTCTTACTGGATACACACACACACACCCCGTGGGGGCACAGTTGTCCACAGAGACACATGAATTAATTAATTGATGTCAAACTATCATCAATCTCCTCTCTGCAAGGCTTACTGTGTACAGCATGACAGGCTTTGTGTGTGTGGCTGTCTGTGTGCGTGCGTGGGTGGGTGGGTGGGTGGGTGTGTGTGTGTGTGCACGGAGAGAGGGAGAGGGAGACAGAGATTAGGACAGAGAGTGGGGGAGAGAGTGACAGACAGACAAACAGAGACAGACAGAGACAGAGACAGAGACACGCAGGTTTTGACAGCTGGGCTACATGTGTGTGGTGACAGTGTAGGCCTGGGTGGGGGTCTCCAAGGGAGTGTCCAATAAGAACAAGAGCAGAACCACCCAGAACAACAGCTCAGTGTCTGCAAACCACCCCACACAGAGACACTGACACACATACTGCCCATACTGGAGCACACCAACCACTCACAGTGATCGAAACTGGATCTCAATTACATATCTCTATGGATATCCAGCCACTTTATCTACTAAGCTTCCGTCATACCTACATTCCTTTACACTCATCTGCTCCATTATAAACCTTCTCTTTCACTGCTTTTCACCCCTCTCTCTCTCTCTCTCTCTCTCTCTCTCTCTCTCTCTCTCTCTCTCTCTCTCTCTCTCTCTCTCTCTCTCTCTCTCTCTCTCTCTCTCTCTCTCTCTCTCTCTCTCTCTCTCTCTCTCTCTCTCTCTCTCTCTCTCTCTCGCACTGCTCTTTAAGCACCATACGTTTTTAAATAGGATTGTGTTTTTATCATCTATAGGGTCCTTGGCTCAGCAGTCCCAGACACTGAGGGAGACTCAGCTGAGGAATGTGTCTCTGGTCTGACCACAGCTTCCTCTTCCACTTCATCAGCATCCCAAAAGAAGAGGGGGGGGGGGGGTAAAGAACGACTACAGGACCCCATGCTGGTGACTGAATGGGCTCTGGCTGGCTGAGGTTGGGGCTGGAGGCTGAGGCTGACCTGAGGTTCGGGCAGGTGGAGGACAGTGTGCAGCCTCTCACTGTGGTGGTGCCGGGACTCCTCCTCGTAGACCATGTCCCTCTCGGCCTGCGATAGCGTCAGGAACCGACGGATGGTGCACAGGTTCTCCCACAGGGTACGGTTCTCCGGGCTGGGGTTCTCCTTCCAGCGCAACAGCTCACACAACCAGCCCTGGAGAGAGAGACGTGGGGGTGGCCAGACAGTCAGACCATAAGTTTGTCTTTCAGTTGATAGGGGCTTGTGGAGAAAGAGAGGAAGGACAGAGAGGAGGAAAAGAAGGAACATCAGACGACTGGAGCAGAACAGCGGATGAAGAGAGACCAGAACAAAGACATAAAGACAGGGAGACAGGGAGACAGGGAGACAGGAAGACAGGGAGACAGGGAGACTGGGAGACTGGGAGACTGTAAGACATGGAGACTGGGAGACTGGGAGACAGGGACATGAAGACAGGAAGACAGGAAGACAGGAAGACAGGGAGACAGGAAGACAGGGAGACTGGGAGACAGGGAGACTGTAAGACAGGAAGACAGGGAGACAGGGAGACAGGGAGACTGTAAGACATGGAGACTGGGAGACTGGGAGACAGGGAGACATGGAGACTGGGAGACTGGGAGACAGGGAGACTGGGAGACAGGGAGACTGGGAGACTGGGAGACTGTAAGACATGGAGACTGGGAGACTGTAAGACATGGAGACTGGGAGACTGGGAGACAGGGAGACATGGAGACTGGGAGACTGGGAGACAGGGAGACTGGGAGACAGGGAGACTGGGAGACAGGGAGACTGTAAGACATGGAGACTGGGAGACTGTAAGACATGGAGACTGGGAGACTGGGAGACAGGGAGACATGGAGACTGGGAGACAGGGACATGAAGACAGGAAGACAGGAAGACAGGGAGAAAGGAAGACATGGAGACTGGGAGACTGGGAGACAGGGACATGAAGACAGGAAGACAGGAAGACAGGGACATGAAGACAGGAAGACAGGGAGACAGGGAGACAGGAAGACAGGAAGACAGGGAGACAGGGAGACTGTAAGACATGGAGACTGGGAGACTGTAAGACATGGAGACTGGGAGACTGGGAGACTGGGAGACTGGGAGACTGTAAGACATGGAGACTGGGAGACTGGGAGACATGGAGACTGGGAGACTGGGAGACAGGGAGACATGGAGACTGGGAGACTGGGAGACAGGGAGACTGGGAGACTGGGAGACAGGGAGACTGGGAGACAGGGAGACTGGGAGACTGGGAGACTGTAAGACATGGAGACTGGGAGACTGTAAGACATGGAGACTGGGAGACTGGGAGACAGGGAGACATGGAGACTGGGAGACTGGGAGACAGGGAGACTGGGAGACAGGGAGACTGTAAGACATGGAGACTGGGAGACTGTAAGACATGGAGACTGGGAGACTGGGAGACAGGGAGACATGGAGACTGGGAGACAGGGACATGAAGACAGGAAGACAGGAAGACAGGGAGAAAGGAAGACATGGAGACTGGGAGACTGGGAGACAGGGAGACAGGGAGACTGTAAGACATGGAGACTGGGAGACAGGGAGACTGGGAGACAGGGAGACTGGGAGACAGGGAGACAGGGAGACAGGGAGACAGGGAGACTGTAAGACATGGAGACTGGGAGACAGGGAGACTGGGAGACAGGGAGACTGGGAGACAGGGAGACAGGGAGACTGTAAGACATGGAGACTGGGAGACAGGGAGACTGGGAGACAGGGAGACTGGGAGACAGGGAGACAGGGAGACTGTAAGACATGGAGACTGGGAGACAGGGAGACAGGGAGACTGGGAGACTGGGACATGAACACAGGGAGGGCCGGTGATAAGAGACAGAGGCCTAACTTCCTGATGACACTGTTTTGAAACAGAGAGAGAGAGAGAGAGAGAGAGAGAGAGAGAGAGAGAGAGAGAGAGAGAGAGAGAGAGAGAGAGAGAGAGAGAGACAGAGAGAGAGAGAGAGAGAGAGAGAGAGAGAGAGAGCAAGAGAGAGAGAATGAGAAAGAGAAAGAGAAAGAGGAAAGATTTGATTATCTCCGCTAGACTGGGCCAGGCTCTGACACCAGCTGTTGTTTGTGCACGGCTCCCTCCAGCACACAGTGTTAATAAAGTGATCAGGGCTCGTGCCCTCCTTCTCTCCCTCCATCCCTGCCCCTCCCTCTCCAGGGAGGGGCACGGCCAGATGTAGCAGATGGGGTCAGTGAGCCATGACCCCTTCACTCACAGCCACAAGAGCAAAAATACCATAGTCCAATCCACCACTGGCACACACACACACACACAAACACACACACACAAACGTGTTCATACAGTACTGCAAGCTCATCACTACACACATTAAACAAAAAACACAAAAAAGGACCTCAAATCATACTCTGAGGTCACAAGAATAGCCCCTCCCGAACCCCCTCCCACCCTGCTCTCCCAGTCAGTCCCTGACTGCCCCCTCCTCGCCACTAAAGTAAACCAAGTAGGGGCCGTTGTGGATGGAAGGGATTTGCAGCATCTTTGATGAGGACTCCTGTAGGGGGCAGCTCTGCAGGCTGACGTGACTGAAGCTCCTTTTATCTCCCGGACGCCCACATTGTTTATCTGTCAGCGTAGACGTGACGGCACGCCACACTGACAATCAGATACCACAGCTTGGACAACCAGGCAAACAACCCAGCCAAGCCTAACCCTACATGCCTGCTTCGGCAGTATCCTCCGCCCTTACACACACATACACACACACACACATGCACCCACACACACAAACACACACATGCACCCACACACACACTCTCCCTACTTCCATGTCACCTCCATGTTCCAAAACCATTCCTCCAGTCAAAATACTGGAATGTCAGTGTGTGTGTGTGTGTGTGTGTGTGTTTATGTGTGTGTTTGTGTTGCTGCCGTCAAACTTTATTAAGCATCCCGCTATCGCTTCATATCACGCATTCCTTTCCACAAGAGAGCAGTGAAGCCGTGGGTGAGAATCCACTGGGTGGGAGTACCCAGTAATGTGTGCTCAGGGGCTGACCTGGCTCTTGTTGGCGGCCACCTTGGCAAACATGGCCTGGGACACCTTGGCTCGCTTCATCTCCTGCTGGATGTCATCGTAGATCCCCGAGGTGATGTTCACCAGGGACTCCAGCTTCAGGGGCAGCTCCACGCTGGGCAGGGAGGGTTTGGCCTGCAGGCAGGGAGGGGCGGCAGGGTCGAGAAATGAAAGGAAAAGAGATTTTAGTGTTTGAACAGTGTGTCTGCCTTGGTAGGAGTCCCTCAGGATATCTACAACATGCCTGCACTTGTTTGTGTTTTGTTATTGTTTACTGGTGTGTGTGTGTGTGTGTGTGTGTGGTACAGTAGAAGAGCACATCCGTGGGTTGTAGGTGGATCTAACATAATATTGCTGTTGATTTGATCTTTACAGGTGTCGGTGGGTCCATCTGTGTTTGTGTCGACCTGTGTGTGTGTGTGTGTGTGTGTGTGTGTGTACCTGTGTGTGTCTTTGGCCAGAGGAGGTGGAGTTCTGATTGGGTGTCTGGGACAGATTTGGGTTCATGCTGCGTTCACGTTCCTCCTGGTAAATGCGGTCGCGCTCCCCCTCAGGGAGGTTGAGGAAGTTCTGCATGGCCTTCAGGTTGACCAGGAGAGACTGGGAGGCCGAGCGAGGGTCCTCCTCTTTACGAAGGATCTCTGACAGCAAACCCTGAGACACACACACACGTGTGTCCAAACACAGACACACACACACACACAGACAAGCACGCATGCAAACACACACGCCCATGCACACACACACACATACAAACAAGCATGCATGCAAACATGCAAACACACATAAAGGGACAAACAAACACACACACACACGCACACACAACCAATGTCAGATGCTGAGAGCTTGACAGTTGGAGTTCTACAGAGCAAAATATTTTCCACTGTGCCTGTCCCAGACTCCAGAGCAGACTCATCCAACAAAGTCATATGTAAATGTCAGTATCAGTGTTGTGGAATTATATTCAGCTTGGGACACAGTGGAATGGGGTTTGTCGACACAGCTCCTGTTGTTGAACAGTACCTGTGTTCTGTTGAAGGCCACGCGGGCGAACACCGCCTGGGAGACGCTGGCCCTCTTCAGCTCTTCTCGGACCTGCTGGTAGATGTCAGAGGACACCTCCACGGCCGAGGGGTTGTGCCCGGGTTCGGAGGGCCCCCCGGGGGCTTTGCAGACCCGAGGGATGGGCGGGTGGTTGAGAAACTGCTGGTTGATGGCCTGGGGGTGCTGGTGGGCGAGCAGGCGGCTAACGGCCAGCTGCTGGTTGATGAGGTGGGCCATGGCTAGCTGCTGTCTCACCAGCTGAGGGGAGAGCTGGGGGGAGAGCAGCCCCCCTGGCCCCAGGAGGGGCTGTAGTGAGGCAGAGGGGCTGGATGGGGGCACCGGGCCACGCAGTGGGGGGCTGGGGTGGTGCTGGCCGAGGGGCGATGGTTGCTGGGATGGGAGGGGGAGAGCCTGTTGAGAGCTGGGGGGCTGGGTATCCCCTGGGATGACCCCCTTCAGGGTCACACCCCCACTCCCCAGGGGGCCCAGGTGGGTTGGGGAGGTCAGGTGGGAAGGGGGGCGCTGTCCGAGGATACACATGTCAGCCATGCTATCTCTCTCCACTGTGTAAACAAACACAAACAAATGAGGATGGGTTCAAAACACACAGTGCTACGAGTTTTTATTCAGATAACTTGGCAGTTAGCTTACTTTTAATGTCTGGTTTATCACGGCCTGACCACATCCTCTCAAGGTATTCACCTGTAGTTGGCAATGAGACAAAACACAGTTAGGCTATGGAAAGAAATGACATAAATCCATGCATTCACCAAACAATCGTATCAGATAGGTAGACATGGTGGCACTTAGGGCGTCCAATCAGATCTGCTTCCTGACTCTGTCAACCCAATCAGCGTTCCTTCAGCAGGCTGATCCCTCCCCTCCCAAGAAGCCATGTGGAAGACTGCAGCCAGTGTGTCTGAGAGGGGGCCTCACAGCTGAACTAATGCTGCGGGCTGACTGGAACCTGAGTCCTCCCTATCCCTCCAGCCCTCCAGCCCTCTACCCCTCCAGCCTTCCATCCCTCCAGCTCTCCAGCTCTCCAGCCCTTTCCCTACCCTCCTCCCTCCGTCCTTTCGCCCGTCCCACCTTCTTCATCAAACGACAGGGAGTATTTATCGTCGTCGCCCCCCACTTAACCCACACTCCTCTGCGCGTGTTTGGGCTCCGGTGTCTACTTTGATTTGACTCCTGGGGTAATTACACTGTCTTGGGATAACTGTGTGTTTGTGTGTGTGTGTGTGTGTGTGGGGCGGGGGGTGGGGTGGGGGGTTGAAAGGGTGAGAGGAGGTAGAGGAGGGCGGAGTTTCAACTGTGAGATCGGTTGGTGGGGAAGGGGGCATGGGCAGGATGGTGGTGAGAGGGGCGGGGGCAGGGGGATGGGTGGAAGGGGGGGGTCGGTGAAAGGGGCGATCTCGGTTTATGGAGTGGGAGGGCGGGCTGCTTCTGATTAGAGGCTAAAAGTGTTTAGTTTTCCCTGCTATATTAAGGGTGACATTAAAGGATAATGTGAACCATGCGTCATGGGGTCCCTTGGGGAGCTGTCTCAATGGCTGCCTACCACACACACACACACACACGTATGCACATACACACACAAATACACAAAGGTCCATCTCAGGGAAAGCCAATACACACTGACTCTGTGAGCACAGTGGTCTAGTCACCACTGGTTAGCATCACTAACGTCCATGAGGACATGAACACACCCACCCCTATGGAAGTGGCTGATTTACTGTTTAAAACAAACTGCAGAACCTTGTCACTGTAGTCTTTACTATACTACCGGATCTGTTACCATGCCACAGAAAAGCTCAGCCCTTGTCCAAAAACATTCTGAGTCGACGTCAGTGTCAGCCAATCATATGTAAGGTTGTTGAGAAAGAGAGGTGGGATGAGACGAGACGGGCCCTGTGGTTGGTTAGGAAGAGCGTGACGAGCAGGAGACACACCTCACCTTTAATCCTCTTGTACCTCTTGTACCAGCGGCCAAACTCTTGGCATTTGGACGTGGACACGTTGGCGTAGTAGGAGCTGTTGACTATGGCTGAGATCATGCTCTGAACAAGGAGAGATGGAGGGGAGGAGATGTATGAGAGACACAGGAGCAACATCCTGGATCCTTCTGGAACAGACTGAACTAGAGATACGCTCAGCCTGTTACAAAGCCACACTCACACATTAGGAAATCTAAAGATACATGAGCATCAGTCTTACACTGCAGACTTCCGAGCACACACACACACACACATACACATACACACACACCCACACACACACCCACACACACACACACACAGACCGGTACAGGCAGATAGCTTGTGATTGATTAGGACACCACCCACATACTTTGCTTAATTACTGATTATATCATGACCAAGTCCATAAATCTGAACACAAAATGACACACTCTTAAGTTATGACTAGAGGGTGTGCAAAATGGGGGACTGCACAGATGTTCACTGGAGTATGTGTGTGTATCTACGTGTGGGGGTGAATAGTAGGTCTTCACTAGGATAATAAAACAAACCTGTATATGTGTGTGTGAGAGATAGATGGAGAGAGAGAGAGAGAGAGAGAGAGAGAGAGAGACAGAGAGAGAGAGAGAGAGAGAGAGAGAGAGAGAGAGAGAGAAAGAGAGAGAGTGAATGAGAAACAGTGAGAGAGAGAGAGAGAGAGAGAGAGAGAGAGAGAGAGAGAGAGAGAGAGAGAGAGAGAGAGAGAGAGAGAGAGAGAGAGAGAGAGAGAGAGAGAGAGGGACAGTGAGAGAGAGTAGACTGCTACCTGAGAGAGAGGGCACTCCTTGGCCAGAGCGCTCTGGTTCATCTCCCTCAGTAGCTCCTTGAGGGCGTTGCGTACCGTGGCATGGTTCCACTGCTCCGACGGCAGATCCTCTAAACGGGCAAAGCTGTAACCATGGAGACAAACCATCATTACCTCACTTCCTGTTTGTTTTGTAACTTCCTGTCATCTTGGTACCAGAAGTTAATTTTCAAACAGTGGCCATGCCCATGGACATGAATGCGAGACGATTAACTCCTATCAACATGCAGATAATAGCACAGTGTGATTACGTGATATCACACTGCCATGGAAACACAACGAAACAAACATTAATATCTGCTCAGTCATATTAATGGATAACCTATTTGTAGGTCAAATTGGTTTCGATAATTAAGTATTGTATCATAGACCCCCCCCCCCACACACACACACACACACAGTTCCAGACCTCTGCAGAAGGATGCGGAGGGTGACCATGTGGTAGACGTCCAGCAGCATGTCCGCCACGGTGGCCTCGGGGGCGTCGCTTAGGAAGTGGATGGGCATGGGCTTCCAGCGGCCCACTTTGATGATGCCTGGAGACGGGAGAGACGAGCACACGGGGCTGAGTGGATCATCCCTACCTTCGCCTGGGAACATCTAATACGAATGTGCCTGTGTGTGTGTCTGTGGGTGTGTGTCTGTGGGTGTCTCTGCCTACAGCTGCGTTACAAGGTGCACACGAGAGAGGGAGACAACCTTAGTGTGCATTTGTCACCATAAATAGTCTCTTCATCAGCGGCAGTAAACCTCACAGCTGAACAATGTCAGAGAGATAAAGTCTTATCTATTAGTGTCTTATCAAGCAGGGGAAGAGCCACCCCCTGTCCCAGGAGCCTTATTAAGCACCAGGGACCCGGTCCTGCCTTTTATAGCGAGTATCGTGCAAGACACAGCTGATGGGAAGTACAGGTCAAGGCTAGGTGTGTCAATCTGCAATTAATATGGGTTATGAAAACACATTAATGATTAAGGAAAAAATCCTCTCGAATGGGTGGAGCCAGAGATAGATAGTTCCATCATGTCCAGTAGGTAAACTGTACAGTTTGAAGTATGAAGATATTTTTTTATGACAAAGTATGATTGATAGTGAAATTGAGGGGACTTTTATTTTGTCTTCAAAGTGCTGATGATTTCTCCTTCGAGGGTGTTCTTCTATGTTGAAAAGGGAGAAGGATGGAGAAGTCTGATAGCTACATCTGACAATGAGATCTTCCCTCCCTCCCTCCCTCCCTCACCCCTCTTGTGTCTGAAAAGCATCCTAAGATGTGTACACAGACACATTCCCCTGGCCTTCCCCAAGACCATGGCTGGAACTGCTAAACTAAACAAGGCTAATCGCATTAGGATCTGCTAAATCAAACACAGACGCAAACCAGCCCTGGCCTGCCAGCTTGCCTGCCGTATGTGTTTGTGTCTGTGTGTGTTTTGTGTATATTTGTGTGTCTCAATGGCATGAGTGTAGCGGTGCTGGGAAGAAAGGAACAAAGACAACTTCTTCAAGTCAGCTCGAGCTGATTAATTGGGTTAGACCTGTGGATACAATGGCATTGAGGATGTTGATGTGTCATTAGAACTGATCCTGGATGGATACATACATCAGGGCCCACAATGCCATCGAAATATGCATAAACAGGCGGCATATGGACACAATATGTTTACTCCTGGAGAAGTGGGAAAAGGCCATATTCAGAATTTGAATAATGACGTGAATAGTCTATTCATATTTGAATAGTCACACGCAAAATAACTCTTGCTAGCCCGCCTTTGAATACTAACTTTTTGTATTTGAAATAATTACAACAAAACAACTTGCCCCCTACATTGAGAGCCAAAAACTGAGAAATCCAAATAAGCAATGAGATCCTTTCAATTATAGCTCTACCGATCGGTCTAATTAAAGAAAGAACCAAGTGGCCAGAGAAGAGTTTAAAAATACAGCGTGGCCAAAGTTATGCCGGACACAATTCAATCAGGGAGAAAAATAGCAAAGGCCTCTGTGTAATTTTGGTCGTAACCACAAAGAGGGGGAAAGAATGCCTGACTCCAGCCAAAAATTATTCATTTAACATAAAAGCTCATTTCAAATAAGAAAGGCTCTCCATCTGGGAGGAGCCTTGGAGGGGGCACGGGGCGTTGCCTGGTTGGGTTCAGGCCCTGTGTTTACGGGATGGAACTGGAATGTGGAACGCTTTGCTGCCTTTTTGTGTGTGTGCGTGTGCGTCTGTATGTGTGTGCGTGAGTGTGAGTGTGTTTGTCAGGAGTTCGGCCTGCCGTCGTCTCTGGATCAGACAGGGGAAGGTATTTTGGGACCTTCTCTCTGCTTGCTCTCTCACAGCACTGCTGTTTGGTTTTGTTATTGTTGTGTTAAGGTTTGCTAGATGTGGTGTGACCTTCACCGAGGTTGAAGGTCAAGCTTCAAATGCTGTCTGCTCTTTCCCATGAACCACTGTACCACTGTGTCTCCATTACTGATGGCAAAACCAAGCAATTTTGTGCATTTATGTATGTCATCACTGGGTAGACCCAGAAACAATAAGAGGTGGTTGAAATCAGAAAAGCTTGTTTGATTTTGCTGCTAACCATGTTGGTTGCAAACTTAGATGCACACCTACACACCAACGCACCCACACAACCATGCATGAAAGCATGCTACACACACACACACACACACACACTGACTGACTCACCTCGTGCCTGGACAGCAGAGTTGTGTGAGTAGCCCAGAGCTACGAGAGCTGTCTCCACCAGCTGGGTGAAGAGGATGTCCTTACGCACCAATACAAACTCAGCGTGTCTGTCACGCCCCTCCCCGTCATAGACCACACCCCCGGACATGCTCCCCTCAGCCTGCTCCACCACACAGTACACTGGGATCATCAGACCTGGGGAGAGACACAGAGACAGAGAGAGAGGAGAGAGAGAGAGAGAGACAGAGAGTGAGGAGAGAGAGAGAGCGAGAGAGATAGAGAGAGAGAGAGAGAGAGAGAGAGAGAGAGAGAGAGAGAGAGAGAGAGAGAGAGAGAGACAGCGAGAGAGAGAGAGAGAGACAGAGAGACAGAGACAGAGAGAGACAGAGAGAGACAGAGAGAGACAGAGAGAGAGACAGAGAGAGAGACAGAGAGAGAGAGAGAGGATGTCCGACAATGAGTGAACAAATTAAAGTAACAAATGAATACATAAATGGATGAATAAATGGGAAAATCAATGAAGAGACAGAAGGTATGCCTACTACTACTACCTACCACAGTATAAACATAAATGTATCACTGACACACAACTTGTTACAAAATCACTCATTGAACAGAAATGAATCTATGTTATGCCTTTTGTAAAAATACACAAGAACCAGTTGGGTTGCTATAATTTTTATACGTCAGGAACCATGTGCTATTCCAACCCTGAAGCCTTATAAAACACAAGTGTGTTATTCCCCAAAGAGCTGTCATTCACAGGTTATCAGTCAAGCTACTGACAGGCCAATGACAACTGAAACCCAGCCAAAGCCACACTTCCATCAGACACGCTATATCCCAATAATTCAGCTACAGAGCTTGAGTGCATATTTATGCGCTTATGTGTGTGTGTGTGTGTGTTTTAGGCCACTTATGCCTGTGTGTATACAGTATGTATGGTCTTGAGGCTGCAACATTAGTGGAGAGTGTGTGTGGCCCATTCCACCCCATAATGCTGTGGTTTGAAAGAGACTGATTTTCCTTGGTTAAAAGATCCCCCCCCCTCGTGTGTGAGAAAGGACCCTACTCTCTTCCTCTTTACCTCTCTCTCTCTCTCTCTCTCTCTCTCTCTCTCTCTCTCTCTCTCTCTCTCTCTCTCTCTCTCTCTCTCTCTCTCTCTCTCTCTCTCTCTCTCTCTCTCTCTCTCTCTCTCTCTCTCTCTCACTTACACTCTTTTCATCCATCTTTCTGAAGCAGTCATTCGCTGACTTGTGTCACATTTGTAACTCCATGCTCGGGTAAGCCTGCGTGTGTGCACGCGTATGAGCGTGCGTGTGTGAGCGCGTATACCTCCGAGGGGCTTGAGCGGAGTCCCGTTGTGGCGGGTCCGCGCCCCCGTGGGGCTCCCGTTCACCTCCAGACGGCTGATCTTCCCTGGAGGGGGCCCGCCGTGGTCTGGGCTCCCCTCCCTCCGCTCGGGACTGTCCGTCAGGCAGGGGCTCTCCCGGCCACGCTCCATCCCCCTCCAACCACCAGGGGGAGCACCCAGCAGCGCGTAGGGGCCTGCACACAGGGGGACAACAGGAGAGCAACTGAGAAAAAGACCCAGCAGCAGCAGGCCACACACACACACGGCTGTCGGATGAAACAGGAATCCACAGTTTCCAGGTGAAAAGATGGAGACTTTGTAACAGCTTCAGTTTGGGTCTTGTTTAACAGTGATGGCTACAGTTAAGGGTGACGTTTTAGGTGCGTTTTTGACAATGAATACGACTACAGGTTAGCTCACTCAACATCCCTTGTGTTGACATGATGGCGTCTCCCCTAAAACCCATTACAATGACATTACTGCTTCATTAACAACTTGTGTGACAACCATGTTTGTTGTGGTCATCTTCTCTCCCCCCCTGCCTGCTATGGCTCATATTGAAGACATTACTTTTTATTTACAGATGACGAGAGAAGACGAGGACGACCACAACAAACAACAAAATAACAAGCCAGCATCTGGGGCAAATCACCAGCTCTTTATTTGTGTAAATTGACTGGAAGTCTAGTCTTATGTACTGTGAAGAAAACCGCACAGTCATATTCTGACATTCGAGTTGACTACTTGCTGAGGAGATAAGAGGGCCCATCATTGTAACAGGTCGTAATCCAGGCTATCTCCCCTCACATGACCTTGTTGATCTCGCTCCAGCAAGCAGAGGCGTGGCTCTCGACTCCCAACACACACAGCCGACGAACAATAGCAGAACCAAAATGTTGCCGGTGCTTTTTTGTCATTAGAGCACATCTGACGTTTCCAATTGAACAGCTTCAGGTTTACATCTCAGTTATGTTTCCTCCTCACGTCTTACTTTCCCAGCTACGTTTTCACAAAGACACCTAAACATACAAGCCTGAAGATGTGATTGACAGGTTCCCTTAACTTGGTTTTAGAAATATGGGCATTCTGCCGTCGTCTGTGGACGTTAGCCAGTTTGTTGACAAGCTAAGGACTTCTGAGTCAGCTGTCTGCATCTCAAGGCTTTTCTTTCATATAAGTGGTTTTGTTGGCATGATAATAAACCCATTCTGGCCTGAAAGCAGCACATGATTACAATAAAACACACATGCAAAATGAATAGCTGCTTTTAAAAATACCCTTCCAACACAAACATAATATTATTAATGGTCCCAAGCCTCTCCTTTTCTTCAAAACAGGGCCATCAGCCCCATCCTGTCTTTCCCAATAACAATGTTCTAGCCTATGATGAGTTTATAACCTGTTACAGAAGGAAAGTCAGCCTAAGTTTTGACGAGCTGACAGGGTAACCTTATTGTATACACATGTCCATCACATTCTAATACAGAGTCATCTAGTGTTTTCCAATAAAACTTGTCACTGCAAGTAAACCTATGGAGCGCTCATCAGAGGAAACACGGCTTTGATGCAGGAGCAACTGAGGAATGACCATGAGTGTCTGGCCTCATTTCTGGGACTACTCTGTCTTTCTGCTGCCGTCCCACCTACGGAACCAAACACGCCCCAGTGGTTCCCTTGGGGGGCTCCCCCCCCCCCCCCAGCCACCACACATCACGCTATGGGACCAGGCCAGCCAGTGAGGCCTGCGATGGGAGAGTGGAGCTAAGTGTCGTGCATGGAGCAATTAAAACCTATAAATCCTAACAGCTCTGACCAGACACATTACGCTTTCTCTCTCTCCCTCTCTGCTTCTTTCCCAGTTCCTGCTTCACAAGAAAGATGCCTGGTCTGCTTTTAATAAACACATTTGCACGGTACTTGGGAAAAGAAGAAGCCAGGATTAAAAGCCCTCATCCCCACCCCAAACCAAGAGCAATATTAATGTCATTAATTGGCCAGAAATGATTACCAGACTTGAAAGTGAGGGGGCAGAAAGAGGGGGAGGGGGGCGTAACGCCACCATGTACAGATGCCTGTCTACACTGCCAATCACAGCTCTGTGTAGATGACAATTGATAGGCACAGCTGTCTGCACAGTAGTCTAACGTGACATTCCTTCACCCTTCATTAGATTTATGTGTCTGCTATGTGAGATATATCCTGCAGATAGAGGTTAAGAAGCTGCACTTTTCTGTGTATCCAGGTCTTTGTTGATAATTAAACGATCTGCCCCTAACTGCTATCCAGAGCAACATGTCACTTTGGGCAAGCATTATTGTTTGGTTGCACAATAATATTCTGTAAATCATTTTTCTATTGTGTCCTGTCAACTTTATGTGCCAGTACTGTATCTTTCAGCTAAATACGGTAAACAAGACTATATTGAGAGTCACTATATAATTTCACACTGACATACATTCAAACAAACCTTATCAAAATGCTGCAGTGTATACAAAATAACAGTAATATATCTACAAACTGCCATAATAAATTAATAAACAAAGTAGGTGTAAAGACAGTAAATCAAAGCATATGTCAGGCATTGTATGTCAAGTCTGTCTGTACAAACATAGAAAACTTCTCTTTGAATAAATGGCAGACCCTCTTATACATTTATTTTTTACTTTTTCAAGTTCATCCAATTTTTGCTTCCCATCTCAGCACCTTTCAAATATGACTTGTTTGAACTCACTCTTATTTTTCTGAGGCTTGAAACCAATGCTCTTAGGTTCACAGAGGGTAAAGCATAATTACTTAAAGTCTGCCCCCAACTTCATAAAGGTCATAAAGGCTTCATCAAATTCACATACACACACAAACACACACACACACACACACAAACACATACACACAGGGAAACCACTTCAAGCACATACACTGGGAAACTGCACAGACACATGCAGAGAGACCACACATACTTACATATACAGTTAACATACTGACACATATGGATGCCAAATGCAACACGTGACAATACAGACTAAAAGAATGTAACACACTACTAAACTATATAATATACATTCACTCCAGCCTGAACAGAAAATAGTGGATTAAGAAGAAATTCTACAATGTATTTCCCTAATAAAAATAGGTATGCGTGTCATTATATTGCACAATGAATGTATAAACAACATTTTCTCAGCCCTTCAAATGAACCACCGGGCCATTTTGTGGAGCATGTTCAGCTTCATTATAAGCTCTTATCCAGCCCCTTGGGATATTGGTGCACTGACTTAGATCCTACTTCCCATTTTGCACAGTCATCTCTAATCCTGTGAGAAGTGTGGTGGGATGAAGGCCTGGGACTTCTCCTTCTACATCCCACCCTGCCTGGCCTCCTCCATGGCGTCAGAGCTCAGAGGAAGGACCGATTAGAGAGTAAAGGACCTGGTTGTCACAGGTCTCATAAATGGTGCTACTATTGCATGAGAAGTATTGTGTTGACACAGCATGCAGTACAGCCTCAATTCAGCTGCAGTTAATAGTTTGTTCAAATTCAAATCTTACAGTTGCTTGTGTTTGGAAAACGCGGCCTCTGAGCTCTGCTCGTGTAGCCTTCGATGGGGTTGCTTGTACAAATGTCCTCCAATCGTAAACTTTTAATACCAGTTTTAAAAGTCTGGTGAAGTATTGATGACAATATTTTGTGTTCAATTGAGTGACCTCGTGATATTAAAACATGATATTATTCTAAATAGCCTATATGTCATAACAAATATATAATAGCGTATTATAGGCTACCCCAAAACTCCAAAACTACCAGAAAATAACGGCAATAAGCACTTTTGGATATGACGAAACTGAAACTTGACTGGGTTTTCTGTCTTGAAATATTGGGTTAATTGTTCAAAAGCAATATGCTCAGTACGCTGGGCAAAAAGCAGTCAGGATCAATGCGTAAATAGTTCACTCTGAAACTATAAGTAATTTCAGTCTTTTGTAATATTGAGCATGATGTTTAGGTTGACGTATGACCATATGAGACCCAGCCTACGAAACAGTGGCAACGTTTTTGCCAAAATGGAAATCAAAGGCCTATATACGTACAGAACCTTTCTTAATTGTCTGAAAGCGTATAACCTTACTGCTATATAAAACCTTAAGAGAAAACAAAAAGTTTATTAGGTTAAATAATGAAATAAGATTATACTTGACTCTATGGTGATACAATTGTTAATATATTGGACAATTAGATTTTCTTGGCCTCCCGCCATATCGACGGTTTGATAATAGGCTACTACTCTACAACAAATTGGAACTACAACTATTGTTGTAGTACTGCAACTACAACTTAATGCACCTACAACTGTATGATAGCTACTATTACCGTTTCCACTAGAACTAATAATCATGATAATAAGTATTAATCATGACACTTACTATTAAAAGTAACAATGTCAATAGGCCTATATCGTATAATCATAGTATTAAAATACTAATGTTGTGAATATGAATAATAATGTATAGCAAATAGTAGGCATGGTATTAAGTTAATTTAAGTTTAATAAAGTAGGCTACTTACGGCATGCATGATAAACCAGGTAGCCTAATTCAATAATTCGACCACAGAAGAACCAGCAAAGTTATTTTTAAACACTCATAGAACCAAACGAGTTAAGAGATGTATTAAGGACATTTATTCATTATATTATATTTGAGCACATAGCAATCTTTATCTTGTAAATTATCAGGTTAACCCGATGTCGAAGGAATTGGTATTATAAAAAGTTTAAAAGATGAAAAAATATTAACACACAACGTAAAGGTTGTACAAAATGAGCATAGTCATGAATTTATGTTCCACGTCATAAGCTTATAAATAGGCTACAGTCGCAGAATAAAAGTGATTTAGAATAGAATTGCCAAGTGAAAAAGAGGAACGGTGCGAAGTAATACTCACTGTTCACGCGCTCTCTGTACTTCGCCTTGTTGGGGATAAATCGCTGTCCATTGATCAAATGTAGTGAATCCAGGGCTGAAGTTGAAATTGCTTTTCCAAGAGCTGATTTTCAAAAAAATGATTACGAAGACCCTGTTTGCGGAACTCACTGACAAGGGTGACAGTAAGGGCTAACAAGCCAAGCAAGCGAGAGAGACAAGATAAGACGGATAAGAAATACACACTGCACGCTGCGCTTCGTTTGTAGTAGGCGGGCAAGAGGGCATGGACAGAGTGCTAAGTAAAAGAGAGGAGGAGAGGGAGAGGAGAAAGAGAGAAAGAGAGAGAGATCTCACCGAATCGCTTTGCGTGGTGGTAACGATCACAAGCCACCGCGGAAGGGATCCTGTTATTTATTTTTATACGTTAAAAGGTCTCGGAAGTGGAAACAAGTGGCTGTTAGACCCTGCTGCATCTGAGTTGCAGGTTTGAGGGATCAATCACCGCATAGATACAATGAAGGAAAGCGTTGGTTAGACACGCTGCATCGGTCCGCCTTGGCTCACGACAAATATAGAGGGACAGACAGAAGAGTGGGAGGTATCAGAGCCAATTATCTTTTCACCCTCACCCACTTGCATCCATAGCATTGGTTACGTAGTCCCCAACTTCATGAAATTAAAATAACAAAGTCAATATCGCCTGAACTTGGGCGGCTTAAAACGCCCAGAAAATAATGATAATGGATAGCAGATCATTTTGCATTAGGCTTACAAATAATATGTTCGCTGAAGGCTATGTGTGAATTAATCGTTCCATATGGATTTGTAATCATTCTGATAATCAAATGTGTGCGTCAAGGTTAAGTAAAATGACCTTCGACTAGTCTAAACTTGTCTTAAGGCATATGTTTACTTCTGTAGCCTATCAGTGCACCATAGGCTAAACATATTATAGGGCCTCCTCAATAAAACGATCAGTTGTATCATGAGGCGTAGTAGGCCTATTTGCTTGCAGCGGCACAATATCATCATTGTTCATTCACCAAAGCGCTAACCTGTATAGAATAAAAAAAACTTTATTTCTTTATTCAACCTAGATTGGCCAATATGTCTGGAAAAATATGCCTTTTTTTGAGATCATACAGCTGTCCCCTGTTTTCTTGAAGTTTGTTCCTATTTTTAATCTTTCTGTAAAGATTGTCTCCCTTTTTGACCATAGGCTAAATGACCTGACGTTTCAAGAAGGAATCCTTAAAATAAATGTTTATATAAAATGTGTGCTACACAACTGAGTTAACATTCAACCAACAGTTTTTCGTTAAGATGACCTCTTCAATCTACATTAGAATAATTTAAACTAAAATTATGACTGGCAAAATATTTGCGAGTTTACGGTAGTCATCATATGTCTATAATTTCAAATCATAGGCCTAACGCATATTTCAAAATTGGTCTTGGATGTTTTCAGAAGAAGAGGAGAAGGTTTTTTTTCAATCAAATAAACGAATCTATAGAATACTTAATTTTCAATAACTCAAATGTTGACAGAATAAAAATATATGGGATACTGATCTAATCGCGGTTTCCCTACTGTGTCTCTATTTGGTGTAAAGAAATATAATTCGGACTATTTCATTAAATAATGGAACATGTAGCATTGGGATTTTGTTTTAGGTTTAATGATTACAATATAAAAGAAGGACATGAGAAAGTGAAGCAAAAATGATAAACTAAAATACTAAAAACTGTCTAGTCTCAGCCAACCTTCGGCTGTTTTTCAAGGAGCCAAATAGTTTTTTATACTTCAGTCATTCAGAACGCCAGAAATGAGATGAAAACACTTTTACAGTAGGCCTGAAAGATCAAACCTAAACCTAGTTTTTGTATAGTATGTCTTATGCTGGTATGTCTTGGTGTGTAAAGGCCTGTAATGTCAGTCAACTCCTTTGTTTACCTTAGATTTGTCAGATCATTTTTATATATAGTATGTATATATATATATATATATATATATATATATATATATATATATATATATATATATTTGGTTTTGTGCATTTGATAGTGACCATGTTATAGTTTACGTCATTTACTCAATAATTGTTAACTATCAACTAAATAGAAACGGATTAATCATTGTAGTTAATAAAATCTATTGGGAAAAAATGAAGACATTTTGCTAATCAATAAAGCTAGAATGCAGCATCCCTCCACAAGAAACCAGTTTTGTGTGGAAGGCAGTAATCATTGTCTACTTTTCATTGTCCACAAAAAACAAAGATGAGTGGGCTCAAACTGCCCAGCAGTCAGTCACACATATCTTCACGCCAGAGGCTTCCAAAATGCTGTGGACTTTCATATCGTCCCCTCCAATTGGTCTAAACAAGGTTCTATCCAACAGAGCAGGAATGTAATCGATGCTTCTCCCATCCTACTCCGGTCAGTCTCACCCTGCACACGGGCCAACTCATACAAACCACTTCACCCATTCCCTCACCATACCACCTCCTTCTCCCTGCAGCTCCTCTGGCCTCCGTCCTCCCTGGTGGTGCAGGGCCAGCTTACAACCACCACCAGGGAGGAAGCTGTGTTAGGCTGCCATGTCTGCCCTGCATCAGGTTAAGAGCCTCCGACAGCCAACCACTAAGTTATTGGCCAGCAGTGAGTGAGTGTGTGTGTGTATGTTTAGTGTGTGTCTATAAGTTAGAAAAGGGGAGGCCTGCGTCACTTGTAAAGACTGCCTTCACTAGCCAAGAACCCATTAAAAACACAGATCACCGCCATCCCTCTAGCTTTTTATATTTGCTTATAGTATTTATTTAGTAAAAAAAGACAAACAATATGAGTTCTTTGACACTTAAAAATTGTAAAATTGACTGTGAGAGGTCAGAAGAGAACCTCTACTGAAAGCTTCAAAATGTCTTGACAGGAGGGACAGGACAATACGTTGAACGCCCTAGTCTACCATGAAGGAATACTGCCACCGTGTGGTCGATGCTGAGCAAGCTAACCAAAAACACCTAAGAGAAAACAAGGAAAAAGTCCCAGACAAAACTCAGAGAGGAAATATGGAAGACACCTTGGGAGGAGCGATTCAGTGAGGGACCTCTCCTCTAGAGATGGTGTTGATACAGAGAGGTGCCGGCCAATAGGCTGAATACCATTCAGTTCCAGGACAACTACAGAAAAGTAGCTACGCTAGCCTGCTTCGCTGGTTAAGTCAGATAAAGTAGCCGATAGCATCTTACAGTTCACCTACATGAGTGGTGCACTGGTACAGACCTTTGATACCATTCAGTTTCAAATGAAAAAGGAACTTAATTTTTCCCACAGTAGGAACAGGTCCATTCTGTACTCCCCCCATTGGTTGAATGTGCTTCATACCTAGCATTCTGAGAATAATTGGCTGGCATAGCTGATGACTTGATGGAAACCTCCTCCCAAGGTTTGCCATTGGATGACGCTGTGAATTTTAAGCAGCTGTCGCCCTGCTATTGATTATTGTGGCTGAGTGCAGGGGGAGTTGACTCAGCTGTTTTCTGTTCTCAATGCCTCTGGAACGCTGGAATCCAACTCATCTGGAGCTTCAACAGTTTGCCAGGGGTCTTGGCTGGGGACCTGACAGCAGGGATGTAGATGTGTGTTAAAGTGTGTGTGTGTGTGTGTGTTTGTGTGTGTGAGAGAGAGAGAAACAGAGACTGTGCCCACACTGTGTGCAAGTGTGCATCCTACTGTGTGTCAGTCTAGTAGAATGTAGGCAAAAAATGGAGAGTTTGCTTGTTTGTGTCTGCTTTGTGTGTGTATGTGTGTGTGTGTGTGTGCATACAAGTTTGTATCTGTGTTTGCCATGTTGTGTTGGGGTCCAGAGAACTGAGCTGAACACAGAACGGGGGTCAATGGGCGTGTGTCCAGAGCAGCTTTTATGTCATGTAATCCCACTTTGCTTTTCTAGAAAACGTGAATAGCATTCGAATCACTGACTCAATTTTTTGGATCTCATTTTCATGACAAAGCAATTGTCCGGTTG
The DNA here is from genome assembly GCF_054491055.1 of Hypomesus nipponensis. Lineage (NCBI taxonomy): Eukaryota > Metazoa > Chordata > Actinopteri > Osmeriformes > Osmeridae > Hypomesus > Hypomesus nipponensis. Next base: position 9,653,502 of record NC_140372.1, on the reverse strand, counting down.
ATAGACCTCCGCTGGGGGATATAAAAAGGGAGTCGGGGCATCAGAGAGACAGCCAGTGCCACTTCACACGGACTTAAGGGAAACTACCAGAGCTGAACTCAACTATCAAAGATGGGCAGGGTGAGTACTGGAGGACAGCCGTTTCTAAAGGAACACTCACGTTTCTTAACCTTTCCTTTAGTCAACATTTCAGCCTAAAATTCAAAATCTGCTGAGAATGTCCATGCAGACCCTGGAGATATTTGAAAATTATTTACTATGTCAGAGATCGCTCTGTCATTTCATTCGTACACGGGAAACATCTGTCAAGCAGGCCGGTTAAGAAGTCTACCTAGTAACCTTAACCCTAACCCGAGCTGTCATGGTAAACTGCAAACGAAAAGAGCTCTGTTTGGTTTGGAGCCCTAACCTCTCTCCCTCTCCAGATCATCTTCTTCGAGGACAAGAACTACCAGGGCCGTCGCTATGAGTGCGACAGCGACTGCTCTGACTTCCACACCTACCTGAGCCGCTGTAACTCCATCCGGGTGGAGAGTGGAGCCTGGGTGGTATACGAGAGGCCCAACTACACTGGCTACCAGTACGTCCTGACCAGAGGGGACTACCCAGACTACCAGCGCTGGATGGGCCTCAACGAAAGAATCTGCTCCTGCAAGATGGTCCACTTTGTAAGGCTCTGACCCCTCAGGATAATGTGCTTTTGCTTGGTCTTGGGTGATGCGGGGGGGGATGTCCAGTTCCACCGTGATAGATGAGGGTGATAGTGTGTCGCTTTTGTTGACTGTGATTTACTGAGCTTGCAGTGAAGTGTTTGTCCTCGCGACTCATGAATGTTGGCGTTATGTAGAGTAAATGCAGACAACTGACGTTTCCATACAGATTTGACTGTTCTCTGCCCAAGAAATGTCTGTCTGGAGAGAGATCTCTGGGTCAACCCAAGTTTCCATGCTTCTCGCTCTCTCTCACCAATTCTGCTCGCCCCTCTCTTCCTCAACTCCACTGATGCCCCCCCATCCCCCACCCCACCCCCAACCCTACCTCCTTCCTCCCATCCAGGCGGGCGTAGCTCCATACCAGATCCAGCTGTACGGAAAGAGGGACTTTGCAGGCCAGGTGTTCGAGGCGACGGAGGACTGCCCCTCGGTCCTGGAGAAGTTCCACTGGAGGGAGGTCCATTCCTGCAAGGTCCCGGGGGGCTGCTGGGTCTTCTACGAGCACCCCAACTACAAAGGACGCCAGTACTTCCTGGAGAAGGGAGAGTATCGCAAGCCCATGGACTGGGGCGCTGTGTGTCCCACCGTGCAGTCCTTCAGACGGCTGACAGAGTAACCTCCTCACCCCCCCACCCCCCACCACCCAGGCCCTCCCTCTCCCTCCGGTCGTACCAGCAAGCCTGCTCCTTCTACGTCACCACGGAGCTAGGGGCACCAGAGACACACCACCAGCCCAAATAAAAAACCTAAGTGGAAAGCAGCTGATGGGTTGCGTTCTTATTGTGTGTGTGTGTGTGTGTGTATGTGTGTGTGTGTGCGTGTGTGTGTATGTATGTGTTTGGGTGTATATGGGAACGTAAAGAGACACTACACCGTTTCTGTCTATCCAAATCTCAAGCCAAAATGAAAACATTTTATTCATTTATTAGTATCCTTATGTTATACGGAGTGCGAAAGAAATAACATTGTAAGAGAAAACCACTGATCTTAGTTCAAAAGGTACACTGGAACTCAGTTTAACCATGGGCATGTGTGCCTCATGCAGTGAGGTTTTGCATGCCTGTCCTGTCCATTCAGTCTGTCCAGCCTGTTGTTGGGCAAAACCTTCCTTCTCTCTCAGCCAGAGGGGCCCTCCTCATCGATGAAGCTGACCTGGGCGGTGGGCAGCCCCCACTTCATCTCCTTGCCCTGGGGCTGGGCCTGGGGAAAGGTGAGCTCTCCACCCGACCCTCTGCAGTCCAGGATGGGAGGGCGGTGGGCCGACACCTGAGGGAGGGTGGCGACGGAGGAAGTCGGGGAGGAGACCTGTGCTGGGCGGGACCCTCGTAGGGGGCGTTCCTTCGGGGAGGACAGGGGAGGAGCGAGAGAGGGGGCCGGAGGGGTGCTGGGTGGTACCGATGGGTGGGAAGACTGGGGAGGGTAGAAGGCCCCAGGGCTGTTCTGGAGCAGGTCCACTCCTGGGGAGGTGGACTGGGGAAGGGGCGAGAGCTTGACGGTCTCCCCCACACCCAGAGCAGGGGAGAGGGACGGGGCGGAGGTGCAGGGGAGCGGTTCAGGGGCGGGGCCTGGAGAGCAGCCGTCGGACGTCACACTGGGGGGGAGAGTCAGCGCGGGGATGACCGCGCTGTGGAGGAGGGGCCTGAGCAGGCTTGTCATTTCCTGGAGATCTCTGCTGACTTGGGACACCTGCTGAGATAGGCAGCTCATCTGTGGAGGGGGGAGAGGAGGGGGGGCGAGCAGAAAACAATGTTTTAAGAGTTAAACATTGAAATCCAGGAATGAAAGATACCATCACTTTGCGGTCTCTTACCTCTTGTTTGAGTTTAGCGATACTCTGCATGGTCTCTGCCTCCTCCATGCTTCCTGTACACACACACACACACACACACACACACACACTACATGATCACAGCAGAACTTACTTCAGACCCTTAAAACTCCCAGACAGAGTGTATGCAGGAGGAAGCCTCATGGAGGCTGTCATTTACCTATGGTAGAACTCGCGAAGCTCCTTGTGACACTGGGACTGAAGTCAAACCTCTGGCCCAAAGAACTGCTGCTCTCTGTCTCAATGCCATCCACAAACCTGAAGGCCATAGGACAGAGACAGACAGAGAGATGGAACACGAGAGACAAAGCAAGAAAAAGAAAACAAGTTGATCCCCACTATCTCCACCAGGTGGCAGCGGAGCACCAGAGAAGGCTGCAGCGGCTTTCTCCAGTAGCCCAGTTCACAACAGACTCATGCCTCCCACCTTTAGCTGTCTGCCTGGGCATACATCATTCAGCAGGAAGCAGCACATGGCTCTTCCTTGTCTGAGAGAACGTACACAGTCCACTGTTATGGGACTATCATCACCCTCTCAGATAGCGGACTGGATAAAACACATACCACGACACAAAACCGAATCTGTAGTTATACTTTACTGCCAACAACATCAGCGGACAACACTTCGCTATGCACTACGGGCTTGAATACGTAACGGCAGAAGGTACACGGTCGTATTGGGCGTTCGTCTTTTGGAAACCGTTCCCCCGGAGCGTGCGAGCGTGACTGGTGTCGTGGTGGCGTACCGTGGGCCGAGGTCATGGGGGGCGCAGCTGAAGCTCACCCCCGGGACCTGCAGCCTGGCGGGGGGGCGGGCGTGGTCGCCGCGGAAGGGCCGGGGGGGCAGGAGGGGGGAGCGCAGGGGCGAGCGCAGGGGCGAGCACAGGCCCCGCCCCAGCCGCAGGGAGGATGGCGGGATGTGGGGCGCGGGGGGGGGCTCCTCCTCCGGGCTCTCCTCGTCCTCGGTGATGGAGGGGAGCTTCTTCACCGGGCCCCCGTTACTCTCCCAGTCCATCTGAGGGAGGGGGGGGGGGAGAGGGGGGAGGGGGGGGGGGAGGAGGGGGGGAGGGGGGGGAGGGAGGGAGGGTGAAAAGAAAGAGAAAAGAGAAAAGGGATCGTTAAATGAGAGATGGTGAGAGAGAGGCAGACAGACAGAGAGAAGGACGGAGAGAGAGGGACGGAGAGAGAGGGACGGAGAGAGGGAAACGAGATGAGAAGAAATGACATGCATTCCAACAGCTGAGGGCAGAAGCCCTCACGAAGAACGGCATCATTAGGAATGCCGTTCACAATTCGGTGTCTGAAATCTGAAAGGACGGAGGAATGCCGTTCCCTCTGCAGTGGAACCAGAAACACCATTCACACTACCGACACACCGGGACTGCAGCCCCTCTCCATTCAGCACCATACTGCACACGTGCAGCCACACTTCCAGAACACTAGCACATGTCGCGCTGGTATCTTTGACAAATAAAAACAACCACATCTTTCTTGACTGTACATCCTCACTCCCCACTCTGCTCCCCCACCCCCTGGCCCCCCACTGTGCCACCCCCGCCAGCCCCTGTTTGTTTTCCTCTCTCCTCATCCCTCCATCTCCAGTCAAAAGTGCCCCTGGCTGAGGGCTGTTTTTAGATCTGACAATCTATTTTTAGCGCTGGGATGCCTGGGGAAGTGTACTGAGGAGAGGTTGCACTCTGACTTCAAGTGTGTGTATGTAAGTGTGTGTGTTTGTGTGTGGGCACGTGCCATAGTTAATGTGCAGCGTGCTGGGGAAAGGGTAAGCACTGCCACACTGCAGACATAACGTAGCGTTTGTGTGTGTGTGTGAGAGAGAGAGTGAGAGAGAGAGAGAGAGAGAGAGAGAGAGAGAGAGAGAGAGAGAGAGAGAGAGAGAGAGAGAGAGAGAGAGAGAGAGAGAGAGCGAGCGCATATAGGCATGTGTTTGAGAGTGTGAGAAAAGGAACCATGAGGTGTGTGCCAGTGAGGATGTGTGTGTGTTTGCACGTGAGTTGCATACAAATATTCCTCCGCTGAATTTCAGCCAAGATACCAACCCGCTCTCCCCCACCCCCTTCTCCCCCCCCCCCCCTCGCCTCTCCTCATCTATTTTTATCCTTTCTCATCTACCCATCTGTCTGTTCAGAGTCTATATTTATCTGGCGGGCTCCATTTGGGGCTGCAGGCGAAGGGAGACACAGGCAGTCAGGGACAGCCCTCTCCTGACGGCCTGGCTATATTTAGCGCAGCACCGCGCCTGGTGAAGCACCTCTGTCATTATAACAGGCTGTGTGTGTGTGCATGTGTGTGCATGTGAGTAGTCAACCGTACAAAAGCGGACGGGAAACCCCTGGGTGAGCTCTGTGTCGAGATGGTGGGACTGACGACTGTCTGTGCGCGCGGGGACGCATGCATGGTCAGGTGCATGAACTGTAATCGCGAGGGTGTGTGCGTGTGTTTGGTGGCTGTGCACGGGTCGTGTGTGTGTGTGTGTACCTCGGCAGTGTGACCCTCTCTCAGGTTGTAGGTGAGGTCGTGGGAGATCTCGGTGATGAACTTGTGGGCGTAGTCAGGGTACAGACACAGCACCTCGCGCAGGCCCTTCAGACTGATGTACTGCAGGTCACAGTAGGTCAGGGCCTTCACGTTGGCGTTGGTCTTGATCACCTGCTCCTGGGTCAGAGAGTCGGAGCCAATCAGGTCCCCTTTACCTGGACGGCGAGCACACGCACACACACACACACGTAGATTTTCGTCAAACGTCAACACGCGCATACGCGTATTCTCACAGGTACGGGTAAACAAACACAACAGGCACACATGCAACACCGCCTCATGTCCTAATGCCATCCTCTATCAATTGTCTGTATAATGAAGGCTTTGAAGAGCCTCTCAATCCCAGACCGCTGGATATTCCAGCTCAGTTCACTTTAATAATCATCCCTGTATCAATAATGCAGACAGCCTTTATAATTGACTACAGAGGGACCATTCCTGGGAAGAGAGACATGTAATTGCCCCACTTGTCACTACAGCCTCTGTACACACACACACACACACGATTACACCCACCAAACACACACGCCCGCCACACACCTCTACACGCGTACACCCATGCTCACACACACATTCTCGCACGAACACGCATAGATGCGGGCATGTCATTTTGCGCTGACATTTGGATTGCGAGGGAGCCAGTGAAGCAGGGCGGGGGAGCGAGCACAGGAGCTGACAGAGCTGAGGCGCCTGCTCCCTCATGCTCCACTGGCTCCCACTTACCCTCCCAGAAGACCCTCCCAGAAGACCCTCCCAGAAGACCCTCCCAGAAGACCCTCCCACTTACCCTCCCAGAAGACCCTCCCACTTACCCTCCCAGAAGACCCTCCCAGAAGAGGGAAGACCACCGCCGTGACACTCACTGCAGCCACGATCCAAAAGACGATATGTGTTGCGTGTGCGTATGAATGTGTGTGTGGGGGTCTTTGTGTGTGTGTGCGCGAGAGCAAGGGAGGGACGGAGAGAGGGATAAAGACAGCGAGAGAGAGAGCTTTTTTTGAAGATACCCCAAGTAGGTACCGAGCTATCGACATGTGGGCCTAGCCTCCTCCTGTGCACACACACACACACGTTCGACACACACACGCGCGCATCCCCACCCAGTATGGCCAGGACGGTGTTGTCCTTGAGGACCTCCATGGACCCCGAGCAGACAAAGTAGATGGCCTGCAGGGCGTCACCCTGGCGGATGAGGAACTCCCCGGGGGCGCAGAAGGACGTCTTGATGATGAGGGACAGGGAGCGCAGGCACCCCCTGCTGGCCGACTCAAACAGGGACAGCTGCAGCAGCTCCTTGTTCAGGTGCATGGCGATGTCGGCCCGCAGCTCGTCCGGGAAGTCCTTCAGGAGCTGGGGAGTACAGGTGGGAGGGAGAGAGGGAGAGAGGGAGAGAGAAAGAGAGAGAGAGAGAGAGAGAGAGAGAGAGAGAGAGAGAGAGAGAGAGAGAGAGAGAGAGAGAGAGAGAGGGAGGATCCATATCTCACTCATCGAAAATCCAAAGCGCAGCTGAAGTGACGAGCACCCCTGAATACGCACAAGCACACACACACACACACACACCCACACCTCGCTGACGTCGATGCCGTTGTTGACGGACCAGGTGGTCTGGAAGCACTCGAGCATGCGCTGCTCCAGGGCCTTGGGCAGGCGGTGCACTCTGATGAAGTCCTTCAGGTCCTTGGTGCGCGTGTGGTACAGGGAGCGCCGCGAGTACATCCTCTGGATGATGGCCGTCACGTTCCCGAACACCACCGCGTGCATCAGGGCTGGGGCCAGGGGGCCAGGCGGCCAGGGGGTCAGGGGGTCAGGGGGTCAGGGGGTCAGGGGGTCAGGGGGTCAGGGGGAAGAGGAGAGGGAGAGGGTTGGGGAGACGGAGGGATAGGAGGTCAGGTTTACAGAGAGTGAAAAGGATGAGTCCGAGATAGAAAAGAGAACTGTGTAGATCACGAGACAGGTGAAGACTATCGTTGTTGATGAATATTTCATGAGTTACTCCTGTCCATTCATTATTCATGTACTTATGCTCATGCACGCATGCACGGACACACGCACTCTCTCACTCTTTCTCTCTCACTACTTCTATCTATCTATCTATCTCTCTCTCTCTCTCTCTCTCTCTCTCTCTCTCTCTCTCTCTCTCTCTCTCTCTCTCTCTCTCTCTCTCTCTCTCTCTCTCTCTCTCTCTCTCTCTCTCTCTCTCTCTCTCTCTCACTCACAGTCCTTTTTCTTCATTGCCCCAAAGGGATTAATGTCAGCATAGAGAGTTGTCTGGCTGGCATACCCACTGCATCTGTGCCATGTCCCTCCCAGTTGTCATGGTGACGTGCCAGTGCGTGACCCCGAGGCTTGGCGTGCCAGAGTCTGGCTGGAGCTGGTTACTAGTGGACCTGAGGCGCGTCCACAACAAGGAGTGTGTCGGACCACCTCACATGTCCACGCTCACCCTGTCCTCCTCCTGCTGCTCTTCCCAACACCCTGTCCCTCTCTGTGACCACTGCCCCACTCTCTCTGTGACTTCCTGATTTCAGAGCCAGCTGGACATGGTTGGAGGGGGACTGTGGGCAACTGTAGACAGAGTTCCATAGAACAGGGTTCTATGGTTCTAGCATATACAACTTCTGGGTTTTCTCTCTCTGTCTCTCCCTCTTATCCCCTCCCTCCCTCTTTCTTTCTTTCTTTCTTTCTTTCGTTCGTTCGTTCGTTCGTTCGTTCCCTCTCTCTCTCTCTCTCTCTCTCTCTCTCTCTCTCTCTCTCTCTCTCTCTCTCTCTCTCTCTCTCTCTCTCTCTCTCTCTCTCTCTCTCTCTCTCTCTCTCTCTCTCTCTCTCTCTCTCTCTCTCTCTCTCTCTCTCTCTCTCTCTCTCTCTCTCTCTCTCTCTCTCTCTCTCTCTCTCTCTCTCTCTCTCTCTCTCTCTCTCTCTCTCTCTCTGTCCCAGCTGGCTGGTGACTCAGTGTCTGACTCAGTGGCTTATGTGTATTTATGTGCAACTCCCCATCAGCGCGAGACCCCAGGCCTCACAGGGCCGGCCTCAGAGGTGTGGGGGCCACCAGCCTCTCTGCCATCCGAGGTCCCTCTCACTCTGCCACCGAGAGAGCGACGAGAGCAGCAGGGCACTCGGGGCACCGTTGTCATGGCGCCACGCCCGCTAATGCGTTTTAAAGACAGCTACAGGGCAGAGCAGGTCGTTCAGTCTCGCACTGCCATTCTCCAGATCCTAGCAACCGTTAGGCTAGTCCGGGGCGGTGCACAGACCGTGAAATCGTCCATCTGAAAAACGAGTTGCCCCCTCTCTCTATTTGTTTTTTTCTTCCAAGCCAACAGACTTACAGCTAATGGAAGTAGCATTTTCATCTAGAGAAGCACAACAGGATTCTGTCCATTTCTAGAAGGTTCCGGACGGAGAATCAACACTGGCTTGTTCCTCAGGCCTCATCAGAGTATGTGCGTGTGTGTTTGTGTGTGTGTGTGTGACCTCACCTCCAATGAGCATGGTGCAGATGGAGAAGATCTTCTCTGAGTCGGTGTTAGCAGACACGTTCCCGAACCCCACGCTGGTCAGGCTGCTCAGGGCGAAGTACAGCGATGTCACATAGGAGCTCCTGACCGAGGGCCCGCCCCCCAGCCCCCCCGTCCCGTTCAGCTGGCGCCCTCCTCCGCTCTTGCTCACGTTCCATTGGCCGGAGCCCAGGGGGCCTTGTCCAACGGGCTCCGATCCAGACATGTTCCACTGATTGTAATGGGCCATTATGGAGCTTTGCGGCGAATCAGAGACTCCGAGTAGTGAGGTCAAAGGTGACAGGAAGTAGGGTGTGCCCAGGCGCTTGGCCAGTTCATGGAGCCAGCCTAAGGAGAAGGCCAGTCCAGTAGAGTTAGCATCATAGCAGAGTGAGCGGTTTAATGCTAATGTCTTGACATTTATGCATACTGCTTCATTAGCTCTAATACCATACAGCACATGCCAAAAGGCCACAGTAATTGTGTGTATGTGTGTGAGTGTGTGTGTGTGTGTGTGTGTGTGTGTGGGAGAGAGTGTGTGTGCCTGTGTGGATTTATGTGTCCTAACACCCCATTATGATGAGATTCCATTTCCGTCTAAATTCAAAATTCATCGAGACCAATTTGTGTGAATTACTAACTCAAAATAAATCAAACGACTTTAAACCACAGTATTTAATTCAAGGAGTGTTCAGTCTGGGCAGACACTTCCTGCTACAGCAGACAGCATCCAAACAGCACGGCTTATCTACCCTGGGGCTGTCCTTGGTGCTGAATCTCAGCACGTCAGACCCAGCTGCTATAGACCAGCATTCAATCTGTTTCTCCACTGCTTCGTCAGCCTCTTCATCGCCCTGTCTTTCTCCTTTTCCATCTTCTCTCTCTTCCTCTCTTATCTCCCTTCCCCTCTAGTCCTGCCTCATCCCTATTGTCTCTGAAAGATTTGAAAGAGAGATAGAATGCCAGAAAGAGAGAGCCTGTCTGTCTATCTGTCAGTGAGGGTCTCTCTGGCTCGTCTCCCAGGTCTGAGGTTAAAAGGTCCATACTGCAGAGGTAGATGCCCAGAATACAGGAGGAGCGGGCCTGACCTCACCGTACAGGGGGTGACCACAGAGGAACAAGCTATCCTGTCAACAAGTCAGGCGTTTCTGAGTTTGTATGGGCAAGAGCACGACTGTGTGTGTTTCTATGATTGCACTCTCCAGCCACCTTCGGATGTTCCTATGAATAATTGCGTGCGTGTGTGTGTGCGAGTGTACGCCGACTTGCGCCCACCGATGTCCCACGAGCTGGGGCTGTTGTTCTCGATCTCGGAGCGTCCGATGAAGTACCAGAGGCAGGCCATCCAGTGGGCCAGCAGGGCGAAGGTGGACATGAGCAGGGTGAGCACCACGGCGCTGTACTGGGAGTAGCGGTCCAGCTTCTGCAGGAGACGCAGCAGGCGCAGCAGGCGCACCGTCTTCAGCAGGTGGACCCCGAAGTTCTGCAACCAGAAACCACGGAGACGAGACATGGGGAGGAGCTATGGAGAGCACGGCGGGGAAGCTGCACGGGTTTTGTTTTGTTTGTTTATGTCATGCGCCTCGAGAGGTGAAGGTTTTGATGAGCACATATTTTGACATCGACTTGTGCTGTTGGTTATTAGTTCAGTCAACATACCGGGGGAGGGGGAGGGGGGCAGTGGGAATGAGAAGTGGATCGATACTTCAGCAGGAATCAGGGACTGGCATACACTAGCACTGGCCTGGGGGAGAACCAGCACACCACACACCTGTCAAAATGACAGATTCATACACCTCAAACACACACACACGGCCGTCACCTCGCCCCCGCAGTGACTCTTTGAAAGGCACTGACCTGCCAGCCTTTGACGCCTTGTGGTGAGTGTGTGTGTGTACGTGTGTGTGTGTGTGGTGACTCACCACGCTGATGTTGAAGGCGTAGAGCAGGTCAAAGGGCAGCGCGGCGATCAGGTCCACAAACAGCCAGGAGGTGGCGTAGTGGAGACAGATGGAGCGGGCGTCGTACACCACCTGGCCTGATGTGCTCACGTAGGTGGTGCGGAAATTCAGCACGATGTCTGACGCGGAAACACATGACTCGGAGGGGTTGGCAACAGCAGAGGAAGTCTTTTGGTAAACAAAACAACTGCATTTTTGGGGTCTTTGATTCCTTCCAAACTAATTAGGAAACAAACCATTCAGTGATCTGTCTGTGTAATTTGCCTCTGTCCAGGAGCTCTCGTTAATCAGAGTAGTGATTCAAGTGATTGATGTGCTTGGGGCTTCATTGATGTGGGAACCTTGTCTATTGACCACTCTGGTGAGGAGCGGGGGTTTATTATAGGGTGTTCTGGTAATGACTTGAGAGAGTGATGCCATTGATAACCCATCAGTGGGTGGGTGATGAAAGATGTGTATGTGAGAGAGAGAGAGAGAGAGAGAGAGAGAGAGAGAGAGAGAGAGAGAGAGAGAGAGAGAGAGAGAGAGAGAGAGAGAAGCAGTGAGAGAGTGAAAGAGAGAGTGACAAACATGAATGTACAAGAACTCTCTCATATTCGTTTGTGCTCAACTCTCAGTCCTCTCTCAAAGTGAAATCAGACGGCTCTCAGTGCCACTCATGGGTTTAATTATTTCCACATGAATGAACGGCTCTCTATCTTTGCTTGCCTATTTTGCTAATCGTCAGACTGTACATGTGCCCAATTACCCCATAAATCACATTTGGGTTGGTTTTCTCTGACTCGTGCGTTGAAACGACTACGATCAAAAAAAGCCCGAGCTGGTTTCACCCTCACCGATGATGAAGAGGATCTCTACCAGGATGTCGCTGACACTGGGGGGATTGCGTGCCCCTGTGCCCCCGTCCTCGCGCCCCTCGGCCGCCGTGAAACACACGTTGTACGGCACCGTGATGGCCACGTAGAAGGTAGCCAGCAGGATCAGCCAATCCCAGCCAGCCTTGAAGGTTCCATAGTGGAGCAGGATGAATCGGGACTTCTGAATGGCTGCTACCTTGTACTCGGGGACTGGGTTGGCGTTGGCCCCAAACACACTCTGGACAAACATACGTGTCAAGAGAAGCTTTACGATCCTTACCGTCTTTAGAAATGGAAGGTGTAACCGACATGCATGACAGTATTCAATAAAACAATAAGGATCAATTCTGGGAAACATATCAATCAATGCTGATACACATATAGGTATTTTCTCATCCTATCAGACATTTGATTGACATACGGTATATCAGTCTAGTATGTGGTGAAGAAGCTACTCTGTGGGCATGTGGAGTGGAACAGGATCACTCATTAAGCATATCTGCTTAAAGCACATTAATCACAGTGACCTATGCCAGCAAATCAATACACTAATAATAAATTCCAAAGGTTAATTAAAATCTTTACTTCAAAAGAGCATGTTTGTGTTCAAAAGACAGGGTGTCTGCTGTTTCCTGTCTGACGACATACCGCGCTGCACCTGAGCTGCTCCAAACTTTTCCCAAACTTTTTCTTGTTAACCGCTATATATTATATATTAATTCGTTTATTCATTTATTTTGTCTTTACCGATTTAATCCATACATCTACTGTCTAGTTATAGGTTTACTCGGCGCGGCTTTCTTCCTTGGAGCTCGACGCTACTGTTCCCGTTGAACTAACCAACTCAACGCTCTTGACGGATTATCTTGGTTGGCATAAACTATTCACGTAAGTTAACTATAATGTCTCACGACCACTCACTTTGTCCTACATGTGCCATTTTGTTCGATAAGTTGACTCTGTTAGAGAGTCGCGTTCAGTCGCTTGAGGAAGAACGTATGCTAGTAACTTTAGATGCGACTGGCGCAACATCACAGACAGGGAGTCCTAGCGTGAGGGAGAACTCAAGTTTAGCCCCACCGGTTTCACCTTTGCAGCATGGTGGGAGTGGGACTCCTCAGACGTTAGTGATCGGTGACTCCATCACTCGTAACATTAGATTAGAGCAACCAGCGACAGTTTACTGTGTACCGGGGGCCAGAGCTACCGACATAGAAGCTAATCTTAGGGTGCTGGCTAGCACTAGGGCTAAGGCAAAGGCCCAAGCTAAGGCACATGGCGCACGCACTGATGATAGGTATGAGAATATTGTCATTCATGTCGGCACCAATGATGTAAGGCTGAGGCAGTCAGAGGTCACGAAGGTTAATATAGCTCGGGCATGTGACCTTGCTCAAAAGATGAGTCGGCATCGAGTAATAGTCTCTGGCCCACTACCTGTTAGGGGGACTGACGAGATCTACAGCAGGCTTGTCTCTCTCAACCGCTGGTTGGCTCGCTTTTGCTCAGAACAGGGTTTAGGATTTGTAGATAATTGGTCTCGTTTCTGGGCCAAACCTGGCTTGTTGAAAAGTGACGGGCTCCATCCTAGCTGGAGAGGTGCTTTTCTTTTGTCTAGGAATATTGAAGCTATTTTAGAGCAGGCCTGACACTCACTAGAACAAGCCGGGCCACAGTCTCTTAGAGAGTCTGATAGATATGTTGATAGGCATGTTGTGAGCTGTTGGGGGCCCGATAGCTCAGCTTGTAGTGTAGCCAGCGTGGATGCTGATGTTGTTTCTCCCATTGAGACGGTGTCTGTCCCCCGCCATTTTTCCAAATTCCGGCCCTCAATTATTAGGAATTATACCAATTTGATATGTATTCAGCCTTGCTCCCCCGTTGCTCTTCCTACTAAGTTCTCTGATAGCAGTGCCACCTTTTCAGAAGGATTACCTACGTCTAAAGCTGCCAAAAACCCATACTGGAATGTTGGGCTCCTAAACATCAGATCTCTATCCCCAAAGGCAGTTTTGATTAATGATCTGATGTCTGAATGCAACCTGGACCTGATTGGACTCACTGAAACCTGGTTAAAACCTGAAGAATATTCCTCCCTGAATGAAGCATCGCCTCCGGATTTTGCGTACTCACACATCCCTCGTGTCTCAAAGAAAGGTGGCGGTGTTGCTATGATATATAAAGCTAGCTTCAACCTTAGCCTAAAATCCGTAAATACCTTTAAATCATTTGAGATAATTTGCATGAAACCACCAACTACTCTAAAAAGGACTAATTCTTCTACTATTGCCCCCCCTCCCTCATTTAGTTTAGTTACTCTATACCGGCCCCCCGGCCCGTATTCCCTCTTCCTAGAGGAATTTGCAGATTTTAGTGCTGATCTTGTGACATATACTGATAATGTCTTAATTATGGGTGATTTTAACATCCATGTGGATGACCCAAAAGATCCTCTAAGTAAGGCCTTTACTGCTCTATTGGATTCCACAGGTCTCACTCAGGTGGTTTCTAAACCTACCCATCTTCACTCGCATACATTGGATTTAGTTCTCACACGGGGAATCAAGATTAGTGACATCATTGTCCACCCCCACAATCCTATATTATCAGACCACTGCCTGGTTACCTTTAAAATGGATCTCTGCCAGAGCCTTGGAGGCACCCAGAATATTTCTACTAGCCGCTGCATAACCCCAAACACAGCTATGGAACTGGCTAATATTCTACCTGCTGCACTAGAAGCACTGGACGTCCCAAATAAATCATTAAATGCTAAAACAAGGGATCTGAATTTGGTTCTTCAGTTATCCCTAGATTCTGTTGCCCCACTCAAACCAAGGAAAAGAAAAGACAAGAAAATGGCTCCATGGTATTCAGAGGAAAGCCGCACTCTCAAGAGGTCCACTCGAAAATTAGAGCATAAGTGGCGTACCACTAAATTGGAGGTTTTCCGCCTGGCCTGGAAGGACAGCCAAATTGAGTACAAGCAAGTCCTCATCAGGTCCAGATCAGAATATTTCTCGAAATTGATTAGTAAGAACAAACACAACACAAAGTTCCTATTTGATACTGTTGCAAAACTCACTAAGAAAAGTACACTCTGCGTTAGTTCAGATCTCTCTCCCAATGATTTCTTAGATTTCTTTGACCAAAAAATCTATGCAATAAGGGACAAACTACAGACTAGGCCTGGAGGAGTGGCCATCAACACAGAATTTGACTCTATACCCAGCATGCTGCATGTTGAGGCTCTTACCCACTTTAACCCTATTTCTATGGAAGCGTTCATCGAGCTGGTAGATTCCTCGAAACCCATCAGCTGCCTTCTTGATCCCCTCCCTGCCAAACTTTGTAGGGAACTTCTCCCTATTATTGGACCTTCCATGCTTAGTATTATTAATGAATCTATTGTAACTGGACAAATCCCTGACAATTTCAAACAAGCTATTATTAAGCCCCTTCTTAAAAAACCAAACCTGGATCCAGGTTGTATTAGCAACTATAGGCCAATTTCAAATTTGCCATTTCTCTCCAAAATTTTAGAAAAAGCTGTGGCACAACAGCTAACTGAGCACCTCTCCTCAAATCAGCTTTATGAACCTCTCCAGTCTGGATTTCGTCTTCACCACAGCACTGAAACTGCATTAGCTAAGGTAGTCAATGATCTATTATTAGCCTCTGACGCGGGCTCTATCTCTGTTCTGGTTCTTCTAGACCTTAGTGCAGCATTTGACACTGTGGATCATGAGATTCTCCTGGAGCGTATGGAGAACTATGTTGGGATCTCTGGTACTTCACTTCAGTGGTTTAGATCGTATCTATCTGATAGATCACAATATGTCCACTATGATGGTTGCTCATCCAGGAGCACTACTGTAAAATACGGAGTACCACAGGGTTCAGTTCTAGGCCCTCTGTTATTTTCACTCTATATGTTGCCTTTAGGAAACATAATTAGAAGCTCTGGGGTAAATTTTCACTGTTATGCAGATGATACTCAGCTATACATGTCCATAAAGCCTGGAGAATTTCCACATGCTATGGAAAAATGTGTTTCCGGGTTGAGAACTTGGATGACAGCAAATTTCCTTCTTCTTAATTCGGATAAAACCGAGGTTCAAATTTTCGGCCCTAAAAAATACAGAAATAATTTATCCAATCTGACCTTAAACTTAGATGGTGTCAAAGTATCTCAAAGCCAGTTGGTAAAAAATTTAGGAGTCACATTGGACCCAGACCTTTCGTTTGAGTACCATATTAAACAAATCACCAGAACTGCATTTTTCCATCTACGTAATATTGCCAAAATACGAAAATTCCTCTCAAAGGATGATGCTGAAAAACTAATACATGCTTTTGTTACGTCCCGATTGGACTACTGCAATGTGTTGTTCTCTGGCCTCCCAATTACCTACTTGAAAAATTTACAGCGGGTACAAAATGCTGCTGCTAGACTATTGACAAAAACAAGAAAGTTTGATCATATAACATCTACTCTTATCTCTTTACACTGGCTCCCTATCCAAGCCAGAGCTGATTTCAAAGTTTTACTACTAACTTACAAATCTCTACATGGATTGGCACCACTGTACCTCTCCGGTCTCCTTGCACCCTATTGCCCTGCAAGGACTCTAAGATCTCAAGATGCCGGCTATCTGGTAATACCCAAAATTAAGAAAAAAACTGCTGGAGGTAGGGCGTTCTCATATAGAGCACCTCTTCTCTGGAACAAATTACCTGTCTCAATTAGGGAGGCTGATACTGTTTCGACATTTAAAACTAGATTAAAAACGTTCCTGTTTAGTCAATCCTATGATTGTTAAATGTGTGTACTTTCTATGTAAACCTGGGGTGTGCGTTTGCCTATGTGTGTATCACATGTAACTTTTAAATTGTAATTTTAGCTTATGTTCACACTGCCCATTTAAATGTTACAAATAAAGTAAACCTGTTATTGTATATTGTTACTGTAATAGTTCCGTTGCTGTATATTTTAATTGTTATAGTTTACTAGTTGGAGACAACGGGGGGCTGGTTGTTTTCATCCTTATTCGTATAAATATAACCTATTTTAGAGTTGTTTCCCCTGGAACAGATTTCATGTTCCAACCAAGGGGGGCTGTCGCTGTCTTGGTGTGTGGGGCTGCATCACATACCCTCTTAGCTTTGTTAAATTGCTGCACTAGTCCACACTTGACCGGTGGGGATCTCATTCTATTACGACTGAAACTGTTAGCTGCTCCTGGCATTCTCTAATCCCTGTTCTCCTCTCTGTCCCCCCCACACATCCCTTGTGGTGTGGGGGGTCTGAGCTGTCAGGACCTGCCTGGTCGTCGGTCTACCAACGCTGGACCAGGTCGTCAACCGGAAACCAGCCTCCATGACGGTCAACAGCGAGTTTCCAGGTCCCATCCAACGTCTATAAAGCCGAACAATGGATTTTTGGTGTTTTAAAACCCATTGACACTGTATGACTATGTTTAGCTTGTGTTCTGCTCCTCTCTCTTGCCAACCGTCTCTGGAGGAGGGGATCCCTCTCTGAATTGCTCCTCCCAAGGTTTCTTCCATTTTTTCTCCCGTTGGGAGTTTTTCTGGGAGTTTTTCCTTGTCTTCCTTGAGGGTTTAGGTTGGTTGAGGGGCAGTTCTATGGGCGTATGTGAAGCCCTCTGTGACATGCTTGCGTGTAAAAAGGGCTATACAAATAAATTTGATTTGATTTGATTTGAACACTAAACACAGCTTTATGTATAATAACATGGAGCTACTGTTTAGCAAAAACGGTACAGACCGAAAAAAGCTTTTACCCAAGCAACCCTAACAGTAATGTTTTCCAAAAGGAGATTGTCCATGGAAAAGCTTAGAGATGTAGAGCGAGAAATTGAGATGTGGGTGTGTTTCAGATTGAGTGGTAATAGGATGTGTCAATCAAGAAGGAATTCGGGGGCTGATTGGTTACCAGAACTGTCACTCACGTTCTTGATCTTGAGCTTGCTCTTGGCCTTGTCCTGTTTCTGCAGGTGTCCAGACAGCTGGTAGAGCACGGCCCTGCTACGGCGCCGGTTGGAGGTGAAGCCTGGGGGGCGGGTGATCTTGTGTACCTCCAGACCTGTCTCATCATCTGGGGGACCAGACCAGACCAGGCAGAGACGGCAGGGGAGAACAGAGAGGAAACACCATGAGTCACCATGTGGAAACAGTCACGTGTCTCTGCTGTGGGTTTTTTCTTTTCTCTCTCTCTTCCTCTCTCCCTGAATCTCCCTCCCTCTGCATCTCTCTCTCTCTCTCTCTCTCTCTTACCAGTCTCTGAGTCCTGTCCCAGATCCTGGTCCTTTTTGTTCTCGCTGATGTCTTTGTGTGAGACGAGAAACAGCACCACCTCTCCCTTCTCATTCTTGATGGGCACGATGTCTAGCAGACACCAGAACTGAGTACCTGAGGACACACATTTTTTAACAAGTCACCACCACACTACGTCTGCAAATACGACCAAAGTAGTCCTGCATCTTGTTTGTATGTCAGGATACATGCCCTGTAGAAGCAATGAAGACAACCTAAAAAATGGCTGCCATAACAGGACACAGCTCTCACCTCCCTTCTTGTAAAGGATGACCTCGGTCTTGAACTCCCGCTGCTCTGCCAGGGCTTTCTGGATCTGCAAAGTCAACCGCTCGCTCGTCTCTGGCCCGTACAGGAAGTGACATCGGCAGCTCCTCTGCATCACCTCGCCGCGGGTGAATCCGGTGAGCTCACAGAAGCCATCGGAGCAGTAGACGATCGGGTAGAGAGACTGGACCTGGGCGTTCCCCAGAACAAAGTTACTGTCTGAGAGAGGGAGAGGGAGACAGAGACAGAGACAGAGAGAGAGAGAGAGAGAGAGAGAGAGAGAGAGAGAGAGAGAGAGAAACAGGAGGGCGGTTAGGAAGAAACAGAAGCCTCACAGTAAAACCATGAGGCGATGGCAGCTTATCTACGACGACCGTTACCTGAACTTGAATGGGCTCTGAGTGTGTGTAAGAAAGCTCTGGAACAGGAGAAAAAGAAACGGGGATGAAGGATGTAGAGCATTTAAGAGAGCTCAGTTGCACTTTGCATGAAATGTTAATAGTGTTTTTCTCTGAATTATTGCGAGGGCTTTGCAGGGACTGAGGACCATGGGAGAGAGGAGGAATCCATGAAGCCAGGCCCAATTAAGGCCAGCTTCACCCCTGGGTAATGAAAGCCTGGCATGTGATCATATGAATACATAGGCATATATTACATTTGTGGCTGAGTCACAGGTAGCCGGATTGTCAGGCACTTCAGAGTAACTGATGTGCAAACACACACACACACGGACACACTCTTTCTTTATTATTTGAATACATAATTGAGCTGTCTGATTAGTTGCACTGCAGCAGAACCATTCAGTCCTCAGGAAGATTAAGGTCCATACAGAAATGGGATCTGTTAAAGGGGGCACTCGTTTTGAAGAATGGGTGCAATAGAGAGAGAGGGAAAGAGGAAGTGGAGGAGGGAGGGAGGGAGGGGAGGGGCGAAGAGAAGAGGAAGGGGTATAGAGTGGATGGGAAAGAATACCAGCTTAATCCACAGGAAAACCGTCATGAAAATGCAGCACTAGCTTTCTGATCGGTTCAAAGAGAATAACAGTCTCCAGAAACCCAGGGACGGAGTGTCCATAGATACCACCACCACATGTTGCTAAGAGACAGACAGACTGACATCCCCAAGGGGTTTGGGTTGGGCTATCTCACTTTCCCTTCCAGGGCCACTCTTTAGAAAAACCTGACCCTCTAAATAAGACATAACAGCAGGGCCATAAGTCTGAAGAGACATCTAAAAACTAGCTGGGATGCTATCTTCATGACCACTGGGTGAACCCTCACAAAGCTCTGGAGCTAAAACCTCTTACCTCCAAACAGAGCTTCCCTGGGGGCAGGAACAGGCAGCTGCCATACACCCGTTTTTTTAAATAAGACATAGGTGTTGGTGTAGCAGCTCCAAATCCACTCTCAGGAGGCCCCCTTCACTACAGCTGCACTCTGACAGAACCATGACAACTCACCATTATGAAGGCCTGTCAGTCATGCTGCCTGACTACAGCCTGCGTGTAGGTGTGTGTGTGTGTGTGTGTGTATGTGTGTGTGTGTGTGTGAGAGAGAGAGAGAGAGAGAGAGAGAGAGAGAGAGAGAGAGAGAGAGAGAGAGAGAGAGAAGAGAGGGAGCGAGAGACAGAGAAAGAGAATGAGAGAGAAATTACAGGAGAAAGAGAATGAGAGAGAAATGACAGGAGAAAGAGAAAGGAGGGAGAGAGAGGGGAGAGAGAAAGGGACAAATGCTGGAAGAGAGAGCGTTCAAAAGAATACAAATGAGACAGGATTAGAAGAGATTACGAGAGAGTCACGTGAGGAGGAACCTGGCTTGCTCCTGGAGAACCTGCCCTCCTCACATGCAGCCGGCCTACTGCATGGAAGACACTTTTTCACTCCAGATCATCTTCAAACAAAGACATGGCCCGGGGTCCTCTGCCACAGCGTAGCACTGACAAGAACATCCTCATCCCTCGTTCTCTCTCTCTCTTCCTGTCAGCTCCTGTCACTCTGGAGCTCTATACCAGGACCTGCCACTCTCACACTCTCTTTCCCTCCCCCCCATCTTTGGACCCTGGAACCCTCGGTGGATAGCGAACGTCAAATAATGCTGAAAGACGTTTTCCCACGGACATCGAACCACGGGAGTGTGTGCAAATAGAAATGCGAGAAAAGCTGTCCTCGATCTCGATGGCCTGCAGCGGTTTCTCTGTGACTGACAGGTTCTCTGGCCCAGAGAGGGACCAAAGACAGATGTTTTAGCTGTCTGTTGAAATGTTCCCAAATGTTGTTTTGATTCCTACTGCTGCTGAGGATGAGAGGAGGATCCCAGCTGGGTTGTGGAGGGAAGCCAACTTTGACCATCCAGCTGGTAGGAGATGTTATGGCTATTTTGTGCACTCCCAGGCCCGCGCATAGTACATCTCTCCCTGAGAATGGATCAGGGAGAATTTCAGCAGAGGTGGTAGTGTGCCACCCAATGTGTGAGAGTTTCCAACCTGGGTTAACTGAGTCTGTCTGCCCTAGCCAGGACCATGTGACCAGGGTCTGATTGGGGGGCTGGGGCTGCAGTTAAGGCTTTCTCCCGTAGGAGGGCTGCCGTCAGTGATTGGCCACAGTGTCAGTAGCAGTGGGTCTATTGGGAAACAACCCCTTTACCCTGGTGACATAAACCTCCTGTTCTTCCTTCTCAGCATTCGCTGCTGTCTTGCATCCTACTGCACTGCACCCCGACACGAGCGCTCCAGGACCCGTCCAGACACACAGGTCTGGACGGGGATGTTTCAGCACACCCTCCCTACCTCTGTATCTCTTTCACAGTCACAGTCGGTCTGTCACTCTGTCTCTCGGCCTGCCTGTGTGTGTGTCTGTGTGTCTGTGTGTGTGTCTGTGTGTGTCTGTGTGTGTGTCTGTGTGTCTGTGTGTGTGTCTGTGTGTGTGTCTGTGTGTGTGTGTGTGTCTGTGTGTGTGTGTGTGTGTGTGTGTGTGTGTGTGTGTCTGTGTGTCTGTGTGTGTGTCTGTGTGTGTGTCTGTGTGTGTGTCTGTGTGTGTGTCTGTGTGTGTGTGTGTGTGTGTCTGTGTGTGTGTGTGTGTGTGTGTCTGTGTGTGTGTGTGTGTGTCTGTGTGTGTCAATCTAACTGTCTGTGCGTCTGTCTGTTTGTCTCTCGATGTCCCCAAAGGAGTGGTTCCCATTAAAACCTTCACATCCCCAGTCAGACTGGCTCCTTCTAACCCAGGGGAGTCTAACTGGGAGCTGGCAGGAAGCCAATTATTAGAGGAACACAACAAAAATACTGGGCATGGGTAGCTGTCTGTCAGGACAGGATATTGGACACAATTGCTTGGCAATGACTTCTCAATCATAAAAAAATGTTTACGATATTGCTGCTCTGACGAGAGCTCTCCACTGTGCCCAATAATGGTGGTTTCAGCTGGGTATCAGTGGTGGTTATTCTGCACCTTGGTCAATGTTGAAATGATGTCAACTGGGTGTTGCTTTGAGAGTAAGACGTGTTCTGTGTTAATAGGACAGGTGCTCTGACAGCAACCTTCGTTTAATACATGAATCCACTTATCAAGAAACATATAGAACCCTTGAATGAATTAAGTAAGTGTGTACCCAACATCGACTTGCATGCAACCTACCCTTTCTGTTTGGCCGTCAAACTGATATAAGATGCACTTACAATCAGTCAATACCTTCCAGTCCCTTATGAGGCACTACAGAGGATTGACTGTGTAGTTGACTAGTGGGGAGGTCATCACCATTTGTCTATTTGGGGCGAAGGGTTAAATTTGCTGCCTGCAGGTAATCTATCCAGAACTCTGGAGATCAATCTTTTTGTTGGCATGCAAATTTACAAACCCATTTCTACTCTCAGAGGAGAAGAATAAGCCTATGCATTTACATGAGTTATCCTGGGTGACATATGGTGCCTAGCCCCAAACTTATAATAGAATGTAATGCCATCCAATCTAATCAAACTTGAGAGCCCTGATCCAACATTCTAGATCATTCTGGATGTCAGATGGCTGAGCGGTGAAGGAGTCGGGCTAGTAATCAGAAGGTTGCCGGTTCGATTCCCCGCTGTGCAAAATTATGTTGTCCTTGGGCAAGGCACTTCACCCTACTTGCCTCGGGGGGAATGTCCCTGTACTTACTGTAAGTCGCTCTGGATAAGAGTGTCTACTAAATGTAAATGTAGAGCACAGAGACATCTTAAGTATGTAGCCTATGCGTTCTGTAAAATAACACCTCACTGGAGGAATGTATGCATGTGCACATGAAAATGTGTGTCATGTGTAGGCTAAGAATGACTGGTCAAAATTATTCAAATAAAGAAGAGGATTTTACTAACTAATAGCGTGTCTCTGTTATACATCTGAGAGAAGGTTACACTTTACCTGCATGTTTGGAGTTATACTTACGGGTTCCGTCAAAACGGGTGGCAATTGTGTCCAGAAAGGTATTCTGAGGTGCCAGTAAACCCCTCATAACTGGCATTCTAGACCGGGTAGACCCTCTCTTATCTCGGCGAGACGAGTCATTGGTCTCGGAAGGTAGAACAAATCCGGGTAAAAATCTTGAGGTACCTGGCGCGCCTCCCAACCCCTGTAGGAGCGCGCCAATCCGAGAACCGCGGGACTCCACTTTGAGACTCTAATAATGACCACCAGATGGTCAAAAGATAAATAGAAACAATGTAATTTATTTAAGAATCGGTTAAATCAACTGGGTGCAGACTATCTCCACTTGAGTGAAATGTAAGAACATCGACAAATACGGACGCTGAGCAGCATCTGCGCTGCATGCGCTTACTGCACTCTCTCTCTCTCTCTCTCTCTCTCTCTCTCTCTCTCTCTCTCTCTCTCTCTCCTCTTTCTATCTCTCTATCTCTCTTTGTATCTCATACATACATATCAAATGCAGTCCCATATACACAAACATGCACACGATAATTGCACGTAAGGTCAGTATCGCTATGGCTTGGTGACAAGGTAGCTGACTATGGTTTCTTCCTTTTTTTCATTCATGTCATTCATGTTGTAGTAGCTGCCTGTGAATTTTTCGCATGAATCACACACTTCTCTGAGTTCAATGGAGACTTTGTTCGCTCCATTTAAAGAGGGACAGCGCCATCTTCTGAGAAAAGAAATTACGTTCATGCATAACTCCTCTACGACCACTGGGTGGTGCCGTGTGTTCACATTGCAATGACGCCTTTACAATACCAAAGCCTACCTCATCCAATACCATTCCCTGATTTAAAGCAGTCCCACCTCCAAGGCTAAGTGAGGTAAGGGAAAGGGGGTGTGAGACAACTCAGTCTTTATTCAAAGTTTAAAGTTCACGTTCCAAGTAAAGACTCATCTTCTTAATTGAAGGTGATTTTCTGTGAAACAAGATGCCTTCTGTGGGGTTACCAAACACCTGACAAACATCCTTACTGATAATCCCTATATACAACTGATATTTAGGCTGTCTGGGGTTAGGTATATAGTCAACACAATTTCTGCTTTTTTTCAAATATCAAAATACTCTCTTTTTTGTCTCTTTATCAAAACACCTGAATGAAGCCCTTATTTATAATTAAAATGACAGTACTGTGTGATGCTACAGCCATGGACAGCTTCCTCACAACATCTCTTCCCTCATCTCTATGTGTGTGCGTAAGTGTGTGCGTTAGTCTAACCGAGAGCAGAGTCTCCTGCACCTGTTTCTATGGAGACCTGACAATAGGCGCACTCATCAAACCAACCTGGGAGAGAGAGAGGTAGAGAGGTAGGGGCCCCTTTGTGCGGGAGAGAGCCCACAACATGAAAACACAGGGCAGATGAAAGCCTTGCCAGCCACACAAACAACCATAATTTAGTCCTCAGTGTAGGTGGGCATAATGAAAGACAAGGAGAGGGAGAGAGACGTACAGGGCAGGGGGGGATGTAAGAGAGAGAATGGAAATGAGAGATACCCGGGAGGGAGAGAAGAACGAAAAAAGCAAGAGAGTGTTGGTGGGGGTAAGACAAGAAATGTTTTGGAGACTTGATTGGGGAAAAGATGAAGAATCACCACACAGTGAACACAAAAATGATGTAGCCCGAACAAGTAGTCAATCACCTCAAACCACCACCACAATGAACTCTCCTTCCTCCTGCTCTTTGCCAGCTTGACCACACTAATCACTTTGTCAAGTTACCAAACAAATAGCCTCCAATAGTCCTCGGCTGGAGCCCAAACCACCTTCTCAGCCCTCTTGTTTGACTGACAAAAAAACACGACAAAAGAAGCCCTGTTTAACATGATTACCATGTCAAAGTCATTCACATGTGGTGTCAGGAACAATATGGGCCCTCTGCTTCTACAGCTGGGGTCCATGTGGCCGTTATCCCCTGACAAAGCCCCAGGGAGAGGGGCAGAGCTGCACCCATTAGACCCTCATTACCGACAGCTTTCTTAAACAAACCTAAACAATGACCAGGCCGGGGGAGGTGGAAAAGGAGGAGGCCGGCAGAGTCCAGGATGGAGGGGTGGGGGGTTGTGGGGGGTCAGAAAATGAAGTATAATAATGTTTCTCTTTCTGGAAGACACAGTGTTGCTGCTGCACGCTACCCCCCCCCCCCAACACACACTCACACAGACACCACACAAACGGAAGACTGTGTTCCCAAACTCGGGGCATACACACACATGCTCCGTACAATCAGCTTCTTCAGTGTGCGTGGGATAATGGGAATGTTCTGTCCACCATAACCCAAGCTGTATCCCCCCACCACCACACCCCACCACCACCACCACCTCCACCATCCCCCACCACCTCCACCACCACCACCACCTCCACCATCCCCCACCACCTCCACCACCACCACCACCTCCACCACCTCCACCACCACCACCACCTCCACCATCCCCACCACCACCACCACCTCCACCACCCCCACCACCTCCACCTCCACCACCACCACCACCACCACCTCCACCACCCCCACCACCACCACCACCACCACCCCCACCACCATCCCCACCACCACCACCACCACCACCACCACCACCACCACCACCCCCACCACCACCTCCACCACCCCCACCACCATCCCCACCACCACCACCACCTCCACCACCCCCACCACCTCCACCACCACCACCACCTCCACCACCACCTCCCTTTCTCAGCTGCACCGTACTGCTAGAGGCCCTCCAGGCTGCAAGGCCCCATTCAGGAGTGACCTGCCTCTCTTAATTACCACACTTGAGGAACTTGATGACACAGGAATTTGTAAAATGTCAAATGAGTACAACAACAACAGGGACACAAAGAGGCCCTCTGCCCAGCGTCTCTGCTCCTATCCCCACCGTGCGGGCGCTGGCCGGGACAGAGAGGTTCAGCCCACAGGGCCAGGTCACCAAGTCCCTCCTCTATGTCCCTTCCTCGCTCTGTACGTCAACTGAAATCCAATCATATTTCTTATTTTGTAGTCCTTTTTTCAAGCAACGTCTGGCTTCACTGGAGCCCATAGCTGTCGACACCCGAGGGCAAGGTTTGTCCTCGCTTTGCGACAAGCAAATACTCACGTTTGTGAAGACCGTCCAAACGCTTACTTTCACTCATGGAAATGAACGGAACCCTGCGGATGCATCTTCTCGCTGCTCGGCAACACCACACTTTGTGTGAATATTAAACCACATATGAGCTTTGATGTATATCATCAACAGTGTGATGAATGTCATTAAAAATCCAGCCCAATTGAACCTTTTGATCCAGGCCTTATAGATCGAATGCTCGGTTAGGTCTTGATGTCCGCTGTATGCATTAAGACCTCATCCCTAGCATGTCACCTTTCCCTGAAGTAGATGGACCCTATGTTTAAGGCCTCATCAAAGGGGCCTTATTCATGAAGGCGCACAAATAAAAAGAGTAAAAAGAGAGTTGAGGCAGGGAGGGAAGAAAGAGTTGAAAACCCACTTCAACCAGAGGTCCCGGCCCTTGGAGGAACAATAGCCGGGTCCAGGTTAGGATGGAGGGTTGGGGGACATGGAATTGTGGGGAAAGGTATGGAGGGAGGACTGGGGGTGGGGGTGCAGGGTGCAGGGGATGGGGAACGGGGTTGGCTTGAATCAAAATTGTCCGGTACCGCTTGACGAAGAGTGCGTATTGGTCTGGGACCCACATACGCATGCACACACACATCAAAGCTTGCCCTCTTGTTCCTCCTCTCAGGAAGTTTCTCTTTCCCCCCTCTCGAAAAACACTGTACTTCAGTTAGCGTGTGGTCGCGAGCGTCATTTTCCTGGAAATTTAATTGGCCACTTTGGATTTCTTTTCGTTCCATTGAACCTGCCTTTGCTGGGCAGTAAGTGTTGCTGTTCTCCCACAGAGTGCTGGGAGCTCCTGCTGGTCTCAGGCACAGCCCTGCCAGCTTTGGCTCCGTCTGGAGGGGGAGGAAGTGCTGTCCTCACGAGTGGCCTGACAAGCAAAGGTCTCTCCCGGAGACACACACGCTTGGAGAACTGCATCTTTCCCACAGTTAACCAGGTCCGTTGAGGTGTGGTCTGAGGAGGGAGGGAGGGAGGGAGGGAGGGAAGGAGGGAGGGAGGGAGGGAGGGAGGGAGGGAGGGAGGGAGGGAGGGAGGGAGGGAGGGAGGGAGGGAGGGAGGGAGGGAGGGAAGGAAGGAAGGAGGGAGGGAAGGAGGGAGGGAAGGAAGGAAGGAGGGAAGGAGGGAAGGAGGGAAGGAGGGAAGGAGGGAAGGAGCGAAGGAGGGAAGGAGGGAAGGAGGCGGGAGGGAAGTAGGGAAGGAGGGAAGGAGGGAAGGAGGGAAGGAGGGAAGGAGGGAAGGAGGGAAGGAGGGAAGGAGGGACGGAGGGAAGGAGGGAGGGATGCAGCGTCCTCACAGTCAACAACAATACCCTGTGTGTGAGGTAGGCATCAGGCAAGATTCCACATTCTACATGAACGCAGACACAAAGGGGGGTTGGAATAACACAAAAATCCTGCAACATAGTCAAAATAACAGTATCAAGGAAAGTATGTACAGTATCATTGTGATGTGGCTGATGTGGCTGTAGTTCACATTCCTTTCAGAAGTTAGGTCAAATCCAGTTTGATTTTGTACTACCTTCTCAGAGGACTGATAACAGTTTAGTTCCAGGGTGTGGAGTTGCTGAATGACTAGTCATTCGTCAGAGGATAAGACAGACACACCCTCAGTTAGACACAGGTAAATATTCCATTCTGTCACCCTCAAACACAAGGGCTACTTGGCACAGTGGACCATAGGCTCACTATTCTGACGTCACACACACTGGCAGGTCAGCGTTGTCAAACCAAACACATTCTGACAACACAAGAACACGCCCGTCACACACTTGTTGCTGTAGCTTGGGAACTGAGGCTAGGGTGCATTCTACGCAACCAGCAAGAAACGTGTTCTCTCTTCTCTGCAGTGTGTGTATGCAGGGCATTACGTATGCCATACATTGTGTGTTCTGGATTGGCTGACTCAGTTGCCCCTAAGCCTAGCTGAGGAGCAGAGAGAACAAACCTAGTATGCTAACATGCATAATTGTCAGCGCCAATTAGTGCACTGACATACTCCACAATGGCTCAACTGTAGCAAGCTGCAGAGTCGTCTTTGTGATTCTCCAGTGGCCCGCGGACCAATCGGTGCTCATTTGGGGTCCCGACAACAAGAGGCCAGAGATGCCATTAGAAAAGGAAAACAAAAGATAATCTAACAATACAGGCAGCAGGAGAGGGACAAGATTGCAAAACTGCCTGGATGTGGCCCTTTCACACACACACACACACGCGCACGCATGCATACACACACTCACAGTCTCTAAGAAACACACACACATTGACCTAAATTTAACATGGAAAGTAAGGGTTTTGTGCTTTGTATAACCCAAGAATATAGTTTTGATATTTGGGGTTGATGTTCCGTTTGTGAGTTGATTGACTATTGAAAAATGTGAAGTGTCAAAATGTTTGCCTCAGGTGAAAACCATGTTTGGACAAGGTAATGGTATTATCACAGCCTACTCACAACACACAGTAAGACGCTAGGAGTTAACTGTGACAACATTCATTTAGTTCAGTTGAGATAGGGCTATGTACATTTGTCACCAGGGAACTGACCTAATTTGAACGTTCTGACAAATTGTTTATCTTCATGGAAATTTTTCTTCTGATTGAGATGTTGCGAGCAGAGTTCTTATTGGAGCGGACGCAGCGTTGTGGGCGAGGCTGGCGATCAGGAAAGAGGAAGGTGTAGCTTTTTTCACAAGGCATTTGAAGCATGATCCAAAGCCGAGAGGATGTCCAACCACAGGCAAACGAAGTAACTTGTATTTAAGTTTACGCAGAAGGAGAAAAAATTGTTGGGTACCTATAGACTGAGGCAACTGAGAGAAAAATATATTATCCACCCGGCGGAGCTCTCCAAGTCTCCGTGTTTTAAGATTTATGAACCATGGACTGTAATTTAATTAATTGGAAGCTACGAGAAACGCGAGCATGATACGGGAGCTGTTTTCAATTCGTGATTACAGGTTATCTAATGGTGGATGTAAAGTTCGTGCTGAAATAACAGAAGTCTTCGACGATCATGATAATGAGATGAGCGCTCTATTCAACGGAATAAAAAAAATTGCGCACAACAAATTGACTGAAGATTTGCGCCTTGTGATCTATGTGGTGAGTTAAACCACACAGTAGACTGTTTTGGAGTTTCCCATTTTTTTAAATGCTTTTGCCTCAAACTTGGAGCTGAAATATACAATATGTTACTGGTTTACAGTGAAAACAGCCCTCATGTTTGTTTTTTTTGTTTTGACATTGTTTAGTGTTTCAATGCATTGTCAAAACCAATAACATCTTGCAATTAATTCCCTTTGTTCAAATATTCAGGCTTGAGAGATTTTGAGATGGCAGCCACCATGAGCTCCCCTCCTCTCCCTGTCTGCGTTTTGTGGTTCATCCTGCTGGGTCCACAGCTGGCTCACGCAGCCTCGAAGGACATAGTGTGTGAGCCCATCACGGTGCCCATGTGTAAAGGCATCGGCTACAACCTCACCTACATGCCCAACCAGTTCAACCATGACACCCAGGATGAGGTGGGCCTGGAGGTGCACCAGTTCTGGCCCCTGGTGAGGATCCACTGCTCGGCCGACCTGCTGTTCTTCCTCTGCAGCATGTACACCCCCATCTGCATCCCGGACTACCGCAAGCCCCTCCCGCCCTGCCGCTCGGTGTGCGAGCGAGCCAAGCGGGGCTGCTCGCCCCTCATGAGCCAGTACGGCTTCGAGTGGCCCGAGAGGATGAGCTGCGAGCGGCTGCCCCAGCTGGGCGACGCCGAGAGGCTCTGCATGGACCGCAACAGCAGCGAGGTCACCACCCTGACCCCGGCCTTCCCCAAGCCCACCCCCAAGCCCCCTCACAACCCCCTGCGCCGCAGGCCCCCCGCGCCCAAGAGCCACGGCCACCAGGAGTGCGACCGCGACTGCCGCTGCCGCCGCCCCTTGGTGCCTGTCAAGAGCGACGGCCACCCCCTCTCCTCCCGGGTCCACACGGGCCCAGTGCCCGACTGCGCCCAGCCCTGCCGCCAGCCCTACTTCAGCCAGGACGAGCACACCTTCACCGGCCTGTGGCTGGGGCTATGGTCGGTGCTCTGCTTCCTTTCCACCCTCACCACCGTGGCCACCTTCCTCCTCGACAGGGAGCGCTTCAAGTACCCGGAGCTGCCCATCATCTACCTGGCAGCCTGCTATCTGTGTGTGTCTCTGGGCTACCTGGTGCGGCTGGCCGTGGGCCACGAGAGGGTGGCGTGCTCCGAGGACCGCCAGCACGTCCTGTACGACACGTCGGGCCCGGCCCTGTGCACTCTGGTCTTCCTGCTGGTGTTCTTCTTCGGCATGGCCGGCTCCATCTGGTGGGTGGTGCTCTCCCTCACCTGGTTCCTGGCGGCGGGTTTGAAGTGGGGCAGCGAGGCCATCGCCGGCTACTCCCAGTACTTCCACCTGGCCGCCTGGCTCATCCCCAGCGTCAAGACCATCGCCGTGCTGTCCCTCAGCTCCGTGGACGGAGACCCCGTGGCGGGGATCTGCTACGTGGGGAACCAAAGCGTGGAGAGCCTGCGCTGGTTCGTCCTGGCTCCCCTGGTGGTGTACCTCTTCACCGGCTCCCTCTTCCTCCTGGCCGGCTTCGTGTCGCTCTTCCGCATCCGCAGCGTCATCAAGCAGGGCGGGACCAAGACGGACAAGCTGGAGCGCCTGATGATCCGCCTGGGGCTGTTCACAGTGCTGTATACGGTGCCGGCGGCGGCGGTGGTGGCCTGCCTGGTGTACGAGCAGCACCTGAGGCCCCGGTGGGAACAGGCCCTGGCGTGTGCCTGCCCGGCGGAGCGTCAGCGCCTGGGGCCGGACCATGCCGTGTTCATGCTCAAGTACTTCATGTGCCTGGTGGTGGGCATCACCTCCGGGGTGTGGGTGTGGTCAGGGAAGACCCTGGAGGCCTGGGGGAGGCTACTGGGGAGGTGCTGCTCCTGTTGGGGCCACAAGCCCTCCAGCGCCTCCATGTACAGCGAAGCCAGCACGTCCCTGACCAGCCGCACCGGGGTGCCCCCCTCCCAGTCGGACCACAAGTCCCTGTCCCACCCCACCGTGTGACCTGCCCTTGACCACGTGGGTGGGCGTCGGCTTAACTTATTGAACTTGGTTGCAAACGATGTACAAAGACTTGAGCTCTCCCCTGTATTTATACTTGAATCTTCAAAGAAGAACTTGCTTAAAACAAAATGTGTTTTGGGAGAATGTAGAACAAAATCTTGTATTTTTGTATACATGTAATAGTTTGTGTAATTGTTGAATTATGGACAGAGTTAAATTAGGGAAAAATGTCAGGTAGGTTTCCTTATTTTGTATAAGACCATGGCTTGGTTACAGAGGTAGTTAGGGATATACTACATTCCCCAATGAGACTGTACATACCATGTCAGTGCTAGTTTCCAATTCAGTTTTATGTACAGTGAACATAGATCATCAATATTTATTTGTTTATATCTTTTATTTAAAATGGTTGTCAAGTTCAGATAAGTTCAGAGTGCAGTGCTAGCTTTTATGTGAAATTGGTCTTTCAATTGACATGATGGTTATGAGCCAACTGTAAATGCTTATGTGCAAGGATAAG
Source organism: Hypomesus nipponensis (assembly GCF_054491055.1). NCBI lineage: Eukaryota > Metazoa > Chordata > Actinopteri > Osmeriformes > Osmeridae > Hypomesus > Hypomesus nipponensis. Next base: position 9,622,328 of record NC_140372.1, on the reverse strand, counting down.
AATGTGTCCCTATAAATTAAACCTCTGCCTTAGGATAACTGATGAATGTTTAAGAATGTGTTTTAATTTGATGGTCACTGGATTTGAACCAGCCTTTGCCAGTTTATGGAAGAACCTTTGTATAGTCTGCCCCCATGTGGTCTGTTTTTGTAACTACAATGGCACTTCAGGAAGCTTGATCTATCCCATCTCCCTCAAGCATAATCTCACTCTCCTTCTCCAGCTAGACTGCCAGCATGTACAACAGCTTTTTAGTTAGCTTTGCAGTTCATAAGGGGTTCCCATGTGTGGTTCTGATACTTATACATTGGGTAAGCTGACATGACCTGAACATTCAAATCATAGCTTTTCAACAGAATATTGATTGCTTTCGGTAGAATCTTTTCTCACAGGGCCTTGTAAATAATAAACCAAACTTCAAAATCATGTGAAGTGTGAAGTGCTTGATAAGTTATCTCAAAACCAAATGTTGTATACAGTTTATTAAAATACAGCAACTGAAAATGATCTCAATTACAAACTGATACATTTCACAGCTAAAGGGCCTACATAGTAAGCAAAGGAAACCGTCTGTCTATTTTCCCGCTCTTTCTGGGGAACTACACCACAGGGTAGTTCCAGAGGGATCGTAAATCTCCGTGTGTGTGCCGTCTTCTCTAGGACAGCACGGCATGTGTGTTTCGGACACCCACTAGGTTGTCTACGCTGAGTGACCTCTTCATGGCGGTCTTGCCCATTTCCTTGTACATGTCCTCACACAATCTGGAGATGGCCTGTAGACAACATCGCCACAACGGAACCAATATTAAACTCCAGCCAACAAAACGAATCACACAAACTTCCCCACAGAGTCTGCACCACTCCACACCCTGGCCTGGCCCATATTTGGTAGTGCAGCCCACTCACCTCCAGTTTCTGGGCTCGCTTGTTACTGAGAGGCTCCAGAGGGAAGCTCAGGTTGTTCTCGTCAGCCAGAGAGCGCAGGTCAAAGTAGTACTTGGCGTAGACGCTGGCCGGGACGTTGATGTTGAACTGGAGCAGCTCCAGGAAGTGTCTCTCCATCTCGTTCCTGAGAGGGAAAACGAGAGAGAGAGAGAGATTCGCTCACTGCAATCTGTGGCACCGTTAGCTGTTGTGTTGACCCTGACAGTGAGGGTGACTGATGCTACGGGGGAGGGGGGGGGGGGGTCACAGGGCTGGGACTGTGGGGAAACCCTCACATGTCCTCTACAGTCATGTCCTTGAGGATCTGGCAGTAGTCCACGTTCCACACGGCCTGGTCGTCCCACACCTTGGAGGCCAGCAGGATGGCCCCCAGCACGATGCGCTTCCAGTTACACGGGCAGATGTCCATCTCAGCGTAGGTCAGCAGGCGCTCCAGGTACACCTGAGAGGATGGACACACAACAGCTTAGAAATGGCTGGACAGTGAACATACAAGCTAGTCCCAACAGCAAAAAAGTTAGGATGACCTATTGCGTCTTCCCGGCAGACGTAACTCACCAGTGTGACGATGGCACACTCCGCGGTGAGCTGGGCCGAGCTGAAGAGCGTGCGGACGAAGCGGTAGATGAGCTTGTGTTCTGGGTCCACACTGGAGTAGTCATCCGGAACCTTCTCTCTCTAGAGGAGACAGAGCATACAGGGTTGTCAGAGTCTGCTTGTATGCACAGGAAGGGGAAACTTGAACACACACACGGTGGGGGGTTTTCCCCCCGGTACAAAACTCACAGTCAACGGGTGCTTCTTCTCATCGAATATGTCCACAGAGCGGTTTGAATCCCTGGCGACGAAACAAAACAAAGAGGTTAACTTTCGACACAAACTACGCCCAATTCTGCTCCAATTGTCCCAGCTGCCCCGCTCTTGTCTTTCCACGTGAAATGATCAACGACAGACACAACCTACCTGTTTTTTATGTGATAATATATCGCCAAAGTCACACTAGAACAAAAAGACACAGACAGACAGGACAGTGAGCCTTTGCACAGCTGAGCCATATAAGGAAGGAGAGCCTGAGGGAATGATGGAATGTGTCTGAAAGGGGAACGAGAGCCACTCACCATTTGACCGTGCTCTTCAGATTGGGCTGGCTCACTGTGCTGTCATCAATGAAGATTGTGGAGCAGGAGCTGTATTTCTTCGTCAGGAGCCCAGGGGACATCTGTGTGTGTGTGTGTTCGACACAGCCGGAACAGAGACTGTTAGTTCAAAACAGTGGACGAGACATTCCTGACTCAATATTTAAACATGTCTGCTAATTCCAACGCTTCACAGAGCAGATGGTATTTTTTTTTACTTACATGATTCAAGTAATTACTTTTCCTTTTCTCACGCACTGAGGGGGAAAAGACAGATTGTGGGTCAAATACAATCAGGGGTAGACTGTTGACTTGGCTGTAAAACACTAATAATTCTGACCATCTGTCTGCGACTTGTTGAGGAAAATGGTGCTGGCTCTCGGGTGGTCAGACGGGTTTGACTCGTGTGCCAGTTCTGAAAGAAACCAGAAAAGAGCTTTATGAAACCAACTTTGGCTGCAAAAGTCTACATAACATGGGCAAAGGGAATTGCACTTCTGAACATTTAAACTATGAAGAAAAGCGATATCACAAAGTGCACTGCTATATTTTGCAGTACTTTGCCAATGTGCTGGTCTTATGGTTTGTATTTATTTATTTATTATGAGTTGATTGATCTTTTTGAGGTGTGTCCACTGATGACGCATTTTTCGCAACTCAGCCACTGAACACCTACCGTCAGGGACTTCTCTGTCGCTGATGTGCTGTAGGTATGTCCCAGTGTCCTCGCTAACGTCTTCAGTAGTGGTTATTGGATAATCCTCGAGCTCGTACTCTCTCCTCTGAATTTTCGGACTCCCTCCGGGGGACATGCAGCATGACACAGTGGCCCCCATGACTGAGCAATTAGCTAAGCCCTTGCTAGCTACCACTGCATCCCTTAAATCTGAGGAAAAACCCCACTCACTGTGCTAACATCAGACAGAAGCGCTGATGTCTGGTTTCAAGATGCAACATCTGTTCTGATATGACTTGCTAGCCACGTACACTTATTAGGGTTTATATCTGAACACCATCCACACAGAACAGCTGACTGCCTATCTTTTTCAGGGCGTGTGCGCAGAGGCATAGCGCATTGATACGTCAAGTAGATATTGATAGGCTTGATCGGTGATTTCAGCTACTCAAGCCAAAACACAAGAACGCCCCAAATCCTTCGGTCGGGATACACTGCAGTCAGAGCAGCGCAGAGAAAACTGCGATGACTAGTTAACGTTCCCTGCTAGCACTCACCAATACACTAGCCAACTAAACTAGCAAGCTAGCTTCTAGCTACTCTTAGTCTTTTTGATCTCGATTTCCGAAGGTCTTCAAAAACCATTCAACGACGTCTAACACCGACAAGCAGACGTCAAGGGAAGTAGGTAGCTAACACTTGACAGCGGCCATCTAGGTTGGCGGATCCAAATACATTTTAAAACATAGCTCTTTTTAGGTAGCTAGCATACCGCTGCTGTCATCTCTAAACTCGTATGAGCTGGCCGTGGGTTCTTGGTTTAGGGTGACATTGTCTATGTGCCGTCACATGGTCTAGCTAGTTCTACACAGCGCGGTTCGAGATATACCTTGGGCCAATCACCGTCAAGTGCTCCTAAATCAAATATGTGTTAGTACACCGCGGGAAGGACTTGGGTATATCTAACGAATGGACCTCCTAATCCTCTGAATCTGCCAAGGCCAACAAGGAACCACCCATTTCAAACATGTGTACTCCATTGGCCTATCCCACCTTTGGCGCTTGACAGTGATTGGTCCAAATTATCATTTGATCGGTATTAACAATCTGCCGGATGTGTGTCGCAAATTTCATAGCATGGGGCAGCTCGATGGATTTTTGAGATTAGTGCTTTGGCAAGGCGATTTTTAGACCTAATGAATTTATAATGGCTCTTGTTCCATACGTGGATAACTATGTTCCCGTGCTCTCCAAATTACATAATTCGTCAGCGGAGTTCCATTTTGCCAACCACCACGTCACCCTTACTCAAGATTGGAACAAACTTGGAGTAGCAGCCGTCGTTTGGGATGCGGTCAGTGAAACATTTGAAACACTGCGCATTATTTAAATTCAGGGCTGTACATTGATTCATAATTGTCTTTATTCATAACTTTGTTATCAATTTCCTTTGCAGGCAGTTGTACTGTGCATGTACCTGGAGTTGGGGAAGGTGGACTTGAAGGGGAAGGTTGCAATTGAGCTTGGCGCAGGAACCGGACTGGTGGGCATCGTTGCAGCCTTGCTAGGTGAATAGATCTTCTATATAGCTAGATGTACACTTCTCTATTGCGCACAACTACGTACATAGGACCAGACTTATTATAAATACGAACTTATCAATTAACGATATCAGTGCAAACTGTGCTTTTTCCCCCCAGGTGCCAGGGTGACCATCACTGACCGGGAGCCTGCCTTGGAGTTCCTGGCTGCGAATGTGAAGGCCAACATACCTTCAGAGCAGGAGGCAGCAGTGCAGGTGTCAGAGCTGACCTGGGGTGAGTGTCTAGAACACTATCAAGCAGGCGGCTTTGATATAGTTCTGGGAGCAGACATTGTATACCTGGAGGACACCTTTGTGAGCTTACTACAGACCCTGGAGCACCTCTGCTCAGCAAACACTGTGATACTGCTGTCCTGTAAGATTCGCTATGAAAGAGACACTAAGTTCCTGGACATGCTGAGGCTGAAGTTCATGGTTGAGGAGGTCCACTATGAGAGTCAGAGGGACATTCACATCTACAAGGCTGTTAAGATTCCGTCCCAGAGGGATCTATAAAAACTTTGGAAGTCTTGGGGTTCTTTTGCTCAACAGTGGATGTGTTCTTCAACCAACCTATCACATACAACCAATTTCACTCACAGCAATTGATGGTGTGTAGCCTTGCTGTACCTGTGGTCATTATGATATATAAATTGCAAGTTGACTGTGTATGCTTACAATGAAGTTACTAGCTGTAGCAGAATTGGTCGCATCAATTAATATTCTGTGGGGAAGTAAATAAAGCATCTGATTTTTCTATTCAACCCGAGGTAAATATTTACAGAAACATAAACATACGAAGCAGAAGGATGAGCCTTTTACCAGTGGTTGGTGTGCAGAACTTATTTAGCACTTGAGATTGATTCAACTACAAGACCCAACCAAGTAAAAAGTTACCAGAAACACATTTATTAACAGCTGCCAAAATGTAATAGTTGAAGAAATAGCTATAATATAATAGTTTTGCTTCTCATACAAGTGATGCTGACGTTAAGAATACAAAATATGAATGGCAATAAAAGTGTAAAAAAAAGATACAATATGACAGATGGCTATATATATATATTACAAAAGAATAATACAGTATGGCATTTCATTTAACAAAATCAAACAGAAGACTAGTTTAATTCCACATCAGTTGACTGGATTCTTCAGTCGATAGGCAGACCATGCAGTGGGCTGTGACGCAGGTCAGCTTGTCCCTTTACTGCGTCCTAATGCTTCACTTGTCCCGTCAGAAGGATTTGGAGGTACGAGTGTACCCCACAGGTGAAATGAAGTAGGATTGTACGTGTTCAAGCCGTGAAGATGCAAACAACACTTAATGCCACTCAGATCCGAAACTCCATATACAACACCCATTGCCTCCAGTCGAATTGTCCAAACAATGTTTTCAGGCTTTTGGTGGGCTCTGTCTGAGCTGTTTGGTAAGTACACACACTATCAACATCCTTGTTAGTTGTTCTAGAGATGATTTTTTTTAATATATATTTTTTATCACGATAACCCATATTTATCCCCACTTCCTACCAAACAGTTATTTTTGTATCTATGAAAGCTGGTATTTAAAAAGAGGCAGAACAATTGTTTGCAAGCAGAAATCCAATACATGATAAACCAAGTCTAGCTCAAATAAAAGAGAATACGCTCCATGACATGGTTGATCTACAGTTCACATAAGTATTAGTAAAGTTAACAAAAGCTTTAAAGCAATCAGCGCAGCACATGTACTAGTGATGCCCTCGGCAATAATGAAAACCACGCCAAATCGTTTGACTCATTGGTAGGCCAGAACTAAAAGATTTCCCATGAGATGGTAGTGATTTAAGGATTGGCAGTGGAGTCATCCACAGCTGGTGATGTCGCAGTTTTTCTTGGTGCCAAAGGCTGTGAGTGTTTGGGTCTACACACCAGTGACGGGTCAGTACACCACCTAATGGGGCATTCACATATGGAGGGGCCGCTGCGAGGTGGGGGTGTGTGTGTGGGGGCGATGCTGGGGTACGATCAGCAGACCCCATTTGGAAGATGTGATGTCGTCTCTAATCGTGAAATCCATGCGCCGCCGCATATGTGAATGCCCCGCGACACCTCTCTCCACAGGGGAAACCAATCCTGTTAGGGGAGCTCTTTAGAGGAACAGCACTCTTCGTTCTGCAGAAGGACTCATGACGCTATTCCTTTCTTCCGGGTTTCAAACCCCATGATAAAATCATAGAAGGCTGTGGGGGGTGGGGGTAGGAGGGGGTATAGGCATGTCATGTCTTTCCTATGCCTGACTTGTGTCTCTCGAGGGATACATGGCGGTTTAAAAATCAAACAGAGATAGAAAAGGAGGAGTGATGTCCAGATGCATGGCTCTGTCAGTGCTGAGTCTCTGTACATGCGGACACACCCCCCACTTCAGGGGCCTGAGCCCAGGGCCTCTACTCAGATTTGTGGCAGTACAAGTCTTTGAGTGCTTTCAGTTCCTCGATAAGGGTTTTGTTTTGGTTTTCCAACACGGCCACGCGGTTCTCCAGACACTTGACGTACTCCTTCTTCTTCCTGCGACACTCCCGGGCCGCCTCCCTGTAGGACACATCATGAACCATCATCAGTCCACTTTGAGGCACACTTTAACATGACCGGGGCCTATTCATATTACAATGACATACCTGTTTTTCATGAGTCGCACCTCCCTCTTGCGGGTGACCTCCTCGGTGCCTCCCTGAGAGGGTAGGGAGGGAGAGGAGGCCATGACTACCCCCGGAGCTATGGTGCTGGTGGGGGCTGTGCGGATCTGGTAGGCCTGGACATCACCAGAGGCAGCTGGGAACACAGGGCGGGAGCAGAGCATGTTTTTACAACTATGCATGTACTATCTTTGCTGTGAAATCAAAAACTGTTACTCTTTGCCATTTTGGGGTTTAGACATTTGTAATGCCAAGCGCTGAAAGGGAATTTTCCATTCTGGGTTGGTTACACGCAGGCGATTTGTCTTCAAACAGGAACTGTCTGATGTTCTAACCTTGCACTACCACTTGGTTACTGGGCACTAGAATCTGCTGGCCGTCGCTGGTCTGGGCGTACTGCAAGATGGTGGTGCCTTGCTGGGACGCAGCGTTGGTCATGGTCAGGGTCTGGAGCCCCTGCACCCCGTCTGTGCCGTTATTAGCCAGCTGGATGGCCCCACCCTGTGTGATGGCAACTACAGGGAAGAGTAATGACCGACAAGTTAGAGCCCATCTAGTCCTGTCAGATCCACAGTCCTAGAATTACAGGTCGATATTTGGAGGGTCACATTTTGAACAAAAAAAGTGGAAATGTTTATTGTTGACATGGTCTGTGGGGGGGGGGGGAGGAGAAGGTACTTACTGTACTGGCCACTGCTGGTCTGGTAGATGGGAGTGGGCATGGTGACGGTGGTGATGGCAGGGGTCGAGTCGTCCTCTGACTTCTCCTCCTCGATCCGTGGGACTGCCGGTGCGTCTGACGAGAGGTCGTTCAAGATTTTTCTGCGGGGGGGAACGCACACTTGAGTCTCTCTCAATCTTTTTGTATCTTTCTAATACAATCTGACAATCTTCCGTTTGTGTGCTTTTCATGAAAAAAAAGGGGGGGAGCACACAAAGGAGGAAAAAACGGATATTGGAGGAGGGGGTTACCTGTAAGAGGGGCGTCTAGACAGAATCTCTCTTCTCTTCTGACAGTCTGTTACACTGTCCACTGACTCCTGAGAGTCCTCGCTCTCAGCCACAGTAGATATCTGTCACAGCAAATATCATTCACTGGCTGATCTGCATTTTATGGACTCGTGGCATTTAGCAGCAGGTATAATCTGTGTGGCTTGGGGAGGGGGGGCCTGCTCACCTGAACAGTCTGCACCTGTGGGGACTGGATGACAGAGGGCTGGGCAGCCTGGATGACTCCATGCACCTGCACTGTCTGGCCATTGGGGAGCTGCACCAGGGTCACAGTGGATCCACTGGAAGACACCTGTCCTGTAGCCATGGAAACCTGCATCCCAGAGGCCACACAGCCAGAGACAAATAGAGGTGAGACACTTACACACAGTGTCTTTCCCGTTTCCAAACACAACTGTCAACTGCCCTTGTAAACTTTACTTGTTACTTTGCTAAGGTATCAATATTCATGATGGATTTGTAATTAACGTTTTATCCTAAGTGACATACTGTCCAGAGGGATATGAATCTGCAGTCAAATGTTTTATTGATATTAAAATACATGATGAGAAAAGCAAGTGCTTTGGTAAGGATAGTTTCTGTTTACCGGTATGTATGAGTGTACCTGTGCCAGGGTGGCAATCTGTTGGGCATCTGACTCAGAAATTGCCGTTTCACCTCCTTGCTGTGCTTCGGCACCCGCTTCCATGGTCATCTATTTAGCTGGATATAGGAGTCGGAAGTTGAGCTAAGTGTTATTGGTCAAAACTGGACATTATTTCCAGTATGAGAGCCACCTTTCTGTAAATACTAATTTTCTAAACACCAATAATTACTTTTCACAACAGCATATAGTAAATTTGGATATAGATACACATTTTCTATACGTATTGTATATATCAGACACTTGCATAGCATGTCCAATGTATAACGTTAACGGGTGGCTGCATGTCAAAACTTGCTAGTCATATTGTGTTGCCGCCTTTTTTCATAGGTTAGCACTTCAGCTAACAAGTAAAACACTTGGGTGTCTTCAATGCGATGCAAAAGAATAAAGTAGAGACGATATTGTGTATTCAATATAGTTTATTAAACCATGCTGGTTTTTTCCTTTATTTTGTGCGACAACCTGGCTGGTTAATTGTGAACAAAAAACTGCTTGTGGGGAAAGTTAGTTAGCTACAGTATGCCTGGTGCAGTGCATGCCAGTTTGCACTGCATTGTAGAAGCTAACGTAGCTAGCATATCTAGATAGCAAACCGGCTAGCTACATAGCGATAGGTAAATTAGAAACGTTTATAATATCCAACAATCTCTTTGACATAAAAGGGCACACTGAAGTAGCAACGCTAGATGGCCATCTATCCAGATAGAAAGCAAGGCATGCTTGAATATTTATTCCAAACGTTGAGAACGCAAGCCCCACTCCCTTTCCAAGTCTCTCACTCGCATAGCTTGCTTGCTAGCCATGCAGACTGACTCATTTTGTGTGGCTCTGCAACACCGCCGCCATGATTTCTTTGTTAGGTTTGTACTGATCTTTATGAAACACCTGTCTAGAAAGTCTTCTATCTATCTCTGCTACATCGGATGCTGATCCTCTTACCCGACACAGACTCGCTTCGTCACTCCCGGGTCCACGGAGCTCCACTTTTATTCAGACCGACACGTAAGAGACCGCGTCAGGCTACACCTCCGTCGCGTCACCGAGAACAACAACACGGAGAAGAGGGCTAGGGAGACGACGAAAATCAGCTCTATCGACAGGGCTCGATTCTAAACGAGTGTTGCCGAAATGCCACGAAGTTTACCGACACACACGAACATTCTCGCACATAAACGGAAACTAAATCGAAATGCGTAAGTTTCAATCCTACACATTTTATGACAATAAAAGACAACAGAAGCGAATAGTGCATAATATAAACCCCAATGCAAATTAATTAAGTATACATTTAAAGGGCGGTGATGACCGGAAGAAAACAAAGTTGATCGTTTCTGCGAACAATACACCAATCATTATAGATGTGTTGGCTTGGTTCTGTAATCTTATATATATTTAATTGTTATTTTCTATTTTATTTTGGTTCTTTAGATTTCAGCATGTAACATTAAAGCTAGGAGAAAGACTGTGCTTCGTTCGTCCAGATGGGGGCAGCATAACCCTTTCTCTGAGCGCTCTGTTACAACAATAGCATTTACATGGCCAGGCCAGACATCAAATTGAAAATACACTACTCTACCAGTCGTCATCTTCGCACCTGTACAAAAATAAGTAAATCTGACTTGACCTGAATACAAACTGTAACCTGATCTACATTGAGGATATAACTATTAATTGATAATAATTAAATAATGGAACATTTGTAAGTTTTCAATTAAGCCTTTGATCAACACTCCTTTGTGAATATGACTCGTGGTTTTGAATGGGAAAGGCTACCAGCTAGGTAGGCTTTTGAGGTACTTCTATTTATAACTCTCAAGATGCCCATTCCCTTTGCTATATCTTTATAATAGCACACTAACTTACACAAGCTGTAAAACCTGCTCTTTAATCGAGACACATTGAGTATGAACAATGTTGTAGAAGAAATGGATAGTGAGCTGCAGCAGCTGGTGGTGATCCTGAGGGAAAATGATGCTTCAGACCGATTTATGACCATGATCTTTATGGGGCGGGTCACTTTCAATGCTTTAAAAAGATAGTTGATCCAAGCACACAGCCTGCACTGCACACACAGACACGCGCTCAAATTGACCTTGGGGTAGCAGTCTCAGACAGCCCCAACTGTGTCTCCCTCAGGATGGTTTACTTTGGCATTCACTTCAACACTCAGCAATACTGTACCCTTCAGCCACGAGCCGCTTTGCTCCATCTCTCTGTACCGATTTAGACTCTGCTCACAGCCCATCCATTACGATCTGTGTCTCTATAGAAAAATACTGAGCCCAGATACAGAGGTGCATGTCTGATGTATTGTCCCTGGACCTACTGCTATGCCTAAGCATGTTTGCCATACTGTCACACTAACATGATCATTAATCATCAGTCTGTTGAGATAAGAACCCTAGCCTGCTGCACCTGGGAAACGAGAGGTGTCAGAAGCAGAAAGAGCTGGAAGCTCACAGGTCGGCCGTCTATTTTTACTGCAGAGCGGGAGGTGGGGAGATGGGGGGGAAAAGGGTTCCTACATAATGCATGGCCCCATCGAGAAAGGGTGGTGGGGGGATTCATGTACATCTCTCTCTCTCCCCCTCCTCCAGGTGTGACTTCACGCTGCCAGTCAAGCACACACTGGGCTGGAAGTCCAGGTGTTCTCTACACGGCACAAGACCACTCTTTAATGCCTTTCCAGCTGTCCACTGAGGCTTCACTAAATGGTTCTCTTTCTTCTCTCAGTCCTTGCCCATGTGTTCTAGCAGACTTCATTTTCCTGTTTTTTCGGGGGGGGTTGTATGAGAAATGAGAGAGTGAGGGATTCAGACCGTACAGATAAACAGTCTCTGGCAGCGGCCTCTCAGGTCTCAAACCCCCACGTTTTGCGTTTCTCTTGGGTCACTGGACTATTAAAGACCAAGAGGAGGAGGGGTGGTTCTGGGTGGCGGAGGCAGGTGGACACTAATGAAACCTTGATGAGGATTGCACTCGGAATTCACCCCTGCTGATTAGGCTTTAATTACTGAGGCCACGCTGACACATTCCCAATAATTGGAAATATCTAAGCACTTTGGTGTCCTGACCAGGATACAAAAGAATCAATTGAAGAAGGTGATGATGGATATATGAACCTGTTTAGAGCACGACTCCCCTCATAAGATATCGAGAAAATAAGACAAATAAACAGAAATATGGACTTTTATGATGAATATGCACATGATACAAGAAACTGTTGTTTCACTTTGGGAGTTATTCCTATAATGAGCATCTCTAAATCACCTTCAATTGACCACTCTTCCACTAAACATGGATTGTGTCTTTGTTTGTTGCAACTGTACACCTCTGAAGGGGGCCGACACAACAAAAGCAGAGAAGAGAGACCCTTCTCTGAGGCTTTAACCAGTGACAGGCTGTAATGAAGCTGTACGGTTGACAGAGATCAACTGTGGGAGGTTCAACTCTGAGAATCACTTTCCCAGTTGGTAGGTTCCTAAACAATGCCAGATGTGACAATAATGTTCCCCAAACTGCTGCCAACTGCCTACAAGACACCTGGCAGCTCGCAGTGATTTGCACAGCCAATCAGTTTTGTATGAGGACTGTTCAAGTGAATTACATGGATAGTGTTTAAGTGGAGGATTCCATTGCCTTTCCAGCCGAATTGCTTGTCTTTGTGATGTCAACACTGTTCAGTCTCATTCTAAGACAGTGAAAGTAAATCCAGATTGTACAGAGATGACAGGTGAATGTTTCATTATTGCCTCGAGGAACATGAATAACACAATTTAGTCTTCAGATCGTTTTTTTGTGTGTTTTTTTTTGCAACACTATCATTGTGTTTCTTTGTTATCTCTTGTTTTTATGTCAATCAAACCAAAACAGTGATCAGACAGTAGGTTTTACTGAGTTATTGTCAGGATTCCTAATACTTCCCTCTGGTACTGTGGTTGTGAATGGGAAGAGGATGTGTCATATAATACCAGCGTTCCTTCAGCATAGACAGGTCTAGAAGTAAATAAGTGCCAAGCTGTCTTTCCCTTTCTGATTTCATACCACAGAGAAATGATATGGTCAGTTAAGTAAGAATTAGTGTGAAAGGACCTGTCATCACAAAAGTAGATGATTTCACAATAGCATATCATTTCCACTACCTCAACACACATGCAGGTAAATATTCTAGATTACATCGCCTGGAAGATGTTTTGAGAGGAAGGAATGAGAATGACCCGAGTTGTTCTCCCATTCTGAAGTATGCATCCTCAAATAATGTTGAGTCGGAGCTCACTGGATCAGAAGGCCAAAGCATTTGAGCATGAGAAGCCTAAATCCTGAGTAAGCCACTTTGGAATCCTATGCTTGGAATTCAATTAACTCCATAACCAATTTCCCTTTTGTCTTCATACATTTTGTGCTTGCCGTTAAACCTGTTAGAAAGCTGTAGAAAGCATGATGTAGATATCTGGGTGTTGGTAATGACCACGCAGCAAAGTCTTGCTGTTCACTGAGAGCATCCTTTAGTTGTACAGGAACATTTCAAATATTGCTAAGTACTAATTTAGAGGTATTCATTCTGCAGACACTTTTACCTAAAGTACTTACAGTAAATGCAACAGATAATCAAGGACAAGAAGTGTACAATTCATGGTGCTCATGGTGACTCATCAATAGGTTTATTTGTTGTCTGTTTGTTAGTGGGATATTTCATGATAGTCATTTTCAAAACTGTGAACTGATCATGCTGAATCTCAAAACAGGGTTTCTTGGTATAATACAATTTCTCATATGTTGTCAGTCCCAATATGGCCCCTTGGGATCAAAATGATGGCAGGGTCTCTTTGTCCATATTGAAAAATACTCATGGGATGTCAAAGGGACTGGGAGTGAAAATGAGTCTCTCATTTTCAATTTCATAACCTGTCTGGCTGATTGATCTATATGCAATGACTAGTAGATACCAGGCAATGTGATGTCTGCAATTACATATAGAGGCACATTACGTCCGACAGACACATGTAAGCTACTTGATGAGGGTGCCCATTTCAATTAGGGGCATTTAATGAGAAACCTTACGGGAGTAGCCCCCTGCCAGATAGAAACAGAATTAATACACTGCACAGGGCCATTTAACAGCACGTAATTGCTCCCTAATTAGCCATTAGTTATTCGATTATCCTTTTATCAGTTAGTCACGGTCAAAAGGCTGCACCAATGCCAGATAAGTCATCACCTTGGTAAGAAGAGTTTGTTTTTAACAAGCAGTGTGTCTGTGAGTGAGAATGTTGGATCCCTTATCACGCCAATCTCCAGGAGCATCTCTCTTCTGTTCTGTGCTCATAGGGGGGTGTCTATATGCTGTGATGATGTTCCACTATGAAATACCGTCTCTGTCTTCAACACACACTGGCCATTCATCAGTGTATAATGTGGTAATAGAAAAGCTTTGAGAAAACCTGCTAGCAATTTCTAATATAAACCGGAGGAAGAATAGAGCTGTTAGGAATGCACAAGATGAATCGCACCATATTACTCATAACATCAAAACTAGCATATGTGCTTTAAAGCGGTTTAGCAAGAAGAGAGATGCCACACACCAAACTGATTCTACAATTTACTACACATTACATTCTTAAATAAAAAGGATTCACTGAACAGTTCTTGCATAGAGATATTACAATACCAATTTAAAAAAGAATTATGAAACAAACCAGTAACAAAAATAAATTTTTCCTTTTTCCATAACAAAGAACATTATTATACTCACATCATAATATACAAATAATAATTTTCAAACACTTTGTACAGAAACATGAGAATAAGAACAGAGGCGAAAGTGGATATAGAGATGGATGAACAGATTAGACAGATGATAGAGTGTTCGAGAGGAGGATGGGGGAGGAGATGCTGGTAAAAAGAAGGAGCAGTTTCCCATCTGAGATTAAGACTTGGTACTAGTAGGACGTGGCTCACGATGGTGTACTCATTCCTTTATTCTCACACACCAATGTACACCGATGCTGTTTCACAGATGTCTAACCCACAGAGATGAAAGCACCCTGTGAAAAGAGACGCACAGCGATGCCTGTTGTTCGTTCGTTTGTGTCCAAGGTTCTGCCACATGGTTACAGCCATTCACTGAACCCATACAGGGAATTTACAGACACAAAGTGCCCTGTCGTCCCAGAGTATAGGACACACAAACACCACCAAATCACCTGAAAATATGTTTGACAAGACCCAAAACAGCTCCAAGTGGTTTTATCCCAAATATTTGCCCCAGAGAGAGCGAGAGAGAATGTGTGTGCAAGAGAGGTTTGGTAAGTCTCTGACTGCAGTAACAGACAACAACACACACAGGCACAGCAGATAACACACAATCATTCATCAATATGCCGCAGGAGACCCACAACTGTAGTCAAATGAGAAACAACAGTAACTAGCTAATGTCTCGTTCCCTTTAACGCACATTGTAGCTGTGTGTGGTAGATTTCTACCCACTAAGGTGGGATGGATTCAAACCAAGCCTGTTGGACTTGTGTTTCCAGCCATGATGGGATCTGTCTATCCTGTTATGAATTACGCATCAAGTAATACATACAGTACAGTACCATCAAAACCTCAAATATATGGGCCACCCCTTAATTATGATCCCAAATTCACATACAACATTTGTTTATCTACAAACAGCCAGTTCATATGAGTGTTTCACCCGTCAATTCTGAATCGCACGCAAAGCTGCTAATGATTATTCAGTCTCCTTTTAAGGGTCTAATTCTCTCAAATATTTCCTCCATTTCCTGTTCCCATTTTTGGTCTCCAGCACACTTTACGTCTCCTTCATGTTAAACAGATGAGACAGGACTAAACGGTATCTTCTCCCAGGAAGTGTTCCTTGTTTGCCCTCTCTCATTTTCTCTCTTTACTACTTGCAAATAATTGACATCGTGAAGGTGTGCCTTAAAGCATCCCCTTTGCTGTCTGTCATGCAAGGCTACCCCTGGAGGTCTTCAGGCCTGGGGCACTGATGCTGCAGCATGAGAGAGCGTGTAGTGGGAAGGATAACACTTAGAGTACCACGTCTGGGAAATGGACTGTGTCGGTCAGCAGAGGGGTGTGACCTCTCTGTCAGCATGACCAGAGAGAGGGAGAGAGAGAGGGAGAGAGAGGGAGAGAGAAAGAGAGAGAGAGAGAGCAGTGGTATGGGTCGCACTCCATTGCATTCTGTGTTTGGGCCCGTACAACACTGACCACTGCTGAGGGCGCATATTTCCCCTCTCATTACCTAGGTAACCCTGCTGTCAGAGTACCCTCTCATTGGTCAATGTCAGCCAAGTTGGTGGGCAGCTGTGGGATGATGCTCACTGAACAGATGTCAAAATGGCCGCATGGGATAACAAAAAATGTCTATGACAACAAACGGATGTTTGGTCGGTATTTCGGCTGAGGGCAAGTGAATTTCTACATCTGGCTATTTCTATACGAGACAATTGACTGACACTACTCATGACCACACTGTCAGTAATGTGTTTACCAGTGCCACCTATAAACTGTACTAAGATCCAACTCCTCCAATGTTCTCTCTGGTTCCAGTGTCATGCACAAACTTGACAAAACAGTACATTCATCACATTTATTTGCTCTTGAGAGAGCCACCCAATCCCCTTTGATTGTACACAAATCAGAATCCCCACCGTCCCCCATAGTAATCCCACATTGTAGGCGGAATGATCTCTGCCCATAGAAATGAACTTTAGACATTAGCAGGAATGCAGTCTGATGTTGGATAGTGAGAAGCACATTGTGTGATCGCGCGCTGCGTCTGCCTCGAGCTCCCAAGACGAGCACACAGGGTTAGTGCCGTTTGTCTGGGAAAGTGTGAAGCCTAGCCTAGCTATCGGTTCCCAACCACAGCCAGGCTCTGACCAGTCCCACACAGTCTGTCTCATACACACACAAGATAACATCAGCAAACATTCTCAATCTTTCTTTTTTTTTTCTTCTTTTTTTTCTTTTTTATGACGGGATCTGTCCTTCAACTTTCAATCGGTCATAGGAGGAGGGGGTTGGGGCGGTATTCGAAAGAAAATAATCTTTACACATTTTTGAGTTTCTTTTAGCTGTCTGTGCTTCTGTCGCAGTTATCTGCTTGTACTACTTCTGTGCATATGGCAGTCCATGTCGGAGCAGCATGTAAGCCAACGTTTGGTGAGTTTCAAGACGATCCCGTTCTGGACAGAGGGGGGTTCTACAAAAAGGTTCAAAAGTGTCAGTTGCGCAGCTGTCGGGCGGAGAGGAACTGAGAGAGACAGGACAAGCGATGGAGGGGGAGAAGGGCAAGTTTGCAAATGTCATACGTCATCACACCGCGAAGCGTCTGATAAGGGCTTGTCGCCGTGTCTGTACAATGTGACCTGTCGTTAAGAAAGACACCTGGTTGGATTGATAGAGTCACCTCGTGGTTGCTGGTAGTAGTTCCTTGTGAGAGGTAACTTTCAGGAGCATGACAGATGACAAGAGGGTGCAGATCTCCCTGACGTTCCAGTCGCGCACATCCCAGGGGGAAGCCGGTGTGGCACTGAATAACTGTGGCATAAAGATCTGTCTAGGTCCCATTTCCAGGACGCCAGGACCGTCATGGGCGGTTTGTCTGTACACAAATCTACACGTCTCTGTTCCATGTGACAACGCTGCTGTGTGCAGCCTCCCCCAGCCTCCCCCAGCCTCTCCCAGCCTCTCCCGCCACCTGACGAGACCGGGCTTCAGTTCCGGCGCTCCACCTCTCCACATCTCGGGAGCTTGGCGGGCAGCCATCTTGTTTTCCTCCCGCCTTGTCCTCCTCTTCCTCTCCTCTTATCCTCCTTTCCCTCTCCTGTTCCTCCTCCTCCTTAGATGTGCCTCTTCATGTGTAGTGCCAAGTGGTCTGACCGGGAGAAACATCTGCAGAGAGAGGGAGACGTGGATAGAGAGAAAGAAGGAATGAGAGAGAGAGAGAGATATTGAGGAGAGCACTTGTTAGTCTGTTGCCAAGGCAGGAGCGGGGTGTTTATTTAGTCAATAGTTTAAAAGCTGCTGTTAGCTACAGAGCGCCGAGGCAGCTCTAATGTACAGGCAATTAAGACTGTGTAACTAACTCATAATCAGCATTTTCTCAAGTCCTCATAATGACGGCAGCTGCAGTTTGAACAGGGAGGGAGGCTGCAGATGGATCTGTTGAATCATGGCTGGTATAACCAACAGACATCAACATTTTTCCTGAACTGAATGCTAAATTGGATGAGGAGCCACTTCTCACTTAAGATTGGGTGCACGGAATTGCAGAAGGAACCAAATGGGCATCGTAAAAAATGTAATCGTTTTGAGAAACATTCACAAATAGTCAATGTGTTCCTCTCTGCTTATGCGTCACACATCAATAAGCCACCAGTCTTCTGTCTCATGGTTATACCCCAACCTGAGTGAGGTGGTGTGTGTGTGTCGTGGGGGGGGGGGGGACCCTGAGGAGGGGATTGGCTGGCCAGACAGATGGCGGAATGAGTCACGACCATGGGGCACAAAGCCAGCTGTAATGCCACAGATCTGTTGCTGCCCCCCCCCCCTCTCCCTCCTCCCTGTCCGCCCTCGCTCCCTTCTCCAACTCACTAGGGGGTCCTGACAGGATGGGCCAGAATTAGTTATGTGTCTGAGACTGGGGGGGGGGGGGGGGGGGGGATCTGGACACTGTAACATATTGTATTTACTGCCCTGCTGAGATATGACGTGACACCTCTGCTCCCCCTCCTCCTCACTCCAGGCACCAGCTAGGTCCCAGAGCTCATCAGCTTGGATCAGACAGGCGACCCGCAAATAAAATTTAGTTCCTTACTGGGTAAATGTGTAGGAACAAAGCTAACGTTAATTAGGACTTCAAATTTCCATTTCATTATCAGCCCCGCTCTCTAATCCTCACGTCAATGTCAGGCCAATCTTTAAATCATGTCTATTTTAATTGTATCAAATGTATTCGTAATTTAATTTACATTGCTGTAGTTTTCATACGGTTTCTATGAAGGTTAGCATATCAGCCACAACATTTAGCTAACCACCTCTCACTCTGTTTTCTTACCAAACGGCAAGCGGCAAACGGCTCATTCCAAGCTTTGTGTCATAGCAGCTACACATTAAAGGGTGGGAGCATCAATGAAGGAGAGAGGGAGAGAGGGAGAGAGTGAGTGTGTGTTTTGACATACCTGTCACAGTGGTTACACTTGAAAGGCTTAGCGCCGGTGTGTTTGCGGTAGTGCCTCGTCAACTCATCGCTTCTGGCAAATCGCCACTCGCAGCCTTCCCACGAACACTTGTAGGGCTTCTCACCTGGGGGAAACGAAACAAACGCACCCTCTCAACACACCAGTGTTCATCATTTGTTTGTCAGTGCCACATCTGAGCTCAGTTCAGTGTCCTCACCATAAAGAGATCAAATACATATTAATACGTTGCTTTAAAAAACATTGAAAGATTATGGGCTATGGTTGATGACATGCTTTGACTGTATGAAGAGACTTGGTTTGCAATCTACGCATTTCAACATACTGTAAATATGTCTTGCTCCCTCCAAAACATCAGTGAAACACACGAGAATCTCATCTTCATATTTTCCCGTCTCGCCTTTCAAGATAACTGCCGGTATATAAGGTGGTTTTGGGGGGGTTGGGTTTTGGGGAGGGTGAATTTTCAACCAGCGTAGAGAGAGAGAGAGGCTCCCAGCGGTTCCCCATCTTGCTGAACAGGCAGAAGAGGGATGAGGGGAGGAGGAGGAGGAGGAGGAGGAGGAGGAGGAGGAGGGGAGGAGGAGGAGGGGAGGAGGAGGGGGATGATGATGATCAGGCCGGTTGTTTTGCTAAACGGAAAGTAGCACCAGATGTGCAACCTGCCAGCTGTCGTCTCAGGGGATCACCTTTTGGATGTCCTCTGACCTATGGGACCTAAAACACTCAGGAAAAGTCACATATAGCAGACCTAGAACCCCTCCATCTCCCAACACTGGGCTATATCCCAGCACCTTCCTCTCCCTCAGTCCTCCCAAAACCACAGAGGAAGGTTTGGGCCGCTGTTTGCTCACCGACCAATCATATTCACTGGGAGACATGGATGCCTGACTCAGTCGCCTAGCAACCTAGTAGGAATGAAACACGAGGAGGCAGCAGTGCAGCTGGCTGGATCTGGCATCAACAGACGCCGTGCCACCAGCCAATTACCGCTCACGCTGGCAGAGAGGGGGGATGCAGTTGCCTAGCAACGGTAACCGTAGTGCTGTACGCGGCGGGGGTGGGGGGGGGGGGAGTGAGGGTGGCGGCGGAGGCGGGAGAAGGCAGCGGGGATGCAGGCTGAGACCAGTGCCTCCAGCAGCAGATAACCACTCAGCTCCACACTCCTCCACTGATACGCTCTCTCTGGTATCCTAGCAACTGAACCCCCCCACCCCCCCTCCTCCTTTTTCCACCTCCCCTGACACATGTACACCGATACATGCAGGCAAGCATGGACGGACGAGAGCACACACACACAGAAACACACACACACACAGAAACACACACACAGAAACACACACACAGAAACACACACACAAAAACACACGCACACACACACACAAAAACACACACACACGCAGGCAGGCACGCTGATACACACAGTCTTTCAGGTGCCAGGGTTGTGGTTAATTGCATTCTCCCCATTAGCCTGTGATGGACCAGGGTATGGTGGTCTCTGAGGACATGAGGGCAGCAGGAGAGCCCTGAACAGGCCAGCTCTCCCTGACATACTGCTGTTATATGGATATATGAGAGAGATGGAGAGAGAGATGGAGTGAGACAGGGAGATATGGAGAGTGAGAGAGAGAGAGAGAGAGAGAGAGAGAGAGAGAGAGAGAGAGAGAGAGAGAGAGAGAGAGAGAGAGAGAGAGAGAGAGAGAGAGAGAGAGAGAGAGAGAGAGAGAGAGAGAGAGAGAGAGGAACTGTATTAAGCTCATGTTTTACACATTCTCTCAATTCAAAAGTTTAATTGTACAATCCCTTATCTGCATTAAAAACTACATTCATAAACTACTCTACACGGCAAGTCATTTTCCACACAGTCTCCCTAATTCCAGATTAAATCATACTCTTTTCTCCATAAGTAATTTATGGAAATAACAACGCAGAAAAAAGAGGGGGATTTGAGTAATAGTATCTCTAAACTCATCTTGCTAATCTTTCTGTGAATGGAGCCCCTGTGGCATCGGGTCTCCCAATTACATTTTCCCACTTCTGCTTTCCAGCAGCCCCAGCCCCAACCTCTACCCCAGACCCAGAACCACTGCTCCAACCTCAGTCCCAGTCCCAGTCCCAACCCCGGAACCTAATTTCTACCCCAGGCCAGCCCCTGTCTCAGTTTAAGCCACAGCTTCTGTCTGTCTCAGGTATTTATTTATGTCAGTGACTGAACCTTCTATCACAGCGACCACTCTCCCAGAGCCCGGAGAACTGACACAGAGTGTGACATTACAAGTGCTTGGGACTTGTCACATAAGCACGGCACCATTACCATGTCCCCAGTCCCAGGTAGCTGTGCCTTCACAGTGACATATAGGAAGCACAGATGTGGATGGTGTGGGATGGAGGGGGATGGGGAGGGGGTACTCAAATAAACTCGGAAACTACGGCTTATCCAGGTCAATCCATCAATCATGCTGCAGTTAGTCAGGGGGAAGACAGTTTCCTGACAGAGGTCTGAGTGGTTCTGGATTGAGATCGAAGAGAGGGAGAATTATGGGCTGTTTCCACTGCCCCCACCCGCCCCACCCCCCTGAATCCACTGAGGAAGTACTGGGGCAACCTTGGAGAGGAGGCCCCAACCAACTACTTAATGACTGGACTCGACGTCCGAATTGAATGGAATAGAACTGAACTGTATTTTCACATTAGCATCTGGAGTAAATGTACAGTATGTTCTGCTTGAGGACTAGAGTAACACGCATGGATGGGGTGCATGACTCAGGCTAATGTGATTAAGCGAGTGTTGAAGGAGTTGGCAGGGCTGTCTGAGAGAGTGCTCTTCACCTGGAGAGAGACCGGAGAGGAGTTGTGTCTCACATGAAGGACACTCGTGTTCAGAGTGGCGGAGGTCCGCTCTCCCCGTGGGTGTGTGAGGGGGGGGGAAGGAGGGAGGCTCACCTGTGTGTGTCCTTTGGTGCGCCTTCAGATGGGAGCTCTTGGTGTAAACCTTCCTGCAGCCGTTAAACTGGCAGCGATGGACCCTCTTCTTGTTCTCTGGAATGTCCCCCACCCCGATCACGCAGGTGGCGCCCGGCTCCTCCTCCTCGGGGTTCCCCCCGGCGTGCCGGCCCGGCAGGGGGAGCGCGTGGGCGGCCACCAGCCTGGCCGCGCTGAGGCCCATCTTCCGGGCCACCAGTTTGAGGGTGAGGGTGCCGTCGGCCGAGGCCCTCAGGGTGTGGGTGGGCTTGGCCAGGTGCGGCCCCAGCTCCGGGGACGACGGGGGCGTCAGGGAGGTGACGGCGCTCAGCTGAGCCTGGTGGACCCCACCCGCCCCCGTCCTGTCCCCGGCCCCGGGCCTTGGTTTCCTGGGTCCGGAGGAGGGAGAGAGGTGCTTCCGGGAGGGGCAGAGGAGGGGCGGGGGGCTGGGGGGCTCCTCGGGGAGGTTGGGAAGCAGGGGGTCCATCAGCTCCTCTTCGCTGTCCTCCTTCAGGTAGGCGGGGGTCAGCAGGCAGTCCAGCTCCTGGTCAAAGAACTGGGACAGGCGTCTGGGCTCCGTCTGCAGGTAGCGCTCCAGCTCCAGACACGTCTGGGAGGGGAGAGACGAGACATGAGTCAGACCCATCACACACACACACACAGATAAATACACACACTCAAGCTAAAAGTAGGTAACCCTAACTAAAGAGCTTGCAGCGTTGACCGCGACATGGGAAGTCAGGTTCTCACACACGCACACACACACACACACACATGCCAGAATGTGACGCTTGAGTCTTTCCACTTGACACGTTTTGCGTATTGATGACAACCGCTTCAGAACGGGAAGGGGAATCGCTCGTATGTGGGTCCTTCAGAGCGTCCCGGCTGTCGTAGGTGAACCTGGTTTGAAGCTCCCCAGTAGAGTCTTGACCAGCTGACCTACCCTGTCACCGGCTGACTGGCTGGAGATGGCTGATTACACTGTGATTGATTACCATGGCTGAGAGGAGGGGAGGGGAGGGGAGGAGGAGAGCAGCCCTGAATCTTAGCAGTCCCTCCACCCCCCCACTCCCACCACCATCCCAAACACCCCTGCTTCACCCAGGCATGCAGGTCGACCATGTCGAGGAAATGTCAAGTTGTAATGGATAAACACCAGTTTGGGGAGCTGTGTTTGGGAGAGCGCCCTCATACTTTTGATCAGAGATGCAACTAATTCAATGGCAGATCTCTGATGAAGGAAGGGCTCGCTGAACACAGGACCAGACTGCCCATCTGGAAGGAAGTGGTCGTTTTTCCACTCTACTCTGTCCGACTCCACGCTACATGATAAAGCCATTTTGTTTGAACAGCTACCAACACAGGCTGATATCAGTGTTGTGTTAAGTCTGTCAGGGCTAAACCACTCTGACAGGCAGAATGGGGGGGGGACACAGCACCATTGGGTCTCTCAGCACCAGCTATTTCATCTGAGAGAATGGGCCCTGACAGTTGGAGCAGCAAGCTTCATTACCAGGAGAGAGAGAGGAAGCTGCCTGCATACATCTGAGACGTTTACTTCACACTCCCCCCTCTGTGCTCTCTGTCTAAAAATAAAACAGGTTTTTCTTTCTGTTGTTTTTTTTTGTGGGGTGGAGGGGGGCTTCTGTTGCTAGGAGATTGTTGTTGTTGTCGTCCTCTTCTTCCAGGAATAACGGAATTTGTTTGGGGTTTTTTGGGGGGAGAGATACTTGAGACATTTGCATATGAACCGAAAATGAACAGCTCCCCAAGACGGGCGAGAGACGGGGCATGGAAACTGTTTAGTCGCTTCACGCAGGAAGTTGTTTTGAAGAGGCTTTTTATGGATAATTGTTTTCATGCTTTCTCTGTTAGCTCCCTACTGTTTCCAGGAATAATATGATCATGTGAAATGCAAATTCAATTACGTGAGCTTACTTTGTCCAAAATGTATTTACATTCAAATGTGATAACAGAATAAACATGGAACCTCTGTCTGAGTGCAAAAATCATAGCTCAGCACTGGTTTTATGTTTTTGTATTCTTTAAGTTGTTTTCCTACCCCCCACAACCCCAACTACACACGCTCTCTTTCCCTCCCTCCCTCCCTCTCTATCTCTCCTCCTCCTCTCTCTCCTTCCTCTTCCTGAGGTTGTGAGCAATTAGCCACTAAAAGGAACCAGTTAAAAGCAGAGTTTATTCAGCAGACTGCTGACAATGGAAAACAGTGTGTGTGAGTGAGTGTGTGTGTGTGTGTGTGTGTGTGGGAGAGGAAGATAGCTAGCAGGTAAAGTCGCAGAGCAAGGCTTGGATACGGCTGTAGAGGTGAAGGTGAAGAAGCCGCAAAGGGAGCACCAGAGAAGGTATCCAATCGAGGGAGGGAGCAGGGGGAGGGATGGAAGGAGAGGGAGTGAGGGGACTTCATTCTCCCTGCGGGGGGTAAATCCTATCTGGGTCTGTGACATTTAGCCTAACAGCATCCTCTCAGCAGGCACACATACACACACGCACACAAGGTCAGCGGAACATGAACACACACACTGCAGAAACGGGCGGGCGGGCGTGCGGGCGGGGTGGGTTTAGTCATGCCCAGTGTGATGGTGTGGGGTTGAGCTGAAAGGCGTGAGACGGCAGTGCCCGGGTGGAGGTGGGTGGAGGTGTTCAGAGAGTCGGTTGGATAGGGTCAGGGGGAGATGTGCCGGCACAATGGGATCAAGCTTATCTGGCCAAGGTAGCTCTGGTGCTCTCTTCTTACCTCCCCTACCCGCCCCCCCCCCCATCTCTTCTTCTTTCTCTGTCTCCAATCACTCCATCACCACCCTCTCACCTCATCCATACCCCTAGGGGGGTGACATTAAAGGAATATTGTTGTAGAGAAGGGCAGCGCTGCAGTTTTGGAGCAACTGTATGTCTCTGTCTGTGTGTGTGTGTGTGTGTGTGTGTGTGTGTGTGTGTGTGTGTGTGTGTGTGTGTGTGTGTGTGAGAGAGGGAGGGAGAGAGACTGAGAAAGTGAGAAAGAGGCAGAAAAGGAAATGGCATGTGTGGCCACATGAGGAAGTGTGCACTTGCCCCATTTTGTGTTGGTCTGCAGGGCATACAACAGGGGGAGTGGAACCCAAGATGTATATACCCTGGGTGTGTGTGTGTGTGTGTGTGTGTGTGACAACAGTCTGGGGCCGATGCCTTACAATGGACAGGATGAAGGGGGGGTTAACAACCCACTTATGAGTGCCCTCTGGATAATGGACAGACGCTGATCTAGACCGTCAACACAAATTCACTCAACGCAAATAGCTCCGCAAATCCCCTAAAGGGCTTTTAAAGACAAGGAAGTGAGGTGAAATGATCCCCTGACCTGCTCAGGGGGCACATGCAGGTCTCTCACTTAGCGGCCCTGCTGTTCACCTCCGACAAAGTGCAACGACACAACGGAGCCGACGGCGCGAGATTAGCCTGAACCTGCCTGCGTAGGTGTGTTGGGCCAACAGAGGAAGCGTGCTGTGACATTTTGCCCACTGCTGTTATCACAACAAAGAGCTGGGCTGATGGACTGGCCTTCAAGCACCCAGACAGACGGCCTGGAAGCTCTGGCTTGTCTACACGCAACACACTCACCAGCACTCCCTGGACACGGATGAGACGAAGAGGTACGCACACACATCTCCCAAGCAGACACACAAGCAGTGGTAGATATCCTCATGCAGACACATACAGACATACACGCATGCACCCCCACACCCCCCCCACCCACACCCCCCCCCCACACACACACACACACACACACACAAACAGTGACTCGTGTGCTACATTTGGAGGTGGGTGAAGCCCGTGAAACACCTGTCAGTCACACATACAGACAGCTCTTTTTATAACCACGGCAAGGGAAGCGACGGCCCTGTTTCAGTCACTGCAAGCCCTCGTCTCTCCGCGGCGCTCCTGCCTCTGCCCCCTGCTGGGCACCCTGGAACGATGGCACAGTCGTGCCAGCTCTGCCAACTCCACCCACGCTTCTTCCCTATCAGCCCTTTCACACTCCGCCCGCTCACAGCGCGCCGTTAGCATCAAAGAGCTCGCTTCCTTCCCACAGTTTGTACCCAGCCATCCAGCTGTGAGCCCGACTCACCACTGAACTCTGAACTATAAACTGAGAGGCTATGTGACCCTGGACAAAGGGCCAAAGAACCAGCACTGACCCAACATGTTCTTTGGGGAATGTCTGGATTCCTTTTCATGCCATTTTTCCATGGAGAAGGTTCAGCTCGTGTCAATCCACCTTCTTTCTCTTTTCTCCCTCTTCAGGCCGGGAGGCCACACCCTGCAGCCCTGAAACGCTACGAGTGTTTCAACGCCAACTGTACTCCCAGCGTTTATGTCATTTGTATTCGGAGAAGCTCAGCAGCTCATGATTCAGCAACAAACACGGCAGACGCCTCCCAACACACACGCCTCTAATGGCTAAACAAGCCCTGCGTCTGCAGTCAGCACACTGGACAGTTGTCACACAGTGTGTGTGTGTGTGTGTGTGTGTGTGTGTGTGTGTTGTGTGTGTTATTGCACTGCGATGTGCTATCGGACTGTCCTGCCCTGTGCTCTGCCATTGATCCAATGAGAGCCAACCAGCCAGCCCATCACTCTTACCTGACACCCAAATGACCAGTGGCCTGACTGCAGCCACAGACCTGCCAGTCTGAGATGTGTGTGTGTGTGTGTGTGTGTGCGCGCGTGTCACACCTCCTAATCGATGGGAAATGATGCGCCTGTGCGTGATCTCATCAGCAGTGGCCCTGCCGGTGCACAGAGGGGCTAATTTATGGCTTCACTGAGCAATACTTAGATAAGCTCGAACCAACACACACACACACACCTCCTGCACCTGTACTGAGAGTCGTCTCTGAGCAAGTCAGGCTGAGATCTGAGGCTCTGTCTGTGTGACTGACTGACTGTGAGAGCAGAAGCTAAGCCCATCAGGGAACAACACAGAGCAAGTGACAGTCCGGGGAGGGATAGATAATATTCCACTTTCCTGAGGCCTGGCCCTGATCTGAATACCTCACAACCTGGGACTATCCTCCACATTCACACGGAGGGTTCGTTAGCTCACAGACATCTAATGGTTCCACTCTCCGTCTGAAGCCGGGCGGAGCTTGGTGAAATGGAGCGAGGGCGAGGGCGAGGGGGAGACGCCGAGGCCTCGCCGTCCTCCTCAGATGTAAACGGCGGCGGCAGCGGCGTGGAGAAAAGTCGTTTAACCGTTGACTAATGGGCCGCTCAGTCCCGGCTCCAGTGTCTCCGCGTAGCTCAGGAACAGATAAGAGAGCACGGCGATGGCTTAATTACACACACACACACGCGGCCTTATCAGACAACATTACCCTGGCAGTATAGCATCGCCCAGCGAGAGCCCCCTCCTTCACAGGAGATCCAGACACGTGGCTGGTTGCTGCCTCCGGCTCTCCTCACAGGGCACGCCGTGTGGGGGGAGACGCTGACAACCCGGCGGAAAGACGGAGTGTTCAGTCTGGCTGGCTGGGCAGGTTTCATGGATGAAACAAATGGGAAACAAAAGCGGCCTTTGCGGAATCTCCAGCTCTCCTCGAGGGTAACAGGTCCATTCATCTTGGAGCTACCAAAAGATAACCAAAAAAGAAACGTCTGGGGAAACCAGTCTTTTGATGGTGGCTAAAGAGAAGCTCTCATCCAAGGGAGGCCAGAATGAGGGCACAGACCTGGAGACCTCTGCTCAGTGGAGCGCAACCCTTTTTCCAATTGCTTTCCCTGTCCAGCTTGCCAGCCAGCCAGCCAGTCAGCCACACTGTTCAAGTGGCCCTTTAATGTCTCTATACTCTGCATACAATGTTCACCTCGTCAATGTAGTTACATAACAACTCAATACCAATAAAACCAGCTGGGAGCCAGACACCTCTGAGATGAACTGTTATTGACAGGAATCCTCAACACAAAGCACTGTGTCACTGTGCAAAGGGCTTCCTATTATGTTGCTGTGAACACCGGATAGAATGTGTGCAGAGAATCACGGTCTTGCTATGCACCAGCGGTTAAATCCTGCGATGCCTCGCAAGAGCGAAGCAATGCTCTGCTTTTTGACTAAATTGGCGGTGACCAGCTGTGAAAATGTCTGCGTTGCTCCAGGACAGGACGGAGGAAGGACAGGAGGAGTGAGGAGAGGAGAGGGGAGGGGAGGGGAGGAGAGACCAGGGAGGAGTGAGAGTAGAGGCTGGAGTGGAAGGCAGGGGGATAATCCTGAGGGTCTGTCGCGATGTTGTGTTCACTGGGGAGGTGATCCCTGTCTCTCTTTAACTGGATTTGGGTGAGCCGCTGTTTATCGTGTCCAAGTCACCAAGCGGCCTCTCAGCTGCCAAAAGCATGCTAATCTAATCAGGATACATCCATTCCCATTCAACCAGTCAGACGGCATTAGTGGCCCCCCCTACACACGGTGGAGGGGAGGGGATGGGGGGGGGGGGGCTGGGCGACAGGCGTTTTACACAGGGGTTAACAGCTTGCCGTAGGATTTGGGGGAGTCTGCATGGCGGATGTGGGGAACACCATTGTATTCCATAGGCTGGCTAATCTTCATTACGGCGCACAATGACAGAGAGAGAGAATGAGACTTTGCCGGCTACGGCCCTCCAAAACAAAAGAGCAGTGAGGGGGTGGGGGGGGGCGGGGGTGGAGGGGAGGGGCGGATAACAGAGACGGAGGAGTGGAAAGATAAAGGGAACGGCTAACCGGAAAAAAGTGGGCTTCCTCCTCACGCTGGTGCCACTCAAAGGGCTCAGGCAGTTGGAACCCCAGTCACGTCCCAACACGGGGAAGTGCAACTGTGGCACTGAGTCTGCAGAGATAAGAACCAAAATGGCCTCTCTCTCTCTCTCTCTCTCTCTCTCTCTCTCTCTCTCTCTCTCTCTCTCTCTCTCTCTCTCTCTCTCTCGGCTATGTACAACACTTTTCTTGAGACGAAAAAAAATAAAATGCCATCCGCTCTGCCAGTGGCCAGGTTTATTTTCATGTGTTGGTGTGTATGTGTGTGTGTGTGGGCAAGTTTTCAGGCTGTATGCCTTCACATAGCACTGTGTTTGCAGTAAGGGGGTTGTGGGGTGGTTGTCTACAGTCACAGTGGGGCTGGTTACAGCACAGCTCTGCCCTAGTGGGGTCAACTAGGGGTTAGGGGCAAACGAGGGACGACCATGGCCATGGGGGGGGGGGGGGTCAGTGAGGGGGTGCAGTTGAGTGTTGACGTGAGTTTCTGTGTGTGGGTGTGATTGCATGGGCCAGGAAAAGCTTGGTTGGTCGGTGCTCGCATGAGGAGGAGGAGCTTGTCATTGGGACTCTCTTTATTCAAGCAGGAATGCTTTCAAAACAAACCTGAGCAACACAGATTGGCTCAAGCCGCATAAATATTGAAAGACGTCTCTGCTCTGCTCCTTTTGTGGCAGCGGGCGCTCTTCCAGGAGATATAGAGAGGGAGAGAGGGAGAAAGGGAGAAAGAGAGACAGAGAGACAGAGAGAAAGAGAGCGAGAGGAGGGCACAGCCCGTTTGCTTTCTGTGTGATTAGGCTGTGGAAGCACGCAATGCTGAACCCAGTCCCCCCTCTGCCCCGCCTGTCTTCCTGACCCAGCTTTGTCTCCTCAGCCAGAGCTCAGCCAGAGTGCAGCCACTTCTAACCCCCGTCTCATCCCCGTAATTACACTCTCTTTAGGGGAGACGGCGAGCCGGGTCACTCGTCTGTGCGCTACAACTGATCGAATTCTGAGTCTAAGAGACACCATGGATGTTAGTCACCGGGTAAGCCCCCTTGACCTACAACAGTGTGTGTGTGGGTGTGCTATTTGATTTCAACTGTAAGCTGCGCACAGCTGTGCATCAGACAGTATGACACTGTCCACAACAGCCGATCTGCGATCCATGGGTCATGTTTTGGACCGCCCCGTGTGATGTGTTTGACTCCCTGGACCCATCACAAGACATCGCAGGCCCCTTCATAACCTCTGGGTGCTTGGAAACAGCTCGCCACAGGATCCACTCTCACATGTCTGCCTAATGTGGTCAATCACTCAATGAGTTACATCTGGTTAGCGGTTAGCAAAGAGTACAAAAGTCTGATTGAACCTAAAGGCAGGGGTCAACATAAGGAAGGGAATGCTGTACCCTCAACATGTTCATTGATAAGCCCTGTAGAGGCTGGAGGTGGTGCTTTGCCACCTTAGTTCCTGGTGTAAAACAATAAAAAGAGGTTGTAAACATGACCTCATCTCAACCACCCTCAGTGCCTGAATTCAGTGAATATTCCTCCATGTTCCTCAAGCTTTTTTTCCCAGCCAGACACCGCGCCAGGAGACCAGTACACCCGCAGGTGCTTGAGGGAGAATTAGGATGAAGGCCTTCCATGATTGACCGAGGGCCTTTGGTTTGGCTGGTTTGAACCCAAAGGACGGGGGGAGGAGGGGACGGGACGGGGGGTGAAGAAAAACAGCCACCCGGAGACTGGCTGAACGGCTGCTGGCTGGCATGCTGGTTACAGCAGTTCAAGCCTAAATAATTCAGACAACCTGCGATTTAAGTGTGCACATGCGACCTGCTCCACTGAACCTTCGCAGAGTGGGCACTGCCAAGACTTTGAGAAATGTCCTCCAAATACTAAACACACCCACCTGCTCACACACACACACTTTTATAGATCAATTCACACACATGCAAACACACACACACACACACACCAAAACTTTGTTGATGGCCTCTCTTATAAAACAGTGGCTGCTCCCCAAGGTATTCCCGGCAACAGATCACAGACAAAAATAGCTAGTGACCCACATAACTTCCCCTATTGGAACGTAGAAAACCCAATGTTAGACTAAAGCCATTGGTGACTGGGTCATTAATTAGCATCGTTGTACAGCCCTGGGCTATGTAGGGCACTAGAGTGAATAGAAGTCGTACTGTAGCTAAGTCAGACAGAGGTGGGATACTGTCTTGTAAACAGACAAATCCTCCCAAATATTCTCTAACACCTTGTCGTGTCGAACACTTGCATCACAAGACCCTGTTAATGTAGTCAAAGGGATAAAGGACAACATTGTACTGGGCCTGGTTTTATAGTTGCATCCTGAAAAACAGTGAGCAAGGCGACTCATTAAATCACTGGTGTAGACTTCCTCAGGCTATTTACCAGTTTAGCAGTCTAGTCTAGCGCCAAGCTCTGCAGCCATCTCTCTCCTCTTCTCTCCCCCGCTCCCTACAGAGGCCTGCCACAGCTCCAGGATGTGTTGTATTACTGTCATATGGGAGCTAGCCAGCCAGCTAGCAGCCAGCACAGAGTGAGAGACAGCCGAGGAGAGGGAGGGAAAGAGGGAGAGAGGGAGGGAGGGAGACATTACACAGAGGTCCTGACACACTGCCTGACTGGAGGGTGGCCAGGTTGAGTTGGAACAGGGGAAACGATTACTCAGAGCATATGGAAATACCGCTGGGTTTGCATATTGTGGCGCACAGCTGAAGGCATAGGCGCGCATGCAAACGTTCGCACACTCAATCTCAGACACACACACACACACGTGTGCATTACACACACAAACACACACTGTCGGTTTCACACACACTCGTTGGCACACACACACACACTCTCTGGCTATATATCTAGAGCCCCTAGTGTTTTGAAACTTCCCCATTTCAAAACATGATTGTTTGCAACATAAAAAAGCACTGTCATATACTTCTTTAAAACATGAAAGCTTTGTGACTATAATATTCCATAGTGTCTACACTAAAGGAGACCCACCACCATCCCAGGTTCAGGTACTTATCTCACAGCAAACGTAGTATTGGAAATTCTATCACGGTTCTCACTATCGAACGCTGGGGTTTATACAGACCCTTTTTAGGACCTAGCCTGTCCTTGCTGCTGTCAACGTGGAGCTCTTTGGGCTGTGATTGATGGTGGAGGCGATGACAACAACAAGCTTCCGTGTTTACACAGCGCAAATTGCCCTTGTCTCTCCTTCTTGGTTCAAGGCCTGTTCAGGGACTCACTCCCTCCTCCTGGCCCAGGGAGGCTCACCACAGGGCGTACTTTCTGGTCCGGGATGTCCCCTGGGTAGGATTATCCTCCTAGACCCGCAAGTAAACAAACAAATGAGCCAAATCCTGCCTCCTGTTCGGTAGCGCTGCTTAGCAACAGGTGTTGTCAGATAGTCTGGATTGTTGCGTGTCTGGCATGGCTGGGCATGCAGAGAATGGACTCTGGTTGAGGAGGTTGAAAGGTCAAACCAGGGAGGGGCATGTAGGTACTCGAATCCTTTGAATCTTCTTGAATCTCATGTATGCTCAGCTTTCTGTAATGGGTCTTTTAAAGCTCAGAAGATGCCAAATTGATTGAGGGCAAGAAAGAGAAGGAGACATTGAGAGAGAGCAAGGGAGAGCGAAAAAAATCTTAAACTTAAGGAAATGTCTGTGGCTTTTCTTTCCGGTCGCCAGGATGAATTGCACCCGAGCGTGTCGGATCGCTGTAAAGCAGTGTAACAGCTTCCGATTTTTCTGCTCAAATGATGTGAAAGTCATTGCCAAGCCATGTGTGCTGGTGTGAGAAAAAAAATGACTGGCTCCTCTCCCTGCTGTTAATCAAATCCCTGGGTGCTTCGGCCGCTTGCTGACTGTGAGGATGACAGAATCCATACATAAAGATGTGCTTGTTCCCTCTGCTTTCCACCCCCGTCTCCACCTCCTTCTCTCCTCCTCCTCTTCCATCTCCCTCTCTGAGGCAGCAGACAAATGAACACATCTTTCCCCCCCATCCTCTCCTTCATCAACACTTCAACCTCTTCATGGTGCCCTTACAAGCAGCTGCCATCACCGGCAATCACCCCTGCCACACGCACACACACACGCGCACACACTCACACACACACACACACTCGGAGAAGAGCAGAGTGAATTTGCGGTGCGATGACATATGTGATGACTGCGGGTCACGGGGTCAGCCCAGCACCCATCTCACACGCACGCACACACACGCTCTGATGAAAGGAGTGTCAGGCAGGTGTTCCAGAGTGCGAGTAGAATAATGAGGGCGCGCATGAGCAACAGCTCCGATTCTGGACACAACCTGCTAGCTTCGGAGACTGACAGTGTTCAGAATGTATTCATCTCTAGTATTAAGGAGCCAAATGAACACATACTATGCAGTGTTAGGGGATGGAGAGGGGGGGGGGGTTGGATGGAATATGTCTCCACCCACAAGAAGTCTTTACTCTCCAATTTGTCAGAAATGGTTTATGGCTTCCTAATTAACCACTGGAGACCTGAGGAACTTATTAAAGATGTTTCCACCACAAAGCATCTTTTTATAGCACCAAGAGAAGCATATCTAATAGTGTGTCTAATAACCTGTGTGTGTATGACTCAAACCTACGCCACGTAGACAACACACAGTCCCACACCACGCGCTGAGGGTCAGAAACACATTACCATTACACAACACCTCTAAAACTGGGTGTTGCACACTGAATTCAATTACCCTGAGATCATATGATAAGACTCACATGAATGAGAGGACAAATGGATACTTCAGTTTGTAACTTTGCTCTAATGCTCTCAATGAGATTGAATCCACTGTTTCAAAGCAAGGGGAAATGGAAAATGAGCCTCTGTAGTCAAACAAGGTGCATCTTTTCAGCCCATGACAAAATGATGTAATGTCTACATGACCATGCTTTATTCTGTATGACCACGCCATGGAGAACAGATCAGCAGGCTGAGAGAGTGGCTGTGCGAAGCAATTAGAAACAAGTTGTTGACCAGGAATCCAGTTTCCCATTGTCCATGAAGATAAAAGGAAGAAGAGGCTCGTCTTCTGAAGGCAGAAGATGTCAAGGAAAGCCTTTTGGAGCCTTCTGTTATTCCTCTGAGCCTCCCTGGATCTCAGCCTCCATTCTCTAGAAGCTGAGAGCTGACTCAGCTGGTGGTCCCAGAGGGGCGCTGGGCTCAGCACTGTCCCAGACAGCAGCCAGGACTGGGAGACTCGCCTGCTCTGGGGCCCCTAACTAAGAACCCCTACTCTGCCCCATCCACCTGAAAGCCATAGGGCTTTGATGCTATACATATATATATATATATATATAGAGAGAGAGAGGGAGAGGGAGAGGGAGAGGGAGAGGGAGAGGGAGAGGGAGAGGGAGAGGGAGAGGGAGAGGGAGAGGGAGAGACAGGTGGTTTGGAGAGCGTGAGCAAGGAAGGAAACGAGGAAAGAGGAGCCAAGGGGAGAAGAGAGGGGACGATCGGAGAGCTTGGCTATGCTGATGCCGTCACCCTGATGTGTGTGAGAACACAGCTGTGCCCTACTGGGGATGACATAACACACATTCTCTCTCTCTCTCTCTCTCTCTCTCTCTCTCTCTCTCTCTCTCTCTCTCTCTCTCTCGAAGGGGTGGCCTATAGAGGGGGGAGTGTATTCTGGTGGAGAACTCTCCCTGGGTGAGGCGGGCCAGCTGGCCAGAACCGGGTCAGTGTTAACAGGGCGCTGGATCCTCTCAGGGGCACTGAGTCCAGTCAGTGGGAGGGGAGCGGTCTGGGGGAGGGAGGGTGTTGGGTAAATTAAGAAACCTGCTCCATGTGTGTTTTCTCTCGAGGATCCTGTGTCTCTCTTCTCCTCTCGCCGTCTCGTCCGCCACTCTCCCTGGGGCTCAGCCCACTGGAGTGTGAAATGTGAAACCCTGCAGTGGAGAATATGCGTGTGTTGCACTTCCCTCCCTCTCCCCACCTCGCCGCCCCGGCCTCCCAGTCACCACATCACACGCGTCTGGGCTGCTGCTGGAGCTCTCACACACACGCACACACACACACACGCACACACACACTCACACACACATTGTACATACACATGGATGCACCCAGACACATACTGTACAGACTTCTATAGGCAGTGTGACTTCACCCATGTGAAACATCTGGCCATATCATCACATTTAGAAGTGAGGTAGCGTTTGACCTCATGGGCATGGCTAAGTGATTGTCTGGCACACGGCGGGACATAGCGTGTTGGAGGTCAGAGTGTGTCTCAAGGTCACTGACAGACAGCTCGCGTAGAGTACAATTACAGGACTGAACCCAGTGGTCGAAGAGCAATGGCCAACAAGAACAGTGGGAATGGGTCAGGATTGGAGGTCTTCTGAATTGGGTGCAACTTGACATTCCCTGTCACACCACGTCTTCCAGATGAGAGGAGACCAAGCTCACATTCACCAGGCCTGCCCTCTCCTCTACATCCCCCTGGAAACAGGAAGGAGCATGACTGTCTTTGTCTCAGGGAAGACACAGTGCACCATTTAGGCCGCTACCTGGTCGTCAACGCATCTGGGTTCATAAAAATGTCACCCGTCTAAATTGTGTCTGACAGCACTGGGGCGTCATCATAGTGCCAGTTCTACCTTCCAAATAGACAGTGTATGGATCGGCAGCGGGCCGTCGCTCCTTTAAGGAGGCATTAGTTTAGTTAGTAGGAGGAGTAGATTGCATGTATGGGCCACTGAAGGTAGACAGTTCTGTCTGTAGGACTTATCATCACACCCCAACGCCATACTGTATGGCAAGATGTTGACACTTCCTCTTGCACACAAACACCCAGCACATCACTGCATGCTCTGAAAATGTGAGGAAGGGGATGTCAAAATAAAGTTGCTCCCTCTATAGGACAAGCTTTTGCTAGATAGGGTTCAAAGGAAATAAATCGTTGGTAAGGGTTTGTAGTAGGTGGACAGTGGGGCACTGATGAAAGTAGGAACTAGAGCGGGCACCGCTTACAGACAACGATAGTCTACGCCTTTTACGCACGGCGAAGATTTAGCATGAACAAAATCCCCTTCATCGCCAGCACCAGAAGCTTACCGGCATGGACTTTCCATGCGCAGGTTTTGCCTGCATCCACTGTCGAGAAGCGTCATCACATGATGCCAGTCGAATGCAGGTAGACCACAGCCGGCATGTCGCTTGTTTCCATGCGCGCATCAGTACCACATGAACTAAACCGTCACCTGTCTATAGACATTTTGTGATATGGTAATTAGTTAGTGTTTGTTGTGTAGTAGTATTGACTGTGATAGCATGTGAACTAAATCAGTGTTTTATGGGGCGGTCTGGCTTTACAGTGAAGCATTTATTCATCTCCATATGGAAAACATTTCGTTGACTTACCGAGTGCACAATTCAAATATATCGAAACAAAATGGGCAAAT
Source organism: Hypomesus nipponensis (assembly GCF_054491055.1). NCBI lineage: Eukaryota > Metazoa > Chordata > Actinopteri > Osmeriformes > Osmeridae > Hypomesus > Hypomesus nipponensis. The sequence continues at coordinate 9,586,217 of NC_140372.1, read as the reverse complement.
AAACATTGTAATAAGGAAATGAAACTGGATCCAGGTTAGAAAGCAGCTTTCCTGCAGGGTGGTCATGCTTGACTTGTGATCCCCAACATTTCAAACGCTTTCACTTCCTTCTCGTGTGTAGAGCACATTCAAATACGGAACCTATATTGACCAAAATATTCATCCACCAGCTTAAGGAAGCAGGTAGATGTATTATTCGTAGTCAGTTATTATTATTTAGAGTCTACATTGTTAAGACCACTTCCTCTAATTGCCTCTAACAGCTAGACGATGCGCACCGGTCTGTGTACGGCAGTGGGGAATATCAACCTGCTCTCGACGACGCACAACAACACTCCGACAATATGAACGTGAAAAATAGAATCAAGCCGAATTTAAGTTAAAATAGTTCACTTAATCAATTTGATTGTGCACACTAGCCAAATATAACGTAATGTAGCTTACAACTAAACCTTTGGTGCCTTCGGGCTACTGGCTTACACCTGTCAAATGGTATAGGCTGGTCTACACATTTCATTGAAATTTGAGATCATATTCCTTACACTAAGCTTAGTACTGGAGATGCGCGCGTAAAAGTTGACACCTCTATCTAAGCGCATAACTGTTAATGGCAGCAATCAAGAGATACCCCTTATGCAGTAATCATTTAATAAGTAGCCTAGTTACCTGCTGCCAGTTCTCCTCCAGCGAGGGCATCGCGGAGAAGTAGCCGGTATCGTGCACGAGCTGAAGTTCCTGAAAAATACTATGGTTCGCCAAAACGTCCATGGTGATGCTCGTTATGGGATGCAGATAAAAGACAGTTCCACGAAAAAAAAGTCCCCCTATACTTAATCAGATTACTAAATCCATGTTAATTTTGGTCCAAATGAGGAAATACACACACGTGAAAAAAGGTCAGCAGATGAATTCAGAAAGTATTACTATTTCTACACTATATGCAGAAGCGTATCATTTAAAGTAGAGGAGAGATGGGAAGTTGCGCTGATAGAGGCTCCATGTGTATCCGTATTGCCAGGTTTGAACCTTTCTCTGCTGTTTTTTCCCCGTGCCCAGTTTCAGCAGGCAAATAGACAGGCTGGATGATCGTACACTGATCGCGAGCCAAAGGGGAGGAGATAAGCGAGTGAGGAGGCGTGACGTGTTTGTCAATCAACTCTGTGCGTTACCATACAAGGTAAATGGGGTTGACGATCCAAGGAGAAGACGATTAGACTGGCGCTGAAGGATGCCTGTAGGAGGAGTTATGCAGAACACTGGGCCAGCATACGATATCCCTTACTGTCACTCAAGCCATATATGGGCTTGAAAGGTGAGCTATTTATGGATGGCTATATAGATTTGATAAGCTCTCGGCTGCCAGTCTCGAGGAAGAAGCGACGGCGTCAACATCTACCTTGGTGCACGCTAAACTGTCGAGGAAGTTGCGGTCCCTCATTCTTCTTGTTTATTTTAGTCTCACAATTGTGGCACCAAGTAAGACGTAGTGCTTTGCAGGCAACTGAATGTTGTTATTTTTCTTAACTTTTAAAGGACTTTTTAGAATGTGATTCACAATAGACATACAGTAGGGCCTATGTAATACACTTGTCATAAATATTAACATGACCATTAACACGTTTCTTCAAGTAGTGCCTCTCTACTCCCTGAAATTGAGTTTGTTGTTCCTATACACTTAAAATACTGCAGGTTTATAATGAAGATATAAATAAATAAATAAAACATTGAGTTACATAATGTAAGTAAGCAAGTAAGTAAGTAAAATGTAGGCTATTTATACAGCACTTTTCACAGATAGGGTGACAGTGCTTTACAATGTACTTTGTCAATATAATATAAAAGTCTAATAATAAAAATAAATAAAAAAGGATCAAATGATCAATAGACCAAAGACAGATATTACTCAAAAGCTAACCTGAACAAGTGAGTTTTCACTTGTCCCTTATAACTCTTAACATTCTCAGCAAACCTAATGGTCTTTCAAACATGAACTAAGTTGCCAAAAAGTAGCGTAATACATTGTACCACTGTATTTTCCTTCTACTTATTCAGTGTGAGTAATGTAACTTATTGGCGGGTTTCATGTAAGGCAGCAAATCACACAAGTACACACACACACACACACACACACACACACACACACACACACACACACACACACACACACACAGAGAGAGAGTACTGTACAGGGCGGTAATCTCATTACAGTGCTCTGGGAGGCTGGCTGACGGCCCTGGATATGCGATTTACACATGGCATTTGGGGAGGGAGAGCAAGCTGGGAGCTAATGAAGCACCCACTGACATTTATCCATTTGACACGTTCGTCTCCCTCTTTCCCCCCCTCTCTCTCTTCCTATTTCCCTTTTTCTCTTCCTCTTTCCCTCTTGCTCTCTGTCTCTTTTGTTGTGTCTCTCTCTCTCTCTCTTTACTGCTTCAACCTCTATCTGTTTGTTTGTATGTCTCTCTCTATCTCTCTCTCTCTCTCTCTCTCTCTCTCTCTCTCTCTCTCTCTCTCTCTCTCTCTCTCTCTCTCTTTTACTGCTTCAACCTCTATCTGTTTGTTTGTATGTCTCTCTCTCTCTCTCTCTCTTTCTCTCTCTCTCTCTCTCTCTCTCTCTCTCTCTCTCTCTCTCTTACTGCTTCAACCTCTATCTGTTTGTTTGTATGTCTCTCTCCCTCTCTCTCTCTCTCTCTTTCTCTCTCTTTCTCCCCCCCCTCTCTCTCTCTCTTTACTGCTTCTACCTCTATCTGTTTGTATGTCTCTCTCTCTCTCTCTCTTCTTTGTCTTTGTTTTTCCTTTACATATCCCAAACCTCCCCATGTGTGCACATGAAAATACATTTAGATGAGATGAAAGCAAAACAAATAACAGAGCAGGCAAACCCACATGACTGGTCCCAGCCTGGTGTAGCGGCCACTGCTCTAGCACCAGGAAGACCAGCGGGCCCGCCGTGTCTGTCAGCCGCTCTGCTTTGCTTATCTCGGCACGCTCGACTGGGCCGTAAATATTTAACGCCTGCAGGTGGAGGGGGGGCTATGGGGGGGCATCTCAGGGGGAACCCCCAACCCCCCTCCCCCCCACATACACGCACACACACACACGCACACACGTACACGAACACACAGACACACAGCTTATGAGACCATATCATACCAGCCCATGGTGTGTAGTAAAGTGAGTGCTGACACAGGCTGGTTATTCAGAAGGAAAGCTTTCATCGCTGGCCTATTCTTTCTCTCCAATTGAGAATCCCCTCAGCGCATGCATATCATAGATAAAGAAATAACCCCATTTGCCATTCTCCTCTGACACACACACACACAGTTATATGTTGATGCTGCTGACATTGCTCTTACCTGGCAGTTAGTGCTTTTACTGTATTAATAATGGAACAGCCGCTATCCATCAACTAGAATATGAGGCCGCTAATCATGTCAGTTCCATCCAGATTCTCTCCTGGCACCCGGGGGAAGGAGTGGGACAATATCATTGGAGTTTAGCAGGGCCCCAGCGCATGACAGATGCCCTTGGCCTTTTGCTATATGGCTTTGCCATTGGCAGGAGTTAGCTCTTGTATTTAAACAGAATAAGATTAATGGGACCTCTCTTCCGGCTGTTCATTGGAGGAGCCTATTCTTCCCCACCTGCATTGGTATTCTATTCTGCTATGAATAATGAGGTGGCATTCATGCCAGAGTTGTTATGTATTTTATTTTGTATCTATTTGATGACAACTAAAATCCTTTGATTCAACAACATTTTTTATTTTTTTTTATTTTTTTTTTGGGGGGGGGGGGATTGTGATGAGTCCCTCAATGGTCTGCATGATGTGCTCGAGTGTTGGGCTTGTGTGCGTGAACGGGCCCCACACCCTCACGCATGGTCTCCTTCCCATGTCTTTGCCACCGGTGATCTCATCTTCTGTTTGAAGGCCGTGCACTTGTGGCCCGCCACAGGCTGGATATTCTCTCTGCCGGTCCCTCCTGTCTTCAGATGAAGTGGCAGGAAGGGAGGGAGGGAGGGAGGGAGGGAGGGAGGGAGGGAGGGAGGGAGGGAGGGAGGGAGGGAGGGAGGGAGGGAGGGAGGGAGGGAGGGAGGGAGGGAGGGAGGGAGGGAGGGAGGGAGGGAGGGAGGGAGGGAGGGAGGGAGGGAGGGAGGGAGGGTGGGAGTGGGAGGGAGGGAGGGAGGGAGGGAGGGCGGGGGTGAGGAGGGATTTTGGAACGACGGGCCGTGGAAAGCGATAATGAATGGTAGGGTCTATCGGGGGTTCAATCTCCCCAGTGGGTGCTGGGAGGGAGGGAGAGGGAGAGGGAGAGGGAGAGGGAGAGGGAGAAGGAGAGGGAGAGGGAGAGGGAGAGGGAGAGGGAGAGGGAGAGGGAGAGGGAGAGGGAGAGGGAGAGGGAGAGAGCAGTGGTATGGAGGGGGAGGGAGGGAAAGTGCCCTCTCAGCTGGGTGATATTTAATGCTGCGCTGGTGCTTCCTACGCCAAGCCTGATCAACAGAAGCTGAACCCAGACAGGGCCACGGAGGGCAGCTGTTTAGAACCAATTAAACTGCAATAAGTGGTAGGCGGAAAGTGACAGTTTGGAAAAGGGATGTTTCTCACAAAGCCTGTCCCTTCATATCTGGCTGTCTGTCTGATAAAGGTTAGTCCCAATGCTGGCGATGCCTCACTGGCTGAATGTGGGGATCATTAGAATTTCATTCAGTGTCTGCTTGGCCCCCAACCTTACCTGAAAGCCAGTGACAACCAATGTTCCAGCCTTGTCATAAACCACCACACAGGACAATAACCTGGCCCCTGAATACCTAATAGAATTCATAACCTGCCTTAAACTGATGACACAGAAATGATAAGGTGTGATGGGAAATTGGGAAAGTGCAATAACAGCTGTAAGATTTCCAATCCTCCCTGCGCCTCCACCATGAGCCTTTCATTCACTGACGTTACTGGTCTGAACCAGGCATTATCTTGTCAACGTGAAGCGGCAGTGTTTAGATGTGCGTGCGTGCGTGAGGAAGGTGCGCTGTGTTTTGATTGCATGTTTTCACATGGTGACTTGGCATAAAAGCGAAGCCAAGAGGTCAGAGATACCGGGCTGTTCACTGAGGAGCCATGGCAACAGCACCTAGCGCAGCGGCTTTCAGACCCTGAAAGCCATCTATTAGCATCCTGCATCCCCCCCGCACTAAGACTGATTCCCCCTCTGTAAAGCGCAATGTAAATAATTCAAAGCTAATTAGATTCATGGATTATTCGATTGATTCATTGATCAACCATTGATTGATAAATCTGCATCAGGATTCCAACGATCTAATTGAAAGTATGTTTGTGTGTGTGTGTGGAGGGGTATTTGTTCATTCTAAGTATGCGTGAGCGATATTTCATCCCATTGTTATTACTCTCCAGCTGTGGCTGGTTGCTATGCACGCGGCAACGCAGTCCTCTGATTTCCCCCGATCGTTGCCGAGATGTGAGAGGCCATATTGTATTTGTATATTCATGTGTGTACCTTCCACTCTTAATCCTAGCTATTACCCAGATGGCTGTCTGTGTCAGGGGACTCGTGCCCACTCCCAGTGAATGGTCCAATATTGACAGCACACACTCTGCATCGATGATCAGAGCTGTTCCCAAAGAGGGCTCAGGCTGCCGGCTACCTTCCACATGCAGATACAGACAGGGTATTGAAATCAGTCTGAAGAAGCAGAAATACTTCTGCAGGAATACATAACAGATCTTATGTAACGAAATGTGGCCATGCCGATCGCATGTAGGTGTAGCTGTGAAGCACGAGGTTCAATATGGTTCCTGAATCATGCCGTTGCTTCGACCGTAGGGCTGTGAGACACAGACGTAGCATCTCAAAGGGCACACAAAGTGGGATCGCCCCTTTACAAACTTCAACAAATGAAAGCTTTGATTCAAAAGCTGCTGCTTTGAGACAAAATCCCCAACACCGTGGCTCATTTGCAGGGCTTGTGAAACCGGTAATTAGTCTATGAGATAACCATCTATCCATCTCTCTAACCCAGCCCAACCAGTGTGAGTTATCTCTGTAATACATTCAGCTCTAACAAGGCAGTGTGTTAACTACTGAGCTGCTCGCCGGTCTCCCAGCATGCACAACCCGCCCTCTTCAGAGGATTCAGAACGCAGAGGCATGCCTGGTCTACAATCTACCCAGACGCTCCCATGTTACTCCGCTCCTCATTTCCCTCCACTGGCTACCCATCACGACCCGCATCAGATTCCTGGTACTGACCTTTCCGAGCAGTGAACGGGACTGCACCCGACTACATCAAGTCTCTCCTGCAGCCTTACACCCCCACCCGCCACCTACGGTCTTCTTCAGACAACCGCTTGGTGGTCCCACCGCTCAAGACCGCCCGGTCCCAACACAAGCTCTTCTCCTGTCTGGCCCCCCAGTGGTGGAATCAACTCCCCACCTCCATCAGAGACACAGACTGTCTCTCCACCTTCAAGAGAAGGCTCAAGACGCACTTGTTCCGGGAGTACAACGGTACTTGAATGGTTTGCTGAACCCAATGCTTGTTTCCTCAAGGATCACAAAGACTTGTTGCTCTTGTTGGTTAGTGGTAACTGATTTAAACTGTTGCATTCGCTGCAAAATAATCTATTTTAGTTCATCTTATTTTTATTTTTACTGTTGCTTGCTTTTTCTACAGGTACACTTGCACTTAGAGATTCTAGTTTAATTGTAACTTGCTCAACTATATGCTCTTATGGTTCTTCCCTTTGGCACTTATTTTTTGGTTGTTCACAATGTGTGCTTCTTGTTTTGAGCTCCCCTATGTGTTTGTCATTTGATGCTAAAGGCTGTTTTTACGGTAAAAAACAAAACAAGCATACTGTATGTAAAGCAGTGAATCTCTTTACAGTGCAAATCAGTGTGTTGGTGGGATGTTTGTTCAAGATGTTTCTATACGGTACATGTCATATAATTGTGGGGGTGTGTTTGCAGATCAGCGTGCAATGTGGATGTCTAGAGATGGCCTTGTGGGTGGAAAGAGGTGCACATGCTCCCTACACAACCTCCTGCTCCAGTCACTTGAGCGCCATGTGGCTTCCGCCTGGCACACTGCTGAACCAGTACACACACACACACACACACACACACACACACACACACACACACATGCAAGCAGCAGCAGTAGGCAGCCTGCACCTCGTCTGATCCCTTCCACACAGAGGTCAAAAGGTTGACGAGGGGCTGACTTCCTTTCATCCTCGCGTCGTTGAGAAAAGCGAGGCCTCCCCACCCATTTTCGAGGGGCTTATTTTGCCACTTCAAAGGGCATGTGTGAAATGATTTGCTCGAAGCGCCTGTGTCTTGAGTCTGGAATTCTGGAGGTCTTTGCTGTCATTGCGTCTCTTTTCCTCGTGGTTGTTCACTTCTTTCATGAATACATTTATGTAAATGGGTGCGGAGATGAGAGGGTGATTGAGCTTGCCTTCCGCTTGTCGGCACGTTCAAGGTGCATCGCCAGACAGATAGAAGGATTCACATCATTACCAGTGACATTAGCAGGTGCACCGCAAGCCTCACAAGCCGCTAATGCTGGGACGGTTCAAAGCCCCTTCCCCAGATAAACATAACAGAGTGGGAGAACGCAGGGGAGGGGGAGGAAGAGAGAGAGAGAGGCAGGGAAAGACAATGACAGAGGAAGAGGCAGAGGCAGCACTAGACAAATATCCAGAAAGTGGAAGAAAGTGATGGATAGAAGGAATACAGAAAGTGAGAGAGTGAGAAAGAAAGAAAGAAAGAAAGAAAGAAAGAGAAAAAGAAAGAAAGGTGGGGGGGGAAGGGTGGTCAACTGCTGAGCACCTCTTCACCTAAGTCCCCAATCTCTCCAGAGCAGAAGTCATTCATTCAGATAAAGCTCATGATGACTATCGATTAGGGTTACAGGGCATGGAGACTCCACTAGGACATGACTCAAATATGGGAAAAAATTACCTCAGGCAAGTTACAGATATAAACCAATACTGGGATATGATTAGACTGTGGAAAGCACCGTTCTGTGGACAGTTGTTGGCACAGACAGAGACAACAACAACAACTGACAACTGTATGGCCTATTTCCCCTGAAAACAAAACAACCGTGTGCCGTGCATGGTCATGTGATATGAATTCAGACCATCATATATAATTATATCGTTATGTACCCAGGGATCTGTCAAAGCACTGCTAGACTACCACTTATAGCAAAGGATACACGGGGCCACTGACAAAACACGGCCGACCATCCATAGAAAATGAGTCATGCTAATTCTCACCCAGTCTGAATATGTTTGGTAACATAATAACAAGACAATAATAGACGAATAATTCTGTCGAGCCGTTTTTCAAATTTAGACTGTAAACAGAGGCCTGCTGCCTTCATACTGTGCCTGGCTCTCTGGTGCTCTCTGGCACCATAATGACCTGAACTGATCATTATTACCCCTGTTTACACCTCCATGTTTTTGGCCCAATCACAAAATCCACTTTTCAATTTGTTGCGCCCGAGCCTGAATACACACATGTGCTCTTCAAGCCATCCGAAAATGAGAGTTGTTTGCCAGCCGACCAGCTATCCGCTCAGGCAGGCTGGCCCTTTGGCAGACCCGACATCACACTGAAATAATAGAAATACTGTTGCTGATGATAGACCGAGGCAATTACTGTGCTGGGTAAATGGTCTCTTCATCGTGGCCCCTCCGCCTCCTGCACGTCCTGATAGCAGGGCAGGGCTGAGTGGGCCTCTGACTGCAGGAGAGCCAGGTCGGGATGCCTGCTAGCCGGCTGGCCTCCCCTCCGCCCACCCTTCCACCTCTCAGCCTCTCCTCCGCGGAGAGAGGCTCATTGTGGTGGGGCTAATTTGCAGTAATTAAGGCTCATTCTGCGGGGGTTAATCAAGGATGACTTACGCAGATTAGGATGAGAGGATGAATCAGGCGCAGCTGGTAGCGGCCTGGCCGCCGCGCTGAAAGAGCCCCCCCTCCCCCTTCCCCCCTCCCCCTTCCCCCTCCCCTTGCGTACTTTCCACCCCCATGGAAAGAGTGTGTGTACACAGCTACACGTCCTGGTAAGGAGGGAGGTTGGGGGGGGAGGTCGGGGAGGGGTGTTGCTCTCTCAGTGGCCACGATCCACCAGAAAGTCACGGGCATGAATATAGTCATTGCAGCCCAGTGAGATTAAAATCCTGTGCTTTGGTACAAACCAGTGCCACCGATTCAGAAATCCTACCGTGTGTCCTTTCCCATGTCCTGATTGTCTCATCCATATCTAGGACGGCAGACGTGCCCTGGTTCCTGTAAGGAGGCCAGTGCTGTCCATCCAGGAGGAACTCCTCTCTGGGTTCCACCTGCACACCCCCCCCAGGGAAGGCTCTCATTAGGACAGGCCCCACACCCCGGACAGAGAGTAATGGACCTTCCTTGGTGATGCTAATGGCGTGTGTGTGAGTTTGTGGGGATGTGCGTGTGTTGTGTGTGTGCTATTTACCCTGTGGTATGGGGCACTATGGGCAATGGGTTTGTTCATTAGAGCCATTGAAGCTGCCTGATTGAGAAGGATATTTTCTGTCACAGCCAGACCAGAGACAGATATCCCCTCATATCCCATGCATATGTTATGTGATTGCTTCTCTATGGCTTCTAGGGCCTTGCTATGGTCCCCCATGGTAACATTAGCACAAAGCTGCAAAAAGCTATTAGAGAGGTAATTCTGGACTTAGCTGGCTAGCGCAATTTCATGGCAGGGGGATAGTGATGGGTGGCTGGAAGTGGAGGGCTGTGCGGGTGGGGGCCGTGGAGTGAAAGAGTTTTTGGAGTGAAGGAGCAGTTTTCTATTTGATTTGGAGGGGGATCAGACACAGTCAAGGGATATCTTCCAACCCCACCCCAGCCCTCAGCACACACTCCCTCTCCTCTCCATGTCCCCCACCTCCCTCCAGAGCACCATAGACCACTGCCCACCCTAATCCACCCCACCTAATCAATACCCTCTTGACAGGTCATGAAATATAGTGGGACAAAGCCCACCGTCCCACCACGGTATACAGCCCATAAACGGTGCCTGGCAACGGGCTGACGGTCATGTCAGAGGAAGAGAGAGAAGAAAAAGCTCTTTTAATTGTGGTTCTGGCCCTTCCTCTGTCTGTTCTCCGAGATAGATGAAGATCCTTACTAATGTTCCCTCTCCATCACTCTTCTACCCAGCTGCAAAGAGCGAGGAGAGCTGGATGAGGCCATGATTACACTCTCTTATTGAAAAAAAAAAATAAAGGTGGAAAAAACAGGGAGAATGAAAATAAACCCCTACCCCCCATCTAGTTTATCTCCCCCCACCATCTTTTGGTTTTGCAAAGTGGAAATTGGAGGAAGAAAAAAGAAAAAAAAGGGAAAACCAACTAACATGTTGGAAGCATCCAAATCTAGAGCAATTCCCTGATGCCATGGCAAAGCTGGAACTACCAATGATTGTCTCATCAGTGAGGTAATTGGGGTTCTGGTTATCGCGTCATTTCTGATGGCGTGGAGCAGTGTGTGGACGGAGACAGCCCTATAGTAATTACCACTTTCAGCAGATACAGAACAGAGGAGGAGGCTGGAGTAATTAATATCTGTCTTCTACAGACTGGAGAATCCTTCTCTCCTTTCGCCTACTCCTGGACTCCACCAGACTTTGTGTTAAGTGAGAAATGACTGGGGATGAAGATAGACTAGCTCACTGAGACAGAAGCAACAGGCAGCTGGCTTATAGCTGGGTCTATGCATGTCTAGAGGGTGAAGGATGTGTATTATCTAATATGTACTGACCTCACCAGCCAGAGTGGGCAGAGGAGTGAAAAAGCAGGGAGAGTTTGAGGAAGAGATTGGAGGAAGAAATTTAAAACAGTAGAAGTGTTGGATGGAAATCATGCATAGGTCTAAGGTAAGGAGTGAGGAGAGGCATAGAGTAAGGGGCCCAGCGGGACTCCAGACTGCATGTGTGTGTATGTGTGTGAGCCCTTCACTGTTCCAGCAGCTATATGTGTCCTGTCGCACGCTGACTGTGCCAACTTCCATGTGTGCTCAAAAGGACGTTTCTTAAAACTAGAAGTGTGCGTGTGGCAGCACCGCCCACTGCATATATGCCTGTTTCAGGCAGATGCGCTCAGGATAAAGTGGTATATTGCTCTGAGAGTTGAGTGCACACAGCATCTAAGCTGCAGGGGCAGGGAATACATCACAGGGTCTCTCTTTCATTCATCAACCGTTTTGCATCCCGCGACATGTGCAGACGTGATATCTGCCGTCCTCCATCTCCTCCCATTTCCGGGGTGCGCGGCGTTCCCGAGCGAAGTGCCGCGGCGACGGCACTCAATTTACATCCCGGTCGACTCCTCATAACCTGGGTGTCATCTGTCAGATCAGTGTCACTACGGCCTTGTGAGCTCATGCTTTACACACGCTCACCACCACCGCCATCCTCCACCTTCCCCCCCCCCGCCTCTCCTCCTCGTCCTCCTTCCTTCCTCCCGCGCTCGCTCCTCTCCATCTGTCTCCGCTCTCGGGGCGCCGATGACAGAGTCTGGTCATGTCCCACTTTCATTCCTCCACTTTCGCCTCTCTCCGTCCCCCCCCGTCCCCCCCTCTTTAATAAGAAGTGGAGCGCTGGGCTCATCTGGCCCCACCGGGGTGCCAGGGATGGAGTGAGATGATCGGAGCTTGTCAGAATGCAATCTGGGGGCTTACTCAGGAGTAAACAGGATGAGAGATGCTATCATGGTGGCCGGGGCCCAGGCGTCTGCGTGTTTACCTGTCTGTCGGAGGCGAGGGATAACACACGGATAGCATTCAGCAACACAGATAGCTATCTTCCCTCACACACACACACACACACAACACACATACACACATACACAGACAAACACACACCTCATAACTGTGAAGTGGCTTAAGAGTGTGCGGTGATCCGGTTTCTTGATAGGAATCCGACGCAGCACATACTGTCGGCCTTAATGTTTATGTACCGATGGCTGTCTGCAAGTCGCAAGCATTATGTCATTGTGGCTTCACATGGGTATTTATGTCGATCTGAGATGTGTGTAGATTCACAGACTACTAGGCTATATTTTGAAATACATTTTAAGGACAGAGGGATGAGAAGGTAAAAATGTCTCAATATTTAGATTGATTGCTGTGTAGTTTGAGTGTCAGTATACTCCTGCAACCTACATATCCATCTCTCCAATGTCTGTTGATGTCATCAACTATCCACAAAAAAGCAACACCTTTTCTCTGAACACTGGTTTTAAGAAACCCCTGTGTGAGAGAGAAAGAAGGGCGAAAGAAAGACAGAAAGCAATTGTTTATGTGTGAGTTTATGTCCCTGTCCCCCCATGGCATGTCAGTAAACCACCCAGTCTAGTGTAGAGCAGCAGGATGACAAGACAGGCTTTCTAAAGAGAGGATAAAGGCAGACAGGCAGATGAACAAGCAGACAAGCAGGCAGACAGGCAGGCTGGCCAGGCAGTCAGACTAACAGGCAGAGAGGCAGTCAGAAAGACAGACAGGGAGAAGGACTGGGCTCAGGGTATGACTCACACTTCAACAGAACTCTCCGGTCCAAACTGTACACTGGGACATTTGGTTACGGTGAGGATGAGAGAGGGGAGGGCGTGTGCATGAGGCGAGCGAGATGAATAGAGTACACGAGCACGTCTCCAGGAGCGAAACAACAACAGGCACCCCACGACACAAATTTCCTCTCTCAAAAGAAACGAGTGGGAGCCTGTCTCCCGGGCACACAGCAGCGTCCAAACGGCCGCTGCCTGTCTGAGCGCCGTGTTCCAGGGCCGTGGCTCCAGAGCTCTGCCTTGACAGCAGCCTGGCCCGCTCCAGGCTCAGTGCAGGGGCAGAGCAGAGCCCCTGGGTGGCTAGCAGTCATCCGTAGTGCAGAGGGATCAGTGGGTGGTTCTGGAATGCCATAAAGCACACGTTCAGTGGGAGCTCACTGACAGTGTTACTGCCGAGGGTCAGATGGGAGCCTATGGTTTACACACACACACACACACACACACATATGTATATGTAAGACACTCACTATATCACAGGAAATCATGCACACCCACTCACTATACGACGTCACACAAAATGCAAAATGGGGGTGGACTGTGTGCGGATGGGAACGTGAATTTCTGCGTGTCGACTCTAACCAACAGATCAGAAAGCCTTTCTAAAAACCCTCCCTAATGCCGTGTCAGTGGTACCAGTGCTGCAGGGGCCAGCACCCCCTCCCACCCAGGAATCCAATCTCCCAGCAGGGAGACCAGGAGGAGGGTACCATGACAAATGGCTTGTAAGCATTTCCCCATGTTTCATGCTCAGTCACAGCCAGCCCACCATGGGAGGGAGAAGATTGAGGATCACCAGCCCCCCCCCCCTCACACCCCCGACCCCCACACACACACACCCTCACACCCCCCCCACACACGCACCTTCACCCCCCCACACACACACACGCTCTATCTCACACACACAGACACACACACACATATGCACGTTACCTCGTCAGTTCGCCTATAAATAATTCAATTGCTGTTGCTGTAGTCGTGCCGCGACTGTTCATCAATGACTGATCATCTCTGTGTGGTGTGTCTTCTGGGGCAGGGCTCCTCTCTGATCACATCCCGGCTCCCCATACACCCTCTGGACTGGACTGGAGGCACGCTCTGGAGCTTTCCATGGTCACTGTCACCACTGGGGAAGTAGGTGTGTGTGTGTGTGCGTGTCTGTGTGTGTGTATGTGTTGAAGGGGGGTGGGGGCTGGGTGGTAACCATGGGCACTGGTATTCCTCAGGAAGTAGGGATGGCGGTTGATGGCGGGGTTGAGGATGGTTCTGAGGGAAACACTGTCTCTGAATGCAACCTTAGAGAGGAACTGGGGTTGGGACCAGGACCGGGCTGGGGCTGGGGCTGGGGCTGGGGCTGGGGCTGGGGCTGGGGCTGGGGCCGGGACCGGGACCAGGACCAGGACCAGGACCGCTGGGGGCTGGGGCTGGGGACTAACCCGGAGCCCCAGCCAGTCTCCAGGGACTCCAGGATCTGGGGCCTCAGAGCTGCAGGGCCTGCGGAGCCCCATGCTGCCCCTGCAGAGTGCTGACCAACAGCACACGCTTAATAGCTCATTAACTTTTGATGGGTGGTCCGATGGCTGTATATCTCCCAAGCAAAGTTTCCAGCTCCTTATGGGTATTGATTCAGAGAATCGCATGCATATTATTACACTCCATACACACTGGTGCTAAACTCCACATGGAAGTCGGAATCATTAATGCAGAATCCATGCGTCTTGGCAAAAAACCCAGAGCCTTGTTGGCTTCAGCCCTCTTTAATGGCACCATGTAGTTAATAACACAGCACAGCAGCTAGCAGCCTCGATCGTTAAGCTGAATGTTGGGGTTATTTGCATTGGGGACGCTAATGCCTTTGTTGGAATACAAGGAGGAAGTGGTGGATGTAAATGTGGATTAAAGGCTAAAGGGATGGGGCCCCTGTCAGATTTAATAAAGAATGGCTGCCATTGACATGTGTGTGTGTGTGTATGTGTGTGTGAGGCAGGAGAGAGAGAACTCCAGGCAGGGGAAATGCATACAAATTGACACTTAACCTGCAACTGCCGCTTACCAATGCAAACCTAGATCTTGGTGTGTGTGTGTGTGTGCATATCAGTATTGAGTTTGTACATATCTAAGTGAGGATTTTGATTATGTGTGTGTGTGTGTTATAAAGACTGAGCCCCAGGGACAGTCGACCCCCCCCCCCCCTCCCTCTCCCCCCGTCTCGGAGCTCACCTTGGAAGTCTCCATGAATATGGACCAGGCTTGGTGCTGCCTGCAGATAGTGCCGCTCGACCAGTCAGGGCATGTATGTGTCATGTCTTCAACGCCATGTTTCATGTCCTGCCAGAGCAGCATGGCTGGCCAACACAGCGCGGCACTGATAAGGCAGCGGGCTTAAGACGAGCCATCCAGTGGGTCAGTGCTGCAGGGAGATAATGGGTTACATAGCGAGGGAAGTCATCCGTGACTCTATTCTCCTTCATTCTCCGCCTCCTCCCTCCTTCTTCTTCCTCCTTCATCTTCCTCTTCTTGTCCTCGGGCTTCTTCACAGTCTGGACTCCTCTGGGCATCAAAGGAGCCATGAAGACCACTCTTGGGGGAGTGTGGAATGACTGTGTGTGTGTGTGTGTGTAGGTGTGAATCATGCATGCTCATGCAAGAGCAATAACCTTCCACAACATCTCCCGCTGACAACGAGCCGCCCCCAGACCAGATCTGGCTGGAGGGAGGGAGAGAGAGAGAGAGAGAGAGAGAGAGAGAGAGAGAGGGAGAGAGGGAGAGAGAGAGAGAGAGAGAGAGAGAGAGAGAGAGAGAGAAAGAGGGAGAGAGAGAGAGGGAGAGAGAGAGAGAGAGAGAGAGAGAGAGGGAGAGAGAGAGAGGGAGAGAGAGAGAGAGAGAGAGAGAGAGCCAGGGGAGGGCACAGGGATGGCTGTTCCCTGCCTCCCCCCATGTCCTCGTCCTTGAAGGGGATTGACAGAGGTTCCTCCCACTCTCCACCTCTCCACACTTCTTTTAGTGTCCGTGTTAGGGCATTACACCGCTTTAACCCCCCCAAACCCCTCGCCCAACCCCACTGCTCCCCTCCACGCATTGGGAATGAGCGAAGGGACGGGGTTCACCTAACCCCCCCCCACCCCCCGCGAGATAGAATCTGACATGACCAGTCTCGTCGGAGGCAGATGCGTTTGGACGTTTCAACTAAAAGGGTATGTGATCTTGGAGAGAGCGAGGAGCTGTTCCTCTAATCTTCCACGGCAGATCCTGTGGGCCCAGGGATGCCACCACGCGCCACGGCTGACTCCCCATCTCCGATGACCTGCTTTGATCCCTCTCCCCCGCTCCCTCCATCTCTGCCTCTCTGCCCTGCCTCTTTCTGTCGCTCCTTGTCTTTGTCTCGTTCTGTCTCTCTCCTTCTCTCTCTCTCTCTCTTTCTGCTGAATTAGCATAATCATAGCACTAACGAGCGCCGCCATGACAAGTAGCGCCGTGTGGCCCCTGTACAGAGTGTGTGTGTGTGTGTGTGTGCGTGCGTGTCAGGGGTGTGTGGGTGTGTAGAGGGAAGGGCGAGTGCGCCCTCCCAACTATTTCACAGACGCGTTTGTTCAAAAAACGCAATTACATCGGGGCACGGAGGCATGCAGCTCGCCCAGAATGATTTCTCCATTCCGAGTGCAGTAGAGCAGCTAATTTCTTTAGCGGTTAAGTGCTTATAGATTGGCCGGTAACATAAGCTGTGACGGTTATGGCGTTCAGTATATGGGGTGCGCAGCACACTGGTAGATATCCTCTTTGTCTCCCTGTCTGACAGGCACGAAAAAAACACAGGAACTATTCCGTTCACCTCCCAGCTGGTATCAGACAGGAAGGGCACCAGCCTGGTGCAGGTAGAGGTTCATCCACGCGGGTTTCCAGGGCCGCCACGGCGGGTGACGAGCCCACAGCAGACGTGGCGTCTGCTCCGACAGACTGCCACTCTCTCCCGGACCAGCGAACGGCAACGAGGAGAGCGTTTACCCATCGTGCACTGTGGTGTAAAGTGAGAAACTCCGCCACCTGCTCCCGCTCTCCTCGGAGCCAGTGCGGCGGGTTGTTAACCCCTCGCCTGCTGGCGGTCTGCTGACGAGGGCTGATGGAACTCCCCGCCTCGCCTCCTCCTGGCGCCTGGCTGCTGAGTGGTGCGGTTCACCTGTGGGTCTGGGTTCCTGGGCTGGGAGTGTGCGGCTCATCATGATGCTCCCCATGAATGGAAGAAATTCATTTTTGAGAAGAAGCCGGAACAGGGGAACGAGTTTTGGCATGGCAATTACACAAGCATGCCCTGCAAACCACTTCCCTGCGCACACAAACGCACACCTGCATGAATGCACAAATGGAATGACAGAGGGAGAGAGAGAGAGAGAGAATATGAGAGAGAGAGAAAGAGAGAGAGACTATGAGAGTGAGAGAAACAGAGAGAGAGAAACAGAGATTAAGAGTGACCAAGGTGAAGTGCTGCCCAGTAAAACATGCTCTATTGACCTGGTTTCTTCACAGAAAAAGGACGTTATGTACCCACTCCGCCCCACACACACATGCACACACATACACACTCACACATACATGCACAAACACACCCGCACACACACAGTAGAATGAGGAATGAGTAATGGAGCTACTGCGAAACGAACTGCCAGCTTTGCAACTGAGAGAAGCTGTGCGGTATCCAGATATGCCCACTTTGAACCCCCCCCCCCCTCAACACACACACACCCTCCCCCCTTCCTTCAGCCCCCTGCCCTCCCCTTTGCCTCTAAGATGCTGATGGTGACACATATAGAGCACATTCAGACTGAAGGCTCTTAAATATTCATGAGTGTACCGTGCTTCTGCGACTTGACATGTGTGCCATAGACGGCTGGGTTTCTGCGAGAGTGTTTGTGTGTGTGTTTGTGTGTGTGCGCTCAAGTACACGTTGAAGTTCAGCTATGAACATGGTGGCTCGTGGTGGTGCGTGTGTGTGTGTATCTGTGTGTGTGTGGGGGGGGGCAGCAGGTGTCTTTTTGGGAGGAAGCGGAGGAGAGGATACTATTGTTTCTGGGTTCAAAGCGGTGCCTTCGGAGGCTGCTAACAGTCAGCTTTGGTGTGAAGCCTGGCAGTTATGAGGCTTGCTTTAATCCACTCATGGCCACAAGCAATCAACACCTCATCGCAACCTAACCCGCTCCTGTGGAGCGACAGAGCCGCGACGGCTCCATCCTCTCCCACCTCTCCTTTTAGCTGCGCCGTTGCCCTGGAATCCTGTTGTCGTACGGCGCGCACGCGAGCGCAGCTTACCCGCGCAGACGCCGAGACGAATGGGAGCTTGGAAACGGAGCGTCGTTCTCGCAATGGCTGGCCGTCGGTGCCGAGGAAGGGAGGTGTTGCGTCTGCTGCTAGCTTCACACCTCTGGGCGTGCGACTGTTGAAGAGGGTGCGGTGGGGGCCCACCTGACGCCACCGCCGTTCGCAGGCACGGCAGACGCGCTTCACACCCGGCAGTCACGCGGCTTCGTCGCTGCGTGGCACGCCTGTGATGCCGGGCAGAGAACAATCGGTGTTGTCGGTGTACTGTAGTGATGTCTCTACGCCCCTCCACATGCTCAGGCAGCAACTGCAACTGATAAAAAGAAAGAGGGAGAGAGGGAGAGGGAGAGAGGGAGAGAGGGGGGAGAACACACACACACTAATGATGCTGTCAGACTTCCTGCGAGTCTTTGAAGACACTTCCAGCAGTGTGTTTGTGTATCAGACAAGCACTCTATCACTGTCAAGTGGCACATTTGGAGGGAAAGGCGGTATCCCGCTCTTGAAACAATCTCAAAAAGCCCTTTTGTGTCTGCCAATCTTTGCCTCTTTCATTTTGCTGGTTGGAGGAATGCAACAACACCACACATAATGTTGTTCTTTTCATCCTCTGGAGATGTAGAAGGAGAGGAACAAACCCTTTCCCCCCCTCAGGTCTCTTTGTTTACCCATGTAAAAGAAGCGTTTCTCCATTTGAAGCAGAGAAAGAACTCTGGCAATGCTTCCTCGTAGATAATACTGTCCCAGGCCGCTAGGTCAACTTGAAAGAACAGCCACAATAAACAGGCATGTATGCAAAACAAGACAGTCATCTAAACAGTAATCCATCACTTTTCTTGTTTGTACGTGTTGATAATGTCATGTTTGGGCTCCTCTGACATCACTGCAAAAGGCATCCGAACACAGCAGTGCTGTAGGGTACACAAGAGACAAGCTCCAACACTGTCTTCATCCTACTAACGTAGGAACAAGCCAGACAAACAAGCTGGCATGATGCAAATCTACCTTGTTGTTTGTGTGCACGTTGATTTGTTTGTTCCAAATCCTCATCTAAGTTTATGGAGACAAGTTTGCCAGCCTTAATGACGCCTTTGTGTTGGAGTGAGTTTAGAGCAGCAGGGAGATGCCGAGAGGAGAGAAAGGCTTAATCACAGCTCTGGCAGACGCACTATCTCCACCTTCTCCCCTCTTCTTCTTTCTCTTTCTACCCCTGACGCACTTTGTGTCGTCCTTATTCAAAAAAAAATTCTCCCTCAGTTGAACTTTGCCGGAGGCTGCTGCTGCTCAACAACTCTTAAATCTCTCTCTCTCTCTCTCTCTCTCTCTCTCTCTCTCTCTCTCTCTCTCTCTCTCTCTCTCTCTCTCTCTCTCTCTCTCTCTCTCTCTCTCTCTCTCTCTCTCTCTCTCTCTCTCTCTCTCTCTCTCTCTCTCTCTCTCTCTCTCTCTCTCTCTCTCTCTCTCTCTCTCTCTCTCTCTCTCTCTCTCTCACAATTTCTTTTTGGAATATTCCCCAACCAATCAGTGGGAACTCTCACCCAGACTGGTGAGAGGTGGTGCCCCGAAGGGACGGGCATGAAAAGGCACCACCCTCACATCGGTGTAGACCGTGCTCACCCCTCCCCCGAACACCCCCCGCTCCCGGGGTGAGCGGAGTGGGAAAGCCGCTCAGAAGACAAGGTTTCTCTTTTTGATGTCTGACTTCTCAGAAAGAGGGGTATGCAGGGGGGGAGAGGGGGGGGGGTGTAGTTACCTTTCATCCCATGGAGCCTATCCTAAAGGGGAGTGTGTGTGTGTGTGCGCATGGATGTGTGTGTGCTCGTGTGCTCGTGAAGGAGAAGTACAAACGCGCACCCACGCTCGGTTAAGCATGCCTAAACGGGCACACACACACCCCTCGATGAAACCCGAGCTCTGGTACCTGCTCCGGCAGCGAGCGTCTGTCAGGGCGTGTGCCGGAGCCCCGGAGCCAGTGTGTGCTGACAGAGCGAGGACGAGGAGAGGACGAGGAGAGGACGAGGAGAGAACGGGGAGAGGACGAGGAGAGGACGAGGAGAGGGCGGGGAGAGGACGAGGAGAGGACGAGGAGAGGACGAGGAGAGGACAAGGAGAGGGCAGGGAGAGGACGAGGAGAGGACGAGGAGAGGGCAGGGAGAGGACGAGGAGAGGACGAGGAGAGGGCAGGGAGAGGACGAGGAGAGGACGAGGAGAGGGCAGGGAGAGGACGAGGAGAGGACGAGGAGAGGACGAGGAGACGGCGTGGAGAGGACAAGGAGAGGGCGGGGAGAGGACGGGGAGAGGACGAGGAGAGGACAAGGAGAGGACGAGGAGAGGGCGGGGAGAGGACGAAAAGAGGGCAGGGAGAGGGCGGGGAGAGGGTGAGGAGAGGACGAGGAGAGGACGAGGAGAGGGCGAGGAGAGGGCGAGGAGAGGACGAGGAGAGGGCGAGGAGAGGGCGAGGAGAGGACGAGGAGAGGGCGGGGAGAGGGCGGGGAGAGGGAGGGGAGAGGACGAGGAGAGGGCGAGGAGAGGACGAGGAGAGGGTGGGGAGAGAGGGGGAGAGGGAGGGGAGAGGACGAGGAGAGGACGAGGAGAGGGCAGGGAGAGGACGAGGAGAGGACGAGGAGAGGACGAGGAGAGGGCGAGGAGAGGGCGGGGCGTCCTTGGCTGTCGGGGGTGCGGTGGAGGACGGGGGGGCTCCTCCTCCCTGGGTCCTGCTGGGGCTTTGATCTCAGAGGATCACAAGGGGAAAATGGGGCTCGGGGGGCCTCGTGCTTTCTCCTGGAACCACCCGGGCCTCCAGACAGAGCTCCCATTGTCACTGCCGCTGTGCCACGGCTGAGGGGGGAGGAGGGGAGGAGGGGAGGAGGGGAGGGCAAAGGAGAGAAGAGGACGGCATGTTTCGACACCCGTGCTGCAGTTTGCTACTGTGGCAGCCACTGTCTAAATCCTGTGATGGGATCATGGGGGCCAGAGCAGTCCCTCTACAGGACACTAGACGCATGCATGAAACATCCACACTGTACCTTCATGTTGGGAAATGGAGCTGTTCATAATAAGGGTTTGTGACAATGTGTACTCTGACAAAAGAAAATGTTTATCTGCGTTTGTGTCGAAGTATTGGTTTCCTGGAAGTGTATGTCGGTATTTAGTTGTGTGTGTGTGTGTGTGTGTGATGTCTCTCCACTGCTGTAATTGAGAGAGCCTGAGGGTTGGCAGTGCTGCCTGAGTCCAGTGACCAATGAGAGGGCCCGGACAGTGGGCCCTTCGTCCTGAGTCCCATAAATCCCTGCCTCTGGCCTTGACTCAGTAAAAGCAGCCGTCCTCCTGCCTTCAGAGCCATCGGGTCTCTGTATTATCCTTTACAGGCGTCACCTGAACCGGCAGATTTATCCTCCTCTCTGCTCCTCTGCTACGCCAGAATGGGCTCCATTGCAGCTCTCTGCTGAGTTCCAGTGTGTGTGTGGATGACCCAGTGACTGAGCCAAGCCTTGACCCACAGCCCAGAACAGCTGAAAAGGAAGTGAAGATTGGAGAAATAGGGCCACGGAGAGGGAGAGGGAGAGGGAGAGGGAGAGGGAGAGGGAGAGGGAGAGGGAGAGGGAGAGGGAGAGGGAGAGGGAGAGGGAGAGGGAGAGGGAGAGGGAGAGGGAGAGGGAGAGGGAGAGGGAGAGAGAGGAAATCACAGACTAAGAGAAGGCACTGGGCATTGCAAACTAGAGCAAGGTGGGGTTTTTTTATTCCCCTGTTTACACACACACACACACACACACACACACATAGACACAGATTCCTGTTTGGTGTGATTCTGTTGCCAGGCCTGTGGGATCTCATTAGCCTCGCAGACGAGGGGGCGCCAAGGGCTAGCGTCCTTCTCCCCAGTGTTGGCACTGTACACAGGCAGGGTTGGGGCACGGGGGCACAGGGGACCCTGGGGACCCCGGGGGCACGGTGGGGTGGGGGGGGAAGTCAAGGTAATACTTAGCTTTGGCATCTTTATTCTGTCCCACTCAGGCCGTGAAACCCCGAAGAGGGGCTCGACGCTTGCATCCAGATACGGCCGTCTGGAGACTTGAGTATTCAAGGGGATTTGCAACCGTATTTGACCCTGTCCCGATGTTACCTGGTTATCTCCTGAGCACCAGCAAGAGTTAATCTGCGGAGCGGGGATGGTGTTCCAAAGGTCCCCTACTCCTTTCCACCCATGATCTACGCCACAGCTCAGAGACCAGGGTCGATGGCATAAACTAAATCCAATAGGAATATTGCTTTCATTGATTTTCGCCTACCTTGAGATAATACATGTATTTCATATGATGGCCGGAACAGGGTCAGAGCTACATGCACAAGGACCTGCGGGTAAGACTGAAACCCTGGGGTGACTGATAGCCATGGTGACGACGATGTCTTCATCATCTCTGTGTGTTTAGAGGCATAATTACTGAAGAGACACAAGCGAGACGTAGGGTCTATAACTTAGACGGAGGGCTGATCATTGCCGTGTAATGTTTGTGTTTCCAGAGAAGTGTGCCGGCCGGCCTGGCTGTTTGTCAACGGCCACCGGCGCTGCTGCATCCTAATTGGATTCTCTCTCTCGCACTCCGACTGTCCCCAATACACTTTATGAGGCTGACCGCTGGTCCTGTTTCCCTTTGTCTGTGTCTCACACACACACACACACACACACATCGTTCACAGGTACAACATGACTTCCTGTGTACAGAGCCAGGGACTTCTTGTCTAGATCACGTGTGTGATGATGTTCCCTCCAAGCCATCTCTTCCTCCCGTCCAACCATCAACATCCAGCCCAAACAAACCCTCCGTCTCCTCCCCTTCCCCTCCCCCCCTCCGTCTCCTCCACCTCCCCCCCCCCCGCGCCGTCTCTCTCCCACTCCCCTCCGGTCCGCCCCCCAAGACACCCTCCCCTCTCATTTGCTCTTCCTTCGCTTCTTTCTCCTCCCTCTCTCGTTCTCTCTGTTTGTCTTCAGGTCTCGACCCTCCGCAGACTCCCCCATGCATAGTTATTCTGGGTGGCGCGTGCACCCGTCTGCGTCGAAGCGGGTGGCTCGACGTGAGGCGTTTGTCAAGCCGCTGTGAGGACGAGGCAGAGGTGGCGGTGGAGGAAATGAGGCTTTGATAACGAGGACAGGTGATCACGGCAACACGGCAACAGAGACAAGAGAAAGGCCTATGACAGGTGCGGTGCATTGATACGATTTCACAGTTTAGACTCTTAATCACTATTAATCCACATGAAAACATGCGTGACAGTCGTGTTTAATTGGAGAGTGGATGCACATTTATGAAATCGATGCGTGTCAAAAAAGTACAATCGGTGTCCCGACTGTTTATATTTGCAGATCAACAGTCCGGGGAAACAACATGTTCTCACTTACCAATGTGATAAGGCATGTAAATGACCTGATCAAAATTCCAACTTATTCACAGAGCAGATGAACCTCCACCGGGCCATGGAAGCATTAGCATGTATGATCGCCCGGCCTTCATTTTGCAGAGAGACATCATCACTGTGTTACAAAGCAGTTCTCTAAGGGTATTCAACCATGATACAAGATAGCTTTAATGATGAGTTGATTTAGTCAGTTCATGCCAGGACGACGCTCCGGATTAATGAATGCCCACTCAGAGATGTTTTGTTTTTTAAAGTGTTTAATTTAGACCACAAGTCAATCCATGGCTGAGGGGGGGTGGGGTGTGGACTGCTGGGAGCACTCTTCTCTCAAGGCTTTCATTAGCAGGTACCCAACGCTGACAAAAGGCATGAATACATGTATAACTGATGAATAGTGTAGATCTCATTTCAGCAGCTTATCTTCCTTTCTTTCTCCCTCTTCTCTCTCCTCTCACTCACACGGTGCCTGTGAGGGGCCAAATGCGCGAAGTCACACTCAATATGCCAAACGCGTTTGACTCACTGAAATCCCCCAGAGTTCCCTGGTGCCAGCTGACGGGCAGGCTGCAGGGGTCACCCAGTCTCTCTCTCTCTCTCTCTCTCTCTCTCTCTCTCTCTCTCTCTCTCTCTCTCTCTCTCTCGCTCTCTCTCTCTCAATTTGTCTTTGTCTCTCTCTAACTGTTTCTCTGTCTCTCTCTCTCTTAATCCCCATCATCCCTTCTCCACATGACCTGTGACAACCCTCCGGTGGCCACGCCGCGGCCTCTCCCACCCGACCGCGGTCACAGGCCCCGGCCTCGGCCCCGGCCTCGCCCCCGGCGAGGAGCAGCGTGGCCCGCCGGGAGCCCATCCTCTCCGATCCGATGGGCGGTTTTTACGAGGCAGCGACTTCCTTTTACGAGCGCTTTTTTTTTCTTCTTCTTCTGGGTTCCTTTGACAGCCTTCTCAGCTCATTCTCATTCTCCTCCTCTGTCTCTCTCTCTCTCTCCCCCTCCGGGGCCGTGAGGACTGAAAGCCTGTGTCTCCTCCTGTAGCACGTCAATAAAGCAAAATCAAAATCTGCTTTCGGGATTTGTTCACTTAGATCCCCGGGTGGAAATGTGGACAGGCCAGTTGAAGCAGTGTAATCTGTGGTCATCTCTGGGTAAGGGCCATGCACTGGGGGGTCTTGCTATTGAGCAGGAACATTGTGGGGGGGGGGGAGTCTGTCAAGGAAGATAGGCAGCCTTACATTTAGGAACAGATAAGGGGTTTTTCAAGTCCCTCTCAGTGACACACTGGCCATCAACATCCGTCTGAACCCCGGTCACCCCTGCACCCCTATACATCTCCTAGACATCAGCGCATCACAGCCCAGAATGGATGTGCCCATTTCTCTTTGTTATATGGACTTGACTACCCCTCTTTCATCCAACCTCTCCCTCCCTCCCTCTCTCCCTCTCTCCCTCTCTCCCTCTCTCCCTCTCTCCCTCTCTCCCTCTCTCCCTCCCTCCCTCCCTCCCTCCCTCCCTCCCTCCCTCCCTCCCTCCCTCCCTCCCTCCCTCCCTCCCTCCCTCCCTCCCTCCCTCCCTCCCTCCCTCCCTCCCTCCCTCCCTCCCTCCCTCCCTCCCTCCCTCCCTCCCTCCCTCCCTCCCTCCACAGTACGAAAGAGTACACAACGAAAGGCTACTTGCTGACAAAGAACCTTTCTGTGACCCCTCAACCCCCCGCCCCCATTCAGCCCCCATCAACCCTCCCTCACCAGCCCCCAGCTCCTCTCCCCCCCACACGCCACCACGGGCCTCCTGTTAGCACCAGACAGGCACATGCTGCTCCTGTCTGACCCCTGCCCCCACCCCTCCACCAGTCACGCTGCTTTGACTGATGGAAACAATAGCGGGCTGGAGGGCTGGAGAGAGACCTTACGGCAGCCCCCCCCGCCCCCCTCCCGGCCCCCGGGGGACCACTTGCATATCGGCCCGGCCAATCTTAATGCCCGTCTTCCGCAACAAATTGGCTGGTTTACTTAAGAGTCTACCGTGGGCCCCATGAATATTTGATGGAAGGGGGGGGGGGGGGCGAGGCAGTTGATGAGCGGATACAATGACCGACCTTATCTTATTTAGCCAGCCTAGTGGGAGGGGTGTATGGGGGGTGGGGTGTGGGGGGTGGGGATAGGCCCTGAGAGCCCGCTGTCGCCGTCCTGAGACGCTGGGATGGAGCTCATGGCGATCTAATACCTCCATGGCTGGCCGGGACTCAGGGAGATCAGAGAGGAGGCAGTGGAGAACAGAGATTGTCCTCTCCTCTCCTGCCTCTGCTTTTCTTTCCTCCCCTTGGGGGTGGGCTGGATATTTGATTTAAAAAAACCCTCTCATATCACCTTCTCTGTAATGGCCAATAATACTGTAGCCTCCAAATCAATGAAGCCTGGCCTAGATTTCAGGCGCGGTCTCTCTCCATAAAGGGATCTGGAGGGCACACTGTATTTTTATTACCGGCAAAGAAAAATGACTGGCCAAGACCTGGATCTCATTTTTCTGATCCTACAGGAGCTTGTCCCCCCCTCTGCTTTAGGGCTGCGAGAGGGGGGTGGAGAAAGAGAGAGAGCGAGAGATGGCAGAGAGAGAACCATTGAGAGAGCTACAGATAACGTAAAAGAGAGAATTTAGGAAAGAGAGAGATCACAGACACAGAGCGAGAGAGAGAGAGAACAAGAGAGAAACAGAGAGAACAGAGAGTGGCCAAAGGAGAAAAAGAGAGAGAGAGAGAGAGAGAGTGCAGGGAAGGTAGAGGTCCTCTGAGTGGGGGTGAAGGCTACCCCTGACGGCGGCTGTCTCTCCTCATTAGGAGCAGGTGAGAGGGCTTGCACGGTGGGAAGCTAATGCCAGGAGCTTGGTGGGCAGGAGATGCGGCTGAGTACGCAGAGTGCAGTGTCTGGGGTTGTGTCGACAGGGGAAGCTTGTAAACAGAATGTCGTCCGGGCTGGAGAGTTCAGGGGGACTGGGGAGAAGATATCCCTCTGTCCCAAAATCCCCCTCCCTCAAACACACACACACGCACACCCCCCCCCCCCCCCCCCACACACACACACCCTTTGATCACCGACCACAGGAATGCCAGACGAGGAGTGTTTCGCTGGAGGATCAATGCGGTCCGTCCAGCGCCACGGACCTCGCGAGCCGCAGGAACTCTGTCGCCCATCGTCATCCGGGAGTTTCCCCGCGCTCGTCAGATCGTCCCAAGCACCTCCGCAGTATCTGCTCTGCCACCTGCGTCTCCGCTGATACTGTCTCCCCCCACCCCCACCCCCCACCCTGATGAAGGGTTAAAGGAACGAGGCGATGCGCGTCTCGCAGCTTCACCAGCCTTCGTCAGCAGCTAATTAAATCTCCTGCTATTCATTTGGCTTAATGTGCTTTTAATTTGATTCCGAGCCGGGTCGGGGAGAGGTTCCAGGAAGTGCTGCTGAGAGCGAGGGAGGAAGTGAGGGGGGGGACGAGAGAGAAGAGGGAGAGAGAGAGGGAGGCTGTTGACACAGGCTAATGTGGGCCAGGGAGCATGGTAACCTTGTTACACTGCAGAGCAGGGGGTTAGAGGACAGTGTGTGTGTTTGTGTGTGTGTGGTGGTGGGGGTGTGTTATTGTCTGTGGAGTTGCAATTTTTCACGTGATATTGGACTCCATCAGCCTTTCCAAACTCTTTCTGTAAATAATACGAATGTGGCTGCGTGTCTGTGTAACTTGACCTGCTTGGAAATGTCCAGATATTCGAAAAAAGAGCCCAGAGATTCTTGTTTGGTATTCAAGGGGCAGCATCCTCCCAGATTAAAGGTGTACTTGCAGGGGGGCGGAGGCAACCTTTAATTTTTTGTTGAATTGATAAATAAATTACAGTCGGATCGATGAGGATTTAATCTGTGGTTCCTCTTGACACACGGCCAAGGCTCTCCCACCCAGCTCTGGTACCGAGCACTTGTGATTATAGATGGGATCTCTCAGCTGACCTGCACCTCCTCTCCTCTCTCCTTACCCTCCCCCTCACCCCACCTCACCTCACCCCTCCACACCTCACCCCACACCTCACCGCCCTCCTCTTCCCCCTCCTCACGGCCCGTCTCCTCCCGCCGCCCAATCACAAACTCAAGAACACACACACACTGAAACTTTAACAGTCAGCCCCAGGTTAACATCTTGCTTTTTCATTCTGAACACCGCAGGTCTACGTG
The DNA here is from genome assembly GCF_054491055.1 of Hypomesus nipponensis. NCBI lineage: Eukaryota > Metazoa > Chordata > Actinopteri > Osmeriformes > Osmeridae > Hypomesus > Hypomesus nipponensis. The sequence continues at coordinate 9,558,658 of NC_140372.1, read as the reverse complement.
TTGACCTGTGCAAAACTCACTAATGACGGACGCGCTCCGCTTAGCTCATCCAAATCAGATGATTTCCAAATCAATACGCAATGTCATCAGTGCTAGACTGGCCATGATGACCTCAACATAGCCCGCCCGCCAGCCAGCAAGCTAACCATCCATCCATCGATCCAGCCAGCCAGACTGACAAAAAGCCAACCAGCCAGCCAGCCAACCAGACAGCCAACCAGCCAGGCCCTCTCCTTTCTGAGCGTCACCACAGACACACTGCTGCATCATATCAATCAACAGCATCTCCAGGCCTAATGGCTGTTGGATCAATACATCTTAGGGGTCAGTCAGCGGAGTCCTGAGCACCTGGAGTGGTGACCCTCATACTAATGGAGTGGACACCTCCCCACCCCCCAACACTACCCATCACTGTCAGGCCAGGACCAGTGTTCTGACCCCTCCCCCCTCCCCCCCAGAGACTGTCATCATGGCATGACCAATGGGTCTGCTGGCCTGCTGACAGAAGCATGGGGGCTTGGACACTGGCCATGGTAGAAGCTGAAGCTTGGAGCATTAAAACACACACACACAGAGGTGACTCGCAGGTTCAGCTGTAATGGATTATCTGAGTCATTGATTAAACTGTTTTGAATGTAACATTTCACCTCCTTGCATTGGTTCACTCCTCTGTCTGTGTCTGAATGTGTGTACGTGTTTTCCAGGCTCTATCCTTAACCCTGGTCGCAGAGTGTTTATCATGCCAGGGAAGAGCGCAGAAAACAAATTAGTGCACGGGAAGAAAAAGGGGCCTGGATATCGATTCGGGCTTTTCATGCTAGAGTGGAGAACAGAAAATATTAGGCCATAAAAAGGAAACAAGGATATAAAGCCATTACCTCTCTCGCTTAATTGATCTCACTTCCCATAACAAATTAATTGACCGGAAAATGGCAGATGGCTTTGATGAATGTCATAAAAAAGGCTTGTCAGCAAGCCCTGGCTGCTTGAACCTTCTCCCCCACAGAAACACAGCAGCCCCAAACCCAGGATGCGGTCTGCTCATCTATCTGCTCTCTAATGGTCTTGTGTTCAATCACACTGACAAGCTAGGATAATTGCTAATTAGCCGGTACCGTCTACTGTATCTTTTGGGATGATGTTCTCCGTGGTCGAACGGCAACACATTGCATCTGACGGTATTGCTTCTGGGTTCCTGGCTCAGGGGATGAGTGTGTGGGAAGTGGGAAACCACGTGGACTTGGATATGGACTATACATGTGCCTGTTTGGGCGTGTGTTTTTTGCGGTCGTGTACGTGCGTTGTTTGCTATGCGTCTGTGTGTGTGTGTTGATGTATGTGTGTGTGTGTTGACGTATGCGTGTGTGTTTATGTACGTGTGTTTGCAGAGACAAGCTGCTGTCGTGGTTTCAGAACAAATGCTAATTTAATCAATCTGCTATAAATCCAACTGGACGCTGAGTCATGTGTGTCTCCTGCCCTAGGGACTCAAACAAAAGCCCTGCCAGTGCAGTTTGCTCAGCACACTCTCTCTCTCTCACACACACACACACACACATTCTCAAACACACACAGACACACATACACATCCATCACAGTTTTATACTTTGCTCCCACCCATCATCTCTACTGGGAAATGATCCATCATTACACAAACTCGCTCATTTTTACATACCCTCGCTACCCGCTCTCTCTCTTACTCTTTCTGTCTTTCACAGCACACACACACACACACACACAGCACACACACAGCACGCACACACAGGTCCACAGTGCTGACACACCTTGCAGTTTTACCGTGTCCGAACATGGCAAAGCTGCTGAGGCGACGTCTTTGGGGGCGTGAGACTGCTGTAAAGACACAGACAGAGAGAGAGAAAGAGAGAGAGAGAGGTTCTGCTGCTCCGGTCGCCCTGCTCCTCCAGCCAGCAGTGAGAGATGCTAGGTGGCAGCTGTTGAAAATTCCTCTGTGTCTCTGCGGCCCCCGTGTTTCCCATCAATCTGGCGCTGGGCTGGCAGGGGGCCGCGGCTGCATCTTAATCTGCAGGGCTGGACGGGAGGACGGACAGGTCACCCAGACGGAGGGGGGGCGGGAGGAGTGGGGGGGGTGGGGGGGCAGGGGGGGGGTGGTGGGGGAGGGGGGGGCGGCGGTAAATAACCTCCTACAGCAGGTCCCACTCCCTGCCCGGATACTGACAACCTGGCTGGCTGGCTGCTGAGGGACAGATCTGTGCTGCTCTGCCACACACCAAGGTCCCCTGGAGAGGGGGGGGGGGTGTGTGTGGGGGACAGGAGGGAATGATGGGGGGGGGGGCTGTCAAAGTCTGTCTTGGAAGGGTTAGGTTTTATCGAGGTAGACAGCACGTACCGCCTGCTGGTCTGAGGACCTGATGCAGGTTCCAAATGGGGGTTAGACTCCCCTGGCCCCAGCCCCAGCAGGCCCGAGTGCTGGAGGGGGCGTCAACTGCCAACACAGCTTTTAGAGGAGTCCGAAGTGAAACAGAGAGGAAGAGTTAGTGGATTAACTGGTGATGCTGGGGGGCGCGCCAAAGACCTCAGAGGGCTAAGCCACTCTCCGACAAGAGGGGACAAGGGAGGACTTGGAGGAAGAACGCTCCACTTTACAGCCCTTTCCCTCCCCTCACGCCCCCCAAGCCCATCCATAAGGCCCTGACAGGGCAGGGGCCAGCACGGCTCCACCCCGGAGCCTGGAATGCCTCGGAGCGGCGTTCCCGGGAGGAACTGTAACCGTGGCAACCCCTTGACTCGCCCGGCGCCCCTGGCAGGGGCGAGCTGAGCGATGAGTCCGGGGGTCACGGCTAATGGTGTTCCTCCTGTCCAACTGTCACACGTCGAGGGTCTCTATGTCACACTTAGGCACCCTTGTAGGACACGCACACACACACACTAACACACACACACTAACACACGCAATGTGCGAGCCAACACTCTGACACAAAGCCTATAGACAAATACAAATGCACACACACTTTCTCTCTCAAGTCTACACTTTACACACACACACACTCTTCCTTGTTTTGCGTCTGGCAGGGCCTGTCTGACAGACGACCTGTCTGTGTCACTGAGCTCCAGTGTCTTGTGGGAGCGATGGCGCCCGCAGTTATGACATATTGTGATGGGAGAAGTGCTGCGGCGACTCAACGCACACGCATGCACACGCAGACACACACGCACACACACATACAGCCTCCTTCTCATTATTCCATTCGACCCCCCACTCTCCCTGTCTCCCAGTGTTTGTATGCCTCACAGGCCGGGTAAATAAGAAGATGATGTCACATCTGCTTATGTCTGATCTGTCTCTCCTGGGCTACGGAGATCAAAAGTTTCTATTGAGAGAGAGATAGGAAGAGAGAGAGACACACAGGGAGAAAGAGAGAGAGAGATAGAGATAGGAAGAGAGAGAGACACACAGGGAGAAAGAGAGAGAGAGATAGAGATAGGAAGAGAGAGAGACACACAGGGAGATAGGCAGAGAGACAGAGAGACAGCGAGAGAGACAGAGAGAGACAGAGAGAGACAGAGAGAGACAGAGAGAGACAGAGAGAGAGAGAGAGAGAGAGAGACAGAGGGAGATAGGCAGAGAGACTTGACTGGTGTTGACAGATGTGGAAAAAATAACCAGGAGAGGAAGGATGAGTGAGGGCAAGAGAGGGATGAGTGGAAGGATGAAAGGGGGACGGAGGGAGACAGAGAAAAGGCGAGGAGCTGACCCACTGATGGATAGATTGAGATCCTTCGATACAACCGCTCAGCCAAGACTAACACAAATTCAGCATAAGCACATCCCCGCCCTCTCTCTCTGTCTCTTTTCCATGTTTTCTTTTTCTCTCCCTCTCTCTCTCTTTTTCTTGTTTCCTCTGTCTATTTCTGTCTCTTTCTCTTGCTGCCTATGCAGTCTGCCCCAAGAAATGTGCGACAGGCCAACTTGCAGTAGACGACTGAGAAACTAGCCCCCAGCTCCATCACACTGCCCCGCCGTGGAGGGAAGAGGTACCTGCAGGGCCACAGTTCACCCAATCACAGCTGAGGAGCTCCCGGTATGGAGTGTCGGGGTGAAGGAGGACGGGGAGGAAAGGGGGGGGGGGTATCCATGGCAACCCGACCCCCAGGTGCAGCGGAGGACGTTCTGAGGCAGGTAATCCAGACGTATGTGTAAGGTCACGCACATTCAAAGTTATTGCCAGTCGCTTCTATTTATATGGAATATTCTCTGCGGCTCCCCTCGGTTCCACAATGCTCTATGAAGAGGTCTGGCCGAGGGTCACATGACTGACAGGCCTGATATTTCCAGACTGGTAATGATTACACGCTGCATTTGAAATGTAAATTCAGCAAGAGCGTATGACACAGTGATACAATGTGACCACATTGTGCCCCTGGCTCTAGTTGTCTCTGCTGTGATGCCAGTCCCCAGTGACACATAACCAGGTGTCGCTGTTTGTCTGTTGGAGCGTGGTGAGGGGCAAACACTGAGTGAGTGAGTATGTGGTGTTGATCACATGGTCATAATCGTCATGGAGCTGATTTATCACTTGCCATGTTGATGCAAAGACAAGGTGTTTGTTTGTGTGTGTGTCTGTGTTGAAGCCAGCACGTGCAACACACACTAACGCTGCTACTGTACACTGAGAGGGTGTCTTTGTGCTCCGAAACTGGATCCAAAAATCTGCTCTCATCCACCCACTCTTTCTGTCCTGACTGAAAGTGCTGCTACTTTCACCCACATGTGTTTGTGTGTGTGTGTAAGTGTGCATGTGTGTGTGTGTGTGCGTGTGTGTGTGTGTGTGTGTGTGTGTGTGTGTGTGTGTGTGTGTGTGTGTGCGTGCGTGTGCGTGTGTGTGTGTGTGAGTGTGTGTGTGCGTGTGTGTGTGAGTGTGTTTACCAGTATGCTGAGTGTTGAGGCACCTCCACCAGGGCCTCTTAGGAAGCCTGCATCAGTCACAGAGAACTCTCTGACCCCACTGTTGCTGTGACTACTGGCAGCCATGGCAACCTGGCGGAGAGGGAGAGGAAACCATTGTGACAATGCAGCGAGAGCCAGAGAGAAGGAGAGAGCGAGAGGGAGGAGAGCAAAAATTACGTATGATGATGAAAGCAAATATCTCCAGAACAATAACCCTTCATGAGAAACACAGAGCATTATAAATAACAAACGGCACAATCACTGCAAAAACAAGCTCTCAGCCTCACAGCGGGCTCACTTAAACAAGGCTTCAGAGTTCAAACTATACAACAATTAAAAATGCATTTAACACATTCTCCAACAGATCGACTGAAGCAGCCCCGATGATCCAAATGCTGGTCAAATACATAGACAAGAGCTTCACTAATCCACATCCGTAATGAACAGATTTAATGGCATTAAGGGAAATCAATGTCCAATCAGTGCCAATACTTAACATAAACAATCGTAGTGAAACGTAGAACAGCTGATTGCTCGGGCACAAAGTCTACTGTCTGCAGTGCAGCAGCGGTACAGCAGCATGGAGGTGAAGGACTGTGTCATGATGTCTGCCAGCAGGTGATCTGACTCACCAAGCACTGCTGGTCATATCTGTGATGGTGGTTATGAGCGCAGACTAACTGAGCACTTTGAGCACACACACCGATGACCTAACCAACCATGAGATTCCACCATTCTATCAATTAGTCAGCCAATATGCTAATGTTGGTTTGAGAGCCTTTCTGCCCTGTGTGTGTGTGTGTGTGTGTGTGTGCGTGTGTGAGTATGTGTGTGCGTGTGTGTGCATGTGTGTGTACATGTGTATGTAAAGGTGTGCACTGTAAAGTGCGTATGTAAAGGTGTAACTATAAAGTAAATGACGGTGTGTGTGTGCGTGTATATGTAATAATGTGTGAGTAAATATGTGTGTACATAGGTGCACAAAATGTCCCTCTGCCCTTTGACCTGCCCGGAATGTCCCTTACGGTCATTGATCTATGTCACTGCACAGAAACAGTGATGTGTCCAGGATTGGCGTTCCACTGCTCTGGGCCGTAATTAAGCACGTGGACTTAACGAGGTGGCCCCTCTAACGAGGTCAGAGGGAAAGGTCACTGTGACATGCTCATCTCAGGAAGTTATCGCCACGGTAACAGTCTAAGTAGCTGAGATATGCGAGCAAAGGTTCAGACCTGCACCAGCAGCTCGATAGAATCAGCGAACTGGACCCACCTAATGGTCCAACACACACACACACACACACATACACACACATCCACTCTTATATTAGTATAATCAAGAAAAAGTCGATCAATTAAACCAGGCTTTAATGTAATCTGTCTAATCCATCGCCATTACTTGAGCCAATATCTATCTAAATCCTCCAAAGAGTCAGGATATCTGTCTGAGTGGACCTTCAATGCAGAACATGAAGTGGACAAAACTGCTGACCACATGCAAGGTGTTGAGTTCAGCCCTGAGGAGCAACTTGATATTTAGCACGTAGACTGTAAACTTTTGAGGCAACCCTGTTGGCAAGATTTTACTGCTGCAAAAGAGTCTCAGGGAAGCTAAGAGTTTGGCTGAAAGCCTCTCGTCCCCCCACCCCCCCACCCCGCCTCGCTGCCAGTCTCTCTCTTGCTTATCAGCTCAAACATTCTGAATATCTTGTATCTTGATCCCATCTGTGTCTTCCTGCTGAGAAATCTACCGGGAAATATCATTTTTTGTAGTCAATACCTCTCCTCTCCCCTCCCTTCCTCTCCCCTCCCTTCCTCTCCCCTTCCCTCTCTTCTCCTCACAGGAAAAATGCACTGTTGTCTCAGTCCACATTAAAAAATAAAGTTCCATCTACCTGATTTGATACACTGCACAATGAGGACATAGATAAAGACAGTGTGGACGGACAGCTGGAACGGCATCCTTGAGTGGACTGTTACAAGCTGTTTCACTTCTCAGTCACCCCCCCCCCCCCCCCATGAGCCACCCCCCATTCTAGCCCCTCCCACACCCACGCCACCATCAACAGACGCATCGACAAAGCACACTGTGATTTGGTACAATGTTCCAAATGCCATGACATTTCTGGGTCTGTGTTTTCCCTGTTGATGTGGAGAGAGAAGTACCATGCTAATGGTATGATCGCTTAGTACATGTCTAATACTCCACGTCAGGAGTGGAACAGAGTTTACACACCGTCTACAGCATTTTAGCAAAGGCAGAAGACCCTCACAGCTCATTTGGATGAGTTACAGTTAATAAGATGAGTAATTAATTGTATGACAGCTGTCTTCCTAGAAAAGCCTTGTTGAATTCCTCCAATTATTTTCACTTGGTTACAGTTGCACTGCTAGATGGAAAAAGTATGTATATAAAAAAAAGAATAAAGATATATATATATATATATATATATATATATATAAAGATGAAAATCACACACTTGCGTTCTTTGAATTACAGTCAGGGACGTCAATGCCCTGTTATGGTGCGCCTGTTAGTGGAGCTGGGTGACACATGCATCCATTCCTGGCAGTGTTGGCTCTGTCTAATGAATCAGGTGTCAGGACCTGCTCCTCCATGTTCTCGCTGGATTAATAACTCCTATTCATGACTGGGAAGAATGCCCCAGGATAACACTCTGCTGCCCATCAAGGCAACGAACGCCGCAGCTCATCCCAGTTCACTCACTTCACTGTGTCCTAATGGTGTCGCATATTGGTGTGTTGGCGCGTGCGTGTGCCTTTGTGAAAGGACATTCTCAATGGGAGAAATTGGTTATGTTTTGGTAAACATGAGCCTGGTGTAACATGATCGCTTTCCTTATGTCTGTCATTCATGCTCGATTCATTCACACACACACACACACGCGCACACACACACACACACACACACGGCCAGCGCTGCCTTTCTCTGCCGACATGCATGGTGTGAGGTGAGCAGTGCTGACAGCTTTGATTGGGGCTGATTGATTTGATCTCAGGGGACTGCCTACGTAGGCCCTGGCAGCCATGGGTCTGGAGGTCCGGGCCCCTGGCCCGGCTAACAGAATCACAAGCAAACACAGTGACTGTTATTGATTAGTGGACACAGCAGATCAATGTCTGATGATTGGATAAAACAAGCCTTCTTCTCCAGAACCCATGTCATGAGCTAGCCATGGATGAGCTAGCCATGGATGAGCTAGCCATGGATGAGCTAGCCATGGATGAGCTAGGCATGGATGAGCTAGCCATGGATGAGCTAGCCATGGATGAGCTAGCCATGGATGAGCTAGGCATGGATGAGCTAGCCACGGAAGATCTAGGCATGGAGAGGCTTCCGTGTATGGAAGTTCCCTACTCTCCTACTGGAAACCATGGTCCCTCGCCACAACTGTGGTTTACCACACATACACATGACAAAATGAGATTAAAACATAGCAGGCAGTCACACACATACACATGACCCCCCCCCCCCCTTCCACACGCACACACACTCGCACGTACACACACACACACTTAGGCCTCATCTATCTTGTAAACACTGTGTAGGCTGAGCTGCAACGCATCCACATCGAGAACATGTGAAGGAACGTCATTCCCTAAACTAACGTTACACTGAATGAACTCCTTCAACTCGTGCTGCTGTTGGTCATCATGCCATGAGCACCCTCTGCTGGGCGTCCAAACCCAGTGCATCCTCGGGAACTTCAGCCTGACAGCACACAAAGCACTCGCACGGCACATGCATGACACCACAAGAGTTGCTTTGCAATGTCAAACAGAATCAAAAGCGGTGGCAAACTGAAAGCAGCTTGGGGCTAAGTGTGCCGGTGCAAGGGTCGAGAGAGCGGTTAATCATCAACATGTTCATGTGAGATGAAGTGTTGGAGATGTAATCAGTTCCACTCAGACAGTCAGAGAGCCAGTCAGCTGGTGAGCCTCGGTCTCTGTCATAGTGACTCAGCAGCGGACACCATGGCTAACCGTCGCTTCGAGGGGAGAGAACATGCAGCTGCCTACCTCAGGTACAGGTCGGGTCCCCCTCAAGAACTCCTCGCAGAGATACTGGGCTTCTTGGAGAAAAGGGTAAGGTGCCTCTGTGTGTGTGTGTGTGTGTGTGTGTGTGTGTGTGTGTGTGTGTGTGCATTCATCTAGGAGAGTTCACTTAATCAATACTTGGAGCAAAAAGTGGAGGTTTTAAATCTTGTAAAATGTGTACTTTCCCCAAGACCTTTGACCTGTATAAACATTTCACCTCACAAACAAATGAGGTCGAAGCATACGTTTAATCCAGGCAATTGTAGAATGTATAATTCAACAGAAATCACGGCATTAGCACATATTTTTAATCTGTTGCATTCTTTCTTGCTGTTCCAGAGAGCAGGGCCGTATGACCTTGCTGTGGATGTGGGCTGTGGCTCCGGTCAGGGGACCCGCCTGCTAGCCCCTCACTTCACCCAGGTGGTGGGGACAGACATCAGCCCCGCCCAGCTGGAGATGGCCCTGGCCAATGGCAGCATCCCAAACATCACCTACATGTCAGTTTGAGGAGGAGATGGTTAAACTTAGGTGTACTAGTTTGGCTTATTCTAGCAGCTGTGTAAGCTTGGAGTCTCTCATCCACTGAAGCGTCAGGCTCTCTGCCCACGCAGGCAATGTCCGGCAGAGGAGCTACCGCTCGGGGCAGGCGTGGCCGACCTGGTGACGTCCATGAGCGCGGCCCACTGGTTCGACCATCCCCGGTTCCTCCAGGAGGCCTACAGGCTGCTGAAGCCCCGGGGCTGCCTGGCTCTGCTCAGCTACACCATGGACATGGAGCTGGAGTACCAAACCCTCTCCAGCACCCTCAATGACATCTGTCAGGAGGTCAACACAAGGCCAAACTACACCTATAAATAAATACATATTATAGTATAGGGACTTGTACTGTACACACAGCGTGCATTGTACAACATTTGATTGTTTTGTTGCAGCTCGTTTCTGCTGTTGCAACATGGATGAGAATTTAGGATCAGTGTTGGCTTGATTTACCTCCAGGTCTACGCCGCTCTGCTGCCTTATCGGAGTGCCTACCTCGGCTCGGGCGCTCTACCGCTCTACAAACACATGTACGAGTCATGCCCATACCCAGAGAAGGAGTGGTGAGTCAGACGCTCGCAGTGATGCTGGACTGAAATAATTGCAATAAGGATACATAGCACCTCGTACTGAAGGGGTTTGTCCTGCAACCAGTTTCAGCAGACCTCATTCTGATAATCAGCTGGTTGACTGAATTGGGTTAGTCACAACTGACGTCACTACTGGGCAAACAAGACAGTCGCAGGAGACGACAGGTGGGATGTCCTTGTCTTTAGGGACAGATAGAGGATGTTTTCAGTGTCATTTTATGGAGAGTTTTTACCTGTATCTGTGTGCATTCAGGCATGAGTGTCTGCGTGCAAGCATGGCGATGTCTCTGAGCGGCTACATTGGCTTAGTGGAAAGCTTCTCCACCTACCAGGCGTTTCTGAAGCAGCATCCGGATGAGGCACAAAAGCTCTCTCACGAGTTTAAGAACAGGTCATTATCCTCAGTTACACGGACAGAGTGGGAGGTATGAGTTGTGCAGGTTAATGGAGCTCTTGAATACTGGCCATGAGAGTATTACACTGATAATAATGGGAAGTAAATGTTTCGGAAGCCATATCCCAGTCGACTAAACTAATGCTTGCATACCCGAGAAATTGTAACCTGAAGCATTTCTGCATGAACACTTTGGAGAAAGGATCCTTACATCTGGCTTGAATGTCTCCCTACTCTTTGTGTGACTGTGCTGACTACTGTTTTGTCTGTCTCCTGCTCCTCTAGATTGCTGTCTGCTATGGGGGTGCCCTCCCCAGACACAGAGGTTGTTGTGGTGGTGAAGTATTTCTACTGGCTGGCCCGCAAGCCTGATTCGGACTGAATGGCCCTCAAGCTGTTTCAAGGCAAAACTGTTGCGTCATCATGATTCCATAACCTGCAAATGATTCTCAAACTAAATTAATCTTTTAACCTCCCACAGAACAACTATACACCTGTGCCTGAGGTATATATTCAGCTAATTATTTCCATTGGTTACAGTGTGACATTTTAGGGCCATTCTTGTTTCCTGCAGATCAGGGAGTTTAGGCCACTGGCTCCCCCTCTTGTCAGAAAATGGTACTGTAGAACTTGAATCCTGACGTTTATGTTAAACAGATTCATGCAAATTCAGTCTGTCTCTCCGGTAGCTGTCAGGACAAGCTAAAACTAATTAATTCCTTCAGACAGTCCACAAACATCTGCCTTCCACTGTAACCCCCTGCCCAGGACAACTGTAGCCAAAGCTGGCTCTTTGAAACGGTTGTATTTTCACTCTTAAAAAGTGACAAGCAGTTTTGTCCTCAAATGCAGCTTAGTCATGGCTGGCAAGGTCTTCTTTGTCTCGGGGGCAAGTGGCACTTGGGCTGGTTGTTTTTTTTCACAGTGATGCAGTTGTTTGTCAAATTGATTCCTTCTCCTCTTGCTTTTGTCAGAGTCATGGCTGGTATTGTTGCTGGCATTCTTGCAAGCTAATTTACCATAACAAGACCTGAGGAGTAAACCTTCCATGATAAAAATATGATGGTGATGCTAATGTTCTTAGTGTGCAACTGAACAATAAAATGTTGCAAGTGACCCCTTCAGTCAATGAGTTGTGTGCTTGTCAGTCATTCAGGGTTTGAGTGAGGCCTTGCCAGCAGAGCAAATATGACTAATGAGTCTCCAGTCTCCTCTACGCTGCAGGGTATCCCTAGAGGCAGAACAGAAGTGGTCTTGACCCAGCCCAAACCCTCCCTCTGGAAACCATGTCACCTGGTCCCTGCATAGATTCAGAATTCTGACATACAATCAACGACAGGAGAGATATTAGTTGCTCCTACTAAAACGAAATGGCTTTTACTGAAACTAAATTCCCATCTTTGAAAGGGGCCCTTCCTCCCAAAGCAATTACACAGACTCACTTCTGGACTCTTTTTTTTTTTTTATCTCCAAAGACTTTAGCTCTAACTTTTTATTAGCAGAGTATTTGTTTCTGCCTGCAGAGCTTGGAGTTGGGTGTCTGGAGTTTCGGTAATGAGCCGAGCCAGTCGGACAGCCAGCCTGCTCAGCCAATCGTAATGGGGAGCCAGAGGGCTTTTACAGGAGGCTGTTGCTGGTCTGACAGGTTTGGGACTGAGGGCTGTGGATGAGTGTGGAAGACGAAACCAACTTAAAAATGGCAGACATCTCCATGGGAGTGCACTACCGCGTTACACAGACACCATGGGAGCTCCACAACTCAGAATATCTTCCGGGCGATGGGCGGGGGAATCAAATTCCTTAACCACATTATGCACTGACCTGCATTATTGGTGCAACTGTTTTGAATCCACATGGCTTGGCCTCCCTCAAACAACATTTCACCTGTTTCTCCCCTCCTCGCTGACCTTGACTGTATTCAGAAACAGAGCCGCCGTTTCCTCCCTCAGGTTGACTCTCCCTGTGGGGGTCTGAGTTTACACTTTTCTAATGAGTACACAGGTTGTCCAGGGGCAAGCTAACAGATGGTGATTACCCTGGCCTCACAATGCTCCCCGGCTTTCCTGATCGCTCTCCCTTGAACTGAGCAACCTTGAGGCCTTCGCTGCCTTGTGGCCTTCCTTCCATCACCGCCTTTTATTTCCAGCCTGTGCGTGAGCTCGGTGGGGCAGACTCCAAGAGATGAAAAGATGAGGTTGGCCTTTTGGGACCGTTTGGGCATGTTTCGTTTTGAATGCACACAGCACACTGCGGCTTTTATTATTGAATTAAGTATGGCCAAGCAATCAGATTCTCGGGGCCCTACAGCTAACGGCTGTTACATAAAACACCAAGAACTGTGAGAGATCTCAATGAGGCGGTCTGACACCAGCCCCATAGTACACAAACACAGACTCATGTTGTATTGTGTTCGGGCAGGTATCACCCTGTAGTTAGGCCTAGGTGTGCATTAATCGTGCAGCTGTAGAACCCTCTAGTTTATTGCTATTGTGACTGTCCCCTTTGACATCATATCAGAGCTGTCCTGTGGCTCCATCTGTCCAGCGTCTCACCGTGTGAACGCCGCGGGCTCCGTCCTCCTCATTACACACCCGGTCACCTCCCCAGAAGCCTGACAGTTGCCACATAACCAGCGAAGTCCCACATTTTAATCTGTGTCCATTTAGCGCCATTACACGGAGACTAATGACCCCCGTTGCTATGGCGAGCCCGACTGGGGACTCTGGGCTCTGTCGCTTGTGCTCTGGGAAGCTGTCAGTCAAAAAGGGCATTCCTCGTGTTCCCCCGTCTCCTCCTGAGAGCGGGGTCTCAGGAAGCCTGCCGGCTGCCGGCCGTCTCCCAGCTCGGCGTCTCTAAATGAGGCAGGAAGTCACACCTCGCCGCTCTGGTGGTGGTGACCCAGAGCGCGGAGGACAGAACGGATCTATCTATACCCCTGCTGGAGCTCAAAGCCTTCTGATGTCTTTTATTGGTTTTCCACACAGGTGGAGAGGGTAGTAGGTGGAGGGGTTGTGGGAGCTGTGCTATTATGGCTTGTACAGTCACAAGCAGTGCTCTGCTGGGCAGAGCTATTCTGGTCCTGGTGGGGGCTGATGGAGCACAAACAAGCAATCCTACACCACTCTGTAGAAGGGGGATCAAAAGGGCTGTTATACTGTTATTCATGCTGGAATATGAAACATATATCCCCATCCTTTGCAAAATATGACAATATTTACACACACTATGTACTAGTGGTGACACTGCTCACATAAAACATATTTTCAAATTGAATCTTGACAATTATATTGTTACAAAGACTGGTAACATACAAACCACTTTAGACTGATTGGGGGAAGGGATGTTCTGTACAATTAATATACGGCTTTTGAATCCAGAAGGTGTACTGTCTTGTATCCCATTTAGTTTTTACTGTATTTTTCAGACAGCTCTCCGCTGGGCTGTGCCTTATCCAGAAGTGCACAAGGGGCACTGCTCACGACTTGTAGAGGATTTAGTTAAATGCACAAAGCCCAGAGTTATGCTGTCCCAGTGGGGTTTTGAGAAACCCATTCCCATAAACCTAGCAGACCAATGTTAACATTCGGTTCTAACTTGCTATCTAACGTGCTTCGCTTATCTGAGCTTGATTGTTCTTGTCTGGCAAACTGAAACCAAGGGAAAACATAAGCAAATGCTGAAGTCTATAAAATAATTTTCTGACTGTATTTTGACACAGGTCTTAACTATGAGAAATTTCCGGCATGATACTGTAGGTCTCCTTGCTGATATCCTGAATTGGACCCTCCTGTCTGCGGGCCGGCTGTCCCCCTCCTACAGGACTCCTTTACTGCGCTTGCTCCTCCAGACCACCAGGGCTGTCATGAGCAGCGTGATCAGGACAGGCACGGCAATGAAGGGGCCTAGAATATGAAGCGGGGGGTCGTGGAGCAGCCGGCCCGTCAGAGAGCAGTTGTGGAAGTAGTGCTGGTGGATCCGGATGAAGAGCTGGTCAATCACATGGTTGGGCCAGAAACAGTCTAACTTCCACGCGACCATGAAGGTGCAGTTGGTTAGTGCTCCGTATGGCCTGCAGGGGGAGACAGCAGAGTTACATTTGATTCATTTCTGATCTTACTACACGATGCTTTACGCAAAGTGCAGAACAACGCAACTGGTTTGATTCCGTTTCTCACGTCGCTGTATGCAAAGTGGCCTTTACATGAAGGCAGTGACGGTGGGAAGAAATCTGGGAGCGCTCATCCATCACAACAGAAGCAAGATCGGGATCACCTCTCGTCTTCCGGAAAACGACCTTTAAAAAGTGACCAGTTTCAATGCGGAGGTCAAAGCAATGGGAGAATCCAAAGCAGAATGCAGCTAGATAGAATTACCAGGCTGGGCTTAGCACAGCTAAATATAACTAGATAGGTGGTGGTGGGGGGTGAGGGGGGTCCAGAGAAGTTAGACACATGCCAGCAGAGTAGTTCCCCCCCGCTCTGCCTCACCATACCACTGCAGCTACTCAGAATGACCAGGATGTCTGGCTGGGTATATTTAGAAGTGCTGGACACCAAAGTGCCTTTAGTCCCCTGGCGATACTACAGGTGTTTTGAATGATTGAAGCCCGCCACGACACAGTCGTGGTTCTCTCAAGGCACCATCACAACATGTTTCAAATCAAAAGTCTTTGCACATAAGTATCAACATGGCAGCAGGTGACTCATGCTTCAATACAACTTCCAGTCAACAGCAATGACATTCACATGGGGTTTTCTGTCACAGAGAATGACCAAAGGGCAGGAGTCCCACTGGATTTGGGTCAAAGTATCCTTGAGAAAATACAATGTTTCCTTTGAAACTGGCAACCCTGGTGAGTACTGTTTTCTGCCTCTGCTTCCAATTCCAGTACAGAATCCCCACACCTCCCACCAAGCATATACAGTTATACTTATCGCTGCCATCCAGTGTTAAATCATCTGTCATGATATTCCTTCTCCTGGTTTGCACTGTATACTGCATAGTGGAGGAACCTTTAATAAGGTAAGGCGAGGATGTGGAGGAAAAGAGATGACACACTATCCCCTGGTTGACTTGTTCTCTTGGCACCATGCAGAAAGAGCCAACATGGCAGGGTGCCACTCAACAGCACCTGCGCACAGGTGTCACCTTCCACTAGAATCCTGCATTGCTCCAAGTCAAGGCCCCAGAACATAGTGATGAGGGAAAGGTTCTATTTGTCTCTTTGCAGCTGAACCTCACTCGTTCTTTCTCTTCTCCGAACGCTACATCTGTGGATTTGTCTTCTTTCCATTCCTTTTTGACAATGCATTTATCTATGTTCATGAATGGAGCTCAATCTCTCCCCATCTCTCTCTCTCTCTCCCCCTCTCTCTCTCTCCCTCTCTCTCTCTCTCTATCTCTGTGACTCAGGATATTGGCAGTGATATAAAAGGATTGTGGAACCACAGCATGGTCATGTACGGGGAGAAGAGTCGCTTCTGTCGTGGTGATACACATGTTAACACTGGAAAGCCTATTGGAAACTGTAGGCGTTAGATTGAAGGCATCTGATCTAAAGCTGTTAAAATGGATAACATGGAAGCGTTTGACATCGCCTACGCCTAATGTGGACGTTCAAAACTACCAAACACCTACGATTTTGAACACTGCGACAACACAAATGTGTCCCTTTCTGAGGGTGACAGAACTGTCACATTGAGTGCATCGCTGCCACAGCAAGGTCACCAGTGACAAGCAGTGTAGAACGGAGAGAGAGGGCGTTGCTGGGGGAACTCCCTGCATGGACGGTGGCCTCTTCAGTGACACTTGTCAGTCTGACTCCCTCAGGAAATCAAGGAGAGAGGAGGTGACTTGTCTGACATGGCATACAGATAAACACACACAGTCAAGATCCCTCGAGAAACACTTGATATCCAAGATGGGTAAAGAAATGAGCTTTTACGAAAACATTCTAGTCTGATCCAACATGAATTCAAATTGGCCTATGTCCCAATCACTCCCCATGGTTCATGTTTATGATGATAAAACATTTTTGGTATGTGCATTTAGTCCTTTCCAGAGTGTTTGGTAAAAGCTTTTGCTGCATGTGCACAGTGACTCACTGGAGAGTTTGAGGCCAGTTGCACCACAGGTTTGGGTCCAGTCCCTCCATGTCCAGAGTAAATTTGGTCAGGCATAACTTAGTGATGACACTCTCATAGTAGACGCTGCTGCAACCAGTCACAGCATGGACCCCATGAGCTGGATAGGGACAGAAGAAACATCCAGTGGTGACTGGATACAATCAGGGAAGCAGCAATCAGGAAGATAACAGGTGGTGACTCTAAGAGTGTGCTTCAATGAAATTGGCATCTCAGGGACTCAAATAAAAACAATATGATACAGTACAAAAAAACACAAAGTCAGAGTTGGCTAAACACTGTTTAGTATACATGATCAACCAAATTTCTATTCTCATTAGAAGTGAATCATCTGAACGCACTGTAAACATCATGCCACAACATGAAACCATCCACATTATCTGAAAGTCAATCATCGACCGCTTCATGCACTAGAAGCCTGTTTTCTCAACTTCGGTCTGGGTTCCAATCCCAGCCCTGCTCTTGTATACTTTTTTGGTGCATGTAAACAAACTCAAGTTCAAAGAGCAATTTCCCCCCGAGGGATCTGAGCTCAGACATGCTGCTTCTGTGCAGGGAAGGAGGGGTCCACTAGTAGTCTGTGGCTTATGGCTGTTGAATGGTCTAAGGGGGCACACACAGGTGCTTTTGATTGATGTCTACATAAACCTGGTGCAAAGCAGGTCTGAACAGGGCTGATAACAGCCCACTGTGTAGCCTGTACTGTTTGCTCTCTAGCAGACTAAATCACATAAGCTGTCCTCAATGAAAAACTACAAGCTGGTATACACTGAACCTGAAAATAATGTTAATTGTAAGATTAAGATCTTTCATGCCGTTAAAAAAAGTTATCACAGCGTTAAAACCTTGCTGTCTCTCTGCTTATACTGTACATCTACCTTGTGGTCAGAGGTCACAAGTTTCCCAAAACAAATCAATATGAAAAATACATCTTCACTGAGAACATGTTTTTTTTACGAAGACCTGTGAGACCTGTGCAAGGCCTTGCATTAAATAAATATTTTTCAAAATAATTTAATCTCTATTAAATTCCAGACATCGTCCAACACTCCTATATACCAAGTAAACGTACTATGTGCCGTTCTGTGACTTCATCGATCCCTCATCGGACACTGATTTATTACACCTTTAGTCAATGTTGTTCCATGCAACTTATTATATTCATTTTCATTGGAAATGCCACCATCATTGAGTTATTGCGTGAAATCCACACAATGATATCTGTCAAAAAGGATGCAATTACGTTATCCGTTTTGTAATGTATTCAAACAAATCTTATCAAAGTTTAATGGTTGAACGACACATTGTGTACGATCAAGAATGCTTTCGCATAGTATTGTTCACTAATCAAAATAACTTACCTGTCGCACACAGAACAATGCCAAGTTTCAATGTCGATAACCAATCCAGTGTCATGGTTTATTTACCAAAATACACCTTGAGGTAACGTATTGCAGTGTAGACCTGCAACCTACCAATCTATAATATTCTTCTGAAGTCCCTTGTACTCTAATTTCTCAAATTAACGTGAGTTCCACTACACTCCTTGCCCCCTCTACTGTAACATCTCGCTTCTCAAACCTACAGCGACGAAAGTGATTGAGGCTTGCGTAAAACCGTCTTCATATTCCATTTGACTTTGCCTACAGTGGTTAATAAAACACCCAGATGTTTTTGGTCGGCTACTTCTTAACCTTGCTTAAAAGTATTCACTTTTTTTCTCTGATACTACACGTGAAATTCAAATAATGTTTGGAAAATTATTCCGGGTGTTAAATGGCACTGACATTAAGGAGCTCATAAGGCGTTGCAAAGCAGGGGACAGTTAAGGAAGAAATCATAAGTCCTAAGCATTTATCCCAAGCATTGCCCTTGACAGTGGCAAATAAAACGAATAGCCTCTATTGTGTTTTCCACTCAAACAATTGTTGCTCCAATTTACATAAAGGTTGATTAGATTCGAGTGGGTGTAGTTTGGGACAATCAGTAACAATTATTGTCTGATTTGCCCAAAGAGGTTTGTGTGAATTTTGTATAACTTTGCTGCCATCCAGTGTTTGTTGAGGCTGTTGTCAGCTTAAGTGAGAGCAATATACTCACAGAAAGGGTACAACTATAGTATATTATTAACCCATTGTGATTATCTTAACAATATGATCTTAACAAACCAATTACCCGTGTAAACTGTGTATGCCTTTGTGTGTGTACGCGCGTGAGCGCATTGGTTGATGCACATGTTCCATTTAATTCCTCTAGACTGCAGTAGAGGACAGAAGATGAACATCACCTGAACAGTTCGGCGTCTAACTTCTACTACAATTGATGAACCAACAATCTTTAGCCTTTTACTATGAATATGTATAATATATCCCTCGGACATATTGAACTGATATTCATAGACTGAAAGTTAATATCATAATTCTCTTCCTAACATCACTCCTAACCTGGCCAGCTGCCCATGTAGTGGTTCCAGCATTCAGATGTAAAACATATGATTCCATTCAATAAATGCGTAAAAATTAGTATGGATTGTAATAAAATTACAGATTGTACAAGTCAAATGTAAATAATATAATTTCACAGGCCCCCTTGTGGATATTTCCAGATGGTGACGCGTGCGTTCTTGTTGGGCGTCAATCGGTTGACAATTATTTATTCACAGCTACGTTTGAGTAGCAAACTGGAGTCGAACATCTTTACACGGGTAATATATTTCAAGTCGATAACAGCCACTTACATATCTCATATATCGGTTTATCTTGCACATGCTCGGTCTATACTATATGTTTGTGTGGGTGAGTAAGGTATTTAGGATTGGTTTGATATCAAGACTTCGCTTGTGTATCCGATATTGCAAAATGTAGGGTTTACGAAATGGAACCTGAGCATAAATGACATGACAATTAAAATAGATAAGGACAACATGTATGTTCAAATAGCCAACTTTTAGTAAGTGAATGAGAAACATGTAACCGTTTTGTTTTGAGTTTATACCAGTCTTTTAATATCGTAGCTGCGGCAGGTGTCCCAAACAGGTGTATAAACTATTGACAATAAGAATTAATTTTAGTCTAGTGAGCCAATAAGAAAAGGTGACAAGTGGTGTGGGCGTGTTTATCCGACTTTGTGTCCAATCCGCTAGTTGTAGAGGTGTGAGTCGCACAGAGGGTGTGTTCCCAGAGTCCGAACTAACGGCAGTACGGAACAGAGAAGAGTAATGGCATTGGTTATCTGCCGTGAAAAATAGTCAAAATATTTGTTGCTGTAAATCAAAACAACAAACATACTGCTTAAACTTCGGCACAGTTACTACTTTTGCCGAGGGACCAAGGAGACGACTCGCGGAAGGCACAGTTGACACTATCAAGACCTGACGTTTCATTTAGTTCGTTTGATAACGGGATATCTTATTGGACATGTGAGTTACAGGAGTTATAATCACCACCCTGCAAAATGAAGTTTCCCTCGTGTCTTCGAAGCCTTCTCGTCATCTTTGTTGTGATCCGGTCGAGCGCTACACAAGCAGGTGAGTGACAGCGCCGTGCGCGCTGTTGCGCAAGGTGTTTGGACACTGGGCAGGTTGAACTAACGGATCCTCTTGTTGCAATCTGCCTCAATCTGTCGTTGAAACAAGGGGCTTCTACGGTGATAACTCTGTTTAGGCATTGTAAGGCAGTCTCTTATCTAACACAGACTGCGTAAAGGCATCCTAAACTTCCACAAAGGACAAGTGCAAGCTCGTCAATAAACACAATAATCCCTATATTAAATTTATTTTGTGGTACCATAAACGATCTTTGAATCGATATATTGGCGGAATACACGAGCTACAGCTTGATATTAATTAAGAAACGAATTGGTATTCAGATTTTACTGGTCATACATTTTAAAGGGATGATGAAATTATGAATTTAGAAGTGTTTGATCTGCGTCGTTCTCATCTCTGGTTTAAATTAGTTCTCAAATGTTTGGAGCCAGGTCTGGGCGATGTTGTTGGGGGAAATTGTTCTTGATGGATTGGCAACCCAAGGCAGTTGTGAACGCAATGAATTGTTATGAATGAATTGTAAAATAATTAAAAAGTCGTAACGTCATACTTGCATTTGTAGGTTGGTTTATTTGCAAATCGATATTATTGCATTTCGGCAACATTTTATGCTGTGGCATATTTCATAATAGGCTATATTATTAGGAACAAATTTGTCTGCGTCCTCATAATTGTTTTTAATCTACCTAAAATACCAGGTTGGCATGAGTTTTCAGAAGCAATATTATTGGGCATTCTTTTGAGCATACACAAAACAATACTTATTTTAAAGAGAAGTGCAAGGCAATGCACTAGGGTTCAGTTTCTGTCTTTATTATGTCACCCTACCTTCTCTCGGAATAAAATAAAGCGACAGGTGAAATAGTTTTCGCTCTGGTCTGGTCAGCGGTGGAGGCTTATAAACAGAGGTACACTGTTACTGATGCAAGCGAATATCTCTCTTCCTACCGGGGTCCCACGCTGCTCTTACCCCGTGTCCCGTACCGTATTCCCGCGAGTTTGTTCATTATGCATTTCTGAATGCAAGTGAAAAAGAGTCGTTTATGAATCAAGGGATTGTTGTCACCTCGGTATGCACGGGGGTGGCTGCGTCAGCGTTCCTTTTTAATTTAAAATCATTTGTGACTATCAGTGTTTTCTGCAAATGTGACTACTGCCTACACGCCATTTGAATAATGTAGGCCTAACCATTCAACCGATGATAATGACGGGTGGCATATAAATTGTGAAATTATGGTTACTGTTGAACTTTTCTATTGCCTCCACTTGTACAGACGCATACACCTTCATGGGCCTATTGATCATTTGAACTTTCTCTCCCTTTCTGACATGAACACCGTGGCATTGTTTGGGGGACTAGCCACTTTGTGAAATGGTGAATTTGTGAGGGTCTTTCATTGTACCTTTATTTAACAGTTCACAATCCAAACATATACATACTCTGGGAGCTGACAGTTTCCAATCCTGCTTTCTTTGGTGACTGATAGAGGAGAATATGTGCTTTATTGCAATCCCTGCTTTATGGTGGCCCTCGGGCATCGAGTCCCTGTGCCAATTGATTTAGTGAATGATGCATCTGTTGTGCCAGAGCAAATATGAATGCCAATACCATTATCTGTAAGTGTGTCGTGGGGATTCGCAAACCTATACAGCTTGGGCTTCCTCACTTCTCTCGTTATGCTGAGGGATCCACACTGCCAACCCTCATCTCCACTGTGGAACCGAACATGGGAACTGAACCCTGGTTTCTCTTGAGAGTGACTGTGTCGACACTGACAGAAGTGGAGGTGGAATGGAGAGAGAAAGACAGAGATGGATGGATGGTTGGGCGTTGAGGAGAAAAACAGCACCCAGATTGGGTTATTTGGCATGCCTATATTCCCAGCCAAGGCCATATTTGTGATGCAAATTTGCCAAAGAATCTGAACTATGCCGCTTGCTCGCTTGGGAAGTTGTGTGTGTGAGAGAGCGTGTGTGTGTTTGTGTGTATGTGCGTTGAATAGTAATTTGGTTTTGACTCCCACCATCTCCCTAGTCCTCCACTCCTACCAAACACACACACATGCTTATGCACACACACACACACACACACACACACACACACACACACACACACACACACACACACACACACACACACACACACACACACACACACACACACACACACACACACACACTCTCTCTCTCATCCCCATCTTTCTGTCTTGGCTGTTAAGCTCAGTTGAGGGCCTTAAGTACATCCTGCAAGCTTTAACCAAAGTTGAATAAACTAACTGTGAGGACACTGTAAGTATATGGTTTAGTAAAGCTTGGCTCACACACCCAGTGTTCAGTCAGTACTTTCTCATCTGACACATCATTTTGGGCTCCAGTCTGTCTTCCTGCCCTTGTGCATGTCTGTCTGTCTGTCTGTCTGTCTGTCTGTCTGCCTCCCAGTCTGGCTCTCCTATTCTGATCAGGCTGCAGTCTGACATTTAAGCATCTCTCTGTAGTAAACGGCAAAGGGAGGACCTGTGAATACCAATATCAAATTATTCATCAGCCGTCGCTCGGATTAATCTGGGTGGATGAGTTCACAGAAGGGCAGGAAATGAGAATTTATCAGCGTCTAATTAAGCGCTTTAGATAGCATCTGTCTAGACAATCGGTTTGTCTTCACAGTACAGGAGCGTGGGGGAATGAATTCCCGGTGTAAATGAGTCAGCACTGACAGGGTGTCTTGGGGAGGGGCCGGCGGCCCACGCCAGTCACTAGCTTACCGAGGCTCCTCTCCTCTCCACGTTCACTCTACCCTCATCCTGCTGCTGCCCTCACAAAGTGGGACAGCTACGTTTCGGTTGGTTGATAGCGAAACGGTGTTTGTGTGTTTTCTTTTTTGCTTGTGTGTGTGTGTGTGTGTGTGTGTGTGTGTGTGTGAGAGAGAGAAACGATGGTCCCCCCTAAATAAATCAAATGAAGGAGAAATAACTGCAGCTCCTAAGCTGCTCTACTGCAGGACGTGGCTGATGCCTCAGGTTCATGTGATCCAGGCTCATCCACGCTCTCAACGAGCTCACATTCACATAAATGTGATATGTAATTGACGTGCCTTTGATTAGTCTCAAACGGATGACTTGACAGGCATGGTTCAGGAGGTTCATTGCCATGGCTAGTTTAGGTACATCAAGTGCTCCCCACGTGTTTGACAGTGCATAGCAATTGACCAATGTATGATTAAGTCTCTGTCATATTGCAACACAGTGAACTTTCTCAAGCAGTGCAACTGATATGACCGTAGAAGAGTATTTACTTGACATTTAGTTTGTTGGGCGTCTTCACAGAGATGCTTCTGTTCTCAAGTTCACGAACCATCCAAATATTTACATGCGGTAGCACAACTGCACAGCGTGAGAGGGAAAACATCCAAGATTGTGGTTGAAAGAATCAACAGTAAATCTTCCTTTCAATTGCCAGAGT